>NC_135329.1:53830023-56230023 GCF_023851605.1 Tamandua tetradactyla | reverse complement strand
GAAGCACGTTTCCCAAGCCGAGGCAGGCGGCACCCCTCTTTTGCGGGCGGCTTCGAGTCTCAGCTTTGAGTCCGTGGCTACGAATCTCAGATCAGAGGGCTATCCAAAGTCTGGGCTGGCTAGTCTGACTGCGAGACTTGGCTGCGGTGAGACCCCTGAGCGGCGCATGATTTCCCGATCAGCGGCAGCTGCGGCGGTCCGAGCTACTCCCTCCCTCCTTCCCGGGCCGGCTGAGAGTCTCGGAGAGGCAAGTTTCCCAAGCCGAGATGGCCGGCGCCCCTCTTTTGCGGGCGGCTTCGAGTCCGCGGATACGAGTCTCGGATCGGAGGGCTATTCAAGCTGCGGAAGCCCCCCCCCCCGCGGGAGGCTTCCTGGTCCGGTGGGGAATCCCCCAGGCCCGCTGCGGCCCGCGACCAGCCACAGGGTCCCCTCAAGCCGCGGCAGCTGACGCCCCCACCACGCATGGCCCCTGAACCAACGGAGAGAATTGGATCCGAAATCCCCAGGCCGCGGAGATCGGTGACTGGGGGAGACCCATTCCAAACACTTGAGACAAACGTGTGCCACGTGCGCCACGTACTGGGCAAGATAAGAAAAACAGATCCCAGAGATTTCACAGAAAAATCTTACAACCTTGCTGGGTCCGACACCCAGAGAAATCTGAATAAATGCCCAGACGCCAGCAGCAGAAGATAACTGTCCACGCTCAAAAGATTGAGAATATGGCCCAGTCAAAGGAACAAACCAATAGCTCAAATGAGATACAAGAGCTGAGACAACTAAGGCTGAATATACGAACAGAAATGGAAAACCTCTTTAAAAACGAAATCGAGAAATTGAGGGAGGACATGAAGAGGACATGGGCTGAACATAAAGAAGAAATAGAAAAACTGAAAAAACAAATCGCAGAACTTATGGAAGTGAAGGATAAAGTAGCAAACATAGAAAAAATAATGGATAGCTACAATGATAGATTTAAAGAGACAGAAGATAGAATTAGTGATTTGGAGGATGGAACATCTGAATTCCAAAAAGAAACAGAAACTATAGGGAAAAGAATGGAAAAATTTGAACAGGGTATCAGGGAACTCAAGGACAATATGAACCGCACAAATATACGTGTTGTGGGTGTCCCAGAAGGAGAAGAAAAGGGGAAAGGAGGAGAAAAACTAATGGAAGAAATTTTCACTGAAAATTTCCCAACTCTTATGAAAGACCTAAAATTACAGATCCAAGAAGTGCAGCGCACCCCAAAGAGATTAGACCCAAATAGGCGTTCCCCAAGACACTTACTAGTTAGAATGTCAGAGGTCAAAGAGAAAGAGAGGATCTTGAAAGCAGCGAGAGAGAAGCAATCCATCACATACACGGGAAACCCAATAAGACTATGTGTAGATTTCTCAGCAGAAACCATGGAAGCTAGAAGACAGTGGGATGATATATTTAAAATACTAAAAGAGAAAAACTGCCAACCAAGACTCCTATATCCAGCAAAATTGTCCTTCAAAAATGAGGGAGAAATTAAAACATTCTCAGACAAAAAGTCACTGAGAGAATTTGTGACCAAGAGACCAGCTCTGCAAGAAATACTAAAGGGAGCACTAGAGTCAGATACAAAAAGACAGAAGAGAGAGATATGGAAAAGAGTGTAGAAAGAAGGAAAATCAGATATGATATATATAATACAAAAGGCAAAATGTTAGAGGAAAATATTATCCAAACAGTAATAACACTAAATGTCAATGGACTGAATTCCCCAATCAAAAGACATAGATTGGCAGAATGGATTAAAAAACAGGATCCTTCTATATGTTGTCTACAGGAAACAGATCTTAGACCCAAAGATAAATATAGGTTGAAAGTGAAAGGTTGGGAAAAGATATTTCATGCAAATAACAACCAGAAAAGAGCAGGAGTGGCTATACTAATATCCAACAAATTAGACTTCAAATGTAAAACAGTTAAAAGAGACAAAGAAGGACACTATATACTAATAAAAGGAACAATTAAACAAGAAGACATAACAATCATAAATATTTACGCACCGAACCAGAATGCCCCAAAATACGTGAGGAATACACTGCAAACACTGAAAAGGGAAATAGACTCATATACCATAATAGTTGGAGACTTCAACTCACCACTCTCATCAATGGACAGAACATCTAGACAGAGGATCAACAAAGAAATAGAGAATCTGAATATTACTATAAATGAACTAGACTTAATAGACATTTATAGGACATTACATCCCACAACAGCAGGATACACCTTTTTCTCAAGTGCTCATGGATCATTCTCAAAGATAGACCACATGCTGGGTCACAAAGCAAGTCTTAACACATTTAAAAAGATTGAAATCTTACACAACACTTTCTCGGACCATAAAGGAATGATGTTGGAAATCAATAATAGGCAGAGTGCTAGAAAATTCACAAATACGTGGAGGCTCAACAACACACTCCTAAACAACGAGTGGGTCAGGGAAGAAATTGCTAGAGAAATTAGCAAATACCTCGAGGCGAATGAAAATGAAAACACAACATATGAAAACTTATGGGACGCAGCAAAGGCAGTGCTAAGAGGGAAATTTATTGCCCTAAATGCCTATATCAGAAAAGAAGAAAAGGCAAAAATGCAGGAATTAACTATCCATTTGGAAGAACTTGAGAAAGAACAGCAAGCTAACCCCAAAGCAAGCAAAAGGAAAGAAATAACAAAGATTAGAGCAGAAATAAATGAAATTGAAAACATGAAAACAATAGAGAAAATCAATAAGACCAGAAGTTGGTTCTATGAGAAAATCAATAAGATTGATGGGCCCTTAGCAAGATTGACAAAAAGAAGAAGAGAGAGGATGCAAATAAATAAGATCAGAAATGGAAGAGGAGACATAACTACTGACCTCACAGAAATAAAGGAGGTAATAACAGGATACTATGAACAACTTTACGCTAATAAATACAACAATTTAGAGGAAATGGACGGGTTCCTAGAAAGACATGAACAACCAACTTTGACTCAGGAAGACATAGATGACCTCAACAAACCAATCACAAGTAAAGAAATTGAATTAGTCATTCAAAAGCTTCCTAAAAAGAAAAGTCCAGGACCAGACGGCTTCACATGTGAATTCTATCAAACATTCCAGAAAGAATTAGTACCAACTCTTCTCAAACTCTTCAAAAAAATCGAAGTGGAGGGAAAACTACCTAATTCATTCTATGAAGCCAACATTACCCTCATACCAAAACCAGGCAAAGATATTGCAAGAAAAGAAAACTACAGGCCAATCTCTCTAATGAATATAAATGCAAAAATCCTCAATAAAATTCTAGCAAATCGTATCCAACAACACATTAAAAGAATTATTCATCATGACCAAGTAGGATTCATCCCAGGTATGCAAAGATGGTTCAACATAAGATAATCAATTAATGTAATACACCATATCAACAAATCAAAGCAGAAAAATCACATGATCATCTCAATTGATGCAGAGAAGGCATTTGACAAGATTCAACATCCTTTCCTGTTGAAAACACTTCAAAGGATAGGAATACAAGGGAACTTCCTTAAAATGATAGAGGGAATATATGAAAAACCCACAGCTAATATCATCCTTAATGGGGAAAAATTGAAAACTTTCCCCCTAAGATCAGGAACAAGACAAGGATGTCCACTATCTCCACTATTATTCAACATTGTGTTGGAGGTTCTAGCCAGAGCAATTAGACAAGAAAAAGAAATACAAGGCATCAAAATTGGAAAGGAAGAAGTAAAACTATCACTGTTTGCAGACGATATGATACTATACGTCGAAAACCCGGAAAAATCCACAACAAAACTACTAGAGCTAATAAATGAGTACAGCAAAGTAGCAGGTTACAAGATCAACATTAAAAAATCTGTAGCATTTCTATACACTAGCAATGAACAAGCAGAGGGGGAAATCAAGAAACGAATCCCATTTACAATTGCAACTAAAAGAATAAAATACCTAGGAATAAATTTAACTAAAGAGACAAAAAACCTATATAAAGAAAACTACAAAAAACTGCTAAAAGAAATCACAGAAGACCTAAACAGATGGAAGGGCATACCGTGTTCATGGATTGGAAGGCTAAATATAGTTAAGATGTCAATCCTACCTAAACTGATTTACAGATTCAATGCAATACCAATTAAAATCCCAACAACTTATTTTTCAGAAATAGAAAAACCAATAAGCAAATTTATCTGGAAGGGCAGGGTGCCCCGAATTGCTAAAAACATCTTGAGGAAAAAAAACGAAGCTGGAGGTCTTGCACTGCCTGACTTTAAGGCATATTATGAAGCCACAGTGGTCAACACAGCATGGTATTGGCATAAAGATATATATATCGACCAATGGAATCGAATAGAGTGCTCAGATATAGACCCTCTCATCTATGGACATTTGATCTTTGATAAGGCAGTCAAGCCAACTCACCTGGGACAGAACAGTCTCTTCAATAAATGGTGCCTAGAGAACTGGATATCCATATGCAAAAGAATGAAAGAAGACCCATATCTCACACCCTACACAAAAGTTAACTCAAAATGGATCAAAGAGCTAAACATTAGGTCTAAGACCATAAAACAGTTAGAGGAAAATGTAGGGAGATATCTTATGAATCTTACAATTGGAGGCGGTTTTATGGACCTTACACCTAAAGTAAGAGCACTGAAGAAGGAAATAAATAAATGGGAACTCCTCAAAATTAAACACTTTTGTGCATCAAAGAACTTCATCAAGAAAGTAGAAAGACAGCCTTCACAATGGGAGACAATATTTGGAAATGATATATCAGATAAAGGTCTAGTATCCAGAATTTATAAAGAGATTGCTCATCTCAACAACAAAAAGACAGCCAACCCAATTACAAAATGGGAAAAAGACTTGAACAGACACCTCTCAGAAGAGGAAATACGGATGGCCAAGAGGCACATGAAGAGATGCTCAATGTCCCTGGCCATTAGAGAAATGCAAATCAAAACCACAATGAGATATCATCTCACACCCACCAGAATGGCCATTATCAACAAAACAGAAAATGACAAGTGCTGGAGAGGATGCGGAGAAAGAGGCACACTTATCCACTGTTGGTGGGAATGTCAAAGGGTGCAACCACTGTGGAAGGCAGTTTGGCGGTTCCTCAAAAAGCTGAATATAGAATTGCCATACGACCCAGCAATACCATTGCTAGGTATCTACTCAAAGGACTTAAGGGCAAAGACACAAACGGACATTTGCACACCAATGTTTATAGCAGCATTATTTACAATTGCAAAGAGATGGAAACAGCCAAAATCTCCATCAACAGAAGAGTGGCTAAACAAACTGTGGTATATACATACGATGGAATATTATGCAGCTTTAAGACAAGATAAACTTATGAACCATGTAATAACATGGATGGACCTAGAGAATATTATGTTGAGTGAATCCAGCCAAAAACTAAAGGACAAATACTGTATGGTCCCACTGATGTGAACGGACATTCGAGAATAAACTTGAAATATGTCATTGGTAACAGAGTTCAGCAGGAGTTAGAAACAGGGTAAGACAATGGGTAATTGAAGCTGAAGGGATACAGACTGTGCAACAGGACTAGATACAAAACCTCAAAAATGGACAGCACAATAATACCTAATTGTAAAGTAATCATGTTAAAACACTGAATGAAGCTGCATCTGAGCTATAGGTTTTTGTTTTGTTTTGTTTTGTTTTGTTTTGATTTTACTATTATTACTTTTATTTTTTTCTCTATATTAACATTCTATATCTTTTTCGGTTATGTTGCTAGTTCTTCTAAACCAATGCAAATGTACTAAGAAATGATGATCATGCATCTATGTGATGATGTTAAGAATTAATGATTGCATGTGTAGAATGGTATGATCTCTAAATGTTGGGTTAATTTCTTTTTTTCCGTTAATTAAAAAAAAAAAAAAAAAAAAAAAAAGAGAAGGGATAATTGGAGATGAAGGGATACAGACTGTACAATGGGACTGGATATAAAAACTCAGAAATGGACAGCACAATACTACCCAATTGTAATGCAATTATGTTAAAACACTGAATGAAGCTGCATGTGAGGTATAGGTTTTTTGTTTTTGTTTTTTTTGTTTTTTTCTTTCTATTATTGTTTTAATTCTTATTCTGTTGTCTTTTTATTTCTTTTTCTAAATCGATGCAAATGTACTAAGAAATGATGAATATGCAACTATGTGATGTTATTAAGAATTACTGATTGTACATGTAGATTGGAATGATTTCTAATTGTTTTGTTAATTCTTTTTTTAATTAATAAAAAAAAAAAAAAAAACCACAATGAGATATCATCTCACACCCACCAGAATGGCCATTATCAACAAAACAGAAAATGACAAGTGCTGGAGAGGATGCGGTGAAAGAGGCACACTTATCCACTGTTGGTGGGAATGTCAAATGGTGCAACCACTGTGGAAGGCAGTTTGGCGGTTCCTCAAAAAGCTGAATATAGAATTGCCATACGACCCAGCAATACCATTGCTAGGTATCTACTCAAAGGACTTAAGGGCAAAGACACAAACGGACATTTGCACACCAATGTTTATAGCAGCATTATTTACAATTGCAAAGAGATGGAAACAGCCAAAATGTCCATCAACAGACGAGTGGCTAAATAAACTGTGGTATATACATACGATGGAATATTATGCAGCTTTAAGACAGGATAAACTTACGAAGCATGTAATAACATGGATGGACCTAGAGAACATTACGCTGAGTGAGTCTAGCCAAAAACTAAAAGACAAATACTGTATGGTCCCAATGATGTGAACAGACATTCGAGAATAAACTTAGAATATGTCATTGGTCACAGAGTCCAGCAGGAGTTAGAAACAGGGTAAGATAATGGGTATTTTGAGCTGATGGGATACAGACTGTGCAACAGGACTAGATACAAAAACTCAAAAATGGACAGCACAATAATACCTAATTGTAAAATAATCATGTTAAAACACTGAATGAAGCTGCATCCGAGCTATAGGTTTTTGTTTTGTTTTATTTTGTTTTGTTTTTACTATTATTACTTTTATTTTTTTCCCTATATTAACATTCTATATCTTTTTTGGTTGTGTTGCTAGTTCTTCTAAACCGATGCAAATGTACTAAGAAACGATGATCATGCATCTATGTGATGATGTTAAGGATTACTGATTGCATATGTAGAATGGTATGATTTCTAAATGTTGGGTTAATTTCTTTTTTTCCATTAATTAATAAAAAAAAATCAAAAAAAAAAAGATGGCACCAGTTTAATTGCAAGACTGACAGACATTTATACAAACATAATGTCCCCATGTTGTATTTATAAAAAGCTTGGTGGTTATAAAATATTAACTAGTGACATAAAAGCATGTTGATTATTAAATAGCACAATATGTTCAGTTGCTCTGAGATCTGAATATCAGTGTTTAAACAATGTAAATATCTATCTCTCACATAAAAGTCTAGATATAAGCAAACTAAAGTTAACAAGACAGTTCATGGTTTTGGGATCCAAGTTGCTTCTATCTTCTTCCATACTATCTTTAGGATTTTATCCTTGTCAGTATGATCCAGTAGGGATAATGACTACATCATTACTCTACCCAATAGAAGACAGTAAAAGGGAAACGAGATGTTATGCGTTTCCTATAAGGGTGAAAACTGGCAGTTGTATACTTTCCTTAACCCCACAGGAGGTTACTTTATCACAGAGCCACACATAACTTAAAGGTAGCCTGGGGAATGTGTACTTTATTCTGAGTGGCCATGTGACAAGCCAAAATTAGGAGTTCTATTACTAGATAAGAAGAGGATAAGGATATTAGTGGGAAATAGGCAGTCTCAGGCTTAAGCACAAATTCAAGCAACAATTTAATTTTTTAAAACTTTTTTTATTAATTAAAAAAATTAACTAACAAAAATTTAGATATCATTCCATTCTACATATACAATCAGTAATTCTTAACATCATCACATAGTTGCATATTCATCATTTCTTAGTACATTTGCATCGATTTAGAAAAAGAAATAAAAAGACAACAGAAAAAGAAATAAAATGATAATAGAGGGAAAAAAAAGACTATGCATACCATACCCCTTGCCCCTCGCTTTCATTTACCACTAGGATTTCAAACTGAATTTATTTTAACATTTATTTCCCCATTATTTATTTTTATTCCATATGTTCTACTCTTCTGTTGATATAGTAGCTAAAAGGAGCATCAGACATAAGGTTTTCACATTCACAGAGTCTCATTGTGAAAGCTATATCATTGTTGCAATCATCATCAAGAAACATGGCTACTGGAACACAGCACTACATTTTCAGGCAATTCCCTCCAGTCTCTCCACTACATCTTGAACAACAAGGAGATATCTACTTAATGTGTAAGAATAACCTCCAGGATAACCTCTCGACTCTGTTTGGAATCTCTCAGGCATTGACACTTTGTCTCATTTCACTCTTCCCCCTTTTGGTCGAGAAGGTTCTCTCAATCCCTTGATGTTAATTCTCAGCTCATTCTAGGGTTTTTCTCAGTCCCTTGATGCTCAATCTCAGCTCATTCCAGGATCTCTGTCCCACTTTGCCAGGAAGGTCTACACCCCTGGGAGTCATGTCCCACGCAGAGAGGGGGAGGGTGGTGAGACTGCTCGTCGTGTTGGCTGGAGAGAAGGGCCACATCTGAGCAACAAAAGAGGCTCTCTTGGGGGTGACTCTTAGGCCTAAATTTTAAGTAGACTTGACCTATCCTTTGTGGGGTTAAGTTTCATGTGAACAAACCCCAAGCCTGGGGGCTCAGCCTATAGCTTTGGTTATCCACACTGCTTGTGAGAATATCAAGAATTCAACTTGGGGAAGCTGAATTTCTCCCCACTCTCACCATTCCCCAAAGGGGGAATGCAAATACGTTTCCAGTCACTGATCAAATCATTCTGGGATTCATCGGGGGATCACTCTGGACAAACCAACAAAATCTCATGTCCTATCTGAGATTCCAAGTACTTATGATGTTCAATCAAACTATCTACATGAGTTATATTAGGAAATGCTCTAGTCAAAATATAAATTTTGTAACAAACATTTTTTGCTTTAGTCACACATAAGGTGACATTTTAAAGTATTAATTATCATCTATTTTCAGCACCCTGCAATAATGACATTTTTTTGTTCTTTCACATGCAAAAACATTTTAAAAATTTGTACATTGTACATTTCACTATTATTATACACTCTAGGCATCCCTAGATTATACCATCTTGATCTTTACCATCTATCTTTCTTTCTGATTTCATTTATGTCCCCAGCCCTGCTCCCTCTGTCATTCTCACATGCAGCTTCATTCAGTGTTTTAACATAATTACATTACAGTTAGGTATTATTGTGCTGTCCATTTTTGAGTTTTTGTATCTAGTCCTGTTGCACAGTCTGTATCCCTTCAGCTCCAATTGGCCATTATCTTACCCTGTTTCTAACTCCTGCTGGACTCTGTTACCAATGACATATTCCAAGTTTATTCTCGAATGTCTATTCACATCAGTGGGACCATACAGTATTTGTCCTTTAGTTTTTGGCTAGACTCACTCAGCATAATGTTCTCTAGGTTCATCCATGTTATTACATGCTTCATAAGTTTATTCTGTCTTAAAGCTGCATAATATTCCATCGTATGTATATACCACAGTTTATTTAGCCACTCGTCTGTTGATGGACATTTTGGCTGTTTCCATCTCTTTGCAATTGTAAATAATGCTGCTATAAACATTGGTGTGCAAATGTCCGTTTGTGTCTTTGCCCTTAAGTCCTTTGAGTAGATACCTAGCAATGGTATTGCTGGGTCGTATGGCAATTCTATATTCAGCTTTTTGAGGAACCGCCAAACTGCCTTCCACAGTGGTTGCACCATTTGACATTCCCACCAACAGTGGATAAGTGTGCCTCTTTCACCGCATCCTCTCCAGCACTTGTCATTTTCTGTTTTGTTGATAATGGCCATTCTGGTGGGTGTGAGATGATATCTCATTGTGGTTTTGATTTGCATTTCTCTAATGGCCAGAGACATTGAGCATCTCTTCATGTGCCTTTTGGCCATTTGTATTTCCTCTTCTGAGAGGTGTCTATTCAAGTCTTTTTCCCATTTTGTAATTGGTTTGGCTGTCTTTTTGTTGTTGAGTTGAACAATCTCTTTATAAATTCTGGATACTAGACCTTTATCTGATGTGTCGTTTCCAAATATTGTCTCCCATTGTATAGGCTGTCTTTTTACTTTCTTGGTGAAGTTCTTTGATGCACAAAAGTGTTCAGTTTTGAGGAGCTCCCATTTATTTCTTTCTTTCTTCAGTGCTCTTGCTTTAGTTGTAAGGTCCATAAAACCGCCTCCAATTATAAGATTCATAAGATATCTCCCTACATTTTCCCCTAACTGTTTTATGGTCTTAGACCTAATGTTTAGATCTTTGATCCATTTTGAGTTAACTTTTGTATAGGGTGCGAGATACAGGTCCTCTTTCATTCTTTTGCATATAGATATCCAGTTCTCTAGGCACCATTTATTGAAGAGGCTGTTCTGTCCCAAATGAGTTGGCTTGATTGCCTTATCCAAGATCAAATGTCCATAGATGAGAGGGTCTATATCTGAGCACTCTATTCGATTCCATTGGTCGATATATCTATCTTTATGCCAATACCATGCTGTTTTGACCACTGTGGCTTCATAATATGCCTTAAAGTCAGGCAGTGCAAGACCTCCAGCTTCGTTTTTTTTCCTCAAGATACTTTTAGCAATTCGGGGCACCCTGCCCTTCCAGATAAATTTGCTTATTGGTTTTTCTATTTCTGAAAAGTAAGTTGTTGGGATTTTGATTGGTATTGCGTTGAATCTGTAAATCAATTCAGGTAGAATTGACATCTTAACTATATTTAGTCTTCCAATCCATGAACATGGTATGCTCTTCCATCTATTTAGGTCTTCTGTGATTTCTTTTAACAGTTTCTTGCAGTTTTCTTTGTATAGGTCTTTTGTCTCTTGAGTTAAATTTATTCCTAAGTATTTTATTCTTTTAGTTGCAATTGTAAATGGAATTTGTTTCTTGATTTCACCCTCAGCTTGTTCATTACTAGTGTATAGAAACACTACAGATTTTTGAATGTTGATCTTGTCACCTGCCACTTTGCTGTACTTGTTTATTAGCTCTAGTAGTTTTGCTGTGGATTTTTCAGGGTTTTCGACATATAGTATCATATTATCTGCAAACAGTGATAGTTTTACTTCTTCCTTTCCAATTTTGATGGCTTGTATTTCTTTTTCTTGCCTAATTGCTCTGGCTAGAACTTTCAACACGATGTTGAATAACAGTGGTGATAGTGGACATCCTTGTCTTGTTCCTGATCTTAGGGGGAAAGTTTTCAATTTTTCCCCATTGAGGATGATATTAGCTGTGGGTTTTTCATATATTTCTTTTATCGTTTTAAGGAAGTTCCCTTGTATTCCTATCCTTTGAAGTGTTTTCAACAGGAAAGGATGTTGAATCTTGTCAAATGCCTTCTCTGCATCAATTGAGATGATCATGTGATTTTCCTGCTTTGATTTGTTGATATGGTGTATTACATTAATTGATTTTCTTATGTTGAACCATCCTTGCATACCTGGGATGAATCCTACTTGGTCATGATGTATAATTCTTTTAATGTGTTGCTGGATTCGATTTGCTAGAATTTTGTTGAGGATTTTTGCATCTATATTCAACAGAGAGATTGGTCTGTAGTTTTTTTTTTTTGTAATATCTTTGCCTGGTTTTGGTATGAGGGTGATGTTGGCTTCATAGAATGAATTAGGTAGCTTTCCCTCCACTTCAATTTTTTTTGAAGAGTTTGAGCAGGGTTGGTACTAATTCTTTCTGGAATGTTTGGGAGAATTCACATGTGAAGCCGTCTGGTCCTGGACTTTTTGGGAATCTTTTGAATGACTGATTCAATTTCTTTACTTCTGATTGGTTTGTTGAGGTCATCTATTTCTTCTTGAGTCAAAGTTGGTTGTTCATGCCTTTCTAGGAAGTTGTCCACTTCATCTACATTGTTGTATTTATTAGCATAAAGTTGTTCATAGTATCCTGTTATTACCTCCTTTATTTCTGTGAGGTCAGTAGTTATGTCTCCTCTTCCATTTCTGATCTTATTTATTTGCATCCTCTCTCTTCTTCTTTTTGCCAATCTTACTAAGGACCCATCAATCTTATTGATTTTTTCATAGAACCAACTTCTGGTCTTATTGATTTTCTCTATTGTTTTCATGCTCTCAATTTCATTTATTTCTGCTCTAATCTTTGTTATTTCTTTCCTTTTGCTTGCTTTGGGGTTAGTTTGCTGTTCTTTCTCCAGTTCTTCCAAGTGGACAGTTAATTCCTGATTTTTTGCCCTTTCCTCTCTTTTGATATAGGCATTTAGGGCAATAAATTTCCCTCTTAGCACTGCCTTTGCTATGTCCCATAAGTTTTGATATGTTGTGTTTTCATTTTCATTCGCCTCGAGATATTTACTGATTTCTCTTGTAATTTCTTCCTTGACCCACTGGTTGTTGAAGAGTGTGTTATCGAGCCTCCATGTATTTGTGAATTTTCTGGCACTTTGCCTATTATTGATTTCCAACTTCTTTCCTTTATGATCTGAGAAAGTGTTGTGTATGATTTCAATCTTTTTAAATTTGTTGAGACTTGCTTTGTGACCCAGCATATGGTCTATCTTTGAGAATGATCCATGAGCACTTGAGAAGAAGGTATATCCTCCTGTTGTGGGGTGTAATGTCCTATAAACGTCTGTTAAGTCTAGCTCATTTATTGTAATATTCAAATTCTCTGTTTCTTTATTGATCCTCTTGTCTAGATGTTCTGTCCATTGATGAGAGTGGGGAATTGAAGTCTCCAACTATTATGGTAGATGTGTTTATTTCCCTTTTCAGTATTTGCAGTGTTTGCTTCACGTATTTTGGGGCATTCTGGTTCGGTGCATAAATATTTATGATTGTTATGTCTTCTTGTTTAATTGTTTCTTTTATTAGTAGATAGTATCCTTCTTTGTCTCTTTTAACTGTTTTACACTTGAAGTCTAATTTGTTGGATATTAGTATAGCTACTCCTGCTCTTTTCTGGTTGTTATTTGCATGAAATATCTTTTCCCAACCTTTCACTTTCAACCTATGTTTATCTTTGGGTCTAAGATGTGTTTCCTGTAGACAGCATATAGAAGGATCCTGTTTTTTAATCCATTCTGCCAGTCTATGTATTTTGATTGGGGAGTTCAGTCCATTAACATTTAGTGTTATTACTGTTTGGGTAGTACTTTCCTCTACCATTTTGCCTTTTGTATTTTATATGTCATATCTAAATTTCCCTTCTTTCTACACTCTTCTCCACACCTCTCTATTCTGTCTTTTTGTATCTGTCACTAGTGCTCCCTTTAGTATTTCTTGCAGAGCTGGTCTCTTGGTCACAAATTCTCTCAGTGACTTTTTGTCTGAAAATGTTTTAATTTCTCCCTCATTTTTGAAGGATAATTTTGCTGGGTATAGAATTCTTGATTGGCAGTTTTTCTCTTTTAGTAATTTAAATATATCATCCCACTCTCTTCTCGCCTCCGTGGTTTCTGCTGAGAAATCTACACATAGTCTTATTGGGTTTCCCTTGTATGTGATGGATTGCTTTTCTCTTGCTGCTTTCAAGATCCTCTCTTTCTCTTTGACCTCTGACATTCTGACTAGTAAGTGTCTTGGAGAACGTCTATTTGGATCTATTCTCTTTGGGGTACGCTCCACATCTTGGATCTGTAATTTTAGGTCTTTCATAAGGGTTGGGAAATTTTCAATGATAATTTCTTCCATTAGTTTTTCTCTTCCTTTTCCCTTTTCTTCTCCTTCCGGGACACCCACAACACATATATTTGTGGGCTTCATATTATCATTCAATTCCCTGAGCTCCTGCTCATATTTTTCCATTCTTTTCCCTATAATTTCTGTTTCTTTTTGGATTTCAGATGTTCCACCCTCCAGTTCACTAATCCTAACCTCTGTCTCTTGAAATCTACCATTGTCAGTTTCCATTGTTTTTTCATCTCTTCTACTGTATCTTTCATTCCCATAAGTTCTGGATTTGTTTTTTCAGACTTTCCATTTCTTCTTTTTGTTCATTCCTTGCCTTCTTCATGTCCTCCCTCCATTCATTGATTTGGTTTTTGATGAGGTTTTCCATTTCTGTTTGTATATTCTGAATTAATTGTCTCAGCTCCTGTATCTCATTTGAACTATTGGTTTGTTCCTTTGACTGGACCATATCTTCAATTTTCCTGGTGTGATTTGTTGTTTTTTGCTGGCATCTAGACATTTAATTACCTTAATTAGTTTATTCTGGAAATTGCTTTCACTTATCTTACCTAGGGTTTTCTTGCTAGATGAGTTTGTTGTCTATCTGTTCTTTGACCTTCAGTTCAGCTTTTTCTGGGCCTCTAGCTCAAGTTTTGTTTAACAGAGGGTAATTTTTCAGTTCTTGTTTTCTTGTTTCTTGTCCTGCTTGTAAGGTGCCTTTTCCCTCCCCACGCTTTCGGAGGGTCTACATAGGTATTACAGACTCCAGCCAGGTTTTCCTGGACTAAACTGGCCTCCTATCAGGGGGAAGGAGTCACCTGTGCTTTTTTTCCCTGAGGGTGAGACCCAGCAGGTTGAAAGACTTTCCTGTGAAGTCTCTGGTGCTCTGTTTTTCTTATCCTGCCCAGTATGTGGCGCTTGTCTGCCTGTGGGTCCCACCAGCAAAAGATGTTGTGGCTCCTTTAATTTTGGAAGGCTCTCCCTGCTGGGGGTGTGGTGGAGACAGAGGAGAGGTTGTAGACTGGTTTTAATGGCTTCAAATTGCCAAGCCCTGGGGTCTGAATTCCTTGAGAGAGGGATTCCACCTAAGTTGGGCTTCACCCCTCCCCTGGGGAAGGCACAGGCAGGAGACAGCTCTGAAAGCAGTCTGTTTCTGCCTATTCCTGGGGCAGTTGCAGCCCGAGTAGTCCCACCACTGAATCCAGAGGCAGCCAAGCCTCCATAGAGACAGCCACAAAAACCTCCATTTTGTCCCCTTTCCTCTTTTTCAGTTAGCCCAATAAGCGACCTCCGCCTTGACCAGTTTCGCCTCAGCTAGGGGTCTATTTTTAGTAGTCAGAATTTGTTTATTAATGCCACAATTGGTGTTTGGTTGGACTCAGTCCCTGCTACTGTTAGAGTGTCTTTCCTTTCCCTCCGGGAAGCTGCCTGTGGGGGAGGGGCGCCGGCCGCCAGCCGCAGCAGCTTGGGGAACTCATGGTTCTGGAAACTCACAGCCGGTCCAGGTGGTCCAGACTGGGGTACACTGTGTGTCCGGTCACTATCGTGGCTCCGGGAGCTGCTCTGTACCGTTTCTGGTTATTTATTAGTTGTTCTGGAGGATCAACTAAAACACACACATTGCTAAGCTGCCATCTTGGCCCCCTTGCATGATGGTTTTGTAAACCCATAACTTCTCTAATAAAAAATCTGAAATTTCTTTATTCTTGAACACTTAAAAAATACAAAAGTCAAGGGGAAAATAAATAACTGCTTCAACCTTTTTCCAGGTGGAATTCTCTGATTGCTTCACTTATGGCTGAAAGTCCCATAGGGTATCTGGCTGACATTCCAGAGGTCACAGTTGATACAAAAGCCAGAAAACCTTCCAGCACAGAGATAAGAAATAAGCAGTTCATTTTTTGCACAGCCAATGAATCCAGTTGCTTCAGTATTCATTCAAGGAAAGTCATTAGTTACAAATGTGCCAAAGTTTTCAAAGTTCCTTGTTTGGACTTACAAGTCACAGCAGATGCTAAGATTGTATGTCATGTGTTGATCTTGGCAGAAATTTTGCTTTTTTAATTGAATGTTTTTCCTCACAGCCCATTTGTTGTTCTAGTATCTTACTACCAGCTTTCCAATCACACGGGGAACATTCAGAAGTCCAGAGACAGACATAATGAGGGTCAGATCCTTTGCTTCTCTCTCCAAGACGCACTGAAGTCTCTTATTCATTCTGGTCTTACTCACACAATGAAGTTTGAGTCACTGAAAAAAAATGTCTGATGGTTTCAATCTCAGTTTGTCTTCTTTTTTTTTAAAGTCAGAATATTCAGTAATATCAGCTGAATAAGCATTCCCTAAATATCGCAAATGAAAGACATAGCAGTCAGTTTACAAAAACATATTCTTTTTCAAGTGTAGAGCAAAATCATGTCAAATGACCCAAGATATTTAGACTGCTGTCAACTGTAATCCTTTTCCATAAGGTATCTCTTCTTTGGTTTTGCAGGAACTTTGCATTTCTTTGTTGCCTTCAAGAAACAATTTTATTCAGTACGGGTGGTTGGAGATGAGAACTCACTACTGGCTGGCTTGTCAAAACATGTTGCTGGATTTCAGTTACCTAACTTCTTAGCCATGCCATGAGAAAGAATTCACAGCACAGCACAGAGTAAACTGGCAGAAAATTTACAGAGAATACATGAGAGAACTCGTGGGCACTCTCACAAAAACAGAGTTGAGAATGGTGAGAAGCCTCAATAATGTCCTTTTGAGTGGTTTCTCTTCCCTTGTTAGAACCTGTCAGGGACAGATTGCATTTAATTGTCATTGTTTCTTTAGTTGCCCCCCTTTTTTTAAGTCTAGGAATATACAACCTAAACTTCCCCATCCCAACCACTGCCAAACATACTATTCAGTGTGATTAATCACATTCACAGTGTTGAAGTACCCTCACCACCTTCCATTACTAAATTAGAAACCCTACACCCATTTTGCATTAACTTCCCATTCCTATTACCTCTGCACCTGGGACTCTGTACTGTACTTTCTGTCTCTGTGAGTGTCCATATTCTCCAACATTTTCTCTGAAGCTACCATGGGGTTTAAATTTAACATCCTAGATTTGTAACAACCATGTTTGATTTGATACCAACTTAATTTCAATATACACAACCTATGTTCCTATATCCCTCTGTTCCCCCTTTATATAATTCTTGTCACAAATTACATATTTATACACTAAGAGTCCCAAACCACCAATTTCTCATTACCTTTTATGCCTTTGCCTTTTAAATCCTGTAGGAAGTAAAAAGTGGAGTTACAAACTAAAAATACAATAGTCCTAGAGTTCATTTTTACCCATGTTGTTACCCATATCAGAGATCCTAATTTTCCATCCGGCTTTGATATATTTTCTCTTGTTCTTTCCTTTCAAACCTTCTTTACTTTCAAATCCCCCTTGCATCTTTTGTAGGGCCTACCTGATGGTGATAGACTCCCTCAGCTTTGTTTTTCTGAGACTGTCTTAATTTTTCCCTTTATTTTTTAAATTTTTTATTGATATGTATTATATATTCACATCCCATGTAATCATCCAAGGTGTACAATCAATGGTTCACAATATCATCATATAGCTGTGTGTTTATCATCACAATCAGGTTTTTTTCCTTTTTTGTGAAAACTAACATATATATATATATATATATAAAAACCATCTTGCCAGGTTGTCATTTCATCTTACTGCTGCATAATATTCCATTGTGTGTATATATATATAATATATAATAATATAATCTCAGTCAGACTTCCTTGTACATGCTTCTCTCTTGTAGCTGTCAGCATTCTCTCTTTACCTTTGTCATTTGATGGTTTGCTCATAATTTGCTACAATTTGGGTCTATTTGAGTTTATCCTGTCTGGAGTTCATTGAGCATCTTGGATGTATATGTTATATCTTTCATTAAATTGGGGGAGTTTTCATCCATTATTTCTTTGACTATTCCCTCTGTCTCCTTCTGTGTCTCTTTACATTCTGGGATTTTCCCAATGTGTATATTGATATGCTTGATGGCATCCCACATGCTCCTCAGACTCTGTTCACTTTTCTTCATGGTTTCTTCCTTCTGTTCCTGAGATTGGATGAATTCAATTATCGTTTCTTCAAGTTCTTTTTTTTTCCTGCTAGCTCCAATTCTGTTAACACCCTCTAGAGAATTTTAAATTTCTGTTAGTGTGATCTTCAGCTCTGTGTGTTTCCTTTTCATTATTTCCATTTCTATGTTGATATTCTCTTTGTGTTCATCTGTTGTTTTCCTGATTTTCCTTTTATTATTTGTCCATGTTTTCTTTTAGCTCCTTAGGCATATTTAGCATCATTTTTTTCTTATTGTGAAATACAACATATATACAAAAAAAGCAATAAATTTTCAAGTACATTTTAACAAGTAGTTTTAGAACAAATTTTAAAGTTTGGCATGGGTAACAGTTCCATGATTTTTTGTTTTTTCCTCTAGCTGCTCCAAGACACTGGAGACCAACAGAAATATCAGTGTAATGATTCAGCAGCTATTTGTTAAATAGCTGTTTTCTGTTATACTCCTCCTTCTCTTTAAATAACATATATACATAAAAGCAATAAATTTCTAAGTAGTTGTAGAACTACAATTAGTTGTAGAACAGATTTCAGAATTTGGTATGGGTTACAATTCCACAATTTAAGGCTTTTATTTCTAGCTGCTCCAAGGTACTGGTGACAAAAAGAAATATCAGTATAATGATTCAGCAATCACACTCATTTGTTAAACCTGACCTCTGCACAACTCTACCATCACCTTTGATCTTTCTCCCACTCTTTAGGGGTATTTGAGCTATTGCCATTCTAGCTTTTTCATGTTGGAAGGGGCTGCTGATAATATAAGATGGAACTCATTGATGTTCTGGAAAGGCTGGTCCCTCTGCATTTCAGGGCTTATCTGGTCCAGGACTCCTCTGGAGGTTATAGGTTTGGGAAAGTTACCCTAGTGCATAGAACCTTTGTAGAATCTTACATAATGCCCTAGAAATTCATTAGGATTGGCAGGAATGGTTTTGGTTGGGGGTTGGCAAGTTATAATAGGTAGCAATGTCTAACTGAAGCATGCATAAGAGTAACCTCCAGTGAAGCTGATCAGGTCAGGACTAAGGTAATTCAGAATACAGGGGTAAGGAAGACATTGCTTCTATTTTAGAACTTCATCTACTCTTTGAGACCAAAGGAACAAAGGTTTATGATGTCCAGAACCTAAATTTTCTGTACCACATAATCTAACTCAACCTGTCTGGATAGACCATTTAAACAACCCAAATACAGGGAGCCCAGAATAAGAATGAGGGCCTTGAATCCCGTATGGCTTGGTGTGATGCCTGGATACATCCCAGAGTATATTAATCAGATAATCAAAAAGTATTGGCAAAATCCCTTGAGGAATGGGAGAAAAGTTGTCAAACTATTAAACTTTACCACCGGGGAATCCCCTGATACTGTGCCAAACATTAGGTACATCCAAATTTAGCCCTTGATCTTGAGGCTCGCTCTTGTGAAGCTTATGCATGTAGCAGAGAAGCTTAGCCAACCTATAGGTATGCCTAAGAGTCACCTCCAGAGGACCTCTTTAGTTGCTCAGATGTGACCCCTCTCTCTCAAAGCCCAACCCTGTAAGTGAAACCATTGCCCTCCCCACTATATGGGACATGACATCTAGGGATGGCAGTCTCCCTGGTGGTGTGGGAGATGACTCCCAGTGATGAACCTGGCCCTGGCACCATGGGATTAACAATGTCATCCTGACCAAAAGGTGGAAAAGAAGTGACAAATAAGGTTTCAGTGGCTGTGAGACTTCTCTGGTGATTAGTGGTATTGCCGGGTCAAAGGACAACTCAATTTTTAGTTTTCTGAGGAACTGCCAGACTGACTTCCATAGCAGCTGTACCATTATACGTTCCCACAAGCAGTGTATTAACATAAATATCCCAATTTCTCCACATCTGCTCCAACATTTGTAGTTTCCTGTTAGCTTAATAGCAGCCATGCTTATAGGTGTGAGGAGGTATCTCCTTGTCATCTTGATCTGCATTTCTCTTATAGCTAATGAGAATGAGCATCTCTTCATGTGCTTTTTAGCCACCTGTATTTGCTCTTCAGAAAAATGTCCATTCACATCTTTAGTCCACTATCCAAATGTGTGATTTCCAAATATTTTCAATCTTTGAGTTGGCAGCCTCCTCACGTTTTTGACAGTCTTTTGAGGTGCAAAGGCATTTGGTTTTGAGAAGTCCCCATTTATCTATTTTTTTTTCTTTTGTTGCTTGTGCTTTGGGTATAAAGCTTAGGATGTTACCTCCTATTGCTAGCTCTTTCCCTACATGAAGACGTTTCCCTACATTTTCCTCTAGGAGCTTTAAGGTACTGATTTTATATTTAGGTGCTCGGTCCAATTTGAGTTAATTTTTATATAGGGTGTAAGATAAGAGTCCTCCTTCATTCTTCTGGCTATTGATACCAGTTCTCCCATGCCCATTTATTGAAAAGACTATTTTGTCCCAGTTCAGTGGATTTGGGAGCCTTGTCAAAAATCAGTTGACCATAGATTTGGTGGTCTATTCTATGCTCTCAATTCAATTCCATTGGTCAATACTTCTATCCTTGTACCAGTGCCATGCTGTTTTGACCACTGTGGTTTTATAATAAGCTTTAAAATCAGGGAGTATTAATCCTCCCACTTCATTCTTCTTTTTAAGGATGCTTTTAGCTATTTGGGATCTCTTTCCCTTCCAGATGAATTTGGTAACTAGCTTTTCCAAGTCTTCAAAGTAGGCTGTTGGAATTTTGATTGGTACTGTGTTGAATCTGTAGATCAATTTGGGTAGAATTGACATCTTAGCTACATTTAACTTTATTATCCATGAGCATGGAATGTCTTTCCCCCTATTTAGATCTTCTGTGGTTTCTTTTAACGATGTTATCTAGTGCCCTGTGTACAAGTCCTTTACATCCCTAGTTAAATTCATTCCTAGGTACTTGATTCCTTTAGTTGCTATTTTGAATCTTTTTTTTTTTTTGTATAATTAACTCCTCAGTTAGATCATTGCTTGTATATATAGAAATATTACTGATTTTTGCACATCAATTTTTTAACCTGTCACCTTGCTGAATTTGTTCAGTAACTCAAGTAACTTTTTTGTAGATTCCTCAGGATTTTCCAAGAATAGTATCATGTCATCTGCAAATAATGAAAGTTTTACTCCTTCCTTTCCAATTTGGGTGTGTTTTATTTCTTTTTCCCCTGATTGCTTTCACTAGAACTTCTAGTACAATGGTGAATAATACTGGTGACAGAGGGCATCCTTGTCTTGTTCCCAATCTTATAGGGGAAGCTTTCAGCCTCTCACCATTGAATATGATGCTTGCTATGGGTTTTTCATATATGCCTTTGTTCATGTTGAAGAAGCTACCTTTGATTCCTCCCTTTTGAAGTGTTTTTATCAGAAAAGATTGTTGAACTTTGTCAAATGCTTTTTCAGTATCAATCAAGATGATCATATGATTTTTCCCTTTCAATTTGTTAATGTGCTACACTACATTAACTGATTTTCTTGTAAACCATCCTTGCATTCCTGGTATAAACCCCACTTGGTTGTGGTGTATAATTCTTTTAATATGCTATTGGATTACATTTGCTAATATTTTGTTGAGAATTTTTGCATCTCTGTTCATCAGGGAGATTGGCCTGTAGTTTTCCTTTCTTGTAGCATCTTTACCTGGTTTTGGTATTAAAGTGATAGCTTCATAAATGAGTTATGTAGCATTTCTTTTTCCTCAATCTTTTGGAAAAGTTTGGACAGGATTGGTGTTAGGTCTTTTTGGAATGTTTGACAAAATTTCCCTGTGATGCCATCTGGCCTTAGGCTCTTCTTTGTAAGAAGATTTTTGATGAGTGATTGAATCTCTTTACTTGTGATTGGTTTGTTGAGATCTTCTATTTCTTCTTGAGTCAGTGTAGTTTGTGTGTTTTCCCAAATCTGTCCATTTCATCTAAGTTGTCTAGTTTTTGACATATAATCATTGTATCCTCTTATGAATTATTTTGTTTCTTCAGGATCTGTTGTAATGACCCTTTCTCATTTCTGATTTTATTTGCATCCTCTCTCTTTTTCTTCATTGTCAGTCTTGTAGTGGCCCATCAATTTTATTCATTTTCTCAAAGAACCAACTTTTGGTTTTTTTTTTAATTCTTTCTATTGATCTTTTGTTCTGCCATTCATTTAACTCTGCTTTAATCTTTATTTCTCTTCTTTTATTTGCTTTGGGGTTAGTTCACCATTCTTTCTCAAGTTCCTCCAGGTGAGCAGTTAAGTCCTCAATTTTTGTTCTTTCTTCTTTTCTAATATAGGTATTTAGGGCAATAAGTTTCCCTCTCAGCACAGCCTTTGCTGCATCTCATAAATTCTGATATGTTGTATTATTGTTTTCATTTGTCTCCAGATAGCTACTGATTTCTCTAGCAATTTCCTCTTTGACCCACTCATTGTTTAAGAGTGTGTTATTTAATCTCCATATATTTGCAAAAGTTCTTATTCTTCAGTGGTTATTAATTTCCAGCTTCACTCCATTATGATTAGAGAAATTGCTTTGAATAATTTCAATGTTTTTAAATTTATAAAGTCCTATTTTGTGCCCAGCATATTCTGTATTCTGGGGAATGTACTATGAGTACTACAGAAAAATGTATATCCTGGTGTTCTGGGGTGCAATGACCTATATATATCTGTTAGGTCTAATTCATTTATCAAATTGTTTAATTACTCTACTTCCTTGTTGATCCTCTATCTGGTTGTTCTGTCTATAGAGGAGAGTGGTGTATTAAAGTCTCTTACTATTATTGTTGAAATGTCTATCGCTCCCTTCAGTTTTGCCAATGTCAGTCTCATGTACCTTGGAGCTCCTTGTTTGGGAGTATAGACATTTATGACTGTTATTTCTTCTTGGTTAATTGTCCCTTTTACTAATATATAGTGTCCTTCTTTGTCTCTTATGATGTCTTTACATTTAAAGTCTCTTTTGCCCCACACTGGTATAGCTATTTCTGTTTTCTTTTGGCTATACCTTGTGTGGAACATCTTTTACCATTGTTTCACTTTCAATCTATTTGTATCCTTGTGTCTAAGATGAGTCTCTTGTAAGCAGCATATAGCCGGATTATGTTTCTTAATCCATTCTGCCAATCTGTGTCTTTTCATTGGTAAGTTTAGTCCATTAACATTCAAAACTATTACTGTGAAGGCATTTCTTGAATCCACCATTTTATCCTTTGGATTTTATTTGTCAGATCAATATTTTCTTTTCCTTCTTTCTCTTTTTATCCTTTAAGTTACCTTTACTGGTATTCTTCAATCCTGTGCCCTCCTCCAGACCTCCCTCTCCTGTCTTTTTTTTTTTTTTTTCCAGCTGGCAGAACTCCTGTTAGTATTTCTTGTCGAGCTGGTCTCTCATTGATATATTCTTTCAGCCTTTGTCTGTGAAAATTTTAACCTCTCTTTCAGCTTTGAAGGACAATTTGGCTGGGTGCAGAATTCTTTGCTGAAAGTCTTTCTCTTTCAGGATCTTAAATATATCGTACTACTGCCTTCTTGCCTCTATGGTGTCAGTTGAGTAGTCTAAACTCAGTCTTCAGTGGTTTCCCTTGTATGTAGTAGATTGTTTTCCTCTTGCCGCTTTCAGGATTTTCTGCTTCTCTTCAATATTTGACAGACTGATTAGTATATGTCTTGGGATAATTGGCCTATTTGGATTTATTCTATTTGGAATTTATTGGGCTTCTTTGATTTGCATATTTATTATATCTTCCACTAATCTTCCTAGCCCTTTACTCTTCTCTTCTCCTTCTGGAACATCAATGATTCTTACATTTGTGCACTTTGTTTTGTCCATCATTTCCCTGAGATCCAATTCAAATTCTTCCTTTTTTTTGTTCATTTGCTCTTCTGTGTTTGAAATCAGCTGTCCTATCCCCTGGTTCACTTATTCTTTCTTCTGCCTCTTCAAAGCTGCTGTTTTGTGTCTTTGTTTTTTATTTGATCTACAGCATCATTAATCTGTGATATCTGCTATTTTTGTATTTATTCCTTCAAATTCCTCTTTATGCTCTTTTGGTGTCTTCTTGATCTCTTTTATGTCATTAGCCATCCCACTGCTTTTATTTAGTATAGTTACATGAACATCTTTGATTAGTTGTACTAAAGTCTGTGTCTCCTCCAGTGTCTTAATTTGCTCATTAGACTGGGCTGTATCTGTCTGCATCTTCATATGGTTAGTGATCTTCTGTTGTCTTTGTAGCATGTAAATCTCTTGATAGGGTTACTTTCTTTAGATGCTGATTTCCTTCAGTAGTCTAAACTTTCTATTTCCAGGATAGGTGTGGAGCAAGATGTGGGGCATTAGGAGAGACACAACAGTGCGGTGATGGGTTATGGTGCAGATAAATGTACGAGTCAGGGACTCTGGGACTCTATATTTGTGCTTTCTTTTCCCCATCTCCCTGTCTGTGCACCTGTGATGGCTCAGGGCTTCCATCTGAAAATGGATACACTAGGCTGTTTGTGCTAGCTGACCAGTCTCCTGTTCTCTGAGACTCAGTTCTGCTTTTTCAACCAGGGCCTCCACTCCAGCCAGAAGGGCCTATTTGCTCTGCCCGCTTGGCAGAAGGATTCCGTGTGCTCACTATTTAGGATCATTTAAAAAAAAAAATCTTTCCCTGGGATGTGCCAGGTCTGCTCTTCTTCATTGATTGCTTCTAATGCTTCAGTCTTCTCCTTTGCCTGGGCAATCATTTCCTGTTTCTTTGTATGTTTTATAATCTTTTGTTGAAACTTGGACATTTTGATGTTTGAATTGTTATTGCTGAAATTTGGACTCTGAAGTGTGTCTGTTCCTTAAGCTTGTATCTAGCTAGTTTTATGACAAAGCTTTCCTTGAACACCAGAAGCTAACAAAAATGAATGAATGAAAAAGTTTTCCTTGAACACCAGGAGCTAACAAAAATGAATGAATGAACGAACGAACGAATGAATGAATGGATTTGTGGGAGTTCTCTCCTTTGGGGCTTATCTATACAATGAGTTTAGAGAATAACTCAAGGTCAAAGCATAGGGGCCTCCTTGATCCTTTCTGCACATATGTCTTATTTGGGGCATGAGTTGTGGCCCTGGGAATTCCCCCATTTACACAGATATGTATGTCCTTTCTTCCCTAGGGAACAGTTTCCTCACAGTCCCAGACATTGTACTGTATGTCTCCCAGCCATAACAACTTGACTGCTTTACCACTATGTTCTGTGTAAGAGCTCCGAGAGCTGCCTTTTACACACACAAGATAAGTTCTGGAAAGGCAAATATGTTAATTGTGTCCTGGCTCAGTCCCTCAGGCCATCACCAGTGAGAATGGGACAGTCATACCTACTCCCAATATGTGCATGAAGATTACTCTGCTCCTTCTGGAGCTAGGATCAGGGGCCTGCATTGGGAGTGGGGGAGGGGGGCTTTGCTGAATTAGTGAGGGGATGGGGGCAGGGCCAGCCAGGACACCACAAGAACCTAGCACTTTTAGGTTGCCATTTTCTTGATTCAGCTTTCCCTGTTACTGCAATCCTTCAACTGTTTTCTAGAATTTTGAGAAAGAGGTATCTGCCAGTTCTTGCTGGTTGTTCAAAGCTTCTGTGGGAAGAAAGTCATGGAGCATCTCACAACAATATCTCGATAGATGTAGAGCTGTTGGACATCATATTGAGATGACAAGAAGGGTGAGATGAAACCCACTCAAAGAAGAGTAAGAAACTAGGTTGTTGGCTCCAGGATCACATTTTACCACCTTTCAACTCTCAGTTATGAAAGCAAGTTATTAAAGTTTCTTTATTGTTTAAATGAGTTTCAATAGTATCTGATACTCGAAATCTTCCACTTGATACACTGGTCATGAAAGCCAAAATAATTTAAAAGGCTGTCATTAATGTCAAGTGCCTTAGATAAAGATAAGTAATTAGCAATTAGGCAATTTGGCAATCAGAAGGTTACTGGTAACCATGGAAAAGCATTTTCAGTGGAAGCAGCATATGATAGTGGAAAGAAACGAAGTTTGGAGTTAGTCACACTTCTGCCTCTTCTTAGCAATACAATCTTCTGAACCTCTATGAGTCTCATCTATGAAAAGGGGACAATATCCCCCATTTCACCTGATTCCTGGAAGATTAAAGAAGATTATGTCAAGCATCTAACAGCTCAACAAATTAGCTCAATAAATGGTATGGCAGGGAGAGAAGTCAGATTACAATGGATTGAAGTGCTTAAGTGAGAAAGTGGAATAATAAACAATATTTTCTCAAGGATATAAACACACAGCTTACAAAAATGAAGTACAAATGGTCAATAAATATAAAGTTTTGTTCAATTTCACTCAGAGAAGTGCAAATCAAAGCAGTAGGATACAAGAAATAAAGTTCTCTCATATTGCAGAAACAAGTTTTCTTACACTCAGTAGGAATATAAGTTTGCTGTCTTTGGATGGCAATTTGGCAAAATCTATAAAATATTCTTTGACTTATAGTTCCTCTGCTAAGAATCCAGTCTACGATTTTACATTATGAGTATGTAAGGGCAGATGTACAAGCATGTTTTCTGCAGCAATGCTTAAAACAACAAAAACAGCCTAAATGTACATCAGTGCAGCACTGCTTAAACATCTATAAAATGGGATACAATACAGTCATCACTAAGAATAAATGTCTAAAAGATATTGATAAATGAAATCGTTAGTAAAAAGCAGTATGAATAATATATTTGAATTTGCATAAAGGATTCTCAGGCAGCCTTTAAGAAATTATCAATGGTCACCTCTAGGGAGTGGGACTGCAAAGGTAAGGAATTTATTCTTCAGATAAATAATTTCATGAGGTTCTAAAATTCATTCTAATGGTTTTTTTTCTTAGCATGTGTTACATTTATTAAAAAATGAAATAAAATTTAGTTAAAAGATGATTTGAAGGTGCTAATGGTTAAAGGCACTGAGCATTAACGAAGTCTGTCCTTTTTCTTCAAGATATGAGTTGAACAAAGAAGAAATTATTTATGTACCTTTTGTTATTCTGTATCCTATTGTGAGAGATGTTGAGCTTGTAAAGAGCACTGGAGGAGTCAGAAGTCAGAAGTCCAAGGCTCAAAGCCTAGGGCTACAGCACTCACTAATTGTGTAACCTAATGTGAGGTGAAAATATTGGTAATATTGGGTGAAAATAATACAATATTTCCTTTACAGGTTTAATGAGCTAATGACCATGACAGCACTTTGTTCAATGTGCTAAGGTCCAAGTAAGGTCCAACTAACCTCACACTTGCAAGTGTCCCATTCAGTCTCCTGTTGCTCCTTCCTAATTAAGACTATGTCTTATCTATGAAGCCACATTTTCTTGAGCCCCACTGCCTCTTAGGGACTTCTGCTTTACTGACTGCACCCTACTGAATAGACAGTTCCTACTTCCTGGCCCCACTCAACGGCCTACAGGTCCAGGTTCAACCCACGTTCATTTATGAGCTTATAAACTTCAAAAAAACATCCTTACTGTCTCACAACTTACAAAACTATTTCCTGGGATATCTACTACATAACTAGCATTGTTTTGGGTGCCAGAGATCCAAAGTCAACTAAGACAACAAACCTTTACTCAAGGAAATCAGAGGTTGTAAGGATTGACAAGTTTTCAGAGTAGTGAGTGCTATGAGAGAGGGAGCATTGCGTGCTAAAGAAACAAGAATAATGCCATTGGGGAGAGCAGGAAAAGTTTGCTCAGGGGAAAGCCAGGTTTTAAAGCAGAAGAAAGACTAAGTGACAAAGGGTGAAAAGAACTGTAGTATGTGGGAAGGTAAGGAATATAAGGGGACCCCAAGTAGATCCATGGAGCCCTAGTAAAGCACAGAGAATGCAAAAAAGCCCTGAGAGGAAAAGCTCAAAGAGAGTAGATTGGCCAGATCCCACTGGGTTTCCTGTGCTATGACTCTGGAGCCAATGAGTGATCAGGGTCTAAATCTGTTAGTAAGGATTCTTCACGTTTGAGCCAAGGATCAGAGTGAACAATGAACAGATGTCATAGGAAATCTATCAGAATGTTTACTTCATTAATTTGATAATGTATTCATTAAAAATATATTTCGGTATCTATCACATTTAGGCCCTAGTTTACCTGAATATGCTCAGAACAGCTGTTTGATTTACAAATTCTAATGAATTTAAACATTCTTGGAATATTCCAAGCATTTTCTGCTAAGGTTTTAAAAATTAAGAGCATTAAGATTTTATATCTCAAAACCTTTACTACTACTTTAGCTTTAGAGGCTCAAATTTGGTAATAGTTAAAAAAGTACTCAGGGCTTCTTTAATAATTATTACTAGGATCATTTAAGACACCTGTTAAGTAAAAATTAACAGGAAGGAAAAGACCTAAGTATACATGTTAAGAAACAAGGAGAAAGTACTAAGGAGGTTCTTTTCTCAGTTCTAATATGTCAAGATCCCAAATCTTACTTTTCTGACTAATGAAAGGATAAAGTCAAATTGAATAACAGAAGACAGACATATTATGAAATAGACATATAAAATTTAATCCTTTTGTTTTAAAATGCATCTTGGATGACACAATTAAAAACAATAAAGACAAAATCAATTTCATAAAATAAAATACAAAATATTATATGACCCGTGTCCCACTGTATATTAGAAAACCAGCAATTTAGTTCACAGATTTCATTAGAATATTTTAACATAAGGATGTATCCATCAATCCTACTTACACAAATGACCTATTCTAGTTTCCAAAACCTAAAGATACCCGTGATTATATTTCTGTGATGAACTTAACATTTTTTAGTAATTTTATATATTTAAACACGTGTACAAAATATTCCCCTGCTATAGTAATATATTCTCATAAATTCATGGATGCTTTTTAGAATTGTTAACATACAAGGTAATCAAAGCTTGAAGGCTCTGAAACATAGTAACATAAAAATCCTTTCTTCTAACAAGATTAGGAAGAGCTCCATTCTGAGAGTGATCGCTTGGTTCACAATAACTAAAATATGCTTGTTATAATTACTATATTTGTTCACTCTATATAGGTACATCCGACTGATACTAGCAAACACTACAGACCTGAGTTACCATAGTGTTTTTCTTTTACTTCATTTGTTTAAACAGTGCAGAAATTCAAAAAATAATATTTTCAATAGCAAACTGAATTTCTGTCATTTGAGAAAGTTTTGCTATGCTATGGAATGATTGCTTGTATTGGGAAAACACATAGGATACTTTTTAGTGGGTTCCACTAAGTATTCTAATTGTTTGGTGTAAATTATCAAAAATAACTTAACCTTTTGCCTAGAGAAAGTCTTCAAGGTAGAACTTATTGAATATCTTCACTATATGTACACAGACACCATAGTTATATATTATATATTTATATAAGACATGTATGTACACATTTACAGACACAGACCTTCAAAAATATATTGCACTTATATACAATGCAGCTTTATCGTAACTGATTTCATACTGTAATCTATTTAAATTCTTCATAAGAAAGACAGTTGATATGTCCAAGAAGGTTGTAAAGGAAGATTTCCGTAACATGCCCTATTTCAGTAAACATTTATTGGAGGGGCGGGCCACGGTGGCTCAGCAGGCAAGAATGCTCGCCTGCCATGCCAGAGGAACCGGGTTTGATTCCCGGTGCCTGCCCATGTAAAAAAAAAAAAAAAAAAAAAAAATTTATTGGAGGATTAAAGTTGAAGGGAGAAAGGGGCTCATCCCTTTGCTCTTCAGATGCCAACTCCCTCTAACCTGAGGCAATCAGAATTATATTGAATTCAGGCAATAGCACAAAATCCTTAAAGCCAAGCCTACTGCTTCTTCTGATTTCCACTGAAGAGAAAGAAGGCAGGTATTCCAATATTTTTATAAATAATGTAACAGATACCCTAAAAGGTTCCCCAGAGAGTCTATTAAATCTTGGAACAAAGTTTTCACTTTTAATCCTAAATATCTGTATTAGAAAATGCAAATACAATGGTATATGGATATCTCTATCATCTGAAAAAGGTCAATGCAATAAATTAAATGTTATTATCAAGCCAAATACTTCTACTGACATTCACCCATGTTTGGAAGGTGATTGACTGGTAAATTTGCAGCTTGCCAAACAATAAGATCTACTTAACATCTTCAATTAACTCATTGGGAGGTAAGGGTGGGCCAGTATGCCTTTAGATCTCAGTGAGGGTGAGTTTGTATGATCCTCCTGCTTCCTCTATCTCTAACTGGAAGGTATCTTCGTTGGAATAATGCTTCACAATGTTGTCATCCATGTTCACCAGTATCCTGAATAAGGAGAGACAAATTCACTTTCTTCCTACCAGGCTTTAGAGTAAGACCCAGATTTTTAATTACTACCTCTGTCAGTGCCTAGCTGTGAGAAATGAGACACATTATTTAAATCTCCCCAAGCCTCAATTTCCTCATTTATAAAATGGGGATAATAATGGCATTGACCTTATAAGATTGGTATGAGAATTAAATGAGGGAATCAAGTAAAGCATTTATAATTGTGTGTTAGCACAGAATAAACAATGAATATTAGCTTCCTTATTGTTACTTCTGGCATGTAGCAATCACTAAAATGGAAGCTAATATAATACAGTAAAATAAATCTGCAGAAGGAATACTTCATTAGTCCAGTTTTAGAAAGCATATTGATCAAATTACTACATGATCTGAAGCCCATGAAAAAAAACTTCCCTGATAAGTCATCCTCAAAGTTTAAATGAACCATTATAAAGTCTAACCCTTTCCACTAATGTCACCTAGAAAATTCCAATTAGGATTTATTTCAGAATTAAGCCCCAAAACTCTTCTATTATTTCCTGCTTATCCATGCCAAATAGCACAGACAGTTTAGTAAAGCAAAACTGAAAATATTATTTCTAGACAGCAAAGAAATGCTTTACTTCAAAAATGATCTAGGGCAGCATGATAAAGTAGAACAATTAGAAACTTTAGAACATGGCTCTGCCAGAAACACGCCTCAAGACCCAGTCAGGTCTCTTAAGCTTTCTGTGCCTCACATACCTCATCTATAAGCTACAAATAAAAATACCCATCTCAGGTTCACATCAGGATGATGTGAAATTAAATGAAATACATGTAAAGAGCCTGACCCAGTGCTTGGCTCATGATGAGTGCTCAGTAAATAGAGTAACTATTATTGCTATGTTTAGTAAATTTAATAATGTACTCTGAAATTTGGAGCCACTTCACTGCTGCCAAGCATGGGAAGAGCAAATAAATACTTCACCTGAAGGAAAAAAAAAACTCATCAAAGAAGTTTTTAAAGGGTAGCTCAATTTTATGTGGATAATTTAATGAGAAAAAAATACATTCTAGCATTATTGCTTCTATAACTTTTTGGACTGGACACAAATGCATATGTCAATAATGTAATTTTAGTTAGAGGTCATAAGAATGCAAGTCAATGCTCACCCCTTTTTACATTTCTTGAATATTTTCCCAATCTTGTCATGGGGAACATCATACTTGTCTGAGATCTAAAAGAGAAAAGAACAATAATTATGAAGTGCTATTTTCATGGCTTAAACACATATCCACATACACACACATATATATAAAAACTCAACTTTCTGTTTTGCAAAAATGTCAACAGAATAAGACCCAGTTCAGTCTTAAGAGATTTATTTACCTTTCTCTAGGGGGGGTGGACTCAAATTCTCATTAATTGCCCCGAATTTACAGATATCAATAAGCCAAATATTGGAAAAAAATATTTACAACTACGACAAGGTAAGTGTTACAGTCAAAGGTATTTTTATCAAGTGCATAAAGGCCTCATTTTGGAGTACACACATAGAAGCTGAATTAAGCCATTAATTAGCTCATAACCTTTCTGATCCTCAGTCTCCTCTTACCAATAAAGTGATGAGGCAAATACCACAGGACTGTTGTGAAGATTAAAGACTGTCTAGCACAAAGTAGGAGTTAACGATTTTAGATATAGAACTATGGGAAGGAAAACAATTTTTAATATCCCATAGTCCAGAAGAAACATCAAAGACTTCTCTGACCATGAATTAAGAAATCTGCATTTGCCAATTCTATACAGATCCTCTCCACAAGACAGCAAGGAATCTCGTAATGTCATGAAGGCTTACAGCTAAATATGGCTGCAGTCACTGGTATATGGCCCTTAGCATCTCCTTAGTCTCAGCCCCTTCCCTCATATGTGGGCTGTACAGTGCACTGAAATTATTACCAGTATAAACTTTGGATGTTTTCCTTTTAGGGAATAGAAGGTATCATTAAAGAGAAAGAAAAACTTACTACTTCAAGGACAAACAGCTGATTCAGTTGTAATGGGAAGTCACAGATCAAATGTTTTATTTGGAATTGTCTAGACTACTCCCAAACTGGGATCACTTCCCTAGCCTCAATTTGAAGTGTAAAGTTCAAGGCAACACTGAGAAATGAGGTCTCAGAAGACCAATCTTCAGATCTCTTTCAATTTAACAAAAATATAAATCTCATAACAAACTCAAGCTTAGAGCCCTATCATAAAAATAAGTCCAGTTCTTTTCTGTGTCACTGATTAATGATACCTCATATATATATATAAATCTCTAGCCCCAAGAGATTTAAGATACTGTAATGAATTCCTTATGAGTTGTCAACAAGTTATGTTTGGCACAGTAAGCCCAGTCTTTTTCATACTCTCTTCTCTTTCTATAATAATCAAGAGTTGATTCTTAAGAAATGATGAATAGGTCTTCAAAAGACTAGAGAAAGAGAAACCAAGGAGAAATCAGGGGAATCAGGTAATGACAACTGGAAAGAGTGCTTGTCGGTTGTGTATAAGTGGGAAGGGAACATACTATAAGAGATGCCTGTGAACTCCGGGGGTTTCTCTTGAGAGACTAAGCAGCTCCCCAATAACCTGTCTTCTCATTTTGCTTTATCTTTCTCCATTATACTTATTAATACCTGAAAAATTACATATTAATTTATTTATTTACCTTTTCTCTACCTTTCTAACTAGAAAAACTCCATTAGGTACTGTGGAATTTTGTAATTCTAGTGCTTAGAGCAGTACCTGGCACAAAGCAAGCCCTCAATAAATATTTCTTAAATGAATTCAATACTCCATAGGGGGAGCCAGAGGAAACACTTGTAACTTAATTATGTACTTTGAATTTTTTGAGCTCAAAGATTTCTATGATTTATAGGAGGCTGAGATTGACAAATATCTAGATACAGGGATGATCGTTTGAATGTTACTCAGGGGCAAGGCCAAAATGGGGAACCAGTACAGCACCCTTCACATGTTATCTCTCTTACTGAGGTTCCAAAAGGGAATACACAGTTCTATTCTCTTCAGCCCTTTGTTGAGGCCGTGTAGGAAGATTTATAAGCACAAAAATCCAGTTTTTTTAAACATGCTTTGGGTAAGGTCTTGAAACAAGTTCAGTAATTTCCTAAAACCAAGAGTTTTAAAGAAAAATCTAGGAGCTACATTTTTTTTAAGAGCTCCTCTATTTATACATCTTATATGTGTTGTCCATCTGTCTATCTGTGAGTGTGTATATATATGTATCTTTATATCCCTATACAAGAGGAAAATGGGAGACTTTTCATATAAAAATCCAAAATACAATTCTGACTATTAACAACATACAGAGTGATCCAAGGTGTGACTGTAAAGCACCACCCAAACCATGAGGAGCAGAGGCCTGGGGTGAAGGCATTGGGGTGGAGTGGCCTCATCACTGGAGCCACTATTTTTATGTATGAAGTTTTTTAAGATTTTACTATATTAAAAATAATTTTTTGCTAAATGGTTTCCTGTATGGCAATCTCACTTTAACCAAGTATATAAATTTAAATTATTTCATAGGCCATCACAAATTGATTCAATTCAGTGAAACAGACACTTGAATCATTACTATCTAATAGTGTGCCAGGCACAGGAGTTAATGATTGTGATATAGGCTAGGATAAAATGTGTGATATAATACAGGCATAAACAAAGCACTATGACTCAGGAAAGGTATCAAAGATTTTAATATAACAAAGGAATCTGGATAGTCTGATAAAATTTGTTTTAATGGAATTTTATCCAAGCTTGGTTTCATTTTTTTAAAGGGTATTATAAAGTTTATACTACTTACAGCTTCCATCAAGCCTTTCAAAGATGGAGTTTTGAGCATCAGGGCATCAAAGACTTCTTCTGACTCCTTTCGAACATAGAGCAGCACTAATTCCCAGTCAGGAATAAGGAGATGAAATGAAAGAAAAATACAAAAGGACACAAGTTAATTCACATGAGTAAAACAAAAAGACAGAAAATGGGTACTGTTTAAAATAAAAATACACATCTACATCAAGTACAACAAAATGAACCAACATAAAATTTGTCTCAAGGAACAGAGCTTTCAGCTTCTCTCTTAACTCTAAGTCTAAGCTCAAGCTAAATGTTGGTCTGATGGAAGAATATTCAGAGTGAAAATAGACAAGACTCTTGAGCAATTTATGTTTTTAACAGATTCAGGACTCACTTCTAATTTCAAACTCTCACTAAGAAATCTAAACCTATATGTAGAATGTAATGATTTCTAAATGTTTTGTTAGTTAATCTTTTTTAATTAATAAAAAAAAAAAATCTAAACCAACGCACCTCTCTTTGGTTCTTCTATTCGGGTCAGTTTAGCAGAAGGTGGAGCAGAAAACTCATCTTCTGTTCCATATGGTCCCCTTTTCATGTTAGATCTGCAAATGATCCAAAGTTTGCAATTAATGACTTCAACTTGAATGCAAATTACCAAGTTAACTGCATAAACAAAGAGAGTTCTAGGATACATCACTGCATTTTAGATTTTAAATGACCTTAATTCTTTATCTGTTTCAGCTTCCGTATTTTATGGATGAAAAATCTGAGGCCCCAAAAAAGATACTGATTGACTCAAACAGGTGCTCATGATTACCAACAGCCTGTAGACATTTTCTATTGTTCTTACCCTAGATCAAGCTGTCTCCCCAAGAATGGAGAGTTTCTCTTCATGAAAACCTTTCAGAGTAGGAAGAACCTAAGATAAACTTGTATAGGTGGTAATACAGGAGGCGGAATTTTAAAAAAAAGAAGGAAAGTTTAAGTAGGAAAGTGCAAGGCCAGGCTAGATGAAAAAGAATCTCCTATAGGAAAGTAAATTAAGAAAGGTAGGTTAGGCCCTACTGGGGAATATCTTGATCACTAGGCTCTAAAGGAATGATAAATTTTAGGCTGCAGATAACAGGAAATCTTTGAAAACTTTGCAGAAGAGAATGCTATGATCAAAGCGTGTAGGAAAGACTGGTGGGAACCTCAGGACCTACAAGCAGGATAACAGGTAGGGAACTTTTATGTTAATCAGCATAAGAGTATAAGGGTTTAAAATATAGTAATGCCAGTAGAAATACAAAGGAGAGAATGGATACAGGAGAGTTTGAAAAAAGAAGTGAAAAGATTTTAGTGATTGCTATCAAAGGTGCATGTTGAGACTTCAGTGATTGTAAGGTTCAAAATAAAAACAGCAAAATAACTAAAAATGAAGAAAGTGAGTGCCTGATTTGAACAGAAAAGAACAGGAGCTGGGCCTTAAAAATATTCAGTCTATCTGTTTCTAGAACACAGCAGGAACCCAATATAAGTTCCTGAAGGGATTTATATCTAAAAAGACTAAAAACAATGTGGTCCTTCAGAGAGAAGAACTAGTAGGCAACATCTGTAGAGGTAAGTCCCCAAAATGATAGTTCAAGTCATAAGAACGGATTAAAGATGAGGGAAAGCAAAAGGATGGGGAATGAACACCACAGAATGCCCACATTTAGTGTGTCAGGAGAAAGACCAGTGAATAAGACAGAGAAGCTCTAGTCAGAGGGAGAAGAGAACCAAGACTACAGTAATGATGATCGAAGTGAACATCATCAATAATGGGATAAGTTAAAGTGGTGTGCCACCTGATAGGATGTACTGAGAAGCATTCTATGGTATTCCTGTCAAAGAGGCATAACTTGAATTTAATCATGAGAAAATGACAGACACAAACCGAGGAACAACCTACAAAATAACTAGTATGCAATCTTCAAAAGCATTAAGTCAAGAAAGTCAAGAAGAGACTGAGAAATTGTTCCAGGTTGAAGGAGATTAAAGCAACAAGTAAATACAGTGTGTTATTCTGAACAGGTTTCTTTTTTACTCTAAAGAACAATGGAACAATTGGTAAAACTCAACTGGAATTTGAGGATTATAGTGTGGTGGTTTGGGTTTATGTATCCCAGAAAAAACGTGTTCTTAAACTTAATCCATTCTTTGTGTGTGTGAACCCATTTTAAATAGGACCTTTTCGACGAGGTTATTTCAGTTAAGGTCTGGTCCACCTCAATCAGGATGGGTCTTAATCCTATCCCCGAAGTCCTTTATTAGTAGAATGAAATTCAAACACATCGAGAGAGAGAAAGCCATGGGAAGTGAAAAGCTATAGATCAACAAACCTGGAAGAGAAGGGAGAGACCAGGAGAGGCTGCCATACTGCCATGTGACAGAGAAGCCAAGGACCAAAGATCACCAGCAGACAGTCCCCCAAGTGGCAGTCTTCAGGAAGAAAGCATTACCTTGATGGGGCCTTGATTTGGACTTCTCCAAGCCTCAAAACTGTAAGCCAATACCACTGCATGGTATTTGCTTTCACAACAAAGAAACTAAAACATGGTATCAGTATTAATATGGCAATTTTGACTTATGTAGGGGAATGTCCTTATTTTTAGGAAATATACACTGAAGTATTTAGGAGTGATGTGTCATCAAGTTGGCAAATTAGTCTCAAATGGCTCAGGAAAAAATGAGTTCTTTGTACCACACTCGCAATGTTCTATAAGTTTGAGACCATTTCAAAACAAAAGAATTCATTAAAACAAAACAAAATATAAATCTTACCCTTCACCCTCCAATTCTTCTGAGGCAATGGGAAGAACCTAAGACCAAAAACAGATTGCTTTTCAAAAATATGCTCAAAATGTTTCAAACCACAGATGAAATATTCCTAAAATGAGAGTAACACTGGATTTTACCAATCTAATACAAAGTTATTTAGCCTTGTTTTTCAATACCAGATAATTACAGATATCTTGAACTACTCTAATCCAGAAGTTGGCAACCCATGGCCTGTGGACTAAATCTGGCCCCAATAGCTGTTTATATAAATGAAGTCTTATTAAAACACAGCCATGTTCATATTGTTTATGACTACTTTTGCAGTAGAACAGGAGAGTTAAGTAGTCATGGCAGTGATCATATTGTCCTAAAAAGCTTACAATATTTACTATTTGATCCCTTACAAGAAAAGTTTGCCAAACTCTGCTCACTCCCAAATGTCTTAGACACTGACCACAATGGCAATGGTTTGCCCAAGAACTCTGAAAAAACTATTAGTCTCTACAAATTTGCTCTTAAAATCCAGGATAGACTGTCTTTTTAATATTATTTGAGTTCAGCATAAAAAGCATGCTCCACTCTCTTTAAGTTTCCATCTCTAGTAAGCTTTTCTGCAAAGCAGAGTGTGACTATTTTTTATTTTTAGAATAGTTGTCAAGGATGATTCAGTTACCGAAACCATGAAGAGAGGCTTCAGATGTTCTTTATGTTATTAAGACTTCCTTCCCTAGGTATTACACTAGCCCTTTTCTTCTATCGAGACCCTACTTTGAGTCATCTGGGAATATCCTTATTTCCATGTTAGTTAAATTCACAAGATCACTGCCTCGAACTCCAAATTTTGTTACTACTCTAGAATCTTTTAAATAAGTTAGGAAAAAGAATTAAGATGACAGTTTGACACTCCTCTTCCAACTCAACAAAACTGACACATACATAGTGCAAAGGTATTGTGTTATCCCCAACTGAAAGCTCCAAAAAGCCGATACCACTGATCAAACCTAACTAAATTTTGGCTTCTGTTTACCATGAACAATGCAAAAGAATTTCTTTTTGTCTTGTCTTATTTCCTTGCAACCACCCCTGGGATACTGGTTACCTACATGAGTGCCCCGCTGAAGGTTGGCAAAGTGCACATCAGGAATAAAGAGAACAGGCTGAGTATCAAGATCAATAAAGGGTTTGAAAACTGTGATATCCATTCGTTTGTGAGAGGGAAGCAGTGGTACCTTAACATCAGAAACTGAAAGGAAAAAAAAAAAATGAGACCAAAGTCAAAAGATTTTATATACAGGATGGATGCAGCCACAGAGCATTTTCCTCAACGTTTAAGAAATTTAAGGTACGCCATTACCTTTATACACTTAACTTTATAAGATACAGATCAAGTTTTCTGAATTAAGAGTAAAACCAATTTTATGAAGGAATATGTTATGCGTATTTATGCTCAAATCAATTGAACATTTTATTAAAATCAAAAAAGAAAAAGGTATTTTTAAACACAGACATATACACATATGATTTTGAACAGAGACAAGACACATTTAGTTTCTATCTGAAAGTCTAAAATTATATTTGTATGTACATAATTTGGAAGTAATTTCACCTTAACTATCCTCATTAAATCACTTATATTCTAACAGCAACATATCCTTCTGAGAAGTTCAATCCAGAGGCTACAGAGAAAGAATAAGCATTACTGTCTAATTTTTAATTTAATAAATAACAAACTTCAGTTTGCCCTATAATCTGACCTTCAATTACTTAGTGGTGAGGTTTCCTAGTTAGCTGCTCTCTGAAGTGATATCAGGAGATTATACTTTGGTGCCAGTAAGAGAATCCTGACTGATGTGCTGCAGGGCACATGTCTACTGAGCCACACAAACTATTCAAAGAACAGATGCTAGAAGCCCACATACTACAAATGAAACACTTCATGACCAGAAAGCTTTTTTCCCTTTTAGCTAGGAAATAAGATTTTATAAATATGAATATTGGTCATATTTTAAAAAAAAGCAAGCTTTCCTAGTAAAATGTCCAAACAGAGGCCCTACAGATTCTGCAAATGTTAGAATACTATACATAAGAAAATTATACTCAGTGGAAATGAAGACTTCCTGAATCCTCAAAGGATCTTATTATTATTAATCTAAACAAGTCCCAATTTTACTATCAGCTATTCAGGTATAACGTGTATTATTTTTCAAAACTGGACTAGCAACCTGAGCTAAAACTGGCAGCCAAGAAGTCTGAGCTCTGGAAAAACTCAAGAATCCTTCTTATAGTTCTCAAAAAAAAAAAAAAATTACTTACATATCAGCCAGTCATTTGTTTTTACACCTGGTAAAGGAAGCAAGGCTACCTGACCCCTTCACAGTTTCTGTCTGAGCAGGAGAAAACATCCACTATAATATCTTCTGCTTGAAAACACAAGCCACTATTCTGAACAGGAAAAGTATTAAGGCATGGTGGAAGCATTTCTACTTACATGTATTCAACTGAGAGCTGGGGTCAGTACACTTGCCTTTTCTTTTGCTTTGTTTTCGTTCTTCATCCCTGATTTTCCGTTCAGCTCCCTGAAAGTCAGGGAAGACAAGATGTGACAACATTTATTTCATGCCCTATAAAGTATCTACCTCATATCCTGACCAGTGAGGGAAAAGTTTTTTCTCTCCTCTCTGGAACCTCATATTCTGACCAGTGAGGGAAAAGTTTTTTCTCTCCTCTCTGGAAATGAACTCCATGACTTAAATTCATGGAAATTTTCACAGTAGTTTCTTCTAAGCCTATTCTTAAAATTATTTTTAACTATAAAAGATTATAAGGAAATATTTAAGAAACAAAGCAAATGAAGTAAAATTCCTCTCAATAATGCACATGGGCCGGTTAAGTCAAAAGCTGCAAAAATTTCATAATGTACTAACCACACTGCCTTCAAAAAAATTTGTGCCTTTCTTCTTTGTCTAGTAGTCCTCCCCTCCAAGAAAATGAAAAAACAAACAACAACAACAACAAAAAGTTGACTCTATTTCTGAACGTACATTCCTATATGGGCAATGTTATAATTGAAAGTTGTGATTTTGTCCAAAGACTCGGTATTAACTAAGTGACAGAAATAACCAACTGTAATTTCCAAAAGCAAGGCTATAACCATAGATTTTTCATAATTTAAAACAGTAAAAGCATACACCCAATCCTATAAAAAGGACATATATACACTATGTATATCACCTATACAAAGAGTAATAATGTGATGCAATTGAACCCATGAAAAATTTTAAAAACTTAGTAATAAACATGATCTGAAATTAAGCAAAAATAATATTAAATATGCTTATTCAATAATCATTTTGCTTGATTTATTGGCATTTCTTTCTGGATGATACAGATTTCTTTACAGTTATCCAGTTAAGTCTGAACAGGTGGCTTATTTTTCTCTAAATGAATTCCCTGATAGTGAAGAGAGACAATAAAAATCATCCCAGTGATCTCAGCACTATCAAACAATTAGGACCACATTCAAAAAAAAAAAAAAAGAATGTGAAACCACCTTCTGCCTCTCTTAGAAGGTGTATACTAACATGCCATCAGAAATACACATCCTGCTTATGAAAACTGCTATGTAATACAGATACAAACACTATCTCCCTAACATTAAAAAATAGGTAAATATTCCCAATCTTTCAGCCATTACTGTAATTCTCTCAGTCTCTTCTAGTAAGTCTAACAACAATGTCATTTTGATGATAACTATAGTCTCTAAAAGGTGGCTTTACAAAATAGGACATTTCCTTCCTTATTTATCAAGTTACATACATTAAGAGTGATGAGAAACATCTGCTTCTACCCCCCCAGACCAGATTTATCTTCCACCCTGAAACAAGACAAAATACATGAAACAAGAATTTTTAAGATCTTGGTCACCAGGCAATAAAAAAACAGTGATTACAGAGAGATGGGAAACAAAAGTAAGCCCTTCAACAGGCCCAGGTTACTGCCTTCAGAGAGTCTCTAGCCTGTGGCAGGAGGAGGAGGAATTTGGGGTGGAGCCTGGCAAATTTCCTACATTCTAGAGACAAAGCTGAAAGTCTAGAGAGATCAAGGGAGCAGGACAAAGTATTGAAGAGGAAAGCGCTACAGAGACAGAACTCTAGAAATCACTGCCTGAAACTCACAGGCCCAGGAATAGTGCAAGTCCCCACCAACCAGGTTGGAAAAATGAATAATTCATAGGGCATTTAGTAGAATACACAGGAAAATCTTGACTAGGAAGCAGTAGACCACCTATCAAATAAAAAGAGACCTGACAGGAGAAAATCATATCCAAGTAACCTAATTAGATTCTCAGAAAAAAGCTTAAGAAGATTTTTAAGAATATATAAATATTCAGCACCCAAGTAAAATTTTACCCAAGTAAAATTTAGAATTTTACCTGGCATCTGCTAAGTGTCAGGGTTGCAAAGAGTGAGAAGGATAATAATAACAATTGTTACAGACCCCAGACCCAGAACTGACACAGATGTAAGACAGATATTAAATGGTTATTATAACTGCATTCCATAAATATCTAGTGAAATAACTAAGCATGTTAAGTAGAGACATGATAGATATAAAGACAGTTCAAATTGAACTTCAAGAAATGAATGTTTGAGATGAAAAATACATTGGATGGGATTAACAGCAATTTAGAAATGGCAACGGAAAAGATTGGTGAACTTTAGAACATAGTAAAAGAACTATCCAAAATGAAAGAGGGGAAAAAATGTAATTTCAAAAAATTAGAAGAGCATCAGTGAGCTGTGGAATGACTTCATGTGGCCTTATATACGTGTAACTACAATCCCAAAAAGCAGAGGGAAGAGAAACCATTTGAAAAAATAATGGCTGAAAATTTATTAAATTCGATGAAAAACTCAAAGATTCAAGATGTTCAACAAAATCTAAAACCAAAAAACAAAAAGAGGCATAATAAAATTGTTCAAATCCAACAATAAAGGGAAAAAACTTAAAAACAGAAAAAAGTTACATATAGAGGAACAAAGGTAAGGATGACAGCAGATTTTTCATCAGAAACAATGCAAAGCAAAAGAGAGTAGAGCAGCTTCTGAAAACATGAAAGAAAAAAACTGTCAACCTAGAATTTTATGTCTGGCAAAAAGATCTTTCAAAACTAAAGGCGATATTCACTGTTCCTAGGGAAGCAGAGTGTTGCAGTCCCTCTGGAGGGCAGTGTAGTAGTTCCACAGGAGGCTAGGGGTTGGACTGTCATATGATCCGTAACCCCGTTGCTAGGTATACACTTGGAGGAGAGTGGGGACATGAATGGACATTTGCACACTGGTGTTTATGGCAGCAGTGCTCACAATTCTCAATGGATGGAAGCGGCCTAAGGAATGGAAAAGAGAACTGTGGTATACATATACAATGGACCACAGAGTAGCTACAAGAAGGAATGAAGTGGGCATGCAATTAATTAGATGAATGAAACTTGAGGGCAATAGGTTGAATGAAATGTCAAAAACAAAACGAGAAATATTATTATGCCTCACTCACATGGACTAAATATAACACACAAACTCAAAGAACTGAAGTCGAGAGCACAGGTTATCAGGGTGGGGCCTATTGTAAAGAGTCCTAAAGTATAAGCTCTTACAGCAGTTGCATATATTCAGGAGTTGTAACTGTTATTTCTAAATTCTGAAATACTGAGCTAATGTGTATAACCTGGTTGTTCTATGGAACTTCGGTTATTTGTGTGACACCTGAGAGTCAGACTTAGAGCTCTGAAGCTATGAAAGTCAGCACTACTCCATGCAGCAACTGCTAAAGAGGCTGAAAACATGATCAGACTTTGACTACAGATATGAAGGAAGCTGATCCAGACAGAACTAAGGTAAGTCAGAATACTGGGTTGTGCCAGTTTGAATATGTGGTGGACCCCAGAAGAGACATGTCTTTTAATCCTCATTCAATATTGCTGGGTGGGAGCATTTTGATTGTTTCCATGGAGATGTGACCCAGCCAATCGTGGGTGGTAACTTTTGATTAGATGATTGCCATGGAGGTGTGTCTCCACCAATTGAAGGTGGAGTTGCTTACTGGAATCCTTTAAATCAGGAAAGATTTTGGAGAGTCCCTTTTTGTAGAGGCACAAGAAAGCCAGCAGACACCACCATGTTTGCCATGTGCCCCTCCAGCTGAGAGAGAAACCCTGAAATTCAATGGCCTTCTTGAACCAAGGTATCTTTCTCTGGATGCCTTTGATTGGACATTTCTATACGCTTGTTTTAATTGGGACATTTTCTCAGACTTAGAAGTATAAACTTGTAACTTATTAAATTCCCCTTTTTAAAAGCCATTCCATTTCTGGTATATTGCATTCTGGCAGCTAGCAAACTAAAACAGTGTAAAGGATGATATGGTCCATATTTTAAAAACTTAAACTCTGTGTGAGACCAAAGGAAGAGATACTTATTCAGTGCAAAATTTATATTTTTGGTCGCACATTATCTAATTTAAATTTTTATGGTCAGCTTATTCAAACATCATAATTACATGGAATCTTGAATAGAGCATGAATAGGGCATGAAATTTTGCTGATTTGTCCAATTAGTGTAACGTGGTGATACATCCAGGAATAATCTGGGCAATAAATAAAAAAGTGTCTGCAATGTCCCCTTGGGAGACCAGGGAGAAAGGAAGAAATATTAAACCTCCCTATCTAGGGAATTACTGATATTCTCACAAGCAATGGGGACACCAATTCAATAGGTTGAGTCCTAGATCTTAGGGCTCACCCCTGATGAAACTTATTACTGCAAAGGAGAAGCTAAGTCAACTGATAATCATGCCTAAATGTCCCCCCCCCCACTCCCGCAGAGACCCTCTTCTGTTGCTCAAATGTGGCCTCTCTCTCTAACACAATTCAGCAGGTGAACTCACTGCCCTCCCCCCTACACAGTACATGACTCCCAAGATTGTAAATTTCCCTGGCAAAATGGGACAGGACTCCTGGGATGACTCCTAGGACCCAGCATCATGGGATTGAGAAAGCCTTCTTGACCAAAAGCGGAGGAAAGAAATGAGACAAAATAAAGTTTCAGTGGCTGAGAGATTTCAAACAGAGTCGAGGTTATCCCAGAGGTTATTCTTATGCATTATATAGAGATCCTTTCTTAGTTTCTAGTATATTGGAGTAGCTGGAGAGGGATGCCCAAAGTGTTGAACTATATTCCAGAAGCCTTGATTTCTGAAGACGATCATATAACTATATAGCTTTTACAATGTGACCATGTGATTGTGAAAACCTTCCGTCTGATGCTCCTTTTATCCAGTGTACAGAGATGAATTTAAAAATATGGACAAAAATAAATTATATGTAGTGGTTAATGGATACAAAAAAAGTTGGGTAGATTGAAATACTAGTGGTTAATGAGAGGGAGGGGTATGGGTATAGGATGTATGATTTTTTTCTTTTTTCTTGCATCTTTTTCTGGAGTGATGCAAATGCTTTAAAATGATCATGGTGGGAAGGGTAAAGATGGCAGCTTAACAATGTGAGCATTTTAGTTCGTCCTCCACAACAACTATTAATTAACCAGAAACAGTACAGAACAGCTCCTGGGGCCACATCAGTGACCAGACACACAGCGTACCCCAGTCTGGACCAGCTGGACTGGCTGCAACCCCCCCACAGAACCGTGAGTTCCCAAAGCTGCGGTGGCCAGTGGCCCTCCCCCACAGGCTGCTTCCCAGAGGGGAAAGGAAAGGACTTTACCAGCAGCAGTGACTGAGCACAATCAAACGCCAATTGTGGAATTAATTAACAAATGCTGACTACTAAAAATAGGCCCCCAGCTCAGGTGAACCTGGTCAAAGCGGAGGTTGCTCATTTTTGCCCCGGCACTAAGGGGGCAGGGCTGACGGAAAAAGAAAAAAAAGAAGGAAATAGAGGTTTTTGTGGCTGTGTTTCTACAAAGGCTTAACTGCCTTTGGATACAGCGGCAGAACTTCTCAGGATGCAACTGCTCCAGACATAGGCAGAAGGGAACTTGTTTGGGGGCTTGTCTGGAGCCTGTGCCCTCCCCAGGGGAGGAGTGAAGCCCAACTCAGGTGGAAATCCCTCCCTCAAGGAATTCAGAAACCAGGGCTTGGTAATTTGAAGCCACTAAAACCAGCCTACAACCTCTCCTCTGTCTCCACCATGCCCCCAGCATGGAGAGTTTACCAAAGTTAAAAGTACCGCATCATCTTACACTGGTGGGACCTGCAGGCAGACAAGCACCACATACTGGGCAGGATAAGAAAAACAGAGTCCAGAGACTTGACGGGAAAGTCTTTCGACCTGCTGGGTCTCACCCTCAGGGAAAACCAACGCAGGTGACTCTTTCCTCCTGATAGGAGGCCAGTTTGGTCTGGGAAAATCCGGCTGGGGTCTATAATACCTAAGTAGACCCTCCTAAGGATAGGGAGAAAAAGGCAACATACAAGCAGGGCAAGAAACAAGAAAACAAGAACTGAAAAATTCACCTCTGTTAAACAAAGCTTAAGTTAGAGGTCCAAATAAAGCTGAAATAAAGCTGTCAAAGAACAGATAGTCAACAAATTCATCCAGCAAGAAAACCCTAGGTAAAAGAAGTGAAAGCAATCTCCAGAATAAACTAATTAAGGTAATTAAATGCCTAGATGCCAGCAAAAAATAACAAATCACACTAGGAAAATTGAAGATATGGCCCAGTCAAAGGAACAAACCAACAATTCAAATGACATACAGAAGCTGAAACAATTAATTTAGAATATACAAACAGACATGGAAAACCTCATCAAAAACCAAATCAATGAATTCAGGGAGGATATAAAGAAGGCAAGGAATGAACAAAAAGAAGAAATGGAAAGTCTGAAAAAACAAATCACAGAACTTATGGGAATGAAAGGCAAGGTAGAAGAGACAAAAAAAAACAATGGAAACCTACAAGGGTAAATTTCAAGAGACAGAGGTTGGGATTAGTGACATGGAGGACGGAACATCTGAAATCTGGCAAGAAAAAGAAAATATAGGGGAAAAAAATGGAAAAATATGAGCAGGGACTCAGGGAATTGAAAGACAATATGAAGCGCATGAATATACATGTTGTGGGTATCCCAGAAGGAGAAGAGAAGGGGAAAGGAGGAGAAAAACTAATGGAGGAAATTATCACTGAAAATTTCCCAACTCTTATGAAAGACTTAAAATTACAGATTCAAGAAGTGCAGCGTACCCCAAAGACAATAGATCCAACAGACGTACTCCAAGACATTTACTAATCAGAATGTCAGAGGTCAAAGAGAAAGAGAGAATCTTGAAAGCAGCAAGAGAAAAGCAATCAATCACGTACAAGGGAAGCCCAATAAGACTATGTGTAGATCTCTCAGCAGAAACCATGGAGGCAAGAAGACAGTGGGATGATATATTTAAATTATTAAAAGAGAAAAACTGCCAACCAAGAATTCTATACCCAGCAAAATTGTCCTTCAAAAGTGAGGGCAAAATTAAAACATTTTCAGACTAAAAATCACTGAGAGAATTTGTGACCAAGAGACCAGCTCTGCAAGAAATACTAAAGGGAGCACTAGAGACAGATACAAAGACAGAAGAGAGAGGTGTGGAGAAGAGTGTAGAAAGGAAGACTATGAGTAAAGGTAAAAAGAAGGAAAATTAGATATGACATATAAAATCCAGAAGGCGAAATAGCAGAAGAAAGTACTACCCGCGCAGTAATAACACTGAATGTTAATGGATTAAACTCCCCAATCAAAAGACATAGTATGGCAGAATGGATTAAAAAACAGGACCCATCTATATGCTGTCTCTACTCAAAGGACATGAAGGCAAGGAAACAAACGGACATTTGCACACCAATGTTTACAGCAGCATTATTTACAATTACCAAGAGAGGGAAACAGCCAAAATGTCCATCAACAGACAGTTGGCTAAACAAACTGTGGCATATACATAAGATGGAATATTATGCAGCTGTAAGACAGAATAAAGTTATGAAGTATGTAACAACATGAATGGACCTTAAGGATATTATGCTGAGTGTGATTAGCCAGAAACAAAAGGACAAATACTGTATGGTCTCACTGATATGAACTGACATTAGTGAATAAACTTGGAATATTTCGTTGGTAACAGAGACCATCAGGAGATAGAAATAGGGTAAGATAGTGGGTAATTGGAGCTGAAGGAATACAGACTGTACAACAGGACTGAATATTAAAACTCAGAAATGGACAGCACAATATTACCTAACTGTAATACAATTATGTTAAAACACTGAATGAAGTTAAGTAACTTTTAATAAAGTATTGACATAACTTTCTTCTTAGGAGAGAAAAATAATATAAATACCTCTGAAGAATATCAAAAGATTTCTTACTTCTGGTTTCTTACTGAGAGTAGATCAGATTCATAAAACATGAGAGTTTATAGGTATCCAATACAAGAGAGTCAAATCTCAGAAAGAATAGAATTGAGGAAGCAGGTTGAATAAAAGATGAAATCACAATCATAAAAGGATGTCAGAAAATTATAACCAGGATGCACAAGAATTAGGAGTGGATGTGAGGGCATGTGGAATTTCATGTGGTTAAAAGCCTTTGAAAATTAATTACACAGAGTTCATACATAATACTTTCTTCTCTGCAGGATTTTATATTAACCCATAACAACTCTGCAATTAAAAATGGGATGAGAAACACATTATATAATTTTATCTTGTATGTCTCTTTTAACCCCTATTTTTCTCTCCTAATAACCCGTGTTCTTAACTTCAACTTTCAAAGCTCATTCATTGTTAGTTCACATTAGTGAGACCATACAGCATTTGTCCTTTTGTTTCTGGCTAATTTTCCTCAGCATAATGTCCTCAAGGTTCATTCATCTTGTTACATGCTTCATGACTTTATTCTGTGTTACAGCTGCACAATATTCTATCATATGTATATACCACAGCTTATTTAGCCATTCGTCTGTTGATGGACATTTGGGCTGTTTACATCTCTTGGCTATCATAAATAGGCTGCCATAAATATCAGTGTGCAAATGTCCATTTGTCCTTGCCTTCAGTTCCTCTGAATAGAAATCTAGTAAAATGGGATTGCTGGATCATATGGCAATTTTATACTAGCTTTCTGAGCAACCACCAAACTGCCTTCCAGAGCAGTTGTACCATTTTATAATCCCACCAACACTGAATAAATGTGCTTCTTTCTCCACATTCTCTCCAGCACCTGTCTTTCTCTGTTTTTTTGTTTTATAATGGCTATTCTAGTGGGTATGAGATGATATTTTTGTGGTTTTGATTTCCATTTCCCTAACAGCCAGTGAAGCTGAGCATCTTCTCATGTACCTTTTAGCCATTTGTATTTCCTCTTCTGAGATGTGTCTGTTCATGCCTTCTGCCCCAATTTCAAATTGGGTTGTCTTTTTGTTGTTGAGTTGAGGAATCTCTTTATATATTCTACCCTTATCTGATAAGTGGTTTCCAAAAATTGTCTCCCATTATGTAGGTTGCCTTTTTACTTCCCTGACAAAGTTCTTTGATGCACAAAAGCGTTTACTTTTAAAGAGATCCCATTTATCTATTTCTTTTTTCAGTGCTTATGCTTTGGGTTTAAGATCTAGGAAATCACCTCCTTTCACAAGATTCATGAGATATTTCCCTACATTTTATTTTAAAAGTTTTATGGTCTTAGCACTAATGTTTAGTGCTATATTTAACAAACATTTCTAAAGTGTCTTCTATCTGTGTGGGTATACATAAAATGAAGGCAAAGATATTATATTCAAAAAGTTTATGTTCTAGAAACAGGCACATTAATAATCTTGACACGTGATCAGTGCTGTCTTGGAAGCACTTATAATAAAGACCTGTCATAGCAAACTGTATTAAATTATGTGCAGAATTTTAAAAAGGAGAACGAAATTCTTAATGAGTACCTCAGTAGAGGCAGAGGATTACATTTCTGTATTAGATTCTGGATTAATACATTAAATGTTCTTTGGTTTAGGTCTTTGATCCATTTAGAGTTGATTTTTGTATAGGGTGTGAGATATGAATCCTCTTTCATTCTTTTGCATATGGATATTCAGTTCTCCAAACACCATTTACAAAAGAGGCTGCTCTGTTCCAGGTGAGTTGGCTTGACTGCTTTATCAAAGATCAACTCTCCATATATAAGAGGATCTATTTTCTAACACTGAATTCTATTACATTGTTTACCCTGTATGTCTCTTGAGTACCCAGTTGTTATATGACCCTTATTACCACTGCTACATACCAGAAGGTCAGAACATGGGAATAGAGTAACAACTTTCATTTGTACTTGGATCTCTAGGACCACATAACCCAGGTAAGAAAAAAACAGATTATGAATATTTTTAGGGGCCTTACAGAGAAAGTTGTAACCCATGAAGGCTGAGTAGCTATTGGCAAAGGTTACACAAAGTACCACTAGAAGCAGATCCCAATTTTTCTAACCATGGTTTTCTGTGATTTTCTTTTACTATTTCACAGTGGTTATTCCCAAGTGTGAAAAATCAGCGATTGACTTAGGCATGCACATTTCACATGATATCCAAAGCCTTGGATAATATGTTCCCCACATGTGATCTAAATAAACAGATGAGAAGGCAAGCAGTAACACCAGGAGATAAAATCATGTGTTGTCCCAAACCACATTCTCTTTGGAAACTTTGAAGAAAAGGTATTCTGCTTCCCAGAATGTGACAGCACTAAAGTTTTTAAACAAACAGAATTGGTTTCTACACTCTGCATTACCACTGATGAATAATATTGGACAATTCATGAAAACTTTTATGCATCTATTTTTTTAATCAGCTGGCTGCCAATACAGAAGTCTCCCTCAAAAAAGTCTGACACACAAACCAAATTCGTTTTAAGGTGTGACTTGATACGATTCCTCCCTTTAAAATTGTTTACACAATTTTACCATCTGATATGGAAAACTCCAGTTCATGGTAATTTATGCCGGCATCCTCTAATACAGCAATATCCAAAGTGTCATCTGCAAACCAATAACAGTCCAAGACTCTTATGGTTTGAGGAATGATATATTAGGAAGTAGTTTAAACACTGTATGTCTGTTGAATCAAATAATTAAAAATGGCACTTGTAGTTTGCAAGACTTATTTCATTTGTTCCATTTTTCTTGCAGAAAATGAAATAGAAGTTCAGATTGATTAGAAATAAAAAATTCCACTTCATGAAGAAGTTCATGCCAGACTAGAACTAAAAATAGAAATAAAAACCACAATACCGTAAATAATTTGAGAAATACTGCTCTAATAGATGGTAGTACTATATACTAAGGGAAGTTCTTGATTCAGGAACTGACCTTTTGTAAGTATTCTTTAATGGTGTGATTCCAGATATAGGGTCTCACAGCTGGAACCCTGACAATAGCATTAGAGCAAAGTTCCATTGTGTTGACTACTTGATATCAGCAAAGGTCTTTTGAAAATTATGCATTGTTAATAGCAATCAAAATACAAATTTAGGAATTCTAAATAATATCAGAAAATATTATTAAGTAGAATTTGTAGAAACAGCAGATGTGAAAAACTTTTTAAATTGAACTGATAAAACTGTAATTTCTTCCTAGTTCTTTAGAAGAAGAACATGGATATTCCAATAATTTGGGGGGGGGGGGGTTTCTTTAGGCTAAAAAGAGAAATGTGGTATAAATAAAAGAAATCTGACTTACAGTAAAAAAAATCTGGTCAACCCTAGATGGGACCCATCACTTGTAAAACGCAGTAAATGTTCAAGTACCTGTGTAGTTGTCCAAATTTTGGTCCCCCAAAAGATATCCACATCCTCATATCCCTGGAACTTATGACTATGTTCAGTTGCATGGACAAAGGGGAATTACATTTACAGATAGAATTAAGGTCGCTAATGAGCTGACTTTAAAATATGGAGAGTATTTTGGTTTATACAAGTGGACCCAATGTAATTAATAATGGTCCTTAAAAGTAAAAGAAGGAGACAGAAAGTCAGAGAAAGAGATGTGACAAGGGAAGCGGTATCAGAGGGATGTGATGTGAGACAGACTCTACCAACTATTGCAGGCTATGAAGATGGAAGGGAACGATTAGCTAAGGAATGTAGGCAGCCTCTAAGACTGAAAAAGGCAAAGAAACAGATTCTTCCCCAGATCCTCCAGAAAGAATGCAGCCCTAAGGGCACCTTGCTTTTAGATCAGTGAGAACTATGTCAGATTTCTGACCTATAGAAGTGTAAGGTAATAAATTTGTACTGTTTCAATCTACTAAATTTGTAATAATTTGTTACAGAGCAGTAGAAAATTAAAATAACCTGGCACATTGAGCACATAGTAGGTACTCAATAAACATTAACTAAATCTGGGGGCTTGAGAACACTCTCTGAAATTGGAAGGTCTTAGGCTCATTCACTGTGGTCAGAGGCTGTACCTTGTGTACTCGAATACAAAAGTCAGGATAATAAACAGACCAGGCCTCTGAGAGCAAATACGCTTCTAGTTATCCACTGCTTTCTAAAAATCCTAATAAAAGAGAGGTTTTACATGACAGGATGAAAAGAGATGTGGCAAAAAAAACAGTCCAATATTTTTGAGTGGGATAAGTCAAAGTCTTCTTCAATCTTAGCTCAATGGACCACTCATTCATCTATGGCTGCTTGGAGTTCTCAAAAATACTATAATCTCCCACCCTCAAGAAAGAATGGGCCTACAAAATTTCCAATGAATTTAATCCAGCTGAGCCCCTGGCTCTGTACCTGGCAAAAGTGATAATCTGTTCTCCGGAAAAACAAAACCAAAAACAAACAAACAAAAAACAGCAAAAGCAGCCATAGCAAAGAAAAGAGGTAATTTGAAATCATTTTGGGTCCTAAGCTTTCTGTTCTTGCCTAATTATTATTACAGAAAAGAATGTGAACCTTATCTTCTCCTGCTTTAACTTTGATAACAACTTACTAAAAGTCTGAAGGACAGTATGCCAGCCATTTGTAACTCATCTACATCCTCACAGACACAAAGCTCAAGGGCTCCAATACAGTGCTTACTGTCTACAGATCCCAGTAAGCTAAGGTACCATCAAGAAACTGGGCACAGCACAGTATGCATCTATGCATATTAGTTTCACTGAATTAGCCATTCCTAAAAAGCATTTGTCAACCCTTGTAATTTTTTAATGAAAATGAGACTTTTTTCTTTTCTCTATATAATGTCTTTGACAGGCTATAACAACAATAATGCTAATTTAAAATATGCCATTTTATATTAGCAGCAACAAATTCAAATTGAACTTAAATATTAAAAAAACTTTTTCTGTGAGGAAAATTATATCTCAAATTTAGTTTACTTAAGCATCCTTTCTCAATCTTACCTTGTCACAGAATACTTTTATCTGGCAGTAGGCCCGATGCACAGGCTTATTGCTACGGTTGTTATAACTATAGGTGTCAATTTGAATGTTAAGAGGCAACCCCTTCACACCCTTCTGAGAAGAGAAATCTGTGCTTAAGCAGTTCACAGAAATGAAAACCTGTAAAGAGAAGAAAAGATTCCATAAGCAATAGGCACCAACAGACAACTTAAGCATAGCTTAGAAAAATATTAATATCACTGAAATTACTTAAATATATTTTAAATGAGAGGGAAAAAAACATTTTTAGGGGTAATATAAGGTTTATTTTAAAACTATCTTTGGGCATAAGAATGGTAGGCAACAATGGATAAAACAGACAGCAAGCAGCTCTGAATCTCTGCTACTTATCCCTTCCAGAATACTTATTCAATATTAGTTAGTAAAAAGTGGAAGTTGCTAGTCGTCTTTCCTGGTGTTATATTTAACGTTACCAACAGCATATTTCTCTTTGCAGCTATTTTACAGCTAAGTAAAGACTCTTTGGGAATCCACCTGTATTTTTGTTTATATACTTCTCAAGATAACTCGTAGTATCCAATGCCCTAAAATTTTGGAATTCAGTGTTCCTCTAACCTACAATATGTATAAATATGGTCCTGATGAAATTCTCTTCCAATTCCTGCCTTTCCAGACTAAAATATCTTCATTTTTTTCCAATTTGTTCTTATTTGTCTTTTTGATTACAGAATCACAGAAGGCCAAGCCCTCAGGGAATAATTTACAATATCTAATCATTTCTATATCTTTTTTTTCTAAGTGGTAACCATCATCAGTTCAAGGGCCTTGCATTGTTTAAATATAATTTGGATTCTTATCTTGACATACCCAGGTTAAAGCTAAGTCAAAAGTGGTAAAGTCTGCTAAAAGACTGAGAAAATGCTCACAAAGACTACTTAAGATCACAAAACAGTAAATAATGCATGCGCCCACTGGCAGTTCCAGAAAGATGTGGTTTAAACTTCCTAGAAAGGAAATAAACCAGGAAGATATTTTTGCTCCATGAAAGAAAAGAAAAATCCAATTCTTAAAGCATTAGATATGGGTTCTACTATTCAATCATAAAATTACTTTGAAGAGAACGGTTTGAAATATGACTTGGAGGTTGTCAACGCGTTGCTTCAAAAGTGTTTGTGTGTGTGTCTGTATTTTTTTTTATCACTACCCAAGCTACCATTTTTCCACACAAGCAATTTTTTAAGAATATATTTCCAAATATAATAGGTTTACACTAGCTACTTTCATTTTGGCAGGTGACATATAACTTAGCAAAGCATTAATTAGGTGAGACTCCACCCTAGTTGGGCTTCTTCTCTTTCAAAGGGAAAAACAGAAGATGTCATAACATTTTCTCATTTCCCTATCTTGGCTTCAAATCACTTAGGAAAAGTGTATATGTATATGATTATCTTCCCAGCAGATTTTCTCCCAAGTTAAAATAAGTTCAGTCACATTATGAATGTGGTACTGGAGGTTACTTTCAGAAACCTAGGTAAATCTCTGTACAACAAAGGAACATGCTTCATTTCCTCCCCATTTTTATGATTCAGAATTTAACCTCTCCCACACATGATTACAATGTTTTTAAGGCCCCTTTCACCCCACTTAGTTTTAGAATTTATCTGATGAATGAGCACCACATAGTGGATATTTCTGGAATTACAGTTTTGAAAATTAAGGTTGGCACATTTTGTGTGAAACAATGTTTGCACATTTTATAATAAACACAAACTAAAACAATAGTGAGATACCATTTTTCATGTTATCAGATAGGCAAAAATGTAACTCCAATCTTATACAACTGATACAGAGTAAACTGTCCTTTCTTTAGATCTCTTTGATGAAACATATCAGAATCCTTAATACTGGCTATTGCAGACTGTGCTTCCCAAAGATGGCAGTACTAATATATAATTCATGGACTGGCACATTTTAAAGACTCAAGAGCCTTAAGCTAGGTAGACTTTCCAACAACTTCTTTAGCCCTAACAACCAAGAACAGGTTTTTCCGTAAGTATTAAGTGCCAATGGCAGAAATAAGGACTGGACAGGGATATGAATAAGTTTGGAAAAGAAAACAAGACTTTTAAGAAAATAAAATGAAAGAGTGTAGAGAGAGATAAAGGAGAAAGAAACTTAACACAATGACCAAAACACTTACTAAAAATTAAGAAAAATGTTGAAATAAGTCTTTTTTTTTTTTTTTTTAACCCTTGCTGTAGTCTAATGCTTCTTCTAAGTAGGGGGAAAAGATCCTACAAAGATTATGAGGACTAGTCCATATTATCAGATTTAAAAGTCCTTTGTCATCTTGTGCCTTCACATTGAATAGTCTACTCACTGTTCCTAGAGCATACTTTGTTCACTGCTGGCCCATCTCTCCTTGTCATTCTGCCTCCTTCTATTTCCTCACTGGTCTAGATCAACTCTGTAACTTATCTCTGGCTACCTAAATCTTTAAAGATTTAGCTCAAGCCCCACCTCCACAAATGTTCCCAGTCATCCCAGACTTTCACAAAAGGGCTGTCAACAATAACAGTAATACCATTTACTGAGGACTTAATACATTTCTGGACCTCTGTTACGCACTTCGCATACATTATCTCCTTTAATCGTCATTACAACCTGGATAGTGCTATCCCTCTTTTATAGATGAAGCCCAGAAAGGTTTTTAAAACTTTTCCCAAGGTAGAAAACACAGGAAATAGCACTCATATTCAGAACTTTTTTTCCTCTTTATCCCTTGCTATCCTTTTCAGAATCAATTTTTTTTCCTATGCTAATCACCTGGCTTTAATTTACTATCTAGAATGGTTTGCAATTTTTTACATGTGTATGCTTTACCTCCCTAACTACTGTAAATATAGGGTTGGTGAGATCATATTCTTTTCAGTTCTTAGCACAGTGCCCTCTCTCTATGACTGCCTTATTTTGCCTGTTACTATTTTTCCATTTAACTTATTTCTAATAAGTAAGCAAATTGCTTTAATTCTGTAAACAATTAGATCTAGATATACAAGCAAAAAGGAGCACATATGTATTTAAGATTCATTTAGGAACTTAGAGCTTTGACTTCATGTGTTTTCCCATATATATATTTAAATGGTTCATATACAATCCATAAATCCAAGCTAAGGAGACAACGTATGGGAGCAGATTCAGGCCTAAAAAACAAACAAACCCACCAAATAACTGTGCACATAAAGTAATCAAGGCACAGTATTTTCCATTTTACAACCAAATGGAAAACCTAAACTTTTTTTTTTTAATCATTCTAATTCCTAACACAAAAACAGATGCCTGGGAAAGTTACACTTTACCCTCAACAATTCCAGGAAGTCTATAACCCAAAGAGATATTCCGCTTTACAAAAGGATTTCATGGTAATTCAACCTAAAACCTAACCTCCCCTTGCTTCCCTGTTTCAAGTTTCTATTCAAAGCAGACATAAGCAGAGGCCAAATTCCAAGACTGGCATAAATATGCAGCCTTCACAGAAGCATTACCCTCACTATTATTTGTGATTATCTACAATCTCTTGTATCCTCATATTTTAAAAATCAATTATTTTCCAATTTAGCAAAATTATTTTCCAAATTTATCAAAGAAAGTTTACAGTATTCCTAAGTCAGCATTTAAAAAATGCCACCTTGTTTAAAAAAATACACAAACTTACAAGTAAATAGTGAAATACAAGAATACTAATGCCAGGGACATAAGGAAAGAAAAATGTGGACTGAAGATCCCGAAAAGAAAAATGGAGATTCATTAGGCAACTTCCAGCAGGACCCAAGTCAAGAACAAGCAGGATATTCGACGGGGCCATACTGGTAATCCAGGGCTGAGTTTCAGCCTCACTAAAAGCTGGCAAAGGGGCCAAGATATCCATAAAACATTATGTGTGAACAAGAAGTAATGTGTTCGATTGAAAAAGGCTGTATCTGAAAAATCAAAATATTTGCAATTTTGTTACTAAGTAGCACTGTGGTCCTGGCAAGTAGTTAATTTATTACGTGACAGGGTTAAATTAGATAATCTCTAAATTGCTTCTAACTCTAGAATCTTATGATTATATTTATATTAGATGATGCATCATCTATTCCTATGCTGTATTTAATGATGAAAATAATTGCGTATAATACATTTATAAATCAATGTATAAAATACATTTATAAATCAACACCACCCCATACATCTTAACCTTTCCTCTTAATGGCCACTTGCATTGCCATCTACTCAATTTTAAGACTTACAATAAGAGGTAGGCTAACTAAAACAGTGTAGTATATATCAGTGGAACAAAACAAAGCATGCAGAAGTAGACCCATACAAACATGGGTAACTGACGGGTTTTTTTTTTAATATAGTTATACAATCATACAATCATTATCAAAGAACAGGACTTCTGGATTACAGTTCAACAACTTCAGGTATTTCTTTCTGGCTATTCTAAAACACTAGACACTACAAAGAAACATCAATATAATGAATCGGTAGTCACAGTCATTTGTTAAATCCTAATTTCTCAGTTATACCTCTTCCCTCTCATTTGATCTTTCTCTCAATCTTCAGGGATATCTGGGCAATGACCATTTTAACTTCTTTGTGCTGGAAAGGGGTGTTGACCTTATGGAGGTAAAGGAATGAAACTGGCTGATGTTCTTGGAGAACTGATACCACTCTGAGTTTTAGGATTTATCTGGCCTAGGATCAAACTTAAGGAGGCATTAAGTTTCTGAAAATATAAACTTACTAAGACAAACTTTTACAGAGACTTAGAGCACAGGGCAATCCCTAGGGTTTTCAGGGACTCGGTTGGGGTAGGGTACTGGTAGTCTGAAATATCTGCCTAAGCTTGCATAACAGTAACCTCCAGAATGACCTCTCAACTCTACTTGAAATCTCTTAGCCACTGAAACTTTGTGTTGTTCCATTTCTTTTCCCCCTTTTGGTTAAGAAGGAAGTCTCAATCCCACGATGCCAGGGCCAGGCCCATCCCTGGAAGTCATGTCCCATGTTGCCAGGAAGACTCTGGGAGTCATGTCCCACAGAGGGGGGAGGGTAGTGAATTTATTTTCAGAGTTGGCATAAAGAGAGGCCACATTTGAACAACAAAGGAGGCTTTTTGGGAGGATGGATGGGACGATCAAAGGATGACATTTAGGCACACTACATGCAGGCCTAGTGTTTTGGTTTGCTAATGCTGCAGGAATGCAATATACCAGAAATGGATTGGCTTTTATAAAGGGGATTTATTAAGTTACAAGTTTACAGTCCTAAGGCGTTAAAAATGTCCGAACTAAGGCATCCAGAGAAAGACACCGTGACTGAAGAAAGACCAATGTTGTGGAACACCTCGGTCAGCTGGAAAGGTATGTGGCTCACATTTGCTGGTCCTCTGGCTTCTTGTTTCAAACAGCTTTCCTAGGGGAAGCTTTCTTTCTGCATCTCCAAAGATCTCTGAGTCAGTTCTGAAGCTTTTTCCAAAATGGTTTCCTTTTAAAAGGCTCCAGTAAGTGACCCACCTTGAAAGGGTGAAGATACATCTCCATGGAAACCACCTAATAAAAAGGTCCCACCTACAACTGGGTGGATCACATCTTCATGAAAACAACTTAAAGTGATCCCACCCAGCAATACTGAATCAGAATTAAAGAACATGGCTTTTCTGGGGTACACAACAGTTTTAAACCATTGCTGAAATAAGTTTCATAAGGGCAAGTTTCAAGATCAAGAGCTTGGCCTATTAAATTGGGAGTCCCTAGTACCTGAGAGAATATCAAGAATGAATTTAAGGTTGCCATTTAAAGGAATCATAGTGACTACTTGTGTGAAGTTAAGAATTCTCTAAAGCTGTGATTCTCAAAATGTGATACCAGGAGCATCACACCACCTAGGAATTTGTTAGAAAAGTGTAGATTATCAAAAAAATCTACTGAATCAGAAGCTCCAGGGGTTTAAAAAGTTCTACAGGTGATTCTGACGCATGCCAAAGTTTGAGAACCAGATCTGTAAAACAGTGGTTCTCAACCTTAACTAATTAGAATCACTTGAAGGAACTTTAAAAATTGAAATTATTGATGGTCTGGCCATACCTCTAGAGACTCTGATTTCACTGATTTAGGATAGGTCCTGGACATCTGGACTGTTTTTCAGGTAATGCTAATGATTAGTCAGGACAAGAACCAGTGCTGTAAAGTGGTTAATCTTCTATGTTTTTACACACTTTAATCTACAAAAGGTCTCCTTTGTCTCTAAACTCTTTGAGGTTATTAAAACAAGTTCCAATATAATAGTTCCTTTTCTTTAAAGAGATCAGATATTCTTACACTTATTTATATATATATATCCCATCAGGTTTTTTTTATTAAAATTTTTTTACAGAGGCAAGAAAAATATTCATTTAAAACAATGGAAAGATACAAATTAAAACATTTTACCTAACCCTGCTATTCAATATAGTCAGGCAAATTCTCAAATACTCATAATTCATAAAATATTAACAAAATAAACTATTAAAAATCAATTAAACTCTTGTTTACATTACTCATTATACTTGATTTTCAGAGGGATTTATATTTGTAGATGAACTTGTATGTTCAGTTAGGTTTATGTCATAACATGAACTATAAAGCAAAACATGATATGGTTTGTTTTCCTCACTAAACTGCAACCTCCTTGGGAACAGAGACAATATCTTATCTCTAGTCCGGTGCCTGGTACATAGCACATGCTTAACTGATATGTTTTTAATAAAAGATGGAAAATGCATAAAGAACGATGAATAAATATGGCTAAGAGTAAGTACAATGAGAATATATGAAATCGCTTTTCATATATTTGTCTAAATCAGGAGGTGGCAAGCGTTTTCTGTAAAAGGACACAACAGTATATATTTTAGTCTTTGTGGGCTATATACAACAAAAAGAGGCAACTAGTTGGATTGGGCCCAAGAGCTGTATTTTGCTGACCCCTGATCTAAACCATCACTTACCCCTAAACTGTTCAAAGTCAAGTAGACATTAGCTTCTCCTTACATCATCACAATGTGGTAAATAGGGAGGAGGCCCTTTGGTAATTCAATATTTCCATTTTCCATCTAGGTGAATTCCTGACAAAATAAGTCAGCGTGGACATCTCACTAACACATTATTTAACCGATGGAATCACAGAGTTTTAATCAATACCCTATACTCATCGAGATGACTAGGGTAAGTTTTGAATGAGACAAGCTCAGCCTCTATCTAGGTATCTTTATGTAGGAAGGTTAATGATCTTTAATCAGGAACACCCAAAAACAGGCAAGAAATCAAGTACAGAAATTCAGGCCAGCCCTCTCCTTTGAATTCTTTGGAAACAACAAGATCAGAGTATTCTGTTATTCACAATTTTAACACTTGAGATTGGGTCTATCTAATATGCAACTCTCTAAATAAACACGACTAATGGGCCAAGTCACCCACGTGGATAAAACAAATATTCAGACCATTCTCACTGTGCAGAGAAATACTTTCAGTAGATGTGATTACAAAAAAACTCCAATTACCTCCTGTAGATGCTGGGTAAGAGGTAAGAAGAAGGTTTATTATATATCCAACTTCTGTTCTTTTATAAAGTATACATGCGTACACATACACACTCTTTTTTAAGAGACTTATTTCTAAAGTCCGAGAGAAGGCTGAATGATACATGTTTAGAATGATGTAAAGAACTTTGAAATAGAACTTTAAGAATACACATAATGACCTACTTCTCTGCATAATTTCTTGTTGCTTAGTTGAAGAAAAAGTTTGATTTGATCCAAATAATCAAAACATAAATCTCAAAAGATGAGCAATTAATGTTCCTACCCAAAACTAATAGATGAAGGAAAAAACCACATAAGAACAAACTGCTCAACAGGTCTAAGATGCTCTGCAAGATTCCTTTTTAAATGTGGGGCTCATTTTTTGAAGCAAAGTTCCTCATTCTTGGCTGAGAAGTTCATGCTTATAGAACTTTTCAAAAGATTTAATTTTATTTTCAAACCTCAGCTTGAGACTGAGAGGAAGACAATAACAAAAAAGTGATTTACCTTATCAAAGGATTAACTTGCATAGGCTTTTTATTCCAAATGCTTACAAGCGCAAAAACCAACAAGAAATCAGATCTTGAACTAATTTATAATGATTTTTCCAGGAAGCATAATGCAGCCATACAATATATCGTTCACACAGTTGACTGCTTTCTCCAATGTTACTCTTCAAAGGGAAAAAAAAAGAGGAGAAAGACAAAGGGAAATGGTACGCTCAAAACAGAGTTCAACATCAGAGGGTCATTTCCCAGAAGGTAAAGTGAAAACAACTAAGAATAAATTTAACAACTCCCATCTCACCTACTCTTTTGGGGCTTTAATAACACCATTACAAACCAAGGCACAATTCTGGTAAAACATGCTGTCTAGTCTAAATAGAGTAGTCAGATATGTGAATTTCAACAAGTGATTTTAATTTGTGGGGAAAAGCTTACAGAAATATTTTTCACCCTCTAATTCACAGAAAGAAAGCAATGAAAAAATAAAAGCCACATCACAAAGCTGGTGGTGTAAGACATTCCTGGGAACTTTTCCCCTTAGAGAGAGCAATAAAAGGGCAGATTCAACTGGCTTGGACTCCTAAAGGACGATGAAGAGACTGGAGAAAGAATCTTCAAACACTGAGTAAATGTAAAAAAAAAAAAAAAAGCAGAGCATTAAAAAAACAAAAAAGGGAAAGAGTGGTGAGGACTTGCCAGCCTAGGTTCATGCCCATTCTCAGTCCCACAAGGTTTAAGAGACACACAGTGACAACACTCTGGCCAAGGTGTTTCCTGCTACGGTCACTAACCACAGAGCCACCCACAGCAGCATTCATCTATGGGGACCCAGGCCACAAAGACCCCCGGTGGGGCCCTAGCAGTGGGTGAGTGGGTACACACCTGGCAGTCCCCCAGAAAACAGAGCAACCTGTGGCAAGGTGTGCATACTCCCAGCCTGGCCCCTAACTGCTGGTGCACCTAAATGAAAAAACTGGATGTTTCTGAACACTGACCACTTCCGGCTCTGTGGGTCAGGATCCCCTAATGGGAAAGTTACTAGAGGTGGGGAAAAGCCACACGAAATGGGGAAACTGAATCACTGTAAGGCAGGATGGACCCAGGGCTGAAAGCTGGAGCAAAAAGGCAGCCTGAAGTACAGGAGAGGAGTTGAAAAAATCAGATACTGGGGAGGAAAATTTGTATAAGAAAAAGGAGTCTAGGGCTCTGGCTGAGGAACAGAGGAAAGTAAATTCTCTCCTGAAGGAAAAAGTCCCACATAATAGAGTAATGTAAAAAGCTACTGTTCATGCCCAAGACAGGAGGCAGTGGTAAAGAAAGACTGTTGCTATTCTAAAGATAAAGGTAAAGATAAAGTATCAACTAGACCAAGTGTTGAAGAGGAGCTTTAACCCAGACAATCTACATTACACCCCAGTCAAGAGGGAGAAACTGACTTCCAGAATTAGCATATCAAAACAATCAAATACCCAGACATCAACTAAAGATTTACATAGGCTATAAAACGGAAATAGGAAGAGACAGTCTATTCAGGGAAACAAATGAAAACATCAGAGGAAACACACTTCAGAGGAAACACAGAAGTGGAATAACTAATCAAAGATGTTCATTAGTCTCCTAAATCAATTCAAGGATCTAAAGGGGAAGATGGATAGAAATATACTAAATATGGACATAAAACTAAAGGATATATTGAAGACAACGTGTGAACAAAAAGAATTAGAAAGTTAAAAAATAAGAACATAATAGAACTTTTAGGGATGAAAAACACAATAATGGAGATTAAAAATGCACTTGAGGTTTTCAACAGCAGATTTAACAAGCAGAAGAATCAGCAAACAGAAAACAGGACAATAGAAATCATATAGCCAGAAAAGCAGATAAGAAAAGTATGAAAAGAAAGTAAGCAAAGCCTACAGGACCTGAGGGACAACATGAAGTAACAAACATAAGTATCATAAGAGTCCCAGAAAGAGAAGGAAAAAGGGAGAGGATATTTAATAAAATAATGGCCAAAATGACAATAAATTTTAGAAGCTTGGTTAGCTGGAATAAAGAGAGATTCTCTCTCTGGCTGCTGAAATTATCAGTTCTCCCTTTAAGGCCTCCAATTAAGGGATGAGGCGATTCCTTACTCTGCTGAAAACAATTTCCTCTGTTGATTGTAGATTTAATCAGCCACAGATGCAATCAACTGACTAATAATTTAAATCCACAAAATACCCTCTGCGGTAACAATCAGGCCAGTGTTTGCTTGACCAAACAATGAGACACCATTACCTAACCAAGCTGACACCTGAAATTAAGCATAACACAAAGAGATAGACAGTGAGAGGAAGAAGGGGATGGGGGAGGGTTGGAAAAGACATTTATTCTTTTAGTTTTAAAACATGTATATGTTCAATACTCATTAAATTGTTTTAACTGATAAAAAAATGATTAAAAATTTTCCAAATCTTATGAAAGATATAAGCATATGTCCAAGAAGCACAACAAACTCCAAACAAGATAAACCCTAACAGACCTTCTTCAAGACATATACTAATCAAAATGGTGAATACCAAAAATAAAGAAAATTCTGAAAGCAGCAAGAAAAAGCAATTTGTCACATACAAAGAATCCTCAAAAATATTAAGTTCCAATTTATCACCAGAAACCATGGAGGTGAGAAGGCCATGTAATGATATATTTAAGGTACTGTAAGAGAAAAACTGCCAGCCAAAAATTCTTTATCTGGCAAAACTGTCCTTCAAAAATGAGGGAGAGTTTCAGACATTCATGGATAAACAAAAACTGAGAGATATGATCACCAAGAGACCTGTCTTATTAGAAATACTAAAGAGAGTTCTTCAGGTTGAAATGAAAAGACAGGGATACTAGCATGGAGCAGCTCGAAGAAGTGAAGATCTCCAGTGGGCTGGTTTGAAAGGATGTGTGTACCCTAGAAAAGTCATGTTTTAATCCTAATTCAATTTTGTAAAGGTAGCAGTTTCTTCTAAGCCCTATTCAGTACAGTATGTTGAAAACTTTAATCAGATTATCTCCCTGGAGATGTGATTCAATCAAGAGTAGATGCTAAACTGGATATTCTAGGTGGGTCTTGATTACTGAATCCTATAAAACAGAAAACATTTTGGAGAAAGCTAGAGATCCAGGGAGAGCAGAGAATGACAGAGCTTAGACATGACAGAGAATGCTGCAGAACCATGAAGCAGAGAGTCCATGAGCCAGTGACTTTTGGAGATAAAGAAGGAAAACACCTCCCAGAGAGCTGGAGAGGAAGCTAGCAGATGATGCCGTGTTTGCCATGTGCCCTTCCAGCCAAGAGAGAAACACTGACCATGTTTGCCATGTGCCTTTCCTTGAGACAGAAACCCTGAACTTCATCGACCTCCCTGAATCAAGGCATCTTTCCCTGGATGCCTTAGATTGGACATTTCTATACATTTGCTTTAAATGGGACATTTCCACCACCTAAAAACTGTTAACCTGCAACTTATTACATTCCCTTTTTAAGTTTTGAGTTTCTGGTATTTTGCATTCCAGCAGCTAGCAAACTAGAACATCCAGTAAGCACAATTACATGGGTAACATAAAGAAAACAAATAGAGGCTTTGTATGCTACTGGAGTTAAGTTGTATCTTTTCAAATTAGTATGTTAGAGGTTTAGATAGTTTAATATAACCCCCAAGGTAATTACAAAGAAAGTATTGAAAATAAATACAGAAATGGAAATGAGAAAGGGATCATTTACATCACAAAAAATCAACTATAAACAAAAGAAGGATACAATAAATGAAAAGACATACAAAAAAAGATACAAGATATGCCAGTTTGAAAGGATTATGTACCCTAGAAAAGCCATGTTTTAATCCTGATCCATTTTGTGGAGGCAGCATTTCTTTTAATCTCTATTCAGCAATATAGGTTGAAAACTTGATTAGATTATCTCCACAGAGATGTGATGTACCTAATTGTAGGTATTGATATTTAATTAAAGGAGTTGTGACTCCACTCATTCCAGGTGGGTCTTGATTATTTTAATGGAATCCTTTTAAAGAGGAAACATTTTGGAGCCACGAGATACATGAGAGCCACAATAACCACAACAGCCACGAGAGACCAGGCAGCCAGAAACCTCTGGAGATAAAGGAAAATGCCATGAAGGGTAGCTTCATGAAACAAAAAGTCTGGAGAGAAAGCTAGTAGACATCGCCATGTTTGCCACGTGCATTACCAGTTGAGAGAGAAACCATGAATCTCATAGGCCTTCTTGAACCAAGGTATGTTTTCCTGGATGCCTTAGATTGGACATTACTATAGCCTTGCTTTAATTTGGACGTTTTTCATAGTCTTAGAACTGCAACTCATTAAATTCCCCTATTTAAAAGCCATTCTGTTTCTAGTATATTGCATTCTTGCAGCTAGCAAACTAGAACGACATATAAGACGCAAAGGACAAAATGGGTGAAGTAGGTCCTGCCTTATCAGTAATTACACTGAAAGTACATGGATTAAATCCCCCCATCAAAAGACACAGATTGGTAGAATGGATTGCAAAAAGCATAATCTAACTGTTTTTTAACAGGAGATGGACTTAAGACCCAAAAACACAAATAGGTTGAAAGTGAAAAGGATGGAATAAAATATTCCATGCAAATAGCAACCAAAAGAGAGCTGGAGTAGCTATGCCAATATCAAACAAAATACACTTTAAGTCAAAACTGTTACAAGAGACATATAAGGGCACTATATATAATAATAAGAGGGTCAATCTACCAAAAGGAAATAATAATCATTTACATTTATGCAACTAACCACAGTGCCCCAGAGTACATGAAGCAAACACTGACAAGATAGAAGGGAGAAACAGACACCTCTACAGTAACAACAGTTAAAGACCTCAATATACCACTTTCATCATTAGATAGAATACTTAGGTAGAAGATCAAAAAGGATATGGAAAATTTGAATGATGCTATAAATGAATTAACCTAACAGACATATACAGAACACTACACCCCAAATAGCAGAATACATATTCTTTTCAGACACACATGGATCATACTCCAGGATAGTCCACATTTTATATCAGAAAACAAGTTTCAGTAAATTTTAAAAGATCGAAATTATATAAAGCATGTTCTCTAACCCACAAGAGAATAAAGCTGGAAATCAATAATAAAGGGAGAAAAGGAAAATCCATAAATATAAGGAGTTAAACAACACAATCTTAAAGAATCAACAGGTAGGGCGGGCCGCGGTGGCTCAGCGGGCAAAGTGCTTGCCTGCTATGCCGGAGGACCTCGGTTCGATTCCCGGCCCCAGCCCATGTAACAAAAACGGAGAAACAGAATACAATAAAACCAGAAAATGTTTAAAAGATGTTTAAAAAAAAAAAAAAAAAAAAAAAAAAGAATCAACAGGTAAAAGAACAAATCACAAGGGAAATCAGGAAATATCTTGAAACGAATAAAAATGAGAAGACAACATATCAAAATTCATGGGACGCAAGGAAGATTATACTTAGAGGGAAATGTACAGCTCTAAGTACTTATCTTATAAGCCCATGTTATTATTTTTGTTTGTACCATGACTCTGGTTACTCCTCATTTTTGGAATTTCTTGACCCTATACTTAGAATGGGATAAACTGGAACTGTCAAACCCTACTTGTTTTCCTGTCACTGGCAGAACTGCAGAAGCATACCTGTGTAGTTACTGCACCCAGTACTTCAATAAACATGTGAATGGAGAAAAAAAGAAAAAGAAAAAGGAAGAGCAAGTTCAAATCACATTACTAATCTCATATCTGGAGAAACAAGAAAACAAAGGGCAAACTAAACCCAAAGTGAGTAGAAGGAAGGAAATAACCCAGACTGCAGCAGAAATAAATGAAGTAGAGAATAAAATAATAGAATCAAGTGAAACCAAAAGTTGGTTCTTCAAGCCTCTTTTGTTGCTCAGATGTGGCCTCTCTCTCCAGCCAATAGATGAGCAGTCTCACCACCCTCCCCCTCTCTGGTTGGGACATGACTCCCAGGGGTGTGGACCTTCCTGGCAATGTGGGTCAGAGATCCTGGAATGAGCTCAGACTCAGCATCAAGGGACTGAGAAAAACCCTAGAATGAGCTGAGAATTAACATCGAGGGATTGAGAGAACCTTCTCGACCAAAGGGGGGAGAGTGAAATGAGACTAAGTGTCAATGGCTGAGAGATTCCAAACAGAGTTGAGAGGTTATCCTGGAGGTTATTCTTATACATTAAGTAGATATCACCTTGTTGTTCAAGATGTAGCGGAGAGGCTGGAGGGAATTGCCTGAAAATGTAGAGCTGTGTTCCAGTAGCCATGTTTCTTGATGATGATTGAACAATGATATAGCTTTCACAATGAGACTCTGTGAATGTGAAAACGTTGTGTCTGATGCTCCTTTTAGCTACTATATCAACAGAAGAGTAGAACATATGGAATAAAAATAAATAATAGGGAGAACAAATGTTAAAATAAATTCAGTTTGAAATGCTAGTGGTAAATGAAAGCGAGGGGTAAGGGGTATGGTATGTATAATCTTTTTTTTCTCTGTTATAGTTTTATTTCTTTTTCTATTGTCTTTTTATTTCTTTTTCTAAATTGATGCAAATGTTCTAAGAAATGATGAATATGCAACTATGTGATGATATTAAGAATTACTGATTGTATATGTAGAATGGAATGATATCTTAATGTTTTATTTGTTAATTTTTTTTAATTAATAAAAAAAGTTAAAAAAAAAGTTGGTTCTTCAAAAAGATCCTCAACTAGACTAACAAAGACAAAAAGAGAGAAAATGCAAATAAACAAATCAGAAAATGAAAGGGGGACATTACTACTGACCCCACAGAAACAAAAAAGATCATAAGAGCATACAATGAACAACTATACGCCAACAGATTAGATAATCCGGGTGAAACGGAAAAATTTCTAGAAGCACAAACTACCTTTAGTGACTCAAGAAGAAACAGATATCAACAAACCAATAATGAGAGACTGAAGCAGAAATTTAAAAACCTCCCAACAAAGAAAGCCCAGGACTAGACATCCTCACAGCTGAATTCTACCAAACACTCCAGGAAGAATTAACATCAATCCTGCTCAAACTCTTCCAAAAAATCGAAGAGGAGGGAATACTTTCTGACTCATTATATGAGGCCAGAATCACCCTAACACCAAAGCCAGATAAAGATAATACAAGAATAGAAAATTACAGACCAATATCTCTCATAAATATAGATGCAAGAACCCATAACAAAACACTAGCAAGCTGAATCTAATAGCACATTAAAAGAATTATCTACCATGATTATCAGCAGGATTTATTCCAGGTATGCAATGTAGTTCAATATAAGAAAATCAAGTAATATAATAAACCACATTAACAGAATGAAGGAAAAAAAATGATGGTCTCTATCCATTGGCCATCTCAATGGATATAGAAAAAGCACTCAACCAAATTTAGTACCATTTCCTAATAAAAACACCCAGAAAATTAGGAAGAGAAGGAAACTTTCTCAACATGATGAAGGGCATATATGAAAACTCCCCGGCTAATATCGTAGTCAATGAAAAAAGACTAAAAGCCTTCCCTCTAAAATCTGGAACAAGACAAGGATGCCCAGTCATTACTGTTGTTCAACATTGTACTGGAAGTTCTAGCCAAATTAGGCAAAAATAAATAAAAAACAGAAAGAAAGAAGACATTCAAATTGGAAAAGAAGTAAAACTCTCACTATTTGCAGATGACATGATCTTATATAGACAGAATCCTGAAAATATCCACAACAAAGCTCTCAGGGCCAATCAATGAATTCAGCAAAGTAGTGGCATACAAGATCAAAATGCAAAAATTAGTGGTGTTTCTATACATTAGCAATGATCAATCCAAAGAGGAAATCAAGAAAAGAAAAACATTTACAAGAGCAACTAAAAGAATCAAATATCTAGGAGTAAATCTAACCAAAGATATAAAAAGGATTTGTACATGGAAAACCATAAAACACTGCTAAAATAAAATAAAGAAGTCCTAAATAAAGGGAAGGATAATCCATACACATAGATTGGAAGACTAAATGGTCTTAAGATGTTGCTGGGAATTAAATCATGTGCCCATGATTTAATGATTTAAACATGCCACAAAAAGCATATTTAGGTCTCAAGTACTGGTCCTATGGGTGTGGAGCCATTATAAATAAGATCTTTTTAAGATGTTGCTTCAGTTGAAGTGAGGTCCAATCGAATCAAGTTGAGCTTTAATCGAGATTACTAGAGTCCTTTACAAGCTGAGTAAAAGTCAGATGGAGAAAAAAGCCAAAGGGAGCAGTCAGAAGTTGGAAGTAATGAAATTGGAATAGAAATAAGATGTCACCCCACCATGTGCACTGCCATATGAGAGAAAAGGCAAGGAGCCCATAGATTTCCGGCCAGCCAAAAGATAAAAACCTGGAAACAAGTAAGCCTTCTCGCCTTTGAAACCATAAGCTAATAAATTTTTTTGTTAAACCATCCTATTGTATGGTACGTGTTTTAGCAGCTAGGAAATTAAAACAGATGTCAATTCTATCCAAAGCAATAATTAAATTCAATGCAATTTCTATCAAAATTCCAGCAGCCTTCTTTGCACATTTTTTAATTTATTACAAAGCTACAGTAATCAAAACAGCATGGTACTGGCAAAAGTACAGAAATATAGATCAACAGACTCAAACTGAAAAGTTCAGAAATAAACAGTCACATCTCTAACCAATTGATCTTTAACAAGGCTGCTGAGTTTACTCAGTGTGTAAAGAACAAGTCTCTTCAAGAAATGGTTCTGGGAGAACTGGACAGTCATTTGCAAAAGATTCAAGGTAAACCCCCACACCTCACACCGTATAAAAAATTAACTCAAAGTGGATCAAAGACCTAAATATAAGAACTAAAACTATAAAACTCCTGAAAACATACAGAAGCATCTTCAGGACCTTGCATTGGGCATTGGTTTCTTAGATTTTATACCAAAAGCACATGCAATGAAAGAAAAGATAAATGGGTCATCATCAAAATGAAAAACTTCTGTACATCAAGGGCCTCTATCAAGACAACTTACGGAATGGGAGAAAATAGTTGGAAACCATATATCTGATAAAGGCTAAAATATCACGAATTTATAAAGAACTCCTACAACTCAACAACAAAGATAAACAATCCAACTTCAAAAATGGGCAAAAGACAAATATACATTTCTCCACAGAAGATATATAAATGGCCAATAAACACTTGAAAAGAGGCTTAATGTCATTCTCCATCAAGGAAATGTGAATCAAAAACATGAGATACCATCTCATACTTACCAAGGATGGCTAAAATTTAAAAATGCAAAATAGCGTATTAGAGAGGATATGGAGAAATCGGAATACTTCTAACACTGTTGGTAGGAATGTAAAATGGTGCAGACACTGTGGAAAACAGTCTGAAGACTTCATCAGAAAGTTAAGTATAGAATTATCATAAGACCCAGAAATTTTACTTATGTGTATATACCCAAAAGAATTTAAAGTGGGGACTTGAACAGATATTTTCACACTGTTCACAGCACCATTATGCACAATAGCCAAAAGGTGGAAGCAACTCCAGTGTCCATTAATATGAATAGATGAACAAAATGTGGTATATACATACAGTGGAACATTATTCAGCAGTAAAAGAGAATGACGTCCTGATACATGCTACAACTTGGATAAATCTTGACGACAACAAGCTGAGTGAAATAAACTAGACACAAAAGAACAATACTATATATTCTCACATAAGAAGTAAGCAGAATATGCAAATTCATAAGGTCAGAAACTAGAATACAAAAACTTATGAGGAGCTAGGTGGGGGAAGACCAATGGGGAGTTAATATTTAATTGGTAAAGAGTTTGTGTTTGGGGTGACAGAAAAGTTTTGACATGGATTATGGTAATAGAGTCACAACTTTGTGAATATAATTAACACAACTGATTATATATTTGAAAATGGATAAAAAGGGAAATCTTAGGTTATATATAAATTACCACCAAAAAAAAACACCCATAGAAGTTTACAATACAAAGAGTGAACCTAATGTAAACAGTGGGCCAAAGTTAATAGCATAATTATAATAACATTGTTCCATTAATTGTAACAAAAGTACCACATTAGTGCAAAATATTAATAGCAGGGAAAACTGCATAAGACAGGGGCTATAGGAACTCTGTACTTTCTGCTTTTTCTATAAACCAATTGGTCCAATAAATAAAAAAAAGGCATTGGCAAAGCACTTTGAATTCATTCTTTAAGAGATATCCCCAAAATCTGATTTTTAAAATAAAACAGTATTATGCTTATGAGAATGAGAGATCATAGGGGCTCAACATGGTAACATTATAGTGGTGACTGGGAAAACTGAAGAGGTTGGGGAAATCATTAATAACCTTCAATATTTTTCCATTGTGGGAAGGAAGGAATCCAAATTCTGTGCTTTAGCATTCAAGGTCCTCTAAAATCTAGCTCCAAACTCACATTCTTGATTCACACCTCGTTTATACACACATTCACCATGTGGGAAGCTGCTTTCTCTGCTGCTAAATTTTAAAATAACTTTATTCTATTCTCTACCAACATCTCTGATTATTGATTATTATTATTATTATTATTATTATTATTATTTTACATGGGCAGGCACAGGGAATCGAACCTGGATCTCAGGCATGGCAGGTGAGAACTCTGTCTGCTGAGCCACCGTGGCCCCCCAAGACCTATTATCAATTGATACACCTTCTTTGAAAAGCATTCTCTAACCTAACCAAACAGAATCCATCACTCACCCATTGGTGCTCCTATGGCACTCTGTTTATAAACCCACTTTAGTACTTAACAAATTTTATTAAGTAATTTTTTACTTTTCCCACCCAGCCAGACTTTCAGGGAAAGAGCCACATCTCTATACTTTCATTACCTACCTCAAAGAAAAGAGTAAATGAGTACCTGAACGTACTATAATTATTGCACTCTGTCATACTGTAATTATTGAATTCTGTAAGTCACTTGAGGGAAGGACGTGTTATTCATTTCACAAATTTCCTCCAGTGTTTAGTACATATTTTTTATTTCACTATTGTATATTATCTATTACCAAAAGGTACTGAACATTGATAATGAGAAAGAAAAATTATGAATGTCCTAAAATCTATAGATTATCTCCAAATCCCATTTCAACAAGTTTCAATTCCTCATACGCCTTTAAACACACGCAACAGTACCCAAGAACAAAAACACATATAAACAAACACATTTAATAAAAAAGAGGTAATAAAAAGTTACACAAATTAATCCTTCTTTCTTCCAACCTCTAATAGAAGAGCCTCTGAACAATAAAATAGCTAAAAATCAGGCAATGAAATAAAAGAGGGAGACTGCTTAACGACACATTAGGCAATAGCCAAATATTACTATCATTACAGAATCTTTAACCATCAATTCTTATCCAAAAATTTTCAACAGCCCACCACTAAGTAATAAAGACTAAACTCCTTAACCATTAAAGATGCTATATATTTAACTCCAATCTACCTTACCAGCCCATTTCTACCACATACCACAGTACTTCTAAATTATGAATAATAAACACATCCTTTTTAAAGAGAAAAATGTTTAACTCTTAAAAATATATCAAGACCCAAGTCACTAGACTTTTTGAAAAAATATTAGCATAGAGAGCTGAGAGAATGCTTGGTTACTTGTGCCAATATTGTGATCTGTGTATTATTATGCACAATTAGGAAGTTCAAATGAGTTTTAACTACCTACTAAATATAAGTGAGATAAGAGAAAATTTCTGCTAGAAGGAAGAAAAAAGAAAAAGGGGTTGAAGTAAAAATGCTACAGAAAACTGGTAACTGAAAAAAGTTTTACATTCCCAAAATGCACTTAATCCTTGTGGTCTACCTCAAAAACATTTACCTTTAACATGAATATCATATATTTCCTATATTCTTTGGCTATTTGGTATCTCTTAACTCAGGAAAGAAACTGCCAAATTGTGGTTGAGGTTCAGACTCAATCAACAAACAGTAAAAGATAAACAGTAAATTGATGACAAAGCCAAGCTGGAATCCATGTCTCCTGATTCTAAAACTCAGTGCTCTTTTCTTCACGTTGCCTCAATGAAGAATACAATGCTGGAGAATTACCTAATGGAAAAATTGTTTGGTGAAATAGGAAGAATTACAGGGAAAAAAAGTGACACCCCACCCCCCAAACAGCTGTGAGCTGGGTTTTTTTTTTTATTATGAGGCATAAAATAAAGGCCCCTATATTTCAAACCAAATAGCTAGTGTGTGCCAAGCTTCTTATTTGACTTCACATATACGTCACAAGACCTAGCTGATGATGTAGCTCATTAGAGACAGTTGTAGCTGTCTTGGATACAGTCCTAGTTGTCCCTGGGAGTCTTTATCATTTGAACCCATTCTAGTATTAAATTCAATTTAGTCAAATGCAGATATAATATCCGTAATTTTATTTCTGAGATGTAAATGATCTAGTAAATGCAAAATAGAAACTCTGGAATAAATTTAAATTAATTCTCCTGCAAACCAGTCAAAAAGATTGTTCTAAGACTTTTAAATATGTAGTTCTTAAGGTAGAAACCTCCTGGCACAGAAACTAAAATATGAGGTCAATAATGTAGTTTATTCTCATCTCAAATCCAACAGCATTAAAGAGAACAAATCACTATTATTGCAATATGCTCAAATGAAGTTATAAATATCAACCAAAGCCAGTGGAATTAGAAACAGTTTAAACTAAGAAATCAAGATACAATTCTTAGCTAAAGTCTAATTAGATACAAACATTTGCTGAGCATTAAATGGTAAGGTACTTACATCATAAGCAGTGTGCCTTCCCCCAAGCCCAACCAAAAATAAATAAATAAAACCCTGATTACCTTAGTTCTGTTTGAGCTTTGTATTTTCTCCATTTCTTACCTCCATATGTGCTGGCTTAATTAATTAATTAAGCCCAAGTGATATAAAGATTGAGTTATAAACTCAAAAGTAGAATCCAGTTCCATTACTAATTCATCCATTAATAAAAACAAACATCTCACTATAAAATGATACTAACATGAACTAAAAAAGACTTAAAATGTTAAACTGTTATATGTTATTTTTCAGAGTATCAAAAGACCATCAAGGAGAGTGAATAAAAAAGTATTTGCAAAGTCCCCTTGGGGGAATGGCGAGAAAGGGGGAAAATGTAACTTCCCGGTGTGGAAAATTCCTGATATTCTCACAAGCAGTGGGGACAACCAAAGCAATAGGCCAAGTTCTCAATCTTGGGGTTTGTTCATATGAAATTTATCCCTGTAAATGATAGGCTAAGCCTACTTAAAATCAGGCCTAAGTCACCCCCAGAGAACCTCTTCTATTGTTCAGATGTGGCCTCTTTCTCTCAGTCAACACAAGCAGGCTCACTGCCCTTCCCTTCTCTGAGTGGGGCATGAATCCCAGGGGTGTAAACCTTTCCTGGTAACGTGGGACAGAAATCCTAGAATTAGCTGGGCCTCAGCATCAAGGGATTGAGAAAACCTTCTCAATCAAAAGGGGGAAGAGAGAAATGAGACAAAGTAAAGTCTCAAAATGGGTGAGAGATTTCAAACAGAGTCAAGAGGTTAGCCTGGAGATTATTATTACGCATTATATAGTTTTAGTTGGGTATAGTGGAGAGGCTGGAGGGAAGTGCCTGAAGATGTGGAGCTGTGTTCCAGTAGCCATGTTCTTGAAGATGACTATATAACGATGTAGCTTTCACAATGTGACTGTGTGACTGTGAAAACCTTGTGTCTGATGCTCTCCTTTCATCTACCTTATGGACAGTTGAGTAAAGCACATAGATTAAAAACAGATGAACAGGGGGAACAAATGTTAGAAAATTTAGTAGATTGAAATGCTGGTGATCAATGAAGGGGAGGGGTAGGGGTATAGATTTTTTTCTTTTTTCTTTTTGTTTCTTTTTCTGAATTGATATGGATGTTCTGGGAGGTGATCATGATAATGAGTATGCAGCTGTGTGATGATATTGTGGGCTGTTGATTGCATACCAAGAGTAGAATGATCATGTGGGGGGAGTGTTCATGTTTATATGTTGTTATGTTTGAAGGGAACTGAAAAATTAAAGAAAAAAAAGACTATCAAGAAAAAAGAAAAAGAACTGGAAAGATGAGGGGCAGGGAGGATAGGGATGTGGGAAATCAAGATCAGTAACTTGAAATCATCTGACATCTAAGAGAGGCGTTTCCCTGAAGAAAAAACAAGGATTTAGTCATCACCCTTGATGTTGCCACAATGCTTCCTTCCCCCACCTCCCACACATCATCTTCAGTTTCTGCACAGATTGCAGAGAGCCAGGGAAAAAGTCAGGAGAAAAAGAAAAGGAAAAGACGGTGGGAGAGAGAAATATTCTGGATATACCTATATATTTTTCTTCCCTCTATCATACCCTACAAGCACGATCTGGTAAACTTAAGGATACCCGGCAGATACAGTGATTTGGCACCTGTTGTTTCAAATTAGTAGAATGTTCTGAAATATGCAGAACTGGATGTAGGTGTGACATAAGGCAAACAAAGACGACATTCCATCATCACTAGGTATAGAATATGGTACATAAACAGGGGCCTTGGCAGGTAAGCTTATTTCCAATCAAAATTTCTACTTATAAGGTATTTTCCACTTAAAAAAAAAGGCTTAAATAATTAATGTGGTGAGTTTACTTACTAAATGTTTTGGAGTCTTGCATGTACAAGACCTACACTGCTGCCACATAAAAGAAACATGGACTCCAAGGCCCCATAATTACTGCCTTGAAACTTTTATACCAGGTAAATTCAATAACTAACAATGTCAGGTTAGAGTCAAAGCTCTCCAATTTAGTTTATAGTGAAACTAGCTGAAATGACAGATTTAGAAAACCACCTTAGATGGAATTTCCAGGAAGGACCTAGAGGAAGGAGGGTTAAGGTAACGAGCTGTCAAAAAGAAAGCTCTATTGTTTCTTGACAGTGGCAGAGTGGGGGAAGGGGAAAAGATTAACCAAAAAAATAATAATAATAATAAGAGAGAAAGAAAGAAAAACTAATTCAAGTGACAGCAGAAATGGTGGCTAAATAGACACGGGTGCTTCAAACCCGTTTTACAAGATGCAAGTTTCACTACTAAACTAAAGCTTTCTTCAGCTGCCAAGTGTCTCACTTATCCAATCAGAGACATCATACACTTGGCTCTTACCCTCAGGCATGTGCTGCAATAAATGTGAGCTATTGTTACCTGTGGATTCTAAAGTTCCACCATGATTCAATGTATTTTACATCTGGACAGAACTTGCCACTTAAACATTACAGAGTACAATCCTTGAAATGCTTTCTAGCCAAAGCTGAACAAAACTAGCTAAAAAAAAAAAAGCTAAGAAATTTAAAGAAACCACCCTCACAATCATACCCAAATAGTTTCTTCAAAGCAAAACTTCGAATTACAAGGAAAGAGTTTATTCCATTTCAGTTAATTAAAGGCATTCTCCACAAATTTCTAATCAAGGAAGTTTCTTTTACTGATCAAACTACAACTCGAAAGGCTCTTCATTACCTATAAAAGAAAGAGACTCTATCTGGAATCAAAAGAATATTTCCTTACTTTAATAAATATGTATTTACTTTAATAAATATGTATTTTCAAACTGCATAAAGTAAACAGTAATTTGCTACAGTCAAAAGAATTTCAGAGGATTCCATCTCTATTTTTAGTTTCCCTAGGGTTATAAGGATATGAAATGGGACATGTCAGTTTAATCTACTTAGCTTTGTGATCTGTCTAGACTCTAAAAGTCTCTTGTTCTTAGTTTTAAAAGTACTAATGTTGCTTGATTTCTTTCTAAGCCATAGGATCTATTTAGGGCAGGTAGTATAAACTTTAGTTTTAAACCTTCTGCCTTCATTTAATTGCAATTGCAAGTAAGATATTTGATTTACTTCTCTCCCTCTTTCCTCTATTCACATTGGAAATTTAAAGTTGTGAAACAAACCAAACCTGCCCCTGCTTAATACAACCAAACATGGCAACACCTTATTTTAATGGAGCATTTAATTGATGTTTCACTAGAATGGAATCCTTATAAATGCAAGCAATATGCTCAGTCCAAACAAATTAAAAATTGCCCTCACAATGAATTCCAAATACTATGCTTAGACAAAACAATACACTGTTATTAAACTCATAAAGCTGCATCCCACAAGCACATACAGAAAGTCTTAAGTTCAAGTTACCAGAATGGTTACACCCCTCTTTTTGAGAATAACTCCCTCACCAGGAACTTCACATACTTTTGCTGAGACAAGGAGACAAAAGGGAAAGACACCAATGCTCCAACCAAACACAGGATCTTCGGTGATGAAGCTTCTTGGTACTCTAGCCAGGATCCAAATTCCATTTTAATCCTCTTTGTTTTGTAACATGAGCCTTTCCATGACACATAAAATATCTGGCTCTGAAGGACAATCCTTCAGAATGTCTTGGAGTTCCTTCTTATAGCTGATAGATTCTAACTAAAAGTAAAGCACAAATACTCTTTTTTTTCCTTCTAGGGAACAGATGCTCTGATCTTGTTCCATCTACTATCTGACTGCCCTTCTCCCCTTCTCCACTGAAGGTAAAAAGTGTAAGGAACTGAACCATGAAAAGAAAAAAAGCCTGTTGAAATTGGCTGTCATCCTCAAAGATAAGCTCATGCCATCAAGAAAAAGATGCAGTTCCATCTGTCTGTGAACTATCTGACCAAAAACTAAAGGTCTAATGAAAGCTTATTTAAAAAAAAATATCAAATATGTGAATGACAGCTGTACCTATTCCAACTTTTAGTGTAAGGATTTAGATTTGTCACTACTGAAAAAACTATTAGTTATGCATTTTATATCCCTGAGATTCATTACGTCTTTAAAAGGTTTGCATAATATTTATGAAGATCAAAGCCACATATACATGATCAAAAAAAATCTTTCAATTGTAGCTGTTTTCCTATTTGCCACACTGTCTAGATAATTATAATCAAAGATGTCCCTACATAGGAAAACAGACACCCTTTCCTATTACTGCTTCCTTGGATTACAGAACTTCCTCTGAGTTGGCTGGCCTATTTGGCTGGCTTAATTTTCACTAGATTCAAGTACTGCCATTTTAAAATTTCCATTTATCTGTAGTTAAACATCACTCATTCAGCAAGAAACATAAAATATTCCTAGTAGCAAAAGTGGACTTTTATTACAGGAATTTATATCAATGAACCCATTGATATTTGTTAAGTATTTTCTAATAACTAATAACTGCTCTATTAGTTAAGTATTCTCACATTTTCAAATAGTCTCCCCTGTAAAGAACATTTCCTATCCATTTCAAGGTCTAAATTCTTGCCTTCTCAGAAGACCTGTTCCAGTGACCCAATACCAAACACATGATTATGGAGAGGACTAAGTGCTTTTGTATACATACTGAGCAGACAGCACTGCCTCATTAAGTAAGAACATAGGGAAAGCATCATAGCATGGTGCCTAGCATTCAAAGAAGTTAATTCCTCTCTCAACTTCTTTTTCCTCTATTTATTTTAGATCCTCAGGCTTTGAGAGGTCCTTAGTTCACATCACTAACCAAATATCAAAGCAGTTGTAAACTCTTAGATTTACAACCCAAGCAAGAAATTAAACCCCAGGCCAAGATGTGTAGCCTACCCAGAATTGCTTATGATATATTAGGTTTAGGAAATACTAAAACTGGAGCAGAACAGAAAGCCTCTAATGATAAATTGTGCCCCTAAAGTTCATTTGTAAAGGTATATAAACACATTTTACCTTAAAAACATGTTATTTTAGGATATCAAGCTCTTTCACAAAAGTCTATTTAACCCACAATATACCTGAACTATAATGCTAGCATTATTAGCCTAGATTTAACACAGTGCCTTACAGACAGCAGACATTCAGATTATTTGCTCGAGAAAGCCATGAATTCCTGCAATACTGGGAAAAGATGCACAGTTAGTCTTGGATAAAATGGTTATAGAGTTGAAGTTTGTGTTTACATTTCTTCTACTTTCCTTTATGCACCCCCCCCATCTCCTAGACCTCTACTTCCCACATGACTAGTGCCCTCATACATAGTGCTACAAATTCTAAACTTCAGCACCTCACCAGAGCTCCTTCTTTTAATGTTTCAGAGGTAAAACTGCTTCTTCTCCCTGCAGCTGATCTCTGCTGTAAATCAGGAGGGAAAAAATCTGAGTAAGTTATTTCACAATAAAAGTGAGTATCTCAGGAACTTTAACTTGCCCAGAGATTTGACTCTTTACAAGATGCCTGGCTACCCAAATGAATTTATATAATTTTGTGTGGAATACAATAAAATGAATGAAATAAGTTTATACAGTAGACTGATTAGTGCTGCCTGTGGAGGGTGGGCTATTTCTAAGATATTTCTGTTTTTCAAACAACTTCTTTCTTCCCTACCACTTTGAAAAACGAATAATTTCTTACAAGTTTCATAACTTCTTAAAGTTTCCATAAGTAATGGCAACCAAAGTTTCCATAAGTAATGGCAACCAAAGTTTTCATAAGTAATGAAAATGAAAATTTCCATGGTAATAGCAGGTATATGCTTATATTGATGAACAGAGAATGAACAGGGATAGTAGGAGTCTTAGCTTGAGCAGTGTTTTTCCCAAACTGGAATGTAAGCCAAGATCAAGATTCTACCTACTCTGTCCTCAAAATATAATCACCTCCAATGTGATTCAGACATTGATACGGGAAAATTCAGATGTTGACACTGGGCCAGAATTCTGTTGTTCATTCTGGCACAGCCAAAAGAGTATGCTAGACATCTTTTTTAAAAGGGAGGATGGAGGAAATGCCACAGGCTTGCAATCAACACTTATGTTTAAGAGAAGGAATTGGGATTAAGAATCAACAAATGTATCTTAAATGAAACAAGAAATTTGGTAAGGAACGTGGTTATTTTAAGAAAAAGAAATAAAAACAAATCTTTAACTACAGGATTCTACATGCATGAATTGTTCACTCTAGCTGCCCTGGGGCATTAATTACTTTAAGTACAAAAACATAAAATACCAACTTTGCCAGGGAAAGCAAAAAAAATCTAGATACTTAATGTCAACACACCCTTGAAGTTGATGCCTGATATCAGCTTCAAAAGGTAGCAGCATCATTAAGAAATGGCACACCATCTTTCCAGTAGTAGTAAAAAATAAATAAATAAAGTCAGTGCTGGGGGTCTGGAAGGGAAATGAAACTGATTTTACCTACACCAATTAACTGTGCTATTAAGGCTACTTAAGACACACCTCCAACAATATTTCTCATTAATACAAACATGCTGTAGGCCTTCAGAATAAAACATGCCATTATCCCTATCAGTCATCTTGGCTTTCATTATTCCCACCCTAAAGAGTGACACATCAAACAAACAAAACACCCTACCCATATGCAGAGCTTTTCAGCCAAGATATCCAAGCACTCTGACAAGTACTTATTAATCCTGACAACACCCAACAAAGAAGAGAATTGGCCACTACAGCCTTTTGATTTTTCCTTGGGAATAAAGGGGGAAAACAGAACTAATGAACTAAGGGACTAACCCAAAGTCACAGATAAGTCAGAGAAATGAACTCAGGACTTTTATGTCCTTACTCATCTCTCCAAGACTTCTCAATTAGTACCTAATGGTGAATAGGAAGTATTTCTCTAGGTTGCTTTAAAACAGAAAGCACCTCTGATGGCACAGGGTCAATTCTTCTTCTAAGTTGTTCTTAGCCAGCACACTGAGTCCTATTATGATATTTAATATCACAATAACTACAACAACAATTATATAAAACAGAAAGTTTACTTTTCTTCCTAACAACGCCCCTGTAGTGAATTCATTGTTTAATCAACCACCAAACTCGAGACTACGTAGCCTGCTAACATTTGTGCTCAATCAAGGTAGTCAACAAGAAAACCTTCAAACAATTACAATAACTTAACCTTCCTTAGAGACTGGTGGACCAAACTTACTATATCCTGCAGTCTTAAAGACACACTTTTGACTTAGAAATGAAGACTGCAACAAAAAAAGAGAGCATTATGGTATAATATTAACATGGCTCTCAAGAATCTAATCATGATTTTTAAAAGCAACCTTAGAGAACATAAAATGAATGTCTAAAATAGCATAAAATGAACAATGTTTCATTCCACAAATTAACTAAACTTCTCATTGAATAAATAAAAGAAAAAGAATAGAAGGTGATTATAAGATTGTACCTGGTTCTTGAAAGAGAAAAGTACTCCTAATATTGCAACAAATTTCAGACTAATCTTATTTTAACAACTGTCCCAAAAAACAAAACTCACCACCATGTTTCTACTGTGTTGCTTGAGCTTCTAATTATTAAACTAATCCAAAGAGAGAAATAAATGCCAGAATTCTAATAAGTTAGTGACAAGAGTAATTATACTAAAAGGGAAAAATGTTGTGGAAAGGGTAGAAATGACTGAAGAATAGTTTTATTTTCTTTAAAGGGTACTAAAAAACTCCAGTGAGAATTATCTAAATGACCATCTGAATTGGAGGCAATTCTTCAACTATAAAGCCCAAGATAAGAAGAATCTTAAAAGTTGTCTTTGTAAGTTAAAAATGTGGAATAAACTATTGCTAATGATAACTTGTAATTAAGGACCATTCTATAACAAACTCTAATAACTTCATAAGCATTGTCTTAATAGTCTTTTTAACATCCCCAGATAGAGGGAAAAGACAGATATTAACACTACTTTACAGAAAAGGACAGCAAAGTGAATGAGGAATCAGACACAAGGTCAAACAGTGAGTAGTAGCAGACTACAACTCAAGAAATTCTGACGTCCATTCTGACGCATCACATACTAGAACACACGTATTGAACTATGTTAAGAAAACTGCTCTTTTTTTGCAGGAGGGTAAAAATAGAAAGCAGAGACAGATGATTTCGTTAAAGTCTCGGAAGAAGCTTTACTTTCAGAAAATATGAAATAATGAAAAGAGAGACAGTAAAGTATCCAGCTGATTCTGATAAAAAGGAAGGAAGGAAGGAGTCCTGTTCTGATGTTATATGCTGCATGACTTATCTCTACAACCTATTGTCTTAGAAAAGCTTAATCTCCCTATTCCTTATCACAGGAATGAAAACATGTAAAAATGTTCAAAAATATCAGCTGTCAAATCAGTAAGCTTCTCCCACTGCTCCTCAAAGAGTTGGAAATACCAAAGGAGCTCCTGTGATTTTATTACATACCTTTGCTTCATCATTAATGTCCCAAGTGAAAGAAATGGCATTATAAGCAATTTCCTCTATGTTACTGATGGTATTGAAGCTTTCTTTATAGTCAGCTATTAGGGAAATGATAAAAAAGAAAAGAAATTAGTGATTTCTATCTCCTACATAAGATTGTAGCAGTTCAAAGTAAGATTCAGGTTTCCAAATTATCACCTCTGAATAATTTAACTTAATATTTTGTTGGGTTGAAAGTTCAAAAAAATGAAAGAAAAAGAATCAACAGCATTTCTGCAACAGAGACAAGCTTAGAGATATTTAGTTTAATACCATTATTCAAACTAGAAATTTAGGTCTAAAAAGTTTAAATAAGTGTCCCAAATTTACAAAAATAGTTCATAAAACCAAAATTAGAATTCAGTTCTTCTGAAAAGAGAATAGGAGCATTACAAAAGGTAAAGGAAAAAAGTTACACTAAGATTAACAGACATCTGTGCTGCAGGTGATGATTTTATATGAATATTATGCACACAACAAGAACTGAGGGTTTCATAAAGCTACTTCAATAAATACATATTTGCCTTGCCGTTTTGCCCAAAGCGATGAATCTCTGGATCTATTTACAGACATAAGAGATGGACAATACAGTTCAGCATTTAATGAAGAAAGACTATTAGGCAACAATATGCCAGGAGTATTTCATTTTATTTGTTGATTTGTTTTTTTCTCCATCTTATCACCTCTAAATAATCAGAATCTTTTCAAGATGACATCACCCTTCAAAAAATTCACAATCTGAAAAGTGGGAAACTTTTACGTAAGTTAGCTAGCTATATAGCCTCTGCCCCCACTGTTATATGGAATCCCACTGCACAGGGCACATGCCTTCTGAAGGAAGTAATGGTAAGACAGGACTGATTCCAGGAGGCCAAGGACAGTGCTTGGAACAGATTAGCAGCTGGCATAAAAATTCAAATGCTTTCGGCAGGAAGCCGATCACTGCCAAAAATAATTGGATTAGAAAATTGGATGTTTGCACCTCTGGGAATAAAAGCAGGCTCCTGAGCTACTTACCTATGTCAATGCATCTTTGTTTAGCAGTGTGCTGCCGGGAGTGCCAGTATTTCCAATGCCTTAACTGATCTTCTCTGCTTTTGTCTTCAGCAAATACCACCATGATCACACTCTATGGAAAAGAACATATTAAAATATACAAACTCTAAAGTGTATCTTTTGGAAAACTTATTTAGTATTAGGTTTTAGTTAAAGTTAAACATTACAATTTTAAACTTCCGTTTAGATCTGCTTCAGAAATGTAAATATTAATCTCTCCTAGCTTTCTTAGAGAACTAAGAGCAGAACTTACTCGAACTTTGCTGATAGGGTGGTGGATTCCTTCATTGCTGCTCACTTCCTTTAAGGTGATAGGATAGAACTGGCCTTTGTTCAGGTATGTCATAGTGCTATCTCCTGGCTTCTGTCGAAGTGATTTTGAAGCTTCTAGGGTATATTCAAAATTGTTCCTAGGGGATAGAAATGTCACAGATCTCTAATTCACTCTCTTGGAAACAACTTCTATGCTTTAAGTTCAATTGTGAAATGTGTACTGATGTATTGAGATAGCAAACTACCAGGAAAAATCCAATTGACCAGGCCATAGTATAAATAGTATTTGCTACCTTTTCCATGATAAAAATAATGTTAAAAAAAAATACTTAGCAACCTATAAATTCTCAAATCTTTCAGATGTGGGACTATGAAATGCCTACTAGAAATTCTGAGATGTTAACAATTAGACATTTAGAGGTTAAGGATATTAAAGACACTAATAAAGGAAAAGGACTTGAAAGGGAATCCTCATAAGACATGCTGCCAATCTGGTCTTTACCTAGCAAAAATTGCAAATAGATGACTGGTGGTCCTTGGATTAAATTCAATTTGGCCTGCAAAGCATTTTATAATTTTTGTTTTTTATTTAAATATCATTAGACAGGCATTCCACAATTCTCTACATTTTTGATTATCTTCCACTACCACTCTTAAATGCCAGTTTTTGCAAATAAAGTTTTACTTGAATTTAGACACTCCATTTGTTTATGCATGTCTATGGCTGCTTTTGCACTACAAACTGAATAGAAACCAAATAGAGCAACAGAAACTGGAGGGTCTACAAAGTCTAAAATATTTACTATTCAATCCTTTACACAAAAAGTTTGCCAACCCCTATCCAGGACCTTAAAGCATTTGAGTTTGTGACTCCTATACCTTAAAGGAGGCCTGCAAGTAATGTCTCAACTCCCATAAAATCCTAGACATTTAAAAAAAAAATCTTTTATGACAAAACACATACATAAAAATACATGAAACAAAATAAAATTATAAAGTGAAATTCTAGACTCTAAAAAAAAAATTTCAAGGTGTTTATGCATGTTTCTAATTAACTTTGAAAATTTCCAAAGTGAGATATAATTTTGTGATGATAAAAAGCAGAGGTTGTCAGGTCAGAACAGATTGACTTCATTTATTCTATTATTAGTAAGGCCAACAAAAAATAAAAGTCTTTATAAACCCAGTTTTATTCCTAAATTCTCATAGAATCATAGACTTTTGGAAACAGACAGGATCTAAGATAAAATTTAATCCCCTCATCTCTTTATTTAGATGCCAGTTACTACCAGCACATAAAGAAACCAAAGGCAAGAAAAGCACCAACACCAGGAATTAAGGAAACTTAAAACATAGCTCAGAGTTCAAAATAAAATGCACTGAAGCAATATCCTCTACCAAAGATATCACAGTAATTGTAGTAAGAGAAACGTAAAAGCCCACTAAAGCCACCTTTGATTAATCAATATCAAATTAAAAGACAACTATTACCCAGAAACACTGTCAAAAACATAGTCCTCTGAATTCATGCCAGGCATCCGCAGACTGAGATCCGAGGGGAAGAAAACCTGAAATATCAATGTAATAAGCCACAACTATTTAACTGGTTATCATGGTTTCTGAAGACCAAGATCTGGTACAGCATAAAAGTATGTGGCTTACAGTAACCCACTGCCCTTTCAATATTCATTTTAAAAGAAAAACTTTAAAACTAATAAAAAAGAAAAAGGAAAAGAATAAAAAGGGCTTTTTAAAGTACAAAAAATGAACAAAGGAAAATACCCACTTTTATGTCATTTAAGTAAATTAAGACAATCTATATCAGTACTACCACAGAGAACTTGTGATTTATTATTCCCATTTCCCATCTTTCCCACACATCCCAATTCTGTTCAAATTTTGGAATCTGCAACTAAAATCTTAATGGCTTTTAGGAATCAGCCCTATCACTGTACCAAGTTAAGATAAAGTATCAAGTTCACACCAAGACTGGATGCAATTGGTGCATTTTTCCAGGAAAGGCTATTATTTTCTACTTAACTCCCTAAGCAGAGATAGATGCTCCTTTATCCCCCCACCAACTCTTTAACAACGGCTTCAAATATTTTCAGTCCTGAGTGAGGTATTCATCATCATAAGACCCTTGGAAGTATTTGGAATTAATCTGTAAATTTTGTACAAAGCATTTGTCATCAACATCTACCTGCATCCCTGACTATACTAAAATCAAGAAACACCAAGCAAACAAATGATAAATTATTTTATATGGTCAGTTGTAGAGTTTGTTTTGGTTTAGAACAAAATCTAAACCAAAACAAACTACACAAATACATCTGTAGTATGTATGGGGTTCTCTTTTTTTTCCTCTAGCAAATCACTTAGCTGAAATTATAATTGTTAACTCAGCTGCTGGTAACATTAGCTATGTGCCCTTGATAATAATTTCTGGTTTTATAGGTTTAGTTTACAAATTATCCCCATGGGTCTTTTCTCTTAAAAAAAAAACAAAAAAAAACCTTTTATTCCTAATCCATTCATTTCAGGCTAAGTTTCAAGTTTATATAACAAGGAAAAGGTAGAACCCAATACTTATACAAACACACAGCCATCTTAGGAAGACGTTTTTGTTTCCTGTACCTCCTGAACGCCGTCCTTGAAGGTCTCTGAAAAGGTAGAATCTGGAGTACGCCTTTGAGCATTTGGGGGTTGAGCACCAGAGCTGAACTGGTCAGTACTAAGGTTCCGGTCGAAAACTACCACACGTTCAGTAGGCTCAGGATGATATACCGCCGGTGGGATTCCCACAGCAAAGCCATGTGGCTGGGTCTCTGTCTTGATGGAGTGGGTAGGCATCGTTGCTATAGAGACAGTGACTGTTGTATCAGGAGCTGTTAGATGGCCTCTCTTATCAATGCCCAGCTGGTTGCCATGAGGAAGGACAATGTTAAATGGCACATTTTTCAGTACTTGCACTCTGTTTTCTCCAGCAGAAATGAGGGGCTGATCAGTCACATTTGGTATGCTGTTTCTTTAAGAAAAGAAAACCATGCTTTTAAATTCAATGCTGATACAGTCCTTTGACAATTTTTATTTTCCTGATGTTACTGGGCTGTTGGGCTCTTGTAAAAATAATAATACACTTGGTAGAGAACAAATAAACAAACAATGGTACAACAACCCATATTAGAAAAAGAAAAATAGGCTTCATAGTCACAGGTCAAGTAAAATCCCAAAGTATCAAGCAAAATTTCACTTGAAATACTAAGGACTCAGGGCAATCCTCTCACATACTTTATTAAAAATTATCATATTTTACTGAAGTTTGAAACTACAAATGTAATTAGAGCAGCACAGAACAGTGGCTAAAATGCAGATTCTAGACATATGGTAATGTTCATGTTTGTATGTTGTTATGGTTAAAAAAATTTTTTTTAATTAAAAAAAAAAATGCAGATTCCAGAGTCAGACTGCCTAGGTTTGGATGACACATGACCCTGAGCAAGTAACTTCAGAATGCAGTGACCAGATCCTCATCTATAAAATGGGGATAGTAATGGTGGTATCCATCCTCATAAGGTTGTTATGAGGATTAAGTGAGATGATACACTAAAACGCTTATAATAATGCCTGGCAAGTATATGTTTGAGAAGTATAAGCTATTAATATTTGGCAACTACTTTTCCTAGTACTTATGCTTATCTGGCTTTCTTTTTCAGCAAAAGAAAATCTATGAGTACAGTGCACAAATAGATAAATTTGCATAAAATTATTTTTAATTTAATATTCTGGGAAATATATGGTGATTTCTAGTGTGTAAAATTAATGAATTTTCAAAGCTTCCTCAAATTATACAGGCTGAAAACTTTTAAGTAATTTGGCAATACTGCACATTTCAAAATCAATAAAATTGTTCCAACCTTCAACCATAAAGCTACTCTTAGGAAATTAATCTAAAGAAAGAGAAAACGGGGGGGAAAAAAAGGAAAAAGCTATGTAGGAAGTTTTAAGACTTGATAATAGTAGAAAACTAAGGATGATTTCAATGTCTAACAGAAGAAATATATGTGACAAGGATATCTAGATTTTGTTTTAAATTCCACAGCCCAAAGTTTTAAAAACAATTTTAGTTGAGCAAGAGAGAGGAACAGATGAAAATGCAGGCATTATGCTGATAACTGTTGAAACTGGTGAGGGCTACATGTGAATTTATTATTCTATTTCTCTAATTTTGTTATGTTTGACAATGTCTATAACAAAAACTCAAAAACGAAAGCCTTTCCCCAAAGGGTAATTATGAAAATTAAAACATCAACATGAAAAATACTAACGAAACATGCTAAGCAGAAGACAGCATACAACCAAATTCTATCTGTGGCTACAACTACAATCACACAAAATTTGTATGCACATCAAAATAAATAAATAAATCATCAGGATAGTGGGGTTCTGAGTGATCATTCCTTTTTCAACACTTTTAAATTATTATATTACTAATAAAAGACAGGACAATTGAGTACAATTAATCACCACTATAAAATCAAGCCTCAATTTAATTTTCTGAAAGTTTTAACCGAAATCATTTCATCAGAAGTTTGGAATACAGTTTAATTTACTTAAGTTTTACTTAGGAAGTTATTCAAGAGCCACTGGTACTTAATCTTTTTTAACCAGAACCCCATCTCGGTCTTAAGCTGCATCCTCCTTAAGAGAACCTTAAAAACAAGCAAGCAACCATTTCACCTAAGTTATTACTGAAAACATTCTTATGGAAGAGCAAGCTAATGCTTTTGTGTTTTAGATAAGGTAACTATACCTAAAGAAACTGGTAACTTCAGGACAACTGAATCATAATTAGTAGGAAGCAAATCAATAACAAAATGTGACTTTAGATGTTAAGAACCAGCTTACCTATTTCTTCCTCTAGTGCTTGTTCATTTAAACAAACTTGGTTTTATTTTCACAGAAACATGGCTTTTTCAAGTGTACCAGGTATGTTGTTGTATATTACCTTTTGCTGTGATCTGACTCTGGGTGCTCAACATCTGGTTTTGCCGTTGATGACCTTCTCTCTCTTGGAACCTTATATATTAAGATATGTAAAAACAATTTAGTTCCTACTCAGTGAAGTACAGCCTACCAAGGCACAGCCATTTAGATGCCAGTAAATTCAAACATTAATTTATTTATTCAACAAATATCTACCCAAATGCCTAATCTACGCCAGGCTCTGGGAACACAACAATGAAAGAACAGTGTCTGCCCTCAAGGACTGTACAATTTGGCCACCAGGTCGATTTATAAAAAACAACTCAATTCAGTGCTTCCATAATGTTGTCCCCGCCAAGCAACAACCAACAAGAACCGGCAGAAACATCCTTCTCAGTGCTCCAAAATACTTTGAAGGACTGTAGTAAAAGAGTGCGTGATTAAAAACAAAACAAAACAAACAAACAAAAAAACTCATTTAATTGTCAAATAAACTCAAGGCACCAAAAATTTACTGTTCAATGGAGTTTGGGTTTCATTTCTTAAAAGAAAGACCTCAGGCCTGATTTTCCCCTTTTATCTACATTATATGAGAAAAAGCTACTGAAAATACAACAGGGCTCTTTCAACTTTCTCAATTTTTTTCTAAATACATAATCAAAAGGAACCGCTATGTTAACATTTATTTTCAGGAGTCAAAGGCTATCCCTCATATGGTAACTCCTTTTAGGATTCATATATATGTCCATTACCCAAAGGGAAAATCTAACTCAGTTTGCTCTATTCCTTTTTGATTCTCCTTTTCTTTGCAAAGGAGGCAAAAAGCAGGCAAATACCAAACACCCCTAAAGAGTGGGAGAAACATCAAGGTGATCTTTGGAGTTATACAGAGAAGGGAGGGTTTAACAAATGAGTATGACTGCTGAATCATTATATTGATATTTCTTTTAATCTCCAGGGTCTTAGAGCAGCTAGTAGCAAAAACCTAAAAATGTAGAACTGTAACCATACCGAACTCTGAAACCTGTTCTACTACTAATTGTTATGGTGTACTTTGAAATTTATTGCTTTTTTGTATGTTATTTTTCACACACAATAATAGTGGATTGTGATTATAAATGCACAGTCATATGATGATATTGTGAACCACTGATTGTACACTTTGGGTGATGCCATGGTATGTGACATGATATCAACAAAAAAATTTTAAAAGGTAGGCAAATGTTATTTATGGGTGTCTTAAAGACATGGACTCAACTGGGCCTTAATCCCAGTATGTACTCCAAAACTGTTACGACATTTAAAACTGGTTTTCAATGTGAGAATTCTACCCCTATATTCTTGTTTCATGAAATTAAAGTCAAATTAAATTATTATTTACGTATTAACATTGTGGTTTTAAAGCTCTACCAAGCTTATTATGTAACAATGACTGATGCTTACACCCAAAGAATTGAAATAAATCCGACTATTTAAAAAAGAAAATTACCCTAATCATATCACAAGAGGCTTGAAAAATAAGTACTACTAAAATTGTCACCCTTTATAAACAGACATGAAGATTTATATCCCATTGAGACTTAAAATACTTTTAGGACCTTTATCTAAAGCACACACATACATACAATCACTGTAGTTAGTGTTACTACATTGGTCTTTCTGGTACTAAACTTATTGATTTTCTCCAATTCTCAAAAGTTTCAGTTAAAATATGCAACTCTATAATTAATATCTTGGAAGCTTATGATTTTCATACTGAGTCAATAAAACAAGCCATAAGAAAAACGGATACATAATAACTTCTACTTCAAAGGAACCTTCAAGGCTATGCTTCCCAGGCAAGGGTTTCTCCTAGCATCATTAGCTATAAGTTTCTTTCATATTTGAAGGAAAAAATAAACCTCACCCCAATCCCTCAAACCCAACTAACCATACACATGCTCTCATACTAGCAAGTGATTAAATCTTTTGTTCGGATTGCACCCTAATTTTGATAAACTATCTTGTTTTCCCCCTCCCTGAATTTCTTGTATTAAGGAAAGAACATAGTGCCAATAAAGCAAACAACCGGCAAATCTAGGTGAAATTAATTACCCTATTTTAACTTTTCTGTAGGTTTGAAACTTTTGAAAACAAAAAGATGGTAAAAACAAACTACATATATATATATGGAGCACAGTCATACAGAGAGACTGACATTAAGATTTGCTCCCCACCCCCATTTCTTATTGCTCCTGGAAACCCTGAAAAGGTCCGTCTTTATAAGGTAGTGGTAAAACACACAGGAGTTACACAAGGTATTAATGAGCCAAAGACCACATGGCAAAGTTGTGCCTCAACACAACCTATTTTTGTTTTAAGTTGTGTCCTAAACTCCCTTTTTATTTTTTCAATATTTTTATTGACAAATATCTATACACATCCAGTCTAACCATATTATACAATCAATGACACACAATATCTTCACATAGTTGAGTATTCTTCACCATGACCATTTTTAGAACATTTGCATCACTCCAGAAAAAGAAATAAAAAGGAAAAAGAAAAAACCCATACATACCCCTTACCCCTCCCTCCCATTGACCACTAGTATTTCCATCTACCCAATTTATTTTACCCCTTATCCTCCCTATTATTTATTTATTTTTATCTTTTTTTTTTTAACTCATCTGTCCATACCCTGAATAAGAGGAACATCAGACACAAGGTTTTCACAATCACACAGTCACACCATAAAAGCTATATAGTTATACAGTCTTCTTTGAGAATCAAGGCTACTGGAATACAACTTAACAGTTCCACATACTTTCTTCCAGCCACTCTAATACACCATAAACTAAAAAAGGATATATAATGCATAAGAATAACCACCTCGGTAACCTCTCAACTCTATCTGAAGTCTCTCAGCCACTGAAATTTTATTTCGTCTCATTTGTCTCTTCCCCCTTTTGGTCAAGAAGGCTTTCTCAATTCCATGTTGCCAAGTCCTGGCTCATCCCTGGGAAACATGTCCAGCGTTGCCAGGGAGATTTACACCCTTGGAAGTCATGTCCCATGTAGCTGGGGAGAGCAGTAAACTAATCTGCCAAGTTGGCTTAGAGAGAAAGGCCACATCTGAGCAACAAAAGAGGCTCTCCGGGGGTAACCCTTGGGCATAATTATCAGCAGGCTTAGCCTTTCCTTTGTAGGAGTAAGCTTCATAGGTGTGAGCCCCAAGATTGAGGGCTCAGCCTATTGAATTGGTTATTCCCACTACTTGTGAGAATATCAGGAATTTCGCAATATGTCTCCCTTTCTCCCCATTGCCCAAGGGGACTTTGCAAATACTTCTTTATTCTCTGTGCAAGTTACTCTGGGATATATCAGGGCACCACACTAATCTGTACAAACCAACAAGCATGATGCTGCCATTCTGCCCCACCTCCTGGTTCTCTTTGCACCTATGCTGTAAACTCTTAATAGCTATCCCCAAATATGTGCTATTGGTCAGAAAGAAAAATGCCAAGATGAATATAACATACAAAGCAAAGTCCTACAGGAGGCAGTATGTTGTACGGAAAGCAATGCACCTGTGTATAAATCAGATCAAGGCTTAAATCCTGGCTGCAACACGTACTAGTTGTGTGACCTGAGAACTTTTATTTTCCTCATCTGCAAAATAGGGATAATACCACGTGTTTTGCATGGTTTCTCGGAAAAAAAATTTCATGAATCCTACAATCAGGTCAAAAAAAAATTCTGTAATATCATTTTGGGAAAAGGAAATCACCCTAACTACATAAGAATAAAAGTTAGAGTACACGTAAGTCAACCACCATTTACTCTTCACAGTAAAATATTCAGTATCAGTAAGACACATCTACCACCTTCTCTTATAGTGGTGTCACCTTTCAGATAGAGCCAGAATAGCTGGTTACTGCATAAGTTTTAAAAACAACCCTTTGATTCTATGATTGTACATTTTCAGCTTTGAACCACATTAAGTCAAAGTACTCATTAAACTATTTATAGCCACTACAGAAGCAACTTGTGCTACATTATACCAGCAAATTAGTTTTATATGCTGTTGAATCAAGTGCATCTTAGACTGCTGTTAAGGGTTTTTAAAGAGTAGGCAAAACTACCTTATAATAGTCATAGAGCAAGCCCAATGCAGCTGCACTGTCTTCATCTCCATTGATGCTCATCATCGCTTTGGTTGCTGCAGTGAGCGGGTTCTCCAGGAAAGATTTCCAGGCTTCATCCTCACTAGTGTAGGAGCGACGCTGTGGATAAAGTGCTTCATTCTGAAGAACCAACACTGGCCGTTTACTTCAGAGAAATTAAAAAAAAATTGTATTTTTCTTCCGCAAGGTATTTAATAAGCTAAATTTTAAAGAGCCAAACAAGCAGTTTCTTGACATTCCCAAAAAAAGAGTGTATTGTTTTATCAATAATCCTAGTAAGACAAATTAAGACAAGACCAAAAGACAACCCACTTAAATTCAGGCCAATGAGCCACCCAGTAAGAAATAAGGTATTCAGGCAACCAGGGGACCTGCAATTAACCTACACATAGAACCTAGAATACTCCATTTTCACCGAAACATAAAACGTAGAAAAAAGACGGGATACATTTTTTTAAATCCTTGGGGTTTATATGAGAAAGTTAAAATATTCTACTGAAAACCAGTAGATTGAGCATGGAATGTGGTCTAAGGGGACTGTAAATCAATAAAAGAGGCATAATTTTCTGACAACGGAGTTAATTATTTATTTTAGAGATTAACACTTAAGAATCCACAACAATAAATGAAGCCAATGAACGTAGAAAAATTTTTTTTTCAAATCATGGAGAATCTGTTTTTCAAACTCTTTACTAGTTTTCCACTAGTAAGGAAATAAGTGGGCCATAACTGTCTTATTTTAACACTGTAGTTCAGGGGCAAAAAAATCCAGAAATGAATTGAAATCTTAGTGAAACCATATAGATTTCAATTTAAAATACTAAAACAAACATTACCAATTCCAAAACGTTGAAATGTAAACAGTCTCAACAACTGTTCAGTCAGTACTAAAGTCAATAAAGAGAAAGAGTAGAATACTAACTCCAGTAAAATGAAGCAGCTTTCCTTTGAAAGGAAAGAAAAAAAAATTTTAATGTTCAGAACTATTCTGAATTAGCACTACTCTAACAAGCAAATTTAAGGATTAGTTCTTATTGCAACACACAAATAAAATATGTAAATGGCCTAAAGGTGACCTACCTCTCTAAAAGTGAATGTAGAAAGACTGATTATCTTTTTAAGCAATCAAGAAAGGTTAGGGTTTGGCAGTCACCCAGCCCCTTTAAAAACAGACATAGATTTAGAAAAAAGAAACTATCTTTGAAAAAGGAAAAGAAATTTCAATACAATTCATTCTTAGTCAAAATTAAGTATTATTTCAAAGCCATTTTTTTTAACTCATGTGTAAGCAAAAAGTCCTTTTTCAGTACATTCGGTAAGAAAAAGAAGTCTTAACGCAGTGTACTATTTTAACACAAAACAAAATAGATTGTTCAAAGACTATGCTTAAAAATGGATAAGACTTTATATAAACTTCAAATTAAAAAAAAAGAAAGAAATATTCAAGGAGCATTCCTTGAGCCGTCATAAGGAGAGTATAATAGCTGCTTGAACCAATGGTACCTTGTGGGGATTTACTGGTGTGCTGCTAGGCTATTATTAATCGTGTAATAGCTACTTCCAGAACATTATGACAACACATGGCTCATCCAATTCCCGTAATGCTAGTTTTTCAGCTTCTCTTCTTCTCCTACCTTCATCCCAAACTTGTACAAGCAACAGAAAATAAATGAAATATTTTTTGCAAATGGTTTTACATTCATAAGCACTCTGACAGTGTTTTGTATTTCTGAAGTGTGTCTTAAGCCAAAATTTTAGCTTTGGAAATCTGGCCCTATCTAAATAGTAAAAAACAAACCCCAAACCAATTGCCTTTCTTAGTCTAGTTCCTCCTATGACAGTCAGGCTTGTTATTAGTCCCTTCAGACTCATCATCGCTTTCAGGTAAGTCTTTAGCCCTCCAACAATGATCTCTCAAAAACTTTTGGACTATATTTCATATTTTAGCTTAACTGCATATTCTACAACACAAAAATAGTCCATTCGAAATATTCCATACATAATATCTAATCGTCTAATCCAGAAAAAAAAAGAGCTCACTCGAACAAAATGATCCTTAACAAATAATAATAAAATTGAGGCGGACACTTTTCTCTCCTGGATTTATTGATCTGAAATATATCTATTCATTTGGCGTGGCGTGCTTTTTATAAATATGGATTTTTGTTATTTTGGAATTTTATAGTTTCAGAGAAGTTGTAAAGAAAATATCAAAATATCCCTCCTCCAGTTTTCCCTAACGTTAACGTTTTACATAACCACGTTACATTTGCTAAAACGCTTCTTACCACAAAGTGATTCCAAAAGGCATATCTGGAAGTACACTACTTTCTAGTGTATTGCTCTGACTTGGAAGTTTCACCCTCTTGATATTTCCAAGCATTAAAGAAACAGTGATCTGTAATTAACATCGATGACCCAAGCGGCAAAATAACTCCTCCCACGGCGATTTTCTCCCTCTCCCAGGCAAGGAGCCGAAAATCCCGGGACCCAAGAGCGAACTCCCATCTTTCCCAAAATTTGTTTCCTGGACATTCTATCGGGTCCTCCTAGTTACACTGCTTAGGGACAGGGCGTTACCTGTGGAAGTCTATCTGCCCAGCTGACCGGCGCTTCTCAACGAAATCCATTAGTACACCCGAGCTCAGGGACGCGGGGAGGAAGGAGGGAGGGAGAGGCGCTGGGGGCCCTGCCCCGGGCCGGCGCGCCCTGACATTCCCCCGCGACGGCCTGCGAGTCACCGGGGGCGACCAAGGCGCAGGCGCTGGCGCCCCGGCCCACCCGGATCCGCTCGGCGGTCAGGGAGGGGCTCTTGCCCCTCTCAGGTGTCGAGTTTCCGAGAGGCAAGTGTCTCCTCGAGAGCCGCTTCAGGGGAACAAAGAAGCGGGTAAGGGGTGAGGGGGCCGCGGGGAAGGAGCCCGCGCAGACCAGCCGTCCCTAACCCGCGCCCCGCCGCACCTGCCGCGCCGCGCCCCGGCCCGGGCCCCGAGCCGGAGACGCGACGCCAACGACACCAGCGGCCCTGTCCGGGAGCCGGGGCCGCCCCCTCATCTCCCGGCAGGTGCCGGCCCGCAGTCCTCCAGAGCCCGCGCGAGGCCGGCTGAGGTGGTCTTGGATCCGAGCCGCGGCGGCCAGACGCCCGCGCCGCGCCCGCACTCACTTGTCGTATTCCTGTGTCATCTCGCTCGCTCGCCGCTGCCGGGCCGCAGAACTGGACTTTCGGGTTGGGACAGTACACACGATCCGGGGGGGAGGAGGCGGCGGCGGCAGCAGCCAGCGCGTCCGGAGCAGCGGCCCGGACGGGTTGGGTTCGCTTTTCTCGCTCTCTGAGCCGGCTCCGCGCGGGCCGCGCGCCTTGGGGGGCCCGGGCCCGACCTCCCATTGGCTGGAGGCGCACCGGGCAGGAGGTGGGGCTTGCCGGCCGGCAGGCCGGCGGCGCTCTCTGATTGGCGGGCGAGCTGGGCCGCCACCGCCCCGCGCCGCGGAGCTGGTGAGACACCAGCGCGCCGCCGGGCTCTGCGCGACGTGCTCTGGGCTACGCGCCCGGAGCTCCTGGCCGTCCCTACCCGCTCGGACTGGCGTCCGCTGTCCTCGGCTTCTTACACCCGCCGGCCTCGGGGACGGGGCCCTTCCCTCGGAACCTCCTTCAGCCCCGAGAGTTCTCCCTTCCTTGTCCCGCGCGCAAGCCCCCTGTTGCTCCAGGGCACCTTCCTCAGCCCCTCCCACCACAGATGCTCCCGGTTCAAGCCCACCCAGGGGTCAAGGGCGCATTCTGCCCCGTCTGGGGTCTCTGACGCACGCCTGCCGTCATTCTTTCAGTTCTCATATCCAATTCCTCCCTGAGTCCTATGGCTTTTACCTGAGAAAAAGCTGAGAAACTCGCCCCTTCCTCTCTTTGCCCACCGCAGGTCACCAGTCGCAGAACTGTCTGAACAATTCCTGCGATCTCCTAAGCCGCTGTTTTCCAGCGCGCTGTAAGCGTGGTCAGTCTGCGAAGGGATCATATCGGTCCCACCGGAGCTTTCTTACCAAATGCCCAGCCCTCCCTCTCCCTACACGCCTCTGCGACCCCACCTCACTTCTCGGCCCTATCAGTCTCGCAGTTCGTACTTTGCCTTGCCCTTAGTCCTCTCAGAAGCCCCATCTATGCTTCAGCCCTCCCAACCTGCACCTCCTTCCCCATAGTGCCCCCTCCTGCGTGCTTCTCCCTAGTCTCCCCGCTGAGTCCAGGCAGCCGAGGAGTCTCACACTTCTTACCAGCCAGCTTTTATTCATCTCCACTCCTAATCCTGGCCCGAATTTTCCTTCCGAAGTTGGAGCTCTCTTCTTCTGCAGGGTCTGCCCATTCGCTCATCACATTCATTGATATCCCACTATATGCCACGCACTATTCTAGATGCTGGGGGAAAGGCAGTGAAGAAAACAGATAAAATTCTCTGCTTTCATCCAGCATCCTAGTTGAGAGTCGAAACACAATAAACAAAATAAGTTAATTATATGGGATATTAGAAAGTGACAAGTTCCACTGGAGAAAAAGCAGAGCAGACAGATAGGAAGTGTGGGGTGTGTCTGGGTTTAAGAAACCTGAAGGAAATGAGGCAGTGAGCCATGAAGACTCTAGGGCATCAAATGGTCCAAGCAGAGGCACAGCCAGGCAGAAACCATAAGGTGAGCACCTGCTTAATGTGTTCAGTGAATGGCAAGGGGAAGATAAAAGAGAATAGGTCAGATTTGGGCAAAGAGCTAATGGGGACAGAGGCAGCCAATTGTGTAGGACCTCGTAGGCTTCTGTAAGGACTTTGGTTTTTTTACTCTGAGCTAGGGAAGCACTGGAGAGTTGGATAAAGGGCAGTGACATGATCTAGCTTATGTTTTAAAATAATTAATCTGGCTGCTGTGTGGTGGTGGGGGGGGGGCAAAGGTGGAAGCAGGGAGACCAGGTATTAATGCAATAATACCTGGTTATATAGCTTGGCCTAGGGTGGTAGGAGTGGAAGTGGTAAAAAGGTGGTTGGACCATCAGGTAGAACCAACAGGATTTTCTAAAAATTGGATATGGGGTATGACAGGAAAAAAAGGTAAGGCTTTTGGTTGAGCAACTGGAAGGAATGATCCATGGAAACAGGAAGACTGCAGGTGTAGGTTTGAGGGAGACCAACAGTTCTATTTTAGACAAGTTAAGTTTGAGATTTGTATTAGAGAGCCAAATAGAGCTATGGGGTAGGCTGTTGGATATGTGTCTGGAGTCCAGGGGAAAATTCTGTGCTGAAAGTGTACATCTAGGAGTCATAAGCATATAAATGGTATTTTAAAGCCATGAGATGGGCTGAGATCTCTCCAGCAGTGAATGAAGAAAGTGCATGGGACCAAGACTGAATTCTGGAGTTTTTTTTAGCATAGAGACGCTGGGAAGAAGAACCAGCAGTGGAGATGGAAAAGGAGAGATCACTGAGGTAGGAGGAAAATCGAAGTATGGAAGCCAAGTGAAGAAAATGAAACAAAGAAAGGAGTGGTCATCTGGGTCATACTTTGCCAATAGGTCAATAGGTCTGGGCCAGCTACCCTTCATCTGTTTTCACCAACTTCCTTCTCCTTATTCTCTCAGCCCCTCAGAACCTAAATCATCCGCCACAGACTCACTTCTTGCCCTCCTGTTCTGCCATTTCCAGGTTCTGTATTCTAATTCTGGATGCAACACAGGAGCCCTAGATCCTGTTGTTGTTATTGTTGTCTTACTAATTCCTTGTTAAATAAATTATTTATGTGTTAGAAGTGAGTTAATTTAAGAAAAATAATACAGGTGGTACAGTTATGGTACAAATCATCTGAGTTGTGCTGCAATGACTGAAGTTAGGAAACAATATCCCTTTCCCTCGTCTTCCTCTAATCACATCTCCACACATGGCCAGCATGACCTTTATAAAACACAAAGTTTAGATTATGTCACTCTGTTATACTCAAGCTAAAAGCTAAACTCCTTAGCATGTTGTAACCGTAAACACCTCAATCTGACCTTTTGCAATTCTGCTTCTTCCCTTGCTGCTCACCCCAACTGCCCGACTCCATTTCCTGCTCCTCCTGTTCCAGGCTTGGCAAACTCCTCACTTTCCAGTCTCAGCGGATCTCTCCATCCCTAAAGATGGCCTTCTCTGACCCCTCCAGGTAGGGCTGGCTATTCTGTGGGTACTCACAGTACTTTCGGCATCACTCAATACTACATCTTCTGTATTCTGTTTGTTGATGTGATTTTCTGTTTGTGCATTTGTCTCCGCAAAAGGGTGAGCATTCCAAGAGAGGGCAGGGATTGTATCTCTTTCATTTTTATGTCTGAAGTTCCTGGTATATACCCAGAAAATATCCAGGAAATGTTTATTGAATGTATACATTCCTCTGCAGGCATTCATTCTGCCTGTCAGTTTTCTCCCTTCTGTACCACACCTAGGATTGATTTAAATGACCATCCTGTTGCAGAAGACTGAAAACCTCGTGTTTCAGTCCCAATGTCTGTTACAAGGTAGGCACAAAATAAACATGGGGTGAATGAATACATATCAAACCATAAAACAAAAAACAAGAACAGGGGATCGAGGTATTAGATCACAGATATGATAGTTAAAAACAAATTTTATTAATTTATACAATTTTAATAAATTTCCAATATGGGATTGTTTAGTTTGTCTCTAAGAGTTTTCCAAAATAGAAATTAAGATCTATCAGCAGTACCTTCTTGATTATTTATCTTTTTGTTACTTTTTAAGTTATAAAAATAATACAAGCTCATGTTAAAGACGTAAGCAAGAAAGAAGAAGAGATAAGGAAAATACCTAATCAATACGGAAGGGTATAGAGTACCAATTAACTCTCCCCTTCATCCACAGTCCCTCTCCCCAGAGACAACCACTATTAACAGTCTGTGTGCATCTTTTAGATATTTTCTATGTATATACAAGCACACGTATGTTTTTTCTTACAAAAGTGGGATTCAGCCTATGCATAACACTCCACAGCTTGCCTGTTTTTACTTCTTGTATCTTAAACATTTTCCATATCAAGTTTACAACTGAACTTTTTACAAAATGATTATTTTTTTATGGCTGGATGATAACTTGAATCTATTGGTGGAATTTAGTTAATCTCCCCCCCCCCCCCAGCTTTTCACAATCACAAACATTCTGCAATAAACATCCCTCTAATTACATTTTTGCACACCTGGAGCATAGCCTCAGGATCAATTCCTAGAATTGGAACTATTGGAGGAAAAAGGAATGCACATGTGCAATTTTTATCTTGCCAAATGGTTCTCCAAAAGGCTGCCCACATTTAGATTCCTATCTACGGGGTCTCAGACTATCTGTTGTGGCTCACCCTTGTCAGCCGTAGGCCTTATCAAACTTTTTCCATTTTGCCAATCTATTAGATGAAATAAACAATAGTATCTCATTGTTTTGACTTGTATTTTTTTTTAATTATGAGAGAGATATAGCATCTTTTTATTTGTCTGGCAGTAACCTCTGTGAGCTCAAGGATGGGGTCGTGGGTTTTAAGAGAAGGAGGATCTTTGAAGGTGTATTCCAAAGTCATGGGTTTCAGAGCAGGGAACAAACTTTTGGACCTCCGTCCCACGGTATTAAGAGACTTATGGAAGCAAAGAGGCGGGGCAGGGGCAGGGGTGGGGGTGGGGGTCTAGCAGATTTCTAGAGTCACAAGATCTAGTTTCCAGCCGAGGTTCCTCCCCTGACCAGCAAGGGTGACCTCAGCTGTGTCACTTCTCTCTGAGTCTCAGTAAAAAGAGGAGTTTAGGCAGGTCATCTGGCCCAGCTCCAATGTCCCATGACTCTAAGAATGGTAGCTAAGAATAGGTATGATCATAGCTACACACAGCTCACACACTGAAGTCCAAGCTCCTTAGCTTGGCATTCAAGTTCTTTCTCAATCTGGCCCAACAAACGTGTCACAGTAAACCACCACCGACACCCTGTGCCCCTGTCACAGTGTTCCCTAAACATGTCCTACAATTTCAGGCCTCTAGGTTTTGCCTATGCTCTTTCCTCACCCCACCATCCCAGTTCTACATCTTTAAAAACCAAGTACCAATGCCATTTCCTCCAGAAACCCTTCTCCAGCTACCCCTTTATTATATCACTCATCACAAGCCACTTTCCCTTTTAGTTATTTCAGTTCTGTTTGATTTTTTTAATTGCATGATCTCACTGATATGAAATAATTAAAATAAGCAAACTCATGGAGGCAGAATTTAGAATATAGGTTACCAAGGGCTGGGGAGGAGGTAGTGGTGAGTTAATGCTTAATAAGTATGGAATTTCTGTTTGGGGTAATGTGAAAGTTGTGTTCTTTTGTTTATTTACCCAGGCACCTGATCCACCAACTTTTAACAAGTTCTGGGTGATTTTGAGAGAAGAGCTTTCAATTAAGATCCAGATTCAAATTCCAGTTCTGCTCCTTATATTTGATCTGAAGCAATCTACTTTGCCACCACTCCTTGGTTTTCTCATCTGTAAAGTGATGATAATGATTTTGGGTTTTGTGGAATTAAATGAGGCAGTGTGCTTAAAGAATCTCACACAATGCCTGGCACCTAGACACTACATTTGCCTTCCAGCTTCTTTAAAGATTGAGAGGACAAGGATCTTGTCCTTTTTCGCCAAGTGCCTATTTGTTGGGCTTGCAGTCTCATCATACCCTGATCAGCCATTTCTAAAGTCCATCACATTCAGAGACCTCAACCCTGATGGAACAGCCTATATTTAAGGAACATCTCAAATAGTGGAAGGATGACGGTACAGCATCCTGCTCTGGCCTCTGGCCACTGCCTTTTGCTGACATTCAAGAGTCCTATTTAGATCGCCAGAGTCTTTGTACCTCATGCTGTTTGCCAGTGTCTGCTGTGAGATGAAAGTCTTTCCACTCCTCAGAAACAGGGTGTGGATGGGAAAGATGCAGAATCTCCACCTTCACCTCCTAGCTCTGTGACTTAGGAAAGTCATTCCACCCCTGAGCCTCAGCTTCTTCAACTTGGAACAGGGGATCATTATCCCTATCTCCAACAGTTTTGTTTGGTTCTGTTTTATGAAAAAATTCTCTCAAATGAAGTCAGGCACATAATAAGACCCTTAATAAATGTTAAACTTTCTATCTTCCCATTTTTCCTCACTATGTTATAAGCTCTTTATGGGACGGAAACTATGTCTCATATGGAAGAAGAAGTATTCCCTCACCATCTAGCATCAGGATAAACATATTGTAGAGAAGCAATAACTATTGTTGTTATTCAGAAGGGTAATAATATTATCCTTCTTTCAGCAATGTTTAGTGTTCAACGTGATTGCATTCCTGAGTGTGTCTGAGTCTTACGATAACACTTTGAGATAGACAGGAGAATGCCCTTATTGTAGATGGAGAAATGAGGTCCAGAAAGATTAAATGACATATCCTAAGTCTCATAGCTAGTGATTTCAGGACTTGAACCCAGACATTTTGTTTCCAAATTCCACACTTTCCGTCTATGTGGTGGTACCGCTGATATTTGGGTATTTCTGAGGGATATTCTGGGTTTAGCCTAAGGCCCAATTATAGAGCAGCCTGGACACAGTAAATGTGGCAATGCCTGCTTCTTCCTAGTAACAATATCTGGGAGATAGCATTTGGTCTCTCCATTTTTTGGTATCCATACACTCTAAGAATATCCTTAGTGACGTCGTTGTGAACTTAGTTATGAAGGCTTTTGCCCCCTCCACTCACCATGCCTACCTAGGAAGACTGTAGTCTTGGGTAAGTCTTGTCAGATATCTGGGACTTGACCCAGACTCAGTCACCAGGAACCCAGTAGCTCTACCATTTCTAAACAGGAGCAGAAGATGTTATGTTGAGTTGGGTGTCACCCACTTGCCAGCAACTAGAAAAAGCAAGATATCTCACATTCTTTTCCTGTGGCTTCACTGTAGATCGATCATTCCAGGGAAGGCTCAACAGTTGCAACATAGCTACTAGAAAGCCCTAGGCTCAGTAACACTAGTCTTAACCTACAGTAAACCTCTCTTGCCTGTGACTAACACCAAGTGGGGCGTAGCCATTACGCGTATTGCCATTTCAAGAAAACACCCCAGAGATAGTGGAGCTCTGCTTCCTAGCTCACATTTGCATATTTTACTCTTTAAAGAAAAGATTACTAGTGGTAAAACACCTTCATTATAAAATAATGTTCACTTAAAAATGCTGTAGCATCTCACTTTTTTTTTGCATGGACAGGCACTGGGAAATGTCACCACATTTTTTTTTTTTACCACATTTTAATACAAGAGAGAGGTTCACCCCACTTTAGTGATAAGGAACCAGCAATGAGGGGTGAAGTCACTTGCCCCAAGTTGACATTCTATTAACTCAGTTTGTACAGCCATCCTTCCCCAGTGGGGTTTTCCTTACTTGACATTTTAGTATTTTGGAATTTGCTTCGTATATCTTTTTTAAACTATGAGATTATCAATTTCAACATTTCAAATTCTAAGTTACACCCATTGGTGATAATTAGGAAAAGAAAGAACTAGGAATTAAGCAAAGAAAAAGGAAAATCTGACTTGCATTAGACATCAAGAACGAGATAGGGAAATGGAAGCAGAGCTTGGAGTTGCAGGGTTATTTTCCATGAGGGGAGAAGGACAGATGCGTGCCTGGACTGAAATTATCATGGGCTAAACTATGACAGCGTTTACCTGGGAACCGGGGAGGTGGTTGAGCATTACATACTTTGGTGCCCTTTAAGTTTAATAAAGGCTATTCAAAGCATTCGAAAACTCCAAGTTATTTTATTCTGGGGCCATTGTGGCCAAGATGGTAGACTTACACTAAGATGTAAAATCAGAAGGGCATTTAACATTTAGTTGGAGGACCAGGCAAAGGCCAAAAAAAGAAAGAAAGAAAGAAAAACATTTTTATAAGCATCTCATTGAAAAGGCATAGAAGAGAATCCCAAAAAGTTTCTGATGACCTATGAGTGGTACATGAAAGTTGCATAAACCCCATTATTATACATTAAATGTATAAAACGTCTTAGATTTTCCTATGCGGCATATCCCCTATATTATTATCTTATTGTGAATTATTTTTTCACAGACTGTCTCAAGTTTCTTAATCTTGAACTCTCCTACTAAGCACTCAGACTACCTATCCACTGTGCCTATCCTATCTACCGCGCTGGCACTGGACATACACAACTAAATCATGGTCCAGCACTCAATGAGCTCAATCTAGAGACACAGACATATTAGCATAAATGTTATAAACAGTGTAATGGAGTTGTGGACTACATGCTTTGGTAACAAATTCCACCCTGGAGGAATTGAGTTGGGAAAGGGAAAATAGAAGAGATGGCATGTGAGTAGGGTCATAAAGGAAAAGTGAGGTTCTATAGCAGAAGAGGGTGAAGGGCATTTCTGATAGAGCACCTGGGCAAAGGTTCCGGGGAGTGAGATGTTGTGGCTTGTTCCTGAGTCCTTGACCTTTGCCTGGGATGGAAGGAGTAATGGTGGAGCATAACACAAGGAAAGTTGTGTAAGAGCCATACTCTAATGGACCTCCAAGGCCAGGCCTTTGGGTCTGTAGGCAGGCACCAAAGAGTCATTGCAGGATCTTGAGCCTAAGAGTGTTATTAGATCTATTTTGGAAAATAACTGGCAGAAGAATGATAATGTTGGAGAAGAGTGAGGTTTCACAACCAACCAGGAAAGAGATCATGAGGGTCTGAACTGGGCCATGACTAAATGAATGGAGGGAAGATACTGGTGAGAGGTACTTGGTGGGAGAAATGTCAGAGCTGAGTGACTGATGAGATATTGGGGGTGACAGATAGGGAGGGGTTGGAGATTTATAGCTTGGGTGATTAAGTGAATGGTGCTATAATTGAGAAACAAGGAACATAGAGGAAGAACAGGTTTAGGCTTGAGGGTTGGAGGAGGGGGGTGATGAGTATATACTCTAGTCATAAACGCTAAGAATGTTTTCTTCTTCTAAATAGCATTTGGGTTCCTTAGATTCCAAAATGACACAACCAGGCTTTGAGAGGCAGTTACTATAAGGTGACAAAGCCCACGGACTCTGGAGCCAGACTGCCTGGGATCAGAGCTTGGCTCCAACATTTACTGTGTGACCTGCACAAGGAACTTAACTTCTCCAGGTCTTACTATCCTTATTTGAAAAATAACGTAGTACCACATCATAGGGTTGTTGAGAGGATGAAATGAGTTAAACAATATTTGATATTTGAAGGAAAAAAACAACTTTTTTTCCCTTCAGTCTTAAAAGTGCTTCAGCTGATTGAAAACCAACATTTGGAAGGCAGAAAACTGAGTTCATTCACTGAACAGTAATTTTAATTACTACTGCGATTTTCCCCCCTTTTTCATCAAAGACATTTACTGAGCATCTACTGGATTCTATAAGGAGCCATGATAAATGATCCAATCTCACAAGGCTTACTGCCTAGTTAGGAAAACAGAAGACATACATAAAAGGCTCTTCTAATTGTCAAAAATAGGACATGCTGTCAGTGCTGAGGAATTGAAAGACAGCTTACACTGATGCTGAGGAAGACTCATGGAAGGGATTGTCTTAGCTTGCTAGGGCTGCCGTAACCAAGTGCCACAAACTGGGGGACTCAAAACAACAGAAGTTTATTGACTCTCAGTTCTGGAAGCTGGAAGTTCAAAATCAAAGAGTCAGCTATGCTACATCTTTAGCCTGAAGGGAGAATCCTCTAGCCTGAAGGGAGAATCCTCTCTTGCCTATTCTAGCTTTCAGTGGTTTGCCAGCCATCCTAGATCTTTCCTGGTTGCAGATGCATCTCTGCTTCAGTCTCTACATGGCCTTCTTTTTTTGTTCTGCTTTCACATGGTGTTCTCCCATTTCTTGTCTGTCTCTCTCCCCTTCTGATATGACACCGGTCATACTGGTTTCATCTTAATAAGCTCTTCAAAGACCCTATTTGTAAATGAGGTCATATTCACAAACTGGGGGTTAGGACTTGAACATGTCTTTTGGGGGATGCAATTCAATGCATAGCAGAGGAGTAGGGGGATTTTTCAGGTAGAGTGGTGAAGGAAGTTGAGGAAGCATGGAGAGAACTGAAGGGCCTGGGAGTAGAGGAAGCAGCAGCTGGAGCTGAGCTCCGGTTGGAGTAGGAAGGACTGTTGGACAGTCTCTAATCTCCCAGGGCATCAGAATTGCCTATGGGGCATGGGGATGCAGGGAAGATAAAATGTAGATTCTCAGAGATCATCCCACCCACTCTAGCCACTGGCTGATGTGGGGGTGGGGTGGGGTGAGGGTGGGCATAGGGACATTTTTAACAAGCATCACATGTGGTTCTGATGGAGTGCCATCACTTTGAGAAACGCAATGGACAGAGAGCAAGGAGCAATTTTGGAATGGAGAGGGATTGGCACCTGCAAACCATATTTTGGTAGGATAGCTGCAGAGGGGGAGCACCAGTGGAGACCTGGAAAGGGTCGGAGGTGAAGGACCCTCCGGCATCCACCAGCATACATCAGCTGCAAGGCTTTGAGGGTCTGAGCAGGGTGACTGCCTAGGAGCAAAGGGATCAGAAGTGAGGAGACCGCCTGAGGACTTTTATTCTAGTGTGAATCTCTAAGAGAAAGGTCAAGATAAGTAAGCTTGTTTTATATTTCCTTATTGCCCAATATTGTAAGGAACAAATTTTTCCTGCTTTTTAACCCAGGAGTTTTAAAATTCAGAGATCGCAGTCTTCATTTTAGGTAATGTTTAACTTAATAAATTAATTTAAATAAATTTGAGCAACAATGCCGATAAAAGGTAATCGCATATAAGTGATATTCTAACTTAAAAATCCCTTTGGGAGTATCTGTGAGTCACCCAGTTCAACATAAATATCCATAAAACATGTACTAATTGTTCCAGATGGTAATAAATGTTTCAGAAGGGTAAAAGGCCAAGTGACCTGAAATACCAGGTTCTTAATTTATAAAGTCAATAAAAGTACTCTTTTGTAAGCTCTTCTCAAGTCCTAGTGTTATTATCAGGTGAGTCTGGCACTAAAAACACTTTGTTTAAATACTCCACAAGGGCACAAAACAAGGGAACATACACTAAAAGCTGCTTGTTAAATTTTGAAAGAGACTTAATTCTGGCTGAATTTACTCAACTTTCAAAGATTCACTGTCTACACACTTAAGATAAAAATACACACTATTAACTATCTGCAATGTATAATTCACAGAACTTTTATAGGCAGCCACACATTCCAAATTCTATTTAAGTTTTTCTTTAAGATTCAGGAAATAAGACTCCTTCTTTCCTCTTAAGCAATGTCCCTTTCTATGTAAATACAGGATTAAATTAACACAGCTTTTTCTTTTAGGTGGTTTTGATACAGTGGAGCAAAAATTCAAAAACCAAAGCGATAACAAAGAACTATAGACACTCTACAGTGCAGTTTCCTGCTGCTAGGAACTACACTGCTCCAGCCCCAGGCTAACCCTCCTTTCTTTGGCCTTTAGAAGGCGGTTCCACTTCTGTGGTGGCAAAGGCCTGTAGCAACTGCAGAGAAATGCTCTCCTTCAGTGAGGTGAGACAGGGAGTTGGCTCAGCATTGGGTTAGCCATCATTACATTCCCCTAACCGTGATTGATCCATTGCAAGAGGATGCAAAGCTGGCAGGTAGGAGACATTCCCTGTCCTTTGAAGTCTAACCCTGAAGTCTCAAACTGCCTAAGGAAACCTTTTGGGGAAAGATTGAAAAAAAAAAAAAAAACTAAAAATTTCAAACTGAGCTGGAACCTGCTATGTGACTATGTGATTGTGAAAACCTTGTTTCTGATGCCCCTTTTACCCATGGTATGGACAGATGAGTAGGAAAAAAATGAAAAAAAAAACCAAATAAATAATGGGAGAATAAGGGGTAAAATAAATTGGGTAGATGGAAATACTAGTGGTCAATGAGAGGGAGGGGTAAGGGGTATGGTACGTATGAGTTTTTTCATTTTATTTCTTTTTCTGAAGTGATGCAAGTGTTCTGAAAAGATGATCATGGTGATGAATACACAACTATGTGACGATATTGTGAGCCATTGATTGTACACCATGTATGGAATGTATGTGTGTGAAGATGTGTCAATAAAAATATTAAAAACAATTTTTTAAACTGATCCTTGTAGATGAATGAGCTACTTGAGTCAATATTCTACATTCTCAAAAAATGAAAATGTTTCTAGAAAAAGACTTTCATTGTACATTCACTGATTTTAAAATTTAGTTTCTGTTATAGTCTGCTAGGACCAAAATTTAATTGCTATAATTACAGATGAATAGATCTATCCAATTACATCAGGTGAGAAAACATGTAAAATGTTTAACACACAAAATAGGTGCTTAATGTTTCACAGCTCTACTTTCCATGATGTTTTGATGATGCAAATATGAGTCTAAGACAATAAAAACCACTAAATTTAACTTAATTTCAGCATGTATTTAGCATTATCTCTAAGGCTATGACCTCAGACTGATCGAGTTTTCAGAAGTATCTGTATTTCATTTTCATCTCCAAGAAATATCTGACTTCCTCTATTAGAGTAGTTACTGGATCTGAAACCATATGAAATCTCACTTGGTTTTATTTTCCTTTAGGCTGGTCACCTAAATGGAAAAATTACATTTCACTTTAGTGGTAAGGAATTTAATTGAAACAAACAAACATGAAGTAAGGTTTGTTCATAAAAGAGATTACACCCAAATCAATAAATATCAGTCACTCTACTTCATTTATTACTTCCCCTGAAAAGAGATTTAAAATAGGGCAGCCTTGGAACCAGAGGCTCCTCATCTGGAAACCAGCTCCTGCATGCTCTGAGCTTTCTGCAGGAAAGCTCTTCTCTACTTCCACTGGGCTCTGTGTCCAGCCATTATGGTGCTTAGCTTACTTCTGCTAAATGACTAATTGTGAACCTCTGTAGTTTAAGAATAGCTGGGGCAAGTATTTATAGGCAGACAGGGCTTGAGGAGACAACCTTTACGGTGCCCCTCTGCCAATCCAGGGTAAGTGTAGCAGAAAAGACACATCTGCCCAGCCTACTAAGCCATACCCAAGAGTTGTAGGGATCTAGAGGTAAATAGATATCCAGAGAGGATATGGAAAGCAGCTGGTAGAGGGTAGAGGACCGTCCTAGGACTGAGGATTTCCGGGGCCAGTGGGAGCTGAAGTGGCACAATCAGTAGGGGAATTTCACCTGATGCAAGTGCCATAGTGGGGCCACCTGGGATTTACTTCAGCGTATAAAGAGTAAGGAAGTGATCTTTTTTAAAAAACAAATTTTGCTTTAAAATACAATGAATACTGGATATTATAAGATACAGTGAATACTGAATTTCTGGATACCAATTATTTTTGTTTTATTTAAAGAACATTCATAACTTAAAAAATGAATTCCAAGTTCACTTGTTTTCTAAAATAAATCTTTGTAAGTACTTGTACCTGTCATACATACATATCATACATATACATATGATAAGATTTTATTTTCCACAATTCTCTTGAATGCCATATTATAATTTCACATTACTGTATCTATTAAAATATTTTCCTGAGAAAGTTTCTATTTCACTTCTCTCAACATCTTCTCACTTTCTTGGATCTTGATTTCTTTTTCGTTTTACTATATTTTGTTTTAAAAAGTCTCTTTTCAATTAAGCTCACTTCCGCATGGAGCAAGGAGGTCTTTATTCTTAGCAAGAAGGAGAAAAGATTTATTATAAACTGATAACTCAGAGAAAAATTAGATTCTTCATAGGTTGTCACATGTTTACAGTAGCTAGAAAGGGAAGAAATAGGAATAAGTTATCTTTAAACGGCAATTTAGAAATGTATGCAATTATATCTTGAACATCTCCCACATAATTAAGCAGTTAGGCTTAAAATAGTACCCTGAGCTGGAAGGAAACTTAAAACAATTTGGTAAAACTCCTTAATTTTTCAAAGGAAAACCCTTTTTAGCACTGTTCATGGCCCATACAAGGGACCCAGGGTGGTACTAGGGGCCAAGTCTGTCAACCCTTTGCCCAGGTTCTTCTGCTCTAAATGACCCACCACCTTTTATACATGGTCAGGGCAAACAAAAGTACAGAGGGGGAGTCTGGAGATATTACTAAAACAAACAGAAGAAAACAATCATCCCCCCCACTCCCCGACCAAAATAAAACACCGGCTTTATTACTGAGTTTGCAATCATGTAGGTATGGTAGAAAGAAGAGTTTTAAAAGCAATTCCACTCGCTTTAAAATAGTAGAACCTTGAATATGACCAAATCTTTCACTCCCAAGGGATAGGTGATACAGGGGACAGAGGATCATATTAAATGATATCATAAGCTATAATCAGCAAAATACAGACTATGGGAAAATAGTACAGAACAAATTACCTGGCTTACATAAGAAGCAAATTGCAAGGGAATAAAAAAGAGACAAAGATGGAGGAACTTCTGAATTAAAATATATTTAAAGGATAAAGCAACCACTTAGAAGGTGTGGGGCCTAATTGGATTGTGAGTCAAACACATTTAAAAAAAAATTAGGTAACAATTTAGGAAAATTCACATTTGGTAATATTAAGGAATTACTATTAATTTTTTAGGTCTGGCAAATGGTATTATGGTTTTGTTTAAAAAATATTTATAGATGAAATGATATCTCTGGGATTTATTTCAAAAACAATCTGTGGGATGGAAAGATGAAGGAGTAAGTTGTGGCATGGGAGAAACAAGTTTAGCCATTTGATAATTGTTGAAGCTGGGTGATGGGTACAAGGGGATTCATTTTACTATTCTATTTTTGAATATACTTGAAATTTTCATTAAAAATGTCTGAAAACAAATAATATGAACTTTTAGATATTATGACATATAACATATGGTCCTAAATTCCTGAAAGAATGTTTATGATTTATACCACAAATATCTGTCACCTATCAGCTGTGGCTGTGGATATCTCGTCTTCACTCTCTCACCCATAAAACAGGAAAACTTAATGGTACCTCCCTCATAAGGCTAGATAAAAAGATTAAATACGAATGTATATTAAGCACTTAACCCAATGCCTGGCACAGAGTAAGGGCTCAAAAAAATGTTCGTTTCTCCTATACTCCTTAAAAAGGATTTTTTGTTTTTTCATACAATCTTAAAGATATTTTAATATTACACAAAAAAGTCACACAATGTTCAGTAGCAGGAAATTTAAAAACCTCAAGTGTGTGTTCATCGGCTAGTTTAACAGAAATCAAATACAAGCAATTTTTAGAAACTCTCACATATATGGTGGCCTCTAACTTTTCTTTATAATTTTTAAATTTCAGCTATATTGAGGTTCCTTCAAACAAACTTGAAGTTAAAATGTTATGGCAAAAAGGGTAAAATTATTGTTTCTCTTACACTCAGGGGACATTAAGGAAAGCGTGACTTCTATATCAGAAAGATAGATAGTCAGATAGACAGATAGATGTATAGAAGAGGATCTCAGAAACTACTTCAGCAATGTAAGGGTCAAAAAAAAATCATTGGAGACCTCATAATATTAGGGATTACATTAGGTGTAAGATTTTTAAACTTTTTTTTTAAGGTAAAAAACAAAACAAAACAAAAAGATCCTGTTAGAAATATCTTATTGTGACAAATTGACAAATTAAAATTTTAACATTAATTTGGCATAAACTCAACAAACATTTTAAACAGGAATCACTCTGATAGTCTCAGTCATAACAGCCTGAGCATCACATCTTCATTTCCTCAGGAAGACAATTTTTTTTTTTTGGAGGAGGGTACATGGTCCAGGAATCAAACCCGGATCTCCCACATGGAAACCGGGCATTCTACCACTGAACCACCCATGTATCTTGGAATACAATTTGAAAACCACAGTTGTATCTTGTCCTCTGGAAGGCAAGATGATCTATCTGCCACTTTCAAGATAGTTTGGAATAGGTATCTGAATAGTCACCACCTACAACAGGTGTTTTGACCTAACTAATTGTCAGTCACTGGCCTATTCACAGACAAGGACATACAAAATTTTGAAAAATATACAGAGCATTTAAATTCATTCAGATTGTTAGCTCTGTCTCAGATAAGGACAGACAATCTCCCATATCTGAGGTGCTCTTTTGGCCTCTCTCTGCTGGATTCTCAAGGTCTGAGTGTTCTCACATTATTTTACAGTAAAATTTTCTCTTCTGAATCCTCAGAAATGAGTCCTTTTGTATAAAAAATTCTCTATATAGCTGAAGATTTGCTCTCTTAAGCATCAAAACTTCATTTTAACCATGAAGGATAATTTTTGAAAGCTTTAAAAACAAGTATGCATTTCTTGGTTGTCCTAAACAGAACATATTCAGCATAATTTTTTAAGCTTTATAATTATATTATTAGAAGCTGTCCACTTTTAGTGTAGAAATATTAGAAAATACAACGAAGAAAAACAAACCAAAGAAAACACTACAGTATCTTGGAACGTGCACTGTGCTGAAACAGAGCTGCCATAAGGCCTCTTTACTTATGTACAGCTATGAATCGTGTACCATGTCATTTGTTTGCTGTCAACGTGCCTTTTGGCAGGAGGGCTCTCAGTCTCCCCTCCACCCCACTTTGTTTCTTTTTTTTGGCAATCAGACAGCTAATCCTGAAAGAAACATACAGAAAGGAAGAGTAAGCAGGTTCTCAGTGAAGGACTAAGGGATTCTCTGAGGAAAAGTACGTACGCTTTAGAGGTCAGACTTTGTGACATTTGTATTGACTGGCTAGACGCTTTTTTGCTTACTTTGTGATTCTAGTTCGTATTCTAAAATAGACACCATTGACAAATAATTTTGGTGCATGAAGTCAAGGTATTAGTGAAACTTCACCTATATGTTGTAGTTTAACCTTATATACTTAACACAGAAAAAAAAATCTTGGCTGTTTCATCTCTGACTATACCAAGGTCTATTTCTAACTTACTGTCTTTATAGTATTAAATCTTAGAAGAATATCCAAAAATCTACTAAATGTGTCATCTGAAAACCACAAAGGTATAAAGTTACACCACAACTCATTACCAACTCTGCAAGCAGAGGTAGCCCACACATACTTCTTAACTTGCTGATGTTGTGGAAGTGCTCCTCACTGGCCCAGAACTACTAATCTCCTCTCAATGAAATCTTAAAGTCTGAAAACGCCATTGCACTGAGAAAGAAGGTATAACCTCAGACCTGGAGCTGACTCCAGATTAGAACGCTGGACTTTGCTGCTACTAAACAGTGTCACTCTTTAATCATACAGACTCAACTAAAAGTTTAGTTTTTTACAAACAGCAGATTTTAATATGGATAATTTCATTGTTTTTGGTTGTTTTTTTTTGTTTTTGGCATGGGCAGGCTCCGGGAATTGAACCTGGGTCTCCAGCATGGCAGGTGAGAATTCTGCCACTGAGCCACTGTTCCCACCCTGGATAATTTCATTTTATTAGCTGCTACTGTATTCTCTATATTTCATTATCTTTGATTGAATACTTAACTCAGGAAGTAAAACTCTTTAATAGAAAATTAGTATTTTTTTAAAAATGATAATCGTCATAGTTACTGAGTACTATATAACAGACAGCAACTATTTCATTTAATTATCACAAAATCCTATCAGGAAGGTTCTATTTTTCATTCATTCATTCAACAAATACTTCCTGAGCACCTACTATGTTAGAGAACCTGTTTTACCCTCTGGGATTTGACATTAAATAAAATAGGAGACCCCGCTCTCAAGGACTTTACATTCTACAATTGGGAGGCTGAAAATCAAAATCAATACATAGTAATATAACATGTATATGACATAATGTAACATTCAATAGTAATAAGAGCTATAAAGAAAACTGAAACAGGCAAGGGGGACAGAGACAGGTGGGTTGTATATGAGGGTAGGGTTTGTGCTATTTTAGAGGATGGTTAAAGAAGGCCTCTCTAAGGAGGTGAAATCTGAGCAAAAACCTGCAACTTAGCCTATGTGAATATCTGGGAAAGAGCAATCCAGCCAGACTTCAAAGGCCTGAGTCAGGAGTGTGTTCGGAAAGGTCCAGGAGTAGCAAGGCAGCCAATGTGAACAGAGGGAATGAGCAGGATAAGGGAAGGAACAGATAAGGTGAGACAAGTAACAGAGAGGTGGGTCAGGCAGGATCTTGTAGGTATCGTAGAGCTTTAGATTTCACTCTGAATGAGATGGGAGACTCTGGACCTGGAGATTTTGAGTAGAGCAGATCAGTGCTACCTCTATTTTTACAATTGGAGCAGCAGAACTATAGATACAGTAAATAACCTTTCCACAACTAGCAAATAGCAAACCTGGAATACGAACAGCCTGATGCTACAGCAAATCTTAACTACTGTGGAAATTTTTCTTAATAGACAATTTCTCCATGTCAATATAGGGATAAGATTAGTATAACAATGTAGTTACAACAAGAAAAGTCCTTGTACTTAGAATTTTAGTGAGGGAAAAACATTAGCCTAATCCTTTTATTTTAAATATGAAGAAACTGAGTAATGAAGTGACTTCAAAGTCATTAAACTAGTTTACTTAAAATGCGTTTTCATTACTATTATATAAAATTGGACTAAAAATTAAAATAGGCATAGCCTAAACCTCTTTAGTTTTCTTCCCAACATTTATTATGTAATATTTCAAACATAAATTTGAAAGAATTTCACAGTGGACATCTTTATATACCTATTAACTGTCCCTGTAGTTTTTAATCTGTATATTTCTCTCTACAGCTATTAAGATACTACATAAGCAAAGTAGAGAAAACACATACACACTCTCATGAAAGATATCTTCTTTCCAACTGATAAATAAGAAACTTCTTTATTTATCTTTGTATCCACCTATGATTTAGGACAAGGGATCAGAAATACCTTGCGAATTGAATTTCAGTGCAATTAAAGAAAGAACAAATTTTGCATTTTGTGGAATAATAAGTTTTTCAGTCCCTAGTATGTAATGAAATTTCCTGAATCATATGAAATAAATTACCTAAATAAAAACTTATTGTGCATTAGTCTAACATCCACCATATATAAGGAATATAAAATCCTTCAGGAAAAAAAATAAAAAGACATAAAGGTCAGCCTATTACTAAGTAAGAAATTTGAGAATACAGTAACCCAGTATGCCAAAAAGCTGATAATTAAAACTGACCTAAGTCAAAAGCTTGTATATATTTTACTTTTTGATCATCATGGAATTTTTGCTATATCCAATACAGATTGCTTCCCTCAATTCAGTTTCCTATCTTTAATCCCATTTTCTCCAAACTCAATTATTGTAAAAGTAAGCTGTTTCTTAGACTTCACGCACCCATACTTAATATATATTGAGAGTATCTGAACATGAAATGCAGAGGGTAGAGAAAGGAAAAAAAGTCAGAAATTAAGCAATTGGACTAAATCTCAGTGGTAATTAGTACTGATATTTACTGGTATTTTTATACTGGATATACAAATACATAATATATTACACTTTATTTATTTATATAAAAATTTTAATATATTTATTTATATAAAAATACATTTATTTTTATTAATTAAAATAAAAATAAATAATTCCTTCATTCATGCAGTTGATTCCCAAATTTCTCATTAAAAATAAGATTCTTCATCCTCTGTATTACTTTCTTGTCTTTAATGGCGCTTTCCCCTCAGATGTTTGTCAATATATGTTAGTCCCTAGATATTGGGTAGGTACTATTTTAGAAATGGCCTTTTAAAATTTTTCCATTATTCTCATTTATCTGATTGCATTTTTATGTGGGAAGTCAACTTTACATTTCTAAAGATGACTATTAAAACTTATTTCGGTATCTTTATGAAGCTCAAACTAAAATCTCCATTTATTTTCCTACGAATGAGAAAGAGAAGAAGGTAAAAAACACTAGTATTTAATTAATTGCCTAATTATATTCCACCCATACTGCTTGGTAAAGCACTATATCAAATGCTTTCAAGTACATTATCATATTTCATTTTTATAATAACTCTTTAAGATGGTAAGATCATCCAGATTTTGATGAGAAGGACTTGAATTAAATCTCAGGGAACTGAAATAAATTTTACAAGGCCACCTGGCTGGTATGTATTAGAGCTAGAATTTGAACCTCAGGCTCCTAACAACAAATCTAGCTCATTCTACTATGTTCTGCTGACCTGCCACATAATTTATAATGTTTCCAACTGTACCCTTGGTAATCTAAAGAGAAATTTTAGTTCAGAAGTAATTTACTTTCTTTTTTGTGCACATTTTTGGTCATGATACCATAATAATTTATGAAAGCTATAAATGTCCTATGAATTTTTAATAGGAAATTCTATCCATTTCGTTAATAAGCACAATGTTGCTTAGAGATGGAGCAATTTAAAATATGTGGCATCACCTGATGAATCCCAGAGTGATTTGATCAGTGAGTGGAAAAGTATTTGCAAAGTCCCCTTTGGGGAATGGTGAGAACGGGGGAAAACTCAACTTCCCCAAGTTGAATTCTTGGTATTCTCACAAGCAGTCCAGACAACCAAAGTTAGAGGCTGAGCCCCCAGTCTTGGGGTTTGTTCATATGAAACTTAACCCCACAGGGGATAGGTCAAGCCTACTTAAAATTAAGCCTAAGAGTCACCCCCAAGAGAACCTCTTTTGTTGCTCAGATGTGGCCTCTCTCTCTCGCCAACACAGCAAGCAGACTCACCACCCTTCCCGTCTATGTGGGACATGACTACCAGGGATGTGGATCTTCCTGGCAGCGTGGGACAGAAATCCCAGAATGAGCTGAGATTCAGCATCAAGGGATTGAGAAAAACTCTAGAATGAGCTGAGACCCAGCATCAAGGGATTGAGAAAACCTTCTTGACCAAAAGGGGGAAGAGTGAAATGAGACAAAATGTCAATGGCTGAGAGATTCCAAACAGAGTGCAGAGGTTATCCTGGAGGTTATTCTAACGCATTAAGTAGATATCACCTTGTTATCCAAGATGTAATGGAGAGGCTGGAGGGAACTGCCTGAAAATGTAGAGCTGTGTTCCAGTAGCCATGTTTCTTGATGATGATTGTATAATGATATAGCTTTCACAGTGTGACTGTGTATAATGATAGAGCTTTCACAGTGTGACTGTGTGATTGTGAAAACCTTGTGTCTGATGCTCCTTTTATCTACCTTGTCAACAGATGAGAGGAACATATGGAATAAAAATAAATAATAGGGAGAACAAATGTTAAAATAGATTTAGTTTGAAATGCTAGTGATCAATGAAAGGGATCAGTAAGGGGTATGGCATGTAAAATTTTTTTTTTCTGTTTATTGTATTTTTCTGTTGTCTTTTTATTTCTTTTTCTGAATTGATGCTAATGTTCTGGGAAATGATCATGATGATGAATATGCAACTATGTGATGATATTGTGAATTGCTGAGTGTATGTGTTGGGAATGTTTGTTTCTTGTAATTTTTTTTAATTAATAAAAAATTTTAAAAAATATGTGGCATCAGAAAATATTTGTTCTTATGTGATTTTTAAACAATGTGAAAAGGACCTAAGATTCTTTGGAGAAATGGCTGATTCCAGGATGAGACAGAGACACAGATATAAGATAAGCCTGGAACATATTACTGTGCTATGAAGCGAGGAAGTACCCGAAAAATAAATAATAGTAAAATAGATTAAAACATAAATTAAATGACTGGGCATGCCAAAAGGATACAGCTTGAAGGGGCTTTCAGTGATCAAATCTGGGACAATTTGAGCATCAAAATAAAAAAGGTAATGATTTAACTCCTGAATGAACTAGGTACCCATGAGTCCATGCTGATGGTAGGGCTCTTCCTTACAGTAAATACCAACTGATTCATGTGTAGGGTGTGGGTTAGAAAATCACCATTTTATAACCATAGGGGTCAAGATTGGCTTAGGTAAGAATCATCAATGAATGCTAAATCAAAGGTGGAAAGTTTAATGAGGAACAGGATATTTGCCTTGTCATAAAGTGTCTCCCTACAGATTTCTTATTAAATTGCAAAGGGAAGCAGAAACTATATTGTGGAGAAAGCACATGACACCTTGAACAAGTGACCTATAATAACATCTGTGTCTCCAAATGCAATACACTGAGAAGAACATATCATCTATTCTAGTCAGGGATGCATAACCTAAATCTAAACATGAGGTAATGTCACACAAACTTAAGCTGAAAAGCATTCTAGAAAATAACTGATGTCTTTGAAGGATACAGACCAATATCATAGAAGACAAAGGCTGAGGAACAACCTGATTAAAGGAGACTCAGGAGATTCAATAAATAAACGTAATACCTACTCCTGGACTGGAGGAAAAAAGTGCTATGAAGGACACTGTTGAGACTACCAAAAATAATCAGAATATGGACTGCAGGTTAGATAATAATATCAAACATATTAAATTTCCTGAATTTGATAACTGGAATGTAGTACTTAAAATAATATCCTTACTCTTAGAAAATACATAAGGAAGTATTAAGAGGTAAAGGGGTACAATGTTAGTAACTTGTTCAGAAAAATAAAGGCTATGTATTAAAAAATAGTGTGTTTTCCTGATTGGCATTCATTTGTATTTCTATTGCTTTGGCTGTTTCACTGCAGACTATTTTAGCTAGAAGGAACAGGTTTGTGCTAACTATGCTATATCATCTTTCTTGATCTTTATCAGCATCCCTAAAACTCTTATACAGATAATGTATAATGCTGATTATCCTGAGTATAATCTCACCACCTTCTAATTTCCAACAAATAACCTATACGGCTCTTATTATTGTGAACTTTTTCTTTGAATCATATATGACTTTTTTTTTTTAAATTAGAAAAGAACACTAGTTCAGGTCAAACTTGATATTTCACCATGTCTTATACCTTTTCTTTTGAATTCTAAAAGCATCACAAACCTTTTACAGAATTTCTGTGTACTAAGCCAATATAGTGAATTCTTGGTTGTCAGTGATTGGCCTTTCCTTTTCAAGATTCCTTGAAGGCTATGTCCATGGAAACAAATTCTATCAGTGTCTTCTTCAGTCCAGCTGAACTGAAAACTGGAAGGACCTTTTTTTACAACAACTGGTATTGAATCAACCAGTGTGCTAAATTGTTTCTGCAGATTCACTACCATTTCTGGAAATGGAGAAACAAAAGAAAAGAATAAAACAAAAACTAATGTTAAAACACAAAGTTTGCAATAAAAATACTTATTTTTAAATAAATATGGCTAAATTTATATTCACTCATTGTTGAAAATATTTATCATCTACTATATATTGGGCATTGTACTATGTACCTGTTTTAATACAATTCTGTATTAATCATAATCTCTGGTCTCAAAGACCTTAGAGTCTAGCATAGGAAAGACAAACAAGTAACTAGTAATTGCAATGAAGAATGGAACCATGTAAAGAATAGAGTAAGCCTAAAAGCAAGAAGTGGTCAGCTCTATTGGATGATAGAGCTCTGAAACATCTTCTTAGAGAAGGTCATGGTTTGTGCTTTTTTCTTTTTAACTTTTTATTTTGAAATATTCCAAACTTACAGGAAAACTGCAAATGTCATAGAGAAACGATATACAGAACTCCAAAGCACACCCCCACCGGATACTGAAATTTACCCACTATTAGCATTTACCTCTTTCCTTCCTCCTTCCCTGCCTCCCTCCCTCCCTCTCTTCTTTCCTTAACATTTTCGAGTAGGTTGTATACATCATGTTCCTCTAACCTTAACACTTCTACATACATGAGGTCAAGTTTGACAGAAGTCTCATAAGATAAGGAGATGTTTGTCAGTTAAAGGGGGTGGGAGTTCTGTAGAAAAGGCAAATTGGAAACAAAAAGAATGAAGTAATGGTGTATAAAACACCCCAGTGAGATGGGTATGGATCAGACTGAGGAAAAATTTATGCACTAGGATATAGGATTTGGATCTTATTTGTTGACAATAGGAGACCATTAAGGGCTTTAGACAGAAAATTAATATGATCAGTTCTGTGTTTGAAAAGATTAGAAGATCTAGAAGATGATTTAGAAGATCGAGAGGATGGACTGAGGTGAAGAAAAATGACATGGAGTGAGAATAATTATGAGACTATTTAAGTATGCAAAAGATGTGGAGGGTCTGAACCAAGATAACAACAGTAAAATTAGAAATGGGGGGTGAAACGGTGGAGATGATAAGTCCAAAATACAAATGAACATCTTCCTCATAAAAGTAATCACTTTGGAAAGCAAAACACTTATGCGAATGATGTTGTTATTAATCAAAATATTTTGAAATTCCCATCTTAACAATGCATTCAGAGCCATTTAATTCATTCACTCACCCAACAAGTATTTACTGAGTGCCTACAATAAAGAGGGACTATAATAAACAAGTTCAATCAAAATGTATATTAGAAGGCAGAAGAGATATGGGGAAGAAAAAGTATAGGAGAATGAAAAGGATCAGGAAGAGGTGGGGTGGCAAAAATACAAGATGAACTTGGGACATCTTATAATATGATAAAGTAATGAAGTGCTTAAAAAATAAATGGATAGGGACATGTCAAAGAAAACAGGAACCAAATTAAAGGAACTCCCATTAGCCAAAGTTGGAACAATTTGGGTAAAACAAACAAAGTATTGGGTTATGACCCAAAGAATAAACTAAATATATACGAGTCCATACTGATTGAATAAATATTTTAATGGGGGAAAAGAGGTAAATCTTCCTCCCAGAAGAATTCCAATAATATGTGTAAATGCTCCCTCTAGGGTGTAGATCTTAGTCCACTACCCATTTTTTGAGTGTAGGCTGGACTTAGTGACCCACTTCTAAAGAACAGGATATGAAAAGGGAAAAGTGGCATCTTTATGGTGAAAAACCTGGCAAATATTATCTTAACCAAATGATGATGGTCAGCATCACCAGTGATATACATATGATGTGATGACAAAGGCACTTCATCTCTATGGTCCTTCTCTCCAAAACCTATTACCTCAGTTTAACCATGAGAAGAAAGATTAGATAAAACCAATTGGAGACATTCTATAAAACAATATTTCTCAGAATTGTTGAGGTCATGAAAAATAAGAAAAGAATGAGAAACTGTCACAGGACAGATGAGACTAAGGACACATGGCAACTAACTGAAAAGTGGTATCCTGGATTAGATGTTAATTTACTTGACAGTAAAGTACCAATGTTAGTTTATTAAAAAAAAAAAAAAGGCGGGGGGGATTGGGAGATCAGAAGTGCTGGGGTGGGAAGTGGGGCAAGTTCTGGCAGCGTTTGGGTTAGACTCATGGAAGAGGTGACTATAAGCAGACTTTAAAGTGAATGAGTTAGTCAGGCAGATAAAAGAAAAATAATTAATTTTAAACATGGAGAAAAAGCATCCGAGACAGTAGGCACAGCCAGTGCATAAATCAAAGGCAGAAGTATGCCTGATGTCTATGAGGATGAATAGGGAACTGCAAAGAGGCCAGTGAAACTGCAGTGGAATAAGGGGGAGAATTTTAGAAGATGAGGCTAACAAGGAAATGAGAGTATGGGGAGCAGATCATGTGGCGCCCTGCTGAACACTGTCAAGATTCTGGCTTTTTACTCAGAATGAAATAAGGGTTTTAATTTAAATGTAATTTTATTGTGATATAGTCACACACCATTCAAAGATTACAATCAATGGCTCACAATATCAACATATCACAGTTGAGCATTCATTTTAGATCAATTTGAGAATATTAAAAGAGAGAGAGAAAACCCAGAATATACTATACCTTTTATCTCCCCCTATCACTGACCCCTAGCATTGGTGTGGTACATTTGCTTCTACTGATGAAAGGATATTATGATATTACTGTTAACTATAGTCTATAGTTTGTAATAGGTGCGTTTTCTCCCCATATACTACTCTATTATTAACTTCTTGTAATAGTTACACACATTTGTTCTAGCTCATGGAGGACTTTTTTTATATTTCTACTGTTAATCAAAATCATTATCTGCCACAACATTAACCGCATTACACAGTCCCATGCTTAACCTTTCCTTTTGGTGACATATATGGCTCTCAACTTCCCCTATCTACCACATTCACACACTATTAAGCACAGGTAATTACACTTAAAATAATGTGCTAGCTATTACATTTTATGAGCCATTCAAGAAAATCATTTAAAGTTATTTTTTAATTTTTTAACACAAACAGTATTGTCTAAGTAAGATATTATCAATTCAATTTTATTTACCACATCTGGCTTTAATACCTGCTGGTTGATAAAAGAAATCACACTTGTGTCAAAGGAAAAAAATTTGTAGCCACTGAGAATTATTAAAAAAAAAAAAGTATAAGACAATCTAAATGGCAATTCTTCAAAACAAAAAGTTCCCAAAAGTCATAAAAATACAGGATTTTAGTTTTTCGTTGGAAACTTAAGCTCTATTTGAAGACTGATATGTTAATGATACAAACAGATTCCTAAGGAGATTTCTTAAAGGGGATGATGTTTCTTTGGATGAATATATGCTCTGGAACATCTGTTAAGAAGTATAACAAAGTCAAGATACTTAGCTTTTCTACAACTGTGTGGCAAGTGAGCATTAATAAGAGAAAAGTCAACTCACCTCTTCTTTTATATACTACTGATTTGTCGATGGATGAGTGGTAGAGTGGCTTTTCACTTTTCCAAAAGTACCTACTCAAGAAAGAAAAAAATTGCAGCAGGATAGGGAAGAAATAAATCTGAACACATTTTAGAGAATAGTTCTCTGAAGCAGTATCTGAAATTCCTGATATTCTGGGTAACAGCTTTGGTTCAGAATGGCCTATGGACACACATCTCTACAGTTTAAGTCCTAGAAGTAAGCAAGTAGCATTAAATGAGAGAGCAGGCCAACAGAATGATGTGCTCATAAAAGTCTCCCCTATGACATACAAAAAAACCCTACTAATTATAAATAAACTTGGAGATGGCTTTCTTCACCACAAAATTCCCTTGCTGTTCATTTTCATAAAGTAAAGGGAGCCTCCTGGGAAACAACTGTTGCTCCCTGCCTTTGCCCAGCTGACCTTCTGTTGAGGACTAAGTTGACAGGATTTCTGATTCTGATAACTATGACAGGGGTAAAAATTATTAGTCAAATTTCTCTCTGGCACTTAAAATCTGGAAATCTATCCTACCTATTCCTTGTGGGAATGAAGAAGAAAAGGGGTAACCAGCCCCTGACTCAGGGCAAAAGGAAGTGACATATTCTATTTCTGGTTCTGGTGGTCACTGATAGGTTTTGTCAAGCACACATGGCTGCTCTGAAACAAAGATAATACTTAAAGTTCATTTTTTTAGTCTCATTTACCTTACCTCTGAGTTCACTAGAGGGTTTTCATAATTTATAGCAAAAAATAAATACTAATTCCTTGATTTTTGTCCATTTTCTTATTTTGAGAGGCACAACGGCACATGAGAAAGAGTAAAAAATCAGATGTAGCTCTGCCGCTTTTCTGGAGGTATGATCTTGAGTAAATAACTTGACAAGTTACAGAGGTTTTCAAAGGCAGAGAGAGACTGAATCTCACTCTTCTTTACAGAGTTCTAGCAGTGACTGGGACAGAGTAGGAACTCATATGTGTTGAAGAATGAATGAATGAACAAATGAATAAAGAAATGAATTTAGCATCTCTAAACTTGGCTGTTACGGTCACAGGTTGTGGTGAGGAATAAATAAGAGAATGTATGTTAAGGTTCTTAAAACCCTTATACAATTGTTAGACCTAATTATCATCCAGTGGTTCACAAAGCCCATAACTACTAGGCTCTCAGGAAATATCTGTGAACTGTCTTGATAAGGAAGAGCAAATTAGAAACACACATAGTTTCATTTTTTAATATATAGTATTCTATAACTGGTAATTTTTCATCATTCATTTTTAATGCTGGGAAAAGAAATGCATATAAAAGTAAATATTTTCATCATATTATGATAGCAAATTATCATTTTAACCAATTTGAAGAACTGAGATTTTTCTTAAGGCTCTTTTTAAAAACTTGACCAAACCAGTAAAATTATGACTGCATAAAACAGAGATGCTAATTTTCTACTTTGAATTCTCATGGTGACTTAAAATGTTAAGAACAGAAATGAAAATTCCTTAATTGTCAGATAGCAATAACAATATAATCAATGTTATTTGGGAGATGGTCTTCATAAAAATTATATGAACTAAATTTTAGTGAGCCATTTGAAATTTAAAATATATCAGGGAGCTTATAAATGAGTCTGAATTTTTAAAAGATATTTTTCATTATTCATTTGCTTAAATAAATAAAAATTAAAAAAAAATTTATGGTAAAAAAAAAAACCTCTCAAGCAATAAATAACTTCTCTAAACAGTCCAACCTCAATTCCTGGATATGCCCATGGTTAAAAATTCCTTGTGAATACTTAATCTATCTATCTATCTATCTATCTATCTATCTATCTACCTACCTATCTATCTATCTATCTATCTATCTCTCTATCTATCTCTCTATATATATTCATGTATCTTATGAATTCATAATACATGCCTGCACAGGTGGCAATTATACTATAATCAAAGAGGCATTATTTTTTTGGGGTCATATGCCCAGAGAATGGTAAAGGTGATCTAAAATAACAACATTGAAATTAACTGTTTAGATACTCCTTCTGATACTAACACTTCTTCAGAAGTATGCTTCCATCAGGACATCATGTGGATGTTCCTTCTGCCTTATAATCAATCCCATAGGTACAGACTTTATAATAAAAATGAATGGTTAAAAAAAAAAATGAACGGTTTGTTAAGGGAACAGCTAAAAAATGATAAGAGGTCCTTCCAGCAGTGGACTAAAAGGCTCTGTTGGGCTTTAACCCGCCAGGATGCAATGCACCTGCCCTGGCTGAAATGCTAAGGGCAGGACCAATACAGGCACTGAGAATACAAATTAAAAGGCAGCCACTTTAGAGTCTAAGCAGGGAAATAGTAATAACTTGCTGTTGCCTGTGCAGCAAACCATATAAAATGGGGAAAACAAGTCAATTAGCCTTGGTGCTGGCCTATGCAGCTGTGTTCGTTAGGAATCCTAAATCCCTGGGGAATAGGAGTTAGCCAAATATTATAAGTCCTCAATTTATTCAGAAAATACCTGTTATAAACTTTATCACCAATCCAGGGTCTTCTATTCCCATGGGATCTTTATGTATGACTATGTAGACCCTTCTTATGTCCAGATTAATAACTGATATAATGGTGGAGGACTCTCAAGATTTGCTGGGGAAATTTGGAGTCCTCTGCCTGGTACTTTGTTATCAACCAGTGGAATTTCAGCATGTATATTGTTAGATCAGCACGAATTACCCCTTATTGTTCCCTATAAACATCTTTCTTTTTGCCCGCAGCACCCTAGCAGACACATTCCTACAGTGGGCTTCAGCAGTAACTCAAGCCCACAATCGAACCCAGTGATGGGTTTGAACTGACTTGCCAATTTCAGGCACTACCAGCTTTCCTTGGACTGAGACCCCTGCAAATTGGACTGTGTAGAACACCCTGCTAGCTTGGCAAAACTCAACGCCTCGGAAAATATGGAAAACAAAACAAAACAAAAAACCCCCACAATTTTCTCATTTACAGGACATTGTACATGGGGAAAGCCCTATGTCTCCATTAGCTTATATAACTCTATCCCAATACTCCTAGTAATCGGGAAACAGTTTAATTTCTTTTCTTAGCCAGTATCTCTTTATAGGGTTGTTATTCCTGTGGACAGGACTCCTAGTGTCCTATTGTCTAAATTTTATACTGTTGTTGTAGAATATGGATGCAATGTCTGACCACAGTCAGCACAGTCTGCTGCATGGGGGGTGGATTGTGGGGATCCAGGGCTCGGGATTTCCCTCCATGTTGACAGCATACTCCTCCATATAGAGAGCAGGTCATTGCACATAGCTGCCTACATGACCAGGACAGACATTAGAGGTCATCAGATTTCCTCGGTGGTGAAAGAATGTGCAAATGTTATCGTAAACAAGGCATCAAAACTCCCCTCCCTTGATCACTATTGATAACAAACCTCCAAATCCCCATATTATGAGACCCTGCTGAAACTTTGTTCTGACACCCTTGTTCTAAATCCTTATAAATCCTTACACTCACCCTGCCCCCTTTGCAGAGCTCTAACTTCCATTTCTCAACCGGCTGCCATCAGGAAGTATCCTCTCCTGTCTGTAGGTCCCAATAAAATTCATGTCTAACTCAAAAAAGTCTATTTTGCCTTCCTCTTCCCATTGCATAAAGCTATAAAAACTAAAACATGCCATGAAGTCCTTATGTTTTCTAGTTTGAGTTATCTGTATGCTTCCCTTCAGTCTCATAGTTCTATGAATTTTGACAAACATATGGGGTTGTGTGATTACCACTACAATTAATATACAGAACAGTTCAATAACTACAAAAAATCCCCAATACCCCGTGATAGCCAACTCCTCTCCATACCCTCAGAAACTGGCAATCACTGCTCTATTTTCTGTCCCTGTAGTTCAGCCTTTCCCAGAAGGTAATATAAATGGAATCATTTTGGTAGTCCTTTTGAGCCTTTCATTGAGTATAATGCACTTAAATTTTATTCATATTACTGGGTATATCAGAAGTTCATTCCTTCCACTGTATGAATATACTACAGTTTGCTTATCAATTCACCACCTGAGGACATATGGGTTGTTGTCATATTTTGGTGATTACGAGTAAAGCCACTAGAAACATTCACACACAGATTTTTATGCAAACTTAGGTTTTCATTTCACTTGGGTAAATATCTAGGAATGAAAAGTATTAGGTGGTATAAGTATATGTTGAACTTTATGAGAAATTGCCAAAATTGTTCCCAAAATGACTAAGCCATTTTGTATTCCTTCTAGTTTTCTTGTTTTGTTTTGCCATCCTATTTGGTGTATAATTATTTCTCATTGTAGTTTTAATTTGCATTTCCCTACTAATGACACAGAACATATTTTCATGCACTTATTCACATCTATGTATCTTTTTTGGTGAAGTGCCTGTTAAAATCTTTTGCCCATTTAAAAAACTGGGTTGTTTGTTTTCTCATTGTATGAGAATTCTTTGTATTATTTAGAGACAATCTTTTTACAGATAGGTGATCTGCAAATATTTTCTCCTAGTCTGTAGCTTATTTTCTTACCAGCGTCTTTTGAAGGACAGGAGTTCTTACTTTTGACAAAATCTAGTTTATCTACTTTTTTTCTTTTATGGAGCATGCTTCTGATGTCACATGTTAGAAATCTTTCTCTAACCCAAGATTACAAACATTTTCTGCATGCTTTTTAATTCTCCCCCATGCTCCTCTAAACATCTTCTATGACAACTAGAAATCATTAAAGCAGCCTCTTAAACAGTTTGTTTTCAACTATTCTTGGAGTTGAAAATTTTTCTTTTTCATATCCTTATGTACAGGGACTGATGCTTAAGTATAGCAAATGCTCTGATAACAACAGAAACGATGACTTCTGGAAGAACACAGAAAAACAGAAATTTATGTTAAAAAATAGGGGTAGAATAGGAGGAAAGTGACAGTTAATCAGCATGTACAGGGGTTTTAGGCCTAAGAACTATTTAGGAGTGGTTTATATATGTTAGCTTAGACCTTAGCACAGACCCTATGAAGGTGAGTCTTGGTAATGCATACGTGGACAGTTTCTTCCCTTGGAAAAATGCCATTTTTTAACTACATTGACTTACTCTGGTCACTTCTAGGTAAACTATTCAATATATCTTACATATACAATTTGATGCTGCAATCTGAATTTGGGCTCCAATAGCTATACAGGAAGTATAAACAGGTTTCTGATTTGGGCAAATGAATGCCTGGTCACTACCACGATTCCTGGGTCCTGAACACCTGGTCTGTCAGCATCAGTCAGGACTAACCCTAGCTGACATCACAAAAAGGAAGACTCCATGGCTAATTCTTCCAGATCACCAAAAACAACACAACAATTTCTTGTTCTTGCTGCTATTCTTGTACCCACTGAGACCCACTGACTGAATGAAGAACCATTTATTCTCCAACAAGGCAAAGGAACGACTCAGTTTCCAGGGGATTCACAAGCTGCCAGTATAAGTTCGCCTACTACCCCTTCTATTTATCGTTGTGGGCCAAAACTGAATAGTGAGAAGTGTTATTCTTCTCTCCTTTTGGTAAGGATCCTTTCCCCACAGTCCTTTATTTACCCTTGTGAGTCTGTCTATACTTAAAAATTCTCATAAATTTAGAGGAAAAAGAATCTAGTTCTACCTCTGTTAAATTAGTTCTTAACTAGAAGAATATACTATTGGCCTCATTTTACTAATGAGGAAACTGATAATTTTAACCCATTTGAGGGACCTTGATTTTTATCAAAGAATATAAAATTATTCCTCAAATTAATATTATCACAGCAATGAACAATCTGAAAGGGAAAGCAAGAAAAAATTCTATTTATAATAGTAACTAAAAAGAATCAAATATCTAGGAATAAATTTAACCAAGGAGGTAAGGGATCTGTACACAGAAAAACAGAAATACTGCTGAAAAAAATAAATGGAAAGATGTACTGTGTTCATGGACTAGAAGACTAAATATTTTAAAGATGTCAATCTTCATAACACAAAACTAATCAATATTCCAACAGTCTTCCTTGCAGAAATGGAAGAGCTAACTATCAAATTCATACAGAAGGGCAAGGAGCCATAAACTGCCAAAAAATATCTTGAAGAAGAAGAGTAAAATTGGAGGACTCACACTTCTCAATTTCAAAATTTATTACAAAGCTACAGTAATTAAAACAGTGTGGTACTGATACAATGACAGAGATGCAGACCAATGTAAAATAATTAAGAGTTTAGAAATAAACCCTCACATATGGCCAACTGATTTTTGACAAAGATGCCAAACCCATTCAATGGAGCAAGAGCAAGTCTCTTCAATAAATGGTGCTGGGAAAACTAGATATCCACATGCAAGAGACTGAAAGTAGACCCTACCTCACACCATATACAAAATTTAACTCAGAGTAGATCAATATGAAGTATAAAGAACTAAAACTGTAAAAAAAAAACTTTTTTGAAGAAAAATATAGGAAAATAACTTCACAACCTTGTACTGGGGAATGGATTCTTAGACTTTACATTCAAAACATAAGCAACAAAAGAAAAATAGAAAAACTGGATTTCATCAAAATTAAAAACTTTTATACACCAAAGTATACAAAAGGACATTATTAAGAAAATGAAGACAACCTACAGAATGGGAAAGAATATTTGAAAACCATATATCTGATAAGGGTTTAATATTTTTAAGGTTAAAAATAGGCAAAATCATTATCTCTAAGCCCAATTCTGCAAGTGAAACCACTGCCCTACCCCTAAGTAGGACATGCCATCCAGGGGTGAAAGTCTCCCTGGAGGCAAGGGAGACGACTCCTAGAGGTGATCTGGCCCTGGCACTATGGAATCAACAATGCCATCCTGACCAAAAGGGGGAAAAAAGTGTAGCAAACAAGGTATCAGTGACTGAGAGAGTTCAAATAGAGTCGAGAGCTACTCTGTAGGTAATTCTTACACAAGCTTCAGTGAGACATTGCTACCTATTGTAATTTGCTAATCCCCAACCAAAACTACTCCAGCCAATCCTAAAGAACACCTAGGGTAATATATAAGATTCTACAAAGGCTCCATGCATCAGGGTAACTTTCCAGAAACCTACACCCTCCAGATGGATCCCTGGACAAGATAAGTCCTGAAACCTAGAGGGTCCAGCCTTTCCAGAGCATCAGCTAGTTCTATTACCCTACCCCATATTATTGACAGCCACTTCCAACATGAAAAAGTTAAAAAAGGCATAGCCCAAATACTCCTAAAGAGTTGGAGAAAGATCAAAGGTGATGATAGAATTATACAGGGAAGATAAGATTTAACAAATGAGTATGACTGATAAATCATTATACTGATATTTCTTTTAGTCTCCAGTACTTCAGAGGAAGTACCTTAGAGCAGTTAGAAGTAAAAAACTAAAATTGTAGAACTGTAACCCATACCAAATTGTGAAATCTGTTCTACAACTAATTGTTGTGCTGTGCTTTGAAATTTATTGTTTTGTATATATGTTATTTTTCACAAAAAAGTCGATTATAATGATTAAAAATATATATTTATTCCTTGTAGCCTCCTATATTCTGGAGCAGCTAGGAGGAAAAACCTGAGAGGATGGTATGGTAGTCCATGACAAACTCTGGGATCTGTCCTTTAACTACTTGTTGAAGAGTGCTTTGAAAATTATAGCTTTCCTCTTTCTTTGCTTTGTATATATGTTTTATCATACAATTAAAAAGTTTAAAAAAAATGGGCAAAGGACTTGAAGACACTTGTTTCCAAAGAAGATACACAAATGGCCAATAAACACATGAAAATAGGCTCAGTATATTTACATTAGGGATATGCAAAGCAAAATCACAAGATACTACTTCAGACCCAAAAGAATGGCTATTATTAACAAAACAAACAAACAGAAAATAAGGACTGTTGGTAAGAATGCAGAGAAATAGAAACCCTCATATATGTTGGTGGGAATGTAAAATGGAACAGCCACTGGAAAAATCTGGTAGTTCCATAAAAAGTTAAATGTAGAATTACCATATTACACTGCTAGGTATATACCCAACATTATTGGAAGCAACTACTTGAATAGATATTTCAAGCTCATTGCAGCATTATTCATAATAGCCAAAAAGTGGATAAATATACAAAATGTGGTGTGTGTGTGTATGTGTATACACACAATGAATATTATCCAGCTATAGAAAGGAAGGACATTCTGATATATGCTACAACGTGGATGAACCTTGACTTCATAATATTAAGTGAAATAAGCAGACATAAAAGGACAAACATTGTATGATTTTAGTTATATGAAATAACCATAACATGCAAATTCAGAGAGTAGAAAGTAAATTACAAGTTACGGGGGGTGAGGTGGAGGGGAGAGATGGGGAGTTAATGCTTAATGGGTATAGGATTTCTGTTTGGGGTGATGCAACAGTTTTGGTAATGGATGGTGACAGTAACACAACACTGTGAATGTAATTAATACTACTGAATTCTATACTTGCAAGTGATTAAAATGGGAAGTTTATGTTGTATATATGTTACCACAAAATTTTTTTAAAAAATTAGTATAAATTTATATAAAACACAGTGATGTTAACTTTTTCTCAAAGTCTTTCTCACACATTCAAAGTTGTAAGAGTAGAAATAAATTGTTTTGATCAGAGAGCAACAGAAATGTACTCTATTTCATATGAGATGGTGTCTCTGAAAATTTACCAGCGAACTAAATTTCAGCAAACTAGGCTAAGTAACTTGCCTAAGGTCACACAGCAAGCACATAAAGCTATTCAAACTCAGAACAGTCTGTATCTAAAGGTATGCTCTTTCCACTCTACCACAATTAATTTACGTAAGAATGAGAAGTTAAAGAAAGACAGTAAGACAGAATGAATTAAATATACTCTCTGTTTTCTTTTGCTTTTTTTGCATAAGATCTTTATTTGTGGGGAACATTCTAATTGTATATGTCACAGGATGATCTTATAATCTTTGTAATATTGGGATGAACAGATGGGAAATGACCAATTTTGAAAAAGAAGGTTTGTTAGAAGTACAGGTGAGACTCATGCAAATTATAAAAAGTTAATTATTAAATACAATGCAGTACCCTGAATTGGATCCTGGAACAGAAACACTGGCTGAATCCAAATATAATGTGGAGCTTAATTAATAGTTAATAGAAACAAACAAACAAACAAATAGTTAATAGAAACATAAGAGAAAACAGTTAAATTAGAATGTAGGACCAATATTTCTAGGAAAACAGTCAAAATGATGATAAGTCTATATAAATAAAAGTTCAGTTTTCTAATATAAAGTAACAAACTTGAAAATAAAGCAGGGAAATACAAAACTAGGAGAGAGAACATACTTGGCCCTTGCTTGCTCCCATTTTTGCTTTTTCTCATCAACAGCTTTCTTCATAACTTGGTACCACTTTCTGAAATCAAACCATGGCTTATCTGAAAGATATTAATTGCATGATTGTTAACCAAATAAACCATTTTTATAATAATATACATTGTTCATTCGCATCTTCAATTCACTGACACAGCTAAATATTTATAAAATATTTTTTTAATTTATGGATGAGGTCACTGTCTTCATACTCTGCCTCTTCCAAATATCTGTCACTTCCTTCTCTGCATTCTCACCTATGTTATGGCCCTAATTAGATGATACTGAAATGATCTGTTTAGATGTGTATGTCTCCTAGACTTGACTATTATCTCCTTAAGAATAAGAAATATATCTTGTCACCACAAAATCTGGCCTTCTCCATCCAAACCCAGCAGGACCCAACACATGGAAATGCACCAATATGCCTGATGAATACATGAATACAAGGAACAAATGACTGATAAATATTTGAAATGGTACTACAGAGAAGCTGAATCTAGACTTCTAGTTTAAGAAACTACTATTTCTGTTCTTGCTAATCCTAATCCAAAGAATCTAGAGATAAATAAGAAAGCAGATTGCCCTGGACAGTTGTGTGTGTTTCAAGATGTGAGGATGGAGAAGTAGAATCAAGTGTAGTCAAGTATATCTGATGCATATGAGAAGAGTAGGGAGGGAAAATGGAAATGAAAAAGTAAAGAAGAGGGTACATGGGTGGTTCAGTGGTAAAATGCTCACCTTCCATGTGGGAGACCCAGGTTCAATTCCCTAATCATGCACCCCCCACCCCCCAAAAAGAGTAAAGCAGAGAAGATTACAGAATGAGGGAGTTAGAAGAAAAGACAGTTGATAGTGAGATGAAGAAATGACAGACTGAATTTTTTACATATCCTAATGAAGACAGTATTTATCAATGTCTAATTAGAAATTTTTTGAACTAGCCAATAAAATCATCAGTTGATCCATATGGCCTGTGTGCCTTACAGCTACAGAGGAGAGGAAACTACCAAAAGAACTGTATATAAGGAGAGGACAACTGTAACAATTAATAGAACTCACATTCTGTGCACTTGATTATATCATAACGTAACCTCAATTTCCTCATCAATAAAGTGGAGGTAAGGAGGGTAGCAGAAAGAATGGGGGCAACTATCCTTGCCCTGCTGACAGCATAGATTCAGTGTGAGGATCACAGGGGAGCTAATATTTCAAAGTGTTCCATCTATTCCAAATAGCTCCATAGCTTATTGTGATCTTTTGCATTGAAAGAGACATTAGAAGGCATCTAGTTCAATTTTTTAGACTATTTAGGAGCCAACATGGAACAATGAGCACAAAGAAGTATTTTATTTTGTATATATTCTGGATAAACCACTCAAACTGATTGCTATCATTACATATATGCTCCTAAAATCAATAAACATAGACCCTCATTAGCTAGAAGAGGGACTTGCCAGACACGAATTGAGAGTTGAAGAAAAAGAAGGAAATAGCATGTTATGTACAGGGACCAACATAAGCAAAGGTTGACAGTATTAGAGTAGATGGCATGACCACAAAAATCGCCAGTAAATTCATGGTCTACTATGGACAGTGAGCAGAAGCTGGGGATAAAAAAGCAGGCTGGTCTCGACTATTCCATGGTAAGAAGTCACCAAAAATTTCTTAGTAGCTCAGAAATATAATTAAATCGTTATATGGAAAAATAATCCTAATACAATTTGGTACGCAAGTATATGTAAATGCAGAAAAAGCTTTTTCCCTATATTTATTGCATCTTTTAATTCATCATTTACAATCATTTTGAATTCAATTTATTAAACAATTGAATACCTTCTTTGTTCTTTTCATTATATTTTTCAGCAAGATTCGACAAAGACCTGCAGAAAACAATATATAAGTAAATTTATTTAGAAATCACTTATTTGGAAATAGTAAAATTTTTAATTCTTCTGAAAGAAAAGCATAGAACAGTACTGGAAACCAAGGCCAAATTTTAATGGAGAAGCAATCACTGATATAGGGAAGAAGACACTATAAAAATTGCCATTCTTTGTTGGCACTTGGGAGAGGGTAACATAAAAAGATTCTTTTACTTTCTAACATAATCTGCAAGGGACACACACAGTACCAAGAGCCTAAAGGCATTAGGTAAAGTGCCAAATGACTCTTTAGGATTTATATATGATACTTAAAAACTGAGAAATCAGTGGAACAATGAGAATCATGTTTATCTATTTAAGAAATAGGAATAAAACATAACATAAGCAACTAGGTGAGTCAAAACATTATGTAAGAAGTAATTGTTAGTGCTAGTCATAGTCAATGTTCTGTAACAACTTGAAGTTTTCATTTTTCTTCTAAGTATGGATGGATGCCTTTAATCCAAATAATTGGGTAAAAGCAGTAAAATTCTTTTTCTTTAGCTTCCCTAAGATCAGCACAATACAGTGTTACTTCTCATAAAATTAACATTTACACTTACCATTCTAAATTGTCATCCAATAAAAACAGTAATTTCAATACTACTACAATGATAGCTATAGCTTGTACATCATATTTAACAGTTTTTGCCATTTTAGCAATAGGATCAAATGTCAGAAAATTCACTTCTCCTATTCCAGTCATTTTTACCACTTGGCAGGTAAAATTGTGCATTTCATCTGTTGAAGAACAAAAGAGTAAAATGAGAATAATTCTTTGGCTAACTAGACCATACTAATGTGCTCAGTTAGTAATATGCTAGTTATGTGTAAAATATGTTTCTAATTATGTGTAAAATAATACACATAACTTTTAAATTAGATTAAAACATGGATACTATGCTAGAACTTAGAGACACACATTTTGTGAGTAAAATGAACCCAAAAATGATATCCCTATAGAATAACTAATATCAACAGAATCTTGGCAAGATATCTTTTCCCAATTTGATTTCCTAAAACAGCTACTATTTATATGACACATCTTGGCACCTAATATACATCTACATATCAGTTTTATATTGTTTCATAGATGTCTCTTATCTGTTTTTCTGCAGCAATTTGTACTTTCCTGAGACTAATGTCCTTCTAGACCAAGAGTTTCTCTAAAAAGTACATTCAGTGGCTTGGACCATGACTAGCACACTGGAGGCCCTCACTGTGTCTAATTAGATGTTCTGTTTTCCCAAGGAAATTATATGTTCAGCACAGACTGCATCTATTACTCAAGGCTGAATAATTGGGACTTAGAACTAGAAAACCCAGGTGAAAATTTAGGCTTTCCAATCATCACTTTATGACAATGGATTAAAGAGTGACTTAACCTCACATTTCGCACTTGCAAAATAAACTGAGAATAAATAAGATAGTGTAAATAAATATAATTTGTAAACTCTAAATTACTAAATAAATTTATTCACTAACATAAGCACCTAAGATGAACCACATCCTATTTTAAGTAATTTCAAGTATAAAAAGCCACTACTATAAGAGCTTAATAAACTTGTGTGGAATTGAGTTAAATCTCCACATTCACTCTGTCACTATGATTGGTTCTAGCCCCTTAATATACTATACAGTATAGTGGTTAAGAAAATAAACTATGGAAACTCACTGCCGGGACTGGAACCCCTGCTCCAACACTTTACTAAGTGTGACCTTGGACACAAGTTACATGATCTCTCTCTCTGTGCCTTAGTTTTTTTCATCTGTATAAAATGGAATAACTATAGTACCTACCTCATAGTTATTGTGACGATTAAGCAAATCAATATACCTAACAACCTAGATCAGAGTCTGGCTTATAGCAAGCACTTAATGTCCACTTTTATGCTTTTCTCCATCTCTACTCTTGCCCCAATATTACAGTTCATCCTTGCAACCGGTCTCCCCTGCTCTAGCCTTGCTCTGCTCTGCTCTGATCTAATCATATCATTCCCCTGCTCTAATTAACGCATCAATGTTTTACCTCCCAACTCAAACAGATCTCTATAGTAACCACACAAGCCATGTTTTCTCTTGCCTCTCTGCCTCTGCACAGCAATCTTTGCCTTTTCTCCTGGAAAGCTAATTTCTCTTCCCCATTCCTCATCTTGGGCTTTCTTGGGCTGACTGCCACTGGATTTTACAGAACTCAGTTATACCAATCACATCTAACAACACTTACCTGATACGAGTAGTCTTTCTGTGACTAGCCCTCTTTTGAATGCTAAAGCACCTATCCTAGCATTTACCCCAATACTGTATACAGTTAAGGTTTTACTCCTTTGTCTTCTCTGTTTTTCAATTAAATGTGAGAGTAGAGACTCTTGTTTTAATTTGCCTTCCTATCCCCAGCTACCAACACATAATTCATGCTACCTACAAGCTTGTGATGAAGAATTAATGAAAATCAAACTAATTCCTTTCTTGAATGTTTTAAGCCAAAAAGTTTCACCTCTGAAAAAAAGTATTTGTTCACACAGAGAACATATGAGCATTGATAAGTCAAAACATGGCACCAAAATATTTTTATATATCTACAAGATCCTAATAACTAATTTTTTCACTTGGCTTTTACTCATTCATTCGACAAACATTTACTGAGCAAACTATTCTATTCCAGATATTGGAGACAAAAACACAGTCCTTTTTCTTCAAGGAACTCATTGCTTAATAACATGCAATCAATTAGAATGCAATATGATAAAGACTAAGACAAAATTGAGAAAATGCAAATGGCTTACTTAATAAGGCTTTAGTGTTGAATATGGAGAAAAGGGCAGGGCCAGAGCACAAAGGTGCCCATGTGATAGAACCAGTAGAGAATTTGGAATTATTATTGTTAAGATAATTTCAATTTACAGACTCCAAATGAATTTACTGATAAGCCTCATTCAGGTGCAAAATGATTAGGAGATAAAAAATTAAACTCAATTTAACAACTATTTACAAAGTGCCTACTATGTACAAGATACTGTGATAATAATGGAGGAAACAAAAAATGAGTAATAGACAGGAATCTTGTCCTCAAACATATATATTTAAAACATGGAAAAAATTAATTTTAAAATACTTTCCCTAAAAGTTTATATATGTTATCTGTATCAGGTTATTAAAAATCAAAACCATACGATTATTATTACTACAAAGAATGACATTTCTTGAAAAATTTCCCTTTCTTTTAAAATTAACATCTTGAACTGTTTTATGCTAAAATACAGAGTAATAAAAACTTAAATGGTAGCATTATGAAAATGGTAGCAAGGAGAGTAGAGAAAAACTAAGGAGTGTAGTCATAAAAGGGAGCACAATGTGGAAAGAACACTAGATACGTAATGGGAAGACTAGATTTCTACGTACTTACTAGGTAGCATCTGCTACCTCCCAGTGAGATATCACTTAAGCTCTCCAACTCTCATCTATAAATGAGAATACCTACATGCCCTCCCTTCCTACCTTTACAAGTGAGATAATACCTGCAGAGGTATTTTGTAAAAGAAAGTGTTCTCCACAAATTGTAAAGGTGTGGGAAAGCTGTCAAATATTCCCGCTAGCAGACTCCTCGGTCCCAGTAGGAGGAACAATGCTACCAAATATACTGGGGATTCATTCAAAGTCATCGAAGAGGTAGTGCTTACTCAGTAAGGGCGTGTGTGACATGGTTGCTAAAACCTGTACACCCAGCTCCAGAAGCTACCTCATAATATTTAAAGGCCCCAAGAAGGAGCATTTGCTGCCTCAACATGCTTAAAAACTCTTTTCGTAAAAGCACCAAATACACAGCTCTCTTCTTTTTGATCAATAGTACCATACAACTGATGGGCCTGTATAGGAGATCAATAACATTTATGTATAAAGCTTTAGCCCCTATATTTCAAATTATTTCTATTGCACAGATTGAGAAAAGTCAAATTTCTCTAACCTGGTTCTTTACAATAATACCTCCAAAAAGGGACTTAAGAAAAATCAAATAACAATAATGACTCTCTTCTTATTATAATGAATTATTAATTCTACTTGCTATTCCTAGGATGAGTTAGGCAAGAAAGCCTGTTAAACTAAACACACCGGCCAGAAAATACTGCCACCTCTCCTCTCTGTCCAAAAATAATCACCTGAGGTAGAAGTTTACTATAAACCAGACATTTTGCTTCCTTTTGTTGCTGTTGTGTTGTTGTGTTTTTTATAATCCCTAGTATCCTTCATAATCTAGTATTCTCTTTTTAAATTCAAGATTTTCTGCAATATATGAGAGAACATAAAATTTTCCATACTTTAAAAGACTCATCAAGGAAAATCAAAATAACAAATCCAAAACTGTAATTCTGGTCTATGCAATATATCAAAATGCAAAAAGCAGACCTTCCAAATACTGGGAGCTTAATCAAATGCTAGTGACCTCTGAAATATAAACAAGAGACATACATTCTTTAGCTTAATAAATGATACATTTATAAAGTTTAAGTTATTTTTATTTCTGATCTTGAAAGTATTTTAAAATTATAGACTTAATACTTATATTTGCGTATGTATTACATTCATATATAGGTATAGAAATATACACATTTGTATGTTATTACATACTTATTTTTATAGTTAAAATTATAGTATATATTCAATTTTGTATATTGTTTTTAAATAATATATAACTATTTTCTCTTCCATTTTAAAATAATTCAATCGTATTTTAAAAATATTACTCAAGCAATAGTATAGCATGCCATATTTGTATTTCCTCTTAAGAATAAAAGTCCTGAATTTCTTACATTTCTAGTTTAGCGAGAAATTCAGGAATGGATTACATCAGCAGATTCCACCTGAGCTACCCATGTCTTGGCATATTTTGCATTAGGTATAGTGAGGCTTTCTTCACACTCTGTGTTTCATTGACTTAAAGAGTTCACTGTGATCTTACCAGACTTGGATCTTCATTTGCTTTAGGGGTTGGAAATGGCATATATTACCAAACAACGAAATGTTACCATACATTAACTTCTGGGAAATTTATTAGAATTCATTATGTAATAATCATCGTTCATGCATATGAAGAAAATGTGATTTACTGAGGGGGAGGTGGCCTACGTCATTTATAGCATATATTGAAACATTTAGTTAATTTACTTTATCCTCAGTAAGCTTACTTACTAAATACCAGTATATTAACTCAAGTATAAACCCTCACAATTTTAGAGTCACTGAAACAGAACTCTTTATTTCTGAACAGTGTCCTATTAACAATTTTAAATGATCTGAATTATTTTAAGAAGGAATCCGAAATTATTATCTGACTTTATGTTACTAAAGTCCCTAACAGATGGTTCTAATTTTCTGTGATTTGAAAGAATTCTATATTTTTCTTCTTATGACGACCCTAGTACATAACAGCTTGTCTCACACTTACCAGGTAAATTGAGCTCCATTAAGTATTTCATACATAAGATGTTTGGATGGAGATAGCAGTCTTCAGTTACGTCTGGAAAACGAGGCAAATCTAAAAATGTGGCAACTTCAATACTTTTTTTATAGATATCCTCATAGTCAGGCCAAGACTGGAAAAAAAGAGAGACTATCAAGGCAGCAATATATGCAACATAAATTACTTTTTAAAATATTTTTTTCTGGTATGAAAAGTAATACTCCATGCCAGAGACCCGGGTTCAATTCCCAGTACCTGCCCATGAAAAAAAAAAGTAATACATATTCATTGAATACAACATGGAATGTGGAGAAAAGTATGAACAGGGAAAACACTCAAAAATCCTCGACATTCCATCTTAGTTTTAAACCATAATAATACTATTAAATTTTTAAAAAACACCAAAATTCATTACTTCTTGCCAACCACAGCAGATCTGAGGGGATGTGATAAAGCTGTGCTCAACTAGAAGCTACCATGTTGTCATAACTGCTCTAATACACAGCTTTTCTTCTCATCTTTCTCTACCCTCACCCCCTCTTTAATTTCCAATTTCCAGCTAACGAATTCAGCTGTGACATAATAATCATATGCTTCTCTTTGTGAGAGAGAACTCCAGGGTTTGGGTCCTGTGGTTAAAAATTCATAATTACACTTCACACTAAAATCTCTTTCACAAAATAGAATGTAAGATTCTCAGGAAATATTATTTCAGGAAAATCTAAGAGCCAACATCAATAAATTAATTCTCTTCAGCACATAGATTGTCCCTGTACGTTTTTACATATGCTATTTTATTTTTCCAATTTCTGAAAATTCTTAATATTAACACTACATATAATTTTTCCTTATTTACTCAACTATTCACATAAAAATATTAGAGCCTATCTGATTCAAGGCACTGTGCTTGACACACGTTGTATGATCTCACTTATATAACAAACCTAGAAGAAGCAAATTTCATAGAGACAGGGAGAGCAGTTTATGGGTTACCAGGGGTGGAGGTAGTGGAGTAGGGGAGAGGGAGCTATTGCTTAAGGGGTGCATAGCTTGTTTCAAGTGATGAAACGTTGGGGGTAATAGATATTGTAATTAGCACTACTAAAAGTAGTTAACATGGGAAGTTTTGAGTTATATGCATGTTACTGCAGTAAAAATTAAAGAGGGTTGAAGGGAAGGGAGTCTGACCTGAGACATGAACGTTCAACACGCACAAGTTAATCAGTTGCAGAAAGGTGGAAAGGAGGCAGAGCATATACAGGGCACAGGGTAGCATTAAGGCCCTGAAAAGTGAGGAAGGGAATGGCAGAATATGCAGCCAAGGTCATGCAGAGCATGCTAGAGCTTATATTCTCAAAGAAGAGGCACTACACAATGCAACGTGGTACCTGGAGGGCCCTAACAGAGGTGAGTATGGCTCAGTGGAAGGGCCAGGCTCTTGGAAAGCCAAGATATCACACCTCAACTTTGAACTTACATTCCTTAATGCCTACTTCCACCTCCACCCTTGCCAAAAACAGAGAAAGTTGCTTCTCTCATCATTTTATGAGATAAATAATCAAATTGGCAAATTGAGAGGTGGAACTGCCTTTAGATATATATGGTCCAACTCTACAAACTCCCTAGTAGGAAGATGTCTGCCTTTTTTCTAAATCTCCAGTGGCCTTTCTTCTAAACCTCAATACCTTCCCCTAAGACAATCCATTCCATTTTTAATGTATCTAATTGTTAAAAAGGTCTTCTTTAATCTAAATGAAAATCCACTTCCCAATGTGAGATTGTAGTCGATTAAAATTTGTTTTCACAAATACTCCTTTAAGTACTCTTTCCAATCTTTGGAATATGTTTGGGAACCAACTGAAGAAATTGCTATTTCTCTTTAAATTTTACTTTGTTATATTCAGCTCATATACAATTATAAAGCATAGGGAAATGCTGTGAAAAGATACAAAAGTACGCTTACAGAAAGCAATCATATTGTTAATTTTTAGAATTTAGAGCTATGCTTGACTTTACTTGCCTCAAGCAACAATCTTTATATTACATTTATTTCGATACAACTATTTCAATATTTAAACTCTTTAGTTTTAGTAGGAAAAAAAAGGTCTTCAGTTTACACCATATTATCCATATGATTAATCTGTAGCTGAAGAATACAAAGCAAATTTCTATTAAGCTACAGTAGCAACGTAACCTTTCTTTTTTTTTTTTTTTTTTTTACATGGGCAGGCACCAGGAAACGAACCCCAGTCTCTGGCATGGCAGGCGAGAATTCTGCCACCTAAACACCATGGCTTGCCACGCAATGTTACCTTTTAAGTCTTCTTTTTTTTTTTTTTTTTTTTTTTTTAAATTTTTTTATTAATCAAAAAAAAGAAAAGAAATTAACACAACATTTAGAAATCATTCCATTCTACACATGCACTCAGTAATTCTTAGTATCATCACATAGATGTATGATCATCATTTCTTAGTACATTTGCATTGATTTAGGAAAAGAACTAGCAAAACAGCAGAAAAAGATATAGAATGTTAATATAGAGAAGAGAATTAAAATAATAATACTAATAATATATATATATATATAAAAAGGAAAAAGAAAAAAACAAAAACAAAAGATACAAACACACAAACAAACAAACAAAAAACCATATTTCAGGTGCAGCTTCAGTCAGTGTTCCAACATAGTTACATTACACTTAGGTATTATTGTGCTGTCCATTTTTGAGTTTTTGTATCTAGTCCTGTTGCACAGTCTGTATCCCTTCAGCTCCAATTACCCATTATCTTACCCTGTTTCTAACTCCTGCTGGTCTCTGTTACCAATGATATAGTCCAAGCTGATTCTCGAATGTCGGTTCACATCAGTGGGACCATACAGTATTTGTCCTTTAGTTTTTGGCTAGACTCACTCAGCATAATGTTCTCTAGGTCCATCTATGTTATTACATGCTTCATAAGTTTAGTCTGTCTTAAAGCTGCATAATATTCCATCGTAGGTATACGCCACAGTTTGTTTAGCCACTCGTCTGTTGATGGGCATTTTGGCTGTTTCCATCTCTTTGAAATTGTAGAAAATGCTGCTATAAACACTGGTGTGCAAATGTCCGTCTGTGTCTTTGCCCTTAAGTCCTTTGAGTAGATACCTAGCAGTGGTATTGCTGGGTCATAATCCATTCTGCCATTCTATGTCTTTTGATTGGGAAATTCAGTCCATTAACTTTTAGTGTTATTACTGTTTGGATAATATTTTCCTCTACCATTTTGGCTTTTGTATTATATATATCATATCTGATTTTCCTTCTTTCTACACTTTACTCCATACCTCTCTCTTCTGTCTTTTCGTATCTGACTCTAGTGCTCCCTTTAGTATTTCTTGCAGAGCTGGTCTCTTGGTCACAAATTCTCTCAGTGACTTTTTGTCTATAAATGTTTTAATTTCTCCTTCATTTTTGAAGGACAATTTTGCTGGATATAGGAGTCTTGGTTGGCAGTTTTTCTCTTTTAGTGATTTAAATATATCATCCCACTGTCTTCTAGCTTCCATGGTTTCTGCTGAGAAATCTACATATAGTCTTATTGGGTTTCCCTTGTATGTGACAGATTGTTTTTCTCTTGCTGCTTTCAAGATCCTCTCTTTCTCTTTGACCTCTGACATTCTAACTAGTAAATGTCTTGGAGAACGCCTATTTGGGTCTAATCTCTTTGGGGTGCGCTGCACTTCTTGGATCTGTATATTTAGGTCTTTCATAAGAGTTGGGAAATTTTCAGTGATAATTTCTTCCATTAGTTTTTCTCCTCCTTTTCCCTTCTCTTCTCCTTCTGGGACACCCACAACACGTATATTTGTGCGCTTCATATTGTCATTCAGTTCCCTGATTCCCTGCTCAAGTTTTTCCATTCTTTTCCCTATAGTTTCTGTTTCTTTTTGGAATTCAGTTGTTCCATCCTCCAGTTCACTAATTGTAGCTTCTGTCTCTTTAGATCTACCATTGTAGGTATCCATTGTTTTTTCCATTTTTTCTTCTTTGTCCTTCACTCCCACAAGTTCTGTGATTTGTTTTTTCAGATTTTCTATTTCTTCTTTTTGTTCAGCCCATATCTTCTTCATGTCCTCCCTCAATTTATTGATTTGGTTTTTGAAGAGTTTTTCCATTTCTGTTCGTATATTCAGCATTAGTTGTCTCAGCTCCTGTATCTCATTTGAACTACTGGTTTGTTCCTTTGATTGGGCCATATCTTCAATTTTCCGAGCGTCATCCATTATTTTCTGCTGGTGTCTGGGCATTTGATCAGATCTCCCTGGGTGTGGGACCCAGCTGGTTGAAAGGTTTTTCTGTGGAATCTCTGGGCTCTGTTTTTCTTTTCCTTCCCAGTAGGTGGCGCTCGTGGCGCTCGTCTGTCTGCACAGCAGTCGGCCCGGGAAACCGCGCGTGGAGGCGGGGGTCGCTGGCTGTGGCTTGGGGGAGTGCCGGTCCAAATTGCCCAGCTGGCCCGAGACGCCAAGCGTGACGGGAGGGCCCCGCTATCCAATGTTCCCAGTCAGACCGGGGAGCCACGTGCGTGGAGGGGACCCCAGACGCCAGCCACCCCAGCCAGGAAAACGTGCACCCCTCGGGTATCTCACAGCAGTGGATTCTCCCTACCCGTTCAGCCGTTCCAGAATGGGGTACGCTGTCTTTTTTGGTCTCTGTCGTGACTCCGGGAGCTGTTTCGTATTGTTTCTGTTTCTTTAGTTGCTTTTCTGGAGGAGGAACTAAGACCCGCGCGTCTTACTAAGCTAAGTCTTCTTTTAATGTCGAGATAGGATAATTCTACTGTATATTAAAATACCATTAATTACATTCTAGTCTCTGAACTTAAAAGAAAACAAAAAGAAGACATAAGTTCCCAGAGACCTTGTGAAGGAAGATGTTTTCTTTTATCTTTATAAAATTAATTCACTTCGACCTTTGCTTCATTCTACACAGAATTTGGCCTTTTCAAGTTAAGACAACTATACAATTACAAGACTTATGGCAACCCCAATCCTTTTAAATAACGCAGGTAGGAGTACTTTTGTCTGCAAACAAAACAATACAGTAGAGCAGTGAATGCTCCTCTTAGAAACATAATCACCGAAAAAAATGATTTAATGGATGATAAAAGTCATGACAGGCAATCATAAGGTCATTAATGAAAAGGAGTCTGGTAGGCAAAAAAGATTTCATATATTTTTAAAACTTTCAAGGTAAGAGCTGGTAAATCAAACTAAATATCTGGTGACAAACAGGCCACCATCTTTTCACATATAAAACAAAGAGAAAATAATTATCCATAATGTCAATCTACATATTTATACTACAGTTTAGAACAGATTCTAAATCTTCCTAGTCTCGGTTTACTATTGCAGATTTCACTTTTTAAAATATCACATATTTTAAAGTTAGCAGAGTTAACTTTTCTCTTTAGAATAACACTGAAAAAATATTTTCAAAGGTAGTTAAATGGTTTTTCATCATTCACTTTTTTTACTTTATTTTATTTTTAATTTTTATTAATAAAACCAACCTACAAACACAAATATTCTTAACATATGAACATTCCGTACTTGGTGTGCAATCAATGGCTCACAATATCATCACATACTTGTATATTCATCACCATAATCATGATCATTTCTCAAAACATTTACATCACTGCAGAAAAAGAAATGAAAAAAGAAAAAACTCATACATACCATACCCCTTACCCTCTCTCTCATTGACCACCAGTATTTCCTTCTATCCAATTTATTTTCACATTTGTTCCCCCTATTATTTATTAATTTTTAATCCATATTTTTTACTCATCTGTCCATACCGTAGGTAAAAGGAGCATCAGACACAAGGTTTTCACAATCACAGAGTCACACTGTGAAAGCTATATCATTATACAATTATCTTAAAGAAACATGGCTACTGGAACACAGCTCTACAGTTTCAGGCACTTTCCTCTAGCCTCTCTAATACAACTTAAACTAAAAAGGAGATATCTATATAATGCATAAGAGTACCTTCCAAGGACCTCTCTACTCTATTTGAAATCTCTCAGCCACTGACACTTTATTTTGTCTCATTTCTCTCTTCCACATTTCGGTTGAGGAGGTTTTCTCATTTCCTTGACGCTGATTCCCAGCTCATTCTAGGATTTCTGTTCCACATTATCAGGGAGGTTTACACCCCTGGGAGTCATGTCCCACATAGAGAGTTTGCCTGTCATGCTGGCTGAGAGATAGACCATATCTGAGCAACAAAAGAGGTTCTCTGGAGGTGACTCTTAGGCCTAATTCTAAGTAGGCTTAACCTATCCTTTGTGGGGTAAGTTTCATACGAGCAAACGTCAAGATTGAGGGCTCGGCCTATTGATTTTGCTGTCTTCACTGCTTGCGAGAATATCAGGCCTTCTCCAAATGGGGAAATTAAATTTTCCCCCTTTCTTACCATTCCCAAGGGGACTCTGCAAATACATTTTTATTCATTATTCAGATCACTCTGGGATTTATAGTGGCATCACTCTGGACAAACCTACAAAATCTTATGCCCTACTCCAGGTTCCATGTGCTTATGGTGTTCAATTAAACTTTCATATAAGTTATATTAGGAGATGCAGTAGTCAAATTATAAATTTTGCACAAAATAAACATTTTTTGCTTTAGTCTCACACATAAGTTAAAGTTTTAAAATATGAATTACCATCTATTTTCAACACCCCGCAATATTGACATTCCTTTGTTCTTCCTCATGCAAGAACATTTTTTAAATTTGTACATTTAGTCACTATCATTGTACACTCTAAGCATTCCTAGATTATACCATCTCAGTCTTCATCATCTATCTTTCCTTCTGGTTTCATTTGTGCCCCCAGCACTCCTCCCTCTATCATTCTCACATTCAGCTTCATTCAGTGTACTTACATTATTGTGCTACAATCAGGTAGTATTGTGCTAGCCATTTCTGAATTTTTACAGTCAGTCCTGTTGTACAATCTATATCCCATCAGCTCCAATTGCCCAATATCTACCCTATTTCTATCTCCTGATGACCTCTGTTCTTAACTGAAATTCTCCAAGTTCATTCATTAATGTTAGTTCATATCAGCAAGACCATACTTTATTTGTCCTTTTGTTTCAGGCTAATTTCACTCAGCACAGTGTCCTCAAGGTCCATCCACATTGTTATATGCTTCATGACTTTATTCTGCCTTACAGCTGTATGATATTCCATTGTATGTATATACCACAGCTTGTTTAGCCACTCCTCTGTTGATGGGCATTTGGACTGTTACCATCTCTTGGAAATTGTAACTAATGCTGCTATAAACATTGGTGTGCAAATGTCTGTTTGTGTCCTCACCCTCATGTCCTCTGAGTAGATACCTAGTAATGGTATTGCTGGATCATATGGCAATTCTATACTTAGCTTCTTGAGGAACCACCCAACCGCCTTCCACAGTGGTTGTACCATTTTACATTCCCACCAACAGTGGGTAAGTGTGCCTCTTTCTTCACGTCCTCTCCGTTTTCTGTTTTGTTAATGGTCATTCTGGTGGGTATGAGATGATATCTCATCGTAGTTTTGAGTTGCATTTCCCTAATAGGGAAGTTGAGCATCTTTTCATGCACCTTTTAGCCATTTGTATTTCCTCTTCTGAGAAGTGTCTGTTCATGTCTTTTGCCCATTTTGTAATTGGGTTGTTTGTCTTTTCGTTGCTGAGTTGAACAATCTCTTTAAATATTCTGGATACTAGACCCTTATCTGATGCACCATTTCCAAATGTCTTCAACTGTGTAGGTTGTCTTTTTACTTTCGTGCATTAAGTTCTTTGATGCACAAAAGTGCTTAATTTTGAGGAGTTCCCATTTATCTATTTTTCTTCAGTGCTCATGCTTTGGGTGTAAGATCTATGAAACCGCTTCCTATTGTAAGTTTTATAAGATATTTCCCTATATTTTCTTCTAACAGTTTTATGGTCTTAGATCTAATGTTTAGGTCTTTGATCCAATTTGAGTTAATTTTTGTGTAGGGTGTGAGATATGGATCCGCTTTCATTCTTTTGCATGTGGATATCCAGTTCTCCAAACACCATTTATTGAAGAGATTGTTCTTTCCCAGGTGAACTGGTTTGACTGCCTTATCAAAGATCAATTGTCCACAGATGAGAGGGTCTATATCTGAACACTCTATTCAATTCTATTGGTCAATATATCTATCTTTATGCCAATACCATGCTGATTTGACCACTGTAGCTTCATAATACACCTTAAAGTCAGGTAGTATGAGACCTCCAAATTCATTTTTGTTTCTCAGTATATTTTTAATTATTCGGGACACCCTGCCCTTCCACTTAAATTTGGTTATTCGTTTTTCTATTTCTGAAAAGTAAGTTTATGGGATTTTAATTGGTACTGCATTGAATCTATAAATCAATTTAGGTAGAATTCACATCTTAACTATATTTAGTCTTCCAATCCATGAACACGGTATGCCCTTCTATTTATTTAGGTCTTCTGTGATTTCTTTTAGCAATTTCCTGTAGTTTTCTTTGTACAGGCTTCTGTATCCTTAGTTAAATTTATTCCTAAATATTTTATTCTTTTGGTTGCAATTGTAAATGGAATTTCTTTCCTGATTTCCCCCTCAGACTGCTCATTGCTAATGTATAGAAACTACAGATTTTTGAGTGTTGATCTTGTAACCTGCTACTTTGCTGTACTCATTTATTAGCTCTAGTAATTTTGCTGTGGATTTTTTTGGGTTCTACTTGTTTTTAACCAGTCTTCTATCATTATTCTTTATTTAGATTATTTCCAGTTTTTATATAATATAAATAATACCACTATGAATAAATGTTAGCAATCTTTTAATAAGAATATAAATCACACATGATTATAGAAAAATTATTATATAAAATATTGTAATAAAGGAAATTAAAAACTGGAATTTAAATCCAACAGCTTATTTGACACCTCTGTTTCAATGTCTTGCCAGTGTGTAAAAGTCACATATCCCAAACTGAATTCTTCTTTTTCCATATCCCCAATATTATCCCTCCACTGTGCTCCCCACCCCATCTCAAACCCCAAAAGTTTGGAAATCATCCTTGACATCTCCCTTTCCTCCCCATACACCACATGTACTCAATTTCAAAAACTGCCTAGTCTACCCCAAGGCTGGGTCTTGATTGCTACCACTTCTTAACACCTTCATTTCTACCACCCCTACCTGGATTATCAGTGTCCTGATAGTCCATAGCCATTTTTGCCTCTTTCCAGCCAGTAGGAACCTGATTGATATTTTAAAATGTAAATCTATTATGTCTCTCCCTTAATAAAAAACTCTCTAATATTTATAATGTTCTTAAGCTAAGCTTCTGTGTATCTGAGAACCTTTGTTTAAGAAGAATTAGGTATTTTTAATTTCAATACCTGCATTTTCACCTAACATTATGTTTTGTGAGCTTTTTCTAATGTCATATGATAGCCTTTGGAAGCACCATTTTTATGACTGGAAAATATTCCTCTCTATGAATCCATCGTTCCCTTGTTATTGGAAAACTATATTAGTGGACACATGTATTAAGCATGTTAAAAAGTGTCTTCACAGATTGATATAATGATATGGCAAATGTGGTAAAATGTTAAAATTGGTGGATCTGGGAATCTGGGGGGGGGGTAGTTATGTATGGGATTTGTATTATTTTCACAACTGTCTTGTAAATTTGACATTATTTCAAAAGAAAGCTTTTTTTTTACAAGTGTTTTCACAGGATGTTCCATGACTTAAGAAAATAGTCACAGTAAAATATTGCGTTTACAATGCAGGAGACAAATTTGTATACATACTTCAAGTCTAATTTTGCAAATATGTTTATGAACATTAAATCAATAATACCAAAATGTTGATAGCACCCATGATAAACTGGATTGTGGATGATTTTTATTTCCTTCTTTATACCTTTCTTTATTTTCTACATTCCTTTTAATAATTTTGAATATATTACTTTCATTATAAGAAAAAAATAAACAGTATAAAAGTAATGTTTAATAAAACGGATGATGAAAAAATTCAACATATATAAAATCCACAAATATTCAAAATCCATACTAGCTGTTAATATCTACCTATATCCTATAAATAATGTCTTAGCAGTAGAGATACCTTCAGAGCAGAAAAAGATGGAGTGTATTAAGCTTAAGTATCAAATTAATAACGACCAAGATATGGGTCTGCCTTTCCTAGAAGACAAAATATATTGAGCAAAAATATAATACCTACAGAACCTCTTGCTCTGGTCCTTTTTGTACAGATTTATGTTTGATTGCTATTCAATGGTTCTACTGTAAGACTGAAAAGGATCTTCCTCTTAGTGCATCAAATGAGGTAAAAGAGTTATGAATGGATGTCACCAATGCCTACCATTCCTGCCCCAGGGGACATAATAAAAAGCATCAGGATTCTATCTTCTATCCCTAACACCACTCAAAGCGGTGGCCCAATTACAGTGCTTGGCTATGGACAAACCTCCCTACACATTTGCTCCCAGTCCAACTAAGCAAGCACAGTTTGGGAGTCCTACGCTGCTGGTGCAGCAAAGTTTCTAACCTTTGGCAAAAGGCTGAGAGCACCGTTACTTAACATGGTTTTAGAAAGGAAGAGGACAGGGAAGCATTTTAGTTGTCCTTAGCCCAGAGAAGGGAATCAGCCTCTAATTTTGACACCATTTTAAAATGCAGATAACTACTATATAATAATTCAGTAAATATCTGAATTAGAATAGTCTTATTCTGACTTTTAGAAAACGCATTCATTCTATAAAACACCCAAGAAGCTACTAGGTACTTGTACCATATTTTTACTAGATGTGTGCAATACTAATGTATTAAATAGAATAAAGGCCCTACCAGAATCCTGTTTAAATTTTCGCTTGTTTAGTAGGTATACTAGCATTTTATTTCATACTGATCCTGTGGTTATCTGCTAATTAGTCTAATTCTACCTGAAATCTTTTGTGGACCAAGAGGGAAACAAAAGAAAGAGGCAGAGTTAAGACTAGTCTGCACTGCTCAAAGCATCATCTATACTGGAATTATTTGCAAGATGCTTGCTAACAATACATATTTCTAGAATCCTACAACAGACTTACAGAATCAGTCGTTAAGGATGGGTCTAAGAACCTACATTTTAAAAAGTGCCCCAGGATATTCTAGCCATAATAAAGTTTGAAAACATCTAGAGATTAATGAAATTGCAAGAAGAAAAGAAAAAACTCTAGTGGTTTCCCATTCTTATTTTTCTTGCAGTCTGAAGACCCTTAGATGGTTCCATAATTTAAAAAGAGAGGTGCATACACAAAATCCAGTGATGGCTAAGGTGTTGTAGGAGGCCAGGAATAATAATTTAAAAAACAGCTGGTTTCTCTTCATGTTGTCCTCCAATAGTAATTCTGGAAGGCAAGAGTGGGAGTGAGAGAAACTGAGAACACCTATTATTACTCTATCCTTAATTTCCCTCAGGTAGATTTTAAACCTGTCATATTATTGTCTTAACAAAGATTGCACAAACAATTCCAAAGGCAACACGTGGCCTAAGAGAAAGATGGTGAACAAATATAGAGTAAAGTTTGAAGATTTAGAGTATATTAAAACCTGATCCTGTAAGACCTTCATTTGAATGTGCCTAAGAAGTGACTGACAGCTCTGGGGGAGTCTTTTGCTTCCTTCACTGAAAAAGGACCCAGTTTCACAAGGGTGTAAAATTGCTTCAAGGTAAAATGAATCACAATGGCAAGGTGCCATTCAGTGGGTTTGGCTGAACTGGCACTACATCTTTTCTTTTTACGCATTCAGAAAGAAGATCAGAATGTTGCTGATCAACATTCAAAATACTGGAGATGTGCTTCGGATTGAATTCTAGTTTTCTTTTTATCCCTTCTTGCTAAGTCTAGTGAGGGAAGATGAAATGACTAATTCTTGAGAAGATTTATAAATACTGTCAAGGACAGTGGTAGAATAATACATATGCCACATATTATTTGTTTAGAATTGGTCTGTGAATTTAAAATATATAAACACAAAGAAAATCAAGACTGAAAAGACAGAAGTAGCTCTACTGCCTGTAAGTCATCAACAGAATAAAGTTTATCTGTAATACAGAAGTGTCTAGGTTGAATATTTTTTTCATCCAGCATTTTGATTACTCAGTATTCTGTGTAGAGAGGGTATCTGTGACAGAGACTAGATTTGTGGTTTATTCTATCAGATGGAAAAGATTTTTGCTAGAAGTAATGGTGCTTTCAAGTCATTACCATGCTTGAAAAATCTGAGTTAAAATAGTCTTTAAAAAAGAACAAGAACAAAAAGTTAGTCTTCAAAATAAACAAATAAAATCAAGAGGCTATCTACCTCAGGGTGGGAATCATAGCTCAAGAAAAAGAGATACTTGGAAATATTAATATTTAATTTGCACATCTGACTCCTCTTCTGAGCTTTGCTTTTGCCTCAGGATAATGGCATGAAGACATAACCATCATACCCTGCTTGGAAAAAGAAAACAAACCACATCAGTACTATTTTTATCTGTACTCCACTCCCTTATGTTTTAAGTGAGTTTTGTCAGATTTGTTGTGACTGCGACAGAGGGACCTGCTTAAATACTAACATAGCACCTAATGGCAAGAAGTAGCTCACCTAGGAAAAAGGTTTAAGTAAGGTTTTCAAAGATTTTTTTTTTCTGGTTTGTTTTTAAAGTGTGCTCAACTTTCTGGAATAACAACAACAAAATAAAACAGACCTGAGAAGAAAAACAGTCCTTAGTAGCCTACACATAAAAAAACTGTACTGGCATTACCTTCATCTCCTAAAACAATTGCACCTTTTGTCATCTCTGGTGGAGGTACAGCTGCTGAAGAAGCCAAGACTTAGTACAGAAAGCTACGACATGGAAGGAGGAAGAAAATGCTTTCTTTGTTAATGAAAAGCCGTTTCCATTTAAAAGTTTCAACATACTATAGAACAGTGAACGAACTTTTGTGAGCAAAGGAAAAGCACACAATGAAGAAAAGCTGCCTGTCAACTGAATAAACAGTCATTTGAAGACATCCCAAACTTCACTCTTTTTCCAGAAAAAAAAAAAAGAGGGGATAAGTGTTGGAGAGTGATTGTAGACTATTAATACACTATACTGAATAACTTGGAAGTTTGGCAGGTTATCTAAAAGACATAATAAATATGACATATAGACTTCTAGAGTGATATAGGGTCCTTTAATTAAAATAATTCACAAGTTTAGTATGTTTTTAAAAAGACCACAAAGCTATAAAAAATTGTTCTACCACGCATTAAAGACAGATGCTTGGGCAAGCATTTTATTGAATTTCACAGATATTCCTGTGAGTTTATTTTTCTTCTTGAAGCAATGCTTTAAGACAGGTAAGGACAAGTTAGAGTTTCTGTTACACAACAGCAGGCTCCCGTGTTAAATCTGATTACAATACCCTGTCAGAGGTGAACTTCCTGCTTAGCTATTAAATAAAGCAGTGCCTCACCCTTACTTACTCTTACTGTTTTAAAGCAAAGATTCAGCTGAGAAAAAGCTAGTCCTAGATGCACCTGTTAATACAAACTTATAACAAGACTTTCTAAGAAAAAGGAAAATTAATAAAGACTAAAACTATCAGGAATAATGACAAAGCAAATGTAATCTATTATTTATGGAAGAAGGATAAAATGAATTCCATATGTATCATAATTCACAAAAGGTTTCCCCTTCCATTTTTTTTGAGGCTGTTGGAATTATCTTAATGGTTGTAAATCTGCTATACGGTAACAAAAAACAGGTTTTATGTTCATAGTCAAGTCTTATGGTGGTTTGTAGTGAATACATTATTTTGCATGAAATGAAGTCTTGATCCTGAAGATGAGATCTTTTTTAAAACATTGCTGAGTTGCACAAACACAAATCTTATGAACAAATTCTAAGTTTTGAATTGGTGACCAATGAGGACTTGCCCACTGAACAGAACATAGTAACTTGTTTGGGCCCCAGAATTAGAGCTGGGAAAAGGCTATTAGAGTTCTCCTTCTATTGTCTGTTCTATAAATACTCTGCTGATCACTATGTTCAAACTTCACATTATCTGTATTAGAGGAGATTAAAAGGTTCTGAAAAGTAAATAATCCCTAAATAAATTCGATTTGATTTTGGAAGGGTTACATTTGTCAGTGTTCGATTTTGCTTAGGCTAGTGTAAAAGCTAACTTGTGGGAAGTAGAAAAGAGGAGAGCCTGGGGCTGAGCATGCTGGGTATGGGGGAAAATCAGGTCAAGGATCAAATTAAATCACACGGTACTAATGGTTTCACTTCATAAATACGAGGTATGGTTCTCTACTATGAAATATCATAAATTTAGTCTCACAGATACATTTCCTGATGTGAGTAATTCACTATTGGTTTCAGTATATTGGTAAATAGTGAAAAATGGTAATTTGTTTCACATGCTGATTTTCATGTTATACTAATATACCCATAACTCTTATTTTAAAATGTCCTTTCTTATAAGCAGAAGTCATATCCTTCACACATTTACCACTAAAATATTAATAGAATGCTTTAAAAAATTTTATTTTTAGTCAAATGTCACTACTGAATGGCCTCCTGATATACTGTATATTACATCAGAAGCAGGCTGGAAGTTATCTACTTAGGAGAAAAACTCCCCAACAGATCAATATTAGATATTTACTGAAGGTAAAGTATTTAAGACTTTACTGTTCTACAGCTATTCTATGATTATTTCCAATCACTTAATCAATAAACACTGATTGAATCCTTAATAGATAATAAAATAGAGGCATTAAATCAGGTCCCTACTCCCAAAGAGTTTACACTTTTTAATTGATCGGGTGGTTTGGAGCTATGTACCCCAGAAAATCATTTTCTTAAACTTACTCCATTCCTGTGAGTGAGAATCCTTTTTTTTTTTTAGGACCTTTTGATGAGGTTACTTCAGATAAGGTATGGCCCAGGATGGGCCTTAATCCTATTGCTAAAGGCCTTGTAGGAAAGGTCACAGAGAAAGGAGAAAGCCAAGGGAAGAAACTGAAAGTTAACAGAACCAGGAAGGTAAAGGAGAAGCCAGGAGAGGCCACCATGTACATCACCAGATGAGAGAATACCCAAGGACCAAGAATCGCTAGTCAGCCCAGAACACCAGTCTTCTGAGAGAAAACATAGCTTGATTTTGGACTACTTCTAGCCTCAAAACCATGAGCCAATAAATTCCTGCTATTTAAGCCAACCTATTGCACAGTATATGCTCAAGCAACAAAGAAACTAAAACAGGGATATAAAACATACAAACAAACCCTTGTATCATATATTGCCTTTGTTTTAAATTCTCTGTTTTAGAAATTCTGTTTAGACAAAATCCTCTAGCTGTCTTTAAAAATGTTAAAGTTACAAATAAAAAAATGCACGTAACATATTTGTAAGCTATGAAGCATGATGATAAAATGAATATCCATGAATCCACTATCCAATTTAAGCACTGGAACATTACCAATACCGTTGCATCTATGTGAGCATTCCATCCAGATGTAACTACTATCCTGAATTTGCTCATCACTAACTAGTTTAAAAAATAATTTTATCATATGATGATATTGTAAATTACTGATTATATATGTAGAACAGAATGATCAAAATGGGAATATTTGCATTTGCTTTGTGTTTTTGGTATTTAAAAAAATAAAAAAAAGAGAAAAAAATAATTTTATCATATACGTAAATATGCCTAATAAATATGCTTAGTTTAGCTTCTTTAACTTCATAGGATCGGCATTATACTATATGTAGTTTTCTGTGTCTTGATTTTATACACAATATGTTTCTCAAAATCAATCACCTTGTTTGCTGCTCAATCCATTCAGTTTCACAGCTGTCTAATATACCATTACATGGTGATTTCACATTTTATTCATTTTCCTGATGACAGACCTTTGGATTGTTTCAAGTAGTTTTCTTATTTCCTAGCTTCCTCCAGTGGTAGGTAAATCGGCAAGTAGGGAGAACAGGCGAGCAGGTGGAAGGGAAGAGGATTACAGCTCAAATGCTAAAGCAAATGGGATATAACACAAACAGATGTTGAATCTGGATAAAGAATATACTGGTGTTCTTTGTCCTATTTTTATTTTTGCAACTTTTCTGCAAATCTAAAATTATTCCAAAATAAAAAGGTTACGTTAAAAAAAGGTCTCAAAGATATAAGTGAGAAAATCAAAGTTCAATGCTTATTATTACCAAAACATAATCTCCTCTCAAAGATATAAGTGAAAAAATCAAAGTATGTTTATTTTTACCAAAACATAATCTCATATTATTTTTGATGCTTGTACTTTTCTTCAAAATATAAGAAATACCTTTTCCTCTATTTTATGCTAGTCCCTTTACTCAAGATTAACTTAAAAATATTAAACAAAGGGGATTATTATAAGGGTAAGTATTTTGTGCAAACAAATTTCTATTTCCATTAACTGCCATTAATATGGCCCAGCCAGGGGTAAAAATTTAAGCAAAAATCAGACTAGTGACTATATTCATAAGTAAAAATGACAATTTAAAAAATCCAAAACTGAATGTGCAATGATATCTTTTTAGGTATTTGAGAAAGAATTGTTTAGATAACACTCACCTAAAAAGCATCAGAGATGGATTCTATTTCCAAATGTCTAAAAAAAGTCGTATCTGAAACACTTCATTCATACCTGTACCCATGAATGATGAACTACTATAGGAATTGCCCTCCTACCAAATAATTAGAGAACAAGAAAAATATGAAATAGTGGTATACAGACACTGGACAACAGGCAGCACAGGACTATAATCCCTGAAAAAGAAAAACAAATGGCCCCAATTAATTGCCTACACGCAGTTTCCAAGCCGCAGTGCAGGGCTCAATGAGTCAAACAGTGGTTTGCTGAGCTAAGGAGACAGAGACTGCTGGATTATTATTTTTTCCCCTTTATCTCCCCCTATTATTTATTTTTCCTTTTTTTTTTCTCATCTGCCCATATCCTAGATAAAAGGAGATTCAGAGTCACAATGTAAAAGCTATATAGTTATACAGTCTTCTTCAAGAATCAAGGCTACTGGTACAGAGTTCAATAATTTCATGTACTACCCTCTAGTCACTCCAATACACCATAAACTAAAAAAGGACATCTATATAAGGCATAAGAATAACCTCCAGGATAACCTTTTGACTCTGTTTCAAATCTCTCAGCCACTGAAACTTTATTTTGTCTCATTTCTCTCTTCCTCCTTTTGATAAAGACTTTCTCATTCCCATGATGCTGGGTCCTGGCTCATCCCCAAGAGTCAGGACCCACACTGGCAGCGAGACTTACATCCCTGGAAATCATGTACCATGTAGGGGGGAAGGCAGTGAGTTCATCTGCCAAGTTGGCTTAGAGAGAGAGAGAGGCCACATTTGAGCAACAAAAGAGGTTTTTGGGGGGTGACTCTTAGGCATAATTATCAGTAGGCTAAAGCTTCTCCTTTGCAGGAATAAGCTTCCTAAGGGTAAACCCCAAGATTGAAGGCTCAGTCTATTGAATTGGTTGTACCCACTGCTTGCGAGAATACCAGGAATTCCCCAGATAGGGAAGTTGAATATTTCCTCCTTTCTCCTCAGTCCCCCATGGGGAATCTGCAAATACTTTTCTTTTCTCTGCCCAAATTACTCTGGGATATATTGGGGCATCACGTTAATCTGTACAAACCAACAAGATCTCACGGCCTATTCAAGATTTCATGTAATTATGGTGTTCAAGTAAACTGACCATACAAGCTTAATTATATAATGTGCTACTCAAAAATATAAATTTTACACCAAATAAACATCTCCCCCCATGGTCTCATATAGAGATTGAAGTTATAAAATATGGGTCATATCATCCTTCACCCAGTATTCTGATTCACCTTAGTCCTATCCAGTTCATATCTCTAGATGAGGTTTAAAGCTTTTTCAGTATTTTTAACAGTTGCTGAATGGGGTAATGCTGACTTTCATAACTTCAGTGCTCTATTTCTGAGTCTTGGGTGTCACATAAATACTCAAAGTTTCAGGGAATGACCAGTTTATATATAAATAGCTCAGGATCTCAGAATTTAGAAATATCAGCTACAACTCCTAAATATACGTGACTGCTGTAGGAGGTTACAATCTAGAACCTTTACAACGGGCCCCAACATAATAACCCATGCTCTTGACTTTGATTCTCTAAGTTTGTATATCATAGTTTATCCACATGTGAGAGGCATGAAAATATTTGCCTTTTTGTTTCTGACATTTTATTCAACACACTGTCCTTAAAGTTCATTCATCTAGTAGCATGCCCTACAATTTCATTTCTTCTTGCGGAGATTGGAGTTCTTAAAAGCTGAGGTAGCTTCAATATGCAGAAGGCTTCAGAGATCAGCAAAAGGGCCCTGAGTCTTTGACTCAGTCCAAACCTCTGTGTGAGTGTGTGTGTGTGTGTGTGTGTGTGTGTGTGTGTGAGAGAGAGAGAGAGAGAGAGAGAGAGAGAGAGCAAAAACCTGAGGCTGAAAAATCATTGTAAATCATTTGGAAAGACCAAACAATTCTCAGAACTTAGACAAGGCTCCAGTCTAGAGTGGAGAGACTTCCTAATAGAAGGAAGCAGTGGGGAGAGTCTTCAGAAAGGACATGCCTTAGTAGGGGGCTTAATTAGTCTCAGAATAAAGGTCCTGGACCAGCTATAGCAAACTTGAAAATAAGCTTTAAAAGGATGAAACCAATCCCTTAAATTACTTAACTGGACATAAGAATGAAAACAGAGCACCCAACAAATAAAATTCAAAATGTCTATGTGCTGGTTTGAAAGGATTATGTACCCTAGAAAAGGGATGCCTTAATCCTGATCCAATCTTATTTAATAATTAATCCCTACTCAACAATGCAGGTTGAAATCTTTTCTTAGATTATCTCCACAAAGATGTGACTCGCCCAACTGTGGGTATTAACCTTGGATTACAGGATGGTATGACTCCACCCATCCAGGTGGGTCTTGATTAGTTTACTGGAATCCTTTAAAAGAGGAAACATTTTGGACAGTCCCTTTTTAGAACCAGGAGAGCCTACGCAGCCAGAGACCTTTGGAGATGAAGAAGCAAAACGCCCCCAGTAGAGCTTCATGAAACAAGAAGCCGGGAGAGAAAATTAGCAGAAGCTGCCCTATTTTCCACGTACCTTTCCAGTAGAGAGAGAAATCTTGAACATCATCAGCCTTCTAGAACCAAGGTATCTTTCTCTAGATGCCTTACATTGGACATTTCTATAGTCTTGCTTTAGTTGGGACATTTTCACAGCTTTAGAACTGTGGACTTGCAACTTAATAAATTCCCCTTTCTAAAAGCCATTCTGTTTCTGGTATATCGCATTCTGGCAGCTTGCAAACTAGAACAGTCTGCCTCCAGTCAAAAATTACCAGGCATGTAAAGAAACAAGATAATATGACACATAAAAGAGGAGAAATATCAATCAATAGAAACAAGGCCAGAAACAGGAGAATGACGGAATTAGTAAACAAGAACCTTAAAACATCTATACACTCAAGGATACAAAGAAAACAAGTACATAATGAGAAAATGGGAGAAATAAAAAAGACCAAAAAGGAAATTTTAGATGTGAAAACGCAGTACTTGAATTAGAAAATATACTGATGGGATTAACAGCAGATAAGACATCAAAAAAATAAACACCGGTGAATTTGAAGACCTAGCAATAGAAACTACCCAAAACAAAACACACCAGACAAAAAAAGACTGAAAAAAAGAATGAGCTGTGAGATAATATCAAGCAATTCAACATGTAATTGGTATCCCAGAAAAAGTTCGAGGAATAGGGGTGAAGACAGAAAAAAAAAGTATTTGAAGAAATATGCACCCACAGATCTAGGAAAGTTAATGAACACCAAGCAGAAGAAACCATATCAGAATTCAATTACTGAAAACCTGTCCTAAAGAGAAAATTTTAAAAATAGGTAGAGAGAAAAAAAAAAGACATGTTACATAGAGAAGAATAATGGTAAGAATGAGAGAAGACTTTTCATCAGAAATAAGGCTTGGCAGAAGTTATGGAATGACATAACTTTAAAGTGCTGAAAGAAAAATAGCCTAGAATTTTAGACCTAGTGAAAATGTTTTCCAAAATGAAGACAAACTAGAGATTTTTTTAAACCCAGAAACACTGAAAGAATTCACAGCCAATAGATCTGTACTACAAGGATATATTTCAGACAGATGGAAATTTGGATCTAAACAAAGGAATAAAGAGTACCAGAAACAGAGGTAAATATAAAATACTGTTTCTCATTTTAAAATCACTTTAAAAGATACTTGTCCACAACTTTTCTAACTAAAAAATAAAAGCAACTGACTGTTTAAAGCAAAATTAATTACAATGCTTTGCAGGATTTATAACAAGGAGGCGGTAAGGTATCTGACAATGTTAAGGAATGGGAGGAGATTGTAAGGTTCTTCTACTATATAGTGATATGTTATTATTTGAGATAGACTCTGACAAGTTAAAGATAAATACTGTAAACTCTAGAGCAATCAGTAAAAAATAAAGAGGTATAGTTAACAAATCAATAGTGGAGATAAACGGAATCATAAAAAATTTTTAACCTAAAAGAAGGCAGGAAAAGGAACAAGAGTAGACAGGGTAAATAATAGCAGATGGTGGATTTAAATCTATCCAACCATATTGATAATTATATCAAATGTAAATAGTCTGAACACTCCAATTATAAAAGAGATTATCAGATTGGATACAAATTTAAGACCAAAGTACATACTATCTATAAGAAAGCCATTTAATATATAAAGACAAGGTAAAAAATGTAACATGCAAACATTAATTTTTTTAAAAAAGTTAGAGTGGTTATATCAATATCAGACAAGGCAGACTTTCCAGAGGAATAAATATTACCAGGAATAAAGAGGGACATTACATAGTGATAAAGAAGTAAATTCAACTAGAAGACATAAATATCTTAGCTGTCAAACACCTAGTAACAGGGTTTCAAAATATTTGAAGCAAAAACTAATAGAATGTAAAAGAAAAAGTTGCAATTACACTTGGAGATTTCAGCACTGCTCTCTCAAGTAACTGATAGGATGAGTAAAAACTAGCATTTGAATGGTTTCCAAGCAAGCATAAAACAAGCAAGTAAACATAAAATAACTCATTTCACCTCTTAATTTATAAAATTTGAGTGTCAAATTGTAAAAATTTGGGGGTGGGGAGGGGGGAGAACAATTTGACAATTCTGAAAACATTGTTGGTGAAACCTCAATCACCACCAGAAATAGATGTGGCTGTAACAGTTTCAGGCACTTCTTATCACTTTGCCCATTGGAGGGCAGTGAAATCTTAGCTAAAAGGCTTAAGCTAGGCTCTGGGATACCCGTGCTACAATGGCTATTAAAGACAGCCTCTTGGGTCTGTGCATTATATGCCACTTGCAGTCATTTAAACATTTGGCAATAATCTGATCCATAACTATTTGAAAGGAGACAGAGTCAAGTTTTAAAAATAATTACTTTTACATAGTTAACTTTGTGTGTCTATGTGAGTATATATAAAGTGAAATGAAATTTTTTTATTAAAAAGGAAATTACTGATAGACACCAATCTCAAGCATGTAAACTTAGTCCAGAAAGCAATATTCTTTGCAAAAAAGTTGAATTTATGGTAATCAAAATTGTAAATACCATAATGAGAAGCAAGAGTCATTATATTACTTCTTATCCCTTCCCATCTTGAGTCCTACTTTGAGAAAATTAAGAAATGAGTACATTCAGAGATTTTTAACTGAATTTTAAAATGAAAATTTTATTTTCCAAAAATGATACATTTTTTTCTTAAAGCAGATTGATTTCCCTCTTAACTCCCAACTTGGGAGAGTGGGGAAGGGGTTCCATCCTGGTGGCTGGGAGGGAGACCATTACCATTTCTATGTCTGTGCTATGTGCACATTTTGAATAAATCACCTCAAATATCCTCACGAAATTCCTTAGAAGTAGAGGTTTATTTCCAAGTTCACATTTCTTCTTAGGCCTGTTTCCTTATTGGAAAAATAAGAGAAGTGGACTAAATGATCTCCAAATTTCCATCCAGGTTTAATATCTCATGATTCTAAAGACTGCAGTGGCTATTTCTCAGGAGCTTAAATGCTGTTTAGTGAGTTAAAAACAACTAAATAATAATTTTAGGCATTAGCAGAAAGTAAAAATAACCTCAACCACACAAATATTATCAATATAATTTGAGTATTGAATGGCTCTGAGAAATCAGGTTAAATCTAAGCACTCAGGACATAATACACAGAATATACTGGAGGGTAAGGGGGGAAAGGAGAAAGAGGGAGAGAGAGGAGGGAAGTGGGATGATAGGTGGAGGGGAGAGAACTTCTTATTAGCAAAGAGTAAGCCAAGATGTCTTTTCTCCTAGTGTGGCCCTGCTCTAGACTACATTCAGAATTAAGAGTACCAGATAAGTTACCTAACCTCTTTGTTCCTCAGTTTCCTTGTTTGTAAAAATAAGGATAATACCAATAGTACTACTTACTTTATAGGATAGATATGAATAATAAATGAGTTATGAAGTATTTAAAACTGGGCTGGTTCATAATAAGCACTCAATGAATGCTAAGTACTACTATTATTATTTTTTTTTATTTTTTGCAGATCAAATGGTGGCTGCACCTATAATCTCCTTCCTTTGTATTGCTCCTGGATGTACACCACTGCAAAAGCAAGCACATCTGAATACATCTTATCTTTCCCAAGTATTAAAATGGACTAAAAACAGCAATACTGGGAACCAACCACCACATTTGTTTTTCTGTTCTCTATACCTACAGGAATTGTTCCCTGCATAAGTCGTTCTAACGATAAAGACACTTGCGGTTTAAAAATCACATATGTTCCCTACAAATCATACATGGTGACAGTTATGAGTTGAATTGCATTCCCCAAAGACATTTTGAGCTCTAACCCGTAGTCCTATGAATATGGCCGTATTAGAAATAGGGTCTTTGATAATGTTTTTAGTTAAGATGAGGCCAAACTGGTTTAGGGTGGGCCCTAATTCCAAAAGACTGGTTTAAGAGGAAGCATGGACCTGCCAACACCTGGGTTTTGGACTTCTAATGTCCAGAACTATGAAACAATTAATTTCTGTTGTTTTAAGTCATCCAGTATGTGATATTTTGTTACAGAAACCCTAGGAAACTATGACAGTGACCAATATTCTAACTCAAAGTAAAATGATGCTAATTTTTAATAACTTCATATGCAAAATGCTATGGTATATTGTATGTTTATCTGTATTTCCCATCCATTTCCTTCTGGCTCAACCCTTCAAAATTAGTACTCTACAGAAGTATGGCATAATAAACTCTTATCATATCTTCATAGCACCTATTTAAGTGTTTTGAAGAACTAGAGTAATGAAGAAGGTAGATAAGCAGGCGAACAGATCAAAAGATGATACAATGAATAAAAGACCTAAAGTACTGTAGTTCCATATCTGAGTCTATCAACTATATGACCTTGGGCAGATCACTCTCCCTTCTGAGTCTGTTTACTCATATGTAAACATGAGTAAACATGATGGGGATAATAGCTAAACTATATTTATCACACAGGGTAAGTTTAATAAGGACCACATGAGATCATGGATGTGAAAGTACCTCAACACAAATAGAAGGTGGCACTGGTACAGAAAGAAAAAAATGATTACCCATATGAGAAGCTAGCTATAAAGGATATAGCTGATATCCCTCAAAATAAACAGAGCTAGCATACTAGATGAATTCCTTGGGAAGGAATCACTATAATCCTGGTGTTTCAAATGAAAAAAACTAAGTGGCATAAAGATACAATGTTGAGAACAGTTGTAAGGACCCTAATTTTAAGCTTTAATATAATTGCAATAATTCATGCCTATTTTGAATAGCATTATATGTTTCATTAGAAAATTATTTAAACGTGTATTTAAAAGTAGCACTCTACCACATTTGAGGTCTCCAATTTCATAAGGAATGTCAATGAGAACAAATTATTCAATTCTTTACAATCAACACTTCAATCCCTTCATGTGCAAAAGTACCACATATAAACAAAATGTATTTTATTAGCAATGACTACAATGTCTACATTGTCAGGACACAGTTAGCCAATTAATAAGTTTAAATTCTTAAAAAATAAAAATAGAAGCCACATTTCAAATACTGAAATAATTCAGTAAGGGATCTTTATTTAAATGAAATATTTTGGGGGCTACCACATATGAAAATAACCATGAGATTTTCATAGCAATATTTCACTGCGCTCTCAACTGTGCTATTATTAAAGATAATTCACAGCATTAAAGGTCATTCAAAATGATTCTATTTAAAAACAGAGGCCAACATTTTATTGGTAAATAGTGAAAAGGGATTTGGTTGGGATTTTAGTTAAAGAAACAAAATATTTTTTTCTTAAAGTGAACACAATTTCGGTTATACTTATACCCACCCACTAAGTTCTCATAACAAAGAACGAATGGAACACTGGTTTACTTTTTGACATAATTTTTTCCAAGCAAAAGTATATGATAATACAACATGGCATTTTTCAAACTGCCTTTGATACTAGCAGCATAATTAAAAAGATGGCTTTACAAAAATATTCAAGGGCTATATCAATTTTGCTAGTGGACTCTCATAATGCTTTGGTATTCAAATTTTCTCTTTTGAAACAACTATTGTGTCATCCTCAGTATTGATGTTTTCTTTTTCAATAGTTATACTAGTCTAATCCTCAGATCCTTATTTGCCCATCGATTTGCAAATAGTTTTTCTACATCAATTTCAGACTACATGAAACGCCATAACTTTTGCAAAATTTACAATTTCACTCACACTAATGAGCTGTAAAGGGATAAACTCCAGTATTTACTTAAACATCAAAAGATGCTTGAATAGATTAGTTTTCTAAAGAAGCAGATCACTAGTGAACCTTTTTGTTTTATGATGCTGTAACAGTTAGGCTCAGGTGTCAACTTGTCTAGGTGATGGTGCCAGGCTGTTCTGTTCTATGGGCTTACACCATCAGCATGTGAAATTCATCTATGGTTGATTACATCTGTGGTCAGCTGAGGAGAATGCTTTCTGCAATGAATGAGGTGTAAGAGGAGAGGTCAGAAAAGACAGAGAAGGTGCTTAGCACAGCCCATCCAGCTCGGACCCAGACGTTTGGAGGTACAGAAAGGAACTGCCCTAGGGAAAGTCATTTGAACCCAGAAGGTAGGAGAGAGGGCCAGCAGACATCGCAGTGTGCGTTCCAATGTGACAGAGAAACCCAGATGAAAGTTAGCTGCCTTTCCTCCCAGGACCTGTAAATCTGAAATTAAATAAATCCCTTTTATAAAAACACTTTCATTTCTGGTGTATTGCATTCTGTCAGCTTTAGCAAACTAGAACAATGACTTTCTTTCCAAAGTAAACCTTTTTTTTTTTTTAACTTTTTTACTTTTTCTTTTCTGTGAAAAATAACACATACAGAAACAGCAATAAATTTCAAAGCATATTGCAAGAATTAGTTTTAGAACAGATTTGGGTATGGGTTATAATTCTACAATTTTTGGTTTTTACTTCTAGCTGCTCTAAGATACTGAAGTCTAAAAGAAATATCAATATAATGACTCAGCAATCATACTCGTTTGTTAAACCCTACCTTCTCCACCATCCCCTTCTCCACCATCCCCTTTGATCTTTTTCCTACTCTTTAGGGGTACTTGGGCTATGTCCATTCTAGCTTTTTCATGTTGGAAGGGGATGTTGATAACAAGGGATAAGAGATGGAACCAGCCAAATGTTCTGGAGAGGCTGGGCCCTCGGCATTTCAGGACCCAAAGTAAACCTTTAAACTAATAAAAACACTTGGACAAAAATGACTTCCTCCTGGCACAAACTACCAAATAGTAAATTACTTGGGTAATTTATTTATCTGTAAAAGAATAAAGGAAAAATATTTCTGAGAGAATCAACTAGTTGAGGGGGGAAAAATCTGTTGAATGATTTAGATAATGAGAAATTTAGATTATTTTGGCTTCACAACTTTTTTTTTTAATGCCTCAAAGTCTATCCTGAAGAAAACACCTGCCTCTTAGAGGCTGAAAAATAATAAATAAGTAATAATGGAAAGCATTTCAAGATTTCAGATAAACTCATTATATAAGTTTATATGCTATGCTGTAACTTTTAGTAATGAAATATCAACTTTTCACTGCTGTTAAAGTCTCTCCAATTATAATAATAATTAGCAATTATATCTTCAGAATCTAAGACACTGTCTTAACAATTATGGCTCCCTCCATTTCCTAGTTCTTGCTGTTAAATTTCTGACTAGAAACTTAACCTCAACATCAGGCAAGCAGAGTTGTGGACTTTCTCTGAATGTTTCCTACTGAGTTTTCTACTTTCCTGATAACACCTCTATGCATGAGCCTTGTGCCTTCTGTCTCAAATCAAGTTAGCCCTGCCAACAGTGAAGCTAATGGTTCCCCAGCTGGCTACCCTGGGAGAACCAAGCTGCAGGTGGGGGGTGAGGGAAGGCAGCAGTGCTAGTCAAGAATGTCAGGCTCCAATGTTCCTACCCAAAGGATAGCAGTTTTTCGTGAATAAACGCTTCTCAACTTCTTGTTTGTCTTTGACTGATTTCCACAAATAGGTTTTCTGGACAATTTTGTCCAGATTCATAGCTGTTTTTGGAGGAGAGGATTTGTCAACCTCTTTACTACTCCATCTCTGGAAGCTCCCCACCTCATCAGAGAAGGAAAAAAACACAGTGGCACAGAAGAAAGCACATGAATTTGAAATGAGAGATGCTTGAGTCCAAATCTAGGTTTCATGATTTTCCAGTTGTATGACTATTGAGAAGTTACCTAACCTTTTGAACCTCAATTTCATCATCTATAAAATACAGCTATCTCTATTAAGTTGTTACAAACATTACATAATGTTATGAACACCTGGTAGGCACTCAACAAATATCTCTTGAATTAAGCCACAAACAATGTAAAGGCTGTGAAGGTCATGAAGGTCTATGACAATAATTCCTTAAAGTAGGCAAAACTGAAGACAATATTTAATATAATATTTAGTACACTGAAACTCTTCTGATGAAGAACAAAGGGGCCCTAACCACTGAGTACTATAAATAGCAAAAAAGGCTCATAATTAAAGGAAAGAAGCTCTTCCATTGGAGATATATAAAATCAGACACAGAAAAAGATTAACAGAAGCAAAGGAATTATAGTCCCCCTTTAAACAAAGGTGGGAACTTTTTTCTCTTTCTTCCAAAGCAACACAGTATGTAAATAACAACAACCAAATAAATTTTTTTTGAAAAACTGAAATTACCTTAAGGTCTCTATAAAAACTTCTAATCTTTCGTTTTAACAATCTACATATTTGCAATGCACACACATCACACTATAGATATATTTTGGGGATAACATAAAGGTTTAGAGGAAGTCGCGTAAGGAAAATTAGAAAAAATAAGAATTCTACTCTTTATTAAATTTTAAATGTTTCATATTTGGATAGAACAAAAACAAGATGACATTTTTACAAACTCCTACACCAAATAGTTAAGTCAGCCAAGGAGTATAAATAATGACTCAACACCCTATACCTGTATCTTATTAGCACCTATGAAGTAAAAAATAAAAAAACTTACCTCAATGGCAAAGATTCCTTTGTCACGCCCATACAATTTCATCTCTTCTGGAAAATGCTGAAAAGTATTTATATAAGGTATATGGTCCTCTTCAACAAACCTATATTTTTAAAAAGAAAATTTCAATTCAAGATATGTACTTATTTATCAAAGTAAACAGTTTCTGAAAATTCTTTTATTTCAAAGACAGGGTAAAAAAAGAATGCATACGATTCTTTTCTGTATGCATATGTGGAGGACATTTAGTTAATTATCTGAAGATTTACTCAAATTTCTGACAAAATAGATAAAATATTTCTAAGATGCATATACGTTGTCAACTCACCACCAGGCTTTCAGACACAGCATTCCTTCTGTCCCTAGCTCCCCTCACGTGATTATCTCCTACCCACCTGTCAAACCACTTCTTCAGGGAGACCTTTAATGGTGCCCATATGCCTTGTACACCACATCTCTTGTTTACCTGTCTGTAGCCAGTACCTATCACAGTTTACCTAAAAGAATGATTAAGGTCAAGCACATTGCCCATTTGCTCACCATTCCATTCCAATGTCTGGTACAGAGTAGTTTATTGAGGTGCAAAGAAAATAGTACATATATAAATAAACTCACACGTATATATTTATATATATTCATTCATTTAACAGAAATTCATCAAGCATCAGGTACTTGGTAGCATTCTAGGCTGCAGGGACACAACAAGGAACAAAGGAAAACATTTCTGTTTCCATGAAGTTTACATTCTAGTGAGAAGACAGACCAGGAACAAAACAAATAAATGAAATATATAGTATATAAGGTAGGCAAAAACGGTGAGGAGAAAATAAAGTAGGGAAGGAGCGTAAAGGATAGGGAAGGGGGTATTGCAATCTGTATCATATTTATACACATATCTATATAGGTACTAGGACATTTAAAAGAAACTCTGTTACACAGATTAAGATAAAGACAGGAATAAGTTAGTACACAAATACGTTGCCATAAGGTCTTGACTTGCTAGAGCTCGGATAACACTCGCTTTCAGCTTTCTAGCATTTAAAGAACCATTCTCATTCAACTTTAGTTTCAAATTAAAAATGTCATTTCTTTAACTTTTTAGGCTACTGAAAGTTGAGAAACAAAGCAAATATTTTCTACAAATATGGTGTTTTATGAAGCTCACTTCATAAACGTTTTAGCAGGGCTCTTCACAGCAGCCCTATAAGGAAAGCATCCCCCCATTTAGTTTTCATGTTTCTTTTCTTTCTATAAAAGTATTTGTGCATAATAATAGTTTCATATTATCTTATATACAGGATGTACTACATGCTTATCACTTCCATAACTATCTAGTGTTCCATTATATTACCATGTTCATGCTGGCTTTCATCACTGCTGCCACGTGCCAGGCATTGGAAGAGGCGTTAGCATTCAGAGGTGAATAAGACAAGAAGGGCCCACGTCCTAACTCTTACAGATTACAGAGAGACCCCATGGGTAAATCACTACCAACAACGCCCTCACAGAGGGATGAGCACACAGCTGCAGAAGGACAAAGAATAAGCTTGCCCTAGAGAAGCAGGAAAGTCTGCACAGAGCAGGTCCTGGGCATTCTCGTTTTTAACAATTTTCCACTGTTTATAGACAGTGATGTTCTTAATCTCTTTCCAAAGTTTTCTTTTTCTTTGAATTTGCTTTTAGAAAAGTACACACTTTTTTCTGAAGGATAGCTACTGAATCAAAGTTCTAATTACATTATTTCCCTTGTTAGGTTTATCACATGGTTCCCTGGATCAATCCAGAGAGTTTATAGAAGACTTGGCACAGGCTAAAAGCATCCCACATGTCCTTCCTGATCAAGAAACCACTTCTTTAGCCATGTCCCCTGGAAACACTGCCTCTACTTATTACTTGATGGTATTTTTCAAAAGTTTCAATCTGTGATGGATTGTAAATATAACAAATTGGTCCCTCATTACAGGTAATCTAAGCAGCCCTGCATTCAAGTTAAATCCTGTCTAAAACACATCCTGAAACCATTCACCTTTTTGATCTCCCTCACCACTGTCCTAGTCCAAGCCACCATTTCTTTTTTTCTTAATTTTTAATTTCTTAAAAAACTATATCAAACACAAACATTCTTAACATATGATCATTCCGTTTTACATATATAATCAGTAATTCACAATATCATCACATATTGCATATTCATCATCATGATCATTTCTTAGAACATTTGCATCAATTCAGAAAAAGAAATAAAAAGAAAACAGAAAAAAATTCATACACACCATAACCCTCCCTTTCATTGATCACTAGCATTTCAATCTAAATTTATTTTAACATTTGTTCCCCCTATTATATATATTTTTTCTGTATGTTTTACTCATCTGTTGATAAGATAGATAAAAGGAGTGTCAGACACAAGGTTTTCACAATTACACAGTCACTGTGAAAGCTTATATCATTATACAACCTTCAATAAACATGGCTACTGGAACACAGCTCTACATTTTCAGGCAGTTCCCTCCAGATTCTCCATTACATCTTGACTAAAAGGTGACATCTATTTAATGCATAAGAATAACCTCCAGGCTAACCTCTCTCCTCGGTTTGGAATCTCTCAGCCATTGACACTTAGTCTCATTTCGCTCTTTCCCCTTTTGTTAGAGAAGGTTTTCTCAATCCCTTGATGCTGAGTCCCAGACAACCCATCATTTCTTTTTTTTTTAACTTTTAAAAAATTTTTTTATTAATTTAAAAAAAATTACAAGAAAGAAACACAAACATTCCTAATATATGCTCATTCCGTTCTACATATATAATCAGTAATTCACAATATCATACATAGTTGCATATTCATCATCATGATCATTTCTTAGAGCATTTGCATCAATTCAGAAAAAGAAACAAAAAGACAACAGAAAAATAAAACGAAGACGGAAAAAAAAATTTTACATACCATAACCCTTTATGGTATTCATTGATCACTAGCATTTTATTGATCACTAGCATTTCAAATGAAATTTATTTTAACATTTGTTCCCCCTATTATTTATTTTTATTCCATATGTTCTACTCATCTGTTGACAGGGTAGATAAAAGGAGCATCAGACACAGGGTTTTCACACTCACACAGTCACACTGTGAAAGCTATATCGTTATACAATCATCATCAAGAAACATGGCTGCTGGAACACCAAGCCACCACTTCTTGCCTAAAATATAACAAGATTATCAAATGGGCTCCCTGCTTCCACTCTTGCTTACCTATAACCCATTTTCCACACAGCTGCTTTAATGCTCTTTTAAAAATATAAAGCAGATTCTCTCTCTCTTCTGCTTAAACCCTCCAATGGCTTACTATCTAAAAGCCAAACTTCTAATGGGTGTGGGGTTTCTTCTGGGGTTGATGAAAGCATCCTGGAATTAGACAGTGGCAGTAGGTAAACAACCTTGTGAATATACTACAAACCACTTAACTGCACATTTCTGAAGGGCACATTTTATCACATATGAATATTTCAACAAAAAAATACAAACTCCTAATTTAGCTTATGAAAGCAACATCTGGCCTCTCATTATTATATTTCTGCCCTTATTCTCCTACACCTCCTTCAAATTCTTTTACTCCAGACATAACAGTCTTTTCTTTCTTAGTCACACTAAGCCTGTTCTTGCTTTAGGGCCTTTGCACTAGCTATTCCATCTACCTGGAATGCCTTTCCTTCTGATCTGCACATGACTGGCACTTTCTTATCATTGGAAATGCTGCTTAAATTCAGTAAGGTCTTCCCTAATGACCAATCTGAAGTAGCCATCTAGTCATTTTCTATCACATCACTCTGTTTCAATCTTCTGCAAAGCATTTCACTGTCTGATAATTTTCTTATTTTTAATGTATTTGCTCATCTATTTCCCCCTCTAGTTTTGAAGGTCTTGAGAGCAGGAACTTGATCTATATAGTTCACAGATGTATGTTAAGCATTTAGACTCTAACATAACACCTGCATACAGTAAATATTCAATAAATATGTGTGGAATGAATAAATGTTGACTATTGTTATTTACTATGGTACTGTTACTGCTAGGTAGCCTTTTAAAGGCTATTATAAAAGTTATGAATTTTTCCTAAGGGTTATGGTTGTTCCTAAAGGACTGAAACAGGGGAGGGACAAGCAGGATCAGTCATCTTAAAACTCTTCTTCTATTGCCCCAAGCACCTTAGCTCCATTCCCAGACCTGTATACCCCACAGAGAAAAATAAAAGCCCTCTAGCTTACTAGATCCAATCTCCTTGAAGGCAATTTAGAATTTTTCTTGGAGAGGAAGGAGTGGGAGGATAGAGAGGGAGGGAGATAAGGAGGGAGGAAGTGGGACAGAGGGAAAAGAAGAGAAGGAGGGAGAGAGAAAAAGGGAGAAAAAAGAGGGGCAAGGAGGGGAGAAGAACAGGCTAGGATCTTATTCCCATCCTTCCAACCATATATAGCATTCCTCCTGGGAAGAATTTGGGGCAAATATGATTTTCTCCATTTTGTTAGACCTCTAGGAGTGTTCTGTTACCCCCTTACTGATCACCTTAGGTAGAATGTCTAGTCCTTTAATTTGGCTCTGATGACATGGTTAGATTTATGTTTCTGTATGATCACTCTGGTTAAGGAAAATGGACAGAAGCGGCACAGAGCCCAGTTGTGAGGTGAGGATAGGGATAGAGGGAACGACAGAAGAATGGTTTTGAGAGACATTTTGGAAGTATAATTGATAGGACATAACGACTAACTGTATTTGGAGAGAGGAAAGAATCAAGGATAATACCTAAGTTTCTGGCCAGGCTACAGAGTGCATGACTTTTACTAAGAGACAAAACATGGAAGAAGAAGCTGGATTAAGGAGAAAAATGATGAACTTCTTTTAGTCATGCTGATTTTGAGACACCGTGATGACATCCAAGCAGTTGTGTCTGGAAGGTAGTTACATATATTAATATATAGGTCCTGCCCTCAGCAGACAAGTCTGGGCTAGAAGTATAAATTTGGAAGCCATCAGCATATAGATGGTAATTAAAGCCATGAGAGAGGATGAGATCACCCACTGAGACATACAGCAAAATGAGGTTGTTAACTGTACAGAGTTAATCACACCCGAGAAAAGCCTTGTTATTTGGTTGATGTGATCAAATTCAAAGGCACTATAATCATTAACTGGAGGCACTTTTTTAATCGAAGGGCCTAGTGCCAGTAAAAATAATGAGAAAGACGATGATAATGAAAACAAAAACAATATCTAGCACTGAGTTTGTATTATATGCCAGTCACTGTTCTAAGTGTTTCTCAGTAGTACTCATTACAAAGTAGTTAGAATCCTATGAGGTGGATATTATTATTAGCCCCATTTCACCAGTGAGGAAACTGAAGCAGAGAGTAATTAAATAACTTACTCAAGTTAAGTGGCAAACTTAGGTGCATTAACTGGCAAAGACAGTATTTGAAGTCAGTAATCTGTTCGAAGTCTGTGCTCTAGAAACCACTCTACATAATGATTAAACCCAAATGTTACTATCTAGAATGTATATAAAGCAAAGGGAAAAAAAAAAAGGAACACTGATGATTTGGCACATCTTCTATTAAATGAAACATCTTTCATGCAATGCCGTAATTTACTCATTAACTATAAAATGCTGTGGATTATCTTGAAAAATGTAAATGCTAACTACCTGTGTAACAGGTTCTTCCAGTAGTTTTGTTTTTAATTTTACATTATCAACAATACAACCTATATTTTAGCTTTTATCAATACCACTGTAGACTTTGCTTGACTACTAATAACAATTTTGCTCATGTAAAGATCATCTGTTCATCTTTTCTCTTAGAAATTAAAATGCTTAATACTACTTCTCAGGTACTTAAAATGTCACATTTCATCTTCAAAGCATTTTACTCACATTTGATGGTTTATTTTCCAATACCCCATAAGAAGTTAATACTATTTTTTCTACTATGTAAATAAGGAAACCAAAGAGATGGATGACTGGTTCACGGGGTATTAAATTTCAGAGTTACAACTCAGTTTACTCAATCTTTTCAATTCCTTCTTTAATTTAAGCCCCCTTGTAAAAAATTACAGGTGATCTAAAGGTCACCCCCTAATTTATGTGGATAATCAGCAAAAATATTATCACTATTAGAGGTTCAGCTTACCTCAAAAGATCTGAAAGAGTAATTGTCTCTCTCTGCCAAAGTATTGAAAGATAGCAGAAAGCAAGAGTCTTTGGCACAGTCATCTTCAAAATTCCTTTTTCCTTTCGTTGTGAATATTCAACACCATCGAGAGATCCAGAACAGATGGATGCAGTTTCTTGGGGTATAAAGTGACATTTTAAAAAATGCAAGAAATGACTATAGACAACAAAAGAATGAAAACAACAAACAAATTCAAACTTCTATTTCAAATATCTTAAAATTAGGTTTTAATTGAAATAACTTTTTCAAAGTACAATTTGGAAATAAGGAACAATAAAGATTTAGAAGGAAATTGGATAAAAAAATAATTGTAGGTTATCTGCGGGAGTGGAATGGGGTCGGATTCTAAAGAGGGCTTTGGAATGTTTCAATTTTTTAATTGAACATGAACAATTTTTAAAGTAAAGAACAAACCACTAAAAAGCAAAACAAAGAAATGTAACTCCTTTGACCTAGGTCTCAACTCACATGTCCCCGTCTCTGAGAGGATCCCCAAAACTTTTTAGCTAAAGCAGCACCTCCCTCCACCCCACCCACCAGCCTTCCTTTACCACATTATATTACATTATCCTCATTCATTCATTTGACCAATACTTATTAATTTCATTCTTTGTGCCACTGTTTTAGGTGTCTCATCTCTCTTGGAACTTACATTCTAGTTGTGGGAGACAGACAATAAACAAATAAATACACAATTGCCGATGGTAATAAGTATTATAGAGAAAAATAAAGCAAGGCAGGATGATAAAAAGTGGTGGGAAGGGAAGAAAGATACATTATTTTATATAGAGTAATCAGCAATGCCTCTCTGATAAGTTGATTATCTGAGCAGATATGTGAATGAATTTAGAGGGTAAGTCTTGAGGAAATCTCAGAGTATATTTCAAGGAACAGCAAGAAGATCAGTGTGGCAAGAGCCTCATGGGTAAGGGGGAAAGTGGTAGACAATATTGGAGAGGGAGACAAATAATATTGGGGCTTTGTAGGTCATGATTTGTACTATGGATTTTATTCCATGTATAAGAAGAAGCTTGTGGAGCAACATGGTCTGGTTTATGTTTGTAAAAGATCATTCCTGCTGCTATGTGGAATGCAGAGTTGTAGGAGGACAAGAGTAGAAATAGGAGAGCCTAGTTCAGGAGAGGGATGACAGTGACAGGGTCTGGAGTGGTGACATTGGAGGTGATGAGAAGCAGTCAGATGCTGGATATAAAATGAAGGCAGACTCACCAAGACTTGCTAATGAACTGGATGTGAGGTATGAAGACAAGTATGATTATAAAGTTTTTGGCCTGAGCCATGAGAAAAATGGAGATGCCATTTATTAAGACAAGAAAGACAGCAAAAGAGCCGATTTGATGAGAGAAATCAAGATGTCAAAATTGCATATGTTAAGTTTGAGATTTTACTGAATATACAAATGTAAATGTTTAGGTTGCAGTTGAATATAAAATCTATAGTTCAGAGGAGAGGTTGAGCTACAACAGAAATCTTAGCGTCATCAGGATAAAGATGATATTTAAAGCCATGGCATTAGGTGATGTCACCTAAGAAGTGAGGGAGATAGAGAAGAACAAGGAATGACCCTGAATTTGGAGAAATTTCAAACTTTCTTGGACATAAACTATCCAAATCATTCCTCAAAATCCCTTTCTCCAAATTTTTCAAATCCTTTCTTCACAGCATGTATAAGTAACAGAACTTTTCTTATTTATTTGTTCATTTACTGTCTATCTCCTCCCACTAGAATGTAAGCACCTTGAAAGTAAAGACAGCCTTGCTCACCACGGCATCCCCTGTGCCCAGAACAATCCCCAGTGCAGAACAGGAAATCACTAAGTATCTGGTGACAAACTGATCCAGTAACTATAAGATTTCATCCTAGTGAGGTGATTTTTAAAACATCTAAAGATTAAGGGCCAAGAAATGTTTGTGGCAGCACTGTTTATAATATGAAAAAATGTAAAACAACCTAAGTGCCAGGAGTAGAAATTTAATTAAATGATCCCAAGCAATGGGATATTACATGACAATTTACATAATACTTCAGATCACTAGTTTTCAAAAGTGCAGCTTCTAAACTAACAGTGTTCACATCACCTGAAAACTTAACAGAAATGAAAATCACTGGGTACACCAATCTGTGTTTTAACAAGCCCTGCAGATAATTCCAATGAAGGCTATATTTTGAGAACCACTGTTTTAGAAGAATATATAAGGACACAAATTTCTAGGATATATTATGTTAAAAAATATATATATATATAAAACAACATGTATGGGCTTCCACCTAGATGATTACCAGAAAACACACATTAGTCTCTGCTCTCCACCACTAAGATACTTCCAAAGGCATTTTTTTAAAAAAACATATAAACCAAGAACAAATAACACAGAAACGAAGACAAAAACACGACAATTTTAGTAGCTAGAAAGCAAATGGACGGGTGATTACTGCCTTAGTAGTTCTGAAAAAGCTGGATCCAAAGCCAATGGTGGGAAAAGCAAAAAAAAATCTAACTTTTAACTAGGGAACCCTAAAAAGAGCTCAGGAATTGGTTAAGTCATTAACCCTGGAAAATGGGTGAAGGTCCAGTTAATACCAGGAGGACTGTTTGAAAGTCTGACTAAGAAGCAGTTAGATACCCAGATTCCTATCCCAACCCCATGCAGCCAAGTGACCGCCCCTCCCAAATCTTGGCAGACAACTTAAAGTTTCTTCTCTAGAAAAAAGAAAACAAAGTCTCTGAAATAAGGTATGTTGGTCACATACACAGTTGAGAATAAGGGTATTGTACTGAAAACAGGAGGATTAAGTGAAATTTTACATATTGAGTATTGAGACAATCCTAGTGCCCTTGGGCCTCCTTCTTCCACCCAGTTCCCCAAACACTGCCAGGATGACAGCCTCTAAACAGAAAACTCAGAGATTTCTTTGGGGACTATAATTAGCTCAAGGGGGAAAGAGCTAAAGATAACATTGGAGATTCACTAAGAAAATAACTCGGTTGACAGGACTCACCCATGGATATAAACTTTTCAACTTTTCAGTACTCCATTCTTAAATATGAATGACATCTTAGGCTCACCAAACATTTGATAAAAGTCTCTGATATAAAAAGCAGAGGCCAAAACAATCAAATCAAGGGGGAAATATCCCTAATGTTCTCAGAGAAAAAAGAAAGGATGCTCCACAAAAATGAGGAAGCAATGCAGGAAAGAAAAGGTAATGGGATACAGGTCATGGGGAATCCAACAAAAGAAAGGTGATTAGAATCCTCAGGAAGGTGATAAAGATCCCAAGAGATAAAACATAGTAAATCAGAGCAGACAGAGGCTCCAGAGAAACCTCAAGAATATGAAACTGATAGAATACCAAAGGTGTCAAGCAGAGCGTTTAGGAACTAAGAGGAAGTGTAGTGAAACAATGGTAATAAAGTATAAATTAGTAATAAATACATAGAAAACCAAACAAATAACAAAATAAAACAATTATCAACTCTGGGAAAAACAAAGGACATGTAGAAAAAATAATCACATTAAGTTATCTGGTTCAGTTCTGAATAGTATCTATAGATTTATAATAATTTCTACATTAAATATTGATCTAGTAAGAAATTATAATTATACTGGGAAGATGGAATGAGAATTATAGTGAGAAAACAGCACATAATTGTATGCTGGTGATTATATGGGGAGGAGAGATAGAGAGGGATGTATGAAAGATAAAACTTCATTCCCAGAGTGAGAATTCAATAGGTAATGTCTAAAACCAGAATTCAAGATATGGAGGTTTCAAAAGTTGAAAATGAACGACTCTTGAGAACAGGACATTTAAAGGGCACAGTGGACTGCAATTTTTCATAACAAGCCATACAGATCTACTTGAATTATACACATGTATAACTTTGATAAAAATTTTTAAAGAATGAAAAAATACTTTACGTTCTTACAAAACAAACCAAAAAATTCTTTCCCTTTCTCTCTCTAGATATACATGAAGAAAAAGCTGTCTTATTATACCAATAGTGGTTATTTCTGAGTAGTACCATACTGGTGATTTTCTTTCTTTTTGACTAACTGTATTTTATTGTTTTGCAATAAGATTTGTATGAAGTTATTTCTAATATAAAATGGAAAATAAAGCTTTAGAGCTCATCATAAACTTAAAAAAGAACAGAACCAATTCTGATGCTTAGAAGGAATTACTGCCTTTTTTAAAAAAAAAGGCATGGATTTTTTACAGTCATAGTCTTTTGGGGCGGTTTGAATTCAGTCTTATCTAAAAACATGGAGAAGAAAACTCCACAGATTCACTGCTTCTGCATTATTCTATGATTCTAATACTTTATGTCTTTGGACACAAAAAGTAACTTATCTGATATCTTTGGTACTATGCAGTCTAGCAAGAAGTGCAGACATGCTGGTAAAAGGAATTTTTAATCTTTGGAGGGCAGGGGCTTACAAACAAGCAGTATATACAAGAAATGTTTTGTTGAAAATTTATATACATTTAGTCCAGATTTCAATAAACAATTCTTAACATCAGAAGGTCTGGAAGCTGTCTCCCAAATAATTCTATTAGTACAATTCAGATTCTACTAAACTAGAATAAAAGCCTGGTTTGCTCTCTGAGATCTGTTTTCTATCATATTTAAAAAAAAAAATAGTGAGGAAACAAAATAATGAATAAATGCTTTGCAGAGAAGTCTATATCTGCACCCTTTGCAGAGAAGTCTATATCTGGACTGAATTACTGAGTTCAATCAGAAAGTAAGATAGACATACACCAGTAATCTGGTAAGGTTTACTCAATTTGCTTTAGTTATCTTTGACTCTTGTCTATTTATTACACATTATATAGCAAAGTTCCATTGTTTCTCCACCTGCAACTTTCTTTGTAGACACTGAAAATTGTGACATATATGATGTGTCACATATGACATGTCATATATAATTCATATGTGATCATTTCTGAACTAGCCTTTTTTTGTATCTCCTTATTTTTTTAACTCTTTTTAAAATCATACAAAAATACTCATGTGGAGACAATGTGCCTTTCTTTTAAATGTACTAAGATTTCATTTAAAGTACCTTTTTCCCAGCCATACTGTTTAGCAACTTATTCCTTCTTGCTACTCCAAGTTCCCTTCTTTATAATACAAGGAGAGTAGACTAAGTTATATTTAAGATGTTTTTCTGGCTTTAAAATTCTACACAGTTTAATTCTCATTTTTACCTGATTGTGATGCTTTGATGGTGGGGAAAGACTTCTGAGTGTTGACATCAGACTGAGAGTCTGCTCCACTTTCAACAAAAGAAGGAAAGCTAAAGTCACTTAGCAACTCAGGTTCACTATCCCAGTCTGAATGACTTGGATTATCTTCTAAAGTCTATTTGTAAAATAATATAATAAAATTATTGCATAGAAGTTTTAAAACACAATTTCCATCAACATAAACAATTCCTGACCTTCACATACAGCATAAAAGAAGCTGCTCTAGAGAATTGCTACTGTATGCCAAGTCCAAAGGTAGAGAAGATCTATATCTGGAAACCTTAAATATACTTCTTAACTATTTCAAACTATTTAGCTAAGTCATAAAGTAGACCTTTCTGTCCAAAACCTTTACTTTTGAAACCTGCTCTCTGGGAGCTCCCAGTCTTCTCAGAGAAGGACTACAGACAAGGATGAGGAGAGGAAGTAGGTTTCCTTCTCCTATTAACATCTATCTCTCTTGCAGTTCTAGCATCTATACCAAGAAATACATCAATGCACACTAGCTTGCATTTCTCTTTACGGCATGTACCTTCTGTTTTGTATCTTTGCTAATTCCATTTCTTCTGCCTGGACTATACGTTCTTCTTCCACTCTCCAATTGATTACTCTACTGTGCAGTCTTTCCAGCCTACTCTTATTCAATGGTTTCTCACTTCCTTGAACTCCTATAGCACTGATTGCTTTTAACACTTATTTGACAATGATATACTATCACATACCATTGTTTATTTTTTTTCACACATGTACAGTTGAAACAGTGGTCAGAATGACCTAAGAAATGTCAGCTGGCTGGCTACCTAAGGACTTCATTAGCTGACATCACCTTGGAGAATTGATCATGGTCAAAAATTCAGGCTCTCGCCTCACAGGACAAGAAACATGATCTTATTGCAAGGAGGGAAGTCACACATTAAGGAAGCTCACAACAGAATGAAGCAAGAAATTGGCAACTTAGATGTGCCCTGTCAAGCACAATCTTTCCCTAAAGGAAAGCTACATGGGAGGCAAGATATGCCATAAAACTGGCTCATAAGCACGAAATCACTGAGAAAACTGAAGCAATCAGAAGAAAACTTTCATAGGTCCACAGGCAAGCAATTACCAGCATCTTTACCCATATACCCTGCCCTCAGTCTGATGCTCTTGACAAACTATACAAGAATCTATCCAAAAGCAGTTGCTCTGCTTGCACTAGCTGCCACCCGTCTCATCTACTTAAAGATAATACTTACTTTATTCTGTGTCATCTAATTTTTCCTCTCTCCTGTATCATTCCTATCAGTGTACAAATACACTACAATATCTCCTACTTAAAAAAAATAAATAACTTTCCCTTGACCCCAGCAACCACACTATTTCTGTGTACTCCTCCGCAGCAAAACACCTCAGAAGAGTTGTACAGACTGGCTGTCTCCAATTTCTCTCCTTAGATCGTAGATCCCATTTCAAACAAACTTTGGATCCTCCTGCTCACTAATCAAAAATGAGTCCTCTTCCTTCTTGATCTACCAGCAGCATTAAACAGTTAATCACTCCTGTCTTCTTGAAATCCCTTGCCCTCTTGGTTTCTAGAATGGCACCCTCATTCTCTTGGACCTCCTCCCTAGTTGCACCTTTCCAGACTTCTATGCCAGTTCTTTTTTCCCAGACATCTTAACCCTACAGTGGCCCAGAGCTTAGTTTTTCAACTTCTCTATCTTCACTCATTGATGTCACCTGATCTTGCGGTATTAAATATTATCTATTATAATTATTTAGTTTCAAATACACTTTTTCTCCACATTTTAACATCTGTAATCAGGATGTATGGTATCATGAATGGCATGTAACAATTAAATTTGCAGCATTATTTCCTTTCTTAGGGGTACTTAAAATAATGATACATATTACAGTTGATGGTATTTTAGATATGATGATTATGGTACAAGCTGACAGCTTCTAAATTTATATCTCCAGCCCCGATCTGACTCCTGAACTCCCGACTTGTTTATCTAACTGTGTAGTTGACACTTCCTCTTGAATGTCTAACATGAAACTCAACATGTCCAAACTAATCTACTGATCTTCCTCCTCTACTTGCCATTTCAGTTAATGAAAATGCCATTCTCCCAGCTCCTCAAGCCAAAAATTACAGTCATCTATAACTTCTCTCTTTCTCTTACTCCCCATCTGCAATCCATCAGGAAATTCTATTGTCTCTACCATCAGAGTTTATCTGGAATCCTACCACTTATCATCTCTACTTCTATCACTTGGTCCCAGGTCACCATCATTTCTCATCCAGAGCAACGCTTCTCAACCTTTAGTGTGTATAGAAAGCACCTAGGACCTTGTTAAAACGCAGATTCTGATTCAGTAGCTCTCGGTGGGGCCTGAAATTCTCCATTTCATCCCCTATATATCCTCCGGGTTTGCTCTCTCACTTAATTAGGATCCTCCCTCATGGTGGCCTTCCCGGATCACTGGGCATTAAACAGCACTTTCCCTGCCACCCTTTCCCCACACTTTCTATCCTTTTTACACTGATTTATGTTTGCTGGTTTGTTCGTTTTTTTTCTAGGAGTTTTAAGTAATTAGTTTCACCCAAGATTACACAGCTCAAAAGCTGTAGAATCAGGATTCTGATACAGGCCTCTTACTATTCTTAGATTAGTTAAATCTCAAGAACTAATAAAATATTTATTGAATATTTGAGAATGCTCCTTTTTTCTTTCAAAAGAGAGTATAGCTACACTCTTACTATAGAAATGATATTACCTATTTGAATATCAGCTTAAAACCTTGCCTATTGCTTATTTATTGACCTAAAAGTTTTAGAGTGATATTAATATTGTTTTTGACAGATGTTTACTCAAGTCAACAAAACGTTCTTTATCTTAGTTAACCTAGAAATATTCAAATGTTAGACAGAATCCCAAGTACTGATTTGTATTTTATATGTGCTAGGCAAAGGAGCAATGTATAAAAATAACCACTAAATATCTTAACTGCATAATTTTAAGGATCAAGCTCTTAGTAGTTTGGATAATTTTGTCTTTCTTTATGTTTTCAAAGTGTTACTTCAGAACTATATAGCATCTTTTCCTTTTCTTGAGAAGACCCTTTCTCCAATACAGATAAGATGTTTCATAACTTTGGTTGTAAAATGTTATCTTTGCAAGTAAATTCAAGTTATTTCTCCTGAGTTTCTTTCAATTCTTTAAATTGCCTCATGTTTAAAATGGACAATTCCTAAATTAACTGCTTAGGTTATTCCCCCTTTTAACATCATCTCTTGGATGACTAGGCTACTCTTAACAATTCATTCACAAACCCACACAAGGACACATGAGCAGTCCAGAAATGTTTGCTTCACCAACCTCCCACCTATTCCTCTCATCCAGGCTTGAGTTTCACTGAAACCTGCGTATGGAACTCACGAGAACCTAAGCAAAAAAGGAAATACTGGGTCCAGTTCTCAAGTTGTTAACAAATTTGTGTCCACTGGATTCAGAATCTCTTATACTCAGCCCTGGAGAGTTAGTACTACCCATTGAATATATCAGAAATTCTCAGTCTTGCTCCTTAAACAAATAAAATTTTCCAGGGCACAGTTAAAAGGCAGTTAAAAGCAAACTGTTGAAAATATAAGCTGCTCTAATACGCAAGGGTTGAAAATATAAGCTGCTCTAGTACACAAGGGGTTGGGGCATCCAGATTTATTTTTCTTTATATAAAGGCTTCTGGGAAGACAGGATAACTGAGCTGAATCTTATGCCACATAAAAAAGTAGATCTTCAAGCAAAGGGGATAACATATGCAAAATATATATATATATATATTTTAAATAGCACAATGACAGAAATTCCTTAAGCTTTTTTTAAAAAAAATTTTTATTAAACTATCTTCTCACAAGTACAGTACATCCAAAGTACACAATCAATGGCTCACAATATCATCACATAGTTGTGCTTCCATCATCATCATCATTTTTAGAACATTTGCATCACTCCAGAAAAAGAAATAAAAAGAAGAAAAGAAAAAAATTCATAAATCCCATACTCCTTACTCCTCATCTCACTGACTATAGTATGTCAATCTACCTAATTTTTTTTACCCTTTATCCCCCTATTATTTATTTATTTTTCCTTATTTTTTTACTCATCTGCCCATACCCTGGATAAAAGGAGCATCAGACACAAGGTTTTCATAATCACACAATCACACTATAAAAGCTATATAGCTATACAATCATCTACAAGAATCAAGGCTACTGGAACACAGTTCAACAGTTTCAGGGATTTCCCTCTAGCCAATCCAATGCACCATAAACTAAAAACAAATATCTATATAATGCATAAGAATAACCTCCGAGATAACCTCTTGACTCTGTTTGAAATCTCTCAACCACTGAAACTTTATTTTATTTCATTTCTCTCTTCTCCCTTTTGGTCAAGAAGTCTTCCTTAATTTCATGATGCCAGGTCCCGGTTCATCCTGGGAGTTGTGACCCACATTGCCAGGGAGATTTTACACCCCTGGGAGTCATATCCCACGTGGAGGTAGGACAGTGAGTTCATCTGCTGAATTGGCTTAGAGAGATGCCACATCTGAGCAACAAGAGGTTCTCTGGGAGTGAATCTTAGGCAAAATTTTAAGTAGGCTAAGCTTCTCCTTTGCAGGAATAAGTTTCATAGGGTCGAACCTCAAGATTGAGGGCTCACCCTATTGAATTGGTTGTCCCCACTGCTTGTGAGACTATCAGGAATTCCTCAGATGGGGAAGTTTAATATTTCCTCCTTTCTCCCCAGCCCCATGAGGGAACTCTGCAAATACTTTTTTATTATCTGCCCAAATTACTCTGGGATATATCGGGGCATCACACTAACCTGGACAAACCATCAAGATCTCATGCCCTACTCAAGATTCCATGTAATTTTGGTGTTTGAATAAGTAGACCATACAAGTTAAATTAGATATTGTGCTACCCAAAATAAAAATTTTGCACCAAACAAACATCTCTCCCTTTGGTCTCACACAGAAGTTGAAGTTTTTAAAATATTCTGATTTACCTTAATCCTACCCAGATCAGCTTCATTCACATTTCTAGATGAAGTGTGATCACTTTGTCAACTCTTTTAACAATTGTTGTATGGGATAATGCTGATTTTCTTAGCTTCAGAGCTCCAACTCTGAACCTCAGGTGCCACATAAATATCCAAAGTTTCTGGGCTTCTATCTTTTAACAACAAATTAACCACAAATTTCTATTGTCAGATCATAAGAACTAGTCAAATCATAAGTCAAAATTACTTCCTATGTTTAGATAAATGACCCCGTCTTTCTGCCTTTTCTCTGAAAATCCTGACAGGCATCATAATCCCAGAAACTCAAATTGGTCATGGACCAATCTTCACCTCTACCATCTCATTAAAAATGTCTCTTTTAGTCCTACTTTTTAGATTTGTGACTTACCACAGCTTTCCTTCTACTGGTATAAATTGGGTTTTTGCAATATGCCTGCTTGCTCTTCTGCAGGTAGCGCTTCCAAAAATTATGCAAAACTTCATTCTATGGTGGGAGGAAAACGAGGGGTGATTCAGGTTATAATTATAAATATATGAGCACACCTATAACACAGAATTACTTTACATATTGTCTTCCATTTAAAATGTATTCATACCACTTTTTCTTAAAAAGAATTATCATCACAATGTCAAGTATATTGGAAATACTTATTAAAGGATTAATAAATCCTTCTTTATTTTAGATTTTAGAGAAAGAAGTGCTATTAAAGGTCACCTAGTTGAATTTCTTCCTTTTGCAAGTGAAGTAAATTAAGATCAGAGAAAGAAAACAACTTATACAATGACTGTACTCTTAGTTGGGGGCAAAGCTGCTATCAGGTGTACTGGCCTACTATTCACCAGTCCCAGGTGAATGTGAAACAAAATTAAAAAGCTTCCATTTTATTCATCACTTACTATGGCATCCACTAGTTCTAGTATAATACTGCATTTTATGGCTGAAGAAAATGAGGCTCAGAGTTATAGAAATTGGGCAAGACTACCCAGTCAATAAGCAGAAAAGTCATGACCAGGATTTGGAGTCAGTTCTGATGCCACAGCCTGAGGTCTCGTCATAATAACATTCCTGTGTCATTTAACTGATCAGGTCTAAACAGTTTGCTCCCTGGCTAATTTTAAAGAAATTTTTCAGAATTAACCTCTGATGGAGTGAGTAGAAAGCTACATAGGAGTAAACCCTATACTCCCATATAGTTATAAAGCAAAACTACTTATAAACATTATTACTAGAATGACTATGCAGGGAGAAACTAGATTCACAAATCTCCACTAAAAGCAATCTTATCTAATGCCATAGTCTGTCACAGGTAAGACTCGAGGGTTTCAGGCTTTTGAATTTTTAATTTCCATAATGTTTTTTAGAGTAAGCCCAGAATCCATCTAGGCCACGAAATGGTCTACAGGTCATTCTTTTGGGGTTTGCCCCAGATACTGCTTTGAACAGCAAACACTACTACTCTTACAACACTTCCTTGGTGACTTCAGTCCACATTAATTTCCTTCCTTTTCTTCTTGCCCTTTATATCACTTGGTTGGGTAGCTGATGGCTGGGGGTAAGCGGCCGTACTGAGTCAGTCACACAGACACAGAGCACACAGCGCACGACTCAGGAGACAACCCTCAGGGGTGAGTGGAAGGTGTCCACTTTATCGAGGAAGTGCACAGGCTTATATAGGCTGGGAGCATGCAGGGACACGTGTCGGATGGGGATTGGTGGCCATTGTTGCTAGGGAGGAGGGCAGATTTCTGGGATTGGTCACCGTTGTTGCTAGGGCAGAGGGCAGATTTAAGGTTAGTGCTTTTGGCGCGAACCACCGCCAGTTCCAGGAAGAAAGCTGGTTGTGGGCTAGGCCATTTTGTGTTGCCTTGCATTAGCCACCGCAGCCATGTTGGCAATATTTTAGGGCTTCTCCATCATCACTTTATGAGCATATCATCATATAATTCTGTGTTTACTCATTTCACAAATGCATAACCCTCTTCCCAACTAGGTTGAATTTCTTAACACTTAGTTTCCAGTGATGAGTATAAAGCAAGCATTCGATACCACTTGTATTTAGCTAACCAAAAGCTAAATAACTGGCTTTTCAAAGAATTTCTGAAATAACTTCAACTAGATGAGGGAATATGAAATCCAAATAATAATCAGGATATTACATCACTCCAAGGAAGGAGCATGGTAAAAGTGTGGTCCCTGGACCAGCAGGATCAGTGTCATTTGGAAACTTGTTAGAAATGCAAATTCTTAGGCCCTACTCCAGATCCACTAAATCCAGAAACTCTGGGAATAAGGACTAGCAATCTGTGTTTTCTCAAACCCCCTAGGTGATTCTGATGCATATTCAAGTATGAGAGCCTCTGGTTTAATGCATAATTCCCCAAAGTACATTTTATGAAATTCAAGTCCTGATAAAGGCTACACACCAAAGGATTCTGTTCGTAAATTGTAAATACTGCACACTACATCCCCTTGGAAATTAACCAAGTACATTAATACATAAAAGGCATCAACAGGTCCATAAAGTCCTTCATTTACTTGTTTAGCCCAATGTTTCCTAAATATCTGAAGACCAAAACCTTTTAAGTTTTCTTTTAGATGTACTGCTTATTTACATCCTGTAGAACATACTTTGGGAATTGCTAATTGCTGGTCTAGTAAAAGGATTAAAACAAAAACATCAGAAAAATGATTCTTCTAGTAGCCCTAGTGTTAGTACTTGATAATTCTACTTCTCTCCTTAGTTCTACTCTAAATCTTACTATTCTTCAAACATCAAAATGTAAAGCTAACATCTAGAAACAAACAGACTTACCTTTAATTCCGGGCCAACTCCAAGGGTCTTCAAGGCTTCGGCTTGTTGATAAAGTATGTACTGAAAACCTTCACACACATACCAATCCCAGCCTTTCTCTAAATGACAAATAACATATTTTAGACATTTACATGCCTAGTTTACTAACTCTAGTGCTACGACATAATTACAGTTTGTATTCACACATCACAACTTGGATTCTTTAATACTCATAAATAGGGTTTCCATTCTTACATTTCTTACTTCCAATCTGGCAAATCAATACACTGATGCTAAAGTTAAACATCATTTTTTATAATTTATTAGAATTTAAATGTTTTCGATTATCTCTAAGTTTCTGAAATGGCAGCCTAAAAGGCAAAAAATGAACAGCCACAATGTTAAAAAAAAATGAATTAAGCTTTTAAAATGTGTATTTTACTTAGTGACCAGCAGAATCTTAAATTAAAGTACTCATTCACTGTTTCCACCATTCTTTCATTCCACCTCACAAAACGAAAAATGAATATTTGGTAAACGAATGAAAAAAGTTTAGATGTGATGGTCCAGAAGTAGAGGAAGGCAATCAGAGCATTCATATAAAACTAACTGCTCGCTGGCATTTCCTTTTCTGGGAATGGGTCTAGGTAACAGAGAAAAACTGAAAGCCAAAATACTAACAAATATTGATCTCCGCCTCAGTATCAAGTGGGTGCTAAGTATTTTAAGTAGGTTATTTCCTTCAATCCTCAAAACAACCCTTACAGGGATTGAGAAAAACCATAGAATATCAAGGGATTGAGAAAACCAAAAGGGGGAAGAGCGAAATGAGACAAAATAAAGAGTCCAAAATTCCAAACAGAGTCAAGAGGTTATCCTGGAGGTTATTCTTACGCATTAAACAGATATCACCTTGTTAGTTAAGAGGTAATGGAAAGGCTGGAGGGAACTGCCTGAAAATGTAGAGCTGTGTTTCAGTTGCCATGTTTCTTGAAGATGATTGTATAATGACATAGCTTTCACAATGTGACTGTGTGATTGTGAAAACCTTGTGTCTGATGCTCCTTTTATCTACCTTATCAACAGACGAGTAAAACATACAGAATAAAAATAAATAATAGGGGAAACAAATGATAAAATAAATTTAGATTGACTTGCTAGTGATCAATGAAAGGGAGGGGTAAGGGGTATGGCATGTATGAATTTTTTTTCTGTTTTCTTTTTATGTCTTTTTCTGAATTGATGCAAGTGTTCTAAGAAATGATCATGATGATGAATATGCAACTATGTGATGATATTGTGAATTACTGATTATATAAGTAGAATAGAATGATCAAAACTTAAGAATGCTTGTGTTTGTTTTTTGTTATATTTTTTAAAAAGTTAAAAAATTAATAATAAAAAAAACCCTTAGAGATTGTAAAGAAATTTGCCACCACAGTAGATAGAACTATATGTTTAAATATAACTACCAGTTAAAGAAAAAATTAAAATTTAATAGGAGCCTTATGTTTTCACCCCTCAGTGTTAGACAACTTATCAGCACTTTTCTTCACATAGCTTCTGAAGCTTGTTAACCGATGATTCCAAGATCTCCTCTCCCCTGCAGGATGCCACAGGATTCTTACTCCTTCCCCTCACTTTAATGTCATAAGATCTCACCGTTCCCTCTTTTGTTGCTCAGATGTGGCCTCTCTCTATCAGCCACATGACAAGTAAACTCACTGCCCTCCCCCTCTCTGCGTGGGACATGACTCCCGGGGGTGTGGACCTTCCTGGCAATGTGGGACGGAGGTCCTAGAATGAGCTGGGACTCAGCACCAAGGGATTGAGAGGGCCCTCTCAACCAGAAGGGGAGGAGAGAAATGAGATGAAGTGAAGTCTCAATGGCTGAGAGATTCCAAACAGAGTCAAGAGGTTATCCTGGAGGTTATTCTTACACATTAAATAGATATCACCTTTTTCATTAAGGCATAACGGAGAGGCTGGAGGGAACTGCCTGAAAATGTAGAGCTGTGTTCCAGTTGCCATGTTTCTTGAAGATGTTTGTAAAATGATGTGGCTTTCACAGTGCGACTGTGTGATTTTGAAAACCTTGTGTCTGATGCTTCTTTTGTTTACCTTATGGACGGATGAGTAAAACATGTGGATTAAAAATAAATAAAAAATAGGGGGAACAGATGTTGAAATAAATTTAATGGATTGAAATGCTGGTGATCAAAGGGGGGGGTAAGGGGTATGGAATATATGAATTTTTTTCTGTTTTCTTTTTGTTTCTTTTTCTGAATTGATGCAGATATTCTAAGAAATGATCACGATGATGAACATACAACTATGTGATGGAAAAAAAAAAATCTTGCCATTCCTGCTGACTATCACAATTTCCAGAAAAGTTCTTGGGTTGTGTATGATTAAAACATATGTCTGTAATTTTGATGGACTGAGTTGAAAGAGTTTAAACTCTTCAAGCTGTGCACATATATAGTCTCTTTTTCCTGTACACTGCTCTTAGAAATTGACCAAATCTTATTTTAAATGCTGAGATTGTGTTTCTATTTTATAACAAATAGTATTACAATTCTCATTTCACAGATGAAGAAACTAAAGAGAAAGAGCCTGAATATAAGACACTTGACAACTAATTTAAAGCACCTCATGTTCCTTCAGCAACTTTAAGTTTAAACTATACCTTTAAACCTTTTGGATCAGTTAAATCCAAATTAATGAGGCTTCAACTTAATAAACTTTAATTTAAAATTAATCAGGTTTAATATAATATAAATAGTCACTATAAAAGGTTAAACATGGACACAAATCAACATTTAGGCATTCTCTCTGCTATTCATCTAAAATATCAACATATTTCATGTAGACATGTCATTTATATCAAATGAATACTGTGTATATACAATGTCCTTCAAACTTCTCATATAGAAGAGTACACCATTAATGTTAGCCTGCTTACAAACTTGAGAATCTGGTCCTAAAATAGTTAATGTCATAGAAATAAAAGCTTTACTTAGAAATTCAGATTCTTCTCAATAATGCTTAATTATACATATTCACTGGACTAACAAAACATATTACCTTTCAAAACACACTTGTGCTGAAACTATCACAAAGGAAAATAATTTTCTCTATTACAGAACGGTATGTTCAAAATTCACTATAAGAAATGGATTTCTGAAAATTGAATGCCATGTTTAACTAGCCTAACCTGATAATTAAGTTGAATCATTTCAGAAAATAAGCATTTTTCTTTAAAAGCACAAAAATAAAATTCATAACAGATATAAACAGAAGAACATATGATAATAGATATAGAAGAACATATGCTTCCTTTGTAATATTTTTTGCATAACAGTTGCTCTACTGGAAATGCAACTTCTTGTGACAAAAAGCAAGATTAAGAAATGCCTTTCCAATTATACCACCGATAGTTGTACACTTTAATTCCAGTTTGAATTATCTGCTTAAAAATCTGGCATTTTCTCTAGAATCTATTTAAAATTCTATTTCATGTCCCTAAATCATGAAGGTGAAAGAAATCCAAAGAGGCATCAAGACATATGATTTTAAAATGTTAAGCACATATGAAGAAAGAGCATACCAGGTTTTCTTTTTCTTTTAAGTCCCCGGTTGATGGCTTGTATCTTAGTATTAGGAATAGCCTCAGTGTTTAGAACTTCCTTAGATCTCTGCAGGAAATAGAAACAGACAAAAATAAAAAGATAGTTTCACACTCCCATAAAAACCCACAAAAATATTTTTAAGTATGCTCTGAAAAGCATTATGAACCAAACTGTGAGTGATGATGGTAACAACTTGGGAAAAGTACATGAATTGTAACATTCTAGTTAATCCTCAAATTTCTTTTTCATTCAAAATTTCTCATTATGTAAAATATGCCAGAAACATAGTAACTCCTGAATAAATTTCTATTAAAATGACTAAATTTTTATTTGAAATCACTTTTTAACTTGGTCAAACCAAACAGATAACATAGCACTCTACACTTCAGTTACTTTTTTCTCTATCCAGAACACTTTGGAATTAAAACAATTTCTGCATTTATTACAAACGACAAAGGTTAAGCTACATTCATCATACTTTTGTATGTGTTTGAATAATACCCTAAACAGATTTCACTCATGAAATTATAAAAGTACAATTTTTGCTTTTCATCAAATTTATAGAATTTAAAAATGACTAAGGTGGTAAGGATACTTTATACCACAAAGTCCTCAATTCCAAATGCTTTCAAAGGCACTCTCACAATAAAAAATAAAACTGTTAAGCCTTAGAAGCAACTTAGAAGCAACAAGGTATGTAAAAAAAAAAAAAAGACTATAGAAGCAAAACAAAAAATAAACAGAACAGATCAAGATTCCTGGAGAAGAAACGGAGGAAAGGAAGCTATTTCCTGAGGATGAAACAACTGCACAAACAGTGCAATACAAAAAAACTGTACTACAAATCAAAGGCAAGAACCAGATGAAGAAGAGCTTAAACACTCTGGTCAGTTAAGCATAGTCTCTTCTAAAGGTCCAGAGTCAGCTGAACCAAGTGTCAAAGAAGAGCCTTTACAGAAAGCCAATCAACAATAAAACCCTAGGCAAGAGAAAGAAACTAACCTTCAGAGTAAACTCACCAAGATAATCAGTTGCCTAGACATTGGGAAAAAATTACAAGCCATACTAAGAAACAGGAAGATACAGCCCAGTTAAATGAACAAATTAAAACTGAAGGAGACACAAAATTTGGAAGTAATCAAAAATGTTCAAATCTAAAGAAATTCAAAAAGATGAAGGAAAATATGCATAAAGAGATAAAAGGAAGATATTAAGAAAACACATAGCATAAAGAAGGATTTGAAAATATAAAAAGAAACACAATAGAAATGATGGGAATGAAAGGCACAATAGTAGAGATTAAAAATACACTGGAGGTATACAAAGCCGATTTAAACAGATAGAAGAATCAGCAAACTAGAAGACATGATAATTTAAATCATACAGCCAGGAGAACAGATAAAAAAAAATGAATGGAGAACACTGAGCAGAGTCTCACAGATTTGAATGTCAGCATGAAACACACAAACATACATGTCATAGCTGTCCCAGAAGGAGAAGTGAAAGGAAAATGGGCAGAAAACACATCTAAGGAAATAATGGTCAAAATTTTCCCAACTCATTATGTAAGACATAAATATACATGTTCAGGAAGCACAATATACGTCAAACAGAATAAATCCTAATATTTGTACTCCAAGATGCATACTAATTAGACTGTCAAATGCCAAAGATAAAAGAATGCTGAAAGCAGCAAGAGAAAAGTGATTTGTCACATACAGGGAACCATAATAAGTGCCAATTTCACATCAGAAACCATGGAGAAGGGAAGGCAGTGATATGATAAATTTAAGGTACTGAAAGAGAATAACTGCCAGACAAGAATTCTTTATTGGGCAAAACTGTCTTTGAAAAATAAGGGAGAGTTTACAAGAGTTCATCAATAAGAGATCTGCCCTAGACAAAATATGAAAGGAATTTCTGCAAGTTGAAAGAAAAGACAGGAGAGAAAGGCTTGAAGCAATGTGTAGAAATGAAGATTATCAGTAAGGGTGACTAAAAGAGCAAAAATGGAGACAAAATTAAATATGATATATAAAAGCTAAAGTATAGAATAGTTTAACTACTCTCTTTACAGTAATAACATTGAATGTTAATAGATTAAAATCAGAAAATACAGATTGGCAGAATGAATTTAAAAAGTATGATTCTACTATATGCTGTCTAAAAGAGACTCACCTCAGACCCAAACGCATAAAGATGTTGAAAGTGAAAGGCTAGAAAAAAACAGTCCATGCAAACAGTAAACAAAAAAGAGCTGGGGTACATATACCGATGTTGGGGAAAATAGACTTCAAATGCAAAATTAATATATACTGTCCTTCTAAGAGACAAAGAAGGACAGTATATATTAATAAAAGAGGCAAATCACCAAGAAGAAATATCATAAATATTTATATACCTAACCTCATATTGATTATGGTGGTGAAGGCATGACTATTTACTTAAGTTGGATTGTATGACATGTGAGTAAAACTATTTAAAAATGAACAGAGAGAAATAAGTGCTAGAGTAAATGTGGAGAAAGAGATGTACCTATTCACTATAAGTAGGGAAACTGACAGGTTCAGCTCCTTGGAGGGCTATGTGGTGGGTTCCACTGGGAGGCTAGGGATGGGGTTGCCATATGATCTTGCAACCCTGTTGCTCAGTATTTACTTGGAGGAATTGAGTTTGGGGACACAAATGTACATTTGCACACTGGGGTTTATGGTAGCAGTGTTCGTGATTTACAATAGAAGGAAGTGGCCTAAGGGTACAACAACTGAAGAATAGAAGGGGGAGCTATGGTGTACATATACAACAGACTACTGGGCAGTCACAAGAAGGAATGAAGTTGCGCAGCATGCAACTAGGTTAATGAATCTTAAGGACTGTATGTTGAATGAAATGTCAGAAACAAAAAGACAAATATTATCATGCTTCACTCATATGGACTAATTATTATATAAAAACTTGGTGAATTGTAGTTGAGAGCATGGGTTATCAGGTTGGGGCCTATAGTAAAGGGTCCTACATTGTAAGTTGTTACAGCAGTCACATATATTCAGGAGTGTAACTGTTATTTCTAAATTCTGAGATAGTGAGCTGTTTGTATATAACCTAGTTGTTCCCAGAAACTTGGGGTATTTATGTGACACCTGAGACTCAGAGCTAGGGCTCTGAAGCTCTGAAAGTCAGCAGTACCCCATACAAGAACAGTTGGAAAAGTTGAAAAAGGGCTCAGTCTTTGACTAGAGATATGAATGAAGCTGATCTGGATATGACTGGGGTAGATCAGTATACAGTGTAAAGGATATCATCCATACTTTAAAACGTCAACTCCTGTGTGAGACCAAAGGGAGAGATGTTTATTTGGTGCAAAATTTATATTTTGGCTAGCTCATTACCTAATTTAACTTGTATGGTCAGTTTAGTTCAACACCATAAGTATGTGGAGTCTTGAATAGAGCATGAGATGTTGTTGATATGTCCAAGTTACCTATGATGCCCTGATATATCCCAGAGTAATTTGGGCAGTAAACAAAGAATTATTTACAAAGTCCCTATGGGGACTGCGGACAAAGAAAGAAGTATTCAACTTCCCCATTTGGAGAACTTCTGTTATACTCACAAGAGGTGTGGACAACCAAATCAATAGGCTGAGTCCCTGATCTTAGTTTTCATCCTTATGAAACTTATTCCTGCAAAGGATAGGTTAAGTCTATTTCAAATTATGCCTAAAGGTCACCCCCTGATACCATCTTTAGTTGTTCAGATGTGGCCTCTCTCTAAGCCAACTTAGCAGGTGAAATCACTGCCCTCTGCCCTACATGGGACATGACTCCCAGGGATGCAAATCTCCCTGGTAATGTGGGACAGAATTCCTGGGATTCACCAGGACCCAGCATCATGGGATCTGAGAAAGCCTTCTTTACCAAAAGGGGCAAGGGAGAAATGAGACAAAATAAAATTTCAGTGGCTGAGAGATTTAAAACAGAGTTGAGAGGTTATCCTGGAGGTTATTTTTATGCATTATATAGATATCCCATTTTAGTTTATGGTGCATTGGAGGGCCTGGAGAGAAGTACCTTAAACTGTTGAGCTGTTTTCCAGTAGCCTTGACTCTTGGAATATGATTGTGTAATGATATAACTTTTACAATGTGACTGTGTGATTGTGAAAACCTTGTGTGTGATGCTCCTTTTATCCAGAGTATGGACAGAGGAGTAAAAATATGGATTAAAAAATAAATGAATAATAGAGGTAATAAGGGGTCAAATAAATTGGGTAGATTAAAATACTAATGGTCAATGAGAGGGAGGAGTAAGGGGTATGGGATGTATGAGTTTTTTCTTTCTTTTTTTTAGTTTTTTCTTTTTATATCTTTTTTCTGAAGTAACGCAAATGTTCCAAAATGATCACAGTGATGAAAACACAACAGTGTGATGATAACGTGAGCCACTGATGGTATATGTGTGAAGATTTGCCAATAAAAATATTTTTTAAAAATCAAAAAAAAATATTTATGTACCTAACCATAGTGCCCAAAATACATGAGGCAAACGGTGGCAAAACTAAAGGGAGAAATAGATATTTCGACAATAATAGCTAGAGACTTCAATATACCACCTCACCAATAGAAAGAACATTTAAATAGAGGATCAATAAGGAAACAGAGAACTTGAATAATATGGTAAATGAATTACATCCAAAACACATATACACAACATTGCAAACCAGAACAGAAGGATATACATTCTTCTAAATTGCTCATGGATCATTCTCAGGAATAGACCATATGGTGGTCACAAAACAGGTCTCAACTGTTGAAGATTAAAATTAATCAAAGCACTTTCTCTGTCATAATGAAATGAAGCTGGAAATCAATAATAGGTAGAGAACTGAAAAATCCACAAATATGTGAAAGTTAAACAGTATACTCTTTTTTTTTTTATTAATTAACGGAAAAAAAAGAAATTAACCCAATATTTAGAAATCATACCATTCTACATATGCAATCAGTAATTCTTAACATCATCACATAGATGCATGATCAGCGTTTCTTAGTACATTTGCATCGGTTTAGAAGAACTAGCAACACAAAAGAAAAAGATATAGAATGTTAATATAGAGAAAAAAAATAAAAGTAATAATAATAGTAAAAGCAAACAAACAAAAAAAAACAACCAGACAGACAAAAACAAACAAAAAACAAAAAACAACAACAACAAAAAAAAAACCTATAGCTCAGATGCAGCTTCATTCAGTGTTTTAACATGATTACTATACAATTAGGTATTATTGTGTTGTCCATTTTAGAGTTTTTGTATCTAGTCCTGCTGCACAGTCTGTATCTCTTCAGCTCCAATTACCCATTATCTTACCCTGTTTCTAACTTCTGCTGGACTCTGTTACCAATGACATATTCCAAGTTTATTCTCGAATGTCGGTTCACATCAGTGGGACCATACAGTATTTGTCTTTTAGTTTTTGGCTAGACTCACTCAGCATAATGTAACTGGGTTGGCTGTCTTTTTGTTGTTGTTGAGTTGAACAATCTCTTTATAAATTCTGGATACTAGACCTTTATCTGATATGTCATTTCCAAATATTGTCTCCCATTGTGTAGGCTGTCTTTCTACTTTCTTGATGAAGTTCTTTGATGAACAAAAGTGTTTAATTTTGAGGAGCTCCCATTTATTTATTTCCTTCTTCAGTGCTCTTGCTTTAGGTTTAAGGTCCATAAAACCACCTCCAGTTGTAAGATCCATAAGATATCTCCCTACATTTTCCTCTAACTGTTTTATGGTCTTAGACCTAATGATTAGATCTTTGATCCATTTTGAGTTAACTTTTGTATAGGGTGTGAGATATGGGTCTTCTTTCATTCTTTTGCATATGGATATCCAGTTCTCTAGGCACCATTTACTGAAGAGACTGTTCTGTCCCAGGTGAGTTGGCTTGACTGCCTTATCAAAGATCAAATGTCCATAGAATTGAGAGGGTCTATATCTGAGCACTCTATTCGATTCCATTGGTCGATCTATCTTTATGCCAATACAATGCTGTTTTGACCACTGTGGCTTCATAATATGCCTTAAAGTCAGGCAGCGCAAGACCTCCAGCTTCGTTTTTTTTCCTCAAGATGTTTTTAGCAATTCGGGGCACCCTGCCCTTCCAGATAAATTTGCTTATTGGTTTTTCTATCTCTGAAAAAAAAGTTGTTGGGATTTTGATTGGTATTGCATTGAATCTGTAAATCAATTTAGGTAGGATTGACATCTTAACTATATTTAGTCTTCCAATCCATGAACACGGTATGCCCTTCCATCTATTTAGGTCTTCTGTGATTTCTTTTAACAGTTTTTTGTCGTTTTCTTTATATAGGTTTTTTGTCTCTTTAAATTTATTCCTAGGTATTTTATTCTTTTAGTTGCAATTGTAAATGGGATTCGTTTCTTGATTTCCCCCTCACCTTGTTCATTACTAGTGTATAGAAATGCTACAGATTTTTGAATGTTGATCTTGTAACCTGCTACTTTGCTGTACTCATTTATTAGCTCTAGTAGTTTTGTTGTGGATTTTTCCGGGTTTTCGACGTATAGTATCATATTGTCTGCAAACAGTGATGGTTTTACTTCTTCCTTTCCAATTTTGATGCCTTGTATTTCTTTTTCTTGTCTAATTGCTCTGGCTAGAACCTCCAACACGATGTTGAATAATAGTGGTGATAGTGGACATCCTTGTCTTGTTCCTGATCTTAGGGGGAAAGTTTTCAATTTTTCCCCATTGAGGATGATATTAGCTGGGGGTTTTTCATATATTCCCTCTATCATTTTAAGGAAGTTCCCTTATATTCCTATCTTTTGAAGTGTTTTCAACAGGAAAGGATGTTGAATCTTGTCAAATGCCTTCTCTGCATCAATTGAGATGATCATGGGATTTTTCTGCTTTGATTTGTTGATATGGTGTATTACATTAATTGATTTTCTTATGTTGAACCATCCTTGCATACCTGGGATGAATCCTACTTGGTCATGATGTATAATTCTTTTAATATGTTGTTGGATATGATTTGCTAGAATTTTATTGAGGATTTTTGCATCTATATTCATTAGGGAGATTGGTCTGTAGTTTTCTTTTTTTGTAATATCTTTGCCTGGTTTTGGTATGAGGGTGATGTTGGCTTCATAGAATGAATTAGGTAGTTTTCCCTCCACTTCGATTTTTTTGAAGAGTTTGAGGAGAGTTGGTACTAATTCTTTCTGGAATGTTTGATAGAATTCAGATGTGAAGCCGTCTGGTCCTGGACTTTTCTTTTTAGGAAGCTTTTGAATGACTAATTCAATTTCTTTAGTTGTGATTGGTTTGTTGAGGTCATCTATGTCTTCTTGAGTCAAAGTTGGTTGTTCATGTCTTTCCAGGAACCCATCCATTTAATCTAAATTGTTGTATTTATTAGCACAAAGTTGTTCATAGTATCCTGTTATTACCTCCTTTATTTCTGTGAGGTCAGTAGTTATGTCTCCTCTTCCATTTCTGATCTTATTTATTTGCATCCTCTCTCTTCTTCTTTTTGTCAATCTTGCTAAGGGCCCATTAATCTTATTGATTTTCTCATAGAACCAACTTCTGGTCTTATTGATTTTCTCTATTGTTTTCATGTTTTCTATTTCATTTACTTCTGTTCTAATCTTTGTTATTTCTTTCCTTTTGCTTGCTTTGGGATTAGTTTGCTGTTCTTTCTCCAGTTCTTCCAAGTGGACAGTTAATTCCTGCATTTTTGCCTTTTCTTCTTTTCTGATATAGGCCTTTAGGGCAATAAGTTTCCCTCTTAGCACTGCCTTTGCTGCGTCCCATAAGTTTTGATATGTTGTGTTTTCATTTTCATTCGCCTCGAGGTATTTACTAATTTCTCTTGCAATTTCTTCTTTGACCCACTCGTTGTTTAAGAGTGTGTTGTTGAGCCTCCACGTATTTGTGAATTTTCTGGCACTCCGCCTATTATTGATTTCCAACTTCATTCCTTTATGATCCGAGAAAGTGTTGTGTATGATTTCAATCTTTTAAAATTTGTTAAGACTTGCTTTGTGACCCAGCATATGGTCTATCTTTGAGAATGATCCATGAGCACTTGAGAAAAAGGTGTATCCTGCTGTTGTGGGATGTAATGTCCTATAAATGTCTGTTAAGTCTACCTCATTTATAATAATATTCAGATTCTCTATTTCTTTATTGATCCTCTGTCTAGATGTTCTGTCCATTGATGAGAGTGGTGAATTGAAGTCTCCAACTATTATGGTATATGTGTCTATTTCCCTTTTCAGTGTTTGCAGTGTATTCCTCACGTATTTTGGGGCATTCTGGTTCAGTGCGTAAATATTTATGATTGTTATTTCTTCTTGTTTAATTGTTCCTTTTATTAGTATATAGTGTCCTTCTTTGTCTCTTTTAACTGTTTTACATTTGAAGTCTAATTTGTTGGATATTAGTATAGCTACTCCTGCTCTTTTCTCATTGTTATTTGCATGAAATATCTTTTCCCAACCTTTCACTTTCAACCTATGTTTATCTTTGGGTCTAAGATGTGTTTCCTGTAGACAGCATATGGAAGGATCCTGTTTTTTTTTAATCCATTCTGCCAGTCTATGTCTTTTGATTGGGGAATTCAGTCCATTAACATTTAGTGTTATTACTGTTTGGATAATATTTTCCTCTAACATTTTGTCTTTTGTATTATATATATCATATCTGACTTTCCTTCTTTCTACACTCTTCTCCATACCTCTCTCTTCTGTCTTTTCATATCTGCCTCTAGTGCTCCCTTTAGTATTTCTTGCAGAGCTGGTCTCTTGGTCACAAATTCTCTCAGTGACTTTTTGTCTGAGAATGTTTTAATTTCTCCCTCATTTTTGAAGGACAATTTTTCTGGGTATAGAATTCTTGATTGGCAGTTTTTCTCTTTTAGTAATTTAAATATATCATCCCACTCCCTTCTAGCTTCCATGGTTTCTGTTGAGAAATCTACACATAGTCTTATTGGGTTTCCCTTGTATGTGATGGATTGTTTTTCTCTTGCTGCTTTCAAGATCCTCTCTTTCTCTTTGACCTCTGACATTCTAACTAGCAAGTGTCTTGGAGAACGCCTATTTGGGTCTAATCTCTTTGGGGTGCGCTACACTTCTTGGATCTGTAATTTTAGGTTTTTCATAAGATTTGGAAAATTTCAGTGATAATTTCTTCCATTAGTTTTTCTCCTCCTTTTCTGTTCTCTTCTCCTTCTGGGACACCTACAACATGTATATTTGTGCAGTTCATATTGTCCTTGAGTTCCTTGACACCCTGTTCAAATTTTTCCATTCTTTTCCTGATAGTTTCTGTTTCTTTTTGGAATTCAGATGTTCCATCCTCCAGTTCACTAATTCTAGCTTCTGTCTCTTTAAATCTATCATTGTAGGTATCCATTGTTTTTTCCATCTTTTCTACTTTATCCTTCACTTCCATAGGTTCTGTGATTTGTTTTTTCAGTTTTTCTATTTCTTCTTTTTGTTCAGCCCATGTCTTCTTCATGTCCTCCCTCAATTTATCGATTTCATTTTTTGAAGAGGTTTTCCATTTCTGTTTGTATATTCAGCATTAGTTTTCTCAGCTCCTGTATCTCCTTTGAACTATTGGTTTGTTCCTTTGACTGGGCCATATTTTCAATTTTCTGAGCGTGATCCTTTATCTTCTGCTGGCGTCTAGGCATTTAGTCAGATTTCCCTGGGTGTTGGACCCAACAGGTTGAAAGATTTTTCTGTGAAATCTCTGGGTTCTGTTTTTCTTATCCTGCCCAGTAGGTGGCGCTTGTGGCACACGCTTGTCTGTGGGTCCCACCAGTAAAAGGTGCTGTGGGTCCTTTAACTTTGGAAAACTCACGCCATGGGGGAGGTTCGCCAGCCGAAGTGGCTTGGAAGAGTGCCAGCCGGCCCGGGGGTCCGAACGCGGGAGGGTCTCCGGCCGCTGCAGCCCGTGAGAGCGCCCGTCCGAATTTCCTAGTCAGCCCGGGGCGCCAAGTGTGGCAGGAGGGCGCCAGCCGCTGCGGCCTGGGAGAGTGCACCGTTCCCAGCCGGATCGGGGAGTCACGTGTTTGGAAGGGACCCCACCCCCACCCCAGTCACTGTTCTCCGCAGCCTGGGGATTTCCGATCCAATTCTCTCAGTTAGTCTGGGGGGCCGCGCGTGGTGGGGGCACCAGCCGCCGCGGCTTGAGGGGACCACCTGCCCAATTCTGCCAGCTGGCCCGGGAAGGTGGAAGGGAGGGACTCCGGCCGCTTGCCGCCCCGCCCGGGGAAGCCCGCGCCCCTTGGCGATCTCACCGGAGCGGGTTCTCTCAGCCAGTCAGCCGTTCCAGGATGGGGTACGCTGTCTTTTTGATCTCTGTCGTGGCTCTGGGAGCTGTTCTGTATCATTTCTACTCCCCTAGTAGCTGTTCTGGAGGAGGAACTAAGATCCGCGCGTCTTACTAAGCCGCCATCTTCTCTGGACCCAACAACATACTCTTAATGATTGAGTCAAAGAAGAAACGGGAAGGGAAATCAGTAAATACCTCATGAAAAATGAAAACATCAAAAATAATGGGATGCAGAAAAAGCAATAATGAGAGAAAAATTTACAGTGCTAAATACCTACATTAAAAAAAAGTAGAAAGAGGGCGGGCCACAGTGGCAAGTTTTTGCTTGCCATGCCAGAGATCCGGGTTCAATTCCCAGTACATGCCATGTAAAAAAAAAAAGAAGAAGAAAGAACTAAAATCAAGGCCCTACCTGCACACCTGACCTGGAGGAACTAGAAAAAGAACAATAAACTAATCTCAAAGCAAGCAAAAGGAAGAAAGTAACAAAGATTAGTGGAGAAATAAATGAAACAAAGACTAAAAGAAATAGAATTAACAAAACCAAAAGTTGGGTTATATGAAAAGATCAATAAAACTGACAAACCCTTAGCTAAACTGACAAAGAAAAAGTAGAGAAGATGCAAATAAATAAAATCAGTAATGAGAGGGGGGACATTACTACTGACCATACAGAAATAAAAACAATCATAAGAGGATAATATGAACAACTGTATGCCAACAAATAAGATAACTTAGATCAAATGGATAAATTCTTGGAAAAACACTAACAACCTCCACTGATTCTAGAAGAAATAGAAGACTGCAATAGACCAATTACCAATAGACCAAATTAAAAAATTTCCAACAAAGAAAAGCCCAGGACCAGATGATTTCACAGGTGAATTCTACCAATCATCCCAAGAATAATTCATACCAATTCTACTCAAACTCTTCCAAAAAACTAAGGAGTAAGGAACACTACCCAACTCATTCTATGATGCCAAAATCCTCAACAAAATACTTGCATATTGAATCCAACAGCATATCAAAAGAATTATACACCATGATCAAGTGGGTTTTATCCCAGATGTGCAAGGGGGGTTCAACATAAGAAAAAGCAATTAATGTAATATACCACATTAAAAAAATGAAGGGAAAAACACACATGATCATCTCAACTGACACAGACAGGCATTTGACAAAATTCAGCATCCCCCCCTTGATAAAAACACTAGGAACACTAGAAATAGAAGGAAACTTTCTCAACACTATAAAGGGCATATATGAAAAACTCACAACTTACTTCAGACTGAGTAGTGGAAGACTAAAAGTTTACCCTCTAAGATCTGGAACAAGACACGGATGCCTAAGACAAGGATGTCACCACTGTTATTCAACATTGTACTGGAAGTGCTTACCAAATTAATTAAGCAAGAAAAAGGAATAAAAGGCATCCAAATGGAAAAGGAAGAAGTAAAATTTTCCCTATTTGTAGATGACATGATCCCATATATAGAAAGTCCTGAAAAAATCTACAACAAAGCTATTAGATCTAATAAATTCATTATTCTACATCCTAATAATGAACAATCTGAGGAGGAAATCAAGAAAAAAAATCAATTTACAGTAGCCACTAAAAAAATCAAATATCTAGGAATAAATTTAACCAAGTTTATAAAGGACTTATACATAGAAAATCACAAAACATTGCTAAAAGAAACCAAAGACCTAAATAAATGAAAGGACAGTCCACATTCCTGGAATGGAATACTAAATATCATTACAATGTCAATTCTACCCAAACTGATATACAGATTGAACACAAACACAATTAAAATTGCAACAGCTTACTATGTAGAAATGGAAAAGCTAATTATCAAATTTACATGAAAGGGTTTCTTGAAAAAGAAGAACAAAGTTGAAGGAGTCACACTTCACCACTTTAAAGCATATTACAAAGCAACAGTGGCCAAAACAGCATGATACTAGCACAAGGATAGATATACTGATCAATGGAATTCAACTAAGAATTCAGAGTAGACCTTCACACCTATGGCCAACTGACTTTCAACAAGGCTTCCAAGTCCACTCAACTGGAAAAGAACAGTGTCTTCAACAAATTGTGCTGGGAGAACTGGGTATCCATATGCAAAAGAATGAAAGAGGAAAACCTATCAAAATATGTTAACTCAAAATGAATCAAAGACCTGAATATCAGAACCAGGACCATATCATTCCTAGAAGAAAATGTAGAAAAGCATCTTCAGGATTTTGTGTTAGGCAATGGTTTCTTAGACTTTACATCCAAAGCACAAGCAATGAAAAAAAAACTGGACAAACAGGACTTCCTCAAAATGAAAAACTTTTGCACACCAATGGATTGTGCAACAACAGTGAAAATAAAACCAGTCAAAAGGAGAAAATATTTGGAAATTACATACATGATAAGGGTTTAATATCCAGATATATAAATAAATCCTGCAGCTCAACAATGAAAAGATAAGCAACCCTATTTAAAAATGGGTAAAAGGATGACTTCTGGGAAGATGGACGAATAGAGTAGTTCAAGATCAGCCCCGATGGATGGATGCCTGGGACCAGGAAGCAAGCCAGGCCGCATTCCTTGAATGTGCTATCCTCACCAGTGCAGCCCTGTGATCAGTGACTCACCCCACACTCCACACACCCAAACCTGTCACCCGCTCCCATTCCCCGCACTCCAAGCACCCCTGCCCCACCAGTCTCCAGCACGCGTACCTGCCGCACAACCCCACTCCAAGTGCAGCCCAACCCACTTCTCCTGCACCCCTCCCAAGCCCTCCCTCCCCCTCCCTGTTCCCTGCAGGCTGCTAACAGTGCATAAAAGCTATAGGCATTAACCTCCATACCCACACTACCCATGCACCCCACCCGTAATGTTGCACAGCCTCCCCCTGCACCCCCTGAGGTATGTACAACAGTTTACGGCACTCCTGGTACTGTATATGCACACGAGCCCCAGTCACGTCCTTCAGCTCTGGGAACTTCATTTTACAACACTCCTAGACCCATGCACGAGCATGGGCCCCCAATCATGTCCTTTAGCTCTGGGAACTTCAGTTTATGGCACTCCTACACCTGCGCATGCACACAGGCTCCCAATCATATCCTTCAGCTCTGGGAACTTCAGTTTAGGCAGTCCTAGAATCCCGCATGTGCACGCCCTCAGCCACACTTCCCAGGCCTGAGAAAGTGCTGAACTGCGCTGCCGGATCACATCTGCCCCCAAACCATGAACGCATAACACCAACCCGCTGCACAGCTCTATGCATGCGCACAAAGAGCCCTGCACTCTAGACTAGTGCACACCAGTTATGCAACCCCAGACCAGTTGCGTACAGATACGTCCTAAGAATCCATTGCCTAACACAAAATCCTGTAGATGCTTTTCTACTTCTTCTAGGAATGTTATGGTCCTGATTCTTATATTCAGATCTTTGAGCCATTTGAGTTAATTTTTTGTATCACATATTTTGATAGGTTGTCCTCTTTCATTCTTTTGCATGGGGAAAAAAAAAGATTTTCCACACAAGCTGTAATCAAAAGACAGCAAGAATAGCTATACTAATATCAGACAAAACAGACTTTAAATATAGACATCTTAACAGACAAAGAAGGACACTACCTACTAATTAAAGGGTCAATTCACCAAGAAGATAAAACAATCATAAATGTTTATGCTCCCAATTAAGGAGCTGCAATGTACATGAGATAGACATCGGCAAAACTGAAGGGAGTGATTGATGTTTCAACAATAAAGCAGGAGACTTCAATACACCACTCTCCTCTATAGATAGAACGACCAGACAGAAGATCAACAAGGAAACAAAGAAGTTAAATAACTTGATAAATGAATTAGACCTAACAGACATATATAACACATATATAACACAATTCTTAAATAACCAGTGGGTCAAAAAAGAATTTGCTAGAGAAATCAGTAGCTATCTGGAGACAAATGAGAATGAGAATACAACTTATCAGAATTTATGGGATGCAGCAAAGGCCGTGCTGAGAGGGAAATTTATTGCTCTAAATGCCTATATTAAAAAACAAGAAACAGCAAAAAATCAAGGACTTAGGACACCTGGAAGAACTTGAGAAAGGACAGCAAACTTCCACAAAGCAAACAGAAGAGAAATAACAAAGATTAAAGCAGAGATAAATGAATGGGAAAACCTAATAGCAATACAAAGGATCAATATAACCAAAAGTTGGTTCTTTGAGAAAATAAATAAAGTTGATGGGCTACTAGAAAGACTCACAAAGAAAAAAAGAGGATGCAAATAAACAAAATTAGAAATGAAGAAATAAAAGAAATCATAAGAGGATACTATGACCAACTATATGCCAACAAACTAGACAACTTAGATGAATTGGACAAATTCCTGGAAATACACAAAGACGCTACACTTACTCTGGAAGAAATAGATCTCAACAAACCAATCACAAGTAAAGAGATTCAATCAGTCATCAAAAATCTTCCGACAGGGCAGTGCAATGGTGGCTCAACCAGGCAGAATTCTCAACTGCCAGCCGGAGACCTGGGTTCAATTCTCAGCACCTGCCCATGTAAAAAAAAAAAAAAAAAAAAAAAAAATCTTCCTGTAAAGAAAAGCCCAGGGCCAGATGGCTTCACAGGGGAATTTTAGCAAACATTACAAAAAGAACTAACACCAATCCTGCTCAAACTTTTCAAAAAAAACTGAGGAAAAAGGAACTCTACCTAACTCATTTTATGAAGCTAATATTTTAATACCCAAATTGGGTAAAGATGCTGTAAGAAAGGAAAACTATAGGCTAATCTCCCGAATGAACTCAGACGCAAAAATTCTCAACAAAATATTAGCAAATCAAATCCAACAACACATTAAAAGAATTATACACCACAACTAAGTGGGGTTTATACCAGGAATGAAAGGATGGTTCAACACAAGAAAATCAATTAATGTAATACAGCACATTAACAAATCGCAAGGGAAAAATTACATGATCATTTTGATTGAAGTTGAAAAAGCATTGGACAAAATTCAGCACCCTTTTCTGATAAAAACACTCCAAAAGATAGGAATCAAAGGTATCTATCTAAATATGATAAAGGGAATATATGAAAAATAGCCAGCATTGTACTCAATGGACAGAAACTGAAAGCTTTCCCCCTAAGATAAGAAACAAGACAAAGATGCCCACTGTCACCACTATTATTCAACACTGTGCTAGAAGTACTAGCTAGAGCAATCATGCAGGATAAAGAAATAAAAGGCATCCAAATTGGAAAGGAAGAAGTAAAACGCTCATTATTTACAGATGATATGATACTATACTTGAAAGTTTCTGAGAAATCTACAGCTAAAGTTACTTGAGCTAATAAACAAATTCAGCAAGGTGGCAGAAGATAAAATTAATGTGCAAAAATCAGTAACATTTCTATATACAAGCAATGACCTAGGTGAGGAGTCAGTTAAGGAAAAAATTCCATTCAAAATAGCAACTAAAAGAATCAAATACTTAGGAATGAACTTAACTAGGGATGTAAAGGACTTGTACTCAGAAAACAACATAACATTGCTAAAATAAATCAAAGGAGATCTAAATAGATGGAAAGACATTCCCTACTCATGGATAGGAAGGCTAAATATAGTTCAGATGTCATTCTCCCCAAACTGATCTACAGATTCAACACAGTACGAATCAAAATTCCAACAACCTCCCTTGAAGACTTGGAAAAACTAATTACTAAATTCATCTAGAAGGGAAAGAGACCCCCAAATAGCTAAAAGCATCCTAAAAAACAAGAATGAAGTGGGAGGATTAACACTCCCTGACTTTAAAATCTATTATAAAGCCACAGTGGTTAAAACAGCATGGCACTGGCACAAAGATAAAAGCACTGACCAATGGAATCGAACTGAGAGTGCAGAAACAGACCACCAAATCTATGGTCAACTGATTTTTGACAAGGTGCCCAAATCCTCTGAACTGGGACAAAAGAGTTTTCAATAATTGGGTATGGAAGAACTGGATATCAAAAGCCAAAAGAATGAAAGAGGATCCCTATCTTACACTCTACACAAAATTAACTCAAAGTGGATCAAACACCTAAATATAAGAACTAGCACCATAAAGCTTCTAGAAGAAAATGTAGGGAAACAACTTCAAGACCTAGTAATAGGAAGCAGCTTCCTACACTTTACACCAAAAGCATAAGAAATGAAAGAAAAATAGATAAATGGGAGCTCCTCAAAATCAAATGCATCTACACCTCAAAAGATTGTCAAAAGGTGAAGAGGCAGCCAACTCAATGGGAGAAAATATTTGGAAATCACATATCGGACAAAGGTTTTATTTCCTGTATATACAAGTAAATCATACAACTCAACAATTTATAACACAATGGGCTAAAGATATGAGTAGGCATTTTTCTCAAGAGCAAATACAGATGGCTCAAAAGCACATGAAGACATGCTCATTTTCATTGGCTTATAAGGGAAATGCAGATCAAGATTACAATGAGATATCATCTCACACCTATAAGAGTGGCTGCTATTAAACAAACAGGAAACTATAAATGTTGGAAAGGATGTGGAGGAACTAGGATACCTATGCACTGCTGGTGGGAATGTATAATGGTGCAGCCACTATGGAAGACTGTTTGGTGGCACTTAGGAAACTGAATATCAAGTTGCCCTATGACGCAGCAATTAGCATTACTTGGTATATACCCAGAGGAGCTAAAAGCAATGACACAAACAGATATATGCACACTGATCTTCACAGTAGCATTATTCACAATCGCCAAAAGATGGAAGCAAACCAAATGCCCATACACAGACAAGTGCATCAACAAAATGTGGTATATATATACGATGGAATATTATGCAGCAGTAAGATGAAATGATGTCCTGAAGCATCATGACTAGATGGATGAGGTTTGAAGACAAAATGCTGAGTGAAATAAGCCAGACACAAAAAGATAGCTACTGTATGATTCCACTTTTATGACCAGCATAAAGGTATAATCAGAGGCTGATAATACAGAATACAGGGGACTTAGAGATACATAGAAGCTACAGATGGGTGAAACGTTAGCTAATGAGGTTGAACTCCAATGTTAGCGAATAGATAGGAGTGAAGGTGGTTCTCTAATGGGTCTATAAGTAATATTATCACACTGAACATGAACAAGATCGAAAGGGGTTGTATAGACCTACAGGGCCCACTGATTAACACCAGAAATATGAATTAGTTCTCACAAGAACTACTTCAAAGATATGATTCTTGTACAAAGACTGTTCAAGTCCAGGGTACAGGGGGGAAAATGCCATTGTTTGTTATAAGCTCCATCTCTCTACCCAAACACCCCTAAAGAAAGGAATGGAAAGATCAAAGGTGGTGGTGGAGTTATACAGAGAAGAGAAGATTTATTTATTTATTTATTTAGCTACCCCTTGAATAGTTTTTTTTTTAAATACCAAAAAACACCAAACGCAAACATTCCTATTTTGATCATTCTGTTCTACATATACAATCAGTAATCCACAATATCATCACATAGTTGCATATTCATCATCACGATCATTTCTTGGAACATTTACATCTATTCAGAAAAAGAAATAAAAAGACAACAGAAAAAAAAATTGTACATACCATGCCCCTTACCCCTCCCTTTCATTGATCACAAGCATTTCAAACTAAATTTATTTTAACATTTGTTTCCCCTATTACTTATTTTTATTCCATATGTTCTACTTGTCTGTTGACAAGGTAGATAAAAGGAGTATCAGACACAAGGTTTTCACAATCACACAGTCACACTGTATGAAAGCTATATCATTATACAATTGTCTTTCAGAAACATGGCTACTGGAACACAGCTCTACATTCTCAGGCAGTTCCCTCCAGCCTCTCCATTACATCTTGAATAACAAAGTGATATCTACTTAATGCATAAGAATAACCTCCAGGATAACTTCTCGACTCTGTTTGGAATCTCTCAGCCATTGACACTTTGTCTCATTTCACTCTTCTCCCTTTTGGTTGAGAAGCTTTTCTCAATCCCTTGATGCTGAATCTCAGCTCATTCTAGGGTTTTTCTCAATCCCTTGATGCTGCGTCTCAGCTCACTCTAGAATTTCTGTCCCACGTTGCCAGGAAGGTCCACACCCCTGGGATTCATGTCCCACGTTGACAGGCGGAAGGTGGTGAGTTTGCTGGAGAGAGAGGTCACATATGAGCCACAAAAGAGGCTCTCTTGGGTTGACTCTTAGGCCTAAATTTTAAGTAGACTTGACCTATCCTTTGTGGGGTTAAGTTTCATATGAACAAACCCCAAGACTGGGGGCTCAGCCTATAGCTTTGGTTGTCCACACTGCTTGTGAGAATATCAAGAATTCAACTTGGGGAAGGTGAATTTTCCCCCATTCTCACGATTCCCCAGAGGGGACTTTGCAAATACATTTTTATTCACTGTTCAAATCACTCTGGCATTTATCGGGGCATCACTCTGGACAAACCAACAAAATCTCATGTCTTACTCAAGGTTCCATGTACTTATGTTGTTCAATTAAGCTATCTGCATAAGCTATATTAGGAAATGCACTAGTCAAAATATAAATTTTGTACCAAATAAACATTTTTTGCTTTAGTCTCACACATAGGTTGAAAATTTAAAATATTAATTACCATCTATTTTCAGTACCCTGCAGTAATGACATTCCTTTGTTCTTCCTCATGCAAAAACATTTTTTAAATTTGTACATTTAGTCACTATCATTATACACTCTAGGAATTCCTAGATTATACCATCTCAGTCTTTATCATCTACAGAAGATAGGATTCAACAGACAAATATAAATGCTGAATCATTAAACTGATACTTCTTCTGGTCTCCAGTATTTTAGAGCAGCTAGAAATAAAAAGCTAAAATTGTGGAAATGTAACCCATGTCAAACTCTGAAATATGTTCTACAACTAATTGTGGTGCTGTGATTTGAAATTTATAGCATTTTTGTACATATATTATTTTTCACAAGAAAAAAAGCCAATTGTGATGATAAAAAAGTATTTAAGCCCTCTAGCCTCCTATATCGTGGAGCATCCAGAAGGAAAAATATGAGAGGATCGTATGGTTGCCCATGACAAACTCTGGGATCTGTCCTACAACTACTTGTTGAAGAGTGCTTTGAAAACTATTGCTTTGTATATATGTTATTCTATACAATAAAAATGTTAAAAATAAAAAAAAGAAGATTGAAGCGGGTTGTATAGATCTACGTGTCCCACTGACTAACACTAAAAATAAGAATTAGTTTTTGCAAGAATTACTCCAAAGATATGATTCGTGTACACAGAGTGTTTAAGTCCAGGGTACAGGGGGAAGACTGATAGTGCATGCTATGGGCTACGTTCAAAAGGAAAACATCAGCACTACCACAGCAACAGCAGAGGTAAATAATGGAGGGAGGGACAAGAGTTAAGGGGAGATTTAGCTTTCTTATTTGGCGAAGATGTATTTATTGGTTTTCTTTCTCTTGGGAACAATGAAATTATCTAAAATTGAGAATGCTGAAGGACTGTGGACTTTGGGCACTACACATGATGCCCAACGAATGCAGGTGGCCAAAGGATGCACTGACTGAGAAGTAGATTGGCAAACGATAGTGTATACTTAGGAACGAAGGTTGTGCTGCTATAAAAAGGAACAAACTCGTGTGGAATGCAATGATATGAATGAACACATGGGACATTTGGAGAGGCAAAATAAGCCAGAAACAAAAGAACAATGGCATGGCCACCTTTAGAAAATGCTTATAAGAAAACAGGGGCCCAGATTGTAAGCTTTTAGAGCCGACACATTACGTCCAGAGTGGTGATTATTATTTTCTGGATTTCAAGAGGCTGTTATATATATATATATATATATATATATATATATATATATATATATATATATAAAACCCTGATATTTAGAGATAAGAACAAAGCCAATCAGGTTGGGGCTAAAGTAATTCAGAACACAGGGGTAAGGAAGACAAGTGTCCATACTTTAGAACTACACATACTCTTTGTGACCAAAGGAAGAAAGGTTTATTTGGTCTGGAACTGAAATTTTCTATAGCACATAATCTAACTCAACCTATTTGCATAACTCATTTGAACCACTAAAACACAGGTTGCTCAGAATAAGAAAGAGGTCCTTTAATCCTGTACAGATTATTGTAATGCCTGGATACATCTTAGAGTATATTAAGCAGATAATCAAAAAGTATTGGCAAAGTCCCTTGAGGATTGGGAGAAAGAGTATGGAACTATTAAATCTTATCATCAGGGAATCCCCTGATACTATGTCAAACTTTAGGGCCACCAAAATCAATAGGCCATGCCTTTAATCCTGAGGCTTACTTTTGTGACACTTATGTAGATAGCGGAGAAGCTTAGATTACCTATAGGCATGTCTAAGAGTTACTTTGGAGGACCTCTTTTGCTGTTCAGATGTGGTCTCACTTTCTAAGCCCAACTCTGCAAGTGAAATCATTGCCATGCCTCTACAAGGGACATGACATCCAGGGGTGAAAGTCTCCCTGGAGACGTGGGAGTGACACCCACCCTGGGACCATGGAATCAACAATTCCATCCTGACCAAAGGGGGAAAACAAGTGTAACTAATAAAGTATCAGTGGCAGAGAGAGTTCAAATACAGTTGAGAGGCTACTCTAGAGGTTGCTTTTATGCAAGCTTTAGTTAGACCTTGCACCTATAATAACCTGCCACCCCTAAAGACAGGGATGGAAAGATCAAAGGTGATGGTGAAGCTATACAGTGAAGATAGGATTTAACAAATGAATATGAATACTGAATCATTAAATCGATATCTCTTTTAGTTTCCAGTATCTTAGAGCAGCAAGAAGTAAAAACTTTAAACTGTGGAATTGTAACCCATGTCAAACTCTGAAATATGTTCTATAACTAATTGTGATGCTGTGCTTTGAAATTTATTGTTTTGTATAAATACAATTTTTCACAAAAAAAGATTTAAAAAAGCGATTGTGATGATAAAAAAAATTTAAGCCTTCTAGTCTGCTATATTCTGGAGCAGTTAGAAAGAAAAATCTGAGACGATCATATGGTAGCCCATGACAAAACTCTGGGATCTATCCTGTAACCATTTTTTAAAGAGTGCTTTGAAAATGATGGCTTTTTTTTTTATTTCTTTGCTTTGTATATATGTTATACTATACAATTAAAAAGTTAAAAAAAAATCTCCTTCATAACTGCCCTTCAGAGGGAAGGGTCATAGAAGTCTTGCATCAGCAATTAAATGTTTCCACTGAAAGGGGTACACATCACTTTCATTCACAGTCCATTGGCCAGAAACTTGTCATGTGGCACCACTAAACCAAAAGGGAGGAGAAGAGAACTGGTTATCACCGAGTACTACTAACTGCCACACAAATCTAAACCTCGTTCATGAGCTCCAGACCTGTGCAAACAAATGCCCTCTCAACATCTTCACCAAATGTTCCACTGTCACCTCAAATTACTGTGTCCAAAATTAAGTCTATTTATTCTCAATCCTTCCCCCTCTTTTGTGATCACTGAAAGCAATATGTACCCCAGAAAGCTATGTTCTTAAAGATAATCCATTCTCATGTGTGGACCCATTGTAAGTAGGATCTTTTGGTGAGTAGGATATATACATATTTTAATTTTTTTTGTTTGTTTTTTAGTTTGTAAAGTAGGATCTTAACTTAAGCTGTCATCCAGGGTGGGTCTTAATCCTCTTACTGGAGTCCTTTATAAGAGAATGTAATTCAGACAAAAAGAGAGAAAGTCATGGAAACAAGAAGCTGAAACCAAGAAACTGGGAAGAGAAATGAAACTAGCAGGCACGACCATGAGCCTTGTCATGTGACAGCGGAATCTAGTATCGCAGACAGCTAGTCTTCAGGAAGAAAGCATTACCTTTATGATGCCTTGATTTGGACATTTTCAGTTTCAAAACTATAAGCTTATAAGCTAATTAATTTCCATAGTAAAAAAATGGGTAAAAGATCTGAATAGACATTTTTAAAGAGAATATTCAAACAGCTGAAAAGCACATGAAAAGATACTCAACATCACTATCAGGGAAATATAAATCAAAATCACAGCGAGATATCATTCCATACCTACTAGAATGGCTACTCTTAAAAACAAAACAAACAAACAAACAAAAAACACAAAACTACAAGTGCTGCAGAGAATGCCAAGAACTAGGAACACTCCTTCATTGCTGGTGGCAATGTAAATGGTGCAGCTGCTCTGGAAGACAGTTTGTTGGTGCCTCAGGAAGCTAAATACAGAATTGTCATATGATCCAACAATCCTGCTCCTAGGCATATACTCAGAAGAACTGAAAGTAGGGATTCAAACAAATACTTATACACTAATGTGCATGGTGGCAGTATTCACAATTGTGAAAAGATGGTAGCACCTCAAATATCCATCAACCTGTCAGTGGATAAATAAAATGTGGTATATACTCACAATGGAATATTATTCAGCTATAAGAAGGAATGAAGTCCTGGTGCATGCAATAGCATGGATGAACCTCAAGGATATCATATTGAATGAAATAAGTCAGACACAAAAGGACAAATATTGTATGATCTCACTATGAACTAACTGTAAGAACCAAAATTCACAGAGTTAGAATCTAGACTACAAGTTATCAGGAGATAGAGTGGGATTAGAGAATGGGAAATGGATGCTTAACTTGTACAGAATTTTTATGTAGGCAGATTGTAAAGGTTTGGAAATGATTAGTGATGATGGTAGCATATTATTGTGAGTGTAACCAAAAGGACTGAACTATATGTGAATATAATCAAAAGAGGAATCTTTAGTATATATATATATATCATTAGAATAAAAACTAAAAGATAAAACACATGATGAAACTAAAAGATAAAATATGAACCCTGGTGTTGACGATGGTGGACTATAGTTAACAATACAAGTATAAGAATGTTCCTTCATGGGTTATAACAAATTTTTGATACTAATACAATGTGGTAATAATAAAGAGGTAGTATATAGGAAAAAAATATACAGCTAATATAAATAATGGATGTTAGAGATATTTTAATAATCTTACTTCAATTGTAATAAAGGTAACTACTATTAAAAAATGGTACAATCATAAAAAAATAGCTCTACTATTAATAGTAACAAATGTTCCACACCAATGCAAGATGTTAGTAGTGATGGGATAAGGGTCTCCTGTATTTTACACATGATCATTTCCTAAACACAAAACCTCTCCAATAAAATATATATATATATATTTTAAAACCTACTGAATAAAATTTTTTTTTTAATTTTAATAAATGTTAGGCATTAATTTTTTAAAAAGAGCTATAGGGTGATAATCGTTAATCAACTTTTGCTGTTTCTCTTTGTTGACAGACATATGAACAACCCTGGGAGGTTAAAATTAATCTTTAGAAATAATTGCAAATAATTCAACAAACACAGCACAGAAAATGAGTTTTTGTAACCTGAGCTAAAGTTGGTAAGATGAATTTGCATTGTCAAGTTTAGTAATCATAAACTTGATAGTTCTGTCATAGTTTTTGTAACCTGAGCCAAAGTTGGTAACATGAACTAGCATTGTCAAGTCTAGTAATCATAAACTTGGTAGTTCTGTCATTAGTATCTAAACACACTCATACTGAATACACAGGTCAGTGACAAACTGCAAATACATTGTTCGGCATATGCCTTTTCCTTGCTTTAGCACATCCTCCTTGTTCTTCTGTTCTACAGAATACACCAATTAGATTTACAATCAGAAAAGGGAAATCTCTATGCCTGCCATTACTGCTGAATATATTTAATAATCATCTTTTTTAAACAAATATAACAAAAGGTTATGAAGAAATTTCCATGCAATGAGAAAACTATTTATTTGTAACACAGATGATGGTACAGACATCTGTGAAACTGCTTATTAAAATAACATCAAAGAGAGGCTCTCTGGAAAAAACAGATCTGTCGTATTTCAAAAGAAATAAAACTTAACCCTTAACACTGAAAGAAAGGTCAAGATTTTTAACCAACAGGAGACAATTACGTATTTTCTAAATTTAGGGGTTTGGAATGAAATTTATCCAGCTCTCATTAAGAATAAAAGGAAAAGATGTGTCTGTAACAATTGGATTTTTGGAATGTCATCTCTCTAGTCACAAGAACAATACTGAAAGTAATTCCAGTGTACAAGGTTAGCCACAACGAGTACACAAGACATGTCAGAATAAATACAAAAGTAAATATTCAGCAAAAACAGGTAAAATTTATAAAGGGCAGGCAGGAAAAAAAGGCTTAAAATCTATCACACAAAATGTAAAACAGTAAAAAAGCTAGAAAAACCTAACATTCAAAAACAGATATATAATTAATTAGGTTATTGAATGGCAATACTGTGGAATATTTACACAGTAAATAAAATTGTCTGCAAATGTTTAGAATAACAGAAAAACACTTACATCATTTAAAAAAGAAGATTCAATAATACACATATTCACTCTCCCCACCCACACAGGAAAAAAAAGAGACAAAGTAAGCTATTAAAATGATCTGTGTTGTAACTGGTGGTAATTTTAGCTTTCATCTTCAAATTTTCTATAATATATATTGTTCTTATAATCATAAAAATTGATTAAACTTACACAATTCTAGCATACACCTTTATTAAATACACATGAAATGTATACAGGAATTGTACTTTCTGTATGATTTTTCTGTAAGCCTACAACTACTCCAAGAAAATAAAATAAGCTCATAAAAAAATACCCATGAAATACTTGCAAAAATATCTGTCGCCTTAAATGACTAGATTTAATACTTCAAGAAATTTTTTCCTGGATAAAAATATAACATTTGGTTCCTTTCCAAACTCAGAAAGCCTTTTTCCAGATTGTAGAACATATCTAGAGCTATAAGAATTATATGGAGAGTAAATTGGAGGGAATGAAGGAGGCAGAAAATAGGAAAAGTTAAACCTATGACTTCCACTTTTATCCATGTAAATATTGTCTAAACAGCCACTCTCCTGTCTGCCCCACCCAATGGATTTCAACAATGCCAGCCTACACAACCTCAAGAAGCAGCAATCACATTGTTTTCTCATGGACTACTATGAAGTAAAGAGTAATCACTGTTCAATGCACCACTTTGTCTATTGTGTGGAAGGCACTGAGCTAGGTTCTTGACCTATAGGAACATGCTGCCTATCTTCAAGCAGTCAGTATTCCTCCCAAGTTACCCCATGCAGGCTGACAATCTTTCACATGTAGAGCAAGGTAGTGGTATTAGGACTTTCAAGCTACAAAATTTTTGAAGCAGATTTGATCAGACAGAAACAAATAGAAACATTATCACATGCAGAAATAAAAGAAGCAATTAGCTAATATAGCTCAATTTCTACAAAAATAGTATACTGACTTTGCAGACAGTAAACAGTCCATTTAGTTATCATGTTTCTTCATTATGTTTACATTTGCACTGCTGGTGCAAAACAATGGTAAGTAAAATCGCTAGAGACTTAACACAAATCAAGGCAGAGGCACCAAACGGAATATATTTATAAAGCGTACAATTTGATGAGCTGTCCTTGAAACCATCAACACAATCAAGATAATTAGCATGCCCATCACCCCAACAATTTCATCAAGCAAGAACAAATCTTTTTAACACTATGTGTGAACACATGGGAAGTACACACGAGCCCTTCAGCTGAAGACTGAAGTACAACAATTGTCTCAAGGAAAAGCACTTGTGCAATTGAGCTGCCAGCTAAATTAACCACTTTTCTCAAAGAAAACATTTTTTTTTTACTTGTTTCATATATTTTGCCCAGGTTTGCAGCTGTTTCAAGTAGGAAAATAAATATGGTCCCAGGGACTTCATCTTGCCCAGAAGTCTACACATTTACTTTTATCTGCTCCATATTTGTCTTTCTTAAGCTTACTTGGTGAATGTGATTATTTGCTCCATCTTGCCTCTGTAGACTCGGAGCAAATCCCTTTCAACAGAGTCCTGCATTTTAGCAGGCTGTCCACACCTTTGATTATTTTGGTTCTGTTACTCTTACAGCGTGAAACCAGAACAGGACCAAGAGCTCCCCGTTCACCAAGATCACACAGAACTGCATGATAATTTCTATTTTAAGAGGCAGGTGTGGTGGGGTGAAAAGAACCCCAGAGTAAGGAAGACTCATGCTCAAGTTCTGGCTCAGACACTTCACACTTGGTACCTTTAGCAAGCTCACTCAAATCCTGTGAACCCTAGATGCTTCATCTATATACTCACATAACATATCTCACAGTTCCCTATGAAGAAGAAATGAGATAAGAAAACACTTTGTAATCTGTAAGGTACTGTACAAAAATAAAATGATATGAAGCATATTAAAAGCTCTTAAGCATTAACTAACATAGAAATGTATCATCTTCTGAGTACAATTTCAATTATTTCCCCTTAAATCTTAAATGCCGAATCAGAAAATCATTTAAAAGTGTGGCCCAACTTAATTTTAAAAACTCACCTTAAATCTAATTCACAAATTCCTTAACCCGTGTGTAAGTACTTGAAGACTACTTACATTTCTTGGAATTTTCACATTTCATGAGTGATAAAAATAAATATTCTTTGGGAACTGTGTTATATATCAGGCTGAAACTGCAATTTTGAAGCAAACGAATTCATAAATGATACATCAATTACTTACTTCTGTAACATTGTGGCACGAAGTGCAATAATATTTGCCTTCATCGGTAAGGCCCCAAGAGACAGCAGCACACTGAGTACAGCGTTCTTTGAACTCTTTCTATAGGAAAAGAGGATAGAAAAGGTGTTAACGAACAAATTACACTTAATACATTTTATAAATGAAAATCATCGAAATAAAAATAAATCAGAGGCGAATAACAATTCAGTCTCTGAACCAGTATAAAGCAAATCAAACTCTTTTCTAAAATATATATAGTGTGAGGAAAAAGAAGAAAAGGTGGTAAGGGTAAAACTGCAAACAGAGAAGAGTAAATAAAACTCCTTGAAAACACTGAATGAAAAAAAGGCAAGCTTTAAGTATAGAGAAGACTTAAAACATAGAAATAGCATATCATTTGGAACCTCCTTCAGGTCCCTAAAAACACACACTCACCACAAAGAAACCAGATTTTTATTAGAATTGTTTCAAGTTTCATTGTATTCATTCAGCAATTATAATGAGTATCAACTATTATAGTTATTTGAGTATAACTAAATGTATCAGGCATTTTACTAGACGCTAGGGATTCAATGGTGAGTGAAACAGACGTGATCCCTACGTGATCCCTACTCAGAGTATACATGCTAATGGTGAGTTATAATTATTAATGTATATTAACCATTCATCAATCAATGAACACTTATTGAGCAGCTATTATGAGTAAGGCCTTCTATCATCATACTGCTTCTGTACGTCAAAGACCTAACTCTGACTGACACTAAATCACTGATTCCTAATGTCTTAGGTGTTGCACAACTTATTATTCTTGATAAGAAGACCTAACACTTCGTCGACACCATTAAAGAATGCAGCATTTTATGAGGCATGTCAAAAATGAAAGCAAAATTGTTCTGACAACGTGGTCAAGTCTTCAACGACCCCATGCTGATAACTACCTTAACATTGGGGTGTCCGCAAACCGGTATTTGGAATCACTGCACCAGACCGAGGCGAGGATTCCCAGAGAGATCTGCAGGGGTTACTTGGGTGGATTCTGGTTCCAGCCTCTGCCCCTCCCTCCCCCACCACAGCATCAATGGGAACTTGTGGGTGGTCCGGTTGACAAAGGATGCGCCATGTGGGTGGCCTCCCCACAAAACCCACAACCTCATCTTCCTCCTTAAACACACCCATATCACAAACAAACCACCCTGCCTGCACCCACAACCTCGCTGAGCCTGAAACTCCTGTCTCGTTCCCAAGAACTCGAGTCGCCCGCCAACCCTGGCCCGTTTCCCGGCCTCGCATCCTTCCGGCCCGCCCCTCTACTTTCGGCGGCCTGCCTCACAGCCACTTAGCATCCTCCAACCCCTTCCCCTTAGCCTCACTCCGCTCCAGTCCCAGCTGTGCCCCGGCAGCCAGCGGCACCGCCTCCTTACCGCCTCCTCTAGGTCCATAACGGCGCCGCCCCCGTCGCCGCCACCACCGCCGCCGGGCACTATGAACCGGGTCTGGAGCGCAGCTTTCGGGAGCGGATAGTGCAGCCCTCCTGCCGGAAACAGGAAGCCCTGGCTTTGGGTTCCGGGTGCCTGCGGCCTCGGTGAAACCTGGACAAGCTCTGGGGGCAAAACTGCGTAAATCCGGTAGGCGCTTCTAGTCTTGCTAACTAAAACCAGCCAATAAACAATTGGGCGGGGCCTGCTGCCGAACTAATCCAATCACGCCTCGTTCTAATGGTGGTGCCTTACAGGACCCATTTTTTCGTTGCGAGACTTAGGGAGGCTAGGGAGGGCCAAGTTCCAGAGCTAGAGCTACCCGCGCTCACAATGCACGGCTTCCTTTCTCCACCCCTTACTGGGTTTTTTTTTTTTTTTAATAAGGGAAATGAGGCAATTGGAATGCCAATTTTATTTAGTAAACAAAACAGCATCTTCGCTGACTGACAAAATCTATCCAACTATTAAAAGCAAAACAAAATTATCTTAAGAGATAGTCATACAGATCTTGGTATTACCTACAGGTATACGTTTAAAGAGAGAGGGACAGACAGACACAGAATATTGAAGCGGAATACTGCATCTGAAATTGCCTGATAAAATTCAGAGAGAGCGAGTGAGGGAGTCAGAAGCAGGGATATCATGTCATATTTTCTCTCTTCTTCAGTGAGTCTTTTAACGTCTTCCACAAGCTGTCTTTTCTGTTCAGTTTCTTCTCCATCAGAGGAGGTGGATTCCTTGCAGCTTTCCCTCACATGAAGAAGGCATCAATACAGAATCTGAGGGCAACTGGGGTCTCACCGAAAGTGCAGTTATATTCTCCCACCAGACTCAGGCCTTCTGTGGATACCCAAATTTTCAACATAGTAGTTCTTCAATGTTGAAATTTTCACAAAAGCCTAGGACTCTTTTCTTTTCTTTTTTTAATTAATTAAAAAAAATTAACAACAAACAAAACATTAAGATATCATTCCATTCTACATATACAATCAGTAATTCCCAATACCATCACATAGTTGCACATTCATCATTTCTTAGAACATTTGCATCGATCCAGAAAAAGAAATAAAAAGACAACAGAAAAAGAAATAAAATGATAACAGAGAAAAAAAAGATTATACATACCATACCCCTTACCCCTTGCTCTCATTTACCACTAGCATTTCAAACTAAATTTATTTTAACATTTGTTCCCCCTATTATTTATTTTTATTCCATATGTTCTACTCTTTTGTTGATATGGTAGATAAAAGGAGCATCAGACACAAGGTTTTCACATTCACAGAGTCTCATTGTGAACGCTATATCACTATACAATCATCATCAAGAAACATGGCTACTGAAACACAGCTCTACATTTTCAGGCAGTTCCCTCCAGCCTCTCCACTACATCTTGAACAGCAAGGTGATATCTACTTAATGCGTAAGAATAATCTCCAGGATAACCTCTCGACTCTGTTTGGAATCTCTCAGCCATTGACACTTAGTCTCATTTCACTCTTCCCCCTTTAGTCAAGAAGGTTCTCTCAATCCCTTGATGTTAATTCTCAGCTCATTCTAGGGTTTTTCTCAGTCCCTTGATGCTGAGTCTTAGCTCATTCCAGGATCTCTGTCCCATGTTGCCAGGAAGGTAGGACTCTTTTTTTACCACAATCTCTGCCTCATCACCTAGAACATAGAGACTGTGGGCCTGAAGAGATGGTGCATGGGACAGGTGCATTTTGATGCAGAGCAAGATGGAAGAAAAGGTTGAGAAAAGAGACACTTTCTGGAGGGATCAGGCTTGCAGGGAGGGAGGCATGAGGAGAGGGAGTACTTAACCGGCCTTTTTTTTTTCTTGCTGGCTTTCAATAGCATGGATGAGATATTTGAAAAAGAACACAAGTTGTTGCATCAGACCTGGTTTTCTAATCACATTTTTCATTTTATTTTACTTTGTTTTGTTTTCTGTTTTTACTTACTTCAGTTTGCCTCCTCTGTAAAAGTTAGTTATTTCTTGATTGCCAAGAAATGGAATGTCCCAGATGTCTGTCAACAGACCAGTGGCTAAACAAGCTGTGGTATATACATACGATGGAATATTATGCAGCTGTAAGACAAAATAAAGTCATGAAGCATATAACAATGTGAATGAACCTTGAGGAAATTATGCTAAGTGAAATTAACCAGAAATAAAAGGACAAATACAGTATGGTTTCACTAATTTGAACTAACATTAATGAGTGAACTTTGAGGGTTAAAGTTAAGAACACGGGTTATCAGGAGATAGAAATAGGATAGAGATTGGACAATTGGTGCTGAAGGAATACAAATTGTGCAACAGAACTGATTGTAAAAATTCAGAAATGGATAGCACAGTACTACCTGACTGTAGCACAATAATATAAGTAAAAGGTTTTAAGATATGAGGTATTTGAGAGAAAGGAAAGTAGACAAAAGGATTGTAAATGAGCATGCTTTATTGGGCTGCACTCAGGGGCAGAGCTCACCGAACCCAAGAGGGACGGAGGTGAGTCCCCGCATGAGCTTTGGCGAGTGCAGTTTTTAAGGGCAGGGGTTAGGTGATGACATGAAAGGGGCAGCATATTAAACAAAGGATTATTATGCTAACGGGTTGAGCAGCGGGTGGTTAGATGTCCGTGAATAGATGTTTGCTGCTCAAGGACCTTGATTGTAATGGTTCACCTCCCTTCACCTCCTGTTCTGGAGTGACTTCATGATTCCAGCCTTACAGCCCTCCCTTATTCCCCCGACCTAACAATAAGTACGCTAAATGAAGCTGAATGTGATTATGATTGAGGGAGAAGGGCTGGGGGCACATATGAAACCAGAAGGAAAGGTAGATAAAGACTGAATTGACATAATTTAGGAATGACTAAAGGGGACAATGACAGTGATTAAATGTGCAAATAAAAAACGTTTCTGCATGAGGGAGAACAAATGATGGTCCACATTGCAAGATGTTGAAAATGTGTGCTGGTTTGAAAGGATGTATGCACCCTAGAAAAGCCATGTTTTAATCAAAATCCCATTTCATAAAGGCAGAATAATCCCTATTCAATACTGTAGTTTGAAACTGTAATCAGATCATCTCCCCGGATGATGTGATTTAGTCAAGAGTGGTTGTTAAACTGGATTAGGTGAGGACATGTATCCACCCATCTGGATGGGTCTTGATTGGTTTATTGAAGTCCTATAAAAGAGAAAACATTTTGGAGAATGGGAGATTTGGAGAGAGCAGGGAATGCTGCAGCACCACGAAGCAGAGTCCACCAGCCAGCAGCCTTAGGAGATGAAGAAGAAAAGTGCCTCCCGGGAAGCTTCATGAAACAGGAAGCCAGGAGAAGGAGGTAGCAGATGAAGAACTCTGACTGTGTTCGCCATGTGCCCTTCTACTTGAGAGAGAAACCCTGGACTTCATCAGCCTTCTTGAACCAAGGTGTTTTTCCCTGGATGGATGCCTTTGATTGGACATATGTGTAGACTTGTTTTAATTCGGACTCGGCCTTAGTCCCAATTAATAAGTTGTAAACTAGCAACTTATTAAATTCCGCCTTTCAAAAGCCATTCCATTTCTGGTATATTGCATTCCATCAGCTAGCAAACTAGAACAGATGGTATACAGGAAAAAGTACAATCAATGCAATCTAGGGTCTGTAGTCATCAGTAACACTGTAATATGCTTCCACTGAATATAACAAAGGCATTATGCCAAAACTAAATGCCAAGAAGGAGGGGCATGGGGCAAGGTATGGATTCTCTGTGGAAGAAAAAGAAGTGTCTTCGTATAGGTTCTGGTGGCAACATCATGTCTCTATACTTAAGTTGGATTTATGATATGTGAATAAAACTGTTTAAAAACGAACAGAGAGAAACAAGTGCTAGAAAAAAATGCAGAAAAAAAGATGTACCTATTCATTGTCAGTAGGGAAAATGAGAGTTGCAGCCCCTTGGAGGGCAGTGTGGTGATTCCACAGGAGGCTAGGGGTAGGGTTGTCATATAATCCTGAAATCCATTTGTGGGGACACAAATGGATATTTGCACACCAGTGTTTATGGGAGCAGTGCTAAAAAATCAATGTGGTATTGGTGCAAAGTTAAAGAAAAAGATTAATGAAATTGAATGGAAAGTCCAGAAACTGACCCCTAAATACATATAAGATTAACTGATTTACAACAAAGGTGCCATTACAAATCAGTGGGGAGTGGATGGTTTTTCTATAAATGGTACTGTATCAGTTGAGCATTGATAAGAAAAAAATATTGACCCCTGCTCACACTCTATACAAATATTAATTTGAAATAAATCATAGAATGACGTGATGAATAAAATCATAAAGTTTCTAGAAAACAACATAGAATATCTTCATGATATGGAGCAAGCCAAGGTTCTTAAACAAGCATTAACCATGAAAAATAAGATTGCTAACTTGTACTTCATTAAAATTAAGAGCTCTAGTTCATTAAAAGATATTGTTAAACCAAATCAAAAACTAAGATAAGATATCCACAATACATATATTCAAGAAAGGACTTCTATCCATAACAGATACTAAATACCTACAAATCAATTAAAACAATAAACAACTCAACTAAAAATGGACAAAACACTTAAACAGGTATTTCACAAAAGAGGCTAACTAAATGGCTAATAAATATATGAAAAGGTGCTCAACATCGCTACTCATCAGAGAAATGCATATTAAAATCACAATGAAATAACACAACACACCCATCAGAATGGCTAGAATTTTAAAAAGTGACAATATCAAGGTTCGGCAAGAATGTGGGTAAACTGGATCTTATACATAATTGTATAAGAGCATTTTAAAAAGCTGTTTAAAAGTAAGTTTAGAAAGTAAATGTAGAAAACTGTTTGTAAGTAAAGCTAAATACATGCTATGGCTCAACAATTGCACTCCTAAGTATATACCCAGGATAAATGACACATATGTTCACCAAAAGGCTTACATGTACAAGTATGTGCATAAAAGCTTTATTTATAATAGCCCAAATCACAAACAACCCAAATGTCCATCAACAGGGGAATGGATAAACACATTGTTATATATTCACACATTAGGATACTTTATAGTAGTAGTGAAAAAGAATGAATACCTGCTACAAACAACAACAACATGGATGAATTTCACAAACATAATTATGTGTAAAGGAAGCCTGTGCTAGATTAAAAATGGCCTTAAATTCTTTTTTCACTCCTCACATTTGAAAGGTGAGGTCTATTTTCTCTGGACTGATTTTGGGATCAGCTTTGACCAACAGAATGCCACTTCAGTGATGCTGTGTAACTTCCAAGGCAATGCTTTTTTAGCCTCTGCTTTTGCTTTTTTTGGAATGATCCTCCTTGGAAGCCAGCTGCCATAGTCCAACTACCTAGGAAGGACGTGTTAGCTCATGTGAAATGGAGAAGCCACATAAAGGAGGGAAGAAGTGTCAGACACATAAGTAAAACCTTCTTGGTCTTCCAATGGACCCATCCACTAGCTATATGCAGTCTAGTGAATGACACCAGCTGATGCTAGGTGGAACCACCCAGCTAAGTTCAGCTCAAATTCTTGACTCAATTAAATAGTTATTGTTTTGATGTTGTTGTATGCCAGCAGACAAGCTAAAGAAATTGGTTCTCAAAGTAGAATAAGGATGTGACAAAAGCCTAAAGCAGATCTAAGCTGACACCTCTGCTCTAGACATTTCAGAAAAACATTTGAGTACACCTCCCCATTATGTGAACATATATTTATTTATAAATTGTACACAGGTTGGACTGTCCTAGTATAACATATTATAGAACACACAAAATGGAAGAATTAAAATGAGATATTCTAAAACATTTAATAATTTATTTTATTTCTTAACAGAATAAATAACATTCCTTTCGCTGAAAATATTAGTAAATGTAATATAATCAAAGGCTTCACTATTTTTTAAAACCTTCCTGTGTAATACAGTTATTTGTAGTTCTATTTCTAAGTTCAATTTCTTTTATTTCTCTTTTAATGTAATTTTGTTGAGATAAATTGATATATCCATCCAAAGTATATAATCAGTTGCTCAAAGTATCATTACAGTTGTACATTCATCGATAAAATCAATTTTAGAATATCAAGTTTTTTTTGTTTTTTGTTTTTTGTTTTTACATGGGCAGGCACCTGGAATCGAACCTCGGTCCTCTGGCATGGCAGGAGAGCATTCTTGCCTGCTGAGCCACCGTGGCCCACCCAGAATATCAAGTTCTTTTAATACTTGTTTTTAATGGTGGTATTACAGAAAAGATGGTCACCAAATTACACACCAAATGTTTTCATAACAATAGAATCATTTGCAAACATCCATTCCCAAAATGCTCCCTCCCTAACATGACTTCCTTCAAAAAAAAAAAGCAGTTACTTTTACACACATTTAACACATGGGTGCCTGACATATGTCAGACACTGTTTTAGGCACAGGGGATAAAGCAATTAACTAAAAAAACCTCTACCTCATGGAGACATCTAATGAATAGATAAACAAATAATTGAAGGAACAGCTAGAGAAGGATGGGAAGGCAATGGATACAGCAATTCCAGGGTGTAAGTGATCTGGGAGGGTCTTCTACACCACATAAGGAGGCCCTGGTTGCAAAAGCTGAAGAACCGAAAGGCAGAGAATCAGAGAACCATCCAGCTGGTGCAAACAGCCTAACACCCCTTTCCAAACAGAAACCAGGAGCTCTCAGGAACACATAGACAGGGAGACAGGGATTAGGAAATTGCACTGCAATGCATCACCACAGTGTTGTGTGCTACCCCATGCCCCTCATCCTACTCCACATCCATCCCATAAATACAAAGCTTTAGACTGCTGAAGGAAATCAACTTCCAAAGTAAACCTATCACAATATTTACATGCCTCAAAGACAATAGGGGATCACTAAGCATATCATGATGCAGACAGTATAGCCCAGCCTAATGACCAGATTAAAACACCAGAGGAGACACAGACTCTGGAACAACTAATCAAAGATGTTCACACAGCTCTACTAAATAAAATAAATGGGATTACTAATGACATGAAGGAGACCAAGAAGACACTAAGAAAGCGCACAGAGGAATTTGAAAGAATAAATATAAAAATAGCAGATATCATGGAGATTAAAGATGCTGTAGACCAAATAAAAAATATACTTGAGACACACAATGGCAGAATTAAAGAGGCGGAAGAAAGAATAAGTAAACTAGAGGACAGGACAACTGATTTCAAACAGTCAAAACAACAAATGGCAAATAAGATGGAAAATTTTGAATTAGATCTCAGGGGAATGATGGACAAAACAAAGTGCACAAATATAAGAATCATCGGTGTCCCAGAAGGAGAAGGAAACAGTAAAGGGCTAGGAAGACTAGTGGAGAAATAAGGGGGGGAAACTCTCCAACACTAATAAAGGACATAAATATATAAGTCAAAGAAGCTCAATGAACTCCAAACAAAATAAATCCAAATAGGCCTTCCCCAACACACATACTAATCAGTCGTTCAAGTGATGAAGAGATGCAGAAAATCTTGAAAGTGACAAGAGAAAACCAATCTACTACATACAAGGGAAACTACATAAGACTGAGTTCAGACTACTCAACTGGCACTATGGAGGTGAGAAGGCAGTGGTATGATATATTTAAGATCCTGAAAGAGAAGTACTTCTAGCCAAGAATTCTGTACCCAGCTAAATTGTCCTTCAAAACTGAGAGAGAGATTAAAATTTTCACAGACAAACAAATGCTGAAAGAATTTGTCAACAAGAGACTGTCCCTACAAGAAATATTAAAGGGAGTTCTGCAAGATGAAAAAAAAGAAAGACAGGAGAGGGAGGCCTGGAGAAGGGCACAGAATTGAAGAGTACCACTAAGGGTAACTTAAAGGATAAAAAGAGAAAAAAGGAAAAGAAAATTTTGATTTGACAAGTAAAACCCAAAGTATAAGATGGTGGACTCAACAAGTGCCTTTTTAATAATAACTTTGAATGTTAATGGACTAAATTTACCAATGAAAAGATACAGATTGGCAAAATGGATTAAGTAACATAATCCAGCTATATGCTGCTTATAAAAGTCTCATCTTAAACACAAGGATACAAAGAGATTGAAAGTGAAAGGATGGAAAAAGATGTTCAACATGAGTTTCAAACAAAAGAAAGCAGGAGTAGCTATACTAATATCAGACAAAATAGACTTTAAATGTAAAGACATCATAGGAGACAAAGAAGGGCACTATATCCTAATAAAAGGGACAATTGACCAAGAAGATAAAACAATCATAAATGTTTATGCTCCCAACCAAGGAGCTCCAAGGTACTTGAAACAGACATTGGCAAATGGGAGCAATAGATGTTTCAACAATAACAGTAGGAGACTTCAATACACCACTCTCCTCTATAGACAGGACAACCAGACAGAAGACCGACAAGGAAAATAGAGAAGTTAAATAACTTGATAAATGAATTAGACCTAACAGACATAGATAGGTCATTAAACCCTAAAACATCAGGATATACATTCTTCTCTAGTACTCATGGAATATTCCCCAGGATAGATCATATGCTGGGGCACAAAAAAGGTCTTTATACATTTAAAAAGATTGAAATTATTCAGAGCAATTTCTCTGATCACAATGGAATGAAGTTAGATATCAATAACCACCAAGGAACAAGAAATTTCACAAATATATGGAGATTAAATAACACAGTCATAAACAACCAGTGGGTCAAAGAAGAAATTGCTAGAGAAATCAGTAGCTATATGGAGATGAATGATAATGAGAATGTAACACATCAGAACTTATGGGATGTGGCAAAGACTGTGCTGAGAGGGAAATTTATTGCCCTAGATGCCTATATTAAAAAAAAAAAAGCAAGGAAAATTTTTTTTTAAATATATAGAAAAAAAAAGAAAGAGAAAAAATTAAGGACTTAATTGGTCACCAGGAAAAACTTGAGAAAGAACAGCAAACTTACCCCAAAGCAAATAGAAGAAGAGAAACAATAAAGATTAAAGCAAGGTTAAATGATGGGGGAACAAAAGAATAATAGAAAGCCTCAGTAAAACAAATGATTATAGAGTATGTCAAATGGCAAAGGGTTGCTAGGAGGAAAAATAAAACTAGATATGAAGATAGAGAATAAATGAGGTGGGAGTTGCTAATTTAGACACAGTGGTCTGAGAAGGTGTTTTGGTGTGGTAAACCTGCCAAAATGCAATATACCAGAAATGGACTGACTTTTAACAATGGAGATTTATTACTTTACAAATTAACAGTCCTAAGGCCATGAAAATTTCCAAATTAAGGCCTCAAGAGGAAGATACCTTCTCTGAAAAAAGACTTCTGGCATCCAGGGTTCCTCTGTCAGCTAGCAACCTGAGGTTCGTCTAGCTGTCAAGGCATGTGGCTGGTGTCTACTGGTCCTTTGCTCCCAGATTCGTAAAGCTTCTTTAGGTGTTTCTTTCTGAGCATCTGTGCGTCCTCTCTGGGTGTTTCTTTCTGAACTCTGGGCTCTCTCTGTCCGTTATCCTCTTATAAGGGACTCCCATAAAAAAAGTTAGACTCACCTTTAATTGGGTGGTATGCTAGTTTGAAACTGTTATGTATCCCAGAAGAGCATTGTTCTTTAATCCCTAATTTAATATTGTTAGGTGGGATCTGTTTTATTATCTCCATGGAGATGTGACCCACCCAATTGTGAGTGGTAACTTTTGATTAGATGGTTTCCATAGAGATGTGTGTCCACCCATTCAAGGTGGGGTCACTTACTGGAGTCCTTTAAGAGGGAACCATTTTGGAAAAAGCTTTAGAGCCCACACAGCTGAGACCTTTCAGGATGAAAGAAAAACACCCCTGGAGAAGACTTATGAAACGAGAAGCCAATAGAGAAAGCTAGCATACATCATCATGCCCTTCCTAGCTGAGGGAGAAACCCCGAATATCACTGGCCCTTTCTTTGGCATTAAGGTATCTTTCTCTGAATGCCTTAGTTTGGACATTTCTATGGCCTTAGAACTCTGAACTTGCACCTTAACAAATTCCCTTTTTAAAAGACCATTCAAAAGCCATTCCAAAAAAAAAAAAAAAATGCCATCTCATTCATTCCATTTTGGGTACATTGCATCCCAGCAGCTCTAGCAAACTAAAACAGGTGGGTCACACCTCTAAGGAAACAATCTGATCACGAGGTCCCACACCCACAATGTCTGCCCCCACAGGAATGGATTAAAAGAACATGGCCTTTTCTGAAGTACATAACAGCTTCAAAGCAGCACAGAAAGCCTCTCTGATAAAGGTGACATTTCAGCAGAGACCTTAAAGTAGTGGGGTAACCAGCCAGGCAGAGATCTGGGGGATGGCACTCCATGTGCAAACCTTGAAATAGTAAGGTAGCTCTCAAAAAAGAGTTATGTGGTGAGGATATGAGGTCAGAAAGGGAGCCAGGGCCAGATAATGAAGGGCCATAGATCATGGTAAGGACACCAGATTGTGTTCTGAGTGAGAAGAATAGAGGTGGGGTATAGGATCTGATTCTTGTTTTAGAAAGATTCTCCTGGGTGTGTGTAGAGAATAGGCAAGGGTGAGGGCAGGAAGATTGCTTAGGGGGCTATTGAAATAATCCAGTTGGGGGGGGGTGATGTTGAATCAACCTAGGGTGATAGTGGTGTTGCTGATGAGAAGTAGATAGCTTAAATATTTCTTGGTTAATTGGACGTGGAGTGTGAGAGAAAGAGAAGAGTTAAGAATGACTGGGAGGTTTCGGATCTGAACCATTGTAGGAACTCAGTTACCATTTATTGAGAAGGGAAAGACTTATGTGTAGTTATATGATTGAGTTTGGTTAAGAGTTTGGTTTGGAATACGTTGAACTTAGAGATGCATATTAGCTATCCACCTGGAGATGTTGGGTATGCTGTTGAAAGGATGAGTTTACTGTCCAGGGGTAACGTCATAACTGGAGATACAAATATGGGAGTCAAAAGCCTGGTCAAGGTGTGAGAGAGTACTGAGCGAAAAAAGATTTCTAAACTCCAATGTTTAGAAAATCCAGTAAAGGAGAGTGAGAATGAATGCTCAATGAAATAGAAGGAAAACCAGCAGTTTATGGTGTCTTGGAAACCCAGTGAAGAAAGTGTGTCAAAAGGAGGAAGTGATCAACTGTCAAAAGCTCCTGAAAACGGCACTAAGATGAAGACTGGGGACTTCCGGAGAAGATGGCGGCTTAGTAAGACGTGCGGGTCTTAGTTCCTCCTCCAGAAAAGCAACTAAAGAAACAGAAACAATACGAAACAGCTCCCGGAGTCACGACAGAGACCAAAAAGACAGCGTACCCCATTCTGGAACAGCTGAACGGGCAGGGAGAATCTGCTGCGGTGAGATACCGGAGGGGCGCGCGTTTTCCCGGCCGGGGCGGCTGGCGACTGGGGTCCCCTCCACGCAGTGGCTCCCCGGTCTGACTGGGAACGTTGGATAGCGGGGCCCTCCCGTCACGCTTGGCGTTTCGGGCCAGCTGGGCAATTAGGACCGGCACTCTCCCAAGCCGCGGCGGCCAGCGACCCCCGCCTCCACGCGCGGTTTCCCGGGCCGACTGCTGTGCAGACAGACGAGCGCCACGAGCGCCACCTACTGGGCAGGAAAAGAAAAACAGAGCCCAGAGATTTCACAGAAAAAGCTTTCAACCAGCTGGGTCCCACACCCAGGGAAATCTGATCAAATGCCCAGACACCAGCAGAAAATAATGGATGAAGCTCGGAAAATTGAAGATATGGCCCAGTCAAAGGAACAAACCAATAGTTCAAATGAGATACAGGAGCTGAGACAACTAATGCTGAATATACGAACAGAAATGGAAAAACTCTTCAAAAACCAAATCAATAAATTGAGGGAGGACATGAAGAAGACATGGGCTGAACAAAAAAAAGAAATAGAAAATCTGAAAAAACAAATCACAGAACTTATGGGAGTGAAGGACAAAGAAGAAAAAATGGAAAAAACAATGGATACCTACAATGGTATATCTAAAGAGACAGAAGCTACAATTAGTGAACTGGAGGATGGAACATCTGAATTCCAAAAAGAAACAGAAACTATAGGGAAAAGAATGGAAAAACTTGAGCAGGGGATCAGGGAACTGAATGACAATATGAAGCGCACAAATATACGTGTTGTGGGTGTCCCAGAAGGAGAAGAGAAGGGAAAAGGAGGAGAAAAACTAATGGAAGAAATTATCACTGAAAATTTCCCAACTCTTATGAAAGACCTAAATTTGCAGATCCAAGAAGTACAGCGCACCCCAAAGAGAATAGACCCAAATAGGTGTTCTCCAAGACACTTACTAGTTAGAATGTCAGAGGTCAAAGAGAAAGAGAGGATCTTGAAAGCAGCAAGAGAAAAACAATCTGTCACATACAAGGGAAACCCAATAAGACTATGTGTAGATTTCTCAGCAGAAACCATGGAAGCTAGAAGACAGTGGGATGATATATTTAAATTACTAAAAGAGAAAAACTGCCAACCAAGACTCCTATATCCAGCAAAATTGTCCTTCAAAAATGAAGGAGAAATTAAAACATTTATAGACAAAAAGTCACTGAGAGAATTTGTGACCAAAAGACCAGCTCTGCAAGAAATACTAAAGGGAGCACTAGAGTCAGATACGAAAAGACAGAAGAGAGAGGTATGGAGTAAAGTGTAGAAAGAAGGAAAATCAGATATGATATATATAATACAAAAGCCAAAATGGTAGAGGAAAATATTATCCAAACAGTAATAATACTAAAAGTTAATGGACTGAATTTCCCAATCAAAAGACATAGAATGGCAGAATGGATTACGACCCAGCAATACCACTGCTAGGTATCTACTCAAGGGACTTAAAGGCAAAGACACAGACGGACATTTGCACACCAGTGTTTATAGCAGCATTATCTACAATTGCAAAGAGATGGAAACAGCCAAAATGTTCATCAACAGACGAGTGGCTAAACAAACTGTGGTGTATACCTACGATGGAATATTATGCAGCTTTAAGACAGACTAAACTTATGAAGCATGTAATAACATGGATGGACCTAGAGAACATTATGCTGAGTGAGTCTAGCCCAAAACTAAAGGACAAATACTGTAAGGTCCCACTGATGTGAACCGACATTCGAGAATCAGCTTGGAATATATCATTGGTAACAGAGACCAGCAGGAGTTAGAAACAGGGTAAGATAATGGGTAATTGGAGCTGAAGGGATACAGACTGTGCAACAGGACTAGATACAAAAACTCAAAAATGGACAGCACAATAATACCTAAGTGTAATGTAACTAGGTTGGAACACTGAATGAAGCTGCACCTGAAATATGGTTTTTTGTTTGTGTGTTTGTGTGTTTGTATCTTTTGTTTTTGTTTTTTTTCTTTTTCCTTTATATATATATATATATATATTATTAGTATTATTATTTTAATTCTCTTCTCTATATTAACATTCTATATCTTTTTCTGCTGTTTTGCTAGTTCTTTTCCTAAATCGATGCAAATGTACTAAGAAATGATGATCATACATCTATGTGATGATACTAAGAATTACTGAGTGCATTTGTAGAATGGAATGATTTCTAAATGTTGTGTTAATTTCTTTTCTTTTTTTTGATTAATAAAAAAATTAAAAAAAAAAAAAAAAGATGAAGACTGGGGGAAGTGACCATCAGACTCAGCAACATGGGAGTGAGCCATGAACTTGACAAGAACTGATTCAGGGGAGTGTTTAAGATGAAAGTCTCAAAGAATGGTTCAAAAAGAATGATATTAAAGAAGAGTGTAGACCACTATTTTAAAGAGTTTTGTTGTAAACAGGAACAGAGGGGCCATAACTAGTAGGAAATGTGAAGTCAAGAAAGTTTTCTTTGTTTTTTTTTTCTTTATTTGCTTCTTTAAAATGTTCGTAAGCTGATGGAAATGAATCTTAGCATGAGAAAAATGATGATACCATACTGAAAGGGAAGGATATCAGGGGATATCATTGTGCTAGTACGAGGGGATGAGATCCAGCGAACAGCTGGAGAGGTTGGCTTAGCATAGACAACTAACCTGTAACAGGACCAGAAAAGAAGAAGATAGAAGGCAGGCAGGTGAGTTGGTGGATGTTCCAGTGGGAACACATTGAAAGTTCTCTTCTGATTGTTTCTAATGATACTGGAAGCAAGTCCTCAGCTGATGGTGGTGATTGGAAAGGAGTGTTGGAGGTTTGAAGGGAGATTAAAGGTGAAATATCTGTTAGAAATAGTAGAGATAAATCAGAAATTTAGCGAATTGCCAGGCAACATCAGGGGAGCTCGTAATGTTCGTGATTAGTAATAGAAAGATAAGACCAGTCAACTCATCCAATTAGCCAGAGTCAGTTGCTCGCTTTGTCAAAACATCCCTTTTATCTCAAAAGGGCAAAGTAAGTATATTCATATTTTCAAAAATATCGGCCATGTAGTAGCCTACTGACAGCTATTTGTCATCACAGGAATACTTTCCTTTTTGTTTAAAAGGATAAAAGGTAGTCCTTTGTAGGTCTGACAGGTCTTTTAAGTATTTTGCCAACAATTTTCTGTGTGGAACAAAAGACTTTCATGGTTATTCACCATCTCAGTACAGATTATGGTAATGATTCCACTATATGTAAAAGATCTTGTTTTTAGAATATTAACTACATCTGCGACATCCTATAGCATTTTGCACCCTCCTGCCTTCAACCTCTCTTGCTGCCACATCCTATCAGGTGACTGATGCCGTGAAGAAATTTCACATGGCCCTGCCTGTAATCTTCTCCCAGAGTCCTTTTATTATTCTAGTTGAAGCAGCTGCTCCTTCAGTTGTTATACTGACACAGTTTTACTACAAAACATTGCTTTATTTTTAAATAGTGGTTTACTATCAAGAATACATGTCGCCTGGTGTATCTTCTCATTTCATTATTCAGGCAAAATCTAGCATATGAGCAGAGACATGTTAGAAACATCTATATTTCCCCCAACTGTATAGCAGGACTTCTATCCTGTGCAATTTGTTCTAATAATTGTTTCTACTAAATTTTCAGTGATGTTTTCTACGTCTCGCAACAGAATTTGCAACAATATTTCTCATCTATTATTTCAGCCACATTTTTCCTGGCAGGAAGGGGAGAACAAATAAATGTACGATATAATTTTAGAGGGTGATAAATGCTGCAAAAAAAAGAGTCCACAAAAGAACAACACAGAATGTACATACAGGGTGACTGGAGTGGAGGAAAGCCACGAGAACTTCAGTGGGATATCCTAGTTTGCCAGAACTGCTGTAATAAAGTGCACAGACTAGTTGCATTAAAAATTAGGGATTTATTTCTCAGTGTTGGACACTTAGAAGTGCAGAATCATGATGTCAGTTGGATCATTTTCTCTGAAGTCTGTAGTGTTTCGGTGGTGACTTATGGGCAATCCGTAGCTCAATCTCTGCCTCTCCCCACCTGTCCACATTTCCTCTTCTTATAAGGATTCCAGTCGATTGGATTAAGGCCCACTCTGATCCAGTTTGGCTCACCTTTAATAAAATCTCCAAAGATCCTATTTACAAATGAGTCCACACCCACAGGAGCAGAGTTTAGGGCTTGAACACATCATTGCAGGACCATGATTCAAAATATATTTATTTTTATTGATAAATCTTCACACACATACATTCTATACATGGTGTACAATCAATGGCTGACAATATTATCACATAGTTGGTATTCATCACCATGATCTTTTTTTTTTTTTCAGGTAGTATCGATCTGTTTTTTTTTTTTTAATTTTTTAAAAAATATGACAAGAAAGAAACACAAACATCCTTAACATATGATCATTCCATTCTACATATATAACATGATCATATTTTAGAACATTTGCATCACTCCAGAAAGAGAAATAAAAGGAAAAAGAAAAAACTCATACATACCATACACCTTATCCCTCCCTCTCATTGACCACTAGTATTTCCATATACCCAATTTATTTTACCCTTTGTTCCACCTATTATTTATTTATTTTTATCTATATATTTTTTCTCATCTACCCATACCCTGGATAAAAGGAGCATCAAACACAAGATTTTCACAGTCACATTGTAAAAGTTATATCTTTATACAATCGTCTTCAAGAATCGAGGCTACTGGAACACAGCTCTACAGTTTTGGGTTACTTCCCTCCAGCCACTCCAATACACCATAATCTAAAAAGGGATTATCTATATAATGCATAAGAATAACCTCCAGGATAATCTCTCAACTCTATTTGATATCTCTCAGCCACTGAAATTTTATTTTGTCTCATTTCTTTCTTCCTTCTTTTGGTCAAGAAGACTTTCTTGACCCCTTGATGCTGGGTCCTGGCTCATCCTGGGATTTCTGTCCCTCATTGCCAGGAGGAATTACACCCCTGGGAGTCATGTCCCATGTAGCTGGAAGGGCAGTGAGTTTACCTGCCGAGTTGGCCTAAGAGAGAGGCCACACCTGCCAACAAAAGAGGTTCTCTGGGGGTGACCCTTAGGCATAACTTTAAGTAAGTGAATCTATCCTTTGCAGGAATAAGTTTCATAGGGCAAACCCCATGACTGAGGGCTTGGCCTTTTGATTTGGTTGTCCCCACTGCTTGCAAGAATATCAGAAATTCTCCAAATGGGGAAGTTGAATATTTCCTGCTTTCTTATGGGGCCTTAATTTAGCATCTATCAGAACTCCATTCCTTTTTTTTTTTTTTTTTTTTTTTTTTTAGAGGGAGGAAGGGAAGGAAAGACAGAGAGAAGGAAGGAAGGATGGGAGGAAGAAAGGGAAACATCTTTAAACATTTTCTTGTTTTATTGTATTTTGTTTGTTTATTTGTTTTTTACATGGGCTGGGGCCGGGAATCGAACCGAGGTCCTCCGGCATAGCAGGCAAGCACTTTGCCCGCTGAGCCACCGCGGCCCGCCCACTCCATTCCTTTTTATAGCTAAATAATAAAATTAATTTAATCCATGACATGGGGTTACTAAGGAGACCTCTCTGCAGAAGGGCCAGGTAAGCAAAGACGGGAATGGAATGAGAGCCATGCAAGAATATGGAGGACTATAGTCTAAGGAGAATGAAAACGCCCTGAAGCAACACTGAGCCTCATGGGTTTGAGATAGAAAGGAAGCCAGTGTGGTTGGAGGGTAAAGGGTGAGCATCCAAGTCAGAGAGCTGGGCAAAGTGGAAGGTTTCCTAGACTCCTGAGGCTGATATTAAACCAGCACACCTCCCAGCTCATACCAGTTGATGTCCAGAATGTGTAAAGAGATCCTACAACTCATCAACAAAAAGACAAATGGCACAATTGAAAAATGGGCAAAGGAGTTGACTAGGCATTTCTCCAAAGAAGATATACAAAAGACAAAAAGCACGTGGAAAGATGCTCAACATCATTGATCATTAGGAAAATGCAAAATAAAACCACAATAAGATACCACTTCATATCCATTAGGATGGCTATTATTTAAAACACACACACACAGAAGATAATAAGTACTGGTGAGGATGCTGAGAAATAAGAACCCCAAATAACTGAAAGCAGGGACTTGAACAGATATTTGCACACCAATGTTTATGACAGCATTATTTACAATGGCCAAAAGATGTAAACAAACCAAATGTCAATCAACAGATGAGTGGATAACAGAATGTGGTATATATACACACATGAATTATTATTTAGCCATAAAAAGAAATGGAGTTCTGATAGATGCTATGATATGGATGAACCCTGAAGACTTTTGACACAAAAAGACAAGTATTGCATGATCTTGCTTACGAGAAATACCTAGAAGAAGCAAACTTCATAAAGACAGATAGTAGAGTATAGGTTACCAGGGACAAGAGGGGACAGGAAGAGGGAATTATTGTTTAATAGGCCAGAGTTTCTGTTTGAGATGATGAAAAAGTTGGGATCAGGGATATTAGCAATGGTAGCCCCATATATTGAGTTAATACCACTGAATATACACTTGGAAGTGATTAAAGTGGAAACGTTTGAATTGTATATTTGTTACTACAATAAAAAGTTAAAAAAAAAAATACTGCCACCAGTAGCCTCTTGAAAGTCCCACCTTCTGACCACCATCACTGGCTGCCACCAGGGAGGGAGGAGTCACTTCTGGAGGAGCAGCTGGCAGCTGGCCCCAGGGCTTCCTTGGACTGTTTAATCTGTGCCTGCATGTGGAAACTACAGTCTTCATGGGATGTTGGCTCAGTGAGAGCTGGTGATAGACTGGTGGAGCAGAGAGTGGATGGTATTAGGAACCTCACCAGGGCAAAAGCCGGGAATGTGGGGTTCAGTTGGAATAGTGGGTGCTCCCATGACTGGAAGAAGAGCCTGTAGAAATGGTTTGAGGCCCGAGGACACCCAGGGTGCAGATTCCTCTTTTCAACATTCTTATTGAATTTTACCTCCATTTAATGGAACATGTTTATGGGATCCAGGCTTGTCATATTGAAAGCATTCTCCTCCATATAGAGAGCAGGTCATTGCATGTAGCCGCCTACATGACCGGGACAGACATTAAGGTCATCAGACCTCCTCAGGGTAAAGAATGTACAAATGGTATCGTAAACAAGGCATTAAAGCTCCCCTCCCTTGATCACTGTTGATAACAAACTTCCAAACCCCTATGTCATGAGACCCTGCTGAAACTGTTCTCACACCCTTGTCCTAAACCTTTATAAACACTTGCACTCCCTTGGCCCCTTTGTGAAGTGCTAGCCTTCATTTTCTGTGGCCTGTCACCGCCATGGAAGATCTCCTGTTTCTAAGTCTAATAAAATTCATGCATAACTCTATGCCAGACATATCCTTTGGTCTTTGGTCTGCCCCAACCCAAGCCCTCCAAAAGCTGGAATGGAACCACATTTGTTAAAACCTACCACAGGCCTTCTAATCAAGAGCACAAACACTGTATTTTTACTAATAAAAGGAGCACTAAATGCATATCTAGTACAATTTCTTACCCAGAAACCATAATAAGTCATTTGAATATTATAATTATTATCAGCCCTATTTTACAGATGAGAAAATTGAAATAAAGAGAAATCATATAAAATTTGTATAAGTGACTGAACCATGAGTCAAAAGCAAACAGCCTGGTAAAAAAAAAACCCATGGTTTTGGCCTGTACTATAACTCCTCTCATCTGGCCTGAAGGATTGGGCTTGTCCTAGTCAGACATGGCATTCCAATAAAAACCAATAATAGAGATGTTGAACACGTAAAAATCTCATATGAAATTGTAAGGGTCAGAACATTTTTTAATGTAAGAGCTCTTAATTCTACAGAAGCTGAGGAATGATTACCAAAATCAATACTGTTATGCAGAAAAATTCTCCATTTTGAGACTATAAGTTGTCTAGTAGCTATTGATTTAATGGAGAAATGCATGGAAGAGTTTAATGCATTTCCTTCTGTCACATTATAGCTCCAATAGGGGCCTCATTTAATTAGTGAGATTGTATTATACCAAAAAAATCATACCCATAATTTCCAAAAACCACAACTGTCTTAGAAATTATTAGACTGATTTGATGAGTGCTTTATGTTGTAGCTCTGGTAAGCAGTTTTGTTACACAAAAACAAGCAAACAAAAAACTGTTAGGAGTTTTAATTTGACACTATCGAAAAGCCACTGAAGGATTTTGAATAGAGGAGTGACATATTTGTTCTATTTTATGCTTTGAAATATTTCTCCAGGCTGCTGTGGGTGGAATAACACGTAGAAGATAAGAGTGGAATGAAGATGACTGAACTGGGAGGCTATTGCGGGAATCAAACCTAGAGATGATGGTCCTTGGATTACGGCAGTAGTGGTGGAGCAAACAGAAAGAGAAATATTGGTGGAGCCAACAATGTATCAAACAGAGTTGTGAGAAAAAGAGGCATATTTAGGTGAATGGTGGAACCCTTTACTGAGATGGTTACCAGCAAGTTTGCGGGGGTGGGGGGGAAAAGCCAACATTTGGGACATGTGAAGTTTGAGATGTCTACTAGAAATAGAAGAGGAACTGTTGAGCAGGAAGTAAGACAGATGAGTCTGGAGATGTGAATTTGGGAGTCATCAGTGTACTAGTGGGATTAAAGCTATGAGATTAAATAAGGACACACCTCAGGAGTGGGAGTAGTTGGTAGATGAGAGAAGGGAGCCCAGAGTGAGACATGGGGCACTGTAACATTTAGAAGTCAGTAAAAGGTGGGTAATGGTGGCTCAGTGGCAGAGTTATTGCCTGCCATGTTGGAGATCTGGATTCTATTCCCAGTGCCTGCCTATGAAAAAAAGAAAAAGTCAGTAACAGCAGAAGAATCTAGCAAAGATATTGGAGAAGGAGCAGCTAGTATAGAAGAAGAAAAGCCAGGGGAGTGAGATGACCAGAAGCCAAGTGAAGAAAGTTTAAGAATGAAGAAATATTAAAAAAAAGAAAGAGAGAGGGAAGGAAGGAAGAAAGGAAGGAAGAAGACATGTCAAATGCTATTAAGAATCTGGGTAAGATTAGCACAGGATTTAGCAAGATACACATCACTGATGAGAGTGAGAGTGATTTCAGTCAAGTGGTAAGAATGAAAGCTTAATTAAAGTGGATTCAAGACAGAACAGGAGGAGGAAAAGAGTAGACAGTAAGTAAAGCCAACTCCCATAGGAATTTTGCTGAAAAGAGAAGCAAAGAAATGGGTCAGTAGCTGAAGGGAGATATGGATGAGGAGGGTTAAAAATGTGAGCTGTTGCAGCATGCATATATGCTAATGGACATGAAATATTGATTAAATAGGAGAGAGAGGGGAGATTACAGGAACAAAGTGAGAGGGACAAATCTGGCCCCTGATGAGGCAACCCTCATGGCTGCATTATTCTCATGGGGCCAGGTCATGGGAAGTCAAGGAATGGGCCCACCTCTCAGCCTGGCTGGAGCTCAGGTCTGTTGGGATATGACCATGTAAGAGCTGGTCTCACTGCCTCCTTCTGATACCCAGATGCTGCCAACATCCCAGGGCCATGCCCTCACAAGGCCAACTCAGTTCAATGTTTAAAGAGATTTTATTGAATGTGGAAATAGCTAAATACTATTTCAAGGAGGCAACAGAGCAAAGAATCTGGAATTGAGAGAGTAGATTTTAATCCTGGCTCTACTACTTACCTGCTAGCTGTGTGACCCAAACGAGGCACTTTTCTGAGTCTGTTTTCTCATCTGCAGTATGGGCTGATAATTTACCAAACTGCCTTATAAAGTTATAAAGTACAAATAGGATAATGAATGTGCAAGGGGTTTGTAAAAACTTCGTAACCTGGAAAGTAATATACACATGTCAGAAATTGTTACTCAGCTTCATTTACCACATTATTCCCCTCACCAATCTCAAAAAACAGGCACAGTTTTGCAGAGGAGACATTTCTAAGGACAAACACCCATGCCGTTCCTCTCTGTGGGCTTAATTTTCATAAGTAGACTTCCTTTTTCTAGATAAGGAGCAAGTCTTGGCTCCTTGCAAGAACCTCCCAATTTTATTACTTTGATATAGGTATATCACTTTAAAATTATCAGTTGAAAGGGAGGGACAGACATATTATTAACTTCAAAGCCCTCTGGGAACCCTTAAATGCTAATCACAAAGCACAGGGACATTCCAGAAGGTAAACACTGTCCTTGATACTTCTCGTTCATTCGAGCCTCCCTCCTCCCTCAGCGTCCATCAACATTTCTGCTGGAAACAAAGCATATAACCTATGAATGGATCCTCTGCTTGGGGACTGGTCCATAACTAATGCTGAAACTCTGAGTGGCTTGCATAGCTCTGTGGAGAAGGGTAAAGGAATGAACATTTGCTAAGCACGGTTCCTGTGCCAGGCACTGTACTGGGCCCATTAACCTAATTTATCCTATAAATGAGAAAGGAGAGAATCATACTTTTCTCATTAAACTGTAGAGGAAATGGAGACACAGGAAGTTAAATCAGGTTATGGAGCCAGCAAAGGGCAGAGAGGAAACCTTACCTCACTTCTGCCTATTCCAAAGAGCCAGCTCTTTCTGCTGATGTAGTAGAAGTTTCATAAAGGTTTCTTTAGTGAGTGAAAGGATAAATTTACAAAGTACTCTGGAAGTAAAATTGCATTGTCAAAGGACATCAATAGCCAGAAGGCACAGCCCCAATTAAACAGAAGCAAAACAACCTTCTAAGATTTGTGTGAGGTGCTCACGACATGGTTTAAATAACTCAGGAGCTTCCCAAACTCTTAACTGATAAGATCTCAGGCAAGTTGCAGAACCTGTTAGGGTCTGGTTTATTCATTCACAGTGTTGAGGCAAACATGGTCTTTCTCTTCCCTCCCTCCCAGGAAGGAGAGTTAGTAGAGTCACAGAAGTTGAGGCTCCAGAAATGAGTGCTAAGGTCCTTGAAAGAGGATACCATGTTTGGAACCATCCCATGGTCAGAAACAGCTGATATTTCTGGCGTCCAACTCAAAATGAAAATATGGGGCCCTTTGCTCCAAAATTACTAAGAATTTCAAGATGATGGAATGTGTTAACACCCATGAATCCAGCCCTGCACTTGGCCATTCACTCTAAAGAAGAGTGGTAGAGATTTAAAAAAAATAAGGATACTGGTGGGACATCTTGGGAGCACCAAAAATATGACAAACAAAATGGCCATGGAGATCAGTTCTAACTTCTTGAAAAATACAATTTCAGAACAGAGAGCCTCTAAAATTCCTCTAGTACTATTCACCCATTTTGTAGATGAGGAAACTGAGACCCAGGCAGAAGGAGTGGCTTGGGGAATCATGGGGTATCATGGAGAAGGCAGACTCTCAGTCTCATTCAAGTTCCTTATCCCTGAAACAAGTGCTATCACTGAAACAGGCAGGTGAGAGATTGAATAGTCGCACTGTTGCTTTTTTCCTATCTCTCTCTCTCTCTCTCTCTCTCTCTCTCTCTGTGTGTGTGTGTGTGTGTCTGTCTGTCTGTCTGTCTGTCTCTCTCTCTCTCTCTCTCTCTCTCTCCACTCCCAACTAAGATAACAGTAAAATAAAAAGAAGAGAATAAAAACACTCCTTGGACACAAGGACCAAAGGAATGGGCTGGTGGATAGAGGAGTGTGAGAGTGGGTGGGTGGGATGAGAGGAAGGACAGGGTTGAAAACAGGAGAATCTAGTAAAAATCTCAACATTGCCCCCCTCCCCATTTCCAATATGCCAGTTGCAAATTGTATATCCCCCTTCCCCCAGGCAGGTGATTAGAAGATTCTTCTCTGGAGTAGATCCCAGATACGACGATTGGAATTCTTCACAATGTAAGTCAGTTTGAAGCTCGGTCCTCCAATACTTTGCCCACCAGGGCAAAGTCTGTCTTCTGCACAGCTACCCATGAGCTTTCTAAGATCCAGTTATTAATAAGAGCTTATGGTCACCTAGTGGTCAATGAGAGGGAGGGTAAAGTGTATGGGATATATGAGTTTTTTCTTTTTATTTCTTTTTCTGGAGTTATGCGAATGTTCTAAGAAATGGTCTTGCTGATGAATACACATACACACACACACACACATATATAAAGGACTTATGGCCAAGCGCCTTCAAATATGGGAGGAAAGCTATAGAACCTCAAAGACAGAAGGCAGGACAAATAAATAAATGGAAAAAATAATTCACAGAAATCAGAGATGATGTTAATTCAATAATCACCCCATGGAGAGTAGAGATGGTATCATATCCATGAAATAAGAATCAAAGAGCTTTAAAAAAAAATCCTGAAAACAAGAAAAATCTCTGTAAAATTAAATATATGAGAGCCAAAATAAAAATGGAAGAGAAAAAAGTAAATTAAAAGAAAATTTCAGAAATTTCCAGAAAATAGAACAAAAACATTAGAAGATGGAAAATGGCAAAGGAAATACTTTAGTTTCCTAAGCTGCTTAAAGCAAATAACATGAAATGGTTCAGTTTGAACAATGGGAATTTATTAACATACAGTTTCGTTTTTTTATTTTTCTTTCTTAGAGAGTTGTGGGTTTACAGAGAAATCAGGCATAAAATACAGGGTATCTTATACCACTCCACTACCAACACCTTGTAGTGGCGTGGGACGATTGTTACAATTGATGATAGCCCATTTCTATAATTGTCTAAATATATGTCTCCTTGTACCAATATCACACTTTTTTTATTACCGTGGTTTTGTAATATGTTTGAAGTTTGGAAAGTGTGAGCCCTCCAACTTTATTCTCCAAAAACAAGATGGCTTTAGCTATTTGGGGCCCCCTACACTTCCATATAAATTTGTTAATTGGCTTTCCATTTCTTCAAAGAAGGTTGTTGGAATTTTTATCAGGATTGCATTGAATCTATAAATTGCTTTGGATGGTATTGACATCTTAACAATATTTAGTCTTCTAATCCATGAACAGAGAATGTTCTTCTATTTATTTAGATCTTCTTTAATTTCTAATGGAAATGTTTTGTAGTTTTTTATGTACAAGTCCTTTACACCCTTGGTTGGATTTATTCCTAGATACTTGATTGTTTTAGTTGCTATTGTGAATAGAATTTTTCTCTTGATTTCTTCTTCTGAAAGTTCATTGGAAACAATGAACACTATTGATTTTTAGATGTTGATCTTTTGCCCCACCACTTTGCTGAATTCATTTATTAGCTTTAGGAGCTCTGCGGATTTTTCAAGATTTTCCATGTATAGGATCCTATCATCAGCAAATAGGGAAACTTGGACTTCTTCCTTTCCAATTTGGGTGCTTGTTATTTTCTTGCCTAATTATTCTGGCTAGAACTTCCAGTACAACGGTGAATAGCAGAAATGACAATGGACCTTCTTGTCTTGTTCCAGATCTTAGAGGGAAAGCTTTCAGTCTTTCACCAGTGAGTTGATGTTAGCTGTGGGTTTTTCATATAGGCCCTTACTCATATTGAAGAATTCTATTCCTAGTTTTCTAAGTGTTTTTATAAAAAAAAAAGAAAAAAAAAAGAGCTGTCTTTTGTCAAATGCCTTTTCTGCTTCAATTGAGGTGATCATGTGTTTTTTTCTCCTTCATTCTATTAATTTGGTGTATTGCATTAGTTGATATTCTTTTGTTAAACCAAACTTGCATACCAGGGGTAACTTCCACTTGACCATGGTGTATAATTCTTTAAATGTTCTGTTGGATTCGGTTTGCCAATATTTTGTTGATGATTTTTGCATCTTTATTCATAGGAGATTTTGGTCTATAGTTTTCTTTTCTTGTGGCTTGTTTATTTGATTTTAGTATGAGGGTGATGTTGGCGGCCTCATAGAATGAGTCAGGGAGTATTCCCTCCTTTTCAGTTTTTTTGGAAGAGTTTGAGAAGAATTGGAGTTAAATCTTCTTGGAATATTTGGTAAAATTCCCCTGTGAAGCCCTCTGGTCCTGGATTTTCTTTGTTGGGAGGTTTTTGAAGATGAATTCAATCTCTTTACTAGTAATTGGTTTGTTGTTGAGATTTTCTATTTCTTCTTGAGTCAACATAGGTAGTTTGTGTGTTTCTAAGAATTTTTCTATTTTATTTAGTTTATCTAATATTATCCTCTTATAGTCCTTTTTATTTCAGCAGGGTTGGTAGTAATGTCCCCTCTTTTATTTCTGATTTTTGATATTTGTATCTCTCTCTTTTTTTTTTGTTAGTCTCACTAAGGGTTACATACTAAACAATACAATATAATAATGATAGCATTTATAATTACAGAAATGGTTACCTTCACCACAGGTCTTTATTTCTTCATGTTGCTTTGGACCACTATTTAGTGTTCTTTCCTTTCAGTCTGAAGAACTTTGGATCTAGTGGTGATGAACTTCTCAGCTTTCATTTATCTGAGAATGTCTTAGAGAGAGTCTCACTGGTTAAAAACCTCCAGGATGATGACTGTTTTCTTTCAGCCCCCTAAGTATTTCAATCCACTGCCTTCTTGCCTCCATGGTTTCTGATGAGAAATCAGCATTCAATCTAATTGGGACTCCCTTGTACATAACATGTTGTTTTGCTCTTGCAGCTTTCAGAACTCTCTTTCTTCTTGTCCTTTGCGTTTGACAGTAAGTAAGATCAATAAATGATAGGGTGTATTTTTCTTTGTGTTTATCCTGTTTGGTGTTCTCTGAGCTTCTTGGATGTGCATATTCATGTCTTTTGCTAATTTGAGACGTACTCTCTCATTATTATTTTGAATATTCCTTCTGTCCCTTTCATTCTTTCTTCTCCTTCTTGGACTCCTGTACTATGCATATCGGTGTGCCTCATGGTATCCCATAGCTGTCTTGGACTATGTTAACTTTATTATTTCTGCTCCTCAGCCTGACTCATCTCAAGTGTTTCATATTCAAGTTCACTAATTCTTTCTTCTGCCAACTCCAATATGCTCTTGAAAGCCTCCTGGGCATTTTCCATTTCCATTATTGTAATCTTCAACTCCCATAGCTCTGTTTGGTTCCTTTTTAAAATTTCTATCTTTTTACTTAGATTCTCATATTGCTCATTCTTTGCTTTCCTAATATCCTTTAGTTCTTTCTCTGTCCTTTCCTTCATCTCCTTGAGCATTTTAAAGACCTTTCTTAAAAGGCTGTCCTTGGTATGTCCACATTCTTGCCTGCTTCATTGGCATTTTCAGTATTTTTATTCTCTTCCTTTGGATGGGCCATCATTTCCTATTTCTTTGTCTTATACTCTTTGTGTGTGTGTGTGTGTGTGTGTGTGTTGTACTCTTTTGTTTCACACTGTACATTTTAATAGCTTAAAACATTGACTGAAGGCTTTATTTCCTGGAATGTCTGTTTCTTGGTTTTGTATCCAGCTGGTGATGAGAAAGAGATTTTCTTTAGTATCAGCCCACCTATCAGGAAGGTCTCCCAAGGCAAATGCAATGTGTAGGGTTTTCCCTGTCTTTTTGGACCTCAGTCTTGTTATGGGCTTTTGCTTGTTAGTTGTTTGGGAATTCCTCTGTTTATAGGAGTTTGTTTGCCCCCTCTATTTCCCAGAAGACAGTCCTCTCTCTCCCAGGTATCTGAAGCTGCCAGGCCTTTGCCCCAAACTGTCTACTTCTAGAAGTTTTTATACTCCTTTCATTCTTTCAAGTTGTTTTTGCCTGGAGGCAAAATTCTGAGAGAAGGATCACCTGGAAAAGACTTTCCCAAGTCAGTCTTTCCCAGGCCCGCAAGGGGGCTACAGACTGACTCAAGAGTTCCCTAGGGAGGGGATCAGGAAAGATGCCAAGATCTTCTCTGATGAGTCCCCAAAGCTAAGCTTTCTTGGCCTACCCAGCAAATGCAGCCATTTAGCTAACTGTCCCCTATAGCTCTGAGTTAGCACTGTGTCTTTTTACAGCTCCACCCTTGGCTGGGGAGGATTGAAACAATGGCTGCCATTGACTTTGTTAGGAATGGGTTGAAACAATAGCTGCCCTCAGAGCTGGCACCTAGCAATCTGAATTCACTAACCAAAAGTCGTGCTCAGTGATCAGATTTTTATGTTCCTTTCTGTTACCAGTGAGTTAGCCAAGGTCTGGACCCTATGGTGGCCTGCTGTAAGAGTAGGGGATGAACATAGATAGTGGCTTTGTGGAGAGAGCAATTTTTTTTTTCCGTTCTACATATATAATCAGTAATTCACAATATCATCACATAGTTGCATATTCATGATCATGATCATTTCGTAAAACATTTGCATCAATTCAGAAAAAGAAATAAAAAGACAACAGAAAAAGAAATAAAACAAAAACAGAAAAAAAAGATTATACAGACCATACTCCTTACTCCTCCCTTTCATTAATCACTGGCATTTCAAACTAAATTTATTTTAACATTTGTTCTCCCTTTTATTTATTTCTATTCCATATATACTACTTGTCTGTTGACAAGGTAGATAAAAGGAGCATCAGACACAAGGTTTTCACAATCACACGGTCACATTGTGAAAGCTATATCATTATTCAATCATCTTCAATAAACATGGCTACTGGAACACAGTTCTACATTTTCAGGCAGTTCCCTCCAGCCTCTCCATTACATCTTGAATAACAAGGTGATATCTACTTAATGCGTAAGAATAACCTCGAGGATAACCTCTCGACTCTGTTTGGAATCTCTCAGCCATTGACACTTTGTCTCATTTCACTCTTCTCCCTTTTGGTTGAGAAGCTTTTCTCAATCCCTTGATGCTGAATCTCAGCTCATTCTAGGGTTTTTCTCAATCCCTTGATGCTGCAGCTCAGCTCACTCTAGAATTTCTGTCCCACGTTGCCAGGAAGGTCCACACCCCTGGGATTCATGTCCCACATTGATAGGGGGAAGGTGGTGAGTTTGCTGGAGAGAGAGGTCACATATGAGCCACAAAAGAGGCTCTCTTGGGTTGACTCTTAGGCCTAAATTTTAAGTAGACTTGACCTATCCTTTGTGGGGTTAAGTTTCATATGAACAAACCCCAAGACTGGGGGCTCAGCCTATAGCTTTGGTTGTCCACACTGCTTGTGAGAATATCAAGAATTTAACTTGGGGAAGTTGAATTTTCCCCCATTCCCTTCACTTTGCAAATACTTTTCCAATCACTGATCAAATCACTCTGGGATTCATCGGGGCATCACTCTGGACAAACCAACAAAATCTCATGTCCTACCCAAGGTTCCATGTACTTATGGTGTTCAACCAAGCTATCTACATAAGTTATATCAGGAAATGCACTAGTCAAAATATAAATTTTGTGCCAAATAAACATTTTTTGCTTTAGTCTCACACATAAGTTGATGTGGAGAGAGCAATTTACTGTTCTTTACTATAATTTATCAGCCTCATCCTTCTGCTTGTTCCTGGATGTTCGTCTGGCCTCTGGAGTTTCAAAATAGTTGTTTCAGACAGTTTCTGCCTGTTTAATCATTGTTTTGCTTGAAGGAATGAGTCATGGAGCTTCCTACTCTGCCATCTTTTCTGGAAGAACCTCTCTAGCTTACAGTTTTGAGGATGAAAAATGCCCAAATCAAAGCATCATCAAGGCCATGCTTTCTTCCTGAAGGCTGGCTGCCAGTGATCCTCAGCTCCTCTGTCACGTGACAAAGCAGAGGGTGGTGTCTGCTGATCTTTCCTTTTTCTTACAGGCTTCATTGATAACAGCTTCTTGCTTTTGTGGCTTTCTCACATTGTCTGTATTCACTCTGTTTATAAAGGATTCCAGAAAGAAGATTAAGACCCATCCTGGATAAGGGAGGTCACACCTTAACTGCTGTAGCCTCATCTAAAGGTCCTACTTACAAGAGATTTACATGTACAGGAATGGATTAGATTTAAGGCCATGTTTGTTCTGGAGTACATACAGCTTCAAACCACCACAGGAAAGATAACAAAAAGCTAGAGGTTCAAAGGGGAAAAAAAGTGTAATTAATAAAGTATCAGTGGCAGAGAGAGTTTAAATAGAGTTGAGAGGCTACTCTGGATGTTGCTCTTATGCAAGCTTCAGGTAGACCTTGCTACCTATCATAACCTGTCAACCCCATAACCAAGACCATTCCAGTCAATCCTAAAGAATACCTAGGATAGTATATGAGATTCCATAAGGTTTCCAGGCACTAGAGTAACTTTCCAGAAATCTACAACCTCCAGATGGTCCCCTGGTCCAGAGAAGTCCTGAAACCTAGCCCAGCCTCTCCAGAACATCAGATATTTCCATCTCCCTACCCCATTTTAGTGACAGACCCTTCCAATATCAAAAATTTAGAATTGCCATAGCCCAAACAACCCCAAAGAGAGGTGTGGAAAGAGCAAAGGTGATGGTGGAATTATACATAGAAGATAAGACTTAACAAATGAATATGAATGCTGAATCATTACATTTATATCTCTTTTAATCTCCAGTATTTTAGGGCAGCTAGAAGTAAAAACCTAAAATTCTGAAATTATAACCCATGTCAAAGTCTGAAATATGTTGTACAACTCATTGTGTTTCTTTGCTTTGAAATTTATAGTTTTTTTGTATATAGGTTATTTTTCACAAAAAAAGAAGGGAAAAAATTCAATTGTGATGATAAAAAGTATTTAAGCCCTCTAGCCACCTGTATTCTGGAGCAGCTAGAAGGAAAAATATGAGAGGATCATATGGTAGCCCATGACAAACTCTGGGATCTATCCTAAAATAACCACTTGTTGAAGAGTGCTTTGAAAACTATTGCTTTTTTATGTCTTTGCTTTGTATATATGTTATACTATACAATAAAAAAAAGTTTAAAAAAAAAAAGCTAGAGGTCCAAAGCCAACTATTAAAAATGCCAGAATGAGAACAAACAAAGGGGATAAAATTATCAAGGAAATAATAGAAGAAAATTTACCAGAACTGAAAAAGGAGTTTCCAAATAAGAAATCTCAGCGTGTGGGCGGGCCGTGGTGGCTCAGCAGGCAAGAATGCTTGCCTGCCATGCCAGAGGACCTGGGTGTGATTCCTGGTGACTGCCCATGTGAAAAAAAAAAAAAAATCTCAGCATGTGCCTAGCAGAAAGAACAAAAAAGACCCAAGAATATGTACACCATTGTGAAATTTTAGAATTTCAGGGCCACACTGAAATTACTATAAGTGTATAGAGAGGAGAAAAGGGAATTAAAGTCAATATACTTTTCAGCAATATTGACGTCTAATAGACAATGGACCAGTGCCTTCAATATTTATACTCTAGACTTCTATATTTAGCCAAACTGTCAATCAAATGAGGGTAGAATAAGACATTTTCAAGTATGCAAGAAGTAAAAATAATTTAATTCCCTGTACCATCCTAAATGAGCTACTGGAGTTAATGAGCCAATCAAACAAGGAAGTAAACCAAGAAAGGAAGACATAGAATCCAGGAAACAGGGGTCCAAAACATGTCATAGGAGGAAATTGGAAGGTTATACATTTATCAGAACAGCCATGATAGTGAATGGAAACTGCCAGGTGATCTCTGCACACAACTAGTATAAATTAAAGAACATGGAAAGGCACCTCTGTGAAGGAGATGTCAAGGAATACCATGAATGTGACATATTTGTGATTGTGGAAAGCATTATTGATAGAGTTGAGGACACTGGGGCATTAGGAAAAATACAGATGTGTAGAAAACCAAGCCAATGGGGAAAAGGAAGAAATTAGTAACACCTGGAAAAAAGAAGGACTGAATAAGAAAGGTGTTATGAAAATACTGGTATCGATGTGATTCTCTAGTGAACATTTGCACAATCATAAGGTATATCCTGAATGTTAGTATAACCAAAGTTATTTTATAACTCTGTTGGGGAAGTTAGGGAAGGAAGCTGGACTCAGGAGATGTAGGAGATCTGAGTCCTTATTTAATATTGTGAGAACTCAATAATGTCTCAAAATGTAAGTTAATACAGAAATAAGGATAGATCCAGTCTCATTGTTTTAAGCATCATTTATAAGACTTCCAGGTTTCTAGATAGATGAAAGATATTCTCACTCTTTTTCTCTCAAAACCCTTGACAAAAAAAAAGGAAAATAAGAAACTGAAACACAAACCTATCCTTGATATGAGTAGACACCTTAGTTCTGAACCATTAAATATGAAGCTGAAAAATGGCTAGAAGAATGAAAAAGTGGACAAAGATAAATCCAAATGCTAACAGATGTATAATTTACTTACAATAAAATTCACCAATTTTAATTGTAATGATGAGTTTTGAAATGTGCATATAGTAGTGTAACCACTACCAAAGGACATTGTATCCAAATGCATCCTCAATCCTCTAATCCCTAGCAGCCACTGATCTGCTCTTTATCCATTGTAGGTCTGCCTCTTCTAGAACACACAGTAGGTTGTCTTTTGTATTTGACTTTTTTTGCATAATGCTTTTGTGCTTCCTTCATGCTTTCCTATGTGTGAGTAGTTCATTCCTTATTATTGCTGAATAGTAGTCCATTTCAATATATATTTATATGAGAAATTTATATATATATTTTCCTATTCGTTTGCCTTTCCATTTGCATTTGGGCTGTTTCCACTTTTTATCTACTGTGAACAAAGCTGCTAATGAATATTCATATACAATCTTTGTATTAACATATGTTTTCCATTTCACTTGACAAAATGCCGAGGTAGAATTTTAAGTCATGTGGTAAGTGAAGGCTTAACTTTAAAAGTAAATGTTGGGCGATGTGACAGTGGCTCAGTGGCAGAATTCTCATCTACCATGCTGGAGACCCAGGTTTGATTCCTGGTGCCCGCCCATGCAAAAAAAAAAAAAAGTAGATGCTGAACTGCTTTTCAATATAATTGTGCAATTTTGCACTCCTATCAGCAATGGATGGGAGTTCCAATTGCTTCACATTCTAGTCAAGACTTGGCATTGACGGTCTTTTAAATTTTATCTAATTCAGTGAGTATTTTGATTTTGCTAAAGTTGCTGGGATGCAATATACCAAAAATGGATTGGTTTTTGAGGGGGGAAGGAGGCAGTGCATGTTCTGGGAATCAAATTTGCATCTCCCACAAGAAAGGCAAGCATTCTAACACTGAAACCCCCGTGCACCCTGGATTAGCTTTTATAAAGGAGATTTATTAAGTTACAATACTAAGGCCATGAAAATATCCAAGTTAAGACACCAACAAGAGGCTACCATTTCAGAAGAATGGTAGCATTTAGGTTCTTCAGTCATATGGGGAGGACTTGATGATGCCTGCTGGCCCTTCTCTCCTAGGTTGGTTTCAAAATGGCTCTTTCAGCTTCTGTGGGTCCTTCTGGCCTCCTCCAAGGGGCTTTCCTTATGCATCTCTAAGCATCTGTGTCTAGGCACCTGCTCTCTCTGTCAGCTCTGAGCTCTTTTTCTCTCCATGAGCTCTTTTAAGGACTCCAGTAAACTAATTAAGACCCATCATGAATTGGAGGGGTCGCACCTCCATCTAATCAAAAGGTCCCACTCACAACTAGGTGGCTCACAGCTCCATGGAAACAATCTACTTAAAAGGTCCCACCCAAACAAAAGGTCTGCCCCTCAACAAGATTGGATTAGGATTAACAGATAATGGATTTTCTGAAGGTAGAGAACACTTTCAAACCTGCAGTGGGCATGTCATGTTATCACCTTGTGGTTAAAATGTTTTTTAATTAAAATTTTTTTTAAACATAGTAACATACAAACACAAACATTCCCACCATATGATCATTCAATTCTTGTTTCTTGTTTTTTTATTTTTTTTTATTTCTGATCATTCAATTCTTGCTATACAATCAATAACTCACAATATCATCACATAATTGCACATTCATCAGTATGATCACTTCCCAGAACATTCACATCAATTCAGAAAAAGAAATAAAAAGAAAAAAGAAAAAAATGAATACATACCATACCCCCACCCCACCCCCACACTGACTGCTAGCGTTTCCATCTACCCAATATATTTTAGCCTATGTTTCCCCTATTTTTTTCTATACCACTTACCACTCCCTTTCATTGATTACTAACATTTCAATCTACTAATTTTATATGGTTTAAATTTTCACTTCCCTAACAACTAAGGATGTTGAACATCTTGTCATGTGCTTATTTGCCATCTTTACGTTTTTTCTATAAAATGTCTGTTCAAAACTTTTGCCCATTTCTAATGGTATAATGATTTCATTGCAAGTGTTCTTTGCATATCCAGGATACAAGTCCTTATTGGATATATGTTTTGCAAATCTTGTCTCAGTCTGTTGCTTTCCTTCCATCTTGAAGAAGTTCAATTTATTTATTTTATTTCTTTCATAGTCTGTGGGCTTTGTGTTGAATTAAAAAAAATCTTTGCCTGACCCATGGACACTAAATTTTTTTTAAGTTTTAGTTTTACTTCTTTCATTTAGGTATAAGATTCACTTCAAGTTATTTTTTGAAATTTATTTTTAAATTATTATTATATTTGGCTAGAGAAGCTGTAGGTTTAAAGAAAATACATGAAAAGAAAAGCACAGCATATTCATATACTCCCCTTATTGACGACATTTTGCATTAGCATTGTACCTTTGTTACAACTGATGAAAGAATATTTAGTATAGTCCAAGGTTTATATTAGGCATATTTTGTCCTATTATCAACACCTTATATTAGTCTTACATTTATTATAATTAATGAAAGAACATTCTTATACTTGTACTATTCACTCATTTCCATCATCCACAACAAGGTTCACTGTGTTATACAGTCATATATTTTATCTTCTTTCATTCTAGTAATATACATGACTCAAAACTTCCACTTTCAACCACTTTCACATTACACTCATAGTAATATGCTACCAGCACTACCATCAATTTTGAAACATTCACAATCTATCTAAATAGAAATTCTGTACAAATTAAGCATCAGCTCCCAATTCTCCACTCCCAATCATCCCCTGGTAACCTGTATTCTAGATGCTAACTCTGTGAGTTTGCTTTTTATAATTAGTTCTTATAGGTGAAATCATACACTATTTGTCCTTTCGTGTCTGACTTATTTCACTCAACATAATGTCCTCAATGTTCATCCATGTGGTTACATGCATCGGGGTTTCATTCCTTCTTACAGCTGAATAAGATTTGATCGTATGAATATACTACATTTTTCTACTCCATTCATCGGTTGATGGACATTTGCGTTGCTCCTGTCTTTTCACAACTGTGAATAATGCTGTGGTAAATATCAGTGTGAAAATATATGTTCCTGTCCCTGCTTTCAATTTTTCTGGTTATATACTGTCATGGTCAGGTTCATGTGTCAACTTGGCCAAGTGGTGGTACCTGTTTGTCTGGTTGGACAAATGCTGGCCTGTCTGTTGTGATGAAGATATTTCATAGAATTAAATGATAATCACATCAGCTGCATCCACAGCTGATTCCATTTGTAATCAGCCAAGGGAAGTGTCTTCTGTAACGAGTGATGCTTAATCTAATCACTGGAAGCCTTTTAAGGAGGATTCAAAAGAGACAGGCTCTCTTCCTGCATCTGTCGGTGAACTTCTCCTGTGGAGTTCGTCCAGACCCTCCATTGGAATCGTCAGCTTGACAGCCTGTCCTGCAGATTTTGGACTCTGCATTTCCACATTACATGAGACACTTTTATAAATTTTGTATTTGCGAGTGTTTCCTGTTGATTCTATTTCTCTAAAGAAACCTAACTAATACAACTTGGTACCAGGAGTGGTTCTTAAGAAACAGAACCTTAAAAATGGGTTTTTGTGGATAGTTTTCTACTCTGACTGAACTCAAAGGCACTAAGGACTCTGATTCCCATAATCAGAATGACACTCCCAATCCATGGAGTGAGTTGGCAAAACAGATAGTCAAAATATCACCACTCAATTCTCCTAATGCTTCACTTCTACGAAGCCAGGCTCTGGGAGATAAGGTTTTTGACACTTTTATGGAGTTTTGTGGAAATAGGCAGCATTGAGGTGTTGGCTGGTTGTTGTTAGCTACACTGGCCACATTAAGGAGGGAAAGGGATGGGCTTAAGGCTTCATATGAGAAGTTTAAGTGCGATCTGACAGATGTAGAAGTTTCTATGAGTATCCTGAAGGAAAATCTTGTTTCCTGTAGACACAGACTTGAGATCTCTGAAAATCAGACTCAGAATCTTATTGTTAGAGTAGCAACCTTACAACATAAACTGAAATCTCAATGTTGCATGGTGTCTGCCATTAAAATGATGTCTGCCAATCTCAATGTTGCATGGTGTCTGCCATTGATTGGAAAGGAGTGGGACCCTGAAAAATGGATGGTGACGTATGGATTGATAATGACATCAGGAGTGAGGTTGAAACCTCAAATTTTTATTTGACCCTGAACATGACAGTATATAACCAGAAAAATTGAAAGCAGGGACAGGAACATATATTTGCACACTGATATTTACCACAGCATTGTTCACAGTTGTGAAAAGACAGGAGCAACCCAAATGTCCATCAACTGATGAATGGAGTAGAAAAATGTAGTATAGTCATATGATGGAACATTATTCAGCTGTAAGAAGGAATGAAGCCCCAATGCATGCAACCACATGGATGAACATTGAGGACATTATGTTGAGTGAAATAAGTCAGACACAAAAGGACAAATAGTGTATGATTGTGTCTAAAAGAATTAGTTATAAAAAGCAAACTCATAGAGTTAGCATCTAGAATATAGGTTACAAGGGGGTGACTGAGGGTAGACAATTGGGAGTTGATACTTAATTTGAGATGATTTAATTTAATTAAGCTGAGTATTCTCTAGATAACCCTGTAATACTCTGCCCTGAGGACATAGCTGCCCCACCTCCAGCCTGCCTTGAGAAGTTGGCCACCCAACCTCCTCCTAAAGGGATTAGCCCTGGAGTGATTAATCCTGTTTCACCAAGTGAACTGCAAACAAATGCCCTGAAGCAAATGGCTTGGAAGATATTTCTAATTCTTTTCGTGACCCACCCCCACTACCCCTCATTTCTTCCAGACCCATAAATAGATTAAAGTCCCAACAGGCCCCTAAAAGTCAGGTACAAACTATCACACATGAGGAGGTACATTATACTCCAAGAGAACTGTATGAATTTTCCAATTTATATAGACAGAAATCAGGGGAATATGTGTGGCAATGGATTTTAAGGGTGTGGGATAATGGTAGGAGGAATATAAGGCTGGACCAGGCTGAATTTATTGATATGGGCCCACTAAGCAGAGATTCTGCATTCAATGTTATAGCTTGAGGGGTTAGAAAAGGTATTAACAGCTTGTTTGGATGGTTGGTTGAAACGTGGATCAAAAGGTGGCCAACATTACCTGAGGTTGAAATGCCAGAACTGCCCTGGTATAATGTAGATGAGGGGATCCAGAGGCTTAGAGAGATTGGAATGTTAGAATGGATTTATCATGCAAAGCCTGCTCTTACACCCCAGGAATGTCCAGAGGATGCACCTTTTACCAGAGCAGTGAGAAATAAATTTTTGAGACTAGCGTCATCATCTCGGAAGAGCTCTGTAGTTGTGCTTCTCTGTGAGTCAGACATTACTGTGGGAACTGCCGTCACTGAGCTGGAATCCTTAAACACAATGAGGATGACCAGATCCCAAGTTGACAGAAGCCAGGTAACAGCACTTAATTGCCAAAGACAGGGTAGACATGGCTATTATAATAGACAGCAAACTCAAAGCAGAAGTCAAAATTATATGACTCACAGAGATTTGTGGCATTGGATAGTAAATCATGGGATACCTAGAAATACAGTAGAAGGGCAGTCTACCAAATTCTTGTTTGAGCTGTATAAACAAAAGAGTTCTAGGTCAAGTGAACAGAAGTCTAACCTGAATTACAAAAACACAGAGTCACAGGCCCTTAATCAACTTCCAGACTTGAGATAGTTTACAGACCCAGAGCCCCTTGAATGAAGGGGAAGCCAGGTCCCTTTTGGGGAGGACCCTGTTACACTGCCACAAATTTATACTGTTCATCTTCCTCCAAGCCTTCCCCAAGGAGACTGATGGCCTTTTACGAGGGTAACTGTGCATTGGGGAAAAGGAAATGATCACATATTTTGGGGATTATTAAAAACTGGTTCAGAAGTGACATTAATTCCAGGGGACCCAAAACGTCACTCTGGCCCACCAGTCAGAGTGGTGACTTATGGAGGCCAGGTGATGAATGGAGTTTTAGCTCAGGTTCATTTCACAGTGGGTCCAGTGGGCCCCCGGACCCATTCTGTAGTTATTTCCCCAGTTCCAGAATGTATAATTGGAATAGACATACTGATCAACTGGCAGAATCCCTATATTGGCTCTAACTCATGCAGTGAGGGCTATTATGATGGGAAAGGCCAAGTGGAAGCCACTAAAACTGCCCCTACTGAGCAAAATAGTAAGTCAGAAGCAATACTAGATTCCTGGAGGAATTGCAGAGATTACTGCCACTCTTAAGGACTTGAAGGATGCAGGAGTAGGATGTGCATCACAGGTAGGATGTGATTCCTACCACATCCCCATTCAACTCTCCTATTTGGCCTGTGCAGAAAACAGATGGGTCTTGGAGGATGACAGTGGATTATTGTAAGCTCAACCAGGTGGTAACTCCAATTGCAGCTGCTGTTCCAGATGTGGTGTCATTGCTTGAGCAAATCAATACATCCCCTGGTACCTGGTATGCAGCTATTGATCTGGCAAATGGTTTTTTCTCAACAGCTGTTAGTAAGGACCACCAGAAGCAGTGTGATTTCAGCTGGCAAGATCAGCAATATACTTTCACTGTCCTACCTCAGGGGTATATCAACTCTCCAGCCCTATGTCATAATCTTGTCTGCAGGGAACTTGATTGTTTCTCCCTCCCATGAGACATCACACTGGCCCATTATATTGATGATATCATGTTGATTGGACCTAGTGAGCAAGAAGTAACAATTACTCTAGATTTACTGGTAAGGCATTTGCATGTCAGAGGATGGGAGATAAATCCAACAAAAATACAGGGGCCTTCCATCTCAGTGAAATTTCTAGGTGTCCAGTGGTGTGGAGCATTTCAAGATATCCCTTCTAAGGTGAAGGATAAGTTGCTGCATCTGGCCCCTCCTAGGACCAAAAAGAGGTACAATGCCTAGTTGGTCTCTTTGGATTTTGGTGACAACATATTCCTCATTTGGGTGTGCTACTCTACCCATTTATTGAGTGACCAGAAAAACTGCTAATTTTGAATGGGGACCTGAACAAGAGGAGGCTCTGTGATAGGTCCAGGCTGCTGTACAAGCTGCTCTGCCACTTGGGCCATATTATCCAGCAGATCCAATGGTGCTGGACGTGTCAGTGGCAAATAGAGATGCTGTTTGGAGCCTTTGGCAGGCCCCTATAGGAGAATCACAACACAGACCCTTAGGATTTTGGAGCAAAGCCTCACCATCTGCTGCAGATAACTACTCTCCTTTTGAGAAATAGTTTTTGGCCTGCTACTGGGCCTTAGTAGAGACTGAATGCATAACCATGGGCCACCAAGTTACCATGAGACCTGAGTTGCCTATCATGAGCTGAGTGTTGTCTGACAAGCCATACATTTTGGCATGCATAGCAGCATTCTATTGTAAAACGGGAATGGTAGATATGAGATAGGGCCAGAGCAGGTCCTGAAGGCACAAGTAAGTTACATGAGGAAGTGGCCCAAATGCCTATGGTCTCCATTCCTGCCACATTACCTTCTCTTTCCCAGACCAGAGCTATGGCCTCTTGGGGAGTTCCTTATAGTGAATTGACTGGGGAATAGAAAACTCGGGCCTGGTTTACAGATGGTGCAGCATGATATATAGGTACCACCTGAAACTGGACAGCTGCAGCACTACAACCCCTTTCTGGGGTGTCCTTGAAGGACGGTGGTGAGGGGAAATCCTACCAGTGGGCAGAACTTTGAGCAGTGCACTTAGTTGTTCATTTTGCTTGGAAGGAGAACTGGCCAGAGGTGCATTTGTGTACTGATTCATGGGCTATTGCTAATGGCTTGGCTGGATGGTCAGGGACTTGGAAAGACCATAATTGGAAAATTGGTGACAAAGAGGTCTTGGGAAGAAGTATGTGGATAGACCTTTCTGAGTGGGCTAAAAACACGAACATATTTGTGTTCCATGTGAATGCGCACCAGAGGGTGACTTCAGCAAAGGAAGGTTTTAATAATCAAGTGGATAAGATGACCCATTCTGTGGATACCAGTCAGCCTCTTTCCCCAGCAACTTCTGTCATTGCTCAATGGGCTCATGAACAAAGTGGTCATGGTGGTAGGATGGAGGTTATGCATTGGTTCAGCAGCATGGACTTCCGCTCACCAAGGCTGACTTGGCTACAGCCACTGCTGTAGTGCCCAATCTGCCAGCAACAGAGACCCATACTCAGCCCCCGATATGGTACCATTCCCCGAGGTGACCAGCCAGCTACATGGTGGCAGGTTGATTACACTGGACCACTCCCTTCATGGAAGGGGCAGCAATTTGTTCTAACTGAAATAGATACATACTCTTGATATGAGTTTGCTATCCCTGCACTCAATGCTTCTGCCAAAACTACCATCCATGGGCTTACAGAATGCCTTATCCATTGTCATGGTATTCCACACAGCATTTCTTCTGATCAAGGAACACATTTCACAGCAAAGGAAGCACGGGAATGGGCATATGCTCATGGAATTCTCTGGTCTTACAATGTTCCCCATCATCCAGAAGCAGCTAGATTGATAGAATGGTGGAATGGCCTTTTGAAAACTCAATTACAGTCCCAACTAAGTGGCAACACCTTGAAGGGGTGGGGTAATGTTCTCCAGGAAGCTGTATATGCTCTGAATCAGCATCTGCTGTATGGTGCTGTTTCTCCCATAGCCAGGATCCATGGGTCCAGGAACCAAAGGGTGGAAATGGAGGTGGCACCACTCACTATTATCCCTAGTGATCCACTAGGAAAATTTTTGCTTCCTGTCCCTGCTACCCTGAGCTCTGCTGGTCTACAGGTTTTAGTTCCAAAATGGGGAATGCTTCCACCAAAAGAAATGAGCTATGCCCATTCTAACTTTTTCATGTTGGAAGGGGCTATTAATAATATGGGATAAGGGGATGGAACTAGTTGATGTTCTAGAAGTGCTGGCCCCTCTGCTTCTCAGGACTTATCTGTTCTGGGGACCCATTTGGAGGTTGTAGGTTTGGGAGAGTTACCCTAGTTCATGGAACCCTTGTAAAATCTTATACATTGCCCTAGGTATTCTTTAGGATCAGCAGGAATGGATTTGGTTGGGCTTTGGCAAGTTATAATAGGTAGCAATGTTTAACCGAAACATGCATAAGAGTGACCTCCAGAGTAGCCTCTCAATTATTTGAAAATTCTCTCAGTCACTGATGCCTTATTTGTTACACTTCTTATTACACTTTTGGTAAGGATGAAATTGTTGATCCTATGGTGCCAGACTTCTAGAAGTTTTATAGTCCTGGCTCTTATATTTATGTCTTTGATCGATTTTTAGTTAATTTTTGTGTATGGTGTTAGGGGTTATGCTAGTTTGAAACTGTTGTGTATCTAAGAGAAGTAGTGTTCTTTAACCCTGATTCAGTACTGCTGGACAGGTCCTTTTGATTGGGTTGTTTCCATGGAGATGTGACCCAGTCAATTGTGGATGGGACCTTTTGATTAAGTGGTGATTTAGTATGTCAATCTGCCAGTATACAATATACAAGAAATGGAACAGCTTTTAAAAAGGGAATTTATTAAGTTGTAAGTTCACAGTTCTAAGGCTATAAAAATGTCCAAACTAAGGTATCCAAGAAAGATACCTTGGCTCAAGAAGGCTTATGGGTCTGGAACACTTCTGTCAACTGGGACGGAACATGGTTGGCATCTGCTGAGGTCTTTGACTTCTTGTTTCAAACAGCTTCCCCAGTGGCATTTTCTTTCTTCATCTTCAAATGTCTGGGGCTTCTATTGGATCTGAAGCTTTTTCCAAAATGGTTCCTTCTTAAAGGACTCCAGTAAGCCACCCCACCTTGAGTGGGTAGAAACACATCTCCATGGGAACCACCTAATCAAATGATCCCATTCACAATTGGGTGAGTCACATCTCCATGGAAACAACATAATCAAAAAGATCCCAACCAACAATGTTGAAACAGGATTAAGGAACTTGGCTTTTCTGGGGTACATACCAGTTTCAAAGAAGCATATGTGGTTTCCGTGGAGATGTGTCTCAACCCACTCAAGGTGGGTTGTTTACTGGAGTCCTTTAAGTCTTTTAAGCATTAGAGTTGACACAGGCAGAGACATTTAGAGATGGAGAAAGAAAATAGCCCCAGGGAAGCTGTTTGAAATGAGAAGCTAAAGATTCTGGTGGATGCCAGCAACATGCCAGCTGACAGGTGTTCCAGACCCATTGGCCTTTCTTGAGTCAAGGTATCTTTCCCTGGATGCCTTAGTTTGGATATTTTTTTTAGTCTTAGAACCATAAACTTGCAACTTAATAAATTCCCTTTTAAAAAGCTGTTCCATTTCTGGTATATTGCATTCCAGCAGCTTTAATAAGCTAAAACATAGGTCCTCTTTCATCCTTTTGCTTATGGATATCCAGTTCTCCCAGCACCATTTGTTGAAGAAACTATTCTGTCCCAGTTGAGAGGACTTGGCAGCAATTTTGGCAAAAAATTTTGACAAAAATCAACTGGCCATAAATATGAGGGTCTATCTCTGAACTCTCAATTTGATTCCATTGATTGATATATCTAGCATTTTTCCAGTATCATACTGTTTTGACCACTGTAGTTCTGTAATATGCTTTAAAATCAGGAAGAGTGAGTCCTTCAACTTCGTTCTTCTTTTTCAAGATGTCTTTGGCTATTTGGATTCTTCTAACCTTTCACATAAATTTGATAATTGGCTTTTGCATTTCTGCAAGTAGCCTTTGTACTTTTGATTGGGATTATTTTGAATCTGTAAATGAATTTGCACATAATTGATATCTTAATATTTTGTCTTTCCAGTCCATGAATGTGGAATGTTCTTCCATTCATTTAGTTCTTTTTTTTATTAATTAAAAAAATAACCAACACAACATTTAGAAATCATTCCATTCTACATATGCAATCAGTAATTCTTAATATCATCACATGGATGTATGATCATCATTTCTTAGTACATTTGCATCGATTTAGAAAAAGAAATAGCAAGACAACAGAAAAAGAAATAAAATGATAATATAGAGAAAAAATAAAAATAAAAAATACAAAAAAATATATAAAAAACAGAACAAACAAACAAACAAAAAACTATAGCTCAGATGCAGCTTCATTCAGTGTTTTAACATAATTACATTACAATTAGGTAGTATTGTGCTGTCCATTTCTGAGTTTTTGTATCTGGTCCTGTTGCACAGTCTGTATCCCTTCAGCTCCAATTACCCATTATCTTACCCTATTTGTAACTCCTGATGGTCTCTGTTACCAATGACATATTCCAAGTTTATTCTCTAATGTTGGTTGACATCAGTGGGACCATACAGTATTTGTCCTTTAGTTTTTGGCTAGTCTCACCCAGCATAATGTTCTCTAGGTCCATCCATGTTATTATATGCTTCATAAGTTTATTCTGTTTTAAAGCTGCATAATATTCCATCGTATGTATATACCACAGTTTGTTTAGCCACTCTTCTGTTCATGGACATTTTGGCTGTTTCCATCTCTTTGCAATTGTAAATAACGCTGCTATAAACATTGGTGTGCAAATGTCCATTTGTGTCTTTGCCCTTAAGTCCTTTGAGTAGATACCTAGCAATGGTATTGCTGGGTCATATGGCAATTCTATATTCAGTTTTTTGAGGAACCGCCAAACTGCCTTCCACAGTGGTTGCATCATTTGACATTCCCACGAACAGTGGAAAAGTGTGCCTGTTTCTCCGCATCCTCTCCAGCACTTGTCATTTTCTGTTTTGTTGATAATGGCCATTCTGGTGGGTGTGAGATGATATCTCATTGTGGTTTTGATTTGCATTTCTCTAATGGCCAGGGACATTGAGCATCTCTTCATGTGCCTTTTGGCCATTTGTATTTCCTCTTCTGAGAGGTGTCTGTTCAAGTCTTTTTCCTAATTTGTAATTGGGTTGGCTGTCTTTCTGTTGTTGAGTTGAACAATCTCTTTATAAATTCTGGATACTAGACCTTTATCTGATATGTCGTTTCCAAATATTGTCTCCCATTGTGTAGGCTGTCTTTATACTTTCTTGATGAAGTTCTTTGATGCACAAAAGTGTTTAATTTTGAGGAGCTCCCATTTCTTTCTTTCTTTCTTCAGTGCTCTTGCTTTAGATTTAAGGTCCATAAAACTGCCTCCAATTGTAAGATTCATAAGATATCTCCCTACGTTTTCCTCTAACTGCTTTATGGTCTTAGACCTAATGTTTAGATCTTTGATCCATTTTGAGTTAACTTTTGTATAGGGTGTGAGATACGGGTCCTCTTTCATTCTTTTTTTTTTTTTGACATGGGCAGGCACCGGGAATCGAACCCGGGTCCTCTGGCATGGCAGGCAAGCAGTCTTGCCTGCTGAGCCACTGTGGCCCGCCCCTCTTTCATTCTTTTGCATATGGATTTCCAGTTCTCTAGGCACCATTTATTGAAGAGACTGTTCTGTCCCAGGTGAATTGGCTTGACTGCCTTATCAAAGATCAAATGTCCATAGATGAGAGGGTCTATATCTGAGCACTCTATTCGATTCCATTGGTCGATGTATCTATCTTTATGCCAACACCATGCTGTTTTGACCACTGTGGCTTCATAATATGCCTTAGTAGAGCAGCATGAGACCTCCAGCTTCGTTTTTTTTTCAAGATACTTTTAGCAATTCGGGGCACCCTGCCTTTCCAGATAAATTTGCTTATTGGTTTTTCTATTTCCGAAAAATAAGTGTTGGGATTTTGATTGGTATTGCATTGAATCTGTAAATCAATTTAGGTAGGATTGACATCTTAACTATATTTAGTCTTCCAATCCATGAACATGGTATGCTCTTCCATCTATTTAGGTCTTCTGTGATTTCTTTTAACAGTTTTTTGTAGTTTTCTTTGTATAGGTCTTTTGTCTCTTGAGTTAAATTTATTCCTAAGTATTTTATTCTTTTAGTTGCAATTGTAAATGGAATTTGTTTCTTGATTTCCCCCTCAGCTTGTTCATTGCTAGTGTATAGAAACACTACAGATTTTTGAATGTTGATCTTGTAAGCTGCCACTTTGCTGTACTCATTTATTAGCTCTAGTAGTTTTGTTGTGGATTTTTTTGGTTTTCGATGTATAGTATCATATCGTCTGCAAACAGTGATAGTTTTACTTCTTCCTTTCCAATTTTGATGCCTTGTATTTCTTTTTCTTGTCTAATTGCTCTGGCTAGAATCTCCAACATGATGTTGAATAATAGTGGTGATAATGGACATCCTTGTCTTGTTCCTGATCTTAGGAGGAAAGTTTTCAATTTTTCCCCATTGAGGATGATATTAGCTGTGGGTTTTTCATATATTCCCTCTATCATTTTAAGGAAGTTCCCTTGTATTCCTATCCTTTGAAGTGTTTTCAACAGGAAAGGATGTTGAATCTTGTCAAATGCCTTCTCGCATCAATTGAGATGATCATGTGATTTTTCTGCTTTGATTTGTTGATATCCTGTATTACATTAATTGATTTTCTTATGTTGAACCATCCTTGCATACCTGGGATGAATCCTACTTGGTCATGATGTATAATTCTTTTAATGTGTTGCTGGATTTGATTTGCTAGAATTTTGTTGAGGATTTTTGCATCTATATTCATTAGAGAGATTGGTCTGTAGTTTTCTTTTTTTGTAATATCTTTGCCTGGTTTTGGTATGAGGGTGATGTTGGCTTCATAGAATGAATTAGGTAGCTTTCCCTCCATTCCGATTTTTTTGAAGAGTTTGAGGAGAGTTGGTACTAATTCTTTCTGGAATGTTTGATAGAATTCACATGTGAAGCCGTCTGGTCCTGGACTTTTCTTTTTGGGAAGCTTTTGAATGACTGATTCAATTTCTTTACTTGTGATTGGTTTGTTGAGGTCGTCTATTTCTTCTTGAGTCAAAGTTGGTTGTTCATGCCTTTCTAGGAACTTGTCCATTTCATCTACATTGTTGTATTTATTAGCGTAAAGTTGTTCATAGTATCCTGTTATTACCTCCTTTATTTCTGTGAGGTCAGTAGTTATGTTTCCTCTTCCATTTCTGATCTTATTTATTTGCATCCTCTCTCTTCTTCTTTTTGTCAATCTTGCTAAGGGCCCATCAATCTTATTGATTTTCTCATAGAACCAACTTCTGGTCTCATTGATTTTCTCTATTGTTTTCATGTTCTCAATTTCATTTATTTCTGCTTTAATCTTTGTTATTTCTTTCCTTTTGCTTGCTTTGGGGTTAGTTTGCTGTTCTTTCTCCAGTTCTTCCAAGTGGACAGTTAATCCCTGAATTTTTGCCTTTTCTTCTTTTCTGATATAGGCATTTAGGGCAATAAATTTCCCTCTTAGCACTGCCTTTGCTGCATCCCATAAGTTTTGATATGTTGTGTTTTATTTTCATTCGCCTCGAGATATTTACTAATTTCTCTTGTAATTTCTTCCTTGACCCACTGGTTGTTTAAGAGTGTGTTGTTGAGCCTCCACGTATTTGTGAATTTTCTGGCACTCCGCCTATTATTGATTTCCAACTTCATTCCTTTATGATCCGAGAAAGTGTTGTGTATGATTTCAATCTTTTTAAATTTGTGAGACTTGCTTTGTGACCCAGCATATGGTCTATCTTTGAGAATGATCCATGAGCACTTGAGAAAAAGGTGTATCCTGCTGTTGTGGTGTGCAATGTCCTATAAATGTCTGTTAAGTCTAGCTCATTTATTGCAATATTCAAATTCTCTGTTTCTTTATTGGTCCTCTGTCTAGATGTTCTGTCCATTGATGAGAGTGGTGAATTGAAGTCTCCAACTATTGTGGTAGATGTGTCTATTTCCCTTTTCAGTGATTGCAGTGTATTCCTCACGTATTTTGGGGCCTTCTGATTCGGTGCATAAATATTTATGATTGTTATGTCTTCTTGTTTAATTGTTCCTTTTAATAGTATATAGTGTCCTTCTTTGTCTCTTTTAACTGTTTTACATTTGAAGTCTAATTTGTTGGATATTAGTATAACTACTACTGCTCTTTTCTGGTTGTTATTTGCATGAAATATCTTTTCCCAACCTTTCACTTTCAACCTATGTTTATCTTTGGGTCTGAGATGTGTTTCCTGTAGACAGCATATAGAAGGATCCTGTTTTTTAATCCATTCTGCCTGTCTATGTCTTTTGATTGGGGAATTCAGTCCAATAACATTTAGTGTTATTACTGTTTGGGTAATACTTTCCTCTACCATTTTGCCTTTTGTATTATATATATCATATCTGATTTTCCTTCTTTCTACACTCTTCTCCATACCTCTCTCTTCTGTCTTTTCGTATCTGACTCTAGTGCTCCCTGTAGTATTTCTTGCAGAGCTGGTCTCTTGGTCACAAATTCTCTCAGTGACTTTTTGTCTGAGAATGTTTTAATTTCTCCCTCATTTTTGAAGGACAATTTTCCTGGGTATAGAAGGGTTGGTTGGCAGTTTTTCTCTTTTAGTAATTTAAATATATCATCCCACTGTCTTCTAGCTTCCATGGTTTCTGCTGAGAAATCTACACATAGTCTTATTGGGTTTCCCTTGTATGTGATGGATTGTTTTTCTCTTGCTGCTTTCAAGATCCTCTGTTTCTCTTTGACCTCTGACATTCTAACTAGTAAGTGTCTTGGAGAATGTCTATTGGATCTATTCTCTTTGGGGTGCGCTGCACTTCTTGGATCTGTAATTTTAGGTCTTTCATAAGAGTTGGGAAATTTCCAGTGATAATTTCTTCCATTAGTTTTTCTCTTCATTTTCCCTTCTCTTCTCCTTCTGGGACACCCAGAACATGTATATTTGTGTGCTTCATATTATCATTCAATTCCTTGTGCCCCTGCTCAAAATTTTCCATTCTTTTCCCTATAGTTTCTGTTTCTTTTTGGATTTCAGATGTTCCATTCTCCAGTTCACTAATTCTAGCCTCTGTCTCTTTAAATCTACCATTGTAGGTTTTCATTGTTTTTTTCATCTCTTCTACTGTGTCTTTCATTCCCATAAGTTCTGTGATTTGTTTTTTCAGACTTTCCATTTCTTCTTTTTGTTGATCCCATGCCTTCTTCATGTCCTCCCTCAATTTATTGATTTGGTTTTTGAAGAGGTTTTCCATTTCTGTTCGTATATTCAGAATTAGTTGTCTCAGCTCCTGTATCTCATTTGTGCTATTGGTTTGTTCCTTTGATTGGGCCATATCTTCAATTTTCCTGGTGTGATTTGTTATTTTTTGCTGGTGCTTGGGCATTTAATCAGATTTCCCTGAGTGTGGGATCCAGCAGGTTGAAAGACTTTCCTGTGAAGTCTCTGGGCTCTGTTTTTCTTATCCTTCCCAGTATGTGGTGCTTGTCCGTCTGCGGGTCCCACCAGCAAAAGATGTTGTGGCTCCTTTAACTTTGGAAGACTCTTGCTGCTGGGTTTGTGGTGGAGACAGAGGAAAGGTTGTAGGTTGGTTTTAATGGCTTCAAATTGTGAAGTCCTGGGATCTGAATTCCTTGAGAGAGGGATTCCACCTGAGTTGCATTTCACCCCTCCCGCGGGGAAGGTTCAGGTGGTAGAGAGCCCTGAAAGCAGGCTGTTTCTGCGTTCGGGGCAGTTGCAACCTGTGTAATCCCAGCGCAGAGCCCAGAGGCAACGAAGCCTCCATAGAAACAGCTGCAGAAGGCTCTGTTTCACCCCCTTTCCTCTTTTTCAGTTAGCCCAATAGGCGACTTCTGCCTTGATCAGTTTCACCTGAGCTGAGGGCCTATTTTTAGTAGTCAGAAGTTGTTCATTAATGCCACTATTGGTGTTAGGTCGGGCTCAGTCTCTACTACTGTTGGAGACTCTTTCCTTTCCCTCCGGGAAGTCATCTGTGGGGGAGAGGCACTGGCCGCCGCGGCTTGGGGGACCACTGATCTGAGGCTCCCAGTCGGCCCAGGAAGCCGCGTGTGTGGAAGGGGCTCCGGTCGCTGGCCACCGCGGCTTGGGGAACCACCAATCCGAGGCTCCCAGCCGGCCCGGGAAGCCGCGTGTGTGGAAGGGGCTCCAGTTCCCAGCCACTGCGGCTTGGGGAACCACTGCTCTGAGGCTCCCAGCTGGCCCGGTAAGCCGCGCGTGGGGGAGGGGCGCCGGCCACTGCAGCTTGGGGAACCGCCGATCTGAAGCTCCCAGCCGGCCTGGGAAGGAGGAAGGGAGGGGCTCTGGCCGCCAGCCGCTGCGGCCCAGGGAAGCGCGTGCCTCTCGGGGACCTCACCGCAGCGGAGTCTCTTAGTCAGTCCAGCCTTTCCAGAATGGGGTACACTGTGTGTCTGCTCTCTGTCGTGGCTCCAGGAGCTGTTCTGTACTGTTTCTAGTTCTTTATTAGTTGCTCTGGAGGAGGAACTAAGACCTGCGTGCCTTACTAAGCTGCCATCTTCTCCAGAAGTCCTATTTAGTTCTTTTAAAAATTGCTTTAGCAGTGTTTTGTAGTTTTCTGTGTACAAGGTCCTTTACATCCTTACTTAAATTTATTCCTAGGTATTTGATTCTTTTAGTTGCTACTGTTAATGGAATCCTCTTACTTGATTTCCTTCTCAGATTGCTCATTACTAGCATTTAGAAACACTACTGAATTTTCCATGTTGATCTTATACCCTGCCACTTTGAGAATTTGTTTTTTAGTTCCAGTAGCTTTGTTGTTGATTTTTCAGGCTTTCTACATATAGGATCACGTCATTCTGTAAATAGTGAAAGTTTAGGTTCTTCCTTTCCAATTTTGAAGACTTTGGCCTAATTACTCTGTCAAGAAAGTCCAGTAAAATGTTGAATAACAGTAATGACAATGGGCATCCTTGTCTTGTTCCAGAACCTAAGGGAAAGATTTCAGTATTTCACTGTTGAGTATATTAGTTGTGGTTTTTTCATATATACCTTTTATTGTATTGTGAAATTTTGCTTCAATTCCTACTGTTCTAAGTGTTTTTATCATGAAAGGATCCCTGAATTTTGTCCAATGCATTTTCTGCAACAATTGAGATAATCATGTGGGTTTTTTTCCTTCATTCTGTTAGTGTACTATATTACACTCATTGATTTTTTTGTGTTGAACTACCCTTACTCATCTGGGATAAAACCCACTTGATCATGGTGTATAATTCTTTTGATGTGCTATTGAATTTGATTTGCAAGTATTTTGTTGAGGATTTTTGCATCTATATTCGTAAAAAAATTTCAAGTTAATTTTTGAATATGATGTAGTTAAGGACCAAGATTTATTTTTGTGCATATGATCAATGAATTATTCAAACACCTTTGGTTGAAAAGATGATCCTTTCTCCCATTTAATTGTCTTGTCACCTTTGCTGCAAATCAATGGAATATATATATGTGGATCTGTGTCTGGATTTCCCATTCTGTTCCACTGATTTAAAAGCATATATCATTTTATTTTGATTTACTTCACAGATACTGCTTTTTTTCATTTTTTACAAATTGAAGGTTAGTGGCAATCTTGCATTAAGCAAGTCTATCGGCACCATTTTTCCAAGAATATGTGCTCATTTCATGTCTCTGTGTCACATTTTAATTAAGGTATGTGCATTGCGTTTCTAGACATAATGTCATTGCATAGTTAATAGACCACAGAATACTGTAAACATAACTTTATATCCCCTGGGAAACCAAAAAATTGGGCTAACTCTCTTTTTTGAAACATTCACTCTATTGAGGTATTCTAGAACTGAACTTACAATATCTCCAAGCTATGCCTATATATGTCAACCTTTACTTGAATACCACACTATCCTAATAATTGTTAGCGTTATAGTAGGTCTTGAAACCAGAGAGTGTAACCCTTCAATTTTGTTCTTCTTTGTCAAAATTGTTTTGGCTAGTCTATGTACTTTGCCTTTCTATGCAAATTTTAGAATTTGCTTGTTCAATTTGTATTTAAAAAAAAAGCTGGCTTTTCTGAATTGGTGCAAATGTTCTAAGCAATGATGAATATGCAACTAAGTGATGATATTGTGAATTACTGATTATGTATGTTGTTTTATTTTGTTTCTTTATTTTTTTAATTAGTAAATAAATTTTAAAAAAAGATAATAGTGGAAACAATGAGGTACTGGATCAATGACAGAAAATAGAAAGATCAATGAAACAGAATAGATGGAGCATATGTCAGTGAACTCAAGGATGAATTCAGCTCCCTGTCTGCTTTTGTAAATAAAATTTTATTTGAACACACACACACACACACAAAAAAGCTGGCTAAGATTTTGAATGGCATTGTGTTAAACATATGAATCAATGTGGAGGGAAATGGCATTTTTAAAATATTGAGTCTTCCAATCCAGGAGTATGGTGTACCACTCCATACATGTTCGTCTTCCTTAAGTTTCCTCAGAAATGTTTTGTAGTTTTCAGAGTACAGATATTGCATATATTTTGTTAAATTTTCACACCTTTCATTATTTTGATGCTATTGTAAATTATTTTGGGCAATTTTTGTTGTTTTTATAAATCTTTTAGTAGTCATTTATTTTTTTATATCATGCATTCCTTTGATAAAAGTAAATTAATTTTTCAAGGGGAGGGTTATATTATCAACCTTACAGTGTTCTGAGAAGTAAAGAAAATAGTGCAGGTAGGAACCTGAACTCCTGCTAGAGACTCAACTATTAATATCATCCCTGTAAATTGCAAATGATACCCAACCTAACAGAGGGATCTTGATCTCTCACACCATTATGCCTTTTTGAAGTAACAGAAAACCCTGTTACATTATTTTGAATATTACTTAAATGTTCCCTTTCTTAACATCTTTGCAAGTTTCTTTTCCCCCCTGTTATTTATTTATTTTTAATTCGTATGTTTTACTCATCTGTCCATAAGGTAGATAAAAGAAGCATCAGACACACAAAGTTTTCACAATCACACAGTCACATTGCGAAAACTGTATCATTATACAATCATCTTCAAGAAACATGGCTACTGGAACACAGCTTTACAGTTTCAGGCAGTTCTCTCCATTCTCTCCATTACACCTTAACTAAAAAGTTGATATCTATTTAATGCATTAGAATAACTTCCAGGATAACCTCTCAACTCTGTTTGGAATCTCTCAGCCATTGATACTTTATTTTGTCTCATTTCCCTCTTCCCCCTTTCGGTCGAGAAGGTTTTCCCAGTCCCTTGGTGCTGAGCCCCAGCTCATTCTAGGATTTCTGTCCCATGTTGCCAGGAAGGTCCATACCCCTGGGAATCATGCCTTACGTAGAGAGGAAGAGGGCAGTGAGTTTGCTTGTCATGTTGGCTGAGAGAGCTAGGCCACATCTGAACAATCAAAGAGTTTCTCTTGGGGATGACTCTTAGGCCTAAATTTAAGTAGGCTTAGCCTATCCTTTGCAGGGTTAAGTTTCATATGTACAAACCCCAAGATTGAGGGCTCAGTCTACTGCTTTGGTTGTCCCCCTGCTTGTAAGAATATCAAGAATTCTCTACTTGGGGAAGTTGAATTTTCTCCCTTTCTCACCATTCCCCCAAGGGGACTTTGCAAATACTTTTTTATTCACTGTTCAAATCACTCTGGGATTTATCAGGGCATCACTCTGGACAAATCTACAAATTCTCATGCCATACTCAATGTTCCATATACTTATGGTGTTCAATTAAGCTGTCCACATAAGTTATATTAGGAAATGCACTAATCAAAATATAAATTTTGTACCAAATAAACATTTTTTTCTTTAGTCTCACACGTAAGTTAAAGTTTTCAAATATTAATTACCATCTATTTTCAACACCTTAAGTTATTGACATTCCTTTGTTCTTCCACATGCAAAAACATTTTTAAATTTGTACATTTAGTCACTATTGTAATACTCTGTAGGCATTCCTAGATTATACCATCTCAGTCTTTATCATATATCTTTCCTTCTGATTTCATTTGTGCCCCCAGGCCTCCTCCCTCTATCATTCTCACATTGAGCTTCACTCAGTGTTCTAACATTATTGTATTACAGTTGAGTAGTATTGTGCTATCTATTTCTGAATTTTTACAATTAGTCTGTTGCACAATCTGTATCCCTTCAGTTCCAATTATTCAATATTTACCCTATTTCTATTTCCTGATGACCTCTGTTCTTGACCAAAATTCTCCTAGTTCATTCAATAATGTTAGTTCATATCAGTGAGACCATGCAGTATTTGTCCTTTTGTTTCTGGCTAATCTCACTCAGCATAATGTCTTAAGGTCCATCCATGTTGTTACATACTTCATAACTTTATTCTGTCTTACAGCTGCATAATATTCCATCATATGTATATACCACAGCTTGTTTGGCCACTCGTCTGTTGATGGATATTCTGGCTGCTTCCATTTCTTTGCAATTGTAAATAATGCTGCTATAAACATTGGTGTACAAATGTCCATTTCTGTCCTTGCCCTCATGTCCTCTGAGTAGATACCTAGTAATGGTATTACCAGGTCGTATGGCAATTCTATACTTTGCTTCCTGAGAAACTGCCAAACTGTCTTCCACAGTGGTTGTATCATTTGACATTCCCACCAACAGCAGATAAGTGTCCTCTTTCTCCACATCCTCTCTAGCACGTGTCGTTTTCTGTTTTATTGATAATGGCCATTCTGGTGGGTGTGAGATGATATCTTATTGTGGTTTTTATTTGGATTTCCCTAATAGCCAGGGAAGTTGAGCATCTTTTCATATGCCTTTTGGCCATTTGTATTTCCTCTTCTGAGAAGTGTCTGTTCAAGTCTTTTGCCCATTTTGTAATTGGGTTGTCTGTCTTTGTGTTGTTGAGTTGAACAATCTCTTTATATATTCTGGATAATAGCCCTTATTTGATATATCATTTCCAAATATTGTCTCCCATTGTGTAGGTTGTCTTTTTACTTTCTTGATGAAGTTCTTCGATGCACGAAAGTGTTTAATTTTGAGGAGTTCCCATTTCTTTCTTTATTTCTTCAATGCCTATGCTTTGGCTGTAAGGTCTAGGAAACTGCCTCTTATTAGAAGATTTATAAGATATTTCCATACATTTTCTTTTAAAAGTTTTATGGTCTTAGAGCTAATGTTTAGGTCTTTGGTCCATTTTGAGTTAATTTTTGTATAGGATGTGAGATATGGATCCTCTTTCATCTTTTGCATGTGAATATCTAGGCACCATTATTCTCTAGGCACCATTTATTGAAGAGACAGTTCTGTCCCAGGTGAATTGGCTTGACTGCCTTATCAAAGATCAATTGTCCATAGATGAGATGGTCTATATCTGAACACTCTATTCAACTCCATTGACCAGTATATCTATTTTATTCCAGTACCATGCTGTTTTGACTACTGTAGCTTCATAATACACCTTAAAGTCAGATAGCATGAGGCCTCTGACTTCATTTTTCTTTCTTAGGATACTTTTAGCTATTGGGGCACCCTGCCCTTCCAGATAAATTTGGTTATTGGTTTTCCTGTTTTTGAAAAGTAAGTTTTGGGGATTTTAATTGGTATTGCATTGAATCTGTAAATCGATTTAGGTAGAATTGATATCTTAACTATATTTAGTCTTCCAATCCATGAATATGGTATGCCCTTCCATTTATTTATGTCTTCTGTGATTTTTTAAAAACAATTTCTTGTAGTTTTCTTTGTATATGTCTTTTTTCTCTTTAGTTAAATTTATTCCTAAATATTTTATTCTTTTGGTTGCAATTGTACATGGATTTTTTTTCTTGATTTCTCCCTCAGATTGTTCGTTACTAGTGTGTAGAAACACTACAGATTTTTGAGTGTTGATCTTGTAACCTGCCACTTTGCTGTACTCATTTATTAGCTCTAGTAGTTTTGCTGTGGATTTTGGGTTTTTTTTTTTTGACATATAGTATCATATCATCTGCAAACAGTGAGAGTTTTACTTCTTCCTTTCCAATTTTGATGCCTTGTATTTCTTTTTTTTGTCTAATTGCTCTGGCTAGAACTTCCAACACAATGTTGAATAACAATGGTGATTGTGGACATCCTTGTCTTGTTCCTGATCTTAGGGGGAAAGTTTTCAGTTTTTCCCCCATTGAGGATGATGTTAGCTGTGGGTTTTTCATACATTCCTTTTATTGTGCTGAGGAAGTTCCCTTCTATTTCTATCCTTTAAAATGTTTTCAATAGGAGAAGATGTTGAATTTTGTCAAATGCCTGTTCTGCATCAATTGAGATGATCATGTGGTTTTTCTGCTTTGATTTGTTGATATGGTGTATTACATTAATTGATTTTTTATGTTGAACCATCCTTGCATACCTGGGATGAATCCTACCTGGTCATGATGTATAATTCTTTCAATGCGCTGCTGGATTCTATTTGTAAGAATTTTGTTGAGGATTTTGCATCTATATTCATTAGAGAAACTGGCCTGTAGTTTTCTTTTTTTGTAATATCTTTTTCTGGCTTTAGTATGAGGGCAATGTTGGCTTCATAGAATGAGTTAGGTAACTTTCCCTCCTCTTCAATTGTTTTGAAGAGTTTGAGCAGGATTGGTACTAATTCTTTCTTGAATGTTTGGTAGAATTCACATGTGAAGCCATCTGGCCCTGTTTTTTTCTTTTTGGGGAGCATCTTAATGACTGATTCAATTTCTTTACTTGTGATTGGTTTGTTGAGGTTGTCTATTTCTTCTTGAGTCAATGTTGGTTGTTCATACCTTTCTAGGAAGTTGTCCATTTCATCTACATTGTTGAATTTATTACCATAAAGTTGTGCATAGTTTCCTCTCACTAATTCCTTTATTTCTGTAGGGTCAGTGGTTATGTCTCCTCTTCCATTTCTGATTTTATTTATTTGCTTCCTCTCTCTTCTTCTTTTTGTCAACCTCACTAAGGGTTGACATCAATCTTATTGATTTTCTCATAGAACCAACTTCTGGCTTTGTTAATTTTCTCAATTGTTTTCATGTTCTCAATTTCATTTATTTCTGCTCTAGTCTTTATTATTCCTTTCCTTTTGCTTGCTTTGTGGTTAGTTTGCTGTTCTTTGTCTAGTTCTTCCAAGTGGACAGTGAATTCCTAATTTTTGCTCTTTCTTCTTTTTTGATATAGGCATTTAGGGCAATAAATTTCCCTCAGCACTGCCTTTGCTGCATCCCATAAATTCTGATATGTTGTGTTTTCATTTCACTTGCCTCGAGATATTTACTGATTTCTCTTGTAATTTCTTCCTTGACCCACTGGTTGTTTAAGATTGTGTTGTTGCACCTCCTTATATTTGTGAGTTTTCTGGCACTCTGCCTATTATTGATTTCCACCTTCATTCCTTTATATCTGAGAAAGTGTTTTGTATGATTTTAATCTTTTAAAATTTATTGAGACTTGCTTTGTGACCCAGCATAGGGTCTATCCTTGAGAATGATCTATGAGCACTTGAGAAAAATGTGTATCCTGCTGTTGTGGGGTGTAATGTTCTATAAATGTCTATTAAGTCTAGCTCATTTATTGTATTATTCAAATTCTGTTTCTTTACTGATCCTCGGTCTAGATGTTCTGTCCATTGATGAGAATGGGGAATTGAAATTTCCAACTATTATGGTAGATGTGTATATTTTTTCTTTTCAGTGTTTGCCTCATGTAGTTTTGAGCATTCTGACTTTGTGCATAATATTTGATTGTTTTGTCTTCTTGTTGAATTGTTCCTTTTATTAATACATGGTGTCCTTCTTGTTCCTTTTAACTGTTTTACATTTGAAGTCTAATTTGTTGGATATTAGTATAGCTACTCCTGCTCTTTTCTGATTGCTATTTGTATGAAATGTCTTTTCCCAACCTTTCACTTTCAACCTATGTTTGTCCTTGGGTCTAAGATGTGTTTCCTGTAGACAGTGTATAGATGGGTCCTGTTTTTTAATCCATTCTGCCAGTCTATGCTTTTGATTGGGGAGTTTAATCCATTAGCATTTAGTGTTATTACTGTACAGGCAGTACTTTCTCCTACCACTTTGCCTTTTGGATTTTATATGTCATATCTAATTTTTTTTCTTTTTACCTTTACTGGTAGTCTTCATTTCTACATTCTTCTCCACACCTCTCTCGCCTGTCTTTTCATGTCTGTCTTTAATGCTCCCTTTAGTATTTCTTGCAGAGCCAGTCTCTTGGTCACAAATTCTCTTAGTGATTTTTTTTGTCTGAAAATATTTTACTTTCTCCCTCATTTTTGAAGGACAATTGTGCTGGTTATAGAATTCTTGCTTGGCAGTTTTTCCCTTTTAGTGATTTAAATATATCATCCCACTGTCTTCTTGCCTCCATGGTTTCTGCTGAGAAATCTACTCTGCAAGCTTCTTATTGACAGCATTTAAATGATTACAAATTTTTTTGTATGCTCTATGGTGGGGGTCACATTTCATTTTTTTTCCATGTGAGTATCCTGTTATTGCAGCACCATTGATTGAAATTTTGTTTGTTTGTTTTTGTTTGTTTTTTGGGAGGTGCATGGGCCAGGAATCGAATTTGGGCCTCCTGTATAGCAGGGGAGACTTCTACCACTGAACTACCCTCGCTCCCTCCAGCATTTGAATGATTTTGTGACTGTTTCAAGATCGCTGGTTATCCTTTGGAGCATTGGTTAGCAATCAAGGAGCACTTCTCCACATTCTTTATGTACCCAGCTCAAAGGGATTCTATGTTCATGACTCTGGTGAAGAAGGGGTGAGAGATTGGGCTGAATTCATGCAAATTGGTCATTCCTAATCATCATCATTGTAATTAAGCACTATCTATGTTCTAGGCACAGATAGTTTTATCTACTTTATGTATATTATCTCAGAATCCTCACAACAACTCTGTGGAGTAGGTATTATAATCTCCATTTTGCAGATGAGAAAACTGAAGGTATAGAAAGGTTAACCATGTGTTTAAAGCCTCATGGCTAGTGGGTGATAAGAGTAAGGAATTTTAACTTAATCTCAATCCATGCGTGTGTGTGCATGTGCGTGTGCGTGTGTGTGTGTGTGTGAAAGAGAGAGAGAGAGAATTTCCTTTATATTTCCAAAGTTGAGCAAAAGAAAATTGGTTAATAAAGATTAGCCAAATTCTGGTTCTGTAAGATTTTACTGTGTTTGGCACTCATATTAATAGCTCTGATTATATCACACCCCATGCTCAAAAACCTTATTGGAAAATTATTATGGGATGTGCTCAAAGAACTTAGTATCAATTTATAAAGGGATAAATTGAAAACAACTGAGCTGGCTGATTAAATAAATGATGCTATGTTCTTACAATGCAGCCATAAAAACAACATTGTGCAACAGTGGATTTCAGCATGGTTTTATACAGGACTTCAAGGGTCAGCAGGCACCAGCCCCCACTCACGCTTTTATCAGGGTAGCTCTATTTTTATTCCTTTTTGGCTTTTGAGGTTCTTGGTTAAGTTTTTAAAAAAAAAAAAAAAAAAACAACAACAACAAAGTTCTGGTGCCGAAAAGTTTTAAAAAACATTATTGCAAAAAAAAATTATGATTTCCTAATGATCAAAAAACATGCTCATGGAATTATAAACAGATTATAAAGGAATATGTGCTTTATCTGGGGGGAGAGGATATATGTATCTTCTACATATATGTATGTAAAGATTGGAAGACTATGCATGTATCAAAACATTAATAGCAGTTATTTCTAGATATTTGGACTATGAATTATTTCTAAATGTTTTCTCCCATTTGCATTTTTCTAAATATGTAAAGTGTGTTACTACTCTAATAAGAATAGAATAAACTACAGATTCCTTAACATGTCATTAGAAGTTCTGCACAATCTGACATAAACCATCTTTTTATACTCCTTGCTAAACATCAACTCATCATAGAGTCACAAGTTCTAGGCTCAAAGAATTTCCTGAATACACCCTGCATTTTCCTGCCCACACACATTTTCCCAGGCTGCCCTTAGTCTAGGATTTCAAAATCATTCAGCATCACTTCCCATTGGAACTCAAATGCGTATGAGTCAATGTAAATTAAAGGGAAGAACAGCTTTCACAACTATACACATAGTATGATGTCAGCTAGTTAAAGGAGAAAATGCAAAGAAAAACCTGGAAGGAACAATTGTAAATAATTTATAGGGGTAGCATTTGTGTGTAAGTGTTATAAGGTATAGTATATAGATTCAGGTATAAACTTGGCCAGATGATGGTGGTGCCTAGTTGTTTCTTTGCTGTGTACTTAAATCATCACATATGAAATTCATTTACGGCTGATTACATCTGCGATGCACTAAGGGGAGTGTCTATTGCAATTAATGAGACTTAAAAGGAGGAGTTAGAAGAGAGGAGCCCAGACCCAGATTTTTGGAGATACAGAAAGGACATGGCCTAGGGAAAGCTGTTTGAATCCAGAAGCTAGAAGAGAAGCCCAGCAGATGTCACCATGTGCCTTCCCAAATTAGTAAATTTTATAAGTGAATTCCCATTATAAACGTGAATCCATATCAAGTGTGTTGCATTCTGGGAGCCTTAGCAAATTAAAACAGAGTTTGGTACCAGAGGAGTGGAGTGCTGCTGAGTTTGCAAATACCAAACATGTTGGAATGGCTGTTTAAATGGATGAGGAAGGGATTCTGGAAGAATTGTGAGGAGCTTGATAGAAAAACACAGATTGCTTCAAAAAGACTGTTGGTGGAAATATGTGCTCTAAAGATACTTCCATTGAGGCACTGGAAAGAAATGAGGAATGTATCATTGCAAATTGGAGGGAGGGCAACCTTTGTTTTAAAGTGACAGAAAATTTGGCAAAATGAATCCTAGTGCTGGATGGAAGGGAGAATTGGAATATGATGATCTGGGATAATTGGCTAAGGAAATTTCCACGCTAAATGTGGAGGATGCTACCTGGTTTCTCCTTGCAGCTTATAGTAAAATGCAACAAGAAAGGGATATGCTGAGGACTGAACTTTTGGGTAAAAGAAAAAACAGAAATTGATGTTCTGGAAAATTCTGGGCTTCCAGAAAATGAGACCCCAGTGAATAGTGCCCAAAGTGAGGATTTATCCAAACATGGAACCAGTTAGCCATTACAGGACAAGCCAGGATAGGAAATGGAGTTACACAAAAAGAATTTGTGGAAAGTCCTAATTTCTGATGGCTTTGATCCCTGTATGCTATATGCCAAGTCAACAATTTTTTTGTGAGACCTGTATAAATGGAACCACTGCCAGTCTGGACTAAAAGGGAGAGATTGAATGAAAAACAGCCTCAGATACAGAATGATGGATGCTGAGATCTGAAGCCAGGAACATTTTCCCTGGAGGCAAAGGGCGGGACTTTGGTCTCAATTTTCAGGAAGAGTTCTGGTGCCCCAGGCCTCAGAAAGGGTGGAGTACATTCCTTGGGGATTGGGGGGAGCCTAGCTGCCACCCTGTTGTTCTGGAGAGGTTGAGCGTGTGCCCTGGAGATGGCAGAGAATCCAGGTGCCCCCTAGGTGTTTGACTCTCAGACTTTGAAATCTAATGGAGTTTGCCTTGCAGGTTTTTGGAATTTTTAGTTCAGGTGACCCCAGTTTTCCTTCCAATTTCTCCCTATGGCAATGGGATCATCTATCCTATGATTGTTCCTTCTTTGTGTATTGGAAGGAGACAACTTGCTCTAAGTTCACAGGTTCACAGCCAGAGGAGAATTTTGCTTTGGGACAGACCATGCCTATAACTGACTTTGATGAGATTGTGTACTATTTTTTGAGTTGGTATTGTATTTGTATTGTTATTGAAATGGTTTAAGTTTTTTGTGAAATTGTGATGAAATGAACATATTTTGTATATGGAAAGATTTAGTGCAGTGTATACAGGACAGATAAGCATTGTCAGGCAAAAAATGTCTGTTTCATTTTCTATTTAGAGATTAAGTATAGTTTTAAAGGGTTGTGTATAGTTGCCAAGTTAACAAGTGGTGTACTCTATAGTTGTTAGGTTCATGTGTCAGGTTGACCAGATGATGGTGGTGCCCAGTTGTTCTGTTGTTGTGAACTTAATGTGAAATTCATCTATGGCTGATTACATCTGTGGTGGGTTAATGGGAGTGCCTTTCATTAAGCAATGAGGCTTAAAAGGAGGAGTCAGGAGAGAGGAGCTCAGAGCCAGCTCAGACCCAGACGTTTGGAGAGGCAGAAAGTACACACCCCGGGGAAAGCCGTTTGAACCCAGAAGCTGGAAGAGAATCCCAGCAGACATCAACATGTGCCTTCCCAAATTAGTAAATTTGTAACTAAATAAATGCCATTTATAAAGCCAATCCATCTCAGGTGTATTGCATTCTGGCAGCCTTAGCAAACTAAAATATAAGGTTTTGTTGTTGTTGTTTGGGCTTTTTTACATTTTATTGTAATTTCCAAATCTCCTAAAATGACCTGTTAAGATTGCAACAAAGAAAAAATCATAACCATTTTTTAAGCCCTATGTCAAATACCTAAAACCTCCATGAAGACTTTTATTATAAAATTCATATCTTTTACTTCCTAGCCTGTATCTCATAATTTAATTGTATCTGTATCTATATCCTTGGTATAACCCAGAGAGCACTGAACCTGGAGTCAGAAGACCTGAGGTTAAATCCTGGCCTTGTCTCTTTCTGGCCTGTAGCTTGGCAAGTCACTTGACCTCTTTGAGGCTTTGATTCCTCACAGGGCTATAGTAAGGATTACTGAGACAAAGCAAATATGCTCTACAAACTATCAAGTGGAGTTCAAATGTACGTCTAATGCTGCACATTCCCCACACACTGCCCACCATAGGTGACCTACAAAAATGGCTGTTGCACTAAAACTTTCGGAAAACAAAACTCTGTCTCCTGAAATGTTACCTCCTGAAAGTCCATAGGATTTTCTAAAGATTTTATTTTCCTTTGTTGTTCCCAGACCTTGTGGCCATGATTAAATGTCCAGCTGTTAGGTCAGGAATCAATGGGCTCAAGCACAACCGGGATGGAGTGCTTTTCAGTCTTATAAAAAATAGGAAAGTAAAGGCCAGAGAAACACTTAAACTGAAGATTGCACTCGAGAACCGGGCAGAGTCTGTCCATTTCCCACTTCTCTGAACAAGGTGAGTCCCAGAACAGAACCCCACCTGTGAGTCTGCCCAGCAGTGACTGAAGCCCAGAGAGGGAAAGCAACTTAGCACTGGAACTCAAGTTTATACTAGATCTATCCAGCTCAGCTGAGATTGCTTTAAAGAAGTGGGTACTCCCACTCAGCTCCAGACCGGCTCAGCACCAGGTAGTCTGGCCATAGCTGGTCCTCAGCAAATGTTTGCTGAACACAACTGTGAATGAATCAGTGCATCTCCTTTCTCAAGACCCCAACCATGGACCCCAGAAGAAAGAGAATGGCCTCTCCAGGTGAGGGCTTTGTAAGTCATTGGCTATCATTCTATTGAGAGTAGAAGTGATAGTGAAAATCATGATGATGAGAGGGATGAAGCTGACAGACCAAATGAATGAAGATATGCTAAACAAATGGAAGACAAGACAGGAATGGAGTCCGGTGTTGTCAGAGCTTTCAGATTTTTTCATTTTCTTAATGATAGAAATCCTTACTTTTTAAGAACCTCTGGATTTTTAAATGTAGATTCAAAAATGTTTTAAAACACTATGGAACCAAATGAAATAGGTCTGCCCAGGAGTGGCCAGTCTGTCTGAAGCCTCCAGCAGGGACAATCCTCTGAACAGTGGCCAACCAAATCTGAGACCATGAGACCTCTGTGGGTTTTGACCTCAAAGAGCGCAGTGGCTTCCTTCACCTAGCTAAGCCACAGATGCCTCACTTGCAAGACGGGAACCATGATACCCACCTCACAGGGTTGTTGAGAGAATTAAGTAAGAATTTGTAGGGGGAAAGCACTTTGAAAACTGTAAAGCAATATATTGCAAGTTAATATGCAAATGATAATAACACGTGACATAATTTCTTGAAGCCACCAAGATGAAGTGATTCTGGATTTAAGACACCTGACCCCAGGGAGTAACTCTTTGACCTGCATTAAAGACCCTAGATAAACGCCATGGAGTGCTCAGTATCTGTGAGCTCAGAATGGTCATGTTCAGTCTGTGTGGTCTGCACACATTAGAATATTTGTTCAAATGGCAAGGTATGATAGAAGAGTGTAGAACCACAAATAGGAGTTCTAATCCCAGCATTGCTACCCCAGGGTCATGTGTCCCTGGGTAACTACTTTCTTTGCTCCAGGCCTCAACAATTTGAGTGCATTGGACCAGCCTTCTTCCAGCCCCCAGATTCTCAGATTTTAACATCCCACAGAGCCAATAGGTCTTGGGTGGCCCATTCTGACATTTCTGGGAGGGAAGAAGAGAGAAAAATCTGACCAGGAAATATCTTTGCAGTTCTGACTCATGCAGCTCAGCTTCCCTCTGCTCCGTTCCAGCCAATGCCACCTGTGCTGGCAGCTAGTAAAGTAGCCAGGTCCTAGTAAGTTGGTGCTGTCACGTTGATAGCCAGGGCCTCTGCTTTGTCCCGAATAACACATGATCCAGATATGTTGAGGGTCTGAAGGAAGTTTGGCTGGTGGGGGTTCAACATAGCTGAATGGGCCGACTGAAGGCCTGAGTTAACTTCTCTGATTAAAAGCAGACACATGAGGGAGGCAGATAAACACTAGCCAGATGGAAGCTTCATGGAAAGTGGATCAACAGCAGTTTTTGAGGCTGTATGTTCTTCCTCTGTGAAATGAGGGGGTTTGACTAGATAATTTCTAATAGTAATAATAGTATTGGACCCTGGCCTGTGTGTAGCACTTTGCAAAATGCTTTCACCTGCATTGTCTAATTATGGAACAGGTATCCTTACACCTGTGCTATAGTTGAAGCGACAGAGACTCAGAGAAGCTACGTGACTTCCCTAAAGACACAGAGTGTCCTGGTGAGGGAGCAGGGGCTGCATCCAGGGCTTCAGGTTACTGGTCCAGGACTCTTCCCACCACTATTATGAACTGAATGTATTAAGCACTTACATTGTGCCTGGCACTACACTAAGCTTTTTTTTTTTTTTACATTGTCACTTGATTTTTAAAAAAAATAATTAATAAACTTTATTGTTAGTACAGTTTTAGATTTACAGAATAATTAAACCAATAGTACATCAAGCATTCCGCATCATTGTAGGGTTTTTCTTTTTTTTTGGACATTTGATCTTTACAACAACTCTATGGGATAGGTTGCTTTTTGTAAGGAGAAAACCAAGGGACGGAGGAGTTAAGTAACTTACCTGAGTTCTCACAACCACTAAATGCAGTTTTGGGAATGAAATCCTGGTTCTTTTAGGCACAGAGTCTGAGCTCTTCGTCCCTCCCAGCTTCCCTGATGCTGCCTGGAGGAGAAGCGAGCTGTTTAAGGGCTCTATGATTGTGACCTCCATCTATGATTTTAGTCTGTGATTCTGCAGCTGCTCTCTCAAATTTGCTTTCGTGAAACACCTTTGTCTCTTTCTAATCCCAAAGGAGAATCATGTCGCGTGAACTGACTCTATCACTGCTTGGTGAAGACCTTTCACCTCACTGGACTTAACTTCCTGGCCTATGAAAGGAGAGGAGTGGCACAAGGCAATTTCCAAATGCCCTGCAGTTTGATATCCTGGGCTCATGTGTTACGTGTGTGTTGGTGCATCTTCCTAAGACCAAAACCTGTATGGAAAAGAAAATTAAAAGCTCTGCTGTGTTTCCTTGAAGTAACATTGGAGGCTTTTTGATAGATTTCAAGCCAACCCTTGAGGCGTATGTCCTGGAACCTTCTAAAATTACCCGATTCACAAATACCACCAGAGCATATAATTTCTCCTAATATGAAATGCCAGACACTAGACACGAAGAGATTGAAGGGACCCCTCAGCTCTTTGTTGAGCACAGCAGTCCTGCAGAGGAGGCAAGCTGGGAAGCCACAGTGGAGATAAACTGAGATGTCGTCATGGGCTGGTTCCAGCACAGGTGAGGCCCAGCCTCTGCTGTGTAGTGGCTTCCAGGGGGGGCTCAGGTGAAACAGAAACTATGAACAGGAAATTCTCTGAAGGCAAGGAACCACCAGGGGGCTTTTGGGCCCTGTCCTAGCAGCCAGGGTGCCTTTTTCAGTATTTCTTGCACAGTCAATTCCCACATCTTTGAACTCTTCCCTGGAAAATGCTACAAGTGATGAAAAAAGTTTCTTGGGTTCCTCACTGTTGTCCCATGAACTGGGTGACCCGGCAGAGTGAATTTCTTTTTCCTGACTATGGAACCGAGGTGAGCTTCCACAAGAGAAGGGAGCTCAGGGAAAAACATTATGTACATAACATCCCATCTTTTATTGGCATTACAGCCTGGCAGGAGAGGGAGATGTTCTGAGATTAAAAAAATAAATGTGATATATGAGAACTTAGTACTTTCTGTACAATCTTTCTGTAAGGGAAAAACATTATGTATATAACATCCCATCTTTTATTGGCATTACAGCCTGGCAGGAGAGGGAGATGTTCTGAGATTAAATAATAAATGTGATATATGAGAACTTAGTACTTTCTGTGCAATCTTTCTGTAAACCTAAAACTGCTCAGAAAAAAATGTCAATTTTTTTAAGGTGAGAGCTGACTCTCTCATAATCTAGTGCAGTTCAATTTGACAAATACTGATCACCTGCCGTCTGCCTGCATGGCTCTGTGGGAAACACCCTGTGGAAGCCACCCCAGCAAATCTCTAAAAGGAAAGTAATTGAATTTTACTGAGCAGCTTTGTTCTAGTTTGCTAGCTGCCAGAATGCAATATACCAGAAATGGAGTGGCTTTTAAAAAGGAGAATTTAATAAGTTGCTAGGTTACAGTTCTAGGGCTGTGAAATTGTCCAAATTGAAACAAGTGTAGAGAAATGTCCGATCTAAGGCATCTGAGGAAGATACCTTAGTTCAAGAAGGTCTATAACGTTCAGAATTTCTCTCTCAGCTGGAAAGGTGTGAGCATGGCAACGTCGCTGGCTTCCTCTCCAGGTCTCTTGCTTCATGAAGCTCCTTAGGACATGTTTTCCTTCTTCATCTCCAAAGGTCGCTGGCTGGTGGATTCTGAGGTTCTCTCGTCCTTCTGTCATGATTCTGTGACTCTCTCCTCATTCTCAAAAGGGAACTCTCTCCAAAATGTCCCCTCTTTTATAGGATTCCAGTAAACTGATGAAGACCCATGTAGAATGGGTGGAGACCCATCTCCATCTAATCAAGTTTAATACCCACAATTGACTGAGTCATAGCTCCATGGATATAACCTAATCAAGTTTCCAACCTATAGTGCTGAATTGGGATTAGAAGAAACTATTACTTTCACAGGATTGATTAGAATTAAAACATTGCTTTTCTAGGGTACATAAATCCTTTCAAACCAGCACAGGCTTCCATGTTTCCAATAATGCTTTAGATGGTTTCCTGTTTATCATCACACAACCATATGAAATTCATTATGATTATTTCCGAATAAGAAAGCTAATGCTGGACAAGGGGAAGCCATTCATCCAAGGTAATACTACTAGGATAATGGTTAATTGAGAAATATAACCCATTTCTACTTGTCTCTGTGCTAGTTTGAAGCTATTATGTGCCCCAGAAAAGCCATGTCCTTTAATCCTCATTCAATATTGCTGGGTGATATCTTTTTTATTGTTTCCATGGAGATGTGACCCACCCACTTGTAGGGGGGTAACTTTTAATTAAATGGTTTCCATGGAGATGTGTCTCTACCCATTCAAGGTGGGGTTGCTTACTAGAGCCCTTTAAGAGGGAACCATCTTGGAAAAAGCTCAGAGCAACCAGAGACACCAGACACAGTGTCCCTTGAAGATTCCTGGAGAAAAAGCTAGCAGGCATCGCCATGTGACTTTCCAGCTGAGAGAGAAACTCCGAACGTCATTGACCTTCTTGAACCAAGGTATCCTTCCCTGGATACCATAGATTGGACATTTTTATAGCCTTGCTTTAATTTGGATGTTTTCACAGCCTTAGAACTGTAAACTTGCAACTTAATAAATTCCCCCGTTTTTGAAAGCCATTCCGTTTCTGGTATATTGTATTCTGACAGATTACAAACTAGAACAGTCTCCAAAGCCTCAGAATGAATGAAAAAGAAAGAATAGTTTTTTTTTATAAGCACAGGAAAACACCCAAAGGAAGCACACCAAAATGTTAATGGGACTTCTTTCTGGGTAACGGAGCTACAATAATTGTTTGTTTCTTTGTACTTTTCTGTTTTCCCAGTTTCCTTTGTCCTTAGACCTCAGATCTCAGATATAGAGGATCACGTTAACCATACTCTTCCACCCTTGGCTCAGAGTCTCATGAATCTTTTTAAAGCCCTTCCCTTGCATTAACTAATTAATTCCCTTTATTTCCATCCCCCACTCCCATCCCTCTGTCCCTATAGATGACTAATGTATCAGCGATGTATCATTTTGTTTCTGTAAAATGTGTTGTTCTGTGTATATACATTTTTAAAAATCTCATCTCATTTACCACTCTTTAATACTCAATGCAGAAAGACATGTAATTATGGAAATTTTTGAGCTTTCAGAAGTGAGAGACTGGTATAGTAGACCTAATATATCCATCACCCAACTTCAATGATTGCAGTCTTGTTTATCGGTGCCCCCACTCACTTCTTAATCTTCTGGATTATTTTAAGTCAAATCTCAGGCATATTATTTCATCTGTAAATATTTCAGCATGTATCTTTAAAAGATAAGGGATCTTAAGAAAGAAGTTAAACCCAATACCATTATCACAACTTAGTAACATTAAAATAATTCCTTAATATTATATACCTAGTAACTTTACATTTCCCTGATTTTCTTAAAGTTTTTTTAAAAGTTTATTTGAATTGGAACCCACATAGGGTTCATATGGTGTGATTGTTTGGTATGTTTCTTAAATCTTTTCTAATCTATAGGTTTCTCCTCTCTTTTCTCTTCCTTACAATTTTTTGTTGAACAAACCAGATTTTGTAGAGTTTCCTACACTTTAAGAAATTTTGCTAATTGCATCCTTGTGATGTGGATATCATGTCCCTTCATCCCTTGCATTTTCTGTAAAGTGGTAGTTAGATCTAAAGATTTGAAAAGATCAGTGTTTTTGTTTTTCTTATTTTTGTCAAGACCATTTGATAGGTAGATATGCAAAATATATGTCTGCTTCTCTCATTAATAATTTTATCAGCCATTGATGATCATTGTCTGGACCCTCTAATTTCTTAGGGGTTGCAAAATTGTGATGTTTTAATTTTATCATTCCTTCTTTGTTTATTAGTTGGAATATGCAAACATTCCCTTCATCCACCGTTTGACTTAACTCTAGGGATATAATTCATATCAGAAAAGCAGGATAAATCCAGTTTTCTAAATCATGAAATAGTTTCCTAGTATCATCTAAAGGTAATCAAGAAGTATTTTGCTTCTCTGTTTTTTTTAATGTCATTATAAACTCATGAATATGAACAAATTTGATTGTTTTAACTAATTGCATTTATTATCTTTATTAATGTTTAAATGGTCCCATCTTTGCCCATTGGGAGCTTATTCAGGTTGGATGTTGACCTCTTTTGTTTTCTTTTCTTTTAATATTTTTATTGAGGTATCGTCACACACATACAATCCATCCAAAGTATACAATCAATGGCTCACAATATCATCACATAGTTGTGTATTCATCACCACAATCATTTTTAGAACATTTGCATCACTCTAGAAAAAGAAATAAAAAGGAAAAAGAAAAAGCTCATATATCTCAACCCCCTGACCCCTCCCTCTCACTGACCCAAATTTTTTCCTCTTTGTCCCCCAGATTTTTATTTATTTATCTTTATTTTTTACTCATCTGTTCATGCATGGATAAAAGGAGCATCAGACACAAGGTTTTCACAATCACAGCGTCACACCGTAAAAGCTATATAATAATCAAGGCTACTGGAACACAGTTCAGCATTTTCAGGTGTTTCCTTCTAGCCACACCAATACATTAAAAACTAAAAAAGGATATCTATATAATGCATAAGGATAACCATCAGGATAACCTCTCAATTCTGTTTGAAATATCTTCGCCCCTGAAACTTTATTTCATTTTTTTCTTCACCCCTTTGGTCAAGAAGGCTTTCTTAATCCCAGGAAGTTGGGTCCCAGCTCATCCCCGTGAGTTCTGTCCCATGATACCAGGGAGATTTATATCCCTGGGAGTCATGTCCCATGTAGGTGGGGAGGGCAGTGAGTTTACCTGCTGAATTGGCTTAGAGACAGAGGTTGCATCTGAAAAACAAAAGAGATTCTCTGGAGAGTGACTCAAGCATAATTATAACTAGGCTTAGCTTCTCCTTTGAAGGAATAAGTTTCATAGGGGTGAAACCCAAGATTGAGGGCTCAGCCCATTGGACTGGTGGTTACCACTGTTTGTGAGAATATCAGGAATTCCCCAGATGGGGAAGGTTAATATTTCTTCCTTTCTCCTCAGTTCCCCAAGGGAACTTTGCCAATACTTTTTTATTCTCTGCCCAAATTACTCAGGGCTGTATCAGGCATCACACTATAATGTGTGATGCTCCTCTCTCAGAGTTAGGCCTCTGAAGCTATGAAATTAGAAATACCCCATATAGCAACAGCTTAAAAAGTTGAAAAAGTGATCAGACTTTGACTAGAGATATGAATGAAGCTGATCTGGATAGGACTAAAGTAAATCAGAATACAGGGTAAAGGAAGATAGGAGTATTTTACAACTTCAACTTATATGTGAAACCAAAGAAAGGGATGTTTATTTGGTGCAAATTTATATTTTTGATAGTGCATTACCTCATTTAACTTGTATGGTCAGTTTATTCAAACAATATGATTACATGGAATCTTGAATAGGGAGTAAGTTTTGTTGGTTATACAGGTTAGTGTGATGCTGTGATATATCCCAGAGTAATTTGGGCAGAGAATAAAAAAGTATCTGCAAAGTCCCATTGGGGGACTGGGGAGAAAGGAAATATTAAACTTCCCCATCTGGGAAATTCCTGGTATTTTCACAAACAGTCGGGACAACAACTCAATAGGTTGAGCCCTTGATCTTGGGGCTTAACCCTATGAAACTTATTCCTGCAAAGGAGAAGCTAAGCCTACTTAAAATTATGCCTAGAGTCACCCCCAGTAAACCTCTTTTGTTGCTCAGATGTGGCCTCTCTCTCTAAGCCAACTCAGCAGGTGAACTCACTGCCCTCCCCACCTACATGGGACCTGACTCCCAGGGTTGTAAATCTCCCCAGCAACATGGGACATCCTCCTGGGATAAGCTGGGACCCATTATCATGAGATTGAGAAAATCTTTGTGACCAAAAGGGGGAAGAAAGAAATGAAATAAAATAAACTTTCAGTGGCTGAGAGATTTCAAATAGAGTTGAGAGGTTATCCTGGAGGTTATTCATAACCATCATATAGAGATCCCTTTTTAGTTTATGGTGTATTTGAATGGCTAGAGGTAAGTATCTGAAACTGTTGAACTGTATTCCAGCAGCCTTGGTTCTTGAAGACATTGTATAACTACATAGATTTTATAATGTGACCATGTGATTGTGAAAAGCTTGTTTCTGATGCTCCGCTTATCCAGTGTATGGAGAAATGAGTTGATAAATAAATAAATAATAGGAGGATGGGGTAAAAAAAAATTGGGTAGATTACAATACTAGTGATCAATGAGAGAGAGGGGTAAGGGGTATGGAAGGTAAGAGTTTTTTCTTTTTGTTTCTTTTTTCTGAAGTGATGCACATGTTCTAAAAATGATCATGATGATGAACACACAAATATGTGATCATATTGTGAGCCATTGATTGCATACTTTGGGTGGACTGTATGATGCATTAAGATATCTCAATAAAAATATAATTTTTTTAAAAAAAGGTATAGCCTTCAGAATAGTCTCTCAATTCTGTTTGAACTCTCTCAGATACTAATACCTTATTTTGTTACATTCTTTTCCCCCTTTCAGTCAGGAAGTCACCATTGATCCCACAGTGCCAGGGCCAAGCTCATCCCTGGGTTTCCCACCCCACATTGCCAGGGAGACTTTCACCCCTGGATGTCATGTCCCACGTAGGGGGGAGGGTAATGATTTTCCTTGCAGAGTTGGACTTAGCAAGAAAGAAGCCACATCTGAGCAACAAAGGGGTGCTCTGGAAGTAACTCTTAGGCTTAATATAGGTAGGCTTAGCTGTACTAACTTTATTAAAATGTCTTTTTAGTATATCATATTACTATTAAGGTAAATTAATAAGCTTCTCTGAAAAATGCAACTGAAATTTTTATAGGGATTGGCTTAAATTGATAAATCAATTTGGAGAGTTGCTATATTTGTAATACTGGTATGCTAGCCAACAGCATGGAATGTATTTTTTTCACTTTGGGAATCATATTTTAGATCCTTTATAAAAGTTTCATAAATACCTCCCTAGAGTTATTGTGCATTCTTCATTAGATGCTCTATAATGTTTTCTGTCTATGTGCTTGGTTGGGCTTTTAGGCTTTTTGTTACTCTTATTGTTACGTGTGTGCTATTGTGAATAGCATATTTTTAAAAGGATATTTTCTAGGTGATTATTGCTGGTGTATGGAGCTCTTCAATAAATTATGTAAGTGACCTTGATTCCAACAACCTTGAGGAATTCTCATATTAGTTCTATTAGCGTATGTATTTATTCTGTTGCTTCTTCAAGTAGATGATCATGTGGTCTGCAAATAATGAAGGTTTCATCTCAATTGCTTCTAATTCTTTCTCAATATTCTATTTCCCTCTAGCTCTATGGAATAAGCATGTGATTTCATTTTCTTTTAATCAATTAATAATGTAGAGAATCATAATGATGGATTTTCTGATGTTGAATTAACTTTACATTCTTTGCATCCTTACTTGATCATGATATATTACTACAAATAATCATGTTGATGTGTTAGCTAAAATTTTATTTAGAACTTTTGCTTTTTAATTTCATATATGAAATTGGCTTATGATTTTCTTTCACCGAACTTTATTATCTATTTTTGGAATCTATTTTTACTGATAAAATAAAATAGACTTTTGCTTGTTTTGTTTTAAACAGAGTAAAATATGAACTAATTATTTCTCTAAAGTTTGGTAAAATTATTCTCTAAACCATCTGGACTTTTTTGGGAGTTGGTGAAGGAAGGTTATGTAAACTTTCTTTTTGTTGGGTGAATAGTTCTACAAATATTTCATGCGTAAGCTCCTTACCTATATAGTTCAAAACTATTATATGTCTACCTGTGTTAGTCAACTTGACCTACAAGTTTCTGAGAATTTGTTGAAAATCTCTAACTACAACTGTTGATTTTTCTATTTCTACTTGCAGTTATGTAAGTTGTTGCTTTACATGTTTTAATATGTATTGTTGGATAAAGCTGATCCAGATAAGACTACGGTATATCAGAACAGAATGTAAAAGATGGTATATTCTATATTTTAAAACTCCAACTTCTATGTGAGACCAAAGGAAGAGATACATATTTGGTGCAAAATTTATATTTTGGGTAATGCATTTAATAATCTAACTTGTATGGTCAGTTTATTCAAACACCACAGTTACATGGAATCTTGAATAGGGCAAGAGATCTTGTTGGCTTGTATGGATTGATGTGATATCTCAAAGTATCCCTGAGTGATTTGGGTAAAGAATAAAAGGGTGTTTGCAGTGTCCCCTTGGGGGACTGAGGAGAAAGGAGGAAATATTCAACTTCCCCATTTGGGGAATTACTGTTATTCTCATAAGCAGTGGGGACAACAAACTCAACAGGCTGAGCCCTTGGTCTTGGGGCACACCCTTATGAAATTTATTCCTGCAAAGGAGATGTTAGGCCTGCTTAGGATTGTGTCTGAGTGTCACCCCCAGAGAATCTCTTTTGTTGCTCAGATGTGGTCTCTCTCTCTAAGCCAACTCAGCAGGTGAACTCACTGCCCTCCTCCCTACATGGGGCATAACTCCAGAGTGCAAATCTCCCTGGCCTGACTCCCTGGGATGAACCAGGGCCTGGCATCTTGGGAATGAGAAAGCCTTCTTGACCAAAGGGATGAAGAGAGAAATGAGACAAAATAACGTTTCAGTGACTGAGAGAGTTCAAACAGAGTAGAGAGATTATCCTGGAGCTATTCTTATGCATTATATAGATATCCCATTTTAGTTTGTGGTATATTAGAGTGGCCAGAGGGAAGCACCTGAAACTGTTGAATGGTATTGCAGTAGCCTTGATTCTTGAAGACAATTGTATAACTATATAGCTTTTACAATGTATAAAAATATATTTTTTTAAAAGAGAGAAAAAATATGTATTGTTAAGTATTTATACTCATAATAGCTATCTTTTTTTTTTTACTTGTGGTGCCAGTTTAGAAATAAATACATTGGTTTGATTAGAAAATACAACAAAGTATAAAGGCATCTAAAAATTTAAATATCAAACTATCTTTGTTAATTTGGCTACTTTTCCCTTCAATTCTGTCAGTTTTTGCTTCATATATTTTCGAGCTCTGTTGTTGGGTTCATATATGGCTGAACTTTTTATAAAATTCCCTTCTTCGTCTCCAGCAACTTTTGTCTTAAAGTCTATTTCGCCTGGTCCTAGTATGGATACTCCAGTCCCTTCTGGTTACTGTTTGCATAGTATACATTTTTCCATCCTTTATCCAGTTATGGACAGTGTTCCCACAATTTGGGAACTCTGATGAAGGTTCCAATGAATTCCTCAGGAAAAATGCTAGCTGGCTAAAATAGAAATATAAATTCTTCTTTCTGACTGCAGAAATTATTATTTCTCTCATAAAGGCCTTCAATTGATTGACAAGACTTCCCTTCTTGCTAAAGGCAACCTCCTTTGTTGATTGTAGATGTCATCAGCCATAGATGCAGTCAACTGACTAATAACTCAAGTCAATAAAATAGCCTCACAGTAAAAGTCAGACCAGTGTTTGCTTGATCAAACAACTGGACACATGAACTTAACCATCACATTCCATCTCTTATTCAACCTGTTCCCACACATTTCTACTTAAACCATACTTAATTTGTAAATAAAAATAAAAATCATATTTTCACCTAACATAATTCAACTGTCTTGTGTACAATCAGAAATGCACTAACAGCTAGAGAAAATGTGGAGAAACAGATGTACCTATTCACCGTCAGTAGGGAAAAGGGAGGTACAGCCCCTTGGAGGCACTGTGGTGGTTCCACAGGAGGCTAGGGGTGGGGTTGCCATATGATCCTGAAATCCTGTTGCTCAGTATATACCTAGAGTAACTGAGTGTGGGGACAGGAATGAACATTTGCACACTGGTGTTTCTGGTGGCAGTATTCATGATCCACAATGAATGGAGGTGGCCTAAGGGTACAACAACTGAGGAATGGAAGGGGGATATATGGTGTATACATACAACAGACTACTAAACAGCCACAAGAAGGAGTGAAGTTGTGAGGCATGCAACTAGATGAATGAACCTTAAAAGCTGTATGTTAAATGAAAAGACAAATATTATCATGCCTCAATCATATGGATTAACTAATATAAGAATTCAGTGAACCACCCCAAGAGAACCTCTTTTGTTGCTCTGATGTGGCCTCTCTCTCCAGCCAACGCAACAAGCAAACTCACCACCCTCCCCTTGTCTACTTGGGACATGACTCCCAGGGGTGTGGACCTTCCTAGCAATGTGGGACAGAAATCCTAGAATGAGCTGAGACTCAGCATCAAGGGATTGAGAAAACCTTCTCGACCAAAAGGGGGAAGAGTGAAATGAGACAAAGCATCAATGGCTGAGAGATTCCAAACAGAGTCAAGAGGTTATCCTGGAGGTTATTCTTATGCATTAAGTAGATATCACCTTGTTATTCAAGATGTAATGGGGAGGGCGGGCCATGGTGGCTCAGCAGGCAGAGTACTCACCTGCCATGCCAGAGGACCCGGGTTCGATTCCCCATGCCTGCCCATGTTAAAAAAAAAAAGATGGAGAGGCTGGAAGGAACTGCCTGAAAATGTAGGACTGTGTTCCAGTTGCTGTGTTTCTTGAAGATGATTGTATAATGATATAGCTCTCACAATGTAACTGTGTGATTGTGAAAACCTTGTGTCTGATGCTTCTTTTATCTACCTTGTCAACAGACCAGTAGAACATATGGAATAAAAATAAATAATAGGGGAACAAATGTTAAAATAAATTTAGTTTGAAATGCCAGTGATCAATGAAAGGGAGGGGTAAGGAGTATGGTATGTATAATTTTTTTTCAGTTTTTGTTTTTTTTCTTTTTCTGAATAGATGTAAATGTTCCAAGAAATGATCATGATGATGACTATGCAACTATGTGATGATATTGCAAATTACTGATTATATATGTAGAACAGGATGATCAAAATAGAAACGGTTGCATTTGTTTGGTGTTTTTTGGAATTGAAAAAAAAAATTCGGTGAACCAAAGTCAAGAGCATGGGTTATGAGGTTGGGGCTTATTGTAAATGGTCCTAGATTGTAAGCTCTCACAGCAGTCACATATATTCAGAAAATATAACTGTTAATTCTAAATTCTGAGATACTGAGCTGTTTGTATACAATGTGGTCATTCCCAGAAATTTCAGGTATTTATGTGACACCTGAGACTCAGAGTTAGAACTCTGAAGCTATGAAAGTCAGCAGTGTTCCATACAGGAACTATTTAAAAAGTTGAAAAAGTGATCAGACATCAAGTAGAGATATGAATGAAGCTGATCTGGATAGGACTAAGGTATTTCAGAAGACTGGATATGGTACTTCAACTTCTGTGTGAGACTAAAGGGAGAGAGGTTTATTTGGTGCAAAATTTATATTATGGGTAGTGCATTTCCTAATTCAATTTGTGTAGTCAGTTTAGTTGAAGAACCAAAAGTATATGGAATCTTGAATAGGGCATGAGACTTTGTTGGTTTGTCCAGGTTAGTGTGATGCCCTGATAGATCCCAGAGTGATTTGGACAGTGAATAAAGAAGTATTTGCAAAATCCCTTGGGGGAAATGGGGAGAGAGGGGGAATATACAACTTCCCCATTTGGAGAATTTCTGATATTCTCACACACAGTGGGGACAACCAAATCAATAGGCCGAGCCCTTGATCTTAGGGTTTGCCCCTATGAAACTTATTCCTGCAAAGGATAGGCTAAGCCCACTTGAAATTCGACCTAAGAGTCACTCCCAGAGAACTTCTTTTGTTGCTCAGATGTGGCCTCTCTTTCTAAGCCAACATGGCAAATGAACTCACTGCCCTTCCCACCATGTGAGACATAACTCCCAGGAGTGTAAAACTCCCTGGAAATTTGGAACAGAAATCCTGGGATGAGCCAGGACCTGGCATCAAGGTACTGAGAAAACCTTCTTGATCAAAAGGGAGAAGAGAGAAATGAGACAAAATAAAGTGTCCGTGGCTGAGAGATTTCAAACAGAGTTGAGAGGTTATCCTGGAGGTTATTCTCACCCACTATATAGATATCCTTTTTTAGTTTATGGTGTATTGAAGTGGCTGGAGGGAAGTACCTGAAACTGTTGAGCTGTGTTCCAATAGCCTTGTTTCTTGAAGATGATTGTATAATGGTATAGCTTTTACAATGTGACTGTGTGATTGTGGAAACCTTTGTGTCTGATGCTTCTTTTATCTAGGGTATGGACAGATGAGTAAAAAAATGGATAAAAAATAAACAAGTAATAAGGGGACAAAGGTTAAAATAAATTGGGCAGATGGAAATACTAGTGGCCAATGAGAGGGAGGGGTATAGGGTATGGTATGTATGAGTTTCTTTTTTCTTTTTATTTCTTTTTCTGAAGTGATGCAAATGTTCAAAAAACGATCATGATGATGAATGCACAACTATGTGATGATATTGTGAGACAATTAATTGTGCACCACGTATGGAATGTTTGTATGTTAAGTTTTATGAATAAAAATAATTTAAAAAAGAAATGCACTAACTTTCCCCCAGAAGAAGATACAAAGTCCTTGAATAAATGTCCACTCAAACTAGATATCCTTTAACAGATAGTATGACATAAGGTTAATGCAATTTAAGTTATATGATAAGGGGATAAGTTAGGGAGAAAAACAAAGATATATGCTTTATGATTATCTACAAACGTAGTCATAGCAAACAAGGGAGAAATCTTATAACCATCAGTTCTTGTTTCTGCAACTTATCACGTGGTTGTAGCTCATATGTATAATTACCTTTTTCCACTTCCCATTCCATCTTTCCTTTACCCTCGGTAATCATCCCAATGATCAGTCCTTTGCTTAATGAGGTGACCCAAACCATCATCCCTGAAGAAGCTGAACCATAAGTAGTCCTACCTGGATTGAGTTGTTGCAGTTCTGCATTGACTTTAGTTACAGGGTATGGTAGTACTAACAGACACCCTATAGGATCTCCTATATTCCAGGCAAAATCTTGTTTAACTCTGTTGTACAGTACCAGACCTATTTCTACTTAATAACCAGGGTCAGTCACCCAAGCCAGTATAGTAATTCCCTTCTCTGCCTGTGTATTTGGAGGCATGAGGGGCCTAATGTGGCCAGGTAGGAGTCTTAATTTCCAGTTCAATGGAATCATTGTTTCTGCTGATGGAATCACTCTTCCTTTTGGAACTAAGACCTATAGACCAGCTGAGTTTAAGTTTGCAGGGATAGGAAGCAAAATGTTTTTCTAGTGGATTACTAGGGGTGATAGCAAGTGGTGCCACTCCCACTTTCATCCTTGATTCCTGGGCCCATGAATCTTGACTATGGGAGAAACAGCGCCATAGAATAGATGCTGATTTAGAGCATATACAGCCTCTTGGAGAATATTACTCCAATCTTGCAAAGTATTGCCACCTGGTTGGCACTGTAATTGAGTCTTCAAAAGGCCCTTCCACTGGTCTATCAATCCAGCTGCTTTAGTATGATGAATATACTAAGACCAGAGAATTTCATGATCATTGCCATTCCCACTTTTGCTGTCAGTGGGTTCCTTCTTCAGAAGCAATGCTGTGTGGAATACCATGTTGGCAGATGTGACATTCTGTAAGTCCACAGGTGGTAGAAGAAGCATTGTATGCATGGAAGGAAAATCCATATCCAGAGTATGAGTCTATTCCAGTAAGAACAAAACGCCATCTTTTCATTATGAAAGTGGCCCAATGTAATCATCCTGCCACCAGATAGCAGACTGACCACCTCAGTGAATGGTGCCATACTGGGGACTCTGTGTTGGTCTGTCCTGCTGCAGATTGGGCACTTAGCAGTAGCTGTAGCCATGCTGGCCTTGGTGAATGGAAATCCACAATGCTGAGGCCATGCATAATTGCCATCCCTACCACCATGGCCACTTCATTCATTAGGCAGTGACAGGAGTGGCTAGTATCCACAGAATGGGTCATCATAGCCACTTGGTTATTAAAATCCTCCTCTTCAAAGTCACTCTCCAGTGACAGACACAAATATGTTCATGTTTTTCACCCAATCTGAAAAGCCTATTCACATACCTCTCCCCCAGACCTCTTTGTTACCAATTTTCCAATCGCATTCCTTCCAAGTCCTTGATCTTCCAAACCAGTGGCTACAGCCCATGAATCAGTGTATAAGTGCACATCTGATCATTTCTCCTTCCAAGCAAAATTAACAACCAGGTTCACTGCTCAAGATTAGGCCCACTGGGAGGATTTTCCTTCACCACCATCCTTCCAGGATGTCTCAGAAAATGGCAGTAGTATGTCTAGTCAAATTAAGCATTCTGGAACTGGGCAAATAATCCTGAAATGGATTTGAGATCCACTATGAGACAGGCCTTACATTAGCAGTCATTGATCACCTAATGCCCAGAAGCTCCTACTCTGATCAGTGGACTAGAGTGATATTCTGAGTTTCCTGGAATTAATGGCAGCTCTGAGCCAGTGTTTAATAATCCCCTAAATATCTGATCATTTCTTTTTCTCCATTGTACAGTCACCTTTGTAAAAGGCCATAGGTTCCTTTGGGGAAGGCTGGGAAAAAAGATTAATAGTATAAATCTTGGCAGTGTAGCAGAATCCTTCCTCAAAGGGACTTGGCCTTCTCTTTATTTAAGGGGTTCTAGGTCTATAATTTATCTCAAATCTGAGAACTGACTGAGGAACAGTGACTGTTTTTGTGATTAAAGTTAGAGTTTTGTTCACTTGGCCTAGAAATTCTCTGCTTATGCAGATCAAGAATGTACTAGACTGCCCATCTATTTTACTTCTAGATGCTCCCTCATCAACTAGCCAACACTGTAGGTCTTTGTGCGTCAGACTGCTCTGGTTACTGCTTTGACTCCATTGCTGTAACCAGTCCCACCTTGTCTTTGGTGATTTGGTGCTGCCACTAGGCTTCTGCCAACCCGGGATCTGATCATCTCCACTGTGTTTAAAGATCCAAGTTCAGTGGCAGTAGTTCCCTCAGTGATAACTGATCTACAGAGAGGAGTAACCACAGAGCTCTTCAGGGATGATGGAATTAGTATCCCAATTTATTCCTCACTGTCCTGGTGAAAGGTATGTCCTATGAACATGCCTGGAGTAAGGGAGCAGGTCTTACATTCCAATCTCTAAGCCTTTGAATCCACTCATTTACATTATACCAAGGCAGTTCTGGCATTTTTTACTTCAGGCAATGTAGGCCATCCTTTGGTTCATACTTCAGCCAACTATCCAAACTGTTAGAGACCCTTTTAACTTCTTGAGATATAACATTGAATTTAGAATCTCTGTTTAGTGGGCCCATATCAATAAATTTATCCTGATCAACTTTATGTTCCTTCCACTATAATCCCACACCCATCCATTCCCACACTATTTCCCTGATTTTTGTCTATACAAATTGGAACAAACATGCAGTTCTTTTGGCATGTAGGGCAGCTCCATAGTTAACACTTTTTACCTAACCTTTTGGGGCCTTGTGGGACTTTAGTCTGGTTACAGGTTTGGAAGAAAAGAGGAATGGTGAGGGTGACCATGAGAGGAATTAGCAGTGCCTTTCAAGCTAACTACCTCAGGGCATTCCATTGCAGTTTCCTCTGATGAAACAGGGTTAATCTCTTTTGATGGAGGTGTGAGGACTGTTTCCTCAGGATGGGCAGGTACGGGTTTATCAGTTACATCAGGATTAATCTCTTCAGGTGATGGTGGGATGACTGATTCCTCAGGGCTGACCATTATAGGTTTATCTGGCAAAGAAGACTCAGAAGAATCTAGTGCTTCCATGTCCCCACTGTCATCATTATCAGCCCATATGTCCCCATTCCAATTTTCAGGATACCATTCCTTTCCCAACGATGCCCTCATTTTTTTTTTATATCTTTCTTTTTTTTATTAATTAAAAAAAGAATTAACAAAACAATTAGAAATCATTCCAATCTGCATGTACAATCAGTAATTCTTAATAACATCACATAGTTGCATATTCATCATTTCTTAGTACATTTGCGATGCCCTCATTTTAACAGCAGACACCTTACAATGTTGACAATTCAATTTATGTTTTAGTTCAGCCACTCACACAATGAGACTCTGGGTTTGGTTTTCAGAAATCTCAAGATAATTTACAGGAAATAAGAATTTCTTTTACGACATTATAGAAACCTTCATGTCTTTCACATGGTACTTTAGCTGAGAATTTGAAGTCTTGAGCTTATATCTTTCTTTATCAGCTGTATCTGGTGTATTCATGAACAACAGCTAACAGCATTATACTTTTTAAGTCCAAAAACTCTTTTAAGGTATCAAATACACTGTCACCCAGAACCTTACCTCTTATGAGCATTTGGATAGCAGTATCCAGTGATGATATTTTGTGTATTTCTATTGCTTATACGTGCCATAGACTATCAGTGCCTTTCTGATAATTGGAAATAGAGTCATTGGTGGCTTTTAATCTAATCAGATTGGATAAATTCTAAAAACCCCAGAACCAATTCAGAAATTTCATCCTTATGATTCTGGTTCCCAGAAACCATTTTTGATACCAAAATCTGTATCAGTCAGGACAAGCCCAAATTCTGTAGGGCAGGCTGCAAGTTGTGAACTCTGATGAAGGTTTCAAGGAATTCCTCAGGAGAACTGCTGGCTGGCTGAAGTAGTGATAGAAATTCTTCTTTCTGACTGAAGAAATCATCAGTTCTCCCTTTAAGGCTTTCAACTGATTGGATGAGACTTCTCTCATTCTTGAGATTCAATCAACTGACTAATGACTTTAATATACAAAATAACCTCACAGTAACAATCAGGCCAGTGTTTGCTTGACCAAACAACTGAGCATCATAATGTAGCTAAGCTGACACATGAACTTAACCATCACAACCATATAGTAAGATCAAGTTTTAATACATTCTGCCAATCTCTGCCTTTTAATCAGAGTGATTAAACCATTTATATTTAATGCAATTGCTGATAAGAAAGGATTTTTATATCTGCCATTTTGTCATTTGCTTTCTGTATTTCTTGTGTTTTTTCTCTATTCCTCCATTATTGCCTTTCTTTATGTTAAATAGATTTTTAGTGTACAATTTTAATTCCCTAATTATTTTATTATATATTTTGAGTCAGAATAGCTATATCTTTTAAATCTATTGTTCTTTTACCATTATATAATATTTTTGTAACTTATAATACATTTTTGTCTTGAATTTTAATTTGCCATACAAAATGAGATGCCTGCCAAACTCTGTTTTGATTCTTGACTAATATGATTTTAAAATTTTTATTACAGTATTTTATTTTGAAAGAAATTTAAATCTTTAGGAATGTTACAAAATTGTCACAATGAACTTCTATATACCTTTTTTCTAGGTTCACCCACTTATAACATTTGCCACATTTGTTTTATTTGTCACTTTTTATATAATTATGCATGTATGTGTGTATATGTATAAATTTCATCATATAATACACATTGAAAGATAAAACAATGATTTTCACTTCTTTCTGATCCATTTTTAAGTAGGTTGCAGGAATCATGATATTTCAATTCTAAATAATTTAACCTGTGACTTTTAAGAACATTCTCTCACTTATTCAATATTATTAAGTCATAGTCCATATTCAAATTTCACTTATTGTCCCCAAGGTAATTTAAATAATAACTTTTTACCAATTGAGGATCATGTATTGCATTTATTTATATGTTTTAATGTGCAAGTTTCTCACCCTTTTTTCTCTTTCATTGTGCTGACATTTCCTAAAGAATACAAGTTCATTGTTTTGGGAACATCCCTCAATTTTTATGTGTTGGATTGTTTCCTCAAGATTTGTTTTAGATTATGTATTCTTGTCAGGAATGCTACATAAGTGATATATTCCTGGCACATTACACCAGGGAGCACATGATGTCAGTCTGTTCCATTATTGGTGATGGTAACTTTGATTGCTTGGTTACAGTGGTGTCCTTCAACTTTCTCCACTGTAAAGGTACCTTTATTCTCTTTGTTATTAATGTGTAATCTTCAGGGAGTTATTTTGAGACTACGTTAATATCCTGTTACCCAACACTCTTTCCTGAAATTGCTTTAGTGTTCTTGCTTGAATCATTTATTTAACAATGGTCCAAATGGTTCTTTCATCCTTTCCAGATTTTTTATTGTCTTTTTACTATAAATAAAACTTTCCCTTCTCCCCCAGTTTATTTGAGTGTTTATTTGCTTCATTTTTAGAGTCAGTAGGATTCATGCATTCTTTTTTATTCAGTGTGTCATAATCCATTTCTAGTCATCATTCTTTTTGATGCTCAGATTAGCCCAGATTTGGCCAGTGCATCCTCTTCAAGCTGCTTGCTCAGTGTCCTTCTGATGTGTCCTTATCATTCTTATATCATTTCCTTACTTTCTGGCACAGCAAAAAGTTCTAGGCTCATCTTCAATTTTTCTTTTCCCAGCTCTGGAATGACCCATTTTCCGAATTAGTGCTGGTCCCTTTCATGGGACCAGTATTTAGAAATCAAGATCTGGGCACTAGGTGGGCTCATTGTTGCTGAGATGGCATTGATTCCAGAGTCTTTCAATGGCCTGAACTTGGAAATAGATTTTTTTTAAAGCATGAATCATTCTGGTTTGAAAGTATTATGTACCCCAGAAAAGGCATGTTCTTTTTCCTAGTCCATTCTTGTTGGGGCAGACCTATTATTTAGGGTGGGACCTTCTGATTAGGTTGTTTCCATGCAGATGTGTCTCCAGCCCCTTCAAGGTGTGTCTTAATCCTCCTACTGGAGTCCTTTAAGAGGGAACCATTTTGGAAAAACCTCACAGCCAACACAGAAATGTTTGAAGATGCAGAAAGAAAATGCCCCCAGGGGAGCTGTTTGAAACTAGAAGCCAAAGGACAAGCAGATGCTAACCATGCACCTTCCCAGCTGACAGAGGGTTCCAGATTCCATTGGTCTTTCTTGAGTCAAGGCATCTTTTTCTGGATGTCTTAGTTTGAACATTTTTATGGCCTTAGAACTGCAAACTTGAAACTTTTTTTTTTCTTTTTTTTTTTTTTTCACATGGGCAGGCACCAGGAATCGAACCTGGGTCCTCAGGCATGGCAGGCAAGCGTTCTTGCCTGCTGAGCCACCGTGGCCCACCCGCAAACTTGAAACTTAATAAATTAATTCCCTTTATTAAAGCCAACCCATTTCTGGTATATTGCATTCCCGGCAGCATTAGCAAACTAAAACATCTCTAATTCCAATCCAACACCACAAGATTCTTCTTTACTTTCCTCAAATCTCCTTTCCCCCACAGGAAAACTCTGGTTCCCAGTAATATCAATATATTTATGCATTTGCCCAGTCTTATAATACACAAAAATTGTCTCAGAATTATTACACTCATTTTACTACCAGTCACAAACTTTTAAGTAGAATTCAAAATTCTTTGCAGTTCTTTTTTGTTTAGAGACTGATGAAATAGAGTATTGTTTTCAAAATTACTTGAATAAGTTCTTCTTTATTTATTCTTTTTCCTGTGTTATTATGTTATTTATTTGCTATATAGCTTGTGTTAGTTTGCAAGCTGCTGGAATGCAATATGCCAGAAATGGAACTGCTTTTAAAAAGGGGAATTTAATAAGTTACAAGTTTAAGTTCTAAGCCTATAAAATTGTCCAAACTAAGGCATCCAGGTAAAGATTCCTTGATTCAAGATAGGCCAATGGGTCAGGAACACTCAGTCAACTGGGTAGTCATGTGGCTGGCATCCGCTGGCCCTTTGCTCCTGGGCTCCATTGCTTTCGGCCTCTGTTCCTGTGGGGGTTCCTCACTTTGCTTCTCCAGGGCTGGCTTTCATCTCTTGGCTTCCCTTGGCTCTCTCCAGGTTCTGGCTTGCTTAACATCTCATGGTGATGTCTGCTGATCTCCATGCATCTCCAAACATCTCTGTTCTTCAAGTGTTGGCATCTGTATCATCTCTGCTCTGAAGTCTCTGTTAACTCTGTCATTCCTGTTGTTTCTGACTCTCCAAAATGTTTCCTCTTTTAAAGGATTCCAGTGAACCAATCAAGACTCATCTGGAATAGGTGGAGTGACATCTCCATCTAATTACAAGGTCACGCTCACAGTTGTGCATACCATATCTCTCTGGATATAATCTGTTCTAGTTTGCTAGCTGCCGGAAGGCGATATAGCAGAAACGGAATGACTTTTAAAGTGGGGAATTTATTAAGTTGCACATTTACAGTTCTAAGGTCATGAAATTGTCCAAATTAAAGCAAGTCTATAGAAATGTCCAATCTAAGGCATCCAGGGAAAGATACCTTGATTCAAGAAGGCTGATGACACTCAGGGTTTCTCTGTTGACTGGAAAGGCACACGGCAAACATGGCAACATCTGCTAGCTTTCTCTCCAGGTTTCTTGTTTCATGAAGTTTCCCCCAGGGGTGTTTTCCTTCTACGTCTCCACAGGTCTCTGGCTGTGTGGGCTCTTGTGGTTCTCATGGGCTTGCTCCTAAAATGTTTCCTCTTTTAAAGGATTCTAGTAAATTAATCAAGACCCACCTGGAATGGATGAATCACAACTCCATGGAAGCCATCTAATCAAAAGTTACCACCCACAATTGGGAACAATCAAAAAGCTCCCAGCCAGCAATATTGATGAGGATTAAAGGACATGTCTTTTCTGGCATCCACCACAGTTTCACACTGGCACATAATCTAATAAAAAATTTCCACCCAATATTGAATTAGGATTAAAAGAAACAGCTGCCCCTACAAGATTGGATCAGGATTAAAACATGGCTTTTCTGGGGTACATAATACTTTCTAACCAGCATAGAGCGCAATTCATTTGCTGTGATTTTTATTAAACTGTAGTGGTTATCTGCCATCCATGCTGATTTAATTTTATTTACTGAAAATGTAAAACATTAACAAGGTTCTGAAAGTTTTTAAAAATTATGCAAAAAGGTATAGTCAGGGAAATATCATTTTCTCCTTTTTTCCTTCAAGTCTATTTCTACCTATCCCACACACAATTACTTTTATTAGCTTCTGGTTTACCCTTCTTGTATTTCTTTTTGCAATAATAGGCATATTTGTATATATTTTCTTATTTCTCTTTCTTATACAAAAGGCAGCATACTGTGAATACACTTTTGCTCTAGGTTTTTTCCACTTAGCAAAATGTTCTAGAAATAATTCCATAACAATTTACAGGACTCTTCCTTATTCTTTATTTTTTTTAACAGCTGCTTAATAAAGTGTATTTTATGGATCTATCATACTCAATTCATCCAATCTCCTATTATGAGCATTAAGGCTGTTTCCAATATATTTCTTTTATGCATAATGCTACAATAAATACCTTTGTGCACAGGTTTTTTTGTTAGAAATGTATCCTGGGATAAATCCCTAGAAGTGGGATTGTTGGGGCAAGTGTTAAATACATATGTAGCTGTGGGGATTCAGGGCCTGGGATTCTCCTTCATATTGAGAGCAGGTCACTGCATAGCTGCCTTCATGACCGGGACAGAAATTAGAGGTCATCAGACCTCCTCAGGGAAGAAAGAATGTACAAACGTTATCGTAAACAAGGCATTGAAACTCCCCTCCCTTGATCACTGTTGATAACAAACCTCTAAACCTCTGTGTCATGAGACCCTGCTGAAACTGTTCTCACACCATTGTCCTAAGCCCTGATAAGCCATTGCACTCCCCTGCCGCCACCTTTGCAGAGCATTTATTTCCATTTTCCATGGCCAGCCACCACCACAGAAGATCCTCTCCTGTCTCTAAGTCCAAATTAACATTCACACCTAACTCTATGCCTGATGTATCCTTTGGGCTGCCTTGACCCAAGCCCTCTAAGAGCTGGGTTGGAACGGTAGTTTTGCTAGATATTGTCAAATCATTCCCATAGAGGTTTGCCATTTTGATTTCCATCCATAATATAGGAGAGGGCCAGTTTTGCTGTAGCTTTTCCAACAGAATGTCTTGTCAAGCTTTTTAATTTTTGCTAATCTAATGAATGAGAAATGGTAGTTCAGAGTAGTTACGATTTGTATTTATTTTTCTTTTTTGAATCTTCCCTGTTCATTTTTCTATCTGTACTTTGGTATCAACTTGTCTAGCCTAATGAAATTGTATTATAATGTTCAATTTATATATTAATTAGAGAGAACAGACATATTAAGGATGTCTGTTTTTCCTATACAAGAATAAGATTTTTACATTTGTTTAAGTCAAAGCTATTATAAAAAGATATCATCAGAGAAACGTCATTTAGGAGTGTTTCATAGTTTTCCTCATGAAGGTTTTGCATTTCATATTACATTTATCCCTAAGTATTTTGTCCTTTTTGTTGATATTGTAAATGGTTGTCTTCCATTATATCTTCTTTCTATGTTTTCAACTGTTTATTTTTTATCTTTTTAAGTGTGATTCTTTAAAAAAACTAATCTGAGAGTATTTAAATCAAGTCTCTTACATTTGTATTTGCTGTAATTACAGATATATTAGAAATTATTTCTGCCATCTTATTTCACATTTTTTGTTTTCTGTACTTTATTTTTGCTTTTTTCTCCTCTTTTCTTATTTTCCAGTGACCAGATGAAATTTTATTCTTCTAGTTTAAAAGTTAAATATTTTCTTTTCCATTCCCTTTGGGACGGAATCCTTAAGACTCAAAAAAATTATTTTTATATAGTTCCTATAGATTTTTTTTTATTTGTTAATCTCTGTATCTTTTTCCTGACAAGAAAAGTATTTAGCATATCCTTATTTCCTTTTGCCTGAAAGAGTTGTTATCATTTAGAATATTAGAACTGGGTTCTTTTGGATTTCTTTTTCTTTTCTTTGGTTTTCCAGAAGTTTCACCATCCCCTTACCCCCAATTCCTCAAGTCCATCCTTCCTTTTGATTCACTAGGGTGGCTTTAGGGCCATAGAAGCAGCAATCCAGTACTAGCTTGCCACCTTTGTAATAACAACAGAACCCTAATGTTCTTTTTCTTTCTAAATATTGTTATTGAAATGTCAAAACTCTGATGTTTATCTTCCTTCCTTCTTTCTTTTCTATTTTTCTTTTGCTTCTGGCTCCAACATCCCTGATACACTCAGGCCTTGTTCAAGGTGACTGCGCTGCTTTGAAGCTGTTTTGTGCCCCACAAAAGACTGTTCTTTTAATCCATTCCTGTGGGTGCAGGCCCATTGCGGGTGGGACCTTTCGGTTAGGTTGTTTCAACTGAGATGTGACCCAGCCCTTTCAATATGGGTCTTAATCCTTTCAGTGGAGTCCTTTATGAGAAGATAAAGGTCAGAAAAAGTCAAAAGAACTTAGAGAGAAAATCCCTGGAGAAGCTAAGAGAGGACCCACAGATGCTCAGAGAAGTCACTGGAACCAGAAGCTGAAAGCAATGAAACCTGGGAGTAAAGGATGAGCAGATACCAGCCATGTGTCTTCCCAAGTGACAGAAGAGTCCCGGATGCCAGTAGCCTGTCTCCAGAGTCCAGGTATCATCCTATTGCTGCCTTAACTCAGACATCTTTTTTTTTTTTTTTTTTAAACATGGGCAGGCACCGGGAATCGAACCTGGGTCCTCTGGCATGGCAGGCAAGCATTCTTGCTGCCTAGCCACCGTGGCCCGCCCAACTCAGACATTTTTATGGCATAAAAACTGTAAATTGTAAGTTAATAAATCCCCATTGTAAAAGTCAATCCATTTCTGATATGTTGGATTCTAGCAGTTTTAGCAAACCAAAGAGTGTTTCCTCCACTCGGTGATTCAGTTAACAAGTCTCCTTCATCCTCTTGCTCTAGAGTCCTTCATGGCATCATCATCTTTATCCACCTGGATGAAAGAGATTGTGAAGATGGCACACAAACATCTTTATTTTTTAACTGCAGCTTTTTAAAATCAAAGTGCACAGATCATGCACAAAAGTGCATAAAGTACATAACTTAAATGTTTACAAAATGAACACATCCATGTAATCCCTACCCATATTAAGAAATAGAAAATTTTCACACCCCAGAAACCTCTGTGTGCTGTCTTCCAGTCATTAAACTCCAAAAGGTAACACTCCCCTCACTTCTATTACTGTAGATTAGTATTGTCCATTTTTGAAGTTTATAGAAGTGTAACTATACAGCATGTACTCATTTGTGTCTGACTTCCTTGACTCAACTTCATGTTTGTGAGAGTCACCTGTGTTGTATGTGGCAGTAATTTGTTCACGTTCACTGTCATGTAGTATTCTATTATATAAACATATCACCAGATTTTTACCTATTCTTATGTTGATGGGCATATGGGTCGTTTGTAGTTTGGGCTGCTATGAACATTGTACTTGTCTCTTGGTTCATACGTGCTCACATTTCTGATGGTGTAAACCCTGGAATGGAGTGCAAAGAGAGTCTGTTAAGGAGTCTTAACACAGCAGCATTGTGTTGGGTTTTTGATTGTTACCTTCAGCCCTTGTTTGTGCTTTACTCCCTGTGGAGGGCCCAGAGTTAATAAGCCATGACCTCCTCCCTTGCTGCTTCCTCTCTGGGCATTAAAATCATCCGCCAATGTTCTAGTGGCAGGTCCACTGGCTCTCTTTTCGCCCCACTGCTGCCATGAAGTGGATGTTCAAGGAGGACCACTTGCTGGAATGAAGAGGTATGCAATTCCTGAAAACCTAAGCAAAACATCTCATCTGGTTCCTGTGGTTGTGGGAAAAGTCTCAGAGTTTCAGGCGTTTGACAATGACAAATGGAAGTACCTGGCTCGGCCTGACATTCCTGTGGCTCAGCTTTTGTGGGTTGTCAGGATCCAGCTTCCTTATGAAAGGCCGATTCCTGTTCCCACCATCCAGCTTAGCAAAGGGACAATTTCAGGGGAAGGGATTCTTGGATGTAGCTTCTGAGGGCCAGCGCTGGCTAGGTGTACCATTCCCGCTACTTCCTCTTGTAAAAAATTAACCTTTTTCAGTTATTACACTAGACCCTCTTCACATAGTCCTATCAGTGTCTTTGCAACTGGATTTACGTCTTAATATATTGGAAGATGTTGTTTCCTTAGACTAGTAAATTGTACAGCATTTTATTTTAAATTTAAACATTGTCGTTATGGCACTCTCCAGAGGACCTGTTCCCCTGGCCATAATATTTAGTGAAGATATTTCCATATTGGAGTGAGGCAAATAAGGTATTAAAGTAAAAGAGAGAGAGAGAGAGATGACACATTTATTCTGGATTATGTTTGAAGTGTTAGATGGCTAAGTATTAAAAGCATCCAACTTTAATCCTTAGAAATGAGAAGACTTGCTTCATTAGATTTTGCCAACTGCCAATCACACTGGACTGAGCTGATCTGCTCCCCTTTCTGAAACTATTATGGCAAATAACTATCAATATGATTTCCTCTTATAAAGGCAAAAAAACAAAAGCATCAGTCTTAGGGCTGGCAGAGAAAACATCCTGGGCTGCCACTGACGGACTTTCTGCAAAACCTTGGGTTACATCATCTCACTAGGTCCCTTGGTCAGGGTTCAAGGACAGAGGGCAGAGCAGAAGGCTACTACCAGGCCAACTGGTCTACCTCATGTCACTGTGATTTAAGAAGGTGATATCCTTGGGGAAGGGAGAAGAGTCTTAGGTTAAAGGAAGCTGATTTTATGGTGAACATTGCATACTAACATCCCTAAAGATGAGCCTGCCATGCTGAAATTTCACCATCAGTCACTTTAATTGGACAATGATGTTGAATGCAGAAGGCTCCTGTTCAAATGCCTAAGGTTACCAAGGAGTCTTAGTATGAGCTGTATTAATATGACCTGCTCATACAATGGCACAACTTGAGTTACAAACCTAGCTGGCTCCCTCTTAGAGATTTGAAGGAATGGGATCTAGGAAGGCCACACTTTGATAGGAACAGAAACCTGGGACAAAAGAGGAGCACAGGACATTGATTTGGGAGGTTGTGTCCTTATGGAATAGTCTAGAAAAGGATATGGAGCAAGACACTGAAGACACCAGGTCACCGCCAGGGCAGAGAACGAATAAGGCCTCAGGGAATGGGTCAATGGATAACATCTCCGTAACTACCCCCCTCCTCTCCATAGCCACACCCAGTGCCCCAGATTAGGACACAATGTCTCACTGGGTGTATTGCAACAGCTGCTGTCCTAGTGTTCCTGCTCCCTCACTTTTCCTCCAGTCCTCCCCTCACATGACAGCCAGAACTATTGAGAGCCTGTGAGAGGCTCCCTGCCCTCTACTGAATCCTGCAAATTCCTTCCTCTGTCTGGCATTCAAGACCCAGTCTCTCCAGGACCTTGTCTCTCCAACTTTGTCCACACCCTATGACTGTTGCCTCTGAACAAAAGTATGTGTGAAATATGTGTGAAAGCACTTGAGGATGACTAGGGAGCTCTCCGAGCAAGTCCAGGTTGTGGGTCACCAAGCACATGGTTCAGGTTCAGCAGAGTTGGATACTGTGAGTCTCAAACGCTCTCTCATGTGCCTGTGCTCTTGGGGGTACCCTTGGCTTTGGGGGCCTTTTCCGCCTCTACTCAGCTCACAGAATCCCACTTATTCGGAAAGGCCCTGGGGTGCCCCCTTTTGTTGGAAGCTTTCTGGGGTCCCATGACTCAATCTTTTCTTCCTTGGCTGTTCCAAGCGCTGACATTCTGTTGTTATGGTCTGTACCACTGTATTTTCTTTTCTTTCTTTTTTCTTTTTTTGCATGGACAGGCACCGGGAATCGAACCCGGGTCTCCGGTATGGCAGGCGAGAGAACTGTGCCACTGAGCCACCATGGCCCGCCCTGTACCACTGTATTTTATAATTACATGTTTCCACCTCTGTTCATCTGACCAGACTTTGAACTCGTCAAAATTTATCCCTGGATCTTGCCCTAAGCCCCTTGGCACCAGGCTCAGCTCACCGTAAGCTCTCAGGCTCCTCTGCTGAATTCCTGTGGTCTGGGAGCACACGTAGCCCCAGTTCAAGGCAACGGCACCCCCTAGTGGGACTGAGCCTTCATCAACACAGAACCCTGATCCTTGAATCAGGAGTCCAAAGCTGAGGAGTCCAAAGCTTGGCGGCCCAGGATCTTGGGTAGGAGACCCCAGACTCCCAGCCCATCTGTCCCGACTTCTTGGTTTCATTTTCCTCCCATATATTGAAGTCTGCTGTGAAGATTGTACAGGAAATTTATATGAACCACTCTCTCCACTTTACAGCAAGTGAGCAAAAGACCAGAGAGGCTTAGTAACCTGCCCAAAGTCACATAGCTAATAGGTGATAAAAGTGAGGCTCAAACTCAGCCCCTCGTTACTCCCACATCCACGCCCTTTCCATTTTCAGCTTGGCCTTTTTTTTTTTTTAAAGTTCTGACTCCTGAGCCAACTCATCCCTACTCCTACCAGAGTCACCCACTGAAGCACTCGGGGCCTTCTTCCAAGGAATAAAGCTTTTACCCTTTCAAAGGAGAAGATCCTGCAGGTCCTGAGGGCATTGTGTGGGGCCACTGTGCGGGTGCTGCCTTGTTGCTGTGTGGAGAGTGTGGCGGGGTTGGTGGTGGGAGCCGTTGAGGGTAAGCTGGGGAGTCAGGGAGCCCTGGGTTTGCACACAGCCGTTGCTAGCTGTGCGATCACTGGCACACCACTTAATCTTTTGGGGCCTCAAGTTTGTACCTTTGGTTTTTTTCAGCCTTTTTTTTTGGCGTGGGCAGGCTCCAGGAATTGAACCCAGGTCTCCGGCACATCAGGTGTGAATTTGGCCATTGCACCACTGTTGCACTGTTCTGGCCTTTTTAAAAATTTTTGTTTTACTTTTTTATTCTTAGGGAAAGAAGGAGGGAAGAAAAAGAGAAATAGAGAAGTAAAGACAAAGAAAGAGAGAAAGCAAAAGAGAGCAAAGGAGAAGAGAGAAAGGAGGGAGAGAAGAAAGGGAGACGAAGGAGGGTAATGTGGGCAAGAGGGCACCACATTCCCCATCTGTCCCCCAACTCTTCATCCAGATCATACTAGAGCAAATATCAGAGGATGTTGCATTGACTTTCCGTCTGGGAGCTGACCACTTCTTGGCCTATTATCCAGAGCAACTCGTCCAGTTTGCCTCAGCCTTGACATTGCCATCGTCATCAGAGTCATGATATTGAGATTGTACAGTATCTGTCCTTTTGTGTCTGGCATATTCCACTGAGGGTTCTGTCCTCAAGGTTCATCCACATTGTTGTATGCTTCGGGACCTCATTTCATCTTACTGCGTAATAAAGTTTTCGACCTTAAAAAGAGGACATTCATTTATGCCACAGAGGTTTCTGTAAGAATTAGAGAAATGGCTGCAAGCGTCTTGGCAATTAATAGGTATGAAAAAGTAGCAGCTATTAATATTATTCACTTGGAATCACACTCACACACACATTCTTGGGAATGCAGTTGCACCTATGTTTGGGAGGGGCATCTCCGGCGATCTGCCTGGGGTCCCGTCACAGCATTTACCATCCCTTACTTTCCTTCTGACTTGCCTGCCATGCCCACCAGCCTGGGAGATTGCCAAGGGCAGACCCAAGGTCACCTTCACCTTCAGAGAGGCCAGAAAGAAGGCCAGGTGGGATGGCCAGCAACCCCAGAAACAGGCAAGAGGCAGGGAAGGATTCTCCCCTGAGGGTTCCAGAGGGAGTGCAGTCCTGCTTACACGTGGATTTGGGACTTCCAGCCTTCAGAACTCTGAGACAGTAGATTTCTGCTGTTGTGGGTCTCCCAGGTTATGGCAGCCTTAGGTAAAGAATCTGTTTCCCTCTACTCCTGGCCACAGGGCAAGGCATTTTGTAGATGCTCTGTAAATTGTTGGAATGGAGAAGCACATGGAAAGAGAACTCCTGGGAGAACCAACATCAAATGGGTGAGAGCGGCTGCCTGGGAGAATCCTAAGGGATGGTTAGCAAATGAAGAAATGAGGCGGCCAGGCATTCCCCAGGTTTTTCCTCAGGAGAATTTGAGTGTTGAGCATCCCATCAAGCGACCAGGTGGCATCTCCTTCCAATCAGAGCAATAGGGGCATCTCCCCTTCTCACCCTAGTCCCTAGAAGAGAACTACGGAAAATACAACTGAACCTTTGGTGGAGCCCGGACTTGCGGAGGTGAGGCTTGGTTGGAAAAGTGTATTGGTTTATGAACCAATGAACTGTCTGGGAAAGAGGGGATTCCCAGTGTCCTGGTGTTTCTTAACCCGCCTGTGTGATTACCTGTGTGCAGAGCGGAGAAACTCTAAGACGGAGGGTGGAAACCTGCTGGGTCACCTCTGTTCTTCCTGCCCCAAATCTCCCAGGCAGTTTTGCCACAGGGTGTGCTGGGGTGGGGCTGGGCCCCAGCCAGGCCTCTGAGGAGAGGGTGTGTCCAGGTGGGTGAGGCCCGGCCCCGCCTTCACCTGGCACCCAGGTGTTCCCAGGGAGGCTCAGCAGGGGCATATCCTTGGCCCAGGGAGGAGCCAGACCCTTTCCTCACCTGAGAACACCCGGCCCCCTGTGGCTGCTGCTCTGTAGTCAGGGCTTCTCTAGCCTGCTCCAGTTGCTTTGCTGTGGGCGCTCCCTCGGGACTGAGTCCAGGGGAGGAGATGGCTGCCCCAGGCCGGCCAGGTTCCAGTGGGCAGGTGCGCTTTCCCTTCCTGAGCCCTAAATACGTTGGATCATTTCTAGAACTTTCCACAGGGCAAAGGTGAGGCCTCAACTAGCCACGAAAGTGTTGGGAGCTTTGGTGCCAGGCAGCTTTGGGCCTCTGTCAGAACGGGGTGGGTGAGACCCCCGGTCCTCTGAGCCCCACTTTCTCCCCCTTACATTAAGAGACCCAGCTCTGACTACTAAGGGTTTCCCACTGCCAGGCCATTGCTTAAGCCGTCCCTCCTTGCTCTAGCCACACAAAGTCACCTTCCTCTTCCTTCCCACTAGGCTTTAGTGCACCTCAAAAAATACTTACTGATCACCTACTGTGAGAGAAGCGAATAGGGCTCAGGCCGGGGGAAGTTACACTGACAACCCAAGAACACAGATGGGTAAGCAGATCCTATCAGTGAGACCACCCCTTTTCCAAGCCCCAGCCTAAACCCTACTTTTTCCAGATCTTTCCCTGAGCCCAGGAAGCAGGCACAAGCACTTGGTGAGTGCTTAATAATTCTGCCCTAGTTGGTGACCCGCAGCCAGAGGTTCAGACAGCTTCCTGCTGCCTTCCCAGGCTTCCCTGAGGTCTGCTAGGTACAGTGGCCTCCACTGGCTGCAGAAACTGGGGTGGGGGGTTTTAGGCAGGTGGGGGATCCCATGAGTCTGCTCGGCACCCTCCCTGGACTCCCTGAGCTGTGTGAATCCATGAGGACTCACCGCCAGGCACCCAGGGGTGAGAGCCTGAGCGGCCGTCCATCCCTAGGGCAAGGATGGGTAAACAATCCAGCCTTGCCAAATTGGATCCCCTGCTCTTCCCATATTGCAATCATACCATCAGAGTTCTGAAAACAAAACATACATCACGACGTCACAGAACGTCTATTAGGAACGGGACTGGCACAAACAAGAAAGAAACTGAGGTTCAGATGGTGATTTGCCCATGGTCACATAGCTGTGAGGAACAGGGACAAATGGTCTGATAATCTGTCATGACAACTTCTGGCCTTTTCACTCTTTTCCCAGGGAAACAGTGACTTTGGTGAAATCAAGAGCACAGCTGGAAGCTATGAGCTCCAGTTTCAAAATTTCTTTGCAATCTTTATCTTAAAATTTATCTAAAAAATTCTTGCATTTTTTGCATTATTCTTGTTTTTTTTCAGAGGGATTTTTTTTTCCTCAAATCTTTGACACTTTGGTGAGAAAAAAATGTGCTTATTCCAGGGCTTCATGAGCCTTCAACTCAGTTTTTAATTTTCTCAAGGGAATTTAACCCTAGTTTTAAAAGGGAAGGCCAGTATAAATTCATCTCATCTTCAGAGAAACCCCATGAGGCAAGGATGTTCAACAGAAGAGAAAACCGGGGTTCATGGTGGTTAAAAATCTGCTCAACGTTCAGAGGACCGGAAGTGAGTGCTTCTGGCTTCTTAACCAGCATTTTCTGCCATAAGCATATGCCGAGGGGAGATGAAGAGAGAAGGGAAAGAGTCAGAGAGGCGCCTGTGTCCCCAAGATCCCACGTTTGGGAAGGAGGGGAACTTTTATGCCTCTTATGAAAATCAGTTACACGAATTCTGAAATAGAAAAGCCAGTTTTATGACAGGGTGAAAACCATAAAATTTTCATTAAGATAGAGAGGAAAACCTACCCACAGCACATTCAAATAATTGACCCAAATTCTAATCTATCCAATCATATACCCCCAATCACCCACACGATGGGTTAGAAATGCCCCCTTCAATGTTTCCATGAGAAAGGCAAGGTGAAGGAGAGGGGAGAGGTCTGTGTGACTTATTAGTTCTGCTTGCTATTTAAAGGCTATTTTAAAGGTTATTTCAATGGCCTTTTCTACAGAGAGAGTTTTTTTCCAGCCACTAGCACAAGCATCTCTAAGTGAAATTACTAGGGCTAAATAAACGTTCAGGAGCTACTATGGGGACCTACCACTTCCTTCACCCACCCCCCGACCGCTCGCCCAGCCACTCCTCCGTTCACCTGTTCACCCATCTGTCTGTGCAGCAAACATCTCCCAGGCATCCAAACTATTCTAGGGAGTCACTACTGAGTAAGCCTGTAAGTTCACAGGATGACAGGCAAGTGGCCATAACAGGAGGTAACCCGTCTCTAACAAAAAGCAAGTGGAGAACCGAGAAGGGCTGCACAAATTGCTCTGAATTTCTGCAGGGGGCTGAGGGAGCCGTGTGTGTGTGTGTGTGTGTGTGTGTGTGCGTGCGTGTGCACAGGCAGGTGAGTGCTCTGAGCATGCACACATGCCCACTCGTCCCGCCTACCTGCTCCAAGTTGCATGCTGTCATCCACAGGCAACTTCCTGTGATCTCCTTCCAGAGTGTGGGCCACCTGTCACCAGATGTGAGAAGCTGGCCCTCGACGCCCCTGTGCTCTGCACAGCCTCCAAGCCAGCTCCCTGCTGGTGAGCCAGGTGGTGCGTGAAGAATGTGCTGGAATACCCTCTCCCCTGGGGGTCGGGCAGGCTGGTCTCCATCTCCCTTAGGCTCGGCCCAGGCAGCCTGATCTCTGATGGCTCTCAGAGGCTTGGGAGACTCTAGCTTGGGAGTTGTGTAAGTACCCCAGGTTTTCACCTACAGACCCTAGGGGCTCCTGAGGCAGGATTTGACACTGGAAGGAGATAATCAAGGCATCTCCCATTTAAGGGAGGACGTGAAGTGAGTCTGAGGCCAGTTTGGGAGCCCTTCTGTTCTTCGTTATGTCACTTCTTTGGGTGAGGGAACATCAACTACTGTTTTTTTGAGCATCCTTTGTGTCAGGCACCAAGCTGGCTCATGACCTACATTAGTTCTAACCCTTTGAACAATAATTACAGGGCAGGTATGGCTTGTTTTATTTCACAGAGAAGTTAAGTAACTTGCCCAGTGTCACACAGCCAGGAGGTAGTGAATCCAGCACTGCCTACTATACCCTGTGGCCTCCTGGTGATTTTGGCACCTCAATCCCTGCTTGGGAGAGCACCTTGGTATGTAGAGTCAGCCAGCACTGCGTATTGGTGAAAGAAACTCGAAGGGAACTGGAAGGGCCACTGTGCTCGAAATATCTCCTAGCTGCCTCATCAGGGTGCCTAAGATTCCTCTATTAAAGTGTCTTTCCTTTGTGTGGTGGCCTGGTGCCCAGTTTTGATGCTGATATCCTTGGAGAACCAACTCTTTGCCAGATGGCCGTTTTTCTTATATTAATATATTATAATATATTTATATATATTAATATATTTCTTATATTAAGCCCACCATCAGCAGCTGGTGTGAATAAAAGCTATTTCCAGTCATCCAGGCCCTCACAGGGTGGGCACAGCTTCCCTAACCTCTGATCCTCTGAATCCTCACCGCTACTGTGACTTCAAGGTTACAGAAGAAGAAACTGAGGCCCAGAGGGGCTCCCTACATTTCACAAGGTCACAAATAAAGAGTGTGGTTTGGAGTGGGCACAGGATGATGACAGGGACATTCCTGAGTGGCTAGAAATGAGATGGGGGCAAGACTCAGTAAGATGAGGTCTGGAAGATGGTAGCAGCAACTGATGGCACGAATGCAACAGTAAAAATAATCACGATCATTTTCAAAGACCCACTCAGTGCCAGTTGTCATGCTAAGTGCTTAATACATATATACCCTATCTTTGATCTTCAAAAGAGCACTGTAGGTAAGCATTTGCCTCTTGTGACAGCAGAGAAAAGTTAGTGATTGGACCAAGTCTGCTTGCCTTGTGGGTGAGGGAGTCAGTTTGGAGTATTCATCTTCCTGCCTAACCCCAAAGCTCTTCAAGAGCACCCACTGATTTCCTAGCTTTCAAGAAGTTAGCTCTATGATTGAACACGTGTGCTTTAAGAATATTCCTAGAACAGCTTCTTTGTGCCAAGCATTGCACCATGTTGTAGAAATACCTCTCTTGCCTGGGAGACAGAGTGGGGTCAAAAGAGAACCCAACAATAGCATCTACTTGAGGCTTTACAGGATGGGAAAAACCAAGGAGGTGATGCCAGCTTGGGCACTGAGGGAGGGTAAAGAGTCCATCTCATGGTAAAGATTAATATAAGAAAAACGACCAGCTGGCAAAGAGTTGGATGCATCCAAGGAGTGGAGAAAGTGTTGCAGGACTGCTGGTGACAGTGGGCTCTGGAGCAGGGAGCAGGTGGCGGAGCAGATCAACTTGCTACTCCACCTCTAAGCTGCAGTCATATGCAACCAAAGATTTAAACAGAGGGTGAACCTCTGAGGAAAGGAAATCACATTCGTAAAGAAAAGGTTCCATGGCTCTTGAGCCAGAAGGAAGGATGTGCACATTCCATCACCAGCAGGAACCATGCCAGAATGACAGGCCTGTATTTGCTCCAGCGTGGAGAAGTTTCCGGAAGGAAAACTGTGGTTGTACGATCACCAGTCAGACATTGGCTAAGGGCCACCCAGGGGGACCAAATGAGTGTAGCCAAAGTAGCTTTAGTAGGCCAAGAGAGCCCAGGAATACGTCATTAGGTGCAAATGCAAGCAGAAGCTGAGGGAAGGGCACTCAGAAAGAATTAAGGGCCCTGTGGGGATCAGGGGGTACCACTGGTGGGGTCTGCTATGGGGAGCAAAGCAGAGGAAGGGGGCTAAGAGTCCTTTTATCCCTGTTTAATTCCCCAGCCCATTTCCAAGTCTAGAACTTCTTGAGTTCAATTTCTCCTGAGGATATATGTGTGGTCTCCTGTGGAAGGGGGAGCGGTGTGGTCACCTGGCTGCTTGGAGTGGGGACAGGGACTGATGGGATCCACTCTCTGAGTGAAGGCACTCAGCCATTCCCCTGTTCTCAACCCCTTGCCTTCTGTGGTTCCATTGCCTTCAGGGCTAAGCCTTCGGCAGTTCTGCAGGGCAGATATGGCTCCCCATTGCCATCATCCTACACAGCAGGCCTTTAGGTGTAACTGCAATGCTACAAAATCAGTTATCTTGACTGTATATGCTTCCCATCAAGCCACATCCCCCATAAAAGGCATGTTCAAGTCCCAACCCCAGGTCCTGGGGGCAGGGGATGCTAAGGGGGTGTGTGAACCCATTATAAACAGGATCTCTTGAAGACGTTGCTTCTGTGAAGATGTAGCCTGATTCAGTTTGGAATTTAATCTGGATCCCTTGAGTCCTTTATAATCAGAATAAAATTCTGACAGAGAGAGAGAGAAAAAAACCAGAGGGAACAGACAGAGTTGGAAGTTGACAGAACTCAGAAGAGAAAGAAGATGCCATCAGGTGCATTGCTACATGACAGAAGAGCCAGGCTACCCCAAAGATTGCCAGCCAGCCAGAAGATACCAACCCCAGGAGGAAGCAAGCTGTCTGTCTAGCCTCTGAAGCTGAAGCCAAAACATTCCTGATGTTAAGACACCCCTTTACACAGTATTTGTTTTAGCAGCTGAGAAACTAAAACACCAACTTCCAAACATTTCATGAACCCTCTCACCTGCTGTTGTCTCCTCTCTTGTTTTCTTTGACCTTGTGTCTCTGTCATTCCACTGGGGTTGAAAGGAAGAAGTAATAAACACATGAGTCAATCAGCCATTTCAACTGAAGCCGATGCTCCTTCTGATCTCCCATTGGGTGCCTGGGACCAATGCAAGGTCTGGAGTAGGAGTTTGGAGCCCAGGTTCTGACTCAAGCTGAGATAGGGCTATGAGTGAGAGGACATCAAGTCAAGAGTGGAGGCTCCAGGTGACTGCCAGGGCCAGCCAGAGAATGGTCTTTATTCCCAGGCTGTCCAGTGCAGACCACACATAAGCTGGAGCTCTGACAAGGGCAGAATCACCAGTAAAGGTTGGTCTCAGAGTCAAGGACTCAGGCTGTGGGGCCTGGGCATATGCGAGATGAGTGGGCTTTGAGGAAATATGAAAGATCCAAGCATATCAGGGACTACATGCAGACAGTAAGAGAAGTAAGAGGGATGGAGGTGTGGGAGTGAGCCTGGTGCCCAGGGCAGGCCAGTGGCAGGCTTACAGGTAGCAAAAGCAACAGTTGTTCATGACTAGGGCTGAGAGTGAGCCTTGCTTTGGAGCAGAAGTCATTTATGTTCCCAGCTTTCCATGATGGTTACTGTTCAAGGTGGGCAGTTGGTACACTGAGGCCTAGGGGGAGGCAAGGCAAGGACTCTGGGTTGGGGAGGAGAGGAGCTATGGACACAGAGTCCAAAGATGAGAAGAAAATCTTAGCAGAAACTATGCCATGGGCTCAATTGCCTTTCACTTTCTGTATTAAGGCAACAGGAGGAAGCCATCCAGTGGCAAGTGGATAAACAACATGGTGAAACTTTCCTCTGGGGAACCAGAGATGAGCCTCTACTGCAGGCTCTCAGAAGGAAACTGATTTGTTTAAAGTTCCATTAATACCCACCTCTAACTGCACAATGGTTAAGAGAGGCAACCTTTTGGCAGTGGAAACAGAGCCCACACCCATATGATGCTTTCTCCTTTACAAAGTGCCTTCAAAGGCAAAGCCAGTTCTTAAACTTATTCTATGATGAGCAGATGCACTCAACCAGTGGCCAAAACAGGTGTGTTCCCTCTCAGAAACATTGCTGTAGGGTCTGGCACCCTGAACCTTAAAGGATTTACCAAACGAAGCATCTGGACATTAGTCTTGCAGGCTCAGAACTGAATTTGTCAACCCACCGAAATGGATCCATCTCCTGGGGCAGGACCCATGATTGACCAAGCTTATTTGGCTGATGTATAAAATGTTAAAGCATTGATGTATTAGGAGAAATGAATGCCATTTATATTGGCAAGACGTGCATTTTTCTTTCCACAAAGCAGACGTTTGTTTGGTCAGCATGGAATCAGAACACAAGAATTGGGCCACTCAGATATTTAGGGCATTAGACCGATATAGCCGGGTACACTCATCTCCTTAATGGAGGCACATTTGCCAATCAGACAGTCACTCTTGAGTTTTCCCACTCCTTGGACTGTATTTGGGTGAATGTCTCACGTTTTTACTTCTGCATTTCTCCTTTTTCTGTCTTCATGCTTCAATATGCTCTTTTTTTAAAAAAAATTTATTAATAAAGCCAATCAACATGCAATATATACATTCTTTTTTATCACATACTTGTATATTCAGCATCATGATCATTTCTTAGACCATTTGCATCAATTCAGAAAAATAAATAAAAACAGAAAATAAATTCGTGCATACCATACTCTTTGCTCCTCCCTTTCATTGATCACTAGCATTTCAATCTACTAAATTTATTTTAACATTTGTTCCCCCTTATTTATCTATTTTTAATCCATATGTTTTACTCATTTGTCCATAAGGTAGATAAAAGAAGCATCAGACACAAGGTTTTCACAATCACAGTCACATTGCAAAAATTGTATCATCATACAATTATCTTCAAGAAACATGGCAACATTTTCAGGCAGTTCCCTCCAGCCTCTTTGTCACACCTTAACTAAAAAGGTGAGATCTATTTAATGCAGAAGAATAACCTCCAGGATAACCTCTCGACTCTGTTTGGAATCTCTCAGTCATTGACACTTAGTCTCATTTCTCTCTTCCCCCTTTTGGTTGAAAAGGTTTACTCAATCCCTTGGTGCTGAGTTCCAGCTCATTCTAGGATTTCTGTCCCACATTGCCAGGAAGGCCCACACCCCTGGGAGTCATGTTCCACACAGAGAGGGGGAGGGCAGTGAGTTTGCTTGTTGTGTTGGCTGAGAGAGAGAGGCCACATCTGAGCAACAAAAGAGGTTCTCTTGGGGGTGACTCTTAGGCCTAATTTTAAGTAGGCTTAGCCTATCCTTTGTGGGGTAAATTTCATATGAGCAAACCACAAGATTGATGGCTGAGCCTATTGCTTTTGTTGTCCCCACTGCTTGTGAGAATATCCAGAACTCTCCACTTGGGGAAATTGAATTTTCCCCCTTTCTCACTGTTCACCCAAGGGGACTTTGCAAATACTTTTTATTCATCATTCAAATCCTTCTGGGATTTATTGAGGCATCACTCCGGACAAACCTACAAAATCCCATGCCCTAGTTAAGGTTCTATGTACTTATGGTGTTCAATTTAGCTGTCCACATAAGTTATATTAGGAAATGCACTAGTCAAAATATAAATTTTGTACCAAATAAACATTTTTTTTGCTTTAGTCTCACACATAAGTTAAAGTTTTAAAATATTAATTACCATCTAATTTTAACAGCCTGCAGTAATGATATTCCTTTGTTCTTCTTCATGCAAATTTAACATCCTGCAGTAATGATATTCCTTTGTTCTTCTTCATGCAAAATATTTTTAAATTTGTACATTTAGTCACTATCATTATATACTCAAGGCATTCCTAGATTATACTATCTCAGTCTTCATTGTATATTTTTCCTTCTGATTTCATTTGTGCCCCCAGGTCTCCTCCCTCTATCATTCTCATATTCAGCTTCATTCAGTGTCCTAACATTATTGTATTACAGTTAGGTAGCATTGTGCTATCTATGTCTGAATTTTAACCCTTCCAGTTAGCACTTTCCAGAACTATATTAATGAAGTCAATCAAAAGAAGACAATCTTTCAGTCTTATCAGAACTTTGTAATGGCAAGAAACTTAAGTTAACTTAGGCAGAAGTCGATTTATTGGAAGGATAGGTGGGATTCTCAATTCAAAGGAGGGTGGAAAACTAGGATTGGGCTGCCCAACAACCTAGACAGTTCTAGAAGCTTCAGAGCAGAATCACAACTGTCAACTTGCAGCCAGAGCAGGTGGGGTAAGCAGCTGCCTCTTAGACTTTTGAGAGGACTGGTATACCATGGTTAGTTTCTTTGTCCCTCATTCAACATTCGAAGTCCAGGAGGGAGCAGTTCACTGGCCTGGTTGAGCCCTGAATCTGTTTGTGAGCCTGCAGGAGGGTGCAAGGGGTTAGTGGGGAGGCGTGGAGGGAAAGACCCTTAATTGCAGTTCCACCAGACTTAATCCCATGTGGCAGAGGTGAGTTCAGTTTTGTACATTCATGAGTTCTTAGGAAGAGAAAAGAGAGGCTGAACATCAAATATCCCCAGCCCTGTCTTTGTTCAGTGACCATCACATCTCTGCTCTGACCTATATCTGTTCATATCATAGCCTAACTCCCAGAGAGAGGCTGCACAGATGTGAACTCTGAGGTTCAGAGGAGTATAAGCCTCTGCCAAAAGGTCTGGGGGCCAGGAAACCCAGGTGTCTGACATCTGCCAGACAAGCACTGGGCCTCTGGGCTTTGTGTGTGAAATGCTCTGAACCAGGCAAGCTCTAAAGATCTTCCAGTCTGAAGTCTATAGAGAGAGCTCTGAGCATGGTCTCCTCAGCAGTTTCTCTTGCTCCGAGTCTCCTTTTCCTGACATCCCATTAAGAAACTAAGGCAGCACCCCTACCAATTTCAGAGGGGCTGAGGCTGGATTTCAGGGGGGCCAGGGGAGGGGAGTGTGCCAGGCTGTCAGTGCTTCTTTGCCACAAACCCCAAGGTAGCCAGCTGGTGTCCCTCCTGGGTGCGTGTTGTGCTACCTGGACTCCCCATCTATCCCTGGACCAACAAATGCACAACTTTTTAAAACTGGTAGCCTGCCAGCACATAGGGCACCACTGGAGGAGAGACAATCCTGCAGTAGAGAAATAATGGCCCTCTGTGCACCCCCAACCTCCACCTTTGCTCAGGAAATGCTTCCATAGGCCGGCCGATTGCCTCATGCCTGCAAGTCTTGCATAAAACCCATTGTCTGGCAGGCCACGGGGCCTGGGATATGGAGAAATCAGAGAGGCAAGGATGTCAGAGCTGAAAGAGTCATCGATTAGGAAAGGAAGCTCCGAGAAGGGCAGAAAGCAACCCAGGAACCAGTCTAGTCCCTGACTCCTGACCCATTGCCCTGTAGAAGGATCTGCAACTGGGGTCAAAGACCCCTGGGCACATGGGGGATGCTTGGGAATGCTTACAAAGGCTGGTAACTTGGGTTGTGCATTGCAAGAATAATCTAGAAAAAATAATATTTGCATATTCTAGATCATCCTGACAAACTCTTTTTGTTGGGAACAGCCATGGGCTTTCAGGCCTCACCTCCATCCCCACCTCTACTTTGAAGTTTATCATTGTACAGGGTTGTTTTGTCACCAACTAATGAGAAAAGAACCAAGAGAAGCCAGATGACGTCGGGGCACCTGGGGAGGCCAGCAGGGAGGTAAACAGAGGGCATGGCCCGGATGGAGGGGTGGGGGCTGCGTCGCTGCAGGCTTTGAGGTCTGTGGGTTCGGCACAGCCTCTGGCAGCCCATGAGTGTGCAGCTTCTTTGGCACAGGCCCTGGGATTCATGCCTCATGTTGGCTCAACAAATGGAGCCCCAAGCCAGGGGCAGAATTTTCTAGGCTGTGTGGCAACAGGATCAGCCATCCAGAGAGAACTGGGTGTGCTGAGGATGGGGGCAGGGGTTACAGCAGAGATGGGGAGACCTGAGTCACCAGGACAGAAGGAGGAGCTGGGGACTGAGCAGGCAGGCAGTCTGGAACGGCCTCTACCAAAGCTCTCCATTGCTCCTAGGGCTGAGCTGACTTAGCTTCCCTGAAAGGCAATCTGGAAGTGTTACAAGGAAAAAAAAAACAGCCCCCCGAACAAACACACAGAACCATCTGTCCCAGGAGCTTAAATTTCCTACGCCACTAAGTGCCTCCTTCGGGTTCCACCACCCTATCCATTGGCAGGCACCTAATACCCAGTTCTTCAGTCACTTTCTTAAGGGCAGCTTCTTGGGGAGGGGCCAGGGCCAAGCAAACGTCAGGAAGCCCCTGTCAGTCCTTTAAGCACCAGGTAGAGCTGGACTCTTCCAGATACGTGAGTTTCCTGCCAAGGCAGATTAAGAGCCTCTGTGACATCGGTCATGTATTCTGTTGGGGCCTCTGACAAGCCTTGCCCTGGAGGTGTTGACTGAATGGCTGGAAATCTGGGTCAGCAACGGGCAAGTCCCTGCAGGTAAAGCCCGGTGCCAGGAGAGATGGGCTTGATGATAAGAAAGCCACCAGCCAGGCTGGGGACGGAGAATCCACTGTTATGACACATCCTCAATCCCTCGGCCCACCCAGAAACCCTTTCCCTGGCGGCAACGTGGCAGAGGGAAGGGCAGGAGCTGGACTCCAGCTTTGCTGTCTGACAGGGGCTTAGACTGTATCACCTCAGGGGTGCCCTCCAGCTCTGACTCCCCTCAATTGACCAACCCAACTCTGCAGCCCACTCGGGAGCCTCTGTGGAGCCCAGAGAAGGATCCTAGACCCAAGCACCAGCTTCCTCAGAGAAGCCCCCCCTGTATCCCTCCCGGGGCGCCCCTACCTGCCGTAAGAACCCCCCACCCCCTGGGCTGCACATACTGTGGAGTTTGCACAGGCCCCTGCAAAGGGAGGGAGGGGCTTGGATGTGTTTGTGGAGTGAAGGAATACACCAATCAGGAAAGAATCAACCCTCACAGCAGAATCCTTACTCCCCCACCAGAGACACTAGTCCAGGACCAAGGGAAGGGGTCCCTTGGAGGAGTGAGGAGTCCCAAAGGGACCAGGAGCTTCAAAGGGGGAGCAAGCCCCCCCATCCGTGCTGCCTGGAGCCCAGCTCCGAGAGGCTGAAAAAAAAGGCTTTAGGGCTCTGCCAGTAGTGGGTATCAAAACCCTCTCACAACAGTCGCTGGCAAGCGCCATGTGGATTTCTTTCAGCCACTCATCCCTCCTTCGTGCCACCTTCAGTGAACTGACCCAGCGGACGTCCACCTCATCCCAGCACAGGGGTTGCAGCAGCTCCCGGGCCAGCCCCTCCCAGCACAGCGGACCTGGGCCTTCAGACATCCTCCACCAGGAATCGGCAGGAGGTCCCAGGAGGAAGCCACCTAAGCAAGGGGCGCGCATGGCTTCAACCGCAGCCTCAGCCTCCTCCCCGAGAGCAGGGAAGGGGCGAGGGCGAAGGAAAGTCCGGCCCTACCCTGAGGCACCCGAGCCCGAAGGCAGGGGAAACCGCACAGAGGTTGGGTATTATTATTATTTGCCCATTCTGCACATGAGGAAACTAAGGTTTCGAGAGAAGAGGTGTTTGGCCCAAAGTCACACGATCAAGAATGAATCCCACCAGGAAGGGGAGCGAGGAAAAAGAGGCGAGGAGGGGAAAAAAATGGAGGGGAAGGATATTAAAGGAGGGGCTGGACTGGGCAGGACAGGTGCGGAGAGTGTCACCCGGTCCGGGTTTCTGCCTTATTTATCCGCCCTCCGCCCGCCTCCGCGCCTCCAACGCCCGGCTCTGGGCGCGCGGCCTGCACCTGGGCCGCTGTGCGCTCCTGCCCTCTGGTGGCGAAATACGGAACAGCGTCGCCACTGCCTCCTGGACGCTTCTCAAGGGAAACTCCGACTCAAGTCAATTCAACTCCTTCCTTAACGCCAAGCGCTGAGACAGAGAGAGAGAAAAAGAAAACTGGTTCTGTTTCTGCACATTTTGGGGTGGGGGTGGGGGTAGAAGACAGACAGCGAAGCAAGATGACAATATCCTGAGGCAGAGACTCTCCTGGCGGCACCTCGGATTGTCCTGTAATGGGCTGGCTTAAAACAGGGCAGCCCCCAATCTGTGAGTTCAAGCCTTTCCAGCAGAAGCCCCCACCAGACTCTGGGACATTTCATCGTCAGAACGTTCCCTGGAGGCCCGAGGCGACCCATCAGGGGTGGGATGGATTGTAGGGGCATACTGAACATGGCCTGTCTGCAGTCCCAGGGGGCCAGGCACAGCCCCTGCCGTCAGAGACAGAGGGGGCTTCTGAGAGAGCTGGGCTTGCAGGCTGTGGAGGAACCTGGGGACTGCTGCTGGGGGTGGGGTGGGGGGAGAGGCCCAGAAGAGAGGACCCCACACCTTCTTCTCACTTTCTTAAATCAGCCCAGGCCCCGGCAGCACACAGCCTGTTGGAGAAGCAGGTTAACGAGCTGGTTAATTAAGTATCTGGGGTTCCGAGCCAGACTGCCTGGCTTCTAAACAGCAGTAAACAGCAGTGTGACCTTGGGCAACTCATCCGTCTGGGCAGTTTCCCCATCTATAAAATGGCAATAAAAATTGTTGCTACCTCGCAGGGGAGCCGGGAGGAAAATAAGACACCATGGGAAGTAGGGCTGAAGCATGCTGAGTGGTGTTTGGCCCCTAGCCCCACCCCCTCATTACAGTGCCACCTTGTCAGCCTATAGTGCCTCTCCCTTTTGAAAGTGTTTCCTATCTAACTGGAATGGCAGCTCTTTAATTTGGCAGGCAGGACCCAGGAGGTATCAGAGGTCCAGAGAGAGAGAATGTGTACCTTGCCCAAGACACTCGGGGAGCTGGGGCCGCCCTGAGCCTGGAATCCTGTCTCCTGACCTAGGAAGTAGGTGCACTCCAGAGACAGAGGTTGCAGTCTGGTTTTGAGACCCACGAGGGGTAACTTCACAGAAGCCATGGTCTCCCCGCTGCCCTGCCTTACCCCCCTCGGTGAGGTTTGCATGGCTATGTAGATGTGGCAGCTGTAGACTGGCCCCTCTCACAGGAGCAGCTGGTCAACCGCAGTCTGGTTTCAGAGCAGCAGCAGCCACGGTTCTGGCCTAAAGTGTTGGCTGCAGGCCACCCATTTGCTGGATTTGCCTTTTTGAAAGATGGTGCCTTGAATCAATGTGTGGTCGATGAACCAGCAGCACTGGCATCATTTGGGACTTGTTAGAAATGCAGAATCTTAGCCCTTCCCCCAGACCTACACAATCAGAATCTGTACTTTTGCAAGAACTGCAGGCGATTCCTAGGCATGTTGAAGTTTTTGGTGTCCTGTGCTAGGGTGCCTAAAGCAACTGGAAAGTGGGCAAGTAATGCATGTGAAGTTGCACGTGTTGGCCAAACCCATCCTGGACGGCACTTGTGCCAGCACTGGGCTGGGGTCTGGGAATTCTGGGATGAGTTGCCCAAGAGTCATGCCTCCTCCCAAGAGGCAGGGCAGTGCCTTGTGGTGAGTGTCGAGAGGGAAGCGTGTACAAAGGGCCATGTGAGCCCAGGGGGGAGTCAGGAGTCCAAGCTGAGTCTCGAAGGGAAAACTGGAATCTGCCAGACAGACAAACGTCCCAGGCGAAGGGAAATAGTCCGCCCCAATTTCTGAGGTTAATGTTTTCAGAGAAATACAAGCACTTTGCACACCTTCGCCTAAAAGTTTCAAGGCCCCAGGCAAGAGTACAATTGAGGCCGCCATACAATATGTCTGAATGTTTAAAAATGGTAAATCAAGTGAACAAACTGTTAAATAAAATAAGTTCTAACCTTGACAAGTGCACCTTCATAAGGACCTAGAACTCCAGGTTCAAATCTAGAAATTTTGGACTCCTTTTGAAATTCTGCAATTCAATATCATGGCGAGGATGAGCCAGCTCCCACTAGCCCCCACCTGTCCCTTCTGCTCCCACCCCCAGCTCTGTATCATACATGTATACATGTGATCATCCCAGCCAGCCTGCCTATCTCCTGCCTACTTAAACAGCTGCCCCTTGGGTCTGCAAACTGGCTCTGCTCTCAGCAAGGCAGAGTGTGGCGAGAAGCCGATGGCGACCCTGGAAGTCAGGGGCACATGGGCTCTGGGAGACAACATGCCATTGGCCCCATGGGGAAGTCCCTACCTGAAGAGGGCCAGAGAGGGACCCTGTCAAACACAGAGCCCAAAGTAGCAGTCCATCCTGCCTGGAACTAAGGCAGAACTAGAACTTTGGCGAAGTGTGAAGGGCCAAGTATGAGAGTGGAAGTAGCTAATGAGCTAGAAGGGTGGATGGGACTAGGTGGTGGAAGGTGAACTAAAGCGAACTTCAGTGTCAATGGAAGAGTGAGCTTCTAACATCTGAGCTCTCCGGCAGTAAGATGACGTGCCTTGAATTTCAGTGAGCTCCCTGCCCTTGGAAGTGTGCAAGTCCAAGTTGTCTGTGTACAGAGGATTCCTGCATGCAGTAGGAGTTTGAATTAGAATGCCGAATTTCACCAAATCTAAAATGCCATCAACTGTAAAGAACACCATTATGTTACATACCTTAAGAAGGAACAAAATGCTACCAAATAAACTATGACACATCCTAAATTTTAAGCTACACTCTGATTTCAGGGATGTTAAAATGTGAAAAAAATGGCATGTTATATTTCATGTCTTGAGACATTCTGATTCTCTGACCCCAAGCATTTGTTTATACCTAATGTAATTATATAGAGTCCTCCCTGGGCATTGGGGAAAATGCAAGGTAAAGAGGAGGAGAGGAAATAAAACTCTAAAGTTTATAAAGCCTTTTAAAAATTGAGATGCAATGCACCTACTGTATTAGCTAGGATTCTCTAGAGAGACAGAACCAGCAGGAGATATCCATAGATATAAAATCTATAAAAGTATCTCATGTAACTGTGGGATTGTAAAGTCCAACATCTGTAGGGCAGACCACAAACTGGTAACCCCAATGAAGTCTGCAAAGAACTCTCAGGAGAGGCTAGCTGGGCAACCGTGGGGATGGAAGAGTCCAAATTTGTGGGGCAAGCTATGAAGCCAGCAACTCCAATGAAGGGTCTGGATGAACTCCCCAAAAGAGGCTCACCAGCTGAAGCAGAAGAGGGACTATCTTTTCTGAATTCTCCTTAAAAGCTGTCCAGTGATTAGATTAAGCATCACTCATTGCAGAAGACAATCCCTTTAGCTGATTACAAAAGCTGTGGATGCAGCTGACGTAATCATGATTTAAGTCCATGAAATGTCCTCATTGCAACAAACAGGCCAGCATTTGCCTGACCAAACAAACGGGCACCACCACCAGGCCAAGTTGACACATGAACCTGACCATGACACCTACTATAAAATTCACTTTTTCACAGTGTACGATTCCATGTTTTCTAGTATATTCATAAAGTTTCACAGCCATCAGTACTATCTAATTTTAGAACATTTTCATTATCACAAAAAGAAGCCTTGTACCATCTGTCACTCTCATTTCCCCCTACCACTGGACTCTTACAACCACTCATCTCCTTTTTGTCTCTAGGTATTTGCCTATTTATTCTGGACATTTTATACAATGCCCATACATACAATGCCAAATGGAGTTATACAATATGGGCTTTTTTACAGTTAGCATCATGTTCTCATAGGTTCGTCCACATTGTTCATTATGTTTGTTATCATTCTTTTCATGCCTGAATAATATTTCTTGGTATAAATATACATTTTTTTTTATCCATTCATCAGTTGTGGACGTTTTAATTGTTTCTACTTTTGGCTATTTTGAATAACTGTGCTATCAGCATTCATGTGCAAGTTTTTGTGTGGACCTATGTTTTCCATACTCCTAGGCATTTCCTTAGGCATGGAATAGTTGGATCATCTGATAACTGTATATGGACTGCCGAACAGTTTTCCAAAGCAGCTGCACCATTTTACATACCCACCAGCAATGTCTGGGGGATCCAATTCCCCCACATCCTTGTCAACACTTGTTATTCTTTGTCTTTTTCATTCTAGTCATCCTAATGAGTGTGAAGTAGTATCTCGTTGTAGTTTTGATTTGCTTTTCCCTAATGACTAGTGATGCTGAGCATATTTTCATGTGTATATATTTTTTGAGAAACATCTGTTGAAATCTGTTACCCATTTAATTGGGTCATTTGCCTTTTTATTTTTGATCTGTAGGAGTTCTTTATATATTCTGATTACTAGACCCTTATTAGATATTTGACTTGCAAATATTTCTCCTGTTTGGAGCATTGTCTTTTCACATACTTGATATTATCCTTTGAAGCATAAAAGCCTCTAATTTTGATAAAGTCCAATTTGTGGGAGTAAATAACCAGAACAACTTTTTTTTTTTTTTTTTTTTTTTTGCTGCTATTCAAATCACTTTCAAACAGATCATTTCATTCAAAGTATCAGAAACCAAAAAGAAGGGTTTTGACCTTGGGTCCCCTCTGGTGAACTGACGGCTTTTTTCATTTAGTATCATGTTCTCAAGGTGAGATGGGCCAGGGTCCTGATGAGATGGGCCAGGGTCTCTTTTCCCAGCTTGGTTCCTGGCTGCTGGGGGGCAGGTGGCTGCTCGGGCAAGTCATTCCTAATTGTTCTGGGTTCAATTCCCTCCTGGGACATGAGGACACACTTGTCCACCTTGCACGGTGGCTCATTTATTGTTCAGCTGATGTCATGAAGGCCCATTTTGTGTCAGTCACCACCAGGCCCTGGTGGAGGGGAGCTGGGAGCAAAACAGATGCACACCCTGACCCTGGGAGTTCATGGTCTAGCTGGGGGCACTGATATTAATCATAGATGTGCAAATAAATGTGCAGTTGCCAACTCTGATAAGTGCTGTCAAGAGGAAGTGCTTTGAGTTACGAGACCATGTGACAGAAACCCTTGGCCTGGTCTCCTGGTGCCAGGGAAAGGCTGGACTCAGAAAGAGGAGGGGGAGTTATGGGGTGGAGCAGGGGAGTGTTCTAGGCAGAGAGATGGGACGTGCAAACACAAGGAAATGAGCAGAACAGGGATGGAGAACAGCCAGTGACCAATTCCAGCAAGCTCAATGGGGAGAGGCAGGAGCTAGGGGAGGGGAGGCCAGGTGCCTCAGTGTGGACTCAGGCCTGGGTCCTAAGAGTGATGAGAAGTCCCTAAAGCATTTCAAGTTGGGGAGTGGTGAGATCAGATTTGTATTTATAACCGTCCCTCTAAGTGTTCGTAAAGATGAGATCAGAAAGTGGATCCAAAGTTGTTTTGAGAAATACAATCCATAATACAACTATAAGGTGTTAATAGTATTAGAAATGGATTTCATGAAAAGGCCCAAACCTGGGAGTTTGAAGAACAGGTTCTCATCTCTGCTGCCCCTGCTTCCCCCTCGGCATCACTCACTCTCTCTGCAACTTGGTGTTCACATCTGTAAAAATGGGCATCTTCCATGGACCACATTTCCAAAACTTGTTGCATTCAAACCTCAGCCCCCACTGCTAAGGCAAGGACTTTTACTCCACTTCAGAAGTGAGGAGAATGAGGCAGAGAGGTTAGTGACTTGCCCAAGTGAAAGGAGGAACAGGGTTCCATCTCTCACTCTTTTCCTGGCTCTGAAGCAGGAAAAGGCAAACTTGGGGGAAACGAACTTGGCCAGAGTGCCTGAGTTTGAGTCCTGACTCTGAGCTGTGCAACCTTGAGGAGGTTAATTAACCTCTCTGAGCCCTCGATTCCTCTTTTGTAAAATGATGATAACGACACCCACCCCACAAGGTTGTTGTAGGATATAATTGAGAACAGTGCCTGGCATCTAGCAAGCCCCATTTGTGTTACCTGTTAGGCTCATTACCTCCCCAAATGCCTCCACAGGCACCAGGGAGCAGCAAGGCCTTCCCCTCACTGGGAGGGCTAGTCTCTGGGGGTGCCCCTCTGCTCTGTTATGATGCAATGACTCTCTGTTATTTTTAACTGGGGAGGATCTACTAGTTCTTGCTGTGAGTTTATTTTGGGTCCGACTGCAGCTGTGTCAGTCTGCTTGATTGTTTTCAAGGAGGAAGTAGGCCCCCAGAGTGGAAGGGCCTGGGAAACCACCCCTCTTTCCAATTCATCCCCTTTTTTCCATTCCGGAAACAACAGGGCCATCCTGGGGGTGTTCAGGGTCGGGCAGGATTTCCTCTCCTGCTGAGGGGCTCCTCATTTCCCCCAGGGTCTTGTATAGCACCAGAGGACGAGAAAAGGTCCAGCTGGGCCTGATAAAGACAGCAAAGGGGGTCATCCTCACTGGCAAGCCAAGAGCACTGAGTCCTGTGTGTGTGCATGTGTGCGTGTGTATGTGTGTGCATGTGTGCACGCATGTGTGCCTGTGTGGGCATGTGTGCACGTGCACTTGTGTGCGTGTGTGTATGTGTGCGTGCATATGTGTGCATGTGTGCACAAGCACGTGTGTGTGTGTGTGTGTGTGTGTAACCCAGATGCCATGTGGCGCCTCCCAGTTCCTTGAAGTCTAGGTTACATCCACTCGGTTCTTCCAGCCCCGCAGCCTGTGGGGGTTCCAATCCCTCCCCTAGCTTTCTGAATTCCCAGGAGCCTTGAGTTCCCACAGACTCCACAGTCTCTTCAGCCTCTGGAACTCCTGTTCCCCCGGGACTTTGGCTCCCAGGTAAATCTTACCCCTTCTCTGTGCTTCTCCTTCTTGCTGAGAAGACTTCCCTGATTCCAGCCATCCTAGCAGCCCAAACAAACACGGAGCTGTGGGCAAGGCTGGCCTGGAGCCTAGGAGCCTCATGATCCTTTCCAGTTTCTCTGACCTCCTCCCTTCACTCCTCTTCTCTCTCGTCTCCCTTTTTTGGAACAAGAACAGCCGAGTTTCCCCCTCCCTCTTGTGCAGAGCAGCTTCCGTCCCCCTGAAGGCCTCGGGGCCGTGTCTTCTCTCAGCCACACCAGGGACCACGAAGGCCTTTTCTCTGAGAGATTTCCTCCCAGGAGGAATGCGGATACCAGTTGCTAAGACGACTTTTAAAAACTCTTTTTCACCTCTCTGCATCAGTAATTGAATTCAACCTTTGCACATAGTTGTGCTTTTGACTTCTCATCCCATTTGGGAGATTGTGTTTGGAAATAACAGAAAATGGGATAAGGACTGACTGTTCTTTAGTTTTAGCTGCGGTTTCCAAAATGTCCCCTTTGCCCTTCTCTCTCCATGAAGTTATCCAATAAAGGTCTGAGGTCCTGGAATCAGCAAACTCAGCAGGGTAATGCCTCCCCAAAGTATGAGGAGAAAGGGCTCCCCTGTCTTCCCACAGAACATCCCTCATTGCTCAAAAGGCAGCTCTCGTGTCTCAGTGCTCTGTTTGGAAGGGGGAGGAGAGGCCTCCAAGGGCCGAGAATTAACAGAGAGACACAGCATGGCACAGCAGAGTGTGGCCTCTCAGACAGAGGTAGCATCTCAGGTGAAAGAGTGTAGCATCTGAGTGCCAAGAAGGGTCTTCAAGATGACCTGATCCAGCAATTGATTTTTTTTTTAGTAGAGGAAACACTTACTCAAGTGAAATCTTAAGAAGAAGCCCGATATACAACTGTTCATGACATTGTCACCCCATGAAAGGCCGGCTGCACCCCAGAACAAGATCTGCAGCTCCCCTAGATGGAGCAGGAAAGGATGGGTGGGAGTGTGAGCACAGAAGGGCTGAGGCAGCGGGTGACCCCATCCTCCCACAGCCAAGTCCAGGCTCCTGGGATGTCCTCGGCTCCTTGCCTGTGGTCACATCCAGCAGAGCCTGGGTGCTGAGGCTGGTTCCATTCATCCTGGCCCTGAAGCATCTGGTCCTGACCGAAAGCTTTATAAACTGAAAGAAAAGACATGCGGTACAGAAGTCTGGAGTCATTAAATCGTTCTTCATAATTAGGCTTTAAATAAGAGTTATCTGCCCACCCATTCCAAAAAGAGTTATATTCATTTTTACCTCAGAAGAGTAGGTACTTTTCTTTGACTCAAAGGGGATCAACTAACTCATGATCAGGATGGCTTTGTAAGATGCTCCAGGGCTCTGTTCTCCTACAGAATCTTCTAACAACTAACAAAAACTGGCAGGTCCATCTTCCTCAAAACACCAGCAAAGAGTTAAAGAGTTCCAGTAACTGAGTGAATGCTGAATCAAGAAAGCACAGCCTAAAAATGAGAAGAGAAGCACCTGGTACCCTGGGGGGCCCCTCCTTCAGCCCCTCCCTAAGACAGCGTATAGCTACCGTTCTCCCATTGTGAGTCCCTTGCCCTGTTCTGGAGCACTATTTGTGCATCCCGGGATTCTGGGTGCTGGTGCTGGTCTACAAGTAGCAGCCTGAAAGACCGAACCGGGATGCTCATCTCAGGCTTGCCCTCCCAGAACATGCTTTGCAGGCAGAAGCACCTTGTATATAGCTAAAGCAGTATGAGAAATAATTAAATCAAAATGGCATGGGGCAAGGATCAGTAGCTTTAAGAAATTCAGTAAAGCACCCAGGAGGGGAGGGGTGGAAAGTGTATTTCATAGGAAGTAGAGGGAGCACTGGAATTTCTGTCAGTGGGGAAATTCCTAAGGGCATGAGTGAGCACAACCCCAAGAAAAGACTCGTGTTTTCAAAAGACAAGAATTCCACACTTCTACCTTGGACTGCACCTCTTGATAAGAGGGTTAAACCCTTAAGGAGAGCACTAGCCAATACATAGTCAATTTGCAAAGACTATGCAAGGTGTTTATGCATTTGTTTTTGTTAGCTCCTGATACTCTGTCATCTTACTATCTGGTTACAAATTTAAGGAATAGACAGGTCAGGGACTAAATCCCAGAGTACACAATAAAATATTTAAATGTGCAGTGTACAACAAAAGATTACAAGTAAAAGAAGCAGAATATGATGGCCCATCCAAATAAAAAGGATAATACTTCCAAAAATCAGTAAAGAATACCTGACTTTGGGCATACCAAAGACTTCAAAAAATGATCTTCAATATGCTCAAAGAGATAAAGGAAAATACAGAGAAAGAATTAAAGTTTTTCAGAAAAACAATGAACAAATAATATAAAAATCTCAATAATAAGATAGAAATTCTACAAAGGAACCGAACAGAAATATTGGACTTGAAGACCACAATAATCAAAACAAAAAAATTCCCAGAGGCTTTCAACAGAACAGATTCCAAGAGCTGGCAGAAGAAAGAATCAAAGTGAACTTTAAAATAAGACAATGGAAATGATTTAGGCTGAGGAGCAGAAAGAGAAAATTATTTTTGAAAAGTGAACAGAGGGCGGGCAGGCCACAGTGGCTCAGCAGGCAAAGTTCTTGCCTGCCATGCCAGAGACCTGGGTTCAATGTCCGGTGCCTGCCCATGCAAATAATAATAAATAAGTAAAAGTAAACAGAGGGTGGGCAATGGTGGCACATTGGCGGAGTTCTCCCCTGCCATGCTGGAGACCCAGGTTTGATTCCTGGTGCCCGCCCATACCAAAAATCAAAAAAGTGAACAGAACCTGAGAGACCTGTGGGATGCTATCAAGCCTACCAATATATGTGTTATTGGATAAGAGGAGGAAAAGAAAGAAAGAAAAGAACAGAAGGACTATTCAAATAAATAATAGGTGGAAACTTCCCCAATTTAATGAAAGACATGAATATACACATCCAAGATACTCACTGAGCTCCAAACTGGATTAACCCAAATAGTTTCACACTGTGCCATGTTAAAATGAAACTTTCAAATGGAAAAGATAAAGAGAGAATTCTGAAAGCCACAAGAGACAAGCATTGTGTCACACATAAGGGATCCTCAATGATGTTAAGTGCCAATTTCCTTGGAAACCAGGGAAGCAAGAAGGCAATGGGAGGGCATATTTAAAGTGCTGAAAGCAAAAAGTTATCAATCAGGAACTCTTTATCTCTCAAAACTGTATTTCAAAAGTGAGGGAGAAATTAAGACATTCTAGTTAAACAAAAGCTGAGGGAGTTCATCATCACTAGACCCACCTCACAAGCAGTACTAAAGGGAATTCTTCAGACTGAAAGAAAAGGACACCAGATAGTGGATTGAAGTGGTAAAAAGAAATTAAGATCTCTGGGAAAGGTAACCTTGCAGTAGTTAAAAATACCATTATTATTGGATTGTATTTTATTCTTATGTAACTCCACTATTTACTTCTTAGAATGTTACATCATTTTATGCAAATGCATAAAAATAATGATAAATCTATGGCTTTGGGCATGCAGTCTATAATGATTGTTGCAGTGGTATAGGAACAGTGTCTGTGTATGCCATTGAAGTTAAGTTGGTATATTGAACATGAATGTTACAGATTTAGGTCATATGGTAGCCACAAAGAAAATATCTGAGAAATGAATACTGAGGAACATGAAAAGGGACTCGGAAGATAGAATACAAAAACAAAAATAAATGTGAAAATGGGCATTAACAGAAGAATTGAGGGACACAAAAGGTGTAAGACTTACAAATACCACATTAGCAAAATGGCAGAAGACAGTTCTGCATTATTAATGGTTACTTTAAGTGTAAATGGATTAAAATCTGAAGTTAAAAGGCAGAGATTGGGGGATAGGCAGATGGATTGAAAAAGCATGATTCAACTATTTGCTGTTTACAAGAGACTCACTCTAAGTTCAAAGTAGATTGAAAGTGAGAGTATGGAAAAATATACCGTGCACATAATAGGCAAAAGACAGCTAGGGCAGCTATACTAATATCAAGTAAAATAGAAGTTAAGTTAAAAACATTGAGGGAAAATGAAGGATCCTATGTACTGTGAAAGGGTCACGTCAACAAGAAGAAATAACAATTATAAATATAAATGCACCTAACAGCAGCAAGACCCAACAGATACATATAAAACACTTCACCAAACAACAGCAGATTATACATTCTTCTGTAGTAGACATGGATCATTCTCTAGGATAGACCAAATGTTAGGATCACAAAATAAGTCTCAGTAAATTAAAAAATATTGAAATCATATAATGTACCTTGTCTGATCTCAATGGAATGAAGCTATAGAAATCAATAACAGAAGATGAAATGGTGTGTTAGTTTGCTAGCTGCCAGAATGTGATATACCAGAACTAGAATGGCTTTTATAAAGGGGAATTTAATAAGTTATAAGTTTACAGTTCTAAGGCAATGAAAATGCCCAAATTAAGGCAGCAGCAAGAGGTTACCTTAATTCAAGGAAGGTCCATGAGTTAGGAACACCTTTGCCATTTGGTAGTCATGTGGCTGGCATCTGCCTCTCCAGGTTCTGGCTTACTTAACATCTCATGGCAATGTCTTCTGGGCTCCAAGCATCTCCAAACATCCACGTCTCTGTTCTCCACGTGTTCATATCTGTGTCAGGTTTGCTGTGAAGTTTCTGTCAGCTCTGAGTATCATTCTGTCAACTCTGTTATTTCACAGGTTTATCCAAAATGTTTCCTGTTTTAAATGATTCCAGTAAAGTAATCAGGACCCACCCGGAATGGACGGAGTCACATTTCTATCTAATCAAAAGTTAACACCCGATCTTGCCCTGTTCTTACTGGATCTTTCTATCAGCGCATTATATGGAAGTACCAATGCAACATTAAATCGTTCATGGGTGAAAAGTTGTTACTTCTTCATTTGGAGTTACTTCAAAGTGAAATATTGGGATTTTTCACTGTGCCTTCACTATGTGGATTACTACATTTTTATCACTGGGAATTCTCCACTTCAAAGAAGGAGCCTGTGTTGTAAGACTCTGCATGACTCTGCTGCCACTAGAAACAAATCGATTCTATCATCTTCTGATTTCATAAAAGTCTCTCTCATTGGAAGAACCTGAAACTAGAATCCTGCTGGCAAAGCAGTCTAAGAAATGTAGTTCCCAAGCTTCTAGCTTCTGTGGTACAGGCAAACTCATCTGGTGGGAGCTATTCTGTCATCATCATGCTGCAGGGATCCAGATCTTGACGTGAAAGTTTTTGAGAAGATTTTCACCATCTGACTCAATATCACCTTTATTAACTAAAGCGGCTCTCCAACCACCACCATGCCCTCTTCCGCCTTCACAGGCTCCTCCGCCACCATCCTTGACAACCTTGCCATCCTCACCTTTCCTCCTCCAGAACAGCTACTATGGGAGTAGAAACGATACAGAACAGCTCCCGGAGCCATGACAGAGATCAAAAAGACAGCGTACCCCATCCTGGAATGGTTGACTGGCTGGGAGAACCCGCTCCAGTGAGATCGCCGAGGGGCGCAGTCTTCCCCGGGTGGGGCGGCAAGTGGCCGGAGTCCCTCTCCTCCTCCTTCCTGGGCCAGCTGGCAGAATTGGGCAGGCGGTCCCCTCAAGCTGCGGCGGCGGGCGCCCACACCATGCACGGCCCCCCGGACCAACTGAGAGAATTGGATCGGAAATCCCCAGGCCGCGGAGAACAGTGACCAAGGGGGTCCCTTCCAAACATGTGACTCCCCGGTCCGGCTGGGAATGGTGCACTCTCCTGGGCCGCAGCGGCTGGCGCCCTCCCGCCATGCTTAGTGCCCCAGGCTGACTAGGAAATTCGGACGGGCGCTCTCCCAGGCTGCGGCGGCCGGCGACCCTCCCTGCGTTCGGACCCCCGGGCCAGCTGGCACTCTTCAAGCCGCTTCGGCTGGCGAACCTCCCCCACAGTGAGAGTTTTCCAAAGTTAAAGGACCCACAGCACCTATTACTGGTGGGACCCACAGACAAATGTGTGCCACGAGCGCCACCTACTGGAAAGGATAAGAAAAACAGAACCCAGAGATTTCACAGAAAAATCTTTCAACCTGTTGGGTCCAACACCCAAGGAAATCTGACTAAATGCCCAGACGCCAGCAGAAGATAATGGATCACGTTCAGAAAATTGAAAATATGGCCCAGTCAAAGGAACAAACCAATAGTTCAAATGAGATACAGGAGCTGAGACAACTAATGCTGAATATACGAACAGAAATGGAAAACCTCTTCAAAAACGAAATCGATAAATTGAGGGAGGACATGAAGAAGATATGGGCTGAACAAAAAGAAGAAATAGAAAAACTGAAAAAACAAATTGCAGAACTTATGGAAGTGAAGGATAAAGTAGAAAAGATGGAAAAAACAATAGATACCTACAATGATAGATTTAAAGGGACAGAAGACAGAATTAGTGATTTGGAGGATGGAACATCTGAATTCCAAAAAGAAACAGAAACTATCCAGAAAAAAATGGAAAAATTTGAACAGGGTATCAGGGAACTCAAGGACAATATGAACCGCACAAATATACGTGTTGTGGGTGTCCCAGAAGGAGAAGAGAAGGGAAAAGGAGGAGAAAAACTAATGGAAGAAATTATCACTGAAAATTTCCCAACTCTTATGAAAGACCTAAAAATACAGATCCAAGAAGTGCAGCGCACCCCAAAGAGATTAGACCCAAATAGGCGTTCTCCAAGACACTTACTAGTTAGAATGTCAGAGGTCAAAGAGAAACAGAGGATCTTGAAAGCAGCAAGAGAAAAACAATCCATCACATACAAGGGAAACCCAATAAGACTATGTGTAGATTTCTCAGCAGAAACCATGGAAGCTAGAAGAGAGTGGGATGATATATTTAAATTACTAAAAGAGAAAAACTGCCAACCAAGACTCCTATATCCAGCAAAATTGTCCTTCAAAAATGAGGGAGAAATTAAAACATTCTCAGACAAAAAGTCATTGAGAGAATTTGTGACCAAGAGACCAGCTCTGCAAGAAATACTAAAGGGAGCACTAGAGTCAGATACAAAAAGACAGAAGAGAGAGGTATGGAGAAGAGTGTAGGAAGAAGGAAAGTCAGATATGATATATATAATACAAAAGGCAAAATGGTAGAGGAAAATATTATCCAAACAGTAATAACACTAAATGTTAATGGACTGAATTCCCCAATCAAAAGACATAGACTGGCAGAATGGATTAAAAAACAGGATCCTTCTATATACTGTCTACAGGAAACACATCTTAGACCCAAAGATAAACATAGGTTGAAAGTGAAAGGTTGGGAAAAGATGTTTCATGCAAATAACAACCAGAAAAGAGCAGGAGTGGCTATACTGATATCCAACAAATTAGACTTCAAATGTAAAACAGTTAAAAGAGACAAAGAAGGACACTATATACTAATAAAAGGAACAATTAAACAAGAAGACGTAACAATCATAAATATTTACGCACCGAACCAGAATGCCCCAAAATACATGAGGAATACACTGCAAACACTGAAAAGGGAAATAGACACATCTACCACAATAGTTGGAGACTTCAATTCACCACTCTCATCAATGGACAGTACATCTAGACAGAGGATCAATAAAGAAATAGAGAATCTGAATATTACTATAAATGAGCTAGACTTAACAGACATTTATAGGACATTACATCCCACAACAGCAGGATACACCTTTTTCTCAGTGCTCATGGATCATTCTCAAAGATAGACCATATGCTGGGTCTCAAAGCAAGTCTTAACAAACTTAAAAAGATTGAAATCATACACAACACTTTCTCAGGTCATAAAGGAATGAAGTTGGAAATCAATAATAGGCGGAGTGCCAGAAAATTCACAAATACGTGGAGGCTCAACAACACACTCTTAAACAACGAGTGGGTCAAAGAAGAAATTGCAAGAGAAATTAGTAAATATCTCGAGGTAAATGAAAATGAAAACACAATATATCAAAACCTATGGGACGCAGCAAAGGCAGTCCTAAGAGGGAAATTTATTGCCCTAAATGCCTATATCAGAAAAGAAGAAAAGGCAAAAATGCAGGAATTAACTGTCCACTTGGAAGAACTGGAGAAAGAACAGCAAACTAATCCCAAAGCAAGCAAAAGGAAAGAAATAACAAAGATTAGAGCAGAAATAAATGAAATTGAAAACATGAAAACAATAGAGAAAATCAATAAGACCAGAAGTTGGTTCTATGAGAAAATCAATAAGATTGATGGGCCCTTAGCAAGATTGACAAAAAGAAGAAGAGAGAGGATGCAAATAAATAAGATCAGAAATGGAAGAGGAGACATAACTCTGACCTCACAGAAATAAAGGAGGTAATAAAAGGATACTATGAACAACTTTACGCTAATAAATACAACAATTTAGAGGAAATGGATGGGTTCCTGGAAAGACATGAACAACCAACTTTGACTGAAGAAGAAATAGATGACCTCAACAGACCAATCACAAGTAAAGAAATTGAATTAGTCATTCAAAAGCTTCCTAAAAAGAAAAGTCCAGGACCAGATGGCTTCACATGTGAATTCTATCAAACATTTCAGAAAGAATTAGTACCAACTCTCCTCAAACTCTTCAAAAAAATCGAAGTGGAGGGAAAGCTACCTAATTCATTCTATGAAGCCAACATCACCCTCATACCAAAACCAGGTAAAGATATTACAAAAAAAGAAAACTACAGACCAATCTCTCTAATGAATACAGATGCAAAAATCCTCAATAAAATTCTAGCATATCGTATCCAACAACACATTAAAAGAATTATACATCATGACCAAGTAGGATTCATCCCAGGTATGCAAGGATGGTTCAACATAAGAAAATCAATTAATGTAATACACCATATCAACAAATCAAAGCAGAAAAATCACATGATCATCTCAATTGATGCAGAGAAGGCATTTGACAAGATTCAACATCCTTTCCTGTTGAAAACACTTCAAAGGATAGGAATACAAGGGAACTTCCTTAAAATGATAGAGGGAATATATGAAAAACCCACAGCTAATATCACCCTCAATGGGGAAAAATTGAAAACTTTCCCCCTAAGATCAGGAACAAGACAAGGATGTTCACTATCACCACTATTATTCAACATTGTGTTGGAGGTTCTAGCCAGAGCAATTAGACAAGAAAAAGAAATACAAGGCATCAAAATTGGAAAGGAAGAAGTAAAACTATCACTGTTTGCAGACGATATGATACTATATGTCGAAAACCCGGAAAAATCCACAACAAAACTACTAGAGCTAATAAATGAGTACAGCAAAGTAGCAGGTTACAAGATCAACATTCAAAAATCTGTAGCATTTCTATACACTAGTAATGAACAAGCTGAGGGGGAAATCAAGAAACGAATCCCATTTACAATTGCAACTAAAAGAATAAAATACCTAGGAATAAATTTAACTAAAGAGACAAAAAACCTATATAAAGAAAACAACAAAAAACTGTTAAAAGAAATCACAGAAGACCTGAATAGATGGAAGGGCATACCGTGTTCATGGATTGGAAGACTAAATATAGTTAAGATGTCAATCCTACCTAAATTGATTTACAGATTCAATGCAATACCAATCAAAATCCCAACAACTTATTTTTCAGAAATAGAAAAACCAATAAGCAAATTTATCTGGAAGGGCAGGGTGCCCTGAATTGCTAAAAACATCTTGAGGAAAAAAAACGAAGCTGGAGGTCTCACGCTGCCTGACTTTAAGGCATATTATGAAGCCACAGTGGTCAAAACAGCATGGTATTGGCATAAAGATAGATATATTGACCAATGGAATTGAATAGAGTGCTCAGATATAGACCCTCTCATCTATGGACATTTGATCTTTGATAAGGCAGTCAAGCCAACTCACCTGGGACAGAACAGCCTCTTCAATAAATGGTGCCTAGAGAACTGGATATCCATATGCAAAAGAATGAACGAAGACCCATATCTCACACCCTATACAAAAGTTAACTCAAAATGGATCAAAGATCTAAACATTAGGTCAAAGACCATAAAACAGTTAGAGGAAAATGTAGGGATATATCTTATGAAACTCACAATTGGAGGTGGTTTTGTGGACCTTAAGCCTAAAGCAAGAGCACTGAAGAAGGAAATAAATAAATGGGAGCTCCTCAAAATTAAACACTTTTGTGCATCAAAGAACTTCATCAAGAAAGTAGAAAGACAGCCTACACGATGGGAGACAATATTTGGAAACGACATATCAGGTAAAGGTCTAGTATCCAGAATTTATAAAGAGATTGTTCAACTCAACAACAAAAAGACAGCCAACCCAATTACAAAATGGGAAAAAGACTTGAACAGACACCTACCAGAAGAGGAAATGCAAATGGCCAAAAGGCACATGAAGAGATGCTCAATGTCTCTGGCCATTAGAGAAATGCAAATCAAAACCACTATGAGATATCATCTCACACCCACCAGAATGGCCATTATCAACAAAACAGAAAATGACAAGTGCTGGAGAGGATGCGGAGAAAGAGGCACACTTATTCACTGTTTGTGGGAATGTCAAAGGGTGCAACCACTGTGGAAGGCAGTTTGGCGGTTCCTCAAAAAGCTGAATATAGAATTGCCATACGACCCAGCAATACCACTGCTGGGTATCTACTCAAAGAACTTAAGGGCAAAGACACAAACGGACATTTGCACACCAATGTTTATAGCAGCGTTATTTACAATTGCAAAGAGATGGAAACAGCCAAAATGTCCATCAACAGAAGAGTGGCTAAACAAACTGTGGTATATACATACGATGTAATATTATGCAGCTTTAAGACAGGATAAACTTATGAAGCATGTAATAACATGGATGAACCTAGAGAACATTATGCTGAATGAGTCTAGCCAAAAACTAAAGAACAAATACTGTATAGTCCCACTGATGTGAACCGACATTAGAGAATAAACTTGGAATATGTCATTGGTAACAGATTCCAGCAGGAGTTAGAAACAGGGTAAGATAATGGGTAATTGGAGCTGAAGGGATACAGACTGTGCAACAGGACTAGATAAAAAAACTCAAAAATGGACAGCACAATAATACCTAATTGTAGAGTAATCATGTTAAAACACTGAATGAAGCTGCATCTGAGCTATAGGTTTTTTTTTTTTTACTATTATTATTACTTTTTTTCTCTATATTAAGATTCTATATCTTTTTCTGTTGTGTTGCTAGTTCTTCTAAACCGATGCAAATGTACTAAGAAATGATGATCATGCATCTATGTGATGATGTTAAGAATTACTGATTGCATATGTAGAATGGTATGATTTCTAAATGTTGGGTTAATTTCTTTTTTTCCGTTAATTAATAAAAAAAAAAAGTTAACACCCAAATTTGCTGTGTCACATCTTCATGGAGATAATCTATTCAAATGAGTTCAACCTACGTTATTGAGCCAAGATTGAAAGAAATGGCTGCCTTCACAAGATTGGATTAGGATTAAACATGGCTTTTCTGGGTACAGAATACTTTGAAACCACCACAAATGGAAATATCACATATATGAGGAAATTAAACAGCACACACTTAAACAAGCAATGTGTCAAGAAGAAATCCAAACACAAATCAGGAAATTTCTTGAGAAAATGAAAATAAAAGCAAAACATACAAAACTTATAGGATACAGGAAAGGCAATGCTGAGAGGGAACTGTATAGCTCTAAATGCTTACATTAAAAAAGAAGATATGAAATTAGAGACCTAAAACTGGAGGACGCAGAAAAATAAGAGCAAAGTAAACCCAAAATGAAAGCAGAAATAAATGAAATCAAGAACTAAAAAAACAATAGAAAGAAAAGTTGATTCTTTGAAAAGATAAAAAATTGACAAACATTTAGCTATACTGACAAAGAAAAAAAAAGGAAAAATAACTTTAAAAAAAAGAAAGGAAAAAGGGGACATTATAACTGAACCCACTAAGATAAAAAGAACTATAAAAGGATACTATGAACAATTGTATGCCACCAAATCAGCTAACTTAGGTAAAATGGACAAATTCCTAGTGACAAACTATCTATACTGGCTGAAGAAAAAATAGAAGATCTCAACAGACCAGTAACTAACTAGTGAAGACATTGAATCAGTAATCAAAAAACTCCCAGAAGCAAAACCTAGGACCAGGTGGCTTGCCGGTGGAATTTACTAAACACTCCAAGAAGAATTAACACTGATCCCACTCAAACTCTACCAACAAAATTGAAGAGGATAAGATGGAAGACTTCCTAATTCATTCAACAAGGCCAACATCACCCTTATATCCAAACCAGATAAAGATACTACAAGAAAATAAAACCACAAACCAATATCTCTTATGAATATAGATGCAAAAACCCTCAGCAAAATACAACCAAACCAAATCCAAAAACACGTAAAAAGAATTGTATACCATCAGTAAGTGGGATTTACACCAGGATGCAAGAGTGGTTCAACACAAGAAAATAAATTCGTCTAATAAACCACATTAACTGAACAAAGCAAAAAATGCATGATCATCTCACTTGATGCGGAAAAGACATTTGACAAAATCCAGCACATGTTCATTTTTCTAGTTCTATTTTTTTTTTAATATTTTTATTGAGACATATTCACGTACCTACATTCTATCCAACGTATACAATCATTGGCTCACGATATCATCATATAATTGTGTATTCATCACCATGATCATTTTTAGAAATGAAATAAAAAAACAGAACAAGAAATAAAAAGACAAAAGAAAAAACCATACATTCCATACCCCTCACCTCTCCCTCTCATCGACCACTAGTTTTGCCATCTTGCCAGTTTTTGTTTAACCCCTTATCTCCCCCTATTATTTATTTCATTTTTTTTTTTTTACTCATTTGAGTGTCAGCCACTAGGTTTTCACAAGCACAGTCACATTGTAAACGCTATATAGTTATGCAATCGTCTTCAAGAGTCCAGGAAAACAGTTTGAGGTACTCCCCTCTAACTACTCCAATGCACCACAAACTAAAAAGGGATATCTATATAATGCATGGAAATAACCTCCAGGATGACCTATTTTTTTCCACTAGTATTTCCATGTAACCAATTTATTTTACCCTTTGTCCGCCCCTATTATTTATTTATTTTTATCCATATTTTTTTACTCATCTGTCCGTACCCTGGATAAGAGGAGCATCAGACACAGGTTTTCACAATTGCACAGTCACATTGTAAAAGTTATTTCTATATACAATCATCTTCACGAATTAAGGCTACTGGAACACAGCCCAACAGTTTCAGGTACTTCCCTCCAGCCACTCCAATACACCATAAACTAAAAAGGGATATCTATATAGTGCATAAGAATAACCTCCAGGATATCCTCTGAACTCTGAAATCTCTCACTCACAGAGAGATAACATCCTTGGTTATATTTATTTCTAGATTACTTTATTCTTTTGCTTGTTATTATAATAAGTGAAAATTTTTTCTTGATTTCCTCTTCAGTATGGAAAAACTACTGATTTTTGTGTGTTGATCTTTACCCAACAATTGCTGAATTTGTTTATCAGCTGTAGAAGCTTTGTTGTAGATTTTTATGAACTTCCCATGTATGATCAGCAACTAGTGATAGTTTTACTTCTTTTTTTCCAATTTAGATGCCTTTTGTTTATTTTCCTTGCCCAACGATGATAGTTAGAACTTCTAGAACAGGGTTGAGTTTCAGTGGGCATCCTTACTTTTGTCCAGATGTTAGAGGGAAGCTTTCAACCATTCACCATTGAATACGATGTTAGTAGTGAGTTTTTCATATATGCCTTTATCCTGCTGAAGAAATTTTCTCCTATTCCTAGTTTTCTAAGTATTTTTATTAATGACTGTGCTGGATTTTGTCAAATTCCTTTCCTGCATCAAGTGAGATGGTTGTTTGACCTTTTTGTTTCATTATGTTAATATGGTGTATTACATTAATCGATTTTTAAAACATTGAACCACCTTTGCATATCTGGCGTAAATCCCACTTGATCCTAATGTATGATTATTTTAATGTGCTATGGGAATTGGTTTGTTAGTATTTTGCTGAGGGTTTTTGCATCGATCTTCAGAAGAAAAATTGGGCTGTAATTTCATTTTCTTATGGTATTTTTATCAGGCTTTGTTATTAGGGTGATGTTGTTCTGTTAGAATGAGGTAGGTAGTGTTTCCCCCTCTTCAATTTTTTTTTTGGAAGAGTTTGAGCAGGATTGGTATTAATTCTGGGAAAGTTTGGCAGAATTCACTTGTGAAGCCATTTGCTTCTGTATTTTCTTTTGGGGAGGTTTTCGATGACTGATTTAATCTCTTTATTCGTAATTGGTCTGGTGAGATTTCTATTTCTTCTAGAGTGAGTGTAGGTTATTTGTTTCTAGGAATTTGTCCATTTCATCTAGGTTGGCTAATTTGTCGTCAGACTGTTGTTCATAGTATCCTTTTATAATCCTTTTTATTTCTGTGGGGCTTCCTCTGACTTCTGATTTTGTCTTCCCTCTTTCCTTCTTTATCAGTCTAGCTATAGGTTTGTCAATATTATTGATCTTTTCAGACAGCCAACTTTTAGTTTTGTTAATGCTCTTTAATTTTTAAATTCTCAATTTAAATTATTTCTTCTCTAATATTCGTCATTTTTTTTTCTTTCTGCTTGCCTTTGGTTTAGTTTGTTGTTCCTTTAGTTCTTCCAGGTATGCAGTTAGATCTTTGATTTTCACTCTTTTTTTTCTTTTTTAATGTAAGCATTTAGGGCTATAATTTTCCTTCTCAGCAATGCCTTTGCAGAATCCCATAAGTTTTGATGAGGTTCTCATTTTCATTCATCTCTATATATTTACTGATTTCCATTGTAATGTTTTCTTTGACCCTTTGATTGTTTAAGAGTGTGTTGTTTAACTTCCATATATTTGTGGATTTTCTAGTTCTCTGCCTGTTACTGATTTCCAGCTTTATTCCATTGTCATCAGAGAAGATGTTTTGTATAATTTAATATTTTTAAATTTATTGAAACTTGGTTTGTGACCCAACTTGTGGTCTATCCTGGAAAACAATCCGTTAGCACTTCAGAAGAATGTTTCTTGTTTTTAGGTGCAATGTTCTGTATATGTCTGTTAGATCTAGCTCATATATCATCTTCAAGTTCTGTGCTTATTGATCTTCTCTGTAAGTGTTCTATCTGTTGATGAGAGTGACATATTGAAGTCTCCAACTATTATTGTAAAGGTGTTTATTTATCCATTCAGTTTTGCCAATTTTTGCCACATGTATTTTGGGGCACTGACATTAAGTGCATAAATGTTTATGATAGTTATTTCTTCTTGGTGGATTGCCCCTTTTATTACTATATAGTGTCTTTCTTTGTCTGTTGTGGCAGCCTTTGACTTAAAGTCTATTTTTCTAATATTAATATAGTTCTCTTTTACTTACTATTTCTCTTTTACTTACTATTTGCATAGACTACCTTTATCCATCCTTTCATTTTCAACCTATTTATGTTTTGAGGTCTCAGGTAAGTCTCTTCCAAACAACATGTAATTAGATTGTGCCTCTTAATCCATTCTGCTGATCTGTGTCTTTTGAATAAGAAGTTTAGTACATTAACATTCAGTGTTATTCCTATAAAGGTAGCATATCCTTCAATATTTTGTCCTTTGGCTTTTACGTCGTATCTTTTTGGTGCCTCTTTTTCTTTATTGTCTTCATTTTCCTTTTTGGTATAATTGATCTTTTGTAATTTACATGAGTGATTCCTTTATCATTTCTGTTTCTTTTTATTTTTAAAATATTTTCTTTGTGGTTTACCTTAGGGTATGTATTACACAACCTACATCTTTAACCCACTAATTTGAAAAGATGCTGTTTTGATTTGCTAAAGCTGTGACAGTGTAATATACCAGAAATGAGTTGGCTTTTACAATAGGGATTTATTAACTTATATTTACAGTTCTTAGCCCATTAAAATGTCCAATTTAAGACATTAACAGGATGATGCCTGGGTTCTAAAGAAAGGCTGCCTGCATCTCAGATGCCTCTGTCACATGGAAAAGCTGGCTTCTGTAGATCCTTGGCTTCATTGCCTTCAGCTCTGGTTCCAGTGGCTTCCTTTGTGGGTTTCTGTAGGTCCCCTCTTAGCATCTTCAGGATTTTTCTCTCTCAGCTCTCTCTGATTTTTCTCTCTCAGTTTCCTTCTGACCTCCCTGGGCCTTTTCTGTCTTTTATTCTCATAAAGGACTACAATAAAGGATTAAGACCCACCTTAAATTGGGTGAGCCACATCTCAACTGAAATAACCTAATCTAAAGGTCCCACCCACAATAGGTCTGTGCCTGTAGGAATGGATTAAAAGGACATGGTCTTTTCTGAGATGCATAACAGCTTTAAAACCACACAGATGCCAACTTAGCTTCAATAGTATTCATGTTCCTTGCTCCCATATCCCTCCGTTTCCCTTACTTATGTTGTTTTGGTCCCACATTACCTCTATATTTTGTGTGTCTATTATCATGTGCTCTTTCTTATTTTCTTGCTCAATTTTATTCCGACTCTTAAATTAAAGGAACTAAAGAGTAGAAGTATATATCAAGGATACGGTACTGTTGGGTTTTGCATTTACTCCTTTAGTTACTGTGCTGGTTTAAATCTGTTGTATACCCCAAAAAAGCCAAGTTGTTTAACCCTCATTCAATATCACTGGGTGAGAACTTTTTGATTGTTTCCATGTAGATGTGACACACCCAATTGTGAGTGGTAACTTTTGATTAGATGGTTTCCATGGAAATGTGTCTCCACCTATTCAAGGCGGGGTTGCTTACTGGAACTCTATAAGAGGGAACCATTTTAAAGAGCCATGTGAGCCACCAGAACCAACAGAGCCAACAGAATGGACAGAGCCCTAGGGAAGCCAATGAAGAGAAAGCTAGCAGATCTCCGCATGTGGCCTTCCAGCTGAGAGAGAAACTCTGAATGTCACTGGCCTTCTTGAACCAAGATATCTTTCCCTGGATGCCTTAGATTGGACACTTTTTATAGTCTTGGACATTTTCACGGCCTTAGAACTATAAACTAGCAACTTAATAAATTCTTTTAAAAAACTGTTGTGTTTCTGGTATATTGCATTCTGGCAGCTTTTAAGCTAGAACAGTTGCTTTTACTGAAGATCTTCACTTCTTCACACTACTCCAAGGCACTCTCTTCTCTCAAAGTACAGAAATCCCTTTAGCAATTCTTGTAGGGCTGGTCTTTTGTTGGCACAGTCTCTCAGTTTCTGCATATCTGTAAATGTTTTAAACTCTCCCTCATTTTTGAAGAGCAGTTTTGCCAGATAAAGAATTCTTGCTGGCAGTTTTTCTCTTTCACTACCTTAAATATATTATACTACTGCCTTCTTGCCCCCATGTTTTTTAATGAGAAATTGGTACTTGGTATTACTGAGTTCCCCTGGAATGTGATGAATTGCTTTTCTCTTGCTGCTTTCAGAATTCTTTATACTTGGCATTTGACATTCTGATTAGTATGTATTTTGGAGTAGGTCTATTACAATTTATTCTCTTTGGAGTACATTCTTGGACATGTATACTTATGTCTTCCATAAGATTTGGGAAATTTTTGTCCATTGTTTCCTCAAATATTCTTTATGCTTTGTCTTTTCCTTCGCTTCTCCTTCTGGGGCCTCTGTGATGCATATATTTGTATGCTTCATGCTGTCACTCAAGTTCCTGAGACAGTGCTCAATTTTTTCTATTTTTCTTTCCATCAGTTGTTTTGCCTGTATGATTTTGATTGTTCTTTCTTCTAGTTCACTGATTATTTGTTCTGCTTGTTTAAATCTGCTGTTATGTGTCTCTAGTGTATTTTTCATCATTATTGTAGCTTTCATTCCCATAATTTGTTATATTTAGTTTTAAGCTTTCAAATTCTTCTTTAAGTCATATATTTGTCTTCTTAATATCCTTTATCTCTATACCCATAATTAGTTCATTTTTATTCATATTTATCTTCATCTCCTTAAATTGACTTAGGAAATTTATTTGAACTTCTTGGATTAGTTGTTCCAAATCCCATACCTCTTCTGATGTTTTAATTTGTTCTCCTAACTGAGCCATATGTTCCTGTTTTTTAGTATGACTTACAATTATTTGCTGACAACTGGGCATTTGAGTATTTTGATGTATTAAATGTGAAGGTCAGTTTCTCCCTCTTGCCAAGATTTTCTTCTTGATCAGCTTTGTTCTAAGGCTCTTCTTTGATGCTTCATCTAACTTATTCTGGACCTTTTAGTGTTTAAATGTTCAGATTTTCTCAGTTCTTCTGCACCTGATTCTTGCCCTGGATATGTGGTACAATTTTTAAGATTGCCTTTTTTGTGTGCAACTGTTTCACCTCCAGGAGAAAGCTTCTTTCCTCTGTTCCTTCTCTGTGAATCTCCATCTGTTGGCTTGTTGTTGTGCAGAATTTTCTCTCCAGCTCCAGTGATTTGTTTAAATTCTCTTTCTCACTCAATGTCCTCTTTTTTATTACACTTTTCAGTTCTTGGACCTGTTCTATCTTACAGCAGTTAATTTTTCCTCCCCTTTTACTCTCTGAGGTTTTTCTGCATTCATTTTCTTCCACATTAGGGTATCCCTCCCTGAGGAGCCAGATGAGGTCAATCCAGAAAGGTCTATTTTGTGTTTGGGTTCTCCAGCAAACAGAGGTTGGGCTAAGTGTGTGCACCTCTTACCAACAGTTCTTTACTTCTTGGGGTACTTTTGCATGCAGCATTTCTCACGGTTTGTGCTCTGTACTGGATCTCTGTGGACTTGGGTCCCTGTACGTGCATGTGCATAGGTTCTAACTTGCTGCTGTGAGTGGCTCTATGGTCTATGTCCATGGTGGGAGAGACTGAGGACATACTGACTCTGTATGACAATTAATCTGTGCAAGACTGAGTGAGGAGGTGGGCCACATGACTCAGCAGGCACAGTTCTCTCCTGCCATGCTGGAGACCCAGGTTTGATTCCTGGTACCTGTCCATGAAAACAACAACAACAACAACAAAAAAAAAACCACACACAAATTTTTTAAAAAAGCAAAGAAAAGACTGAGTGAGGGGAATTGGTCTGGACTGGCATGCCCAAGACATAAATCTCTACCTACATTTATTTTTTCCCCCTTTTTCTTCTATTCGGCATTTGTGGAGTCCTTCTCCTTTCTTTGTCATACTCTAGAGTTTCAAGCAAGTGGAATTTGTCCTTTTACTAGTTGACAGTTATTTCTGAGGGAAGATTTTTCTAGGGGATATCTTACATTGCCATGTTGATGGTATCCACCAACCGATTTTGTGCCAAGTCCACAAAATGGGGAATGAATAGTCTCTTCAACAAATGGTGCTGGGAAACCAGATAATCCATACGCAAAAGAATGAACATCAATCCCTACCTTACGTGATATACAAAAATTAAGAGAAAATAGATCAAAGACCTAAATATAAGGACCAAGAGATCAAGGCAAGATGGCGGCTTAGCAATGTGCATGATTTAGTTCATCCTCCAGAATAGCTACTAAATAACCAGAAACAGTACAGAACAGCTCCTGGGGCCAAGTCAGTGACTGGACACACAGCATACCCCAGTCTGGATCAGCTGGACCGTCTGTGAGCCCCCCTAGAACCATGAGTTCCCCAAGCCGTGGCAGCTGGCTCCCCTCCCCCACAGGCTGCTTCCCAGAGGGGAAAGGAAACAGACTTTGCTGGCAGCAGGGACTGAGCCCAACCAAACACCAATTGTGGAATTAATTCACAAATTTCAACAACTAAAAATAGGCCCTCAGCTCAGGTGAACCTGGAGGTCACTCATTTTTGCCCCACTGCCAAGGGGGCAGGGCTGACAGAAAAAGAAAAAAAAAAAGAAACAGAAGTTTTTGTGGCTTAACTGCCTTTAGATACAGCGGCAGGACTTCTCAGGCTGCAACTGCCCCAGGCATAGGCAGAAACAAGCTTGTTTCAGGGCTTGTCTGGAGCCTGTGCCTTCCCCAGGGGAGGGGTGAAGCCCAACTCAGGTGGAATCCTTCCCTTAAGGAATTCAGACACCAGGGCATGGTAACTTGAAGCCATTAAAACCAGCCTACAACCTCTCCTCTGTCTCCACCATGCCTCCAGCAGGAAGAGTCTGCCAAAGTTCAAGGTACTGCATTACCTTATGCTGGTGGGGCCTGCAGGCAGACAAGTGCCAAATACTGGGAAGGATAAGAAAAAGAGTCCAGAGACTTCACAGGAAAGTCTTTCAACCTGCTGGGTCTCACCCTTAGGGAAAACTGATGCAGGTGACTCTTTCCTCCTGATAGGAGGGCAGTTTGGTCTTGGAAAATCCAACTGGGGTCTATAATACCTAAGTAGACCCTCCTAAGGGTAGGGGGAAAAAGGCACCATACAGGGAGGACAAGAAACAAGAACTGAAAAATTGTCCTTTGTTTAACAGAACCTAAGCTAGAGGTTCAGAAAAGGCTGAACTGAATGTCAAAGAACAGGTAGACAACAAATTCATCCAGCAAGAAAACCTTAGGTAAAAGAAGTGAAAACAATCTCCAGAATAAACTTATTAAGGTAATTAAATGCCTAGATGCCAGCAAAAAATGACAAATCACACTAGGAAAATTGAAGATATGGCCCAGTCAAAGGAACAAACCAACAATTCAAATGAGATACAGGAGTTGAAACAATTAATTCAGAGTATACGAACAGACATGGAAAACCTCATCAAAAATCAAATCAATGAATTAAGGGAGAATATAAAGAAGGCAAGGAATGAACAAAAAGAAGAGAACAAAAGTCTGAAAAACCAAATCACAGAACTTATGGGAATGAAAGACACAGTAGAAGAGATGAAAAAACGTTGGAAACCTACAATGGCAGATTTTGAGAGGCAGAAGATAGGATTAGTGAACTGGAGGACAGAACATCTGAAATCTGACAAGAAAAAGAAAATATAGGGAAAAAATGGAAAAATATGAGCAGGGACTCAGGGAATTGAATGACAATATGAAGCATATGAATGTATGTGTTGTGGGTGTCCCAGAAGGAGAAGAGAAGGGAAAAGGAGGAGAAAAACTAATGGAGGAAATTATCATGAAAATTTCCCAACTCTTATGAAAGACTTAAAATTACAGATCCAAGAAGTGCAGTGTACCCCAAAGAGAATAGATCCAAATAGACGTACTCCAAGACACTTACTAATCAGAATGTCAGAGGTCAAAGAGAAAGAGAGGATGTTGAAAGCAGCAAGAGAAAAGCAAACCATCACATACAAGGGAAGCCCAATAAGACCATGCATAGATTTCACAGCAGAAACCATGGAGGCGAGAAGACAGTGGGATGATATATTTAAATTACTAAAAGAGAAAAACCGCCAACCAAGAATTCTATATCCAGCAAAACTGTCCTTCAAAAATGAGGGAGAAATTAAAACATTTTCAGACAAAAAAAATCACTGAGAGAATTTGTGACCAAGAGACCAGCTCTGCAAGAAATACTAAAGGGAGCACTAGAGACAGATACAAAAAGACAGAAGAGAGAGGTGTGGAGAAGAGTGTAGAAAGGAAGACTATGAGTAAAAGTAAAAAGAAGGAAAATTAGATATGACAGATAAAATCCAAAAGGCAAAATGGTAGAAGAAAGTACTACCCATACAGTAATAACACTAAATGTTAATGGATTAAACTCCTCAATCAAAAGACATAGTTTGGCAGAATGGATTGAAAAACAGGACCCATCTATATGCTGTCTACAGGAAACACATCTTAGACCCAAGGATAAACATAGGTTGAAAGTGAAAGGTTGGGAAAAGATATTTCATGCAAATAACAATCAGAAAAGAGCAGGAGTAGTTATACTAATATCCAACAAATTAGACTTCAAATGTAAAACAGTTAAAAGAGACAAAGAAGAACAGTATGTATTAATAAAAGGAACAATTCAACAAGAAAATATAGCAATCATAAATATTTATGCACCGAGCCAGAATGCTCCAAAATACATGAGGCAAACATTGAAAAGAGAAATAGACACATCTACCATAATAGTTGGAGACTTCAATTCACCACCCTCATCAATGGACAGAACATCTAGACAGAGGATCAATAAAGAAAAAGAGAATTTGAATATTAAAATAAATGAGCTAGACTTACCAGACATTTATAGAACATTACACCCCACAACAGCAGGATACACCTTTTTCTCAAATGCTCATGGATCATTCTCAAGGATAGACCATATGCTGGTTCACAAAGCAAGTCTCAATAAATTTAAAAAGATTGAAATCATACAAAACACTTTCTCAGATCATAAAGGAATGAAGCTGGAGATCAATAATAGGCAGAGTGCCAGAAAATTCACAAATATGTGGAGGCTCAACAACACACTCTTAAACAACCAGTGGGTTGAGGAAGAAATTATAAGAGAAATCAGTAAATATCTCGAAGCAAATGAAAATGAAAACACAACATATCAAAACTTATGGGGTGCAGCAAAGGCAGTGCTAAGAGGAAAATTTATTGCCCTAAATGCCTATATCAAAAAAGAAGAAAGGGCAAAAATTCAGGAATGAACTTGGAAGAAGTAGAGAAAGAACAGCAAACTAACCCCAAAGCAAGCAAAAGGAAAGAAATAACAAAGATTAGAGCAGAAATAAATGAAATTGAGAACTTGAAAACAATAGAAACCAGAAGCTGGTTCTATGAGAAAATCAATAAGATTGATGCGCCCTTAGCAAGACTGACAAAAAGAAGAAGAGAGGATGCAAATAAATAAGATCAGAAATGGAAGTGAAGACATAACCACTGATCCCACAGAAATAAAGAAAGTAATGACAGGATACTATGAACAACTTTATGCGAATAAATACAACAATGTAGATGAAATGGACAAGTTCCTAGAAAGGCATGAACAACCAACTTTGACTTGAGAAGAAATAGACAACCTCAACAAACCAATCACAAGTAAAGAAATTGAAGCAGTCATTAAGAAGCTCCCCCAAAAGAAAAGTCCAGGACCAGATGGCTTCCCATGTGAATTCTACCAAACATTCCAGAAAGAGATAGTACCAGTCCTGCTCAAATTCTTCTAAATATAAGGACCAAACTATAAAGCTCCTGGAAGAAAATATATGGATGCATATTCAAGAACTTGCATTATGCAATATTTTCTCAAACCTTATACCAAGATCTAAGAAACAAAAGAAAAAGCAGATAAATAGGACTTCATCAAAATTAAAATATTTTGTGCATCAAGGGATCTTATCATGAAAATAAAAAGACAACCTACAGAAGGAGAAAAAATATTTGGAAACCACATATCTGATAAGGGTTCAATATCCAGAATATATAAAAACCCTACAATTCAATAAAAAGAAGATTAACAATTCAACTTAAAAATGGGCAAAAGTCTTGAATAGATATTTCTCCAGTGTAGATATGCAAATGGTCAATAAGCACATGAAAAGATGCTCAACATTATGTCCCCCACAAAAGGTATGTTCAGGCCCCAAGTCCTGGACCTCTGAGAGTGAATCCATTGCAAATAAGATCTCTTCAAGATGTTGCTTCAGTTAAGGGGAGACCCAACTGAATTAGGTTGGATTTTAATCCTGATTACTGGAGTTCTTAATATGTAGAGTGAAGTCAGATGGTAAGAATAGCTATGGGGGGCAACTGGAAGCTGGAATTCAATGGAACCCATAAGAGGAAGGAAAAGATGCCACTGGATGCATTCCCATCTAACAGAAAAGCTAAGAACCATGGACCACCAGCAGTCAGCCACAGAATGTCACAGTCTTCTGGAAGAAAGCATTATCTTCCTGAGCCTTCCATTTTAGACTTCTCAGTCTCAAAACCATAAGCCAATATATTCTCATTTTTTAAGCCAACCCATTGTATTGTTTTAGCATCTGGGAAACTAAAACAGTATCATTAACCACTAGTAATATGTAAATCAAAAGCACAATGACATGCCATTTTGTACCCACCAGAATATCTACTATTCAAAAAATGGAAAATAACAAGTCTTGGAGAGGATGTGGAAAAATAGGAATACTCATTTATTGTTGGTGGGGATGTAAAATGGTACAGCCATTTTGGAAAAAAACTTGTCAGTTCCTAAAAAAAATTAAGTGTAGAATTACCATATGACCCGGCAATCCCACTTTTAGGTACATACCCCAGATGAAAAAGCAAGGACTTGAAAAGACATTTGCACACTGATCTTCATAGCAACATTATTGAAAATTGCCAGAAGATGAATGTAACTTAATTTTTCCTCAACCAGATGGATGGATAAGCAAAATGTGGTATATACATAAAATGGAATATTGTTCAGCTGTAAAAACCAATGACATTTCTACACATATGACAACATGGATGAAACTTGGAGACATCATTGAGTGAAATAAGCCAGATATCAAAGGACAAATATTATATGAAATAATAAGAATATGCAAATTTATAGAGAGAAACTAGAATACAGGTTACCAGGAGCTGAGATGGAAATAGGGAATGGAGAGTTATTGCAAAATTGGAACAGAGTTTCTGATAGAACTGAAAGAAATGTTTTGGTAATGGATGGTAACACTACATTGTGCATGTAATTAATATAATTGAATTGTATGTTTGAAGGTGGTTAAAGGGAAAGAGTTTAGGTTGTATATATACTGCCAGAATATAATTTTTTTGAAAACCATAGGACTGTATAACACAAACAGTGAGTCCTAATGTAAACTATGCACCATAGGTAACAGTAAAATTACAATAATACTATTTCATTAGTGATAACAAAGTTATCACACACTAATGCAAAATGTTAATAATAGTGAAAATTATGTATGTGAGGGGTATATTTGAGAATTCTGCACTTTCTGCATGGTTTTTCTGTAAATCTACAACTTCTTGAATTTTAAAAAATGAAATACTAAGAAGGAAGGTGCAACTCAAGAAGTTTTGTTCACAGCAAAGACATTTTTCTCTAAGATGGCTTAACACTATACTTTCAGAGTCAGGCTGTAAACTTTGAAGTGACAATTTCTGTTTCATATAAATAAATGGATTACGAACAAGAAAAAATTACCACTTTATCAGGCATTTGGCTTCCTTCTTCATCGTAAGGTCTTGATACCCAACATCTATAGGGAGCCTGGGGTCTGACACTAGGGCCCACCAATACCCCAAGACCCATAAATAAATGTACTACAGAATTGCTTGTGGCAGATCCACAGTTAGTGGGCAATGAGACTCTGGGTCTGAGCCCACCAGGTAGGAACTAGGAGGGTGCAATTCTGTTTAAAGAAATAAAAGGTGACAAATTCCATTGAAAGTAAGACCTGCTGCCTTGTAAAGACACTCCACAGAAGAATCTTCTAAGATGACTCAGTGGACTGGAGACCACCTCCAGGTGGCCTTGGGAGCCATGTGCTGCAGATTGCAGCACATATTGGAAGAAGCCTGGTCTTGGAGTCTGCCCCAGAGGAGATTTTCCTAGTCTAGTATGCTTAGATTGAATGGGGACAAAGAGATTCTACTGAAAATCCATGAATTGTTAGGACACTGCCCATGCCAATTGATTTCTCTTGATCTCATTGATTGAAAACTGTTCAGTGGGTTAATACGATAAGTGAGACTCATCAGTCCTCTCTCCCTCCCCACCTACACTCACCAAACATGATGAGGAGGGAGCTTTCAGGGCAGGAAAAATCCTGTGACCTAGCACAGAATGTCTTTTTCCATATTTTCTCTTTCAACAAATTTGTATCTTTGGATCCCAAAGTATGTCTCTTGCAAATCAGCATTTAGTTGAGACATGCTTTTTGTTTTTGGGGGGTTTTTGGGGTGCATGGTCTGAGAATCAAACCTGGGTCTTCTGTATGGAAGGCAAACATTCTACCACTGAACCACCTATACACCCAGAGTCATGGTTTTTAAATCCATTCTGCCAATCTCTTTTTAATTGGCGACTTTAATCCATTTACATTTAATGTGATTACAGATAAGAAAAGACTTCTGTTCATGTTACTATTCATTTTCTATATATCATATATTATATGTTCCTTAATTCCTCTTTACTGCCTTTTTGTGTTATATGTATATTTTCTAGGGTACTATTTTGATTCTATCATCATTTCTTTCACTACATATTTTTTAGTTATTTTCTTCATAGCTTTCCTGGGCATTACAATTAGCATATTATGTGCAACAATCTAATCCAAATTAACATCAATTTAATTTCACTACTATAGAAAAACCTTATAGCTATATAGATTTGTCACCCCTTTATGTTGTTACTGTCACAAATTGCAATTTTATTCATTGTGTGCCCATAAATATAGATTAATAATTATTGTTTTATGCAATTGTCTTTTAAATGACAAAGGAAAAAAAAGAGGAGTGGCAAACCAAAACACATTACTACTGACTTTTATATTTACCTATGTAGTTACCTTTACCTGTGTTCTTTGTTTCTTTATGTGGGTTCAAATTATTGTTTAGTATCTTTTCATTTCAACCCAAAGGGCTCCCTTCAGCATTTTTTATAGGGCTAGTCTACTATTGATTAACTCTCAGTTTTTGTTTTATCTTGGAATATATTAATTTCTCCTTCATTTATTAAAAAGGTTTGTTGTGGCAAATATACATAACATAAAATTTTCCATTTTAACCATTTTTAAATGTACAACTCAGTGGTATTGATTATATTCACAACATTGTGCTACCATCATTCCCCACTCATTGATTTTTTTTTTATAATCTGGAAAGAAAATGCACATTTTATTTTTAAATTGTAATTGTATTATGAAGTAAATACAAAAGAATATAAATGCCATTTTGTATAAATGAGTATCAGATTAATCTTAGTATGATAAAATTAAACCCATTGTATACTCACCCTGCAACTTAAGAAATAGAACATTCCCAATCCCATAGAAATTTCCTGCGTGCCTCTTCCTGTGCCATCCCTCTATCAGGCCTTACTGAGATACTCTGAATTTTGTTAATTTTGTCATTTTACTAATTAATTTTAATAATTTATAGATTTGGGGGTCCTATCCACACCATATCATCAAGAGTGATATTTTCATTTCTTTGAAATGCTATGCTTTAATTCATTTTTCTTTTCTTTCTGCTTTTACTAGAACCTCCACTATAATGTCAAAAGGAGCAGGGACAGCAGGCATCCTTGACCTGTTTCTGAATTTAAAGGAAATGCTTCAAAAATTAAGTAAATAAAAATAAAGGAAATGAAAAAAACATACAGGAAATTCTTCTAAATTTTTTCTGCCAACTAATAATGATGGCTATAGGTTTTTGATAGATGCTCTTTAAGTAGTTAAGAGCGTTCCCTGTTATTTATATTATACTATTAAAATGACATAAATTTTTGAATGTTAAACTGTCTTTGCATTTCTAGGATAACTGTAATTAGGACACAATATATTATCTTTTTTTATATACTACTGGATTTGGCTTATTTATATACAAAATATATATACATCTATTGTATGCTGTATGGCGGGAGTCAAATTTCATTCTTTTTACATGTGAGTACCCCCTTATTACAGCACCATTTGTTTGGTTTTTGTTTGCTTGTTTGTTTGGGGGAGGGCACGGGCCGGAAATCAAACCCAGGTCTCCCACATGGCAGGTGAGAATTCTATCACTGAACTACACTTGCAACACCCCCTCTGCCCACTCATTCATTTTTTAAATATATTCTCCTTTTTATTTTTAATATTTTTCTTATGAAATATGATATGTATACAAAAAAGCAATACATTTTCAAGTACATTGTAAAAAGTAGTTATAGTACAGATTTCAGAGTTTAGTACGAGTTATAGTTTCACAATTTTAGTTTTTTCCTTCTAGCTGCTCCAAGACATTGGAGACTGAAAAAAATGTAATTACAATGATTCAGCAGTCATACTCACTTGCTAAATCCAATCTTCTCTGTTATAACGCCTTCTCCTTTGATCCTTCTCCCAATCTTTAGGAGTATTTGGGTTTTTCCCATTCTAACTTTTCATGTTGGAAATGGGTGTTGATAATGTGGGACGGGGGGATGGAACTAGTTGATGTTCTGGAGAGGCTGGCCCCTCTTGGGTTTCAGGACTTATCTGGCCTAGGAACCCATCTGGAGGTTATAGGTTTCTGGAAAGAAATCATAGTGTTCATTTCTCTTTAAACTTTTTCTGTGCAGCATATTCTTTGCTGTTTAAAAGATTCTTAGTGTTATGCATTCAAAATAAAAGATTTTTTTCTTTTTTTAGAAATGGATCAAAGTCCATGGTGATGCCTGAGAGGTGCCATGAAACTCTTGAGGCTTTTCCATGAATCTAGTCATCACTGGTGAAACAGATGAAATCGTCCCGCCAAGTAACACAGCAAAGTTAATGGCAGTGCCATATGAGAACCCAGGTCTCAATTCCCAGTCCAGAAAGGGTGGTTTTGAGCTGCAAATTGTCTGCCAAGAAGATTTCCTGGCTCCCACTTGTGATTTTAAGAAAATTTAATTAGCTTCCTGGTGATTTCCAACGTGAGGAAGAAGAACCAGCTGTTTCTACCTGTTTGCAGCCTGGCCTGAGGTTACCTTGGCAATAGCTGTCAACAGGAATATTGCTTCCCCCAGGTGTGTCACATCCTTTCCTGCCAAAAATAAGTGTGCTTGTGTGAATGGCAAGGATGCGTGACCCTCCCAAAGTCAGCGTGTGGGCTCCCTTCTGGAGCAATTGCTCATTTATAACCTGAAGGAAATGTGCCCCAAAACAGGATTTCCGTACTCGCCTGGTTAATTTTCTTTTTATATTCTATAAGGACTTAATGGGAAGAATGAGCCATTTGAGGAAGTTGTTTATTGATTGAGCAACTTAGATTGAGAGCGTAAAGTCAGAATGTTACAGACTGACTGGGAAAGCTCACCCCAGCTGCTCAGACAGACAAGAAAACGAAAGCTCCAAGAGGAAAACCGACTTGCCCAAAGTTGACGTAATTTCTTGGCAATGAAGGACTTGAACTTGGCTGAAGTCCTGAATACCTTTTAGGGGGTTGGTGCTTTTGCAGGTTTGGCTCGCTGACAGGAACCCAAAACAGAAACCATCATCCCAATGGAGGGCACAGACTTGTTTATGGACTTCATTAGTAATGGAGATATGTTCTGGGGCCGCCCAAATCATCTTTTGGGAATGCTTTTTTTCCCAGCACTCTCTTCCCATATTTCCCAACTGTCTGCCATGGGTTAGAAATTTGCAGTCTACAGAATTCTGGAAAGGGGTAGAAACAAGTGAAATGGGATGGTTGGGATGGGGGGTTGCAAACTGGCTCTTCTTGCTGCTGGAACCACTTGCTGCTGGAACCACTGCTGCTGGAGCCCTTGTCCACCTGGTCCCTGCTTCACTTTCCTGACAGCTGAGATCAGAGTCTGAGGGTCAGTCAGGGTCTGAGTCCTTCCTGGTCACAGGCTCCTCTTCGAATGCCTGCTTGGTGCTATGGGCATGCCCTGAGGTCTGGCTGTGCCTCCCAATCCATGCTTGGGCTGGTTCATCTGTCTGGCAGCCCTTGATTACAGGAACACAGCCTCTGATCCCTTCACAACCTCTGCACCCCCAGTAAGGTTGCCTGGGAGCTGGGGATTAGAATGTGGATATTTTGGGAGGCAAAGGGGTATTATTATGCCAAAGTACATTACTCTCTGCTGGTTTAGTCACTGGTGAAGTGAGAACAAGGACCAGGTCTCCAGACTCAATTTTGTCCTCTTTCCAGCTCTCACAGACTCTAGATATGGAAACGGTGGCTCTGGCTGGTAATTAAATGGAATTCCAAATTAAATGACTCTTTCTCCCTGGATGAGGAGAGGATGGAGCCTTTACACTTCTCCTTTTTCAGCTTATCAGCCTGAATGCACTTCACCCTTCTCAGTACCCAAAGAAGAAGCCTGTGGAACAGGAGAAGACAAGAGATGGTATAACCGATGGTAAAATAGCCAAGACAATGTGTTTCACCTTTCAGCTAGTTTATAGAACTCACATTTGGCCACTCAATCCTCCGGGAAAAGAGGAATAAGAAAGGAAGTATGATTCACCCTGATCTCTCCACTCTGGCCTCCAAGCTGGGACTCCTTAGCTATCGACTGGGGGCTCTGCCCTGGCCCAGGCACTTCAGCAGGTGTGATGAAAACAGTTTTAGACCAGGAGCTCAGATTTAGGTCCTTCTCGCGGTGAAGGCACAGCATGGATTTTGGGGCCAGTAAATTAGAGTTCAAATCACATGAGTAGAATTTACTAGTTGTGTGAGCTTAAGAAGTTATTTAAAAACTCTGTTGTAAAACGGGGGTAAAATTCAGCACTCAGGAAGAGTAAAGCAGATGACATGTGCAGAGCTCCTAGCATTGTACGGGGCACAACTCCATGCCCACTCCAGAGAGTGTAGCTCTGCTTTATGGAGGGATGAGGCGCTTCTTCAGAGATAGCCCCCGCCTTCTGGCTCTGGTGTGCACACAAAACAGAAAATCCACCGTGTACTGTGAAGTCCCCTCAACACACACACACACACACACACACACACACACACACACACACGCACTCACACACACACAGAGACAATGCTCATCCTAGGGACATCCATTTACGCACGCTGAGGTAAATCAATGGAAGTGAGAGAAAATTCAGCCATAATAATCAATATGCCAGGCTGCTTCAAAATTCAGAAGCATCTCCCAGAGATCTCAATCCTACATTAATTGCATATTTATTTAGTCTTGGTTTTCATGGGAGTGTGGTATGAAGCACATCTTCCCTTATGCCTGACCAATGACGTCTGTGCCAGTTGTCCCAGGGTTAGCAGGGTAGACTCTGAGAACTGGGGCCAGGGGACACGGGGCCTGTTTGTGACCTCTCACACGTCTTCCTGCCTCATGGGACACACTTTTTTCCCCTCTGAGGGAAGTAGAGCATAGGCTACTGCCATCACGATTTGACAAAGAAGGAAACTGGGTTGGGAGTTCAAGTTATTGACCTGTGGCCATGGGGCTGGTCATTGGCAAAGTCAGAACCAGAACTCAGGTTTCCAGGCTCATGACCCAGTGCTCCTTCTGCCATTTTGCTTCCATTATTTGTCCTTTCGTCGTTTCACACACATTCATTCAGCACCTGCAAGGCAGCGGCCCATTAGGGTTCACTTCTGGGCTCATCTGCACCAAGTGGTGTGGCCTTGGGCAAGTCACTTAGTTGAGGGGTTGGGGTTGGGGGTGGGGCTGGGGAACTGGTCCTGGGTCTTTGGTAAAAGCCTCACAATTCTTTACCAACCTGGGAATGGGGAAGGGCAGATGCTGTCTGGAGGCCTCCTCCTGGTGTCGTGAGACTCCCTACCCACCCCATTCTGATCAGCCTTTGGGGTTGAGGGTGTGCCACAGGCCCATACAGTGTTTATTCTTGAAGGATGCATGTTTAAATAAACCGTAGATTTTCCTGGCCATCATCTCTTCCCACACCCCCAGAGAAGAGTGGTGGGCCCCCACTGAGCCAAAGATGGAAATGTGGGGTCTGGGTTACCTGGGCTACAATCTAGGATCCTCATTAAAAAAAGAAAACAAACAAACGAAAATACTCACCTATTTATTATATTACCTTTCTCCCTGCCTAGAACAACCTTATTTGCCAGTTTGATTCTTTCATAACTTTTAAGATTCAATTCAGGCAACATCTCCTGTGTGTGCCAATTAGGCTTGCTGCTGAATTAGGAGGAAATATGCTTCTGTGTGGCAGGAAAAAGGATGAACATAGAGGTGAGGAAGCAGGGGGTGGGAGGTTGGCAGCCCCAAGTCACATTTCCCGAACTCAACAAGCCTCCTGGTTTGGGTTATCTGGAGTGGCTCTCTCTCACCACCCTGCTTTTACAAGGGCTGAGTCATTTCTCCAAAAACCTTCCTCCAAAGGAAGAGTATATTCCCACAATACCTGGAAGTCCTGCCACTGCCACTGGGACCCAGCTGTAGGGGTTCTCTGAAGACCTGAGCATTTTTGGTGGGCTCATCTTCTTCTCAAGATGCACGCTTCACTTCCGGAGAAGATGGCGGCTTAGTAAGACGTGCGGGTCTTAGTTCCTCCTCCAGAACAGCTACTAAAGAAATAGAAATGGTACAGAACAGCTCCCGGAGCCACGACAGAGACCAAAAAGACAGCGTACCCCATTCTGGAAAGGCTGAACTGGCAGGGAGAATACGCTGCGGTGAGATACTAGAGGGGCGCGCGACTCCCCGGGCCGGGGCGGCTGGCGGCCGGAGTCCCTCCCTCCCTCCTTCCCGGGCTGGCTGGGAGAATTGGACAGGCGATCCCCTCAAGCCGTGGCAGCCGGCACCCCCCCGCCACGCTTGGTGTCCCGGGCTGGCTGGGAGAATTGGATAGGAGGTGCCCCAAGCCATGGAGGCCGGTGACCGGGGTCCCTTCCACACACATGGCTTCCCAGTCTGGCTAGGAATATTGGACCGGCACTCCCCCAAGCCCGGCGGCCGGAACCCCCCCGCCATGCTTGGCGTCCTGGGCCAGCTGGGAGATTTGGACCGGCACTCCCCCAAGCCACGGAGGCCGGCGACCCTCCCCACGCGCGGATTCCCAGGCCAGCTGGGAGATTTGGATTGGCACTCCCCAAAGCCGAAGCAGCCGGCACCCCCCCCGCCCACGCACGGATTCCCGGACAGCTGGGAGATCCGGATCGGCACTCCCCCAAGCCGCTTCGGCTGGCGACCCTCCCCCACAGCGAGAGTTTTCCAAAGTTAAAGGAGCCACAGCATCTTTTACTGGTGGGACCTGCAGACAGACGAGTGCTACAAGCACCACCTACTGGGCAGGATAAGAAAAACAGAGCCCAGAGATTTCACAGAAAAATCTTTCAACCTGCTGGGTCCCACACCCAGAGAAATCTGATTAAATGCCCAGACGCCAGCAGAAAATAACAGATCACGCTCGGAAAATTGAAGATATGGCCCAGTCAAAGGAACAAACCAATAGTTCAAATGAGATACAGGAGCTGAGACAACTAATGCTGACTATACGAACAGAAATGGAAAACCTCTTCAAAAACCAAATCAATAAATTGAGGGAGGACATGAAGAAGACATGGGCTGAGCAAAAAGAAGAATAGAAAATCTGAAAAAACAAATCACAGAACTTATGGGAGTGAAGGACAAAGTAGAAAAGATGGAAAAAACAATGGATACCTACAATGATAGATTTAAAGAGACAGAAGCTAGAATTAGTGAACTGGAGGATGGAACATCTGAATTCCAAAAACAAACAGAAACTATAGGGAAAAGATGGAAAAATTTGAACAGGGGATCTGAGAACTGAAGGACAATATGAACCGCACAAATATACGTATTGTGGGTGTTCCAGAAGGAGAAGAGAAGGGAAAAGGAGGAGGAAAACTAATGGAAGAAATTATCACTGAAAATTTCCCAACTCTTATGAAAGACCTAAATTTACAGATCCAAGAAGTGCAGCGCACCCCAAAGAGAATAGACCCAAATAGGCATTCTCCAAGACACTTACTAGTTAGAATGTCAGAGGTCAAAGAGAAAGAGAGGATCTTGAAAGCAGCAAGAGAAAAACAATCCATCACATACAAGGGAAACCCAATAAGACTATGTGTAGATTTCTCAGCAGAAACCATGGAAGCTAGAAGAGAGTGGGATGATATATTTAAATTACTAAATGAGAAAAACTGCCAACCAAGACTCCTATATCCAGAAAAATTGTCCTTCAAAAATGAGGGAGAGATTAAAACATTTTCAGACAAAAAATCACTGAGAGAATCTGTGACCAAGAGACCAGCTCTGCAAGAAATACTAAAGGGAGCACTAGAGACAGATACAAAAAGACAGAAGAGAGAGGTGTAGAGAAGAGTGTAGAAAGAAGGAAAATCAGATATGATATATATAATACAAAAGGCAAAATGGTAGAGGAAAGTATTACCCAAACAGTAATAACACTAAATGTTAAAGGACTGAATTCCCCAATCAAAAGACATAGACTGGCAGAATGGATTAAAAAACAGGATCCTTCTATATGCTGTCTACAGGAAACACATCTTAGACCCAAAGATAAACATAGGTTGAAAGTGAAAGGTTGGGAAAAGATATTTCATGCAAATAACAACCAGAAAAGAGCAGGAGTAGCTATACTAATATCCAACAAATTAGACTTCAAATGTAAAACAGTTAAAAGAGACAAAGAAGGACAATATCTACTAATAAAAGGAACAATTAAACAAGAAGACATAACAATCATAAATATTTATGCACCAAACCAGAATGCCCCAAAATATGTGAAGAATACAATGCAAACACTGAAAAGGGAAATAGACACATATACCATAATAGTTGGAGACTTCAATTCATCACTCTCATCAATGGACAAAACATCTAGACAGAGGATCAATAAAGAAATAGAGAATCTGAATATTACTATAAAGGAGCTAGACTTAACAGACATTTATAGGACATTACATCCCACATCAGCAGGATACACCTTTTTCTCAAGAGCTCATGGATCATTCTCAAAGATAGACCATATGCTGGGTCACAAAGCAAGTCTTAACAAACTTAAAAAGATTGAAATCATACACAACACTTTCTCGGATCATAAAGGAATGAAGTTGGAAATCAATAATAGATGGAGTGCCAGAAAATTCACAAATGCGTGGAGGCTCAACAACACACTCTTAAACAACAAGTGGGTCAAGGAAGAAATTGCAAGAGAAATTAGTAAATATCTCGAGGTGAATGAAAACGAAAACACAACATATCAAAACCTATGGGACGCAGCAAAGGCAGTGCTAAGAGGGAAATTTATTGCCCTAAATGCCTATATCAGAAAAGAAGAAAAGGCAAAAATTCAAGAATTAACTGTCCACTTGGAAGAACTGGAGAAAGAACAGCAAACTAACCCCAAAGCAAGCAAAAGGAAAGAAATAACAAAGATTAGAGCAGAAATAAATGAAATTGAAAACATGAAAACAATAGAGAAAATCAATAAGACCAGAAGTTGGTTCTATGAGAAAATCAATAAGATTGATGGGCCCTTAGCAAGATTGACAAAAAGAAGAAGAGAGGATGCAAATAAATAAGATCAGAAATGGAAGAGGAGACATAACCACTGACCTCACAGAAATAAAGGAGGTAATAACAGGATACTATGAACATCTTTACGCTAATAAATACAACAATGTAGATGAAATGGACGAGTTCCTGGAAAGGCATGAGCAACCAACTATGACTCAAGAAGAAATAGATGACCTCAACAAACCAATCACAAGTAAAGAAATTGAATCAGTCATTCAAAAGCTTCCCAAAAAGAAAAGTCCAGGACCAGATGGCTTCAATTCTATCAAACATTCCAGAAAGAATTAGTACCAACTCTCCTCAAACTCTTCAAAAAAATCGAAGTGGAGGGAAAGCTACTAATTCATTCTATGAAGCCAACATCACCCTCATACCAAAACCAGGCAAAGATATTACAAAAAAAGAAAACTACAGACCAATCTCTCTAATGAATATAGATGCAAAAATCCTCAACAAAATTCTAGCAAATCATATCCAACAACACATTAAAAGAATTATACATCATGACCAAGTAGGATTCATCCCAGGTATGCAAGGATGGTTCAACATAAGAAAATCAATTAATGTAATACACCATATCAACAAATAAAAGCAGAAAAATCACGTGGTCATCTCAATTGATGTAGAGAAGGCATTTGACAAGATTCAACATCCTTTCCTGTTGAAAACACTTCAAAGGATAGGAATACAAGGGAACTTCCTTAAAATGATAGAGGGAATATATGAAATACAATGATACCTAATTGTAATGTAATTATGTTAAAACACTGAATGAAGCAGCATCTGAGCTATAGTTTTTTGTGTGTGTTTGTTTGTGTCTTTTGTTTTTTTTCTTTTTTTCTTTTTCCTTTCTATATATATATTTTTTATTTTTTATTATTATTATTATTTTTATTTTTTTCTCTATATTAACATTCTATATCTTTTTCTGTTGTTTTGCTAGTTCTTTTCCTAAATCGATGCAAATGTACTAAGAAATGATGATCATACATCTATGTGATGATATTAATAATTACTGATTGCATATGTAGAATGGAATGATTTCTAAATGTTGTGTTAATTTGTTTTAATTAATAAAAAAAATAAGAAAGAAAAAAAAGATGCACGCTGCAATCCCTCTTGGCATCACCACAGGTGACCATGGATCTTGAGAAAAGGAGGCACACACAGGGGAACCTGTGGTGTTTAGGTAAGGGGGGTGTTCTAGTTTGCATGCTGGAATGCAATAATATCATCCTCAACGGGGAAAAATTGAAAACTTTCCCCCTAAGATCAGGAACAAGACAAGGATGTCCATTATCACCACTATTATTCAACATCGTGTTGGAGGTTCTAGCCAGAGCAATTAGACAAGAAAAAGAAATACAAGGCATCAAAATTGGAAAGGAAGAAGTAAAACTATCACTGTTTGCAGACGATATGATACTATATGTCGAAAACCCGGAAAAATCCACAACAAAACTACTAGAGCTAATAAATGAGTACAGCAAATTAGCAGGTTACAAGATAAACATTCAAAAATCTGTAGTGTTTCTATACACTAGTAATGAACAAGCTGAGGGGGAAATCAAGAAACGAATTCCATTTACAATTGCAACTAAAAGAATTAAATACCTAGGAATAAATTTAACTAAAGAGACAAAAAACCTATACAAAGAAAACTACAAAAAACTGCTAAAAGAAATCACAGAAGACCTAAATAGATGAAAGGGCATACCGTGCTCATGGATTGGAAGACTAAATATAGTTAAGATGTCAATCCTACCTAAATTGATTTACAGATTCAATGCAATACCAATCAAAATCCCAACAACTTATTTTTCAGAAATAGAAAAACCAATAAGCAAATTTATCTGGAACAGCAGGGTGCCCTGAATTGCTAAAAGTAACTTGAGGGAAAAAAAACGAAGCTGGAGGTCTCACGCTGCCGGACTTTAAGGCATATTATGAAGCCACAGTCGTCAAAACAGCATGGTATTGGCATAAAGATAGATATATCGACCAATGGAATCGAGTAGAGTGCTCAGATATAGACCCTCTCATCTATGGACATTTGATCTTTGATAAGGCAGTCAAGCCAACTCACCTGGAACAGAACAGTCTCTTCAATAAATGGTGCCTAGAGAACTGGATATCCATATGCAAAAGAATGAAAGAGGACCCATATCTCACACCCTATACAAAAGTTAACTCAAAATGGATCAAAGATCTAAACATTAGATCTAAGACCATAAAACAGTTAGAGGAAAATGTAGGGAGATATCTTATGAATCTTACAATTGGAGGCAGTTTTATGAACCTTAAACCTAAAGCAAGAGCACTGAAGAAAGAAAGAAAGAAATGGGAGCTCCTCAAAATAAAACACTTTTGTGCATCAAAGAACTTCATCAAGAAAGTAGAAAGACAGCCTACGCAATGGGAGACAATATTTGGAAACGACATATCAGGTAAAGGTCTAGTATCCAGAATTTATAAAGAGATTGTCCAACTCAACAACAAAAAGACAGCCAACCCAATTACAAAATGGGAAAAAGACTTGAACAGACACCTCTCAGAAGAGGAAATACAAATGGCCAAAAGGCACATGAAGAGATGCTCAATGTCCCTGGCCATTAGAGAAATGCAAATCAAAACCACTATGAGATATCATCTCACACCCACCAGAATGGCCATTATCAACAAAACAGAAAATGACAAGTGCTGGAGAGGATGTGGAGAAAGAGGCACACTTATCCACTGTTGGTGGGAATGTCAAATGGTGCAACCACTGTGGAAGGCAGTTTGGCGGTTCCTCAAAAAACTGAGTATAGAATTGCCATACGACCCAGCAATACCATTGCTAGGTATCTACTCAAAGGACTTAAGGGCAAAGACAGAAACGGATATTTGCACACCAATGTTTATAGCAGCATTATTTACAATTGCAAAGAGATGGAAACAGCCAAAATGTCCATCAACAGACGAGTGGCTAAACAAATTGTGGTATAAACATACGATGGAATATTATGCAGCTTTAAGACAGAATAAACTTATGAAGCATGTAATAACATGGATGAACCTAGAGAACATTATGCTGAGTGAGTCTAGCCAAAAACTAAAGGACAAATACTGTATGGTCCCACTGATGTGAATCGACATTCGAGAATAATCTTGGAATATGTCATTGGTAACAGAGACCAGCAGGAGTTAGAAACAGGGTAAGATGGTGGGTAGTTGAAGCTGAAGGGATACAGACTGTGCAACAGGACTAGATACAAAAACTCAAAAATGGACAGCACAATGATACCTAATTGTAATGTAATTATGTTAAAACACTGAATGAAGCTGCATCTGAGCTATAGTTTTTTGTGTGTGTTTGTTTGTTTGTTTGTGCCTTTTGTTTTTTTTATTTTTTTCTTTTTCCTTTTTTTATATAGATATATATTTTTTTATTATTATTATTTTTTTCTCTATATTAACATTCTATATTTTTTCTGTTGTTTTGCTAGTTCTTTTCCTAAATCGATGCAAATGTACTAAGAAATGATGATCATACATCTATGTGATGATATTAAGAATTACTGATTGCATATGTAGAATGGAATGATTTCTAAATGTTGTGTTAATTTCTTTTTTTTTTAATTAATAAAGAAAAAAAAAAGATGCACGCTGCAATCCCTCTTGGCATCACCACAGGTGACCATGGATCTTGAGAAAAGGGGGCACATACAGGGGAGCCTGTGGTGTTTAGGTAAGGGGGGTGTTCTAGTTTGCATGCTGGTATGCAATATACCTGAAACAGAATGGCTTTTAAAAAGTAGAATTGATTAAGTTGCAAGTTTACCTTTCTAAGGCTGTGAAAATGTCCAGGTTAAGGCAAGGCTATAAAAACATCTAATCTAAGGCATCCAGGGAAAGATACCTTGGTTCAAGAAGGTCGATGAAGTTAGGGGTTGCTGTCTCAGCTGGAAGGGCACATGGCGATGTTTGCCAGTGTTTTCCCCAGGTTTCTCTAATGGCTTGCCCAGAGCTCTGTTCTGTTGACTTGGTTCTCGTACCTCTCAAGGTTCTGAAGCTTTTTCCAAAATGGTTCCCTCTTAAAGGGCTCCAATAAGCAACCCCGCCTTGAATGGGTGGAGACCCATCTCCATAGAAACCACCTAATCAAAAGTTACCACCCAAGATTGGGTGGGTCACGTCTCCATGGAAACAATAAAAAATGTCCCACCCAGCAATACTGAATGAGGATTAAAGGACATGGCTTTTCTGGGGTATACAATCGACTGAAACCAGCACAGAGGGTGTGGATGGGGGAAGTGGCTGTTGGAGATACTAAAAGGAAGAGTGCAGTGCCAAGGGCAGGGAGGACCTAAAGGGGGAGGGAAAATTGGACAAAAGCTGGAAGCTCCCAAAGATAAATTAAGCTGGAGCTTAGGTGGATCTGGTTTAATCTTCCCTTGGCCCCTGACTCCCTGTGTGACCTCAGGCCAGACTCCCCCAGCTCTGGGCCTCTATTTCCCCATCAAGAAATGAGAGGGATGAATAAGGTGACTTCTTTTTTTTTTTTTACTATTTTTATTGACAAATCTTCACATACACACAGTCCATACATGGTGTACAATCAGTGGCTCACAATATCATCATCATCACATAGTTGTGTATTCATCACAAAGATCATTTTTGGAACATTTGCATTATTCCAGAAAAAAAGAAATAAAAAGAAAAAACTCATCCATCCCATCCCCTTACCCCTTCCTCTCATTGACTGCTAGTATTTCCATCTACCCAATTTATTTAACCCTTTATCCTCCCTATTATTTATTTTTCCTTTTATTGTACTCATCTATCCACACCCTGGATAAAAGGAGCATCAGACACAAGATTTTCACAATCCCACAGTCACATTGTAAAAGCTATATCATTATACAATTGTCAAGAATCAAGGCTACTGAAACACAGCTCAACAGTTTCAGGTACTTCCCTCCAGCCACTCTACTACACCATAAACTAAAAAGGGAAATCTAAGTAATATATACAAATAACTTCCAGGTTAACCTCTCAAATTTGTTTGAAATCTCTCAGCCACTGATACTTTATTTGGTCTCATTTCTTTCTCTCCCTGTTTTGGTCAGGAAGACTTTCTCAATTCCGTGATATCTAGTCCCAGCTCATCCCAGGAGTTCTGTTCCATGTTGCCAGGGAAAATTATACCCCTGGATGTCATGTCCCACGTAGAGGGGGAAGACGTGAGATCACTTGCCAATTTGGCTTAGAGAGAGAAAGGCCACATCTGAGCAACAAAAGAGGTTCTCCAGGGATGATTCTTAGGCATAATTATAAGTAGGCTTAGCCTATCCTTTGCAGGAATAGGTTTCATAGGGGCAATCTCCAAGATCGAAGTCTCAGCCTATTGATTTGGATGCCACCACTTCTTGTGAAAATAGTAGCAATTCCCCAAATGGGATCACTTCTTTCTCCTTGATCCCCCGAAGGGACCTTGCAAACACTTTGTATTCTCTGCCCAAATTACTCTGGGATGTATCGGGGGTATTACACTAACCTTAACAAACCAAAAAGATCTCACGCCCTATTCAAGATTCCATGTACTTATGGTGTTCAACTAAACTGAATATACACATTGAATTCGATAATGTGCTACCCAAAATATAAATTTTGCACCAAATAAACATCTCTCTCTTTGGTCTCATACAAAAGTTGCACTTTCGAAGTATGGATATCATCCTTTACCCTATATTCTGATTCACCTTAGTCCTATCCAGATCAGCTTCATTCATATCTCTCGTCAAATCAAGTGATTTCTAAAAACCCTGCCATGAATAATGGTCCATGATCCCATAAGCTTTCTTTACTCTTCTCTCTCCTCAGCCAACTTCTCAGCACCAAATCCAGTGATAAGCCCCAGACAGGAACACAAGTAAAGTCCGTGGCACTCAATATCAGCTGTTAGTGGCTCTTTCTAGGGGCCCTGAGTGGCCCTCCTCTAGCTGGCCAGGCCTCCCTGGGCCTTAGTTTCCTTGCAAGTGAAGACCATGCTTCTAAGACCAGTGACAGAAGACGGTAACATGGTGGAAGCCAGGACCCCTCTGCTCCAGAGGGCCCCAGCCACGCTCCTCTGCTCAGTCAGACTCAGGGGTATGGCAAGTTCCTCTGAGAAGATGAAATGGGCAACAACCAAATAGTTGTACCTGTTTGGTTACCAATGATGTGGAAGGTATAAGCCTGCATCTGTTGATTTATTTGTTTGTTCAGCACTTATTAAATGCCTGCTCTGTCTAAGAGAGTATGTGCCACTCCTGTGAGTGTCTTTCTATGCCCTTATCCTGTTTTTATTATTACTTGTCTTTCTTTATCTGTTCATTTTCTTTCTCTCTCTCTAGGATGTGAACTCCGTGAGGATTCCATCTTATTTATGCTATAGCTCAAATGTCTAAAATCAGGCATAGCATTAATAGAAGTTCAAAAGTAACCCTTCAGTGCATGGATTTAACCCCCCAGCAACCTGGTAATGGGGTGTTATTATCCTCATTTTATAATAAGAGAACAGGCTCAGAGAGGTTAAGTGACTTGCCCAAAGTCACACAGCCATTTCTTCCCACTCCATGCTCCAGGGCTAGGGAAGGGAAGGCATAATTAATTTCAACTGGGGTGGCTGAGGAAGGCTTCATGGAGTAAGGAGTTGAGCTGAAGGATGGGTGGGACTTTCCCAGGGGAATGGGCAAGGCAGCTCAGGTTGAGGGGACATCTTCAGCAGAGGCCTGGGGAACAGGCCTGGCCAAAACCCTTCCCAACTTCCCAGACAGCTAGAAGCTATCCTCACTCCTTGCTCTTCTCATTAGAAATTCATTGCTGAGTCTGATGTTTTGGTCAGAGCAACTCACACAGCAAAATACGTCCCCAAACACCCCTCCTTTTAAGTGCTTTTCTCCAAGCTTGTTGAGCTCAGGGGCCTCTCTGCTGTGCAAAGTCATAGAGAGGAGATCCTTGCAGCAAGGCCACCTCTACAGCCCTCACCTCTTACCCTGCTCAGAGGAGGGGCCAGGTTATCCAGGCCCGACAAGACCGCTAGCCTGAGAGCACCTGCTTGCACTGCCCCTAACTGCTGTGTGGCCTGGATAAGTCTCTTCAAGTCTCTGGACCTCGGAGTCCCCCCATCTATAATGGAAATTGTTTCTGAAGCCCCTTGTCACTAGGAGACCCTGGTAACCTCACCCCAACTCTGACACTCCTGAGGCATGCCACTGTGGGCTGTGATTTTTTTCACATTGGACTCCTCCTTTGACCATACCAATAACTCTGTGGGACACATGGAGCAGGGGGTATGGTCTCCAGTTTTCAGATGACGAAAAAGATTTGCAAGAGAAAGTCGCTGACCCAGGGTCTCTGGGTGGCTCCATGATGACCTCTGCTCATCTCCCTGCAGTGAGGACGGCCAAGGCAGCTGCCAGAGCGGTGGTATGTTCTGAATATACTCGGGATCCTCAGCTTGGGATTCCATCCCTGAGCATCTCTCAGGTGAGGAAGGGATGGGGGAAAAGGACGCCTCCAAAATAAATTGGAAACAATTTTCCTTGTCCTTTGATGTAGCCACCTTCCTGCTCCCCATTTTTATGTTTGGACTCACATGCTCCATAAGTTGCCTGAAAGTCTCTGCATAAAATGGACTCAGTCTTGAAGCCAGCCCTCAGTTCCCAGGGAGGCTATCTCAGCTCTGACAACCTGACCTCATTTTTGGGAGATATTTTCCTAACTCAGAGAAATGGAACAAACCAGGTGCTGTGGAGTTCTCAGCTGCGATTGGCATTTGGGACTGGGACTTTTCAGGAGTAAGGAAAGGAAGTGCGGTGCCCCTCGCAGGGACCGGTGGCCTGTGGATTCGTCATTGCTGACTGGGTGAGGTTCTGTAAATCACTTCCTCACATGAACCCTGAAGGCCTCAGGAAACTCAACTTCTGAGAAGAAAGGTGATTTTTCTAATAATCAGATAAATATTTTTCTGATAATTTTTCTGATAATAAGATAAAAGAAAAACTCAGGGATTCCAAAGCAGTTGTCTGGATGTAAAGCTGCCATCACTCTTGCAGCTCTAGCTACTTTGAGAGCCCAAGAGGTGGAGCTGCAGGCAGCAGTGTGGGTCTTTGGGGCCTGGAATTCTGTTTCATCCCTCTATCAGGACTAAGCTTTTAGAAGGACATTCTCCCAGGGGAAATGCAAGAGCTCTCCGTGCATGCTCCTTTTCAGCCCATTTCAATGGCTTCTCATTCTTCTGGTAGAATTCAGAGTCTCAGGAGAGTTTTCCCAGGGACTTCTAGGGGTAGAGACAGGGGTTATCCCCTGGAAATGATCACAAAGGCCCTTCCAGAAGCCAAGGCATTGGTTCCAGAGATCTTGGGCAAGTTGCTTCACTTTTCTAGGTTTCTTGGCCTATAAAATGAACAATCCTTCCCCAGGGCTGCAATGAAGATCAAAGGAGAAAAAGAAGACAGTGAGAGAGTGGGGGAAGATGAATAATAATAATAATAATTGCTATCTCCAGGATTGTTTGGGGATGAGGGGAGTTGATTGGACAGAAAATCCTTTGAAAACTGTACAGCCCTGCAGAGGTTGGCAGTCATTATTGCAAAGAGTGAACCACAGCTGACTGTCCAAGTGCGAGAGAGCAATGGTCATGGACGAGGTGACATGGAGAAGGAGTTGGGTGAATGGTTAGACAGGATGTTTTGACTTTCTTCAACTGAGATGCAGATGCTAAAGACGGGGTCTGGGGAGAGTGAAGGAGATTTGGTCTGGGACCGGGATTTGGGTGCATTCTGCTTTAGGAGTGAGACCTTGAGCTGCAGGTACCCTTGTTGGGGTAACATTGAAGAGTGGAACTAAAGCTCCAGGACAGGGACCAGAATACAAAAGGGCCATTAGGCATGGCAGGGAAGATGAATAACAAGAGAGTTCGAGAAAGCCCTGGCCAAGATGCTATCTGGGGCTGAGCTTAGGCTGGGGAGCAGGACCTTGTTCTAAGACATCTTAGCTGGGCCTGGAAAAGAAAGCTGGCCCTATGTGGCTTTGTAAGATAAGGAAAAGGAACAAGGTGATGGTGGGGTATATGCTGGGGGAGAAGGGGCATTACCCTGCCAGGATGGAAGGGGAGAGCCTGCTGACGGCAGGTGTGTGTGTGTTTGGTGTGTGTGTGTGTTAAATATTTTTATTGAAAAATCTTCACACACATACAGTCCATGCACCGTATACAATCATTGGCTCACAATATCATCACATAGTTGTGTATTCAGCACCATGATCATTTTTAGAACACTTGCATCACTCCAGAAAAAGAAATAAAAACGAAAGACTCATATATTCCATACCCCTTAACCTTCCTTGCAGTTGTATTTTAAAGAACTGGTCCAGATTGGAAGGCTTTTCCAATCATGGCTATGAGACCACCCCAATGGAAACTGGTAAGCTTGTGTTTCTTGGTCTTCCTTCACCTGATCCTATTTTGTAACTCTCATGTTTCTTGGAGATTTATTTGGTTCCCTCTCTTTTCTCTAAGGCCTGTCTCCAAGGGATAGAACTTTCCATAAGCTGTGAGCTACTGTATGCAAACAGAATCACACAGACACTAAATTGCTGAAATCTCTCAACAACTCCAAGGGGCGGGTGTCATGACATCCACTTACCAATGAGGAAGTGGAAGCTCACAGAAGTAAGGGGACTTTCCCAAGGCATGCTGCCAGTGAGCCATGTGCTAACCCAACACCCTGCTCTTTCCACTATACCCAGTGTCCTGGAGGAAGGGGCCGTCTCCCAGCTCCCTGCAGTCCAGCCTCCATTCCCCTCATGCAGCCGTTCTGAAGACCAGAAGGGAACAGCCTCAAATGGATGGGAGAAAGAGAGAAGGTAGGGGGAAGAAAGAAGATGACAGCCACTGGTTGTTTCTTCAGTCAGGGTCTCCAGGACTCTCAGCCTCTGCTTGGGGGCTGCTGCGGTAAAATGCTCCAAAAAGTCTTTTGCTCCGGCCTCTGCTCTCTCTTGCCACTTAAAAAAAAGAAAAGTCCAGAATGAAAAGGAAGAAAGTTTCTATTTCTGATGACATACCAATGAAATGGAGGCTTTTAAATTATTGAATGCCAGAAATAAAGAATTTATTCAGGTCAGATATAAAACCACTTTTTATTTTATGAACATTAACCCTATCAGCTTACTGTCACCAATTTACTGCCTCCTCTGGCAAGTTATTACCCTCTCTGGATCTAAGTGTTCTCATTCATAAAATGGGTGGGGGTCCAGGCAAGGGTTGGATTAGATGGTCGCTAAGGGTTTTCAGGACTCTGAAGGAGTTTTCTGGATGAGTCTGCAGATACGGCTAAAACAGGCTTCCCAGGTCTCTACGAACACTAGCCTAAAGGGCACATTTCCTCTTTGTTTCCTCCCTCTTCATCTTATACCCTGTTACCTTCAAAGTCAGTCAAACTCTCTCCTTCCTGCTCACACTTTCCCCGAGCTGTGTGGGTGAGTGAAGAGGGGGCAACTTATTAACAATGAAATATGCATATTACTATGCACATGGTGGTTTATATATTCTAACTTGTTTAATCCTCTGGCAACCTCTGACGTAGGTGATACTATGATCTCCTCACCCATGAGATACTATGATCTCAGGGGTGAGGAATTTGGGGCACAGAGTAGCTGAGTGCCTTGACAAGGTCACCCAGCACATAAGCAGCAGAGCTGGAGCTGAAGTGCAGGCAGCCTGGTTCGAGGTCTAACCATGACCCCATTGTGCCTGTTCTCATGGTGAATGAGGCCCCTTGGGATCTGATATGGGCCCTCCTTTCCAGCCTTCTGTCCTGCTACTTCCTCCATTGTAGACACCCTGTTTACCTTCTTACAGAATAGCTTCCTCGGAGCTATCATGGTTATTCTCCTCTCTCTGTCTTTTGCACTAGCTATTCCCTCTGCCTGAAAGGTTTTTCCCCCAGACAAAATCCTATTCACCTCTCAAGGCCCAGCTGAAATGTCACCTCCTCTAGGAAGCCCTCCTAATTTCCCTGGGAAAATTAGCTGCCCTAGCCTTCATGCATACACTCAGCCACCTCTCTGTCAAAACACCCTTGGAATTGTCATTGTTTCCCCACCTGTCCACTAGGCTGTGAGCTCTCTGAGGACAGGGACTATGTTAGATGGCTTTCCCCAACCCCAGCACCCAGCACAGTGCCTAGAGTAGCACCCCAAGAAGCATTTATTGAATGAATGAATGCGGTTTCATAGCCCCGGGGTTGGAAAGTCACTGGATGCCCTAAAGCCTGGCCTGGGGAAGCCCCACCTGTAAGTTTAGGCAGCCACCCATCCCTGGCATCTCAGAGATGTTTTGCCCAATGAGGAACTCAGCTTGGTAGAGAAGACATTGGGTTGCCATAGCAACAATGAGAGTTTCCCTCCCCCACTGCCAGCACAAACATTTCCACAGAAATCTCATAAGATGCCAGTCAGTGTAGTGGGCATGCCCCCTCCTCTGTCACCCCTCAGTGTCAGCTGTGACCTCCCCTTCCCTCCCCACCCACCCCGTCCCCAGCAGCAGAGACCCTGAGTCTAGCTCCTCTGAGTCCTGTGGGTCCACCAGCCCCCTGGGGCTCTCGCTGGGTTCCCTGAGACCATACCCGAAGACTGTGCCAGCCTTACCCTCCCCTCCTCCCCGGGTGAGGCAGGGTCCTGTGGGGCACCCCTGCCTCTGAGATCTCACCCACGTCTCTGTTCACAGCCTTGGGCTGACCCCACAGAGAGTAAAGCACCATCATCCTCAGATGGGAGGACTCAGGCTCAGAGAAGGGAAGCTACAGAGTCCCAACTCCCCATGGAGGCAAGCTCTGTGCTGCCACCTGCCCAGTCATCATCACATCCCCCCTCCTTCTTCCAATCCATAGGACACAGGGGTAAGGGGTCTCACAGATGTCACTTAGCAGAAGCTTTCTTAGAACAGGGGCTTCAGCTGGAGAAGTTCAAGATTTCAGGTCTGCAACCCTGCTAAGTCCCAGAATCGCTTCCCCCTTGCTGACTGTCCAGGGCCCGGGTATGAGAGGCGCTGTGGAACCATGAGGACAGAAGCATTTGCTAGGAAGAGAGAGGCTCAGAAAGTCTAGGTTTTACCAAGGCCACACAGTCAGTATGTGGCATAGCCAGGATTTGCATGCAAGTCTCTCTGGTGACAAGGTCCAGCTTCCACCACCACTCCATCCCCTCACCAGGCTTCCACAGAAACCAAGAGACTGCCCCTTCCAGAAGCACAAGCTGAGGGCCTGGGTGGGCATGGCACCCCATTGGAAGCCAAAGGGATGCAAGATTTCAGCTCGCAGTGGCACTCTGAAGCTGGCCTTGTGCCCACACTTCCATGCTTGTGAACCAGGAGTGAAGAGCTCAGCCAGTCCTCACCATGCGTGCTCCAGTATATGGATGGGGAAATGACACCCAGAGGGATTACGTGCCTGTGCCCGAACTCACGAGGACTGGTGCCAGGATTGACATCAGGCCTGCCCAACACTGTGACCGCTGTGCCATCCACCCACATCCCTTACTGAAGGTGCTACTGTCTTGCTGAAGGCCATCAAGGCGCAACACCAGTAATATTGCATTGGAGCCCTGCCTTCCTTTCCCTTTGCAGGAGGGGGTGGTGGGGTGAAGGGGTAGAGGCGGGAGCACAGCCAGGCAAAGGGACAAGTGAGCTCCCCGGGACAGGGGGCAGGGAGAGCCCCGAGTGCCATGCCAGGTCCTGGTTGCCCGATGAGCTCTTTCCTGGAGGCAAAGGGAAATACTGAGACGGGGGAGCAGCAGGTGAGCTCAGTGGTCTAATACAGGGGCTCTGGAGCCTGCCAGAGGGGAGTCGGAATCGCAGCTCTACCAGTTTTCACAACTGGAAAATGGGGGTAGCATCACATACCTCCTGACTTATGATGGGGTTGAGTAAGGAGGCAAGGTACCTGGCCTGGGAGAGACGCCTGATAAATAGTAGCTGTTTTTATGTTTTGTTTTGTTTTGTTTTTCCAGCATACGCGCAGCCCATGAGGTACCTGAGCCTCAGCTGCTGCACTGGCCTCTCTGTTCTCCCCACCCAACCTCATGCTTGTAACTCGGTAGCTGTTCAGCATAAATCGAGTGTTATTTAAGCTGAGTTTATGGAAGCCAACTGGTCAAGCTCACCTTCCAGGCAGTGAGATTTAGCAGAACAGAGAGCAAGGGTGCCACCTCGTTCCTCTGTCTATTCCATGGAGCTCACCCAGGCCTGGAACGTGTGGGCACACACTAAATGTCTGTCGAGATGAATTCACTGAGGACCAATGAGAGACTCTGCTCACAGCTCTTTGATCTTCTCAGCAGTTCTGGGGCTAAGTAGGGCAGGGTTCTTTGTCCCATTTTGCAGACGTGAAGACAAAGGTTCAGAAGTGTTGAGTAACATGCTCGTTCCCCAGAGTTCCATGGCAGAGATTGGGAGCCTGATCAGTTATTTGACTCCTAATCCTGTGTGATTTCCATTCCACTGGACTGTAGAGGGGGGATGGTGGGAAAAGAAAGAGTAACGGGAGGTAAGAGCGAGTGAGCTGGGAAGAGTGTGGTTGTTTTCCCCCAAATCAGCTAATTAACCTTAGCTTCCCAGCCTCTGTGATGGCAAGCCGGTGGCTGGAGTGAGAAGGGAGCCAGAGTAGGCGGTCCTCATTGGGGGGGGGGGGGGGGCAGAGTCTGGGGGTGCACAGTGCTGAAGCTGTCAGCCCTGCAGCCCGCCGAGACCAGCTAACGAGCTGGTGCCGAGGCCAGGTAACAGCAGGCAGCTGTACCTGTCATCCGAGAACGCCTTCCCCACCTGTGCCCCGGGAGCCCGGAGCCGCATACGCTACCCCACCTCGCCTCCGCGATCTGCGGTGTTTCAGGCCGCCCACACCGAGCCTGCCCGCCAGCATCGCAGTACAGGCTCTCATCTCCATGGCAACACCCGCCGCCGCCCCGCCACCCCCTACCCCCTCTCCCACCGCCGGACGGCTCCGCTCAGCCCACTCGAAGCCAGCCCCCTGCTTTCCAGCAGCCCATTTGGGAGAGCGGGACACCCACGCACCTGTTCAGGCCACCACTCGGTGCTCACTGTGTACCTGCCCTCACCAGGCCAGAGTGGCAGCGTGTGGGTGTGCAAACATGTACGTGTGTGTGTATGTGTGTGTGCGCGCGCGCACGTGTGTAGGTGCAGGTAATGAAAGCACCAGCGCTCCAGGCAATTCCCCTGAGCATCTGTGAGGGCGCCTGGGACCTGGGAGCCTGCCAACGATGACTAGTCTGTGTGGGGGGTTTTGTATCTTCCGCGTGGGTTTCTGTTTGTCATGGTGCTTCTGCCCCTTTGTGTTTGTGTCTGCACATCTGCTTGTTTGTGTATCTCGGTCTTTGTGGCCGGCGGAGGTGGGGGAGGGGCGGGCATCTGCCCCCGAGTTTGTAAGACATTTGGGGCTGACGGCTCCTTTTATTTCACTTCTCCAACAATGGGAAAATGAGGCCTGTCTCCTTTGCCCTTTCTCCTGGGAAGCTCCAGACTCAACAGTGGCTGGAGGGCGTGACTCACCCACCATGCTTGTGTGCTTGTGTGAAACAGTTAATCCAAGGACAAGGCGAGCAGGAATCCATGTCATCCTCTCTGGAGGCACCACTCGATTCAGTTTTCCTGTGGGGAGAATGGGAGCTGGAGAAAGAACAATGGGAAAAAGGGACATTTAGTCTTGGTTCTGTTACAGCTGGCCATGTGACCTTGCACAGTCTCTCTGGGCCTCAGTTTCCCCACCTGTTAATGATTTCTAGTTCTATCTGTTCAGAATCCCCCAAAGGACAATTGTCTAGATGCCTTCCTTTGCACACAACATTGTATTTTGCCTTCATGGCAGCCCTATGAGTTGCTTATTATTTTGCCCAACAGATAAGGAGGCAACCGAAGCTCCAACAAGTGAAGATGTGTTGGGTGCCGTGGAGCCTGGGTTCAGCACCCCCGTCAGCCTGAGCCCAAAGCCTTTGCTTTTTCCCCCACCAGCATGGGTTCTTTCCCCCACCTACAGGGCTTTGCCCAAGCCCACCTCTGCACAGCCAACCCCTCCCAGCACCCTCAGTCTCAGAGGCTGTGGCCTGTAGGGGCATCTGGTGATAATGGGAACCCCTGTATCTGTGGGGAGGCCCCTCCTCACATTATGCTGCTGTTAGGGCTATCTATCAAAGAAGGAAATGTGGGAGGGAAAGAAAAATGACAAAGCTCTCAGGCTCTCCCAGGCTAGTACATTGAGTTTTGCAATAAAGGACTTCATTAGGGACCAGGCAAGCAGCAGGCTTGGAGTGGAATGAAGGAATGAGAAACCTCAGTTCTGGATTCAAGGAGGTGGGAAGAGATGGTGATGGGACCTAGGCAGAGAGACACAGGGACCAGGGTTCATAGGCCAGGCCCAAAGACCCAGTGTCCTACACAACAGAAGCATGCATTCATGAGTGTGCAAGCATGTGCGTGCACAAGCCAGGGGGTGGGGGGAAGGAATAACCAAATTTGACTCACTAGCAAATACTTTCAGCAAAGTCAGAACTATGACAATTGAGGCATGAACTGGAATTGTGGGAGCTTAGGTGACTCCACAGACCAGGGAGGCTGCAGAGAGAAGGAATGCTGGAGCTGCTTGTGGAGGGGGAGTGGAGGCACAGTGCTTGCAGTGTTGACAGGCTGGGGGACAAGAATTCCAGGCTAAGGGACTGCAGAAGCAAAAAGCTCATAGGCAATTCATCCAATTACCCTGAGCGTCTTTGAGGGCGCCTGGGACCTGGGAACCTGCCAGTGATGACTGGTTTGTCTGGGAGGAAGTTGGGACTGACAAGTGACTGAGTCATGTAGGGGAATAAGGCATCTGGGGTCTGTAAGCAGCAGAGAGCACGTGCCTTAGAGCTGTACTTCTCAGACCTTCCAGGACGGACTGTTCGTGGGGATCTTGTTTAAATGTATGTTGATTCAACTGATCTGGCGTGGAGCCAGAGCTTCAAAACTTTTTCTTTCTTTTTTTTAATTGGAGAAATTGTGAATTTACAGAAAAAAACAATGTGCATAAAATAAAGGGTTCCCATATACCACCCTATTATTAATTGCATTAATATGGTACATTTGCTACAGCTGATGAAAGCAATTGCACTTTTAATACAGTCCATGGTTTAACTTAGGGGCCATGTACTGTGTGTGTTGTGCAGGGCCATGGATTTTTTTTTAATTATCTTAGTAATATATATATAATCTAAAAATTTCCCTTTTAATCATATTAAAATATATAATTCTGTGCTGTTAGTTATATTCACAGTACGGCACTACCATCACCATGAACCATTACCAAAACAGTTCCATTATTCCAAAGAGGAAGTCTGTACATTTTAAGCCTCAACTCCCTATTCCATACCCCCACTCCAGCCCTTGGTAACCTATATTCTAGATTTTGACTCTATGAGTTTATTCTAATTCTTCCATATCAGTGAGATCATGTAATATTTGTCCTTTTGTATCTGGCTTGTTTCACTCAATATGATGTCTTCAAGGTTCATCCATGTTATTGCATGTATCAGAATGTCATTCCATTTTACAGCTGAATAATAGTCTATGGTATGTTGTGCTAGTTTGAAACTGTTATACACCCCTAGAAAAGCCATGTTCTTTTAATCCAGTCTTGTAGGTACATGCCTGTTGTTGGGTGGGACCTTTTGATTAGGCTGTTTCCATGGAGATGTGACCCCACCTGTTTTAGTTTGCTAAAGCTGCTGGAATGCAATTTATCAGAAATGGAATGGCTTTTATAAAGGGAATTTATTAAGTTGCAAATTTACAGTTCTAAAAGTCCATGAAAATATCCAAATTAAGGCACCAGCAAGAGGTTCCCTTCACTGAAGAAAGGCTGATGCTGTCCAGAACACTTCTGTCAGCTGGGAAGGCACATGGTGACATCTGCTAGCTTTCTCTACTGGTTTCTTCAAAAAGCTTTCCTGGGGGCTTTTTCTTTCTGCATCTCCAAAGGTCTCTGGTTGTGTGGGCTCTGAAGCTTTTTCCAAAATGGTTCCATCTTAAAGGACACCGGTAAGCAACCCCACCTTGAATGGATAGAGACACATGTCCATGGACACCACCTAATCAAAAGGCCCCACCCACAATTGGGTGGGTCATATCTCCATGGAAGCAACTTAATCAAAATGATTCCACCCAGTAATAGTGAATGAGGATCAAACAATGTGGCTTTTCTTGGGTAAACACAGTTTCAAACCAGCACTCCACCCATTCAAGATGGGTTTTACTCCACTTACTGGAGTCATTTAAGAGGGAGACATTTTGGAGATAGCACAGATGCTTGGAAAAGAAAATGTCCCAGAAGATGCTAAGCTAAGAGATGAAATCCAGAATTTGCCCTAGAGAAGCTAAGAGAGGACCCAAAGATGCTTAGAGAGAAAAATGCTCCAGAGACACTGAGAAACCTGCAGGACACACAGAGAAAGTCACTGAAATCAGAAGCTGAAAGCAATGAACTGGGAGCAAGGAACCAGCAGACACCAGCTATGTGTCTTCCCAGATGACGGAGATATTCCAGATGCCAGTGGCCTTTCTTCAGAGTCCAGGTTTCATCTTGTTGCCTTAATTTGGACATTTTCATGGCCTTAGAACCGTAAATTTGCAACCTAATAAACCCCCTCAATAAAAGCCAATCAATTTCTGGTATATTGTATTCTGGCAACTTTAGCAAACTGAGACACTGGGTCTTATGATAATTCTATACTTAACTGCCAAACTCTTCCACAGCAGCTGCATCATTTTATGTTCCCACCAACAATGAATGAGCATTTCTAATTCTCTGTATCCTCTTATAAATTAGTAATTTTCTGTTTTTGTCATAGTAGCTATTTTAGTATCTAGTATAATATATTATACTATAATATACAATATATATAATATATAATAGTAGCTATTTTCCTGATGGCTAATGATGTTGAATATCCTTTTGGCCATTTGTGCATCTTCTTTGAAGAAATGTCTATTCTATTATCTTGCCCATTTAAAAATTAGGTATGTCTTTTTGTTGTTATGTTGTAGGGTACCTTTATATATTCTGGCAATTAAACCCTTATTGGATATGTGGTTTCCAAGTATTGTTCCCCCTTGTGTAAGCTGTCATTGAACTTTCATGATAAAGCCCTTAAAGCCCCAAAGTTTGTAATTTCAATGAGATCTTATTAATTTTTTTTCCTCATGTTACTTGGGCTTGGGGTGTAAAGTCTGAAAAACCCATTGCCAAAAACAAGATCCTGTAGATGCTTCCCTACTTTTCCTTCTGGGAGTTTCATAGTCTGGCTCTTATATTTAGGTCCTTGATCCATTTTGAGTTTATTTTTATATATGGTGTGAGGTAGGATTCACCTTCATTCTTTTGCACGGACATCCAGTTTTCCCAGCACAATTTGTTGAAGAGACTGTTTTTTTCCCAATTGAGCAGTCTTTGCCTCCTTATCAAAAATCAGTTGGCCATAAATGTGAGAGTTGACTTTTAGACTCTTGATTCAAGTCCATCGCTCTTTATGTCTGTTTTGTGTCAGTATAATCCTGTACTGATTACTGTGGTTTTGTAATAAGTTTTAAGATTGGAAGACAAGAGTCTTCCAACTTTGTTCTTTTTCAAGATGATTTTGATTACTCAGGGTTCTTACCTTTCCATATAACTTTCATAATTGGATTTCCCATTTTTTGCACAAATGGTTGACGAAATATTGATTGAGATTGCATTGAATCTGTACATCACTTTGGGTAGAATTGACATCTTAACAATATTTAATCTATTAATCCATTAATGTGGAATGTCCTTCTATTTATTTATATCTTTAATATCTTTCAGGAATGTTTTGCAGTTTTCTGTATACAAGTCCTTTACATACTTAAATTTATTGCTAAGTATTTTATTATTTTACTTGCTAAAGTAAATGGAATTTTTTCTCAATTTCTTCTTCCAATTGTTTGTTGCTGGTGTATAGAAACACTACTGATTTTTGCATGTTGATCTTGAACCCCATCACTTTTCTGAATTTGTTTATTAGCTCTAGGAGCTTTGTTGTGGGTTTTTCAGGATTTTCTGTAGATAGGAGCATGTTATTGGCAAACAAGGAAAGTTGTACTGCTTCCTTTCCCATTTGGATGCCTTTTATTTCTTTTTCTTGCCTAACTGTTCTGGAAAGAGTTTCCAGTACAGTGTTGAATAAGCAGTGGTGACAGTAGACATCCTTATCTTGTTCCTGATTTTAGAGGGAAATTTTTCAACCTTTCCCTACTGAGTATAATGTTAGTTGTAGGTTTTTCATGTTGAGGAAGTTTCCTGCTATTCCTAGTTTTCTAAGTGTTTTTTTAATCAGGAAGGGATGTTGGGTTTTGTCAAATGCCTCTTCTGTGACAATTGAGATGGTCACTTGGGTTTTTTGTTTCATTGTGTTAATGTGGTTTTTTACACTGATTGATTTCCTTATGTTGCAACACCCTTGCATACCTGTGATCAATGTCACCTTGATCTTGATATATAATTCTTTAGTGTGCTATTGGATTTCATTTGTAAGTATTCTGTTGAGGATTTTTGCATCCATATTCATAAAAGAAATTGGTCTGTAATTTTCTTATCTTATGGTATCTTTATCTGGTATTAGGGTGATTTTGGACTCATAGAATGAGTTAGGTATAGTGTTCCCTCTTCTTCAGTTTTTTTTTTTTGGCAGAGTTTGCTCAAGATAGGTGTCAATTCTTCTTGGAATGTTTGGTAAAATTCCCAGTGAAACATTCTGGTTCTGGGTTTTTCTTTGTTGGGAAATCTTTGTTGACTGACTCAATCTCTTTACCAGTTATTGATTTGTTGAGATCTTCTATTTCTTCTTGAATGAAGTAGTTACTTTGTGTGTTCCTAGAAATTTGTTCATTTCATCTAGGTTATCTAATTTGTTAGTGTGCTGGTTGCAAGCTGTTCTGTACCCCAGAAAAGCCAGTCTTGTGGGGGCAGACATATTGTTGGGTGGGGTCTTTGGAATAGGTTGCTTCCATGGATATGTGACGCCACCCACTCAGAGTGGGTCTTAATATGCTTACTGGAGTCCTCTATGAAGGAAATATAAGAAAAAATATAGAGAGAAAGCTCAGAGCTGATAAAGAGAGCAGAGAGACACAGATGCTTGGAGATGCAGACAGAAAAACGCTCCAGGAAATGCTAAGCTAGGAGATGAAATCCAGAGCTTTCCCTGGAGAAGCTAAGAAATGACCTACAGACACTAAGAGAGAGAAAGCCACTGGAATCAGAGGCTGAAAGCAACAGAACAGGGAGCAAGGACCAACAGATGCCAGCAATGAGCCTTCCCATGTGACAGAGGTGTCCCAGGTGCCAGTGGCCCTTCTTCAGAGTCAAGGTATCTTTCTCTGGGTGCCTTAATTTGACATTTTCATTAGAGTGTAACCATTTAAAACTGTAAATTTGTAACCTAATAAATCCCCTTTATAAAAGTCAATTCATTTCTGGTATATTGCATTCCAGCAGCTTTAGCAAACCAAAACAGTTGGCATACTGTTTTTCATAATATCCTCTTATAGTCTTTTTCATTTCAGTAGGATTGGTAGTAATGTTCTCTCTTTCATTTCTTATTTTCGTTATTTTTCCTTCATCAGTCTCGCAAAAGTTTGTCAATTTTATTGATCTCCTTAGTAGCAATTTTTGGTTTTGTTGATTCTCTCCATTGGTTTTTTATACTGTCTTATTTATCTACACTCTAATCTTTGTTATTTCCTTTATTCCACTCCCCTTGCATTTAGTTTGTGCTTATTTTTCGAGTTCTTCCAGTTTTTTTTCACTTTTGAAGGAGAATTTATTTAAGGAATCAGGGAATGTATAGTATAAAACATATAGGATAGGTGCTACCTTCATGTATTTTTTAAAACTTGTACTTTTAAAAAAATCATGCAAAATAAATTTTAAAAAAAGAAGAAGCATGCAGGTGGTGCAATGGTGGCTAAGTGGAAGACTTCGCGCCTGCCATACCTGGGTTTGATTCCCAGAGCTTGTGCATGCCAAAAAAACAAACAAACAAAAAATCATGTACAAATGCAGGAAAAAAAAATAATGGTTGCATATTCTTCCACTCCTTTTGGAAATATTTTCATCAAATTACAAATTATTTTAATTATGTCAAGAGGTGGGGTACTCATTGATGACCTAAGTCTGATGACACCATCTTTTATGCTCTGCCATAATCTTGCATGCTTTGCAAATAGTAGGCATTTATTAGTGAATAGAATAGCATTTAGGAATAGATTCTGAAATATTGCATTTCTGCAGCTACATAGGGGAACCAGAGTTTTGCTCTGGAAAGGAGTTATGTCCATATGTGACTGGACACCTGGTCTCTGGTCATACATGGTCAGACATGGAGTTGTGTGAAGGTATAAGAAGACAAGAGAACTTGCTGCTCTAGGAAGTGGGGCACTAACCAGGAAGAATACTGTTGTACGACATGACCAATTTCTAGGGTTTTTTTTCCTACAACTAAAAGGAGATTGCATTTTCTCTTGCTATAATCTGGTGACTGCATTACTTATGTCAGGAAGATTATGGTTCCTATAGACAAGCATAGGAAACCTGACAATATTTACATGATCCTAGCGAGGGAAATTGAAAATCTAAAACCAATTAACCAAGTATTAGAACACCATCTGATAACTTTTGTACTCAAGACCACAATTTTTATTTCTATTAAAGATACTTCCAAAATGTATTACAAGTATTTCTATAGTTATATTTACAAGATACAAAATGTTTGGATAGAAAGCAAATTTTATCATGTTGTTTACTGTACAGATTGTATAAAGTAAATCGATTGGTTTTAGCACCATATATAACCCTCCAACACTGCAAACTAATTTAACTTTTCAAACACAAAAGATATTTTTCTGGATGATGTGTGACTATATCTCAATAAAATTGCCTTAAATTTTTTTTTTCATTAATTATGATGGTATCTCCTCTCTCAAGAAACACAAATGGTGTTTTAGGGGCTGTGTGGCAATAGTCTAATTATTTAGTAATTGATTACACAAAATGATCTTTTCTGATTTAAAAAAAAATCAGAAGTAACTACGGGGTGCACAGGTGGCATGCTAAAATGCTTTCAGTGCTCCTATGGGAGCTTCTTTAGACTTATTCACCAACACATGGGCTAATACAAATGACAAATGAGGTCCTCTCTCAAGTTCCACTTCTAAGGCAGTAGCATCAGACACCCCAATTTTACTGAATGAAACAGTTATTTCTGTGGCCATTAGAGTTTTTGAAGCACAGCCACATTTTGGGACAAAATTTCTCCAAACACAAAAATTGCTTGCTGTTGGGCCACGGTGGCTCAGTGGGCAAGAATGCTTGCCTGCCATGCTAGAGGACCCGGGTTCGGTTCCGGGTGCCTGCCCATGTAAAAAAAAAAAAAAAAATTGCTTGCTGTTAAAAGCTCCATGCCACTTTTGTCTTACGAACTGTGCTGCATCTTTATATTTCATTCCACCTTTAATCAGTGCTGGGGCAACAAGCACTGAGATTTCCTAAGACCTGAAACACAATGAGCAGCAATGCAGCCACCAGGTTCTTCACGAAACTTAATCTTTACCTGACTTCACCAATTATCAACAACCTGGTTGGATGGTGGTATACCATCATCAAAAGGCCAATCAGGGGTGGTGCAAGGGTAGTTCAGTGGTAGAATTCTCACCTGCTATGCAGGAGACCTGGGTTCGATTCCCGGTCCATGAACTTCCCAAAAAACAAATTCAACAAATCGTGCTGCAATAACAGGATACTCACATGGAAAAATAATGAAATGTGACCCCACCATACAGCATACAAAAAAAAAAAGCGAATCAGGGACACAGATGCCTCCTTTCTCTATAAGAACAGTGTCCTAAGTTGCCTCACAAACTCTTATTATTGCGGTAACTCCATCTTTCTTAAATTCCTCTGCAAATTTACTGAAGGTTTCATTGGAGGGGTGTGTGTTACAAGAAATCTCATGTTCTTGCATGTGACTCCCACCAGAGCTGAGCTGTTCATTCAAGCCGTGTTAGTTTATTAAAAAAAAATACTCACAAGGATTTTGAAAGAACTTTTAAAATTGAATACAGAAATGATGTAAAGAAACTGAAGTCTACATCAATATATTGCACTTGAAATTCTCAGCCCTTTGAATATGAATTTGGGAGTGATGGGAAAGGAAATGAACTTCCTAAAAAGAAGCAGTGATTCTTCAATCCAGTAAAACTGAGGCAATATCAAGAAGTGCACTGTGGTTTACCCCATCCGGGTCAGAACTCGTGTGAAATGCTCTGCGGATTTCAATTCAACACTTCTGTGTCCAGGTTAGCCACTGTTACGGGGGTGGGGTTTGGTGGAGTAGTAATGAGTTTCTATAGTTCATTCATCTGCAAAGAGGCTGTGCTGTGCCCAGCAGTAATCTCAACTGCCCTTCAGAAACTCCACTGAACATGTGACCAAAAATGCTACAGAACTGGGGGATATGTTTACTCACTGAAGATTGTGGCCCTAATCATACAGTCAGCAGTGAAAATAGATGGCAGTGGTGGCAGCAGCTGTGGGGCAGGGGGTGGCCATGGTTGTTGTGGGGAGGTGGCAGTGCAGGCAGTAGCAGCGGTACCGGGTCTAGTTCTTCCAAATTTGAGGTTAGGTCTCTGATTTGAAATCTTTCTTCTTTCTTCTTTCTAACTTTAGAGCTATAAATTTCCCTCTCAGCACTGCCTTTCCTGCATCCCATCAGTTTTCATGTGTTGTATTTTCATTTTCATTTGCCTCAAGATATTTCTTAATTTCCCTTGTGATTTCCTTGTTAACACATTGGTTCTTTAAGAATATGTTGGTTAATTTGAAAATATTTGTGAATTTTCCTTTTCTCCCTCCATTATTGATATCTAGCTTCATTCCATTGTGGTCAGGGAACATGCATTGTATGATTTCGATATTTTTCATTTATTGAGATCCGCTTTGTGACAAAACAAATGGTCTATCCTGAAGAATGATCTATGTGTGCTGGAGAAGAATGTGTATTCTTTTGCTGTTAAGTAAGGTATTCTATATATGTCTGTTAGATGTAGTTAGTTTAGTCCACCATTCAAATCTTGTATTTCCTTGCTGATCTTCTGTTCTACCAATTATTGAAAGTGTTGTGCTAAAGTTTCCTACTCTTAATGTAGCACTGTCAATTTCTCCCTTCAAATATGTCAGTATTTGCTTCATTTATTTTGGGGCTCTGCTTTTAGGTATATATGTATATAGATATAAAAAAATTGTTGCATCTTCTTGTGGAATTGACTCTTCTGTCTTATATAATGACCATCTTTTCTTCTCATAAGAATTTATCTTATAAAAATCTCATTAAACATCTCATAAAAATATTTAAATATTTAAAAATATTTTATCTGTTATTAGTATAGCTACCCCAGCACTCTTTTGGTTACTACTCACATGGTATATTTGTATTTGAATTTAAGGTGAGTCTCTTTCTAGGCAACATAGCATTGGGTCATGCATTTTTATCCATTCTACATATCTCTGCCTTTTGACCAGAGAGTTTAATCCATTTACATTTCATGCCATTGCTTATAATGTAGGACTTTCTTCTGTCATTTTGTGTCTTGTGTCATTTTTGTCCCTCCCTTCCATTAATGTCTATTTCACATTTATTTGACTTTTTGTGCTATACCATATTGAGTCCCTTCTCATTTCTATCTGGATATATGTTTTATCTATTTTCCTTGTGGTAACCACAGGGCTAAAATTTACCAATCTACATATATAACAATCAAATTTGATTTCATGCCAACCTGAGTTCAATAGCATGCACATACACTATTCCTAAACCCTTCCATCCCCCCACCTTTTTATACTTGATAGCAAGGATATCTTTGTACATCTTGTCCAAAACCATTGATTTATTACTTTTTATGCCTTAGCATTTTAGCTTCTCTGCAGAGTACAAAGGGGAGTCACATACCAAAAACTGCAATTCAATAATATTGGCATTTACAATAGTTACCTTTACTGATAGCCTTTATTTCATTATGCAGCATTGAACCACTGTCTAGTTTCCTTTCCTTTCAGTCTAAAGAACTCCTTTTAGCATTGCTTGTAGGGTAGGTCTAGTCACGATGAACTCCCTCAGTTTTTGTTTATTTGAAAATGTCTTAATTGTCCCCTTATTTTTCAAAAAAAAGTCTCACATGATGTAAAATTCTTGGGAAAGTACTTTCTTCCATCACTTCAAATATTTCAATCCACTGCCTCCTTGCCTGTATGGTTTCTGAAGAGAAATTGGCACTTAATCTAATTGAGAGTCCCTTGAACATAATATGCTGTTTTTCTCTTGAAGTTTTCAGAACTCTGTCCTGTCCTTTGCATATCACAGTTTGATTGGCATGTGATGGGGCATATTTTTCAATTTATCCTGTTTGGTGTATTCTGGGCTTCTTGGCTGTGCGTTTTCATATATTTTACTAAGTTTGGGAAGTTTTCTGTCATTATTTCTTTGAATATTCCTTCTGCCCCTTTCTTTCCTTCTTCTCCTTCTGGGACTCCCATAAAACTTACATTGGGATGCTTGATAGTGACCAGAGGTTTCTTAGGCTGTTTTTGTTTATATACATATTTTTTTTTCTTTCTGCTCCTCAGCTTGACTTATTTCAGTTGTCTTGTCTTTGAGTTTGCTGAGTCCTTCTTCTGCCATCTCCAATATGCTCATCAAACCCTCCTGGCATTTTTTCATATCAGTTATTATGGTGTTCAGCTCTAGTAGTTCTATTTGGTTTCTAAAAAAATTTCTCCCTCTTTATTGAAATTCTCATATTGTCCATTCATTGTTTTTCCTAATATGCTCTAGTTCTTTCTCTGTATTTTCTTTCATCTCCTGGAGTAAACTGAAGATCATTTTTTTCATTCAACAATTTTTTAAGTATTTTAATTGTATACAACAAACAAACATATAAACATTCTTGACATACAAACATTCTATACATGGTGAACAATCAATGGTTCACAATATCGTCATATAGTTTTGTATTCATCACCATGATCATTTTTTAACATTTGCATCTCTTTAGCAAAAGAAAGAAAAAAGAAAAAAGAAAAAAATTGTACATGCCATAACCTTTACCCCTCCCTCTCATTGACCACTAGTATTTCAATCTACTCAATTTATTTTAACCTTTGTTCCCCCTATTATTTGTTCATTTGTGTGTGTTTTTAAAATTTTGTTGACTTTTTCAGTCTGCATATATGAGAGCTGTCCCTATATTTTTTTTACATTTTTTTAAAATTGACAAACCAAAATAACATACAAAAATGAACATTCTTAATGTACAAACATTCTATACATGGTGTACAATCAATGGTTCACAATATCATCACATAGTAGTATATTCATCATCATGATCATCCCCAGAACATTTGCATCACACCAGAAAAAGAAACAAAAAGAAAAAAGAAAAAAACTCATACATACCATATTCCTTACCCCTTCCTCTCATTGACCACTAGTATTTCCATTCACCCAATATACCTCAACCTTTGTTCCCCCTATTTTTTTTCTATACCCCTTACCATTCTCTTTCATTGATCACTAGTATTTCAGTCTACTCAATTTATTTTAACATTTGTTCCCCCTATTATTCATTCATCTTTAATCCATACTTTTTACTCATCTGTCCATACTGTAGACAAAAGGAGCATCAGACACAAGGTTTTCATAATCACACAGTCACACTGCAAAAGCTGTATCATTATACAATCTTCTTCAAGAAACATGGCTACTGGAACATAGCTCTACCATTTCAGGTACTTCCCTCTGGCTACTCTAATACATCATAAACTAAAAAGGGGATATCTATATAATGTGTAAGAATAACCTCCAGGATAACTTCTCGACTCTGTTTGAAATCTCTCAGTCACTGACACTTTTGTTTTGTCTCATTTCTCTTTTCCTCCTTTTGGTCGAGAAGGTTTTCTTAGTTCCTTGATGCTGAATCTCAGCTCATCCCAGGATTTCTGTCCCATGTTGTCAGGGAGTTTTACACCCCTGGGAGTCATGTCCCATGTAGAATGGGGAGGGCAGTGAGTTCACTTGCCATGTTGGCTTAAAGAGAGAGAGCCACATCTGAGCAACCAAAGAGGTTCTCTGGGGTGACTTTTAGGCATAATTTTAAGTAGGCATAGCTTATCCTTTGCAACAATAAGTTTCATAGAGGCAAACCCCAAGATCAAGGGCTCAGCTTATTGATTAGGTTGTCCCCACTGCTCATGAGGATATCAGGAATTCTCCAAATGGGGAAGTTGAATTTTTCCCCCTTTCTCCACATTTCCCTGAGAGCACTTTGCAAATACTTCTTTATTCACTGTTTAAATTTAAACTCTGGGATTTATTGGGGCATCACATTAACTTGGACAAACCAACAAAATCTCATGCCTTAGTCAAGGTTCCATGAACTTGTGCTGTTCAATTAAACTGACCATTCAGGTTAAATCAGGAAATGCACTAGCCAAAATACAAATTTTGCATCAAATAACATTTCTCCCTTTAGTCTCACACAGAAGTTGAAGTTTTAAAATACAAATGACCATCTATTTTCAACACCCTGCAATACTGACATTCCTTTGTTCTTCTTCACGCAAAATATTTTTAAATTTGTACAGTCACTATCATTGCACACTCTAGGCATTCCTAAATTATTCCATCTCAGTCTTTATTGTCTACCTTTCCCTCTGGTTTCATACATGCCCCAGCTCTATTCCCTCTATCATTCTGACGTTCGGCTTCATTCAGTTTACTTACATTATTCTTCTACAATCAGGTAGTATTGTTCTATCCATTTCTGAGTTCTTACAACTGAAGATCATTTTTGAAAAGCTTTTATATAGCATGTCCATAGTCTGGTCTTCTCTGTTGACATTTTCTGGATTTTTATCCTCTTTCTTTGAATGGGCCATCATTTTTTTGTTTCTTTGTTTGCCTTGTAATGTTTTTTGTTGTGCACTGCACATTTTAATATTTTTTAAATGTTACCTCTGGGATTTATTTCCTGAGATGTATATTTCTTGAGTTTGTAACCAAGTAGTGATATGACAGAGATTTCCATGAATACCAGACGTTAACAAAGCTGAGAAAATCTCAAAGAACAGTCTTTCACAGTCTTTGCAAATTGGGTTTGTGTTGGTTGATGCTCTCCATCAGAGTTCAGCCTTCCAATAGGAAGGTCAGCCCAAGGTAACTCCAAAGTACAGGATCCTGTCTGTCTTTTCTGGGCCTGTATCTTGTTCTGACTTGTGATTGCTAGTGGCCTTAGGAGTTCCCTTGTTTATAAGAGTTTGAATGCTCCCCTTACTCCCTAGGAAACATATCTCCTCCCTCTCCCAGGTCTTTCACTGAGGGACCTTAAGCAGGTAAACTTTTGCCCCTGGCTGTCTGCCCCATTTGCTTCTAACAGTGCTTTCATTGTCTTAAACTGATTTTGTCTGGAGGACAAATTATGGGATTAGGGAAGAGCACACAGGTCAGGAGTTTCCCAAGTCAGTCTTCCCCAGGCAGAACAAAGGACAAGCTGACTGGATCCAAACTACCCTGGGCAGAGGAAAGAGGGAGGGCCAGGAAGGGCATCAAAAGTTACTTCCAGGACTCCTCAAAGCTGTGTTTTCTTGACTCAACCCTGGCTCAGCCAATACAGCCCTTTATCTGTCCTCCACAGCTCTGAGGAAATGTACCATCTATCAGTATCTTCCACTGCCTTTGTCTGGGCAGGCTGGAACAATGGCCACCCTCAGAAACAGTGATCGGAAGCAGCTCATCAAAAGCGGTGATCAGCGATTGGCCCCTGCTCCCCCCACCCCCCACCCCACCTGATCTTGGGGAAGTAGATTTTTCTGTCCCTTCTGGTAGCAGAAAGCTACGTGAAGGGTCAGATCCCACTGCTGTCTGCCATGAGAATGGTTATATAAGTGTAGGTTGTGTAATATAAACAGCATTGTAATAACAAAGAAAGCATTTAAAAAATATAATGAAAAAGAAATGAGGAAGGGATCAGCTATATCACAAAAGATCAACTATACGGTAAAAGAGTTACAATAAAGGAAAAGAGTGACAAAATAAAAGATATGACATAAAAACCAAAGGAACAAATGGTTGAACTAAGTACTGCCTTTTTAGTAATAACAGCAAATTTTAATGGATTAAACACCTTATTCAAAAGACAGAAATTGTCAGAATGGATAAAAAATCATGATCCAACTATACGTTATTTACAAGAGACTTACTTTAGGCTCAAAGACATAAATAAGTTGGAAGTTAAATGATGGAAAATGATATTCCATGCAAACAGTAAATAAAAAAGAGCTGGGATAACAGTACTAATATCAGATAAAACAGACTTTAAGTAAAAGTTGCTATAAGAGACAAAGAAGGACACCATATTTTAATAAAAAGGCCAATCCACCAAGAAGAAATAATCATAAATATTTATGCACCTAACCTAAGCACAGCACCTCAAAACACATGAGGCAAACACTTGCAAAACTGAAGGGAGAAATAGATACCTCTACAATAATAAATGGAGACTTTAATATACCACTATCATCAATGATAGAATATATAGAGAGAAGATCAATAAGGAAACAGAAAACTTTAATATGATAAATGTAGTTAAACTTAACAGACATAAAGAACATTACACCCCAAAACAACATGATATTATTCTCAAATGCACATGGATCATTTTCCAGGATAGACCACATGTGTGCCACTAACAAGTCTGAATAAATTTTAAAAGACTGAAAATAAATAAAGCATCTTATGTGACCATAATGGAAGCTGGAGATCATTAACAGGCAGAGAACTGGATAATCCACAAGTTAAATAATACACTCAGAAACTATCAGTGGATCAAAGAAGAAATTGCCAAGGAAATAAGTAAATCACTTAAGGCAAATGAAAATGAGAATACAACATAGCAAAGGCAATACTGAGAGAGAAAGTTGCAGCTCTAAACATTTACATTAAAAAGAAGAAAGAGCTAAAATCAAAGACCTAACTGCATACTTGGAGGAATTAGAAAAAGAACAGTAAATTAATCCTAAAGCAAGGAGAAGGAAAGAAATATCAACCATTAGAGAAGAAATAAATGACGTTAGAACAAAAAAAAAATAGCAAGAATTAGAAAAACCAAATGTTGATTCTTTGGCAAGATCAATAAAATTGACAAACCCTTAGCTACACTGACAAAGAGAAAAAGAGAGAAGACTCAAATAAATAAAATCAGAAATGAGAGTAGGAACATTACTATTGAACACAGAAATATTAAGGATCATAGAGGGTACTATGAACAACAAATTAGACCAACTGATGAAATGGAAAAGTTCCTAGAAATACACAAACAATCAACACTAACTAGAAGAAATGAAAGACTTCATAAACACAAGAAAGGAAGTTCAATCAGTCATCAAAAACCTCCCAAAGAAAAGCCCAGAACCAGATGACTTCACAAGTCATTTCAAGAATGAATACCAATTTTTGCTCAAACTCTTCCAAAAAACTGAAGAGGAGGGGACACGACCTAACTCAGTCTATGAGGTCAACATCACCTTAATACCAAAATCAGGTAAAAATTCCATAAGAAAAAAAAATTACAGCCCATTTTCTTTTATGAATATAGATGCAGAAATCTTCAACAAAATATTAGCAAATCAAATCCCACAGCACATTAAAGAAATATACAACATGATCAAATGGGATTTATCCCAGGTATGCAAGGGTGTTTCAACATTGAAAAATCAATTAATATAATACACTATATTAACAGAATAAAGTAAAAACCAAATGACCATCTTACTTGACACAGAAAAGCATTTCATAAAACCTAGCACCCCTCACTGATAAAAATAACGCTCAAAAAAACTAAAAATAGGAGGAAATTTCTTCAACACGTTAAAAGGCATGTGTGGAAAACCCACAGCTAAAATCCTATTTAATGGTGAAAGACTGAAAACTTTACCTCTAAGATCTGAAATACACAAGGATGCCCACTGTCACCACTGTTATTCAACATTGTATTGGAAGCTCTAGCCATCGCAGTGAGGCAAGAAAAAGAGACAAAAGGCATCCAAATGGGAAAGGAAGAGGTATAACTGTCCTTATTTGCCAATGACATGGTCTTATGTGCAGATAGTCCTGAAAAATCCACAACAAAGCTCCTAATAAATTCAGAGAAGTGGTGGGATAAAAGATCATCACACAAAAATCTGTAATGTTTCTATGCACCAACAATGAACAATCAGAAGAAGAAAATGAGAAAAAAATCCATTTATGATAGCAACAAAAAGAATCAAAAGTCTAGGAATAAATCTGACCAAGCATATAAAGGACTTGAATACAGAAAACTACAAAACATTTTTTGCATTAACTTGAAGGGCATTTTCTATTAAACTGAAGGGCATTAAAGAAGACCTAAATGAATGGAAGGTGATTTCACGTTTATGGATCGGAAGATTAAATATTGTTAAGATGTTAATTTGACCCAAAATGACTTACAGATTCAACGCAAATCAAAATTTCAACAGCATGCTTTCCAGAAGTGGATAAGTCTATTACAAAATTTATTTAGTAGGGTAAGAGGCCCCAAATAGCCAAAAGCATCTTGAAAAGAAAAACGAGTTTCAAGGACTCACATTTCCTGACTTTCAAGGATATCACAAAACTACAGTGGTCAAAACAGCATGGTACTGGCACAAGGACAGACATATAGACCAGTGGAATAAAACTGAGAGTTCAGAGATAGGCCTTCACATCTATGGCCAGTTGATTTTTTAAAATAGTTTTTATTATGAAATATTACATATATACAAAAAAGCAATAAATTTCTAAGTACACTATAGCAAGGAGTTGTAGAATAGGTTTCAGAGTTTGGTTTGGATCACTGTTCCACAATTTTAGGTTTTTCCTTCAAGATGCTCCAAGACACTGGAAACTAAGAAATATCAACAGAATGATTCAGCAGTCATACTCATTTGTGAAATCCTATCTTCTCTGTTATAACTCCTCTTTCTCCTTTGATCCTTTCCCCGATCTTTAGGGATATTTGGGCTCTGCCGTTTCTAACTTTTTCATGTTGGAGGGGGTGTTGATATTGTGGGATAAGTGGATGGAACTGGTTGATGTCCTTGGAGAGGCTGGCCCCTCTGGGTTTCAGGACTTATCTGGCCTAGGAACCCATCTGGAAGATATATGTTTCTGGAAAGTAATCTCAGTGCATAAAACTATAGAATCTCAGATAGAGCCCCGGGTCTTCTTTAGGGTTAACAGGAATGATTTTGGTTGGGATTTGGCCAAGAGATTTTTTCAAGGTGGCCAAGTCCACTCACCTAGGAAAGAATAGTCTCTTCAACAATTGGTGCTGGGAGAACTGGATATCTACATGCAAAAGAATGAAAGAGGACCTTCTATCCATATCACATAGAATAATTAACTCAAAATGGATCAAAGACTTAAATGCAAGAACCAGTTTTATAAAACTTCTAGAGGAAAATGTAGGGAAGCATCTTCAGGAACTTGTGTTAAACAATAATTTCTTAGCCTTCACACCCAAAGCACAAGCAATGAAAAAAAAATAGGTAAATGCGACCTCCTCAAAATTAAAGAATTTAGTGCATTAAAAAAAAAAGTTGTTTTGTTTTTGTTTTCACAAAAAGTGAAAAGACAATCTACTGAATGGGAGAAAATATTTGGAAACCACATATCCGATAAGGGTTTAATATCCAGAATATATAAACAAATTCTACAACTCAACAACAAAAGGACAAACAACCCAATTTAAAAATGGGCCAAATACCCAAATAGACATTTTTCCAAAGAGAATCTACAAATGGTTAAAAATCACATGAAAAGATGCTAAACATCACTAGTTATTAAGGAAATGCAAATCAAAACTACAAGGAGATATTTTACACCCACTAGAATGGCTACTACTTAAAAAAAAAAAAACAGAAAACTACAAGCGTTGGAGAGGATGTGGAGAAATAGGAACACTCACTCATTTCTGGCAAGAATGTAAAATGGTGCAGCTGCTGTGGAAGACAGTTTGGCAGTTCCTTAGGAAGTCAAGTATAGAATTACCATATGACCCAGAAATCCTGCTACTCGGTGTATACCCAGAAGAAATGAAAGCAGGGACCTGAACAGATATTTGCACACTGATAGTCAGAGTGGTGTTCTTCACAACCGAAAAAAAGATTGAAGCAACCCAAATGTTCATCAACTGATGAATGGATTAACAAATTATGGAATATCTATACAATTATTATTCTTCTATAAAAAGGAATCAAGTCCTGATGTATGTAAAGCATGGATGAACCATGAGAGGATTATGGTGAGTGAAATAAGTCAAACACAAAAAGACAAATATTGTATGATCTCACTGATATGAACTAATTATTCTAGTAAAACTCATAGAGTTAGAATCTAGAATATCAGTGTTTAGTTTGTTAAATGTTGCCAAAATGCAATAAAACAGAGATGGAACAACTTTTAAAAAGGGAATGTATTAAGTTACAAGTTCACAGTTCTAAAGCCAGATAAATGTCCAAACTAAAGCATCCAGGGAAAATACTTTGACTCAAGAAAGGCCTGTATCTGTCACATGGAGTTCTAGTTTACTAGCTGCCAGAATACAATACAACAGAAATGGAATGGTTTTTACAAGGGGGAATTTAATGAGTTGCAGATTTACAGTTCTAAGGCCATGAAAATGTCCCAATTAAAACAAGTCTATAAAAATGTCCAAATTAAGGCACCATCAAGAGGTTACCTCCACTCAAGAAAGGCCGATGAAGTTCAAGGCTTCTCTCTTAACTGGGAAGGCACATGGAAAACATGACAATGTCTACTATCTTCCTCTCCAAGCCTATTGCTTCATGAAGCTCTCTGGTGGTGTTCTCCTTCTTCATCACCAAAGGTCACTGGCGGGTGGACTCTGGTTCTCTCATCATTCTCTCACGGTTCTGCAGCTCTCTCCTCATTCTCAAAAGAACTCTCTCCAAAATGTTTCCTCTTTTATAGGATTCCAGTAAACTAATCAATACCCACATGAAATGGGTGGAGTCACCTCTCCCTCTAATGAAAGGTCAGCCCACAAGCAGGTGACTCACATCTTCATGAAGATAACCTAATCAAGTTTCCAACCCACATTATTGAATAGGGATTAGAAGAAATAGTTGCTCCCACAAGATTGATTAGGATTAAAACATGGCTTTTTTAGGGTACATAAATCCTTTCAAACCAGCACACATCGGAATCCACATGGTTAAGCATCTATTGGTCTTTTTTCCTGGTTCCATTGCTTCTAGATTCTGATGCCCATGGCTTCCTCACTAAACATCTGTGGGCCTTCACTTAGTAGCCCCAGGACACAACTCTGGTTCTGGCTTGCTTAGCATCTCATGAGAAGGCACATGGTGACATCTACTGGGCTCTGCATCCCCAAATGTCTGTGTCTAAGTGTCTGCTTTCTCTGTCAGCACTCCAAGCACTTGAAATATCTGTATCTCTGTTGGCTATGAAGAAACTGTGTTCTTTCCAAAATGTCTCCATTTTTAAAGGACTCCAGTAAGCTAATCAAGACTCAACTTGAATGGGCAGACTCACATTTCCATCTAATCATAAGGTCACACCACTACTGAGTGGGTCAGTCTCCATGAGAGCAATTTAATCAAAGGTTCTATCCTACAATATTGAATCAGGATTAAAGGACATGGCTTTCCTGGGGTACATAACTGTTCTAGTTTGCTAGCTGCCGGAATACAATATACCAGAAATGGATTGGCTTTTAAAAGGGGAATTTATTAAGTTGTGAGTTTACAGTTCTAAGCCTGTGAAAATGTCCAAATTAAAGCAAGGCTATAGAAATGTCCAAATTAAGGCACCAACAAAAGGTAACCTTCACTCAAGAAAGGCCAATGAAGTTCAGAGTTTCTCACTCAACTGGAAAGGCACATGGCGAACATGGCAACACCTACTAGCTTTCTCTCCAGGCTTCTTCTTTCATGAAGCTCTGCCAGGAGCATTTTCCTTCTTCATTTCCAAAGGTCTCTTGCTGTATGAGCTCTTGTGGTTCTCATAGCTCTTTCCAAAATGTTTCCTCTTGTAAAGGATTCCAGTAAACTAATCAAGACCTTTCTGGAATGGGCAGAGTTACATCTCCATCTAATCAAAGATTAGTATCCACAGTCAGATGCATCACATCTCTGTGGAGTTAATCTAATCAAATTTCCAACATGCTGGAATGTGCTGACTAGGGATTAAAAGACACAGTTGCCTCCACAAGTTGGATCAGGATTGAAATATGACTTTTCTAGGGTACATAATCCTTTCCAACTGGGACAACAACACTCCCAGACCAGCACAATATGTAACCAGGGGATCAACTGGGGGTAGAGAATGGGGAGTGGATGCTTAATTTGTTCAGAATTTCTATTTAGGTTGATTGTAAAGGTTTAGAAATGAATGATGGTGAAGGTAGCAAATTAATGTGAGTGTGATCAACAGCAATGAATAATGTAGATGAATAGAGTTAAAAGGTGAAACCTTAGGTCGTATATGTTACTAGAATAAAAATAAAAAGATAAAACATAGGATTGTTGTTCTAGTTTGCTAGCTACCAGAATGCAATATACCAGAAACAGAATGGCTTTTAAAAAGAGGAATTTAAAGAGTTGCTAGTTTACAGTTCTAAAGCCGAGAAAACGTCCCAATTAAAACAAGTCTATAGAAATGTCCAATCTAAGGCATCCAGGGAAATATACGTTGGTTCAAGAAGGCCAATGACCTTTGGCCATCCAGGGTCTTTCTCTCAAGTGAGAAGGCACATGGCAAACACAGTCAGAGTTTCTCTCTCATCTGGGAAGGCACCTGGTGAACACAGTCAAGGTTTCTCTCTCATCTGGAAGGGCACATGGCAAACACAGCATCATCTGCTAGCTTCTTCTCCTGGCTTCCTGTTTCATGAAGCTCCCCGGGAGGCATTTTCCTTCTTCATCTCCAAAGGTCACTGGTTGGTGGGCTCTGCTTCTCGTGGCTATGCCATTCTACTCTGCTGTCTCTGAATCTCCTCATTCTCCAAAATGTTTCCTCTTTCGTAGGACTCCAATAAACCAATCAAGACCCACCCAAATGGATGGAGACATGTCATCACCTAATCCAGCTGAACAACCACTCTTGACTAAATCACGTCATCCAGGGAGATGATCTGATTACAGTTTCAAACATACGGTATTGAATAGGGATTGCTCCACCTTTACGAAATGGGATTTTGATCAAAACATGGCTTTTCTAGGGGGCATACATCCTTTTAAACCAGCACAATTGTTTAACACAACGAACCCTACTTTAGACAATGGACTATAGTTAATAGTACAAGTATAGCATATTCTTTCATGGATTATAACAAATGAACAACACTAATACAGGTTTTAATAATGGGTGATATATGGGGAAAACGCACTTAATGTAAACTATGGATGATATTTAATAGTACTATTTTAATAATCTTTCATCAATTGTAACAAAGATAACTACTGTTTAAAAAATAGTACAATTACAAAAAAGTACTATCATCAATTTAACAAATGCTCTACAACTATGCAAGATGTTGGTGGTGGGGTGGTTGTGCCAGTTTGAAAGTATTATGGACCCCAGAAAAGCCATGTTTTAATCCTGATCCAATCTTCTGGAAGCAACCATTTCTTTTAACCCTGATTCAATACTGTAGGTTGGAATCTTTTGATTAGCTTTTCTCCAAGGAGATGTGACATACCCAGTTGTGGGTTATTAACTTTGGTTAGCTAGAGATGGACTCCACCCATTCCAGCTGGGCCTTGATTAGATTACTAGAGTCTTTAAAGGAGGAAACATTTTGAGAACAGCCAGAAACCTCAAAAATGACAGAGCCAAGAGAAACAACAGAAGCTTCAGAGCCAACAGAAACATCACAGCAGAGCTGAGAAAGATGCAGACACATGGAGAACAGAGACACAGATGTTTGAAGACGCTTGGAGCCCAGCAGATGTTGCCATGAGATGTTAAGCAAGCCCAAATCTGGAGAGGCAGATACCAGCCACGTAACTACCCAGCTGACAAAAGTGCTCCTAACCCATGAATCTTCCTTGAATTAAGGTAACCTCCTGTTGGTGCCTTGATTTGGGCAATTTCATTGCCTTAGAACTGTGAACTTGTAACTTATTAAATTCCCCTTTTAAAAAGCCATTCCAGTTCTCGTATATCGCATTCCGACAGCTTGCAAACTAACACAGTGGTGTATGGAAATCCTGTATTTTATGCATGATTGTTCTGTAAACCCATAATTCTCTAAATAAAAAAAAAATTAAGTGAATGAAGTGCTGACCCTACCCCCACAGTGAAGTAGAGGAAGAGACACCTTTACACAAAAAAGTAGTAAAAAGTACATGGAGCAGCACTTCCCAGACTTCCATGTGCACATGAATTACCTGGGATCTTGTTAAAATGCAGATTCTGGTTTAGAATATCTGGAGTAGGGCCTGAAATTCTGCATTTCTGCCCAGCTCCCAGGTGATGTCCACACTTCTGGTCCACTTAACATTCTTTCAGGAGCAAAGCTATCACAGGTTCAGGGGAGATAATTCTTTCCTTCTCCTTCTGTCTATGGACTTAGAATGAAGAAAATCCAGCTCACCATGCAAGCCTATTATGTGACCCACTACGGGGAAATTGCTGCAACATTTTTCTTTGGGGATTCCCTTACTTGGCCTAATTGGACCTGAGGTACCCACCAGAGGTGGAGTGATGACCAGAGAGAGGTGTTAACTCTGCTTCTGGACCCATTGTAAAGGAGAGCTACAATACAACTGTTATTCATTTCAGAAAACGCTTCCTTTACTACTTCAGTTGGGATGGAGCTCTTCACCAGCTTAGACGTCCGGGAACCCTGGAATGACATTGCAAGTTCGGGATAATTTGGAGAGAAAGAACCTATTCAAACATTTTATTCCAGGGATTTCTTTAAGTATATGTTACAGCATCAATTCTCTGGTTAGAGAAGAGGAGGCAAAAATACAAACTCTCACAGCAACCACAGAATCATGGAGCTGGAACCACCTGTCTGACTATTTCCATTGTGGGAGGCTCCTTTGCTATACCCACCTACTGCATGACCAGCCAACCTCTGTTAAGACTTTTTTCCATCAGGTGGCTCACCTGCTTCCTAGGAAAACTTATTCATCATTGAGTAGCTGTTAAAAATGTCTTGTCAAAATTTGTATTTCGACTAGTGCATTTCCTAATATAACTTATATGGACAAGTTAATTGAACATTATAAGTACATGGAAACTTGGATAGGCCATGAGATTTTGTAGGTTTGTCCAGTGCGATGCCCCAATAAATCCTGAGTGATTTGAATAGTGAATAAAGATGTATTTGCAAAATCCCCTTGGGGGAGTAATAAGAGAGGGGACCATTTCAACTTCCCCATTTGAAGAATTCCTGATACTCTTGCAAGCAGTGGGGACAACCAAAGCTATAGGCCAAGCCCTCAATCTTTGGGTTTGTTCATATGAAACATAACCCCACACAGGATAGGCTACACCTACTTAAAATTAGGCCTAAGGGTCACCCCAGAGAACCTCTTTTGTTGCTCAGATGTGACCTCTCCTTCTAAGCCAACATGACAAGCAAACTCACAGCCCTCCCCCTGTCTATGTGGGACATGACTTCCAGGGGTATAAACCTCCCTGGCAATGTGGGACAGAAATCATAGAATGAGCTGGGACTCAGCATCAAGGGATTGAGAAAAACTTCTCAACCACAAGGGGGAAGAGAGAAATGAGACAAAATAAAGTGTCAATGACTGAGAGATTTCAAACAGAGTTGAGAGATTATCCTGGAGGCTATTCATACACATTATATAGATATCCCCTTTTTAGTCTAAGGTGTATTAGGGAGGCTAGTGGGAAGTGCCTGGAACTGTAGAGCTATGTTCCAGTAGCCATATTTATTTCTTAAAGATGATTGTGTAATGATATAGCTTTCACAATGTGATTATGTGACTGTGAAAACCTTGTGTCTGATGTTCCTTTTATCCAAAGCATGGACTGATGAGTAAAACTTATGGATTAAAAATAAAAAATAATAATGGGGGGAAAATGTTTAAAAAAAATAGATGGATACATGTGGGAAAATGTACCTACTGCAAACTATGGACTATGGTTAACAATATTTAAATATTAAAAAATATTTTAATATTTTTTCATTAACAGTTAACAAATGTACCACACCAATACTATCCATCAATGAGGGACAGGGCGGGGGGGGATAAGGGGTATGGGAATATTTGGGTTTTATTTTTTATTTTTATTTCCTTTCTGGAGTAATGAAAATGTTCCAAAATTAATCATTGGGATGTATGCACAACTACATGATGATACTGTGAGCCAGTGATCGTATACTTCAGATGGTCTGTACGGTGTGAGTGTATCTCAATAAAACAGTATTTAAAAAAAAAGATGTCTTGTCAAAATTTGCATGTGTAAAATCTACCCATTTGTTCTGACCTTGGTTCTTTCACTCCCTGTCTGGAAAATACCATGCTTTTCTGACAAAATATTCTCCAGTTCTTGGGCAAAATATCCCCAATTCTTTCACTCCTACTGTGTAGACCATGATTCACGGGTTCTTTGTTATCCTAAGTTCTTTGCGGTACTTTTTAAGGTCACATCAAAACTGTGATGCCCAGAATGCAGTCTTTCCTCCCTAATTTTGGGTTTGATATTTCTGCACACTGGAATTCCAGTAATTTTTCTTAATATCTCCGCAACACTGAGTATCTTATTGAACTTGCATTCACTGAGGAACAAGCCTCCAGAGCACCTGCCCACTGACTTCTGGTTTTTTCAGTTGTAATTCTCATGGATACCAGCTTAAGTGAAAAGAAGAATTTCATTATCATGATATGAGGACTCTTTGGAAAGGGCAGGGAATTTCTCTGAACAAAAGGGCTTCAGCAACAAAGAAGCCAGGCTTCTTGCTGTCTCCCTTTTCTTTTCTCTTGGCGTCTTGCCTCTCTGTCTCTTTCTAAACCAGCTTCCTCTGCTGCTTCTCAGGTTATAAAACAAAATGTGATTAAAATACCTCTCAAGTTTATGTGTTATAATAAAGCTACCTGGAGATACTTAGAATCTCTCATTCCGATACCTACATAATGAGCAAGGTTCTCTGGCCCATCCTTCCTGCACTGCACCAATTAACCACCAAGGACCTGGTTTGGGGGGAAGGGAAGAAGGAGGGATTTGGAAAAGGGCAGGGACATTTCTTACGGCCACAGCTGTTAGAAGAAAACAGCACACGTGCAGCTGGTGGTGGGGTTAAATAGCAGGTCCCAGGAAAGGGATTGCTGGGAAAACTCCCGGAATCATGATCCCTTTGTCCAAATGACTTACTACCCTTTCCAGGACAGTGTCCTTTGCAAATTGGATCAGTAGCTTGCATACAACATCTTTATCTTGGTTTACCAGAGAAAATGAAAAGAGCACGGCTGAGAAGAGAACACTCCGGCACACCGCACATTTCCTTCCATGCTGACATTTCTCTGCTAAATACACTATTTGATAATTATTGATTTAATAAAGAGCTTTACCCAGCTCTTTATTTGGGATTTATATGGACATTATTTACAAACGACAGATGAAGAGATTATGTGAAATGCATAGGATATATCAAGTACAAAAAGCAATATACAAAATTATGTAATAGCGTGACTATGTGATTATGAAAACCTTGTGTCTGATGTTCCCTTTATCTAAGGTATGGACAGATGAGTGAAAATACAGATTAAAAAGTAAGCAATTAATAAGGGGAAAAAGGTTGAAATATATTGGGTCTATGGAAATACTAGTGGTCAATGAGAGGGAGGGGTAAGGAGTATGGTATGTATGAGCTTTTTCTTTTTTCTTTTTCTGGAGTGATGCAAATGTTCTAAAAAATGATCATGGTGATGAATATACAACTATGTGCAGATAACATGAGCCATTGATTGTAGACCGTGTATGGGATGTTGATATGTTAAGAATGTCTGTATCCATATGCGATTTTGCTAATTAAAATATTTTTTTAAAACTCTATCACAGAAAAAAAAGTATGTAATTGTGTTAGCATCATATAGATAAAAAAAAAAGAAAGGGAAGAAATATTAAGAAAGATTATTGACTATACTTGTTTGCCACACCAGGCAAAACTCTGAAAAGAGGGTTCCTTGTTTGGTTTTACCTAGCACCATGTCCTCAACTCCAGCTTTCAGGTAGAGTCCAGTGAGCAAATCTATCTGTAACAACACCTCGAGGGGATCAGTTGGGAAGAACTGAACCCAAACTCTGGAAAGAGAAACAGATAGACTTTATGCACAACTTGGCCATAAATATATACAACACACCAGAAATAAAATAGAGGAGTTTTGTTCCTGTATTAGTTTGCTAAGCTGCTGGAATGGAACGGCTTTTAAAAAGGGAATTTATTAAGTTACAAATTTACAGTTCTAGTGCCAAGAAAATTCCAAACTAAGGCATCCAGAGAAAGATACCCTGGCTCAAGGAAGGGTGATCTGGGAAGGCACGCGGCTGGCATTTGCTGGTCCTTATTCCCAGTTCTGTTGCTTCCAGCTTCTGAAGCCAGCAGTTTCCTCTCTAAGCATCTCTGGGCAGTCACTCAGCTGCTCCGGAACAAAACTCTGGGTTTCATCTCTTAGCTTAGCATCTGCTGGGTATAGAGATTTCTTCTCTTCGGGTTCTGGCTATTTCTGTGAGTCCTTGCTTAGCACCTGGACTATTTCTGTCTCAATCTCCAAACATCTGTATCAGCTCTGCTCTGAGGTTTCTTCAAAATATTTCCCTTTGTAAAGGACTCCAGTAAACTAATCAAGATGCACCTTAAGTGGGCAGAGTCACATCTCCATCTAATCAAAAGGTCACATCCACAATTGGGCATGTCTCATCTCCGTAGAGAGAATCTAATAAAAATTTTCCGCCCTGCAGTATAGAATCAGGATTCAAAGAAACAGCTGCCCCTACAAGATTGGCTCAAGATTAAAACATGGCTTTTCTAGGGTACATAATAGATTCAAATTGGCATAGTTACCAATTCTTGCTTTTTGCTCTCTGGAGAACTGAAGAGAACCTTAGCCAGTGTGGTGAAGGAAGTATTCACCTGCAGTCTTCCTCTCCCAGATTTTGCTGATCTTTTCTTGGGGGACATTTCATTCTCTGTAAGTTACGGGTGCCAGTTGGCCCACAGAGTCCCTTTGTGTGACTTACAGAAGGAAACCCCATGGGCACACTGTATGGTTAGTAGAAGACAGGCTGGATCCTAACTCGAATGCATTCCCTCAGCTGGGTGCCTTTGTGCAGTGAATAACCTGCACAACCCTACATGGCATCCCTGCCCATGTACCACACTATCTGTTCAGGAAATGTAGAAACTGTAGAAAATGATTTATTGTGGCATAAAGCACAGCACTTGACTCTTGGGTCTTCCCCAGATGATTTCTTCTGAGCCCTAGGCTTCCCTTTGCTGTGTTCTGCATCCTGCATATGCTAGCTTTAGGCTTTAACTTGGTGAAAGGTTCCCCGTTGCTGCAATTCTCTGCAGCTTCCTGAAGGCCCGAGGTCCTTATTCTTTCTGCTGACAGCATTCCTCCATGAAAGGACTATTTCAAATTGCTCTGGACTGAAAGCAATCAAATCATCTTGGAGATCTACTCTAAGATGGCATCATTCTGTTGAGTGAGGCTGCACATGCCTCTTGTACACCATTAAACCGTTCTGCGGTTCCAAATGAGTATTCCACGACCACATCGTGCAAACCACAGTGGAGTGCTGGCAATGTGAAGGAATTTTATTCTTTTCTCCAAATTCTCTATAATGCTGTATCATTTTTACGATATGAATTACTTTTACTAAATCAGACCAAACATAAACAAACACCCTGTTTGGGGGAGACTGCCTAACTGTGCCCAGCCTTGTCTGGAGCCTGGTTGGTGGAGGCCAATCCTTAGCACCATCTGTGAGGACTCTTCTTGGGGAAATTAATGATATTCTTTGTGCCTCACTTTCCTCATTTGTAAAATAATAGCATCCACTTCAAAGGGTTGTCCAACCCTTTGAATCCTGAATTTGTTTGAATTTCCCACTTAAATGAATTCCACTAGGTAAAGCTCTTCACACAGCTCCCGGCAAATGCTGTAGAAGAGTTGGCTTTTGTCACTGTAGACCCAGGTAAAATAAGAAACTTGGCCAAATGTCTTGCTCAAGTCGTAATTCTTCCTCAGTTTCCACCCTGAGAATCAATTGCTGTCTTTTGGTTCTCTTGCGCTTTTTTTCTGGTATCTCTATCAAAGCTCCTATGGTTATAGCCCTCCCTTTGTGGCTATTTTGCAGCCTGTGTCTATCATTCTGAAGAGAGTACTCCCTTCAGGTGGGACCACCTTATTCATCCATCTCTGTACCCCTCCTACAAGCTCAATGCCTGGTGCTCAGCCAGTGCTGAATCAAGGACTGTTCAGTGAGTCAGTGAGTCATGAATGTGGAACCAAAGGTAACCTTCCCTGCCTCCAACTTCCCCCACCAGCCACTAGCAGGTCCTCAATGATTTTATTTGAATTGAATGGAATTTATTTGGAGTCTTGAGATTAGGCATTGTCCCAAGCAGGTATCTTGGAGACCTCCAGAGGCAACCGGGAATTTTCCTCAAAAGGATGTGATAAAACCCTGAAGTTTAAATGATTCTCCTTGTCCTCTTAGACCAGAATGAAATGTGTGGTGGAGATGGAACCAAAAGCTCTTCCCCACCCCAAGATGTAGGGGGAACAGGGGCTCTCACATTCAGATGGCACTGCTGAGATAACTACTGCCTAGCTTTCTGGAAACTTTCTCAGTTTTCCTAGTGATAATTCTAGGAACCCATTTCTTTGTCTTTGGCAATAATAACCCAATTCCCATGACTCCAAATGGAAAAGAACAGCCTTAGTTTCCAGACTTGTCTGGGGGGAAAAGCCAGACAGAATCATCTCAGCCACGGATGTTCTGTCTCGTACCAGCCAAATGCATCAAGCCCAAATGACTACCTGAAGCATTATTAGAATTCAGATTGCCCCATCATCACAATTCTCTCTGAGCCATAAAGCTGGAAAAAAAAAATAAGGCAGATTGTGTGCTGTGTGCAAAGGCTGGACCAGGGATGCTCTGAGATCAATCAAAGTTGGTGTTTCCAAAGTCGGGGAGCCCCCAGGAAGAGCTATCTGGGAGAAGCATAAACTAGGCTCCCAGAAGCATCTAAAGATGAGCTCCATCCCACTGTGTAAACAAAATTAATGCTGCTTACCAAAGATCTTCCTTGCTAATATGAAGTTGGATTTCTATTAGTCACCCAGAGCCATTTGCTATGATGAACACGGCCTTGCAGAGCTGAATGATTCTGGCGCAATGTCTGACTGGAGGTTTTGGGGCATAGACAGCCCATGTCGGTACATTTAATGAGCATTGGGGCTTCCACTTTTGGCTCTGATAATAAGCACATTATCCAAGGAACAAATGGAATATGAAAATTGCATCAGTGCTGCCAAAGCCTATTAGGAAATTTGCTATGAAACAAAGTCAGTGCATTGTTAGGTCATGCAGAGAAGAAACTTGAAGCAGAATCAGTGAAAGGAGGGTTGGTTTTTCCATTCCCAGCATCCATTAAATAGCTGGATATGTGATTTTCTGCAAGTGTGCTCCACTCACTTGTAACCATCTCCTGGTGCTTGAAAACAAATTGCATGCAGACAGAAGTGCCAAAGGACCACCTGTTACCCCCACCACCACCACCATCATGCAACATCAGTTTAATTCAGAAGCAAGGGATTCAGTGTTTTTCATCTAACTCCTAACTAAAATAAATGTCTAATTGTTTTCTGTTTTTCTCACCTTTACTCTTTGAACAGTAAACAAGAACCACCTCATGCTCTTCTAAGTTCAATAAAACTTAACGGATAATCTCTCCCAACTTTCTCAAACTCCTCTCCCTCCTTTGTTCTCTCTCCCAAGGGCTGACACTTTGGAGTCATTTAAACTATTCCTTCAGAGGTGCAAGGGTGGTTCAGTGGTAGAATTCTAGCCTGTCGTGTGGGAAACCTGGGCTCAATTCCTGGCCCGTGCAATATCCCTCCACCCCCCACTCCCCCAAAAAAGAAAATTCAACAACTGATGCTGCAGTAACAGGATAGTCACATGGTAAAAGGATGAACTGTGACCCCACCATACACACAAAAAAACCCCAAACCTCCTTCTGCTTCAGTGGTTCTCCATCCTGGCTGCACATTAGGATGCCTGGGTCCTTTTAAAAATTACCCAATTCTCATGACCTACATCTGACCATGAGAGTTGGGCCTGGGCATCAAAACACTTCCAAGTCGTTCCCTACTTCTCAACTCACCCATCCACTCCAGGCTCCAGGTCTTATAGATTTTATCTCCTCAGTCTCTCTCAACTCCACCTCCCCTCTCCACACTGCCACTTATTTCAGACCATTTGCACTTTTCACCTGGATTTTACCAATAGCTCCCACTACAAATCACACCCCTCTGCCATCTTCCCTCATTTGATGGCAGCATAATTTTTCTCAAATGCACAACAGGCTTCATTGTTGTCATTCATTCATTCATTCACCTATTTTTTCAACATGTGCTGTGACCCAGCAAGGTTCGAGGTATTAGGGATCTCTAGGGTTGGCCCTTGTCTCTGCTCTCTTGGAGATATTAACATTTGCTCAGGGAAAATGCTGAATAACAAATTATAGCACTAATTATTTAATAAAATCTGCAATTTGTGCTGGGAAGAAGTTAAAGTTAATATGAGGACATTTCCCCTGCCCCAGATCTGCTGATGGCTCAGCACGTGAGAGCCTTGCTGAAGGTACAAGTTAGCTCAGCTTCCCCACTCCTGCTCATTGAGGGTCCTCACCAAACGATGCCTTCTTGGAATACACAAAGGCCTTTAAAAGCCTCTCTCTGCTGCCTGAAACTTCATTCCTTCATTTGTCTGTCTCTTCTCCTTTGAGAACTCAGATGTCACCTACTCCAGGAAGGCTATGCCTCCAAGTTATGCCAAAGAAAAATCGACCTGAGACATGCCCGCTGGCCTCCACTGGGGATCCCCCCGCTGTATTTCCACACCGCCCTCTACCCACCAGTCATGACACTTACTGCATCAAGGTGTAACTGTCTGTTAGGTATCTGCCCCACCCCCCGCAGCCACCACATACGCACACACTAGCCTGGGAGCCCTAGGAATAGGGACAGAAGGGTTTTGTTTTCTTTTGTTTTGTTTTGTTTTTTAATTAATTTTAAAAATTTTTTTAAAACGCCAATAAACACCAAACACAAACATTCTTAACTTTTGATCGTTCCGTTCTACGTATATAATCAGTAATTCACAATATCATCACATAGTTGCATATTCATCATCATGATCATTTCTCAGAACATTTGCATCACTTCAGAAAAAGAAATAAGAAGACAACAGAAAAAAATTCATACATACCATACCCCTTCCCCTTCCCCTTCATTAATCACTAGCATTTCAATCTAAATTTATTTTAACATTTGTTCCCGCTATTATTTATTTTTATTCCATATGTTCTACTCATCTGTTGACAAGGTAGATAAGAGGAGCATCAGACACAAGGTTTTCACAATCACACAGTCACATTGTAAAAACTATATCATTATACAATCATCTTTAAGAAACATGGCTACTGGAACACAGCTCTACATTTTCAGGCACTTCCCTCCAGCTTCTCCATTACATCTTGACTGACAAGGTGATATATATTTAATGCGTTAGAATAACCTCCAGGATAACCTCTCGACTCTGCTTGGAATCTCTCAGCCATTGATACGTTATTTTGTCTCATTTCACTCTTCCCCCTTTTGGTTAAGAAGGTTTTCTCAATCCCTTGATGCTGAGTCTCAGCTCATTCTAGAGGTTCAGAAGGGTTTTTTGAATGCTGTATGGTGGGAGTCACATTTTATCTTTTGTCCATGTGACCATCCCATTATTGCAGCACCATTTGTTGATTTTATTTTTGTGGTGGGGAGGTGGGGAGGTGGGAAGTGCATGGACCAGGAATTGAACCTGCGTCTCCCGCATGGCAGGTGAGCATTCTACGACTGAACTACCCTTGCACTCCCTCCATTTATATTTTTTAACACAGTTTTATTGGGATACATCCACATACCATACAGTCCATCCAAAGTATACCATCACATAGTTGTACAATCATCCCCACAATCAATTTTAGAACAATTTCATTACTCCAATAATAATAGTAATAATGAGTAAGATAAAATAAAAATATAAAGCAAAACCCAAAATATCCCACACCCCATATCTCCCTCTATTATTGACCCCCAGTATTGATATGGCATATTTGTTGCTATTGATGAAAGAATATTAAGATATTACTGTTAATTATAGTCCCTAGTTTGCAATAGTGCATTTTCTTTCAAATACCCTTCAATTGTTAACTCTTTGTATTAGTCACAGATGATCTTTTTTTAAATTCTGCTTCAGAAAACTTTTTCCAAGTTATTTTTATTTACAAGGCCAACTTTGAAAATGTCACTAAATTGAAGTTCATTGAACAGTAAACTAGGAAATTTTTTTACATAAAGAGGGAAAGCCCAAAATGTCACTGTCTATGTATAGAGAACCCACAGTTCAGTTTTATTCAAAGCAAAGAAAAAAAGAAACTTTTGATGATAGTAGAAGAAACTCAGTCATAGGTTTGGAATCTGTAATCAAACTACACATGCAATGAGGACAATAATCTGCTAATACAATTGATTTGCTGCTACATTTGTCCACTGTTTGTCTAATATGAACAATCATAAATAGAATTGCACTAATATTTGGAACAACACTTAACAGTGTTACAGCATCAGACACAGTGCTTCACTTCTCTTCACACCACCCGTTTTCTTCACGTACCTGCTCTTCAGAAAAGTTGTTTTTGATATTGAAGTTCTTGTGAATCTCCCCCCAGGAGATTCCCCCTTGATCGTATTGGCAACACTCTCTCATGTCACATCAAGCAAACCCTTGATAGCTGTGCTGGTTTAAAAGGATGTATGCCCCTGTGTTAGTTAGATTCAGTTGTCAACTTGGCCAGGTGAGCATACCTAGTCTTGTTGCTGCAGACATAAGCCAAGGGTACGTGAACCTCATCTGTTGCCAATTACATCTGCAGTCGGCTGGGAGGCGTGTCTGCTGCAATGAGTGACGTTTGACTTAATTGGCTGGTGCTTAAATGAGAGATTGCAACATAGCGCTGCTAAGCAGCTCGGCATTCCTCATCTCAGCACTTGCAGCTCAGCCCAGGCCTTTGGAGATGCAGAAAGAAGTCACCCCCGGGGAAAGTTGTTGGAACCCAGGGGCCTGGAGAGAAGACCAGCAGAGACCATCCTGTGCCTTCCACGTAAGAAAAGAGCCTCAGTGGAAAGTTAGCTGCCTTTCCTCTGAAGAACCAACAAAATAAATCCCCTTTTATTAAAAGCCAATCCGTCTCTGGTGTGTTGCATTCCAGCAACTAGCAAACTAGAACAGCCCCCTAGAAAAGCCATGTTTTAATCAAAATCCCATTTCATAAAGGTAGAATAATCCCTATTCAATACTGTATGTTTGAAACTGTAATCAGATCATATCCCTGGATGATGTGATTTAGTAGAGAGTGGTTGTTAAGCTGGATTAGGTGACAACATGTCTCCACCCATTTGGGTGGGTCTTGATTGGTTTATTGGAGTCCTATAAAAGAGGAAACCTTTTGGAGAATGGAGATTCAGAAAGAGCCAGAAAAGAATGACATAGCCAGAAGCAGAGAGCCCACCAGCCAACGACCTTTGGAGATGAAGAAGAAAAACACCTCCTGGGGAGCTTCATGAAACAGGAAGCCAAGAGAGAAAGTAGCAGATGAAGCCGTGTTTACCATGTGCCCTTCCAGCCAAGAGAGAAACTGATTGTGTTTGCCATGTGCCTTCTCACTTGAGAGAGAAACCCTGAACTTCATCGACCTTCTTGAACCAAGGTATCTTTCCCTGGATGTCTTTGATTGGACATTTCTATAGACTTGTTGTAATTGGGACATTTTCCCAGCCTTAGAACTGTAAACTAGCAGCTCATTAAATTCCCCTTTTTAAAGGCCATTCTGTTTCTGGTATATTGCACTCTGGCAGCTAGCAGACTAGAACAATAGCTAAATAGTTTGCAGCCAGAATAAGTTCAGAAAGTGTTCCCTGCTGAACTTTCACGAATTCTTGGTCTCAAGCAAGGATATCATCTCTTCGCTTTTCTTTGTTCTCATCATCTTCAGGAGGAGGGTCATCTCTGAAGTTCTAGAGCTTTGGAGAATGAGAGGCCTGGCTGCTTTTGCCCCTCTCAGGAAGGCTGTTGTGGAAACCTGACCCAATTCTTAGCCACGATGTGAAGAAGTTAACACAACAGAAGGGTATAAAATGGATAATCTAACAATATTTGAGACTTGGATTTTGTGTAATTAAAAATCGCATTTGTGATAAGCAAATGAGAGTTATTAAAAACCTAATCCAACTTAAGTCCTCTGGAAGGCTTGTTACCTGATTTCAAAGCCTCCACTGATGTAAAGAAACTTCTAGAGCAGGAGTTAGAAGGTCCTCCTATACTCACGGGTTAGTCCCATAATCATTCTCAGCGCCGTCTTTAACATGAAGGTACAAATCATCATCCCCCCTCATAGGGCAACCAGAAGAGACTGTGTATGGGAACGCATTTTGTAAACCATAGATGCTAAACAAATTTTAAATAAAATTTGGGAAATTCTATCCTAAAACATGTGAGTAAGCACACTTCTTTCAAGTAAATAATGGTCATAGTATTTGCTTCCAGCTAGGAAGACCTTTTGCCTTAAGCAGTTGGCTAATAAATAAGTCACTCAAATCCTTGTTTGTCTACTTGCAGTAACACCTGAGATGCTGGGGCAAACTCAGTCTTTCTTAGTAGATGGGTTCAGTCCTGTAATGAGCTGCACAAGTTTTAAACTATTATGTACCCCAGAAAAGCCATGTCCTTTTATCATCATTCAGTATTGCTGAATGGGATTGTTCTGATTGTTTACACAGAGATGTGATCCACCCAATTGTGGGTGGTAACTTTTGATTAGATGGTTTCCATGGAGCTGGTTTCCATGGAGATGCATTTCCACCCATTCAAGGTGTGGTTGCTTACTGGAGCCCGTTAAGAGGGAATCATTTTGGAAAAAGAGGGAATCATTTTGGAAAAAGCTTTAGAACCAACAGAGCCCACACAGCCAGAAAACTTTGGAGATGCTGAAGGAAAATACCCCCCAGGGAAACCTTATGAAATAAGAAGCCAGGAAAGAAAGCTAGCAGATGTTGCCATGTGCCTTTCCAGCTGAGAGAGAAACCCTGAACGTCATCGGCCTTCTTGAGCCAAGATGTCTTACCCTAGATGCCTTAGATTGAACATTTTTATAGCCTTGCCTTAATCTGGACATTTCTACAGCGTTGGAACTGTAAATTCGCAATTTAATAAATGCCGCTTTTTAAAAGCCATTCCATTTCAGGTATATCGCATTTTGATAGCTTACAAACTAGAATATGAGCTAAAAGCAATACTGGAGGACACTCCATCTCAGAGCCTAGAGACATGAGGCGAGGACACGACTTTCCTTCCTTCTTCCCAGCAGTTCCAATGACCAAGAACACAGCACACAGCTTCCCCTCCTCTGCATCCCGCCCCGGAATCCCTGGCCCCTACAAGGCACCTTCTACGTCAGACACCCTGGACTTGAAGACAACGTTTGAAAGCATTGTTTCTTCATGTTTTTAAGACAACTGATGAAGTGCTATATTTCAAACTTAGGTGGATTTATGTTGCATTTAGCCAAGAGTCCACTTTAGTTGTTCATGCTTCCAGGGGAAGGAGAGAGCCAAGCAGAAGACATGTGCCCTGGTCACAGGCTGGCTCCTCTTTGCCACCGTGAGCTCCTGTGTAAATCTCTTCCTTTCCCACCATGTGAACCTGCCCTGCTTTGAACTCACAGGATTTTTTTTTCCATACAATTGGAATATAGTCACACACCACACAGTTCATCCAAGTTATACAATCAATGGCTCACAGTATCATCACATAGTTGTGCATTCATCACCACAATCAATTTTGGGACATTTTCATTACTCCAAAAAAAAAAAAAAGAACCCTCCCTAAAACACCCCCATACCCCTAACCCCCACTATTATTGGTCCTTAGCTTTGGTCATGAAATAACTTTCTTATATTTGTGCCAGTAATCACAGTCATTGTCCACCACAGGATTAACTGTGTTATCCATTCCCATGCTTTAACCTTCAACTTTCCTTCTGGTAACATATATGACTCTAAAATTCCCCTTTCTACCACAATCACACACAGAACTTAGTGACCACACAGGATTTTAAGGAGACCCCAAAGACACAATGTCAAAGGAAGAGAAATTTTATACTGATATCTAGAAGCCAAAAGGGAGATGAGCTTAGTGGCCCACCTCAGTCCAGAGGCTGCTGGAGGGACCCAGGATGGCCTGAGTTGAGTCACCAAGTGAAGAAGCACTTCAGGTCTTGGTCTGAATCTGGCTGGAGGACATTCAAGTGGACACCATGGAGAAGGCATAGCAGTGAGAACCAGACCAGTCTGAGCTTGAGCCCTGGCTCTGTCACTCTGCCATGGACTGGTGTCTATGGCCATGGGCATGTAACGTAACCTCAGTTTCCTCATCTGTAACATGGAGAGAATAATATTGTCTCTTTCATGGAGTTATTCCCAGACAAAACGAGAGAGCGGGTGCAGAAAGCACTACCAGCTGTGGAGTACGGCGTGTAATGTCCTCATCTCCCCAGTTCAGGCCAGCCCTGGTGAGATGAGCTGGGGAGAATGGGACTTGGAAGGGTAGCCCTTGCATGAGGCCAGCTTTCATCAGTTTAATCACAACCCCAGCCTCTCATAGCCTGCTGAAGCAAAATCTATGGTTATTGCTTTCATGGTGATTTTAGCTGCTCTCCCAGGGCAAATCTATTTCTTGTTTGACTGATTTAGGAGGTGCTGAAAATCAGTCCCTCTGCTTTCTTTATTTTTTCTTGACAGAGGATAAATTAACTAGGCTTTGGAATCATCCTTTCCATTATGTCTCAAAGGAGGGAAAAAGAAAAGGAGGAAACCTATGTTTGGAAGTAGGAGAAGCTTATAGAGCTAAAATGCAGTTTAGTATCTTCTGGAGGAAAGCTAGGAAGACCTATTAGAATCTACCAAACCACATTGGGCCAGGCGAGGAGAGAGTTGGGGATAAGGTCTTGGGGCCCCTGAGAGGAGTAATTAGTCCCAGCATGTACAGGCACAAGGAGGCAGTTTTCAGTTCTGGGTCAGGCAGGACAGACAGAGCTGTGCCAAGAAGGGCTGCCTGATGGGTGTCCCATGAGTCCAGGTCTTCAAACACCGGCCGGTCTCCACTCAGCTGGGATGCTGTGGGGGAGGGGTTCAAGCACTGGGCAGGGGACTGACATAGATGAATTCCTGCTACTCAAAGTGGTTCTTGGCCCAGCAGCAGCAGCGGGCAGAATCTCAGGCCTCACCCAAGACTGCTGGATCAGAGTCTGCATTTTAACAAGATCCTCGGGAGATTTGTGTAGATGGTGAAGATGGGGAAGCACTGGGCTTGATGGTCTCTAAAAGTCTCCTCTTACCCCCAGGGTCTGATTCCACTCTGGGTCCTGCTGACTGGGAGAGGGACTGGTTGGGAATGGTGCTTCCCAGGCCACGGAGCAGGGAGATGCAGTTCTACCCTCTATAGTAGATTCCTAGAGCTACCTAAACAAATGAGCACAAACTAGGTGGCATCAAACAATTGAAATTCATTCTTTAACAATTTTAAAGAACTAATGTCCAAAATCAAGGTGTTAGCACCTTGATTCTCCCTGGGGGCTCTGAGGGAGAATCTCATGCTTTCCCAGCCAGCAACCCTTGGTGTTCCTTGGCTTGTACGTGCATCACACTAATCTCAGTCTGCATCTTCCCATAGCCTTCTCCCCATCTCTGTGTTCTCCTCTTCTTATAAGGAACCCAGGCATTGAGAGCCCACCCTAAATCCAAGGGGATCTCATCCTGAGATCTTTAATGTAATTACATCTGCCAAGACCCTTTTCCAAATTATGTCACCTTCACAGGTTCTGGATGTAAGGACATGGATGTATCTTTCTGGGGCCACTCTTCAATCTACCATACCCCCAATCCCATTCCTTCTCCCACGGTTTCCTCTTCTCTCTTCCCAATCTTTATTGAAAGTTGGGAAGTGAACAGGTGTGAAGTTAGACAGGTGACAGCAAAGGTAAGGTACAAGAGTCATCTGTGGACGGGCATGATGGGAAACACCAGAAGGGTTCAAAAGTTTGGCACCAAGGATCCTCACTGGACCTGCTGCGATTTGGTCTAAATGTGCCTCCCTAAGACTGCCTGGGAGGGGTGGGTGCAGCTTGAGAGAGAATAGCAGGGCATGGAGTACAGTCCAGATGGATAACTTGTCAGCAGGCAACAACACTTACTGAGCCCATCCATGGGCCCAGCAATGCTTTGGAGAGTGAACTGGCTCAGGGTCAGTAGAGAGAAATGTGAAACTTAGGGGTATATGTGAACTGAGGAGAGGGTAGTTGATAAAGGCAAGGAATGGCAGAGAGTAGATTCCCAGGAGCTCATCTCCAATAATCTGGTGTTCAAACTTTGTGCTGCCACAGGCAAAAAGCCCCTTTTTCCAATGAATAATATTCATTTTTATCTCCAACACCATGAGCACAGTTTCTTCTTTCTTTCTTGCCTCAAACATTTTCTTAGCTCCCATTCTGTGCTAAATGCTGGGGATGCAAAGAGAAGTCAAGAAGTGCAGTGTTTCCCTCCAGGAGTCCCCAATTCCGGGCCAAGAGACAGACTCAGGATTCAAGTGTGGCCCATGCAAGGGGTTGGGGAAGCCTGGAAGGAAGAAAGCCTGGGGAGGTCAGGAAAGACTTAACTGAAGATGAAGTCTGGCTGAGAATCAGCTAGGACAGCAGGAGGGCGAGGTGCATTTCAGGCAGGGGACTGCACATACACGGATGCTCAGGCACACCAAGAAGCCTGGCATATTCTGGAAACTGCAGGTGGTTGTGTGACTAGAGCACCGGACAAACGTGTATGTATGGGAGAAGATGAAGTCTAAGCATTTAACCCATAAATGAAGGGGTATCAGTGCAGGACTTTGCACATGGGAGTGACCTGGTCAGATTTGATAAGTGATCAATGAGCGTTTGTTTGAATGAAAGAAGAAATGAATCAATTCATTAGATTTGTATACTGTGCTAGACATTATAGGCAATTCAAAATAAATAAAATAATAGTAACAATCAGTTTGCCCTGGGTGCTGGTTTGAAAGGAAGTATGCCCCCTAGAAAAGCCATGTTTTGATCAAAATATCATTTCATAAAGGTAGAATAATCTCTATTCAATACTGTATGTTTGAAACTGTAATCAGATCATCTCCCTGGATGATGTGATTTAGCCAAGAATGGTTGTTAAACTGGATTAGGGGACGACATGTCTCCACCCATTTGGTTGGGTCTTGATTGGTTTATTGGAGTCTTATAAAAGAGGAAATATTTTGGAGAATGAGAGATTCAGAGAGAGCAGAGCAGAACGATGTAGCCATGAGATGTAGAGAGTCCACGAGCCAGCAACCTTTGGAGATGAAGAAGGAAAACGCTTCCCGGGAAGCTTCATGAAACCAGAAGCCAGGAGAGAAAACTAGCAGATGATAATGCCGTGTTCGCCATGTGCCCTTCCAGCTGAGAGAGAAGCCCTGGCTGTGTTCACCACATGCCTTCTCACTTGAGAGAGAAACCCTGAACTTCATCGGCCTTCTTGAACCAAGGTATCTTTCCCCAGATAACTTTGATTGGACATTTCTATAGACTTGTTTTAATTGGGATATTTTCTCGGCCTTAGAACTGTAAACTAGCAACTCATTAAATTCCCCTTGTTAAAAGCCATTCCGTTTCTGGTATATTGCATTCCAGCAGCTAGCAAACTAGAACACCCTGGGAAATTTACAAGCCTGCTCAGTTGGCAGCCATGTCTGGGCTAGAGTGGACACCATCATAGAAGGATTCAGCATGTTTTTCTTCTCTCAGCACTTTCTAAGGTGAAGCAGTCTCCCAGATTCTGGCAGCATACAGTACTCTGCCCATCAGGCTAGTAGAGGTCCTGACTAATGCTTACTTGGCAATAATTTCCCCCACTTCAATACCTTCCTGCCCTTTCCTGCTGGGCTCTGAGAGACCTGCCAGTACTAGGTGGCCAATGGATGTGAGAAGATCCAAGGAACAAGGAGTTTACCATCCTCTATACCCCAAGTGTTCCCAACTCACTTGGCTTCTGGAAAGCTGGGCCAGCATATACGGGAACCAATACAGGGAGGCTTCTTATATACTTGCTCCCCATCTCTGGCAGTTGATGTATTGCTATACTTCCAGATCAAGCAAACTTGAGTTCTCAGAAGGTTTTCCAGGATGTCATCAGCAGCTCAGATGACTGAAGGAGAGTGACCGACATGCTTTCTCCAGCTCAGAGATTCCTGCTCCTGATGGGAAAGGATGGGCAGGAGGTAAGGAAGGACAGGATGAGGTGGGGCCAAGTAAGCATCCCTTCATGTAAAGAGAAAGCAGACATTAGATGTTTTAGATTGCTAAAACTGATGAAATGCAGATACCATAAAATAGGTTGACTTTTATAGTGGAGATTTATTAGTTTACAAGCTTACAGTTCTGAAGCCATCAAAATATCCAAATCTAGGAATCATAAAGATGATGCCTTCTTCCTGAAGATAGGCTGCTGGTGATTCAAGACTCCTCTGTCAATGACAAGGCACTATTGTTCTCACCCTTCTCTTCAGGGATTCATTGCTGCCAGCTTCTGGCTTCAATGGCTTCCTCTCTATTTCTGTAGCTTTCTCTCTCAGCTTCTGTGTCTTTTGTCTGTTTCTTTCTCTGAATTTCATCCTCTTATAAAGGCCTCTAGTAAGATGATTAAGACCCCATAGGGCATGCCTCAACCTAAATAACATAATCAAAATGTCTACCCACTATAGGTCCACACTCACAAGAATGGGTTAGCTTTAAGAACATGATCTTCTGAGGTCCACAAAGCCAGGAGATCTCACATAATCTAAGGGTCCTGTGCCCTTCCCTACCTGGAGTTGGGGAATATTCTTGATAGGAGGGCTAAATTCTGAAGAAAAACACCAGCCACAGCAAAGCCAGTTTTCAAAGACTGTGTAAGAGCCTTTGCTTTGGTTTGTTTGTATTTGTTTGCTCCTGGAGCTCAAAGAAATCTCTGCCACATCATTATTTGGATACAGATTTTAGAAACAGACAGGTCAGGAACTAAATCCTAGAGTTAAGACTTAAAAATATTAAAAGGTACAGTGTGCAACAAAAGAAACAAGAAATGATAACCCACCCACCTAAAGGAAAACCTCAATGAAGAAGACCAGACTTTGGATATAATGGAAAAATTTTAAATCCTTAATATGCTCAAGGAGATCAAGGAAAACAAGAGAAAGAAGTAGAGGGTATGAGATAAACAATGAATGAGTAATATGAGAATCACAATAAAGAGACAGAAATTTGAGAAAAGGAACCAAACAGAATTACTAAAGTTGAAGATCACTATAACTAAAATGAAAAATTCCCTGAAGGGTTTCAACAGCAGATTGAAACTGGCAGAAGAAGAATCAATGATTCTGAAGAAAAGTCAATAGAAATTATTCAGACTGAGAAACAGAAAGAAAAGAGAATTTTAAAAAGTGAACAGACAGGTGGTTCAAGTGGTAGAATGCTCACCTTCCATGTGGCAGACCTGGGTTTGATTCCCCAACCATGTACTGCCCCCCCCCCACCACTCCACTCCCCCCAAAAGAGTGAGCAGAGTCTAAGAGATCTATGGGACACCATTAAGCATACCAGTATACCCATTATGGAATTCCCAGGAGGAGAAGAAAGAGATAAAGGGGAAGAAGGAATAATCAAAGAAATAGTGGCAGAAAACTTTTCAAATTTAACAAAAATTATTAATATGCACATTAAAGAATCCCAACAAAGCCCAAACAGGATAAATTTAAAGAGAATCATACCCAGACACATAATAATCAAACTGCCCAATACCAAGTACAGGGAGAGAGTTCTGAAGGCTGCAAGAGAAAAGGAATGGGTTATGTACAAGGGAGTCCCGATAATATTAAGTGCTGGTTTCTCATCAGAAACCATGAAGGCAAAAAGCCACGGCACAAAATATTTAAAGTATTGAAAGAAAACAATTGCCAACCAAGAATTTTATATCCAGTGAGACTTTCTTTCAAATATGAGGGAGAGGTTAAGAAATTCCCAGATGAGCAAAATCTGAGTGAGCTTATCATCATTAGACCTTCCTGATAAACAATGCTAAAGAGATCTTCAGACTGAAAGGAAAGGACACTAGACAGTGGATCAAAACAGCACAAACAAATAAAGGTCTCTGGTAAAGGTGACCATATGGATAATTATAAATGCTAATACTATTGTATTTTTTGGCATGTAACTCTTCATACTCCATACAGGAGCTAAAATGCAAAGGCATAAAAGCAACGCTAAATCTGTGGCTTTGGGTATATAATGTATAAAGATATGATTTGTAATAAGTATTTAAAAAGTTGGAAGATGAAGAAGTATAGGAAATGTGTATGTGCATGATCTTGAAGTTAAGTTGGTCTCAAGTCAAACATGACTGTTATAGATTTAGGATGTTAAATGTTAGCCCCATGGAAACACAAAGAAAATACATTTTAAATGTATACAGCAAGAAATGAGAAGGGACTCAAAACAGGATAGCACATTCCCACACCTCCACTCCCCAATTTTTTTAAGGCTGTCTTTTATCCAGTGCTTATGACATATATTAGGATCCTTGCACGTATTAACTGATTTAATATTCTTAATGACCCTCTCTGTAGGCCAGAAAGGCCAAGTACTGTGCCAACAGTCACCCTGCTAGGAAGTGGCAGAGCCCAAATATGAAATGACAGCTACCAGATTCTACAGCCAATGTGCTATGCCATGCTAACTACACCTCCTTGTTTTCCACCCTGATTTATTTAAGATGAGACATTCCACAAGAAACAATGTGAGAGTTTTGTCAAAGGAATCCCAACAGCTTCCCTCCACACAGGTAAGATCAAGGGATTAGACAGAAGTGGCAGGTTCTTCTCCTAAAGCAGTGCCAACTGGTGTCTTTCATTCCCTTGGGCAGGCCCCTACTGCTTCATACCACTGTGTTTCTAAACTGCTTGTCAAGGGTTTCTCTAGTGCCTTCTTTTTTAAATTTAAGTTTTACATTTTATTCAAAAATTTTAGAAAGTAATACATTTAGATGATTCACAAAATTTTTAAGATCTGGTGCCTTCTTAAGGCTCTTACTGCAACTATCCACCATCAGCTTCCCTTTTTCCCTCCAGCGGCTCCTTTGGAGAGAACCCTCTTGCTTGCACTGAGATGCCACCTTACATCCTCCAGCCCTGAGTCTGAATGGAGCAAGCAGGTCCCATCTTTGCATTGCTCTGTGGGTCCCTGAGCGCATATCTGATGGGTTTTTCCTGACTCAAGCATCTCTTCTGGCTCAAAAGTTTGCTTCTCTCCTTCTAGGACTCTGCCCTGGTCTTCTGTCCCCATCAGCTGTCTTTCTCTAAGGAGGCATTCCCCTACATAACCAACAACTTCCACCCATCCCTCAGGCTTCCCTTTGCCTGTGCGCTGCTTTCTCTTTCCTTGGAGATTGGTTCTTCTACTCCCCTCTCTGCCCACACAAGTTCCTCTCTCCTTCTTCCCCTACCCTCTGAGTATGTAACTGTCTTCTAACAAGAGAAAAGGATTAGTATTTGTAATAATTACACCTCACTTAGGCACAATGCTTTGGAGTTTATATCATATCTCAGGTGAATCTCATAGCAATTTATAGGTTAGAGAGGGAAGAGATTTTTATTTTGAAAAAGAGGATTCATGCACCTAAAGAGACAACATGGTGTGTGTGTGTGCGTGCATGTGTGTGTGTGTGTGTGTGCATACCTTTTCTGCCTCTGTGAAGATCTACTCCTAGCACTACATACAAGGGGCAAGGAATGTTAATGTTTATTGAGCACTTGCTGTATACTAGGTACCACACCAGGCCCTTTCCTCAATGCATGTGTGACAGGAAGGTCCTGGCTTGAGCCAAAAGGGTACTCCCTGCTATGTTTGGAGCATGTGTCAGGAACTGGACAGGGTGGCCCCAACAAGAGTCTGTTTTTCATGAGGGATTGAGGAGGCCTCCTGGGTCTCACGGGAAAATAAAGCTCAGCCTTTGGAATGGATTGAATAATTCTAAGCCAGGTTCAGTACAGCCGTCTGGCATCAGGTCTGAAGTCTGCAGAGGTAGTGACTATAAGGAAAACCCAAGTGTGCATATTCACTTAGAGCTTTGTACAGCCAGCGGCACTATTGCTTCACCTGATACTGTGTTGGCTGGCAGAAAAACACAGCAAGGTAGCGTTGGGACAGCTGATATCAGGTTTCAGCTGCAGCACTGGCAGCTGTGCCAGCTTCAGCAAGTACTGTCACCTCTCTGAGCTCAATTTCTGGATTTTCAGAATGTGTACAATAATGACGAGTCACAGGGATGTTGAGCAGATCAAATGGCACATGGGTGGAAGCGCTTTTGAAACCGAAGTGTTCCACAATCACCAGGCTTTGCTGAAATTTCAGAGCTTAAGGACCCTTAGCTTGGGCCTGTTTTGGTATCCCTGGGCCTGATACTCAATATATATTTATTGAAATGAATGATCTTACTTCCTGTTTTGCAGGTGCAGGAATTAAATTACAGAGAGAAATGGGTTTGTTGGGCCACTCAGAGCAAGAGGAACTAAACTGACTTAGCACTCAGTCCGAGGTTGAAGGCCATTCCCACCAGCAGTGTTGAGAATTCCAGTTACTCCATATCCTTGCCAACACTGGCATGTTCTGTCTCTTTAATTTTAGCCATTCTGATGGTGTGTATTGGTACCTCACAATGGTTCTAATTTGCATTTCTCTAATGACTAATAGAACTCTGAGTAGATGCTTCACTTTTATTGTGTTGTTCTATTCTCACAACTTCCTGTTAATGTAGGTGGGGTGAGCCCCTTTCAACAAGGAGGAAATTCCTCATCAGAGACATTGAGTAACTTGCCCAAGGTCACCCTGCGGTAGAACTGGGACTCAAATCAGAGTCCACACCCATTGCTCAAGTTCTTTGGGTTACCCCAGAGCCTCTGCTTGCTCTATCAGGCTGACAGGTTCTCTGAGAGCTCATCAGTGCTGGGATGTGCACGTAAGCTTCTGGAAAGGAATCTGAGGTGAGATAAAATAGTCAGCCAAGAGCTTCCTCAGCTCCATCCAGGCTCCCTGTCTTTTGAAAACAACAAATATGTCCACATTTAGCACAGAGCCTGGCAAGTTGCTCTTCTCTTGTATCAATCCCAACCCTCCTAGCTCCATACAGGTTTGGCCTTCACTGTGGGATTCTCCCGGCTCCCCCCAAGTTTCCTCAGAATTCAGCTCCCTTATTTCATGTCCACGAACGGGTGGGTTTGCTGGAGTTGAGGCCAGGCTGCCTCAGGCTGTGGAGCCTCTCCTCTGGTGAAGGGCAAGGTCACCTCAGGCCCCAACCTCAGCTGGCTGTGTCCACCTCAGAGTGGCAAGTGGCAGAAGCTCCTTTGAGTCAGTCACTTCTGGGCCTACCCGAGGTGAAGAAAGGAGAGAGAAGCCCCTGGCCCCATTTTTCCTCAGAGCACAAAGTCAAGCCTTTTCACATTTAAATCAGAACCCAAAGTGGCAGAGCCAACCTCTCAGAGATAATCTTGCTCCCTGTCCCCACTCTGATGGAGGTCAAAGTCTAACTTTAGGAGCTCCTCAGCCAGATTGGTCTTTGTCACCAGAACTGTGACAATGCCCTTTCAGAAACCTGCCTTCTCTCCCTGCCCTGCTTTAACAGCCATCCCACGTTCACATGAGGTTGTAGTTGTTGGTGTCCTCCCTTCCCAGAGTATGTGCTCTGGGACCTGGGTCCCTTGGGGCTTGGAATACAGCAAGTGCTCAATAAATGTTTGCTGGGTGAATGTGAGGTCCTTGAGCTTTTGCATTATATTTACATGAGCTTTGTTAAGCACTCCACAGAAGCAGACTGTCCATTTTGGCTGAATGAGATTGGACGACGAGACCTTGGAGAGGTTCCCAGCAATCATTTGCCCCTCTGCCTTAGTGGACTCTTCCCATCTGCCTTTTTTTTCTCTTGGTCTTGGTCTGAGATCTGACCTCACTCCTCTGCACGAGTGCATGAGTGGGGAGAGAGCTGAGGGCCGGAGGTGGGGGGATGTGAAGGTTGGAGGGGGAGGAGCCTAGAGCTTTGGAGTCAGATGTACCTGGGTTTGAATCACGTTCCCCTCTGTGACTTGGCTAGGTACCTACATCTCTGTGATTCAGTTTACTTATCTGGAAAATTGCCATAATAGAGCCTACCAGAAAATTTGCTGTGATAGGTAAATCAAAAAAGGAATAATATGTAAAAAGCCTCTTGCTGGGCCTGGCACAAAGCCTGCACCTACATATTTTTTTCTCCCTACTTGTGCCTCCTTCCTTTTGCACCAATCATGTCCCTGGGCCATGGGAAGGAAAGCTTGGGGTTGTGGGAAAGTCATTCCAGGAGGCAAAGAGAGAGACCTAAGCTAAAGAGAGGGCTGAGGGTGGAAATCCCAAGCACTATGCCTGAGGTTAGCCCACATACTGGTGGGTCTCAAATGCCATGCCCTGGAGTCTGAACTTTAGGCTGCCAGGGTTAGACTAAATAGGCAGAGGAGAATGCCAAGGTTCAGTGTTCCCTTCTGCTTCCTCAACTCCAATTAGAAAGACAAGGAGAAAAGATGCTGCCTGATAGTAACAAATCAGAGAAGGATTCAGGCAAGTGTTTAGATGTTTGAAACAGCTGACTTGTTCTTGCATTGCTGGATTTGATTTCCTAGGTTCTTGGCCATGCCATGAGAAAGAATTCAAAGGCACAGTGTAGCATAGAGTAAGCAGGCAGAAACTTTATTAAGAATGCATATAAGAAGAACATGTGGGCACTCTTACAAAGACAGAGATGAGAGATGTGAGAGGCCCCACAACGCTGAGGTCATCTATTTTTATAGATTAGCTTTCCTTACTCCCCCTCTCCCTTCTTTGTTCAAGCCTCTTCCTCTTATCTTCCCTTTTCTCCAGGGCAGGTGCATTTGGGTGGGTTGGCTGCCCCTGTGTGTTTTGCATAGGTGGGTAGCCCTGTCCAGCACTGTCCAGGGCATGGGTCCTCCTGACCTTGATTAACCACCCTTGCTCAAGGGTTTCTTCATGCTATTTTCTCTCCCCTCTCTCCCTGTTGTAGCCTGCCTCACTTGGAGTGTGTGATGTTTTGAATAAAAGCAATGTCCCAGCCCCAACTCCCAACAATGGCCCCAGTGCAGAGAAGTGAACAAAAGCCAAATCACTAACTCAATCTCCAGAACCTGTCTTCAACCACACATTCCCTCCAGCTACCATGCTCGGTTTTTTGAAAGAGGAGTCTATAAGGTCTCTGAGGATCAGGCCTGTAAGTAGAAACATGGGTGACAAGGAGGAGCCAGGAGCAGGTCTGGGGCAGGAGAACCAAGTAGATGGACCCCAGGAGCAAGGGCCTTGTGCCTGGGCCACATCTGGGGGATCTGAGGTAATGAGACAAAACCCATGCAGTCGGGCAGTTGTGAGAGAGCACAGAGGGCAAGGGGCCAGAGAGGTGGGTAGGACAAGACCAGCATGAGCCTTGGAGGCCAAAAAGGAGTCTGAAGGTCATTCTAAGTGCAGTGGAAAGTCACCAGCAAATTTTAAAATGGGGTGATGGTGGTGGCATGAAATCATTGTTTGGGGAAGGTATTTCTGGCTGCTGTGTGGAAACAAGACTGTAGGAGGACACATATCTAAGAGAGGGCAAGTTAGGATCCTATCATAGTCATGCAGGTCAGCATAGATGGCGGCTTGGACCTGGTTCGAGTGGTGGAGATGATGAGAATTAGGAAGATACCAGGGGTCTGGCTGTAGAACAAGTTTTCTCAACAGCTGCACTTTTGATGTCTTGGGCTGGATAATTCTTTGTTGCAGGTTCCTGTCTTGTGTCTTGTAGGACCTTGAGCAATACCCCAGTCTCCACCTACTAGCATAGTAGCACAAACCATCCCTACACCCATACACCCAGCCCCACCCCTCCTGTCCTATCCTGACAATCAAAAATGTCTCCCGACATTGCCAAATATCACCTGGGGGGTAGGGGACAAAATGCCTCCCAATTGAGACCCACTACTGTGGGGCCTAAAGGACTTAAGGGATGAAAATTGTATGTAGACTTTGAGAGAAAGAGAGAAGGAGGATAGCCCCCAGACTTCTAGCCTAAGCAACCAAGTGATGGTATTTACTGAGCTCATGAAGACTTGGAGTAGATGGTCCAATTTTATGTAGAACATTGGAAATAAGAGTCTGGAGACACGGAAGAGTCCAGGCTGAAGAAACAGACCTGAAGTCCATTAGTGTGTTGCTTTGTGAAAGCCACTCTCCAAGGAGAGAACAGAAATGGAGAAGAGAGTCTCCAACATGTACAGCCTCAGAAAGAGTGAAACCTAGGTTAGTGAGTGCCACTGAAACCCAAGGAGGAAAAATGGTCATTTTCTGTGGTCACTAAACGTTTCAATAAGATGCAGAGAGAGTACCAGCCAATGATTTTGTTAAGACACAGGTGAGTGCAGAAGGAGAGAAAAAGCTGAGCGTGACTTTCCCCCAGCTCTAGGCTTCCTACCTAAGCCAAGCTCAACAGGAGAGAGACCAGAAGCCCAATTTTAAATAAAATTCAGAACCAGACATTTGAAATGACTGGGTTGAGACAGTTTGTTTCTTTCCCTCCTGAGTTTTCCTCAGGGACCGGGGAAGAGGCAACTCTGTTGATTAAATTTTTAAAAATCAGAGGAAGGAAATGGTGATTTGTGAGTTGATCCCACAGCTCCTTCTCATTCAAGGTGATGGTTAATCTGTCTGAAGATCAGCAACAAGTCTGACATTTAACTTTATTCTTAAATAATAAAGAGCATACATAATGTTTCGAGACCCTGCAACAACTGTCATGTGACATGAAAGTATCTGTGACATCTATTGGTGATAAAGAAAAGGGCAATGCTAATAGTGCCAGGGTCTGTCACCTACATTCACAAGAAAGAAATGCTAAATGAGTGAGAATAAAGATGCATTTTTTTCGTCCCATCAGAGGCCTAAGGCTGTGATACCTCTTTCTGGGGTCTTACAGAAGGGCTCCACAGGTGTCTGCCTCAGAGGGAATCTTCCTGCCCAGTGAGGGGAGATACCCCTAAAGGCAACTTTGGGCAAAATAAAGCAGAATTAAATAAATGCTACCAAAAAACCTCTGAGCTGAATGCTACGAGAGAATGCAGGAAGAAGCCAGGATATTCTCACGGGAGTGGAGGAAAGAGAAACAAGGAAAGCTTCCCTGAGGAGGTGACACTAAAATTGAGCCTTGAAGGAGAATTTCAATTAGCACAGAGATGAAATAATTTATCATGGTTTTTTTTTTTTTTAACAAACTCTCTTCAGCAAACCCCCAACGTAAACGAACTGGAACTGGAAGTAGCCAGAATGAAGCTATGCCCTTCCTTTTCTAGATTTTGCTATTTCACACATCTAGCTCTGATGTTCCTTCTTGGGACTCTGCCTTCTAAAGCAGTCATTCATTCTACACCTTTTTATTAAGGAACATGCCAGGTACTATTCACACTCATATAACTCAATTTCAACAAACCTTTGAAGTAGGTACCAGTATTATACCCATTTTACAAATGAAGAAACTAAGAAACAGATTAAGTAAATTGCCCAATGCCTCAGGTTTGAGCCCAAGTACTCAGGCGCCAGAGTCCAAAAATTGCCTCTTATTTTACAGAAAACTCCCCTGGGATCTGCTATTTGGAAGTGAGGAGAGGAATGAGTCTGTCACTCTTTTCATCATCTCCTATAAACTGATGTAAGCCTTCCCACATCCACAGCTGTAGAGAGCCGCTTTCCGGGTTTGGCCTAGTGGACATGCTGCAGCCTGCTCTAGAGTTCCCCCCGCCCATCGAGTGAGCCAAGATGGCGCTCACATCCTGCTTCCGCAAATGACGCACACGCCCACCAACCCTATCTTCCAATCACCTCTGTATACGTGGCACTAACCTATTGGGTTTGGGCACAGTATATAAGAGGTTACCCGGACGGGGTGGGTGGAGACGACCCACAGGGAGCCGTGCCTGACGGCCGCATAGAGGTTGTTCCCCCGCGGGAAATTTCGCCCGCGCGGAACCTGTAACAGAGAATGCAAGCTTAACTCCAGTAAAGGTCTGTGCTTACAACTGCTACGTGTCTTGGACCTGTGTTTCTCACCAGCGCGGATTTGTCTGTGTCTCTCTGTCTCTCCTCATTGTCTCACCCGCCGGCCGGGGGCTTGACGCTGAGCGAGAAGTCGCGGACACGCAGCAGTTCATTCTACACAACCACAGTTGGTTTCAGGGCTCCAACCTATGGCCAAAATATCTGCTCCAGCCACTTATGGGATTGAATGAGGAGTCAGCGAGGGCACCTGGGCTCCAGGGGGGCCACTGTCACAGGCCAGCTTGACTCCCCTCAGGGGCTTGCAGCTCCCCACGGCCGCCCTCCTGGTGACAAGGTTGGCCTTCATCCTTGTCCTGCCAGGCCCTCTCCCAACGCAGGCAATCAGCTATCAAGTTTGGCTCCCACGTGTGCTTTTCCTCCTGTCCCCCCTCCATCACTCTATTTCAGGCGCTCAGCATTTCTCATCTGAACTTTTTCCCTGTCTCTAGGCCTACTCCATTATTGGTCATTTTTCAATGCCCAATTAATTTCTCATAGTGAAAGTTTTGTCATATCACTTCCCCTCCTCAAGCACCTTCAGTGGCTCCCCAGTCCTCTGTGGAGATAAATATCAATGACTCAGCTTGGCTGTCGAGCTTGCACCCATCCATCCCCAGGCCACCAGCCTTTCCTCACTGCTCCCCTCCACCTGCCTTGGCTCTGATCACACTGGACTTCTCACTGACCTTTGCCCTCCTAGGCTCAGTCTCCAGCTTTCTCTCCACCTCCCCTCATTGAATCTGTTTGATGCAGTTCAAGGAAGACTTCTTGGGCCACCCTAGATGAAAGTGATCTTTGCCCTGAATTTCTGAGGCTATTTTTGTCTATACCACTAATTAGTCACCCTTGGTATACACTGTCTTGTCTGATTTCCCCAGACACGCCTGAGTCACCCAAGGTTATCCTGGTGTGCTCCTTGGTGCCTGGCACTGGCCTGGAACACAGGCAGTCAGAAACAGGGTGGCACTGGCTTTGGGGTTAAGTCCTGGCCCCATCACTCACCAACAGGGTTACCTGAGGTAAGTCCCCCAACATCTCTGAGTCTCAGTTCCCTCATCTGTTAAACAAGAACAGAAAATTTGCCTTCCAGGGTTGTTAGGAACATGTAAATATTCAACAAATGTCACCTCCTTCCCCCAGTTCAGTTGATCAAAGTGCCAGGTGTTCAGCCAAAGCAGGACTGGGAAAAGACACAGAGAGGTGGCCATGGGAAAAAGCTTTCCTTATGGGTTTCCACATTTACATTAAAAGTTTCATGGTGGGCGGGCCGCGGTGGCTCAGCGGGCGGGGGTGCTTGCCTGCTATGCCGGAGGACCCCGGTTCGATTCCCGGCCCCAGCCCATGTAAAAAACAAACAAACAAACAAAATATAATAAAACAAGAAAATGTTTAAAGATGTTTCCCTTTCTTCCTCCCTTCCTTCCTTCTATCCTTCCTTCCTTCTCTGTCTTTCCTTCCCTTCCTCCCTCTCTCTTTAAAAAAAAAAAATAAATAAAAAAAAAAAAAAAAAAAAGTTTCATGGTTTTATTGTTTGGTTTTTTTTTAATTCCTCTAGTAAAATTAGATCCTGACAAATATTCAGAGAGCTCCCTGCAGCTGCTTCACCCAGAACAGAGAATATGGGGGTGTCCCACCTCCAGCCCATCAAACCCCTGGGCACTGAGTCACCTGCCTGGCCCCAGACACAGCAGGCATGATCAAAGAAAAACAATCAGCCAAAAATTCCATGGCAGAGCAATTTACCACATCACTGGGAGGGGGAAGGGCACAGAACTTTAAAAGAGCAATTAAACCATGTGTTTGCTCCAAGCCCATTGTTTTTCCACATTGACAATAAAAGCGTAATGTCGCACTTGCTGGATGTACCTCGTGCAGGGGACAGTAGGGGTCATTTGGTCCAGACACACTTAATCTTTAGACCCCTTTGGTGGTCTGGTGACTGCCAAAAATATTTTTAAATGAATAGAATAAAATGCTTAGGATTTTGAAGGAAGTCAGTTATACTGAAAGACAGTTTTCAAGATATAAAAATGTTTGATATATTGGGTGGGCCACAGTGGCTCAGCAGACAGAGATCTCTCCTGCCATGCAGGAGACCTGGGTTTGATTCCTGGTGCCTGCCCACGCAAAAAAAAAAAAAAGTGTGACATATTAATAAAAGTGCTTCTTTATTAACCCATTAGATAACAAGATCAGTGGCAGGTCTAATATCTATCTTAATTACCAAGTAATGATGAGCATATGTGATATTCTGAGACCTCTGCAAACAACTGTAATGGGCTGTGAAAATAACTGTGACTTCCATCCGTGATAAAGTCTCAAGTTGTGCTAGCAGTGCTGGGATTTGTCACCTACACTCCCAACAGAAAGAAATGCTAAATTTCAATTTGAGATTAGTGAAGATAAAGATGCTTTTCTGCCCCCATCCATGGGCTTAGCCCTTGATTTAGGTCAATCTCTCATTGTTCAGACTGGTAAATCAAAATTCAGCGAAGTCTTCCCTTTAGAGGAAGGTCCATGTCTGCTAGTTCCTTCTATGTTCCCAGCACCAAGAGGTGTGGTTGGCACAAAGCAGGTACTTAAGAAATGGTTCATGGATGAATGGTAGGGTTACACAGTGGGCAGCAAAATGAGGGCTAGAATTCAAGGGTCTAGGTTCCCACGTCACCTCTGATATTTATAGAAAATGTTACAACACTCGTCTGGGGTGGAGGAGTTTCGTCTTAAGCTCAAACAGCCTTCCTCTAATTTTGAGGTAAGGGCCCCGTGCTAGGTCGAAGCTGTTATGAACCCCCCCAAAAGACCATGTTCTTTTAATCCATTCTTGTGGGTACGGACCTATTGTGGGTGGGACCTTTTGGTGAAGTTTTTCCAATCGAGATGTGACCCAGCCAATTCAAGGTGGTCTTAATCCTTTACTGGAGTCCTATGTGGAGAGGATAAAAGACAGGAAAAGCCCAGAGAGCTTAGAGAGAAATGCCCTGGGAGAAGCAAACAAGGACCACAGGAGCTGAGGGAGAAGGCCACTGAAACCAGAACCCAGGAAAGAAGGACCAATGGATGTCACCATGTACCCTCCCATGTGACAGAGGAAACCCAGATGCCAGCAGGCCTTCCTCAGAGAAGGAGTCTCCCTCTTAATGCCTTAATATGGACATTTTCAAGGCCTTAGAACTGTAAACTTGTAAACTAATAAATCCCCATTGAAAAAGCCAACCATTTCTGGTATATTGCATTCTGGCAGCTTTAGCAAACTGAAACAGATTTTGGTACCAAAGAGGTGGGGTGCTATGAGATGCAAATATCAAAAATGCTGGAACAGCTTTATAAAGGATAATAGGTAGATTCTGGAAGAACTGTGAGAAGCTTAATAGAAAAGGCCTAGACTGCTTTGAGGAAACTATTGGTAGAAATACGATACTAAATGCATTTCTGATGAGACTTTAGACAGAAATGATGAAGGTATTTCCAAACTGGAAAGAAGAAGATTCTTGTTTTAAAGTGGCAGGCAATTTGATGAAATTGAACACTGGTATTGGATGGAAGGGAGAATTTGAAAGCAAATGAACTTGGATATCCAGCTGAGGAAATTTCCAAACTAAATGTGGAAAATGCAGCCTGCCTTCTCCTTGCAGCTTATAGTAAGATGCAAGAGGAAAGGGATAAGATGAGAACTGAACTCTTGGTTACAAAGAAACTAGAAATTGATGGTCTAAAAAATTCTGAGTTTCTGAAAAGCAAGTTCTCCAGAGAATAGAGCCTCATGTGAGGATTTAACCACTCAGCCATTTCAGTGAAACAGGTTCGGAGACAGGATTATCAGAAAGGATTTGTGGAAAGTCTTATTGTCTGACAGTTGAAACCCCTGCAAGCTGCATGCCAAACTGACAAGTTTTTTTTTAATTTTTTTGAATGGAACTACTGCCAGCCTGAACTAAAGGAAACAGAAAAAGACAGATTGAAGGAAAAATGACTTCAAAGGCAGAACCAGGGAAGCTAAGGTCTGGAGCCAAGAAACCTCACGTCAGGAGGAAGACTCACCCATGCACAGGAAGGGGTGAGTTTTATCCTAGAGTTTGCAGAGGGTAAGCCTTCACCCCCAATGCTCAGGATGAATGCTATTACTCCAGGACTCTCAGATGCCTGGGAAATTGAGGGGAGTTTGGCCACCCGTTGTTTAGGAAGAATACTGCCACCCAGGCTTCAGAAAGGGTGGAGCACATACCCTGGGGATTGGGGAGAACCTGGCCATCACTCTACTATTGTGAGGCGGTTGAGAGTGTACCCCAAAGACGGCAGAGAGTCCAGATGCCACACAGATGCTTGTACAGGGTGGAATGGAGAACAACATGGTCTCCCCAATGCTTAGAGATGTTGGAACCCTCAGCCCAGTGTCCGGAGACAGCAGGGCCACTGCCTAGGAGCTGACCCACTCAATTCAAAGTGGGTCTTAATCTTTTGCTGGAGTCCTTCGTGAATACGATAAAAGACAGTAAAAGCCCAGACAGCTTAGAGAGAAAGGCCCTGGGAGAACAAACAAGGACCACAGAAGCTGAGAGAGTAAGCCATTGAAACCAGAATCCAAGACAGAAGGACCAGCAGACATTACCATGTCACTTCCCATGTGACAGAGGAACGCTGGATGCCAGCAACCTTCCCTCAGAGAAGGCTTAATTTGGACATTTTCCTGGTCTTAGAATTGTCAATTTGCAAACTAATAAATCCTCATTGAAAAAGCCAATCCATTTCTGGCATATTGCTTTCCAGCAGCTTTAGCAAACCAAAACAGTCCCCAAGGCTTATTTACACAAAACACTGTGGGCTCTCTGGGAAAGAACTCACCCTAGAGGAAAAGAGAATTAAAATTCAGTAGAAGGAGCCCCACTCTCAGACTGCCCTCAATTTTAATGAAGTGATTCATGTCTGAGTCAGAGAGCCAGGGGTGTATTTAAAGCTAAATGAGAATTAACAAGCAGACTCATAAAAATTTAAAACCCTGGAGAGCAAAGCACTTTTTGTTGGGGGAAGTGTCAATGCAGGCTCTTTCTCCCATTCACAGCAAGCCCTCCACGTCTTCACAAAGACGTGGAGGGCTTCAGGATCAGTATTGGCGGAGGGTGAGGGTCAGAGGAGAGACACCATTAGAACATGCTTTTAGCCATGATAGGTGGCTTACCCAGTGTGCTATGCCATCCAGGACTTGCTTCTTGAGCATGTGACCTGTGCCATTATACAGGACCCAACACTCACAAGGTCCTATGTATTGGATAATGCTCTGCTGCCACCCTGAATTCTTAATGACTTTTTGACAAGGGCCCCACATTTCATTTTTCACCAAGCCCTGCAAATCGTGTAGCTTGGAACTGATGTTATGACAGCAGATTTGCCTCATGTCTCTGGGACCCAAAGGATCACAGAGGAAATGTTCTGCCTTCTAGAACCCGTGGTAGTGGTGGGGAGGGGGATGGTATGCACGAGCTTGGGGGTCACAGAGGAAATGTTCTGCCTTCTAGAATCCCTGGTGGTGGTGGGGAGGGGGACGGTATGCATGAGTTTGGGTCTTTTAGTTTACTAGCCAAATCTCCTAGCTAAGAGTCCATGAACATACCAAGGAAATTTTTAGTCCATTCAATATTGCCCGAAGGAAAGTCTGGTCTGTTTAGGAGCAGATAGTTCCCTCCTTGGACAGACAAGTGTTCTGAATACAGAACAGCTCCTCAGGCTGTCATGCCTGTCCTTCTCTGCTTGGATTCTATGCTTAGACAAGGTAACCCCAATGACTCCTGACTTCTGGTATTCACTCCCTCTCCTTGAGTATAGACTGGAGCTGGAGGATGTGGCAGAAGCAATGGGATGGGATTTCTGAATTTAGGTTATAAAAGACACTGAGGCTTCTGTCTTGGTAGCTCTCTTGTGCTCTCATGGATCACTTACTTTATGGGAGCCAGCTATTCCTGGAGAGCAATAGCAAACAGCCAGTGAGGAAACAAGGTCTGCCTACAGCCACGTGAATGAATGTGGAAGTGGATCCTCCAGTCTTTCCAAGGGCAAAGGCCCTGGCTAACTATGTGACTGCCACCTCTGGAGACACCCCGAGACATGACCACCCAGCTAAGCCCCTCCCGCATTCCTGACCCACAGAAACTAAGTGCGATGATAAATGTTTGTTGCTTTAAGCTTTTAGGTCTGGGAGTACTTTGGAAGCATCCATAGATAGCCATCTTAATTTGACAGGCTGCTATGCTAAAGACCACACAACAAGTGTGGCTTAAATAAGAATTTATTGTCTCACAGTTTGGGTGGCTAGAAGTCCCAAACCAAGACATCATATAAGGCTACACTTTCTCTCCTGAATATGTAACATTCTGGTCCTGGTTTGCCAGCAAACCTTAGGGTTCCTTGGCTTGTAACTCTACTTTCCATCACAGGATGATCGCTTTCTCCTTGTGTCTGCTGTTCTGGCTGCTCTAGCTGTGCCCAAATTTCCTCTCTTAATAAGGCTTCCAATCATACAGATTAAGGCCCACTCTCATTCAATCGGGCCATACCTAAGTAGGATCCTAGAAGATCCTATTCACAAATGAATCCACTGACACCACATCTTCAAAGGGTTCTATGTACAAATAGTATGTACCCACAGGAAGAGGATTAAGATCAAGAACATGTCTTTGATAGGGTACTTAAATCAATCTATCACAGTAACTAATACACCAGCCTCCAGATTTCTCACCACCCCACCCAGCAGGAGCCCCACCCCACCAGGACAGCCTGGATGGGCACAGTCCGTGTGGACTCCCAGCCTATAGGACTCTGGAAGTCATTGAGGGATGCTGCGGGGCCTACAGGTGAAGACAGAACCACAAAACAGATTCGCTATGGTAATGGAAATTAGTTTAATCATATTTCTGCAGGGGCTTTACCCAGGAAAACCTGGATCTCACATCTCCAAAGTGTCCTTGTTTAGTATAAATTCCCCCAAAGGTAAATATTCGGAACTTTAAGTATGATCAAGGTTTATCAAAGGTTAACTAAGCACTCCTAAGTGTCATGGACCTGAACCTAAACTGTACAAGTTCCTGTGAAGTGGATTTACAGATGATAAAACTGAGGCTCAGAGGTAAAGAACATTATCCAAGGTTTCAAAGCCAGAGAGTGTTAGGAAAGGAATAAACCCAAGGTCTTCTGATTCTAAGTGCTACTATCTTTCTGCTAAACGATGCTGCTTCCCACAGGCAAGGAGGGAAGAGAAAGACAAGGGGTAGGTGGGCAAGAGAAGTAAGTAGAATCTTCCCAGAGCAGTGGAAAGGGGACAGGCTGTGTGTCTGGCTTCATGGGGCTACCTATTGTCTCTGTCTTTGGGTCCTAAAGCCTTGTCTCTGAGTGCTGGGATTCCTCTCTTACTGAAAAGTAAAGACGGGAAACTCACTGATGAATGGAGAGCCTGGGCAGCCTTCAGCTTACACATGGTGTTGCTCTGTATTAGGGTCCTTATGAGGCAGATTAGATAGGGAAGGTGGGAGGGGAAAGTGATCCTAAGACCCATAACAAAGTTCCTCACTCAGACGGGCACCAGGAAAGAACCAATGGAAAGTGCAGCTCCTCAATTCCTTATTAGCATAGCCAGAGAGAGAAAGTCCCCTCTAAGTCTTTATAATGCAGTAATCCCACCCTCTGAGGGCTTCTCCCTTGGAAAACCCCTGTGCTCACCTTCTTGGGGCATGTACCTTCACTACTGCATTGAAGCTTTGAGCTGTACACACCAGCTATTCCTTGGATTCTTTGGTTGTATGCACTGACTAGTCCTTGAGTTCTTCCCTTCAGCTGAGTCAAGAACCCTTGTTGAGGTTTCAACTTCTCTGAGAACCCCCGGGGCTGTCTGGCATCACTTGGACCACTACAGAGCCACTGTAGGAGCAACTCTGAAGATGACAGCAAGGAGAAAAGTGAGAGAGGAAGGACCATGATGGAGAAAAAGAAGGAGGTGTGTTCTTAGGAGCTCCAGGAGGTAGAATAAGCTCTGTGGGCATCCTGACAGGGAGGCAGATGCTGTGTGACTTCAGACTTTCCAACCAGCAGAGCTGATAGCAGATGGGCTTTCTTGGTAGTCTGGAGTTCCCCATCACAGGAGGCCAGGAAGCCAGGCTGCACAACCTCCTGTCGGGGTGTTTGCAGAGGAGTGTCACCCTCTAGGAGAACAGGGCTTGCTAACATTTTGGGAATGTACACCTTTTTGTAAATATTATCAAAATTTTACAAAGCCCCACATGAGAGCAGTAGTGCTTTTTGTCTATCAGTTAAAGAAAATGTGCAAGGAGGAGAAGCTACTAGGAATTTAATGATATCTTCAAAAGAATATATTTTATTAAACACCACAGCATCTACAGATGTGTTTAAAATAGTCATGAGGACAGAGCATAGCCAATTGGGGCTGAGAAGCAAGGATAAGTGGCCCTGGGTGGCTAACACCACTGACTACCAAGCACCCCCAGCCCAGAAGCTGAGCACCTCCCAGCAGAAGTCTGCCAGCTTTGAAGTGGGCTTTTCCTGGAACTCAATCCTTGTACAGCTTCAGACCAGCTTCTCCTCACTGGAGATCAGTTCCTTTCCCAGTGCTGGAGAGTCTCTCCAGGAAGTATTTTGCCCCTAGGAGAGTAGCTATTCTCACAGTAAATTTTAAATTCCCAAACAGCCCCCAGGACCTCAGTTCCCTACAGATTAAACCCCCCTCCATCTGCCCACACTCAGCCAGATGAGCCACCCATCACAATTGCCCTGAGAGATATAACCAGAGGAACTATTTTACACTGACACCTTATAAGATATCAGGCACATTTTGAAGCACTTTGCATATGTTATCTTAACCCCATTTTACTGATGCAGAAACTTGGGCACAAGAGGTGAAGTTCCTTATACAAGATCATACAGCCAGTAAATGGCAAAGATGAGTTTTGCACCCAGATACATCTAACTCTAAAGCCTGAGCTGCTCACCTTTACACAAGACCAATTTAAGACTTCAGCAACTTCAGGACTGAAATATAGAAAACTCTCCCTAACCTAATAATATCATTCAAAATTAAAACTAGCAAATGTCAAAGGAAGTGTAAGAAGATCCAAAAGTTTTCATTCTTCCCATGATGACTTAGACTTTTTAAAAAACATTTTTATAAAAAAATTTTATTTAAGTATCACCTGCTTTGCTGGTGCCCTAAGTACATGCTTACATGGGCTCCCAAGCATCACAAGAACACTGCAGGAAAATGCACCCTTTTCATTGCCAACTTGAGATGGGGTTCTAAACCACCCATCCTCCCTTTTTTTTTATGGTAGTTGCAGTTTCCTCAGCCCACTTTTCCTTGGACCCCTCTCACCCCACGGTGACCCTGCCTACCTCCTTACCCCTTCATCTGGGAACTGCTACTCTGGCTTCTTTTCCATTCACATGTTTCTAGTAAAGCTGTCATGTCATCACATAACCCTACCCCTGGGTGACAATTGATTTGCTCAGGCACAGATACCTGACCCAAACTGATAATTTGGAACTTAGGACACAGATATTTCAGCTCAGTCTTCACTTGTATCTTAAACAGAGAAGCTGATGTGACTATATTTGATGCCATGTGAACTGAGAAGGAGAAAAATCCCAGATGCACAAAGCAGAGCTGAGATAAGACACAAAGGCAGAGTCAAATCATTGGTTCCAATTACCTTTGGGTCCAGCTGAATTCTTTATCCTTTGATTCTGTGAGATACCACAAATCCCTGGGATAAATTCTCCTTTTGCGATTTGAGATTGGGTTTCTGTAACTTGTAATTAAAATAGTCCTAGTACTGCACCCTGTCCTAGTAACATTTGAGGGTTCCTCTTACAACTTTAGCACAAGCATGGACCAGAGGTGCAGCCAAGTGGCCTGCTGCCAAAATTATTTCCCAGTGAGTTCATCCTGAATTTCTAAGTGGAAGAGAATGAAGCACAGTGAGGAGAACTCTAAGAGCAAGAAGTTTCCCTTCCCACCTGTTTTAGTTCATGAAAGCTGATGATATGCAATATACCAGAAATGGACTGGTTTTTAACAATGGCGATTTATTAGCTTATAAGCTTACAGTTCTGAGACCTTGAAAATGTCCAAATCAAGGCATCATCAGATGATATCTGGACACCTCTGTCACATGGGAAGACACGAGGCAAAGCAGGAGTTTAGAAAGTGATGTGGAACCTTCTCTACATGGTGGTCAAAGGAGACATTCTGGAGACCTTAGAGAAGCAAGGGAAGCAGCTAGACAGATATCATGGGCAAGAGTGTTCCAGGCAGAGGGAACGGTTAGTTGGAAGGTCAAGAGGCAGGAGTGCACTTGGCATGCTGGTCTGCTCTCCCCAATCCTGGCACAGCACCTTCTTCTGACTTCTGCTTTGAAGTTTATCCCATTGGACGATGTGCTTCCTCGTCCATATCCCTGCTAGAATATGAGTTTCTTGGGGGCAGGAGCCACGTGTGAGTCATCTATTCCCTGTACCTGCACCAGAGCAGATGCTCAGTGCATGTTTGGTGGATGAACAAGGAGTGAAAAATATACAAATCCAGGGAAAGGGAAAACTAAGGTGTGTGTCCTTGCTTGTTTCTGGAGAGGAAGAATGCCATTCCCGATCTGCCACCAAGTTTGTGTCTGGGCAGTGGGTCTCTGGAACCCGTCCAGCCAAACAGCAGTTTACGTGGCCTTCAGCTGGGGCCTCATACTTTATGAGATTGTTGCAAGGTCCCAGACTGAGGCCAGGTGGCCCACAAAGAGCAGGGTCCATGGGCTCTGAGAACAGGGAAGGAATTGAGAGGGATTGAGAAGCCAGGATTTGGGTGCTACATGACTCCACATCACCCAGGAGGAATGGCCACATGGGTCGCTGAGATGGCTGGGCCTTTCTGGGGGCTCAGAAGATCAGAGGCCCTGGTATTCCAACAGGAGTCAGAGAAGGGAAAATAGTGAAAGCAGGTCTGTAAAAGTAGGCCAGTGGGAACCATCTCTTCTGCAGGGACATTCTGGATGGGAACCCAAGATGCCAAAGAACACTTACCTTTCACCAGCAGACATGGCTACCCACCAAGGTGTTCAAACAAGAAAAAAAACTCATCCTGAGGCAGACATGACTTCCTTACTGCACCACACCCCAGAATGGAGATGGAGGGGCAGGCAGGTCTCACCCTCGCTGCTTCCCTGGAAGCCTCCGATGCTTCATGGGGAGAGCACCCCTTAGGAGAGCTTCTCTGGCCATCTGCATTAAATTGTATCAAAGAGGCAGCCTCTGGAAAGGGGTAGGGAATGCCATCTGACAGCAGTGTGAATCTTTCCGGTACAATTGGTCTAGGTCAGAAAACAAAGCTTTAATTTCCAGTTTTGTCAGACTGCTTGAGGATGTGCCGAGGATGTGGACTCCAGTGCTCATTAGTGGATGGGCTTGAGAAAGCCACTGGTTCTGAGTCTTAGTTTCATTATTTACAAAATGATAATGATGCCTATCTCATAGGGTTTTGGTAAGAACTAGAAATAAACTCCTTCCAGCCACCCTTCCTTGCCAACAAATCTGAAACATATTTTATTAAGGGTTTCAGGCAACCATAGACATCCAGAGAAGCAGGGTTCCTTTCTAGCCCAATACAGGGTGAATCTGATTGGTCTAAATCAGGAATGGCGACTCTACTTCTCTTGCCAGTGACAAGCATGGGACTTTTTTCTGGCCAATGAGACATGAGGGGAAGTCTCTGGGGAAATTTGGAAAAAGTTTTCCTCACTCTTAAAAAGAGTCATAAGAAAGAGTCTCTTTTTCTGGCATAAGAGCCAAATCCAGACTCTACCACTATGACTTTGGGCATGCTTACTTTACTTCTTTCTTGCTCAGTTTCCTCATCTGTAAAATGGGCATGGTGAAAATAATTATATCTACTTTATGAGATTGTTGAAGGATTAAGTGAGTTAGTAAGTACCATATAAGTATTAGTTATTATTATTACAAGCTATCTTGAACTTTTTCTGTTATTTACAGCTAAAAGCATCCTGATAAAGTTAAGACATGAGCAAATAGCAGATGCTCAATAAATCATAGCTGTATCTATCACTTATTGGACTGAATGAATGTGTCTGTGTCTGTGTAGAAATAGCACAAATTATCAAATGAGTTTCTCAAGTTGGGAACCTGAGAACTCCTGCTCTTCATCTCCAAGACCAGGGTTTGACTGGGGGATCCTGAATTCCCTCTGGGAATGACTCAACTTCAAAGATGGCGCCAGCATTCACCGAGAAGAAGGATTCCTTTCTCCTGCCCTCCTAAATTTTCTAAGGTTCTGCAGATACACAGCCCAACTAGCCCTTTCAGGGCTTCCAAGTTCACAGTCAGCCTAATGCCAACTCACGTCTTCTAACTTCAAGGTCACTTCTTCAAGGTCACTTCTTCAATCACCACAGTCATCCCATGAGGAAACTGAGGCCCAGAAAGTTTTAAGCACCTTGCCCATATCTTACATAGTGACTATTACTGGGTCAAGAAGGGTGATCTTTGCACTACATTTACCTGGAGACACGTGATTGCATCCCTTTGTCCATTCCTAAAAACATTTCACATTTACCGAACACCCACAGGGAGTAATCATTTCTAAAATTAGATTTTGCCACTTCTCAGCTAAATGAGCTTGCTCAAGTCACATACCATGAAGCCTCCATTTCCTCACCCCTGAAGTACCCATAAGAATAAAAGTTGGGTTCACATATATCAATCCTTAGCATGGTACCTGTTATTAGTGGGTGCTCAATCAATTATCTGTCCCAGGCTAGCTTTTCTGGGAAGCCAACTCATAGGCAGAGCTTAGCGTGCAGGCTATCTATGAAAGGGTGCTCCTGAGATCCACACCTGTGGATAGGAGAGGCAAGTAAGCCAGATTGAACCAAGAGAGAGACATCTAGCTAAAGACAGCCTCACTGGACCCCAAAGAGAGCTCTGGTGCTAGACTGCCCTCTCAGAGTTGTTCTAAGATGACCAGACTCTTTGCTGCCACATCAATCAAATCTTGTTTCATCCCAACAATGTAGTGAGTAGCAAGGGCCAGGGGAGGACCCTCATTTGTTAGATGAGGGAACAAGCCCAACAGATTGAGTGACTTCTCTACTCAGTGAATGCCAGTGCTGGACAAGAATGTGGGAAGCCCAGGAGCCCTGGCCCAGGAAATCACTATACTGAATGGAGTTCAACAGACACTGAATGGACCTCAACAGTGGGAGAGAAAGTATCTGTGGAATCTAGGCCTGGCAGCCACATTAAAGCTATTTATTCATAAACCAGTCTTTCCAAATACTTAATAAAAGTGCACTATGCTTTCATTTCCAGGGTGGAGGAGAAGATGCAAAGCCTCAAGTGTTACATGCATCATTCCAGTAGAAATGGAAAGGGGTCACATGGAATTGGGAACCATGTGCAGTTCTTTCTGCAAATAAGAACCTTGGACCTAATTTGGAGATGGGATGAAGGTCTCTGGCCAGAGCCCTATATATAGGCTGCCCTTCCTATATAATTTCACACTTCTCAGCCTCCCTATAAGCTAGGCTCATCTCCGATAAGATGCCTCCATGCCTACGATTTCAATTATGCTGATGATTCTAACTTCAGCCCAGACCTCTCTCCCTCTCTTGTGCTTCAAACTTACAGTTCTGTCCCCCAGTCATTGCTACTTGGATCTCACAGAAAGTTAACCCTCAAAGTGGGCAAAACTGGACTCATCGTCTTCCACCAAATCTAATTCTTCTTCAGGGACTATCCACTAAGTTACCCAAGCTAGAAAATTGGTACTCATCCTAGATTCCTCCTCCCTATTCTTCACCCTCCTACCCAACTAATCATCAAGTTTTATCCATCCTACCTCCTTCATATTTCTTGACTCCATCCTTATCTCTCCATCCCTGTGACTACTGCTTTGATTTGGAACCTCTTCATTTCCCACCTGCATGACTACAATGGCCTCTACCTACCTACCTCTAGCCTCAACCACTTTCAGTTCTTCATGTTAAAACTACCAAGCAGTTCTTTCTGAAGCACAGGTCTTAAAATGTCACTACTTGCTTAAAACCCTTTAATGGACCTCATTTCCTTCAAGCTAAGGCCTACTTTCTTTCACAACATGACTTGTGCTGACCCTCCATCCTTCACCACCTGTGTATCTTCCCTAGTTGCCTACCTGTGCCTTCCTTTCTTCCTGGAGCATGAGGTCCACTTTCAGATCCTGATGCCTTTGCTCAGGTGTTTCCTCTACCTAGAATACTCTTTGCCCTTTGAATTCCTTCTTCTTCAAGCCTCCTTTTTCTGAGGTCCAACAATAACCTATCCTTCCATTGCAGCTCTTCTTGCACTTTTTAAAAATTATTTACATATCTTCTCTTCTACCAGGGAGTGAGTGAGCCTCCTCCTTGAGAGAAAGGACTTAAAGTTTTCATACCTGCATTTTCAGTGCTAAGCCCAGGACCTGGCATGAATAGGTCCTCAGGAATAGTTTGATGAAATAGATTAATACAAGGGTAAGCACAACAGGTGTTTCAGTATAGATGCACTATAAGAAAAGTGCAAGGTGAGTACAAGGAAGGTAAAGAAAGTTTCTGCAGGAAAGAATGAGAATTTATAGGTATCTTGGAGGAGGGACCACTTGAACTGGACCTTGAAATATAACTGTCATGTGGAGTAAAATTCTGATATAACATACTTGATATTGGGGTTGGGCTTCTTTCCCTAGACACCCTTGCAATTTTACCCCTAAATCTCGATTATAGGTGTTTCTGAAGTTGCAGGGAGCGCCTATGCAGAGAAAATCCATCTCTATTCTACTCCCCGGCTTGTAGCCAAAAAACAACACCTTAGCTGTAAAAGACCAGAACAATTGAGGGGAATCTAAGAAGAGGCCATGGACTGGGAGATAAGACACCCAAAAGACGCTCAGAGTGAAGTTCTGGAAACATGGGCCAACTCACATCACCCGTCCTTCTTTTCCCCATTAATCCTCAGCCTGGCATTTGAAATTCTTCATCATCTGGCTTGGGTTGGTCTCTCCATTCCCACTCCATCCCCACTCTTCAAACCATGAACCCCCAATCAGACCACTTCCCCTTCCATAAACATGCTATGGTCTTCTATGTCTCTGTTCTTTGTTCATGCTAGTCCTTTAGCCTAGAATGCTTTCCTCTATTTTCTTTAACCTTGAAATCCTACTCAGTCTTCAAGCTCCTCTTCTGTACGTTCTGTCTGCATGCCCTGAGTTCATTCTTTGCTCCTCTGTGCCTCCTCAGCTCTTGCATGTTCCTCTGTCATTCAGTTGATCTGACGTATGGTAACTAACCTGGTTCCTGCCTGTCTCCTTACTAGACTCTGAGAACGTTTTATCCATCAGTGTGTCCCTGGCACAGTATCTGGCACATGGTAGAGGCTCAGTGTAAGTGTACTGAAACACTGAATTCAGTTCCCCAGGGGACACAATATGGGAGATAAGAAGTCCTTTGTGGTGCTACTCGAAGTATTGCTGTGAAAGAACCTGGATGTTGTAGGGAAGCTGGGAGACCTGAAAACTGGTAGATATCTCTGAAAAGTTTCTCCTTGTTGACAGTGTTCACCTGTGCCCAGATAATGGGCACATTATCTGTTTCTTGACTTATATATTTTTAACATTTTTTTGGTTAGTAATTTACTGATATATCTCTAAACATTTTTTAATTTTGATCTTTTTATATTCCTGTTTTGGATGAATCTCTTCTAAACACCTTTTTTTTTTTTTTGACTAGTTTGACAATGTTTGTCTTTTACCTGGAGAATTAAAGCTGTTTACAATTATCGGGACAGCTGATAACTTTGGATTAATTTCTACAGAAGTTTTCTATGTCTTTATTTTTTTCTCCTTCATTACCTTCTTTTGAATTGATTGGTGCATCTTTTTCTTATTCAATTTTTTCATCACGGTTTGGAAGTCCCATATATAGGGTTTCTATTCCTTAGGTACTTACCTGGTAATTTTAATATGCATAAATAACCAAACAAAGTCTAAAATTTAGCAATATTTTGACCATACCCCCAAACAATGAAAGCATCTTAGAATGCTTAGAATTACCCTATCTTGGCTTAAATGCCATTATTGGCAGTGTATTACTTCTATATATTTTATTTTTTTATCCTCACAAATTAGGCAGAATAATTGTGCCTTTCGATCAACATCAGGTTTTCCTGCCTATTTATCGCTTTCCTTGCTCCTCATTCCTGCCTGCATCTGGGAACATTTCCCTCCTTTTTGAAGAACATTCTTAGTTTAGAAGTTCCTATAGTGAGGATCTGTTGGTAATAAACTCTTTCCTTTTCATGACTGATAATGTAATTACTTTTCTTCTCTCTCAAAAGCTGGCGTCCCTGGTTATGCTATTTTAGATCATCAGTTATCACTGCACTCTAAAGATGAAATCAAGTCTTCTGGTTACACTATTGCTACTGAGAACTCAGTCTGCATCTTATCATTACTCCTTTTCAGGTAATCTGTCTGCTGCTAAGATCTTGATTTTGATATTCTTAAATTTTACTATGATATGTCCAGGAGTGTATTTATTCTCATTTATCTTGACTATGGAATTTAAAGATTTGTATCTTTCATCATTTCTGAAAAAAATCTCAACCAATTGTTTATTTGCTTCTCTCGCTTGCCCTCTGTTCTAGTTTGCTAGCTGCTGGAATGCAATATATCAGAAACTCAATAGCTTTTAAAAAGGGAAATTTAAGAAGTTGTAAGCGAACAGTTTTTAAGCTGTGGAAATATCCCAATTAAAGTAAGCCTATAGAAATGTTCAATTTTAGGCATTCAGGGAAAGATACCTTGATTCAAGAAGGCTGATGAAGTTTAGAGTTTCTCTCTTAAGTGGAAAGACACATGGCAAACATGGTCAGAGTTTTCCGTCTCGGCTGGAAGGGCACATGGTGAACATGTCGTCATCTGCTAGCTTCCTCTTTAGCTCCTGGAATGTATTTTCCTTCATCTCCCAAAGTCACTGGCTGGTGGAGCCTCTGCTTCGTGATTCTGCAGCGCTCTCTGTCATGACTTTCTCGTAGTGCTGTCTTCTTCTCTGAATCTCCTGGCTCTCTCTGTTGTCATTCTCTACTCTCTGCAAATCTATCTTTTTGTTCTCTAGCTTTTTCCAAAGTGCTTCTTCTTTTAAAGGATTCCAATAAAACCAATCAAGACCCACCTGGAATGGGTGAAGACATGTCTCCATCTAATCCAGTTTAATACCCACTCTTGAGCGACTCATATCTCCATGGAGATAATCTAATCTAATTTGATTAGATAATCTAATCAAATAATCAAATCAAATACAGTGCTAAATAGGGTTTAAGAGAAATGGTTGCCTTTACAAAGTGGGATTAGGATTAAAACATGGCTTTTCTAGGGTACATCCATCCTCTCAAACTGGCATACCCACTTTTCTCTCCTGCAGCTCCTACAGCATATGTATTGGACCTTCTGACTCTACCGTTCAAATCTTTTACATTCTCTTTCATATTTATTTTTCATATTTTTTTCTCTGGGCTATATTTTTTAGAGCTCAGATCTAGACTTCCCTTAACTGTATTTAACCGCTCATTTGCTTTGAGTTTCTCATTTCAACTATTGTATTTTTCATTTCTGGATATTCTATTTGTTTACTTTCCAAATCTTCATAATAATTTTTTTATACATTTGTTTCTGTCACACTTTTAACTACTTTTTTTTTTGTTTGCATGGGCAGGCTCTGGGAATCGAACCCAGGTCTCTGACATGACACGCTAGAATTCTACAACTGAGCCACTGTCGCACCACCCTCTGTCATACTTTATATCTACTTTTATTTCTTAAAATATGTCAGCCATATTTGTTTTGTATTCCATATCTAATCATTCCAACATGTGCAGTCTTATGGGTCTGATTCTGTCATTTGTTATTCTGCTGACTTGATCTTACATGTGTTTGTGATTTTTAATTTAGAGCTTACATTACTTGGAATTTTATCTGTAGCAATGCTCTGAGGTCTGGATTTAAGTGCTTTCCATCAGATAGGATTCTTATTTGTTTCTTCCAGGTATCAGAATTCATTCTACCTGTGTGGTCTGAAATACCCAAAGCCAATTTTTTTTTTTAAGTGGCAGTATGTCGGTAGGATTCTGCCCCCAAACTCAAGTAAGGTTTGGACTCGTAGCTAGGAGTGTTCAGCAGGGACTCTCTTTTTCCCCTGTCCCCAGAGCCTAAGTATAGACAGACACATATCTTAAGCATCTTGCTTGGTGGAAACAAGAGTGGCACCTGATTTTATTTTGGGGTGGTTCTCTGATGTGGACTTCCACCTTAGACAACTCTTAGGCTTGGTCACCGGCACCCCCCCACCTCCTGCAGGGCCCAACTAAAACCCACATTCCATGCCACTAGAGATCTGCCCAGGAGCCTACAGCTTCAGTGTCTGTTTAACTCTCTGGACTTGAGTTTTCTTGATTTTCCAGCTTTCGAGGATTTTGCCAGTCAGGTCCTGCACTAAAAGGTTTTTTTTTTCCCTCAGTTTTCTTCAGCACATGTATGTATTCTGTATGTATAGAAAGCCCTGTTTCTCTTTAGAAAGAAATGTTTTCTACAGCAGGTTGGATGGTCCCTAGGTGAAAGTCAAAAATCCTGAGACTCACAAACAAGAAAATGTGCACAGCATCTTCTGCACATGTTTCCAGGGAGCCCCTCTCTGGCCAGGGACCAACCTCCCTGGAGGGCTGAGAACCCCAGTGTGGTAGGTGGGAGACTTTCATGGACGTATGTCAGGAAGAGACATGGATCCAAGTTTCTAGTAGAAGCCTGAGTCCATTAGGACGAAGAGATGATCTGAACAGGCTACAGGTCCTGGCAGAACAGAAGCAGACATTCAAAGCCAGGGTACTGAGCTGGGGGGATTAGAGAGATAGGAGGATGAGTAAAGAGTAATGTGTCAAGAGTAAGTAGAGAAAAACAGATAGATGATAGATAGATAGATAGATAGATAGATAGATAGATAGATAGATAGAGATAGATAGAGATAGACAGACAGATAAAATATTTAAAAACAAATTTAAGGAAAAGAGTAGGTAGAGAAAATTCCTGTACAGAAATCAAGGGCATGCTCTGTTGACTGTGCCAACTTCTGTGTGCCCTTCGAGGCCTGGCACTTGGGAGAACCTGCCTTGTTTAAAGGAGCAAGGTCAGACGGGAACAAGGATTGTCAAGCAAGTTGGCTCCATAAGCAGAACCAGGTTACAGTGGACTGGGATGGGGATGGGAGTTAGGCAGTGCAAATCTGGAACCAAAACAGGGGCTTAGAGCCCAAACAAAAAGTCTCAGTTTCCTGAAGGCCCAGAGTCCTGAAAGGAATATTCTGGCATCAGGGTGCAAGAATGGATGCACATGGGAAGGGGAATTAGAAGCAAAGCTGGCAACCTCCTGGTAGTCAGAATCAGAAGGAACTGAATAGGGAGAAATTCTCTCTGTGATGGGGCAACTGCAACAGGGTCTCCAACAGGCAAAGCTTCAGTGGGAGTCGTGGTTTGTCCTGGACCTGGAGGAGCCTTATTAGGACCGTGGGAGAAGACAATGCATTGAAAAAGCCCTGCATCCCAATCAGCCCTGCCAGAGTTCATTGGAGGGGATGGGGGAGTGGGGTCAGGCCATCCCCAGACTCATCAGCCTCCCATTGTTTCAGAGATGGTTTCTGGTAGGCTCATTGTCCTCCAAGCAACCCCCAAAGGTTCATTTCTTTTACAAGGCAAAGGGGTAAGTTTGTGTTACCATCCCAGCTCTGCAATCTGCATTTTCTCTCCTACTGATAATGGATAGTAAAATAATAATAATAGTAAACTGCAACTGACTCTAAAAGGAGAAAATGAAAGCCTCAACCATTGGGATTAGTTGAGGAAATACTCTACTAACTTCACTGGTAAGAAAGACACGATGAAGGTGAATGCCCAGTAATGCCTCTTGTGGACTGGGAATCATGCAGTAACAATCAGAACATTTCCCTGAGGTCTAGTTCAAAACCTACACCTGCCATCTGGGAAAAGGGAGACCCAGAGAAGTGAAGTTGTTGACCCAAAGGCATTCAGGGACCTCCAGTCCAACTCTCTCACTTTATATTGAGGAAACTGAGGCTCAGCAAGCTTTAAAGATTTCCCTAAAGCTGTTCAGCAGTCTGGGCTGGAGGCAGCCTAATTTGGTTCTCTTTCTTCTACTTTGTGTCCTACCCCCAAATGACCGACCACCCTGTATTATTGAGAAATCAACCCACAAACGCATCTGTCTCCTTCTCTGTGTTACCCAGACAGTATTCCAGACTGTTACAACCTGGAACAACAACCCCCTCAGTTCCTGAAGTGAACTTTTCCATGTTTTCAAAACTCTGCATTGATGCAATGGTTTCACAACATCAGAATTATATGTTTTCAAGATCAGCTCTTGTAAAACATGCAATTTTGAAAAGAACATTGGTCATGAGTTTTAAAAAATTACCCCCTATTCAATTAGGAAAGCAGAGTTTGGCTCCAGGGCAAGGGAAGACTTTTAAACCTTCATGACAAATTTGCATAAACACCCTAGTTTAAAATGAAAAAGAAAGCCCAGCCTTCTGATGACAGGCTTTGCTTCAATATAAACCTCACTGAATCTCAGCTCTAATTTAACTGTTTCTGTTTCCAAAGACAGATCTTCAAGGGCTTTTCAGATATACCAGTTCCCTCAGAGATAAGGTGATAGATTTTTGGAGCCAATGCCTTAGACAGGTCTCAAGTCTAAGACCCCAACAGACACCATGTGTGCACCTGTACCACAAGTCAACCAGTGCCTTCCCAGCAAGTCAGAGCAAAGCCCATGTAGGTCTTACCTTGGGGCTGCCTGTGGTGAGATGGGTGCACACGGCATCTTATGACTAAATGGCAAATCTTGATGACTAAATGAGCCTATCCAGGTATATGTTGAATAGGGTTGGCAGAAGAAAGAGAAAGAGCATGTTCTTTGGGCTCTTCTTAGATCAAAGGAGGTGAAATTATAAGAGAGAAGATAGGATTTAACAAGTGAGTATGGCTGCTGAATCATATTGATATTTCTTTTAGTCTCCAGTGTTTTGGAGCACCTAGAAGGAAAAACCTAAAATTATGGAATTGTAACCCATACCAAACTCTGAAATCTGTTCTACAACTAATTGTTGCAATATACTTTGAACTTATTGCTTTTTTGTATATATGTTATTTTTCACAAAAAAGAGAGAAGAAAGAGTATAATGAGAAGATAGGATTTAACAAATGAATATGACTGCTGAATCAATATGTTGGTATTTCTTTTGGTCTCCAGTGTCTTGGAGCAGCTAGAAGAAAAAAATGAAAAATTGTGGAACTGTAACCCATATCAAACTTTAATATCTGTTGTATGACTACTTGTTAAAATTTACTTGGAAATTTATTGCCTTCTTGTAGATATGTTATTTTTCACAATAAAAAAAATGAGCAACAGTGGCTCAGCAGCAGAATTCTTACCTGCCATGCTGGAGACCTGGGTTCAATTCTTGGTACATGCCCATGCCAAAAAAAAGTTAAAAAAAAAAACAAATTGTATACTGCTGCAGGAACAAAAAAGAATGGGAGAAAGATCAAAGGTGATGGTGGAGTTATACAGAGAAGGTAGGGTTCCACAATGAGTATGATTGCTGAATCATTATATTAATATTTCTTTTAGTCTCCAGTAACTTACAACAGCTGGTAGTAAAAACCTAAAACTGTGGAATTGTAACCCATACCAAACTCTGAAATCTGTTCTACAACCAATTGCTGGCATGCTTTGAAATTTATTGCTTTTTTGTATATTTATTATTTTTCACAAAAAAGAAAAAAAATCAATTATAATGATTAAAAAAAAATTCCTTCTAGCCTCCAGTGTTCTGGAGCACCTAGAAGGAAAAGTCTGAGATGATGGAATGGTAGCTCATGACAAACTCTGGGATCTGTTCTGCTGTAACTACTTGTTAAAGAATGCTTTGAAAATTATTGATTTTTCTTCCTTTGCTTTGTATATATGTTATGTAATACAATTTAAAAAGTTTTTAAAAATAAACAGTAATAGTGGGAAATTTCAATACACCACTCTCTTCTATAGATAGAACAACCAGACACAGATCAACAAAGAAATAGAAACTTGAAAATTTGATAAATGCTTTAGAACTAACAGACATATATAGGTTATTACACCCCAAAACATCAAGATAGACAGTCTTCTCTAATGCTCATGGAATGTTCTCCAGGACAGATCATATGCTGGGGCACAAAACAGGTCTTTATAAATTTTAAAGACTGAAATTATTCATAGCATGTTCTGCGATCACAACACAATGAAGCTGGAAATCCATAGCCACCAAAGAAGCAGAACTTTCACAAATATGTGGAGATTAAATAATGTACTCTTAAACAACCAGTGGATCAAAGAAGAAATTGTTAGAGAAATCGGTAAATATCTGTGGATAAATGAAAAGGAGAATTCAACATATTGGAATTTATGGAATGTGGCAATAGCAGTGCTAAGAGGGAAATTTATCTCCCTAAAGAAGAAGGAAGGGCAAAAATTGAGGACTTCACTGCTCACCTGGAGGAACTAGAGAAAGAACAGAAAAGGAACAGAGATGCTCTGTGCCTCAGTTTCCCCACATATGAAATGAGCAGCCAAAACTAGAGGTCCAGGTCTAATGTCTTTCCCAAACCTAGCATTTTGTAGGAATACAGAGGTGGGAACGGGGCAGGAAGGCACAGGCAGAGGGAAGTGGACATGGTTTTCCAGATGGGGTGAATGACAGGTGGAAAGGGAGCAGACCTTTAAGCATCTGAAAATGTGTCAGAAATTTGATGAGCATTATTGAACTTAAGTCCCTCCTCAAGAGAATACTCTTACACTGGTAGCACCAGACCTGTTTACAAATGAAGAACCTGAGCTCAAAGAGGTTATTTGAACAAGACCCATATAATTTCTCAGTGGAAGCTTGTCTACACTAAGCAAACAAGCCATGTTACAAAAATAATAACACTTAGGGAGTGCTTGCAGCAGATCTACCCTAAGCACTTTACAAATGTGAACTCTGCTAAATCACCTAACAGTCCAATGAGATGAGTGCTGTGTTTATCCCCATTTTACAATTGAGAAAGCAAGCACAGAGGTTAAACAGCTTGCCCAGGGTCATACAAAGAGAGAGAGAGAGAGAGGGAGCTGGAACTCAAACCCAACAGGCCAGATTCAGAGGTTGGCGCTTGACCTCTTGCCATATTGCCTTGCTGGGCAAACAAGAAAGTGCACTCACCTCTGAAGGGAGTGAAGAGGAGAAAGGAGGTGAGGCAGGACCGAGCACACAGGAGAGTCTCTTGTCCGCTTATGAGAAGGAAGGAGATCTCCTGACACCGCTGTGAGGGTGCTGAGTGAGATTTAGAATGGGGTGTGTGGAGTAGCCCGGAGGTAAATTAGAAATGTTTGCAATTTAGCAGGCCATATCTGTAGACACCTGAAATACTTCCTAAGCAGGGAAGGCAGAGGAATGAGGCTCAAGTGTAGGGGAGGTGCTGGTGCAGCTGCCGTGTCTGCCCCTAGCAAGGATCTCATACCTGTGCCGTTATTCCTGTGGTGGCCGCAGGCATGGACTTTGATTCCATGGAGCTCCTGCATTGATTAGAAAACCAGCAAGCTCAGAGAATATCTGGGAAGCTTAGCTAGGACAAGAGGACCCTGCTAAGCAGCTGACAAGTAAGCCATTCATATTAGTACAACAGAAATTTCTTCAGTGGTTCTCAGTTCTGGCTACACATTACAGTCCTTTAGAGCATTAAAAAAATTCCAGTGCCTGGGCCCCATGTCTGAGCCAGCATTCTTGTCCCATGAGACAGGTATTGTGGGGTAGATGGAAGGTTCCTATACTTGATTCCAGCCCACCTGGCATTGGACCAGCTTTCTCTCAAGTGTGGTTAAGGGTCTTTGGCAGCAAAAATTGAACATATACTCAAGCTAGTGCTAGTAGAGGGGGGCATTCCTAAAAGGCTGGGGGGGGGGGGGGAGGGTGCGTTGGGGAGTAAGAAAGAGAGAGGAGGTGCCTCAGAAAACCCAAGCAGAGGAAACACAGCTGGACCTCGGGAAACAGGATCAGCAGGTTCCCTCTTCTTTCAAGCTCATCTCTGCCTCCCCTGAGCCTCAGCTCCAGCTCTGTCCTCTCTCTGCTTGCTTGCCAGCCTGCATGTGGTTGAAAATGACCATCCCAGCCCAGACTTAGCCGCGTATCTCGATGTCATCTAGTCCCATAGCAACAGTTGAAGAGGTGGGTCCTACCTAGAAATGGGTCTTCCTTGGGTCAAGTGTCCACCTCTGTCCCATCTGCTGTGGCCAAGGGGTCACAGGGTCATGCAAATCTCAAATCCTCTTCTCTAAAGGGGGTAATATGTGGACCCAGGCTGGGCCATCTCCAGCTGTGAGGGTCAAATGTAGGCTTGAGTGTCAGGCCCTGTGCCATGGGAGAAAGCATAGCTTCCCTGAGATCCTGGTTCTCCTTCTCTGGTCACCTGGCTCCAAGGACAGAAGCTCACTGAGCCCCCAGGCTAACACCTTGTGGCTCTTGGCAGATTTCTAACAGTTTCCCAGGAGTTCTGAGCTGTTACCCAGGCAGGGAATGAAGGCTAGGCAATTCTGAATTCCAGGCAAGGTCCAGCCTCTGGCTTCTTGGGAAGTTCCCTGAATCTCCTTAAAGTAGGAATATCACAAGAACTTTGGGGGTGATTGTGAAGATGGAATGGGGCAGCCTGTACCAAATGCTCTGAGCTCCCCAGTGGTTCTCGCTTCCTCCTCCTCCTGGGCAGGTAAGAGAGGTACAGGAATCCAACAGGGCCATAAAGTACGTTTAGAACAATAAGCAGTTACTGGGCACTTCCAGAAGATCCCTGGTCAACATTTAGTTACTTTAAGAGCAGCAACTAAATCTTTTCCTCTTTGTAGCATCAGCACATAGCACAGTTCTTGACTGATAGTCGGTGTTCAATACGTTTCTATTGTATTGAATTAGAAAATGTATTTCTGATTTTCCCAAGAAAGCTTTTGTTAGAATGTTTTTCTTAACTTATCTATTCATTCATTCATGCTTTCATCCAGTAAATGTTAATTAGTAGTTCTCTTGTTCCAAGGGAACTTGACAGCAGGCAACAAAACAAACTCCCTGCCCTCTGGGATTTACAATCTAGTGGGAGGAAATAAGTAATAAACAACAGGTGATAAGTAGAGAAGAATAAAGTGGGGAAGGAAATTGGGAGTCCTGGAGGTTTGGTAGGGTGGTTGCAATTTTAAATCAGGTGGTCAGGGGAAGGTCTCAGTAAAATATGCTGGGATTGATGGACTCCTTCTACTCTTGAGCGTACTTTATGTCTTTCCAGCTTTTATCTATTCTGAGTAGTGCTGCTATAAATACATTTGCCCATGTCTTTTGGTGAATATACGAATGCACTTCTATTGGGTATATGTCTAGGAGAGGAGTAGCAAGACGTGGATCCTGGGAAAAGGTTCCTGGAGGAAGTTTCCCTGAGAAGGGAACATTTGAATTAAGTTGATGAGGGAGCCAGCCACATGTGGGTGTCTGTGGGAGATGGGTTCAGATGGAGCCAGCAGCCACACAAAGGCCCTGGCGTGGGAGCAGGCCAGTGTTCAAGGACTAGTAAGGCCTCACATCTGGAGGGACATGAAGGCAGAGCAGGGGGTGCAGGCAGGGAGTGGCCAAGTCCAAGATGACTCCCCGACTCCCACCTGGGGTTAGCCTGAGTGGTAAATTTGAAGGGTGAGCTCAGTTATTCAACTCTGGAGTTGCTGAGTTTGAGATGCTACATAGACTTGTAGGTGGGGCTAAGGACACTGTTGGAAATGTGAACCTGGAGTTCAAGGAAGGGGCTGGGCTGGAGTGTAGATTTTTAAATCTTTTTATTTTTTTTCTTTCCAGATAAGGAAAAACAAGTTTGTGACACCAGCGAGCTGTTTGACCTTGGGCAACTTTCACATCCTCTTTGAGCTTCAGTCCTTTCTTGTGTCTCATGGACTCAGTTACTCCGGCTTTCCCTTTCTCCTCTACATAACTCTTCCTGCCCTTTTAAACAGATCACCACCATCAGCACACAAACATGCACTGTTTTCTCCCAATCCTCCGTAACTTCCTTTCCATTTCCTTGGTCCCCTTCAAGGTAAATGTCTAGAAAGAGTTGCACAGGCGTGTGTCTCCACTTCTTTGTCTCCCATTCACTGCTTGCTCCTCTGCAACCCAGTTTTCACGCTAGATCTGCTTTTGTTGAACTCATCAATAACATTCACATGGCCAAATCTGTCCCCTCTTAACTGACCACTCAGTAGTATTCAATGCAGTTGACCACATGGCTCCCAGTCTGCCTTCCCTTTGGGGGTCTCCTTCTGCTTCTCTACTCAACCCCATTTTATTGGCTGGACCTTCCCTTTTCCCTTCCTCTGAACACTGAGGTTCTTCGAGCCTGGTCCCAAGCCCTCTGCTCTAAATTATAAGGTCCCCAAGAGCAGAGACAAGGTCTGTCTGCTCTGTCCGGGAAACCCCAAGGTTTAGAACAGTTTCTGACACATGGCAGTTGCTAAATGAATGAAGGAATGAATAGATAAAATACTAAAGATGGTGAAGATAGATTGATGGATAGATAGATGGATCGGGAAGTCCTATGGGGATACTGCAGATAATTTTGATCTTGTTTTTAATCATAATTATTATGGGCCTTGTTTTATTGTTTCTTTCAACTCCTTCCATGGTTTCCTAGATCCAATGACTGCTCTAAAGATTGGTGAAATCGTGGCTTTTTTCCCAGGGACTCATTTTCGAGCTTGCAGATCTCCGTAGCACTGAGCTGGAGAAAGAGGCAGCTAAAGCAGAGGTTGCCATGGTGATTACTTGATGTTGGCAAGGAGAGTAATTGCAGCCTCAGCATCCTGTCGGGCTGGGGTGAGCAGGGCCTCAAGTCTATGGGGATGGAAAGGACAGCTTCTGCTAATAAGGAACCCTGTCCATACACTTTGGAGCAGGCAGCAAGGGGGCAAGGGGTCTGCAACTCTCCAGCTGCGTGTCTGGTTATCTGACAAACAAGAACAAATACATGTTGGACAATCACTGATATACAAATACAGAGGCTGGAGACCAAAGATCAAATCACTTGGCAAGTCCATGGCTACCTGGTATAAAGCCCATGAACTACCACCCTCTTATTTTAGAAGACCCCTGCCTTATTTAGTAAATTGTTTTATCGGAACATTGCCATGCCCATCTATTATAGATGAATCATATGTTGAGAAGCCATTTATGTTTCCTTTTTTGAAAACGATCTGCTATTAGCCTACCTAATTTTCTATTGGTTGTTAGTTTTTTTTTTCTTTCCTTAGCTATTTGCAGGGACTCTTTATTTTTTTTATCTTAGTATTTATTCATTATTCCACTCATTTAATAATTTGTTCTAAAGTTTTCTTTGGGGGGGGTGCTATAAATAATAAACAGTGTCCTTGTATTTAAATGTTCTGCCTCTTTTGCTTTTTTGTATAAGGTGATTAAATTGTGTTCAAGCTACAAGGTCAGAGCTGAACAGCTGTGACAAATAGCCAATGGCCCACAAAATCTAAAATATATGCTATCTGACCTTTTATAGAAAAGTTTACCAGCCCCTGCCAAAGGGTATGAGCAGCTTGGAGGTGGGGGCTAGAGATCATTTGAATGGTGGTCTACCAGGGTTTGTTTTTTTTCTAATATTCATCGAATGCTTCCTCTTAGCAGGTTCTTTACAAGCATTATCGCATTTACTCTTCACGATAACTCCATTTCCAAGAAAAAAAAACAGCTGGGATGGCCAGATTTAGCAAATACTGCACGGGACATACTTAGGCTCAAGAATTATTCATTGTTTATCTGAAATTCAAATGAACTGGGGGTCCTGCATTTTATCTGGCAACCCTATTAATATCCCTCTCAAGGTCAGACAACCAGTAAGTAGAAAAGCCATCATTTAAGCCAGAGCTTAAAATCCTTGCTTAAAATTTTTGTCATGGGCAGGGGCAGCCCATGAAAAGGATAACTAGTGGGTCTACCACCAGCAAGCTGGGGGCAGGGCACCCAATTTCTCCAAGCCTCAGCACGTCCAAGTCCTAGAATGGCTTAATAAGCCCCCAAAATGCTAGTAAAACTCTCTAGCTCCCTAAAGGATGGCAGTGTAAGAAAGAAAACACTTAGGGACCCACGGGACATCTCTTGTGTTTCAGACATGGCTGCCATTTTCCAAAAGCATCTGGTAAAAAAAATCTTTTCCAGAATGAATGATCCTTTTTACCAACCCCACAGGGCCTCGAGTGGCATCCACCTCGTGAGCCACGCAGGTGTGGGTCTCCCCCCTTCTCCCTCGGCTTCAGGGGCCTGGCAAATTTCTAGGTTGAGAAACCTCTACGTGGGGGAGACGGTGGTGTTCCCCGAGTCTGTGGTAGTGTCCATCCCTGAGGAGTCTACCCTTTGAGCAGGGAGAATGTTTTCTAAGGTCGGGCAGCCCCCAAGCATGGCCTTTCCACTGCAGCTGAGACCTCAGCCAACCTTAGTGGAAAGAATGAGCCCCTTTGGAATTCTGCTTGGCAGAAGCATCTCTGGAGTTGACCTCCACTGACATAAAACAGAAGTTCCTTAGCACAGCATTCTAGGCCCCCAACTTGCTTTCCAACTCCACCCCCACCCCCTCTGCAACACAACACTCAGTAGACTCTCACCTCCAGGCTTACCAGGAGTTGTTCCCTGTGAGGAAAGGGTCGGGGAGGAGGGCAGACCTTTCCACCCCTCTGTGCCAATGGGTGGGCCATTCTTTCTGCTTGGACCAATTCTTCCCATCTTCCCCACCTGTCCAAAGGGTCCTCAGCCCTCAAAACCCAACCAAATCAAAAGTCACTGTCTCAGTGCCATTTCCCATCTCCAGACCACTCATAACCCCTTCCTGTATTCTCCCACCTTTGGGGAGCTTTCAGTCATTATGCCCTTTGGCTCAATGTATTTGTGTGACTGTCCATCTGTCTGTCCATTTCCCTCGTTAAGAAAGATATCCTCATAAAGACGATAGGATTGATATATTCAATTTATCTCTCTACCTGCCCAGGAAACAACACCAGGGTCCTTACCCATCACAAATGCTGAATTAAGATATCCGGAGGAAGCAGAATTCTCTTGGCCAAGAAGCATAAATGATAAAAATGCATCCGCAGGTTAGAGAGCCACCTCTGATCCCCAACAAAGCCAATCAGAGAACGTTGCTCCCTGGTGGATGCAGTGATGAGAATTAGGAATCCATGGTAGGCACATTGCATATATTATCTCAGCTAATCTGCATAAAGGTTCCATTGTTGTAACAAGACTACGGCCCCATTTTATAGGTGAGAAAGCTGAGGGCATGGAATAAATTGCTCAAAGGTGGGGAGCCAGGGAGAAGGGGAGTGGATGGTCTTGCATGCCTTCTCTCTTGGCCCAAGCAAGGTGGATAAGCCCAGGCAGCTGTGTATCCCCAATTTGAAGACAAGGAAACTGCGGCTTAGAGAGATGACCTCTGCCCCTAGACACACTGCCAGTTGGGGAGTGGATACAGGCAAGACTCTTACCAGTCCCTGGATTAGGGATTAACATGATCCTTGTCCAAAATATGTTGGTTAAATAAAGACTCAGGTAATGAAAGAATGGCTGTGCCTTCCCACCCCATGTCCAGTGCCTTTCCATCATTCCACATCTCCAGGGCCTCTGCTTCCTGTAGACCTCATTTCCAAGCGTGGGGCATTCAGAGCCTATCAGAACCCTGCTGAAAGAAAACTGATTTCTCTGCGCTGCATGCTCCAAATAAAGCACAGACTTACTAAAATGCAGGAAGGCATGTAGCCAACGAAGAATCTCAAGTCTAATAATTTCCTGGGTGCTTGCTCTGACCATGGTGGGACCAGATGCTGTAACAAATGGGATGATCAGTGTCGGAATTTTATACTAATTCCTCACTTATGGGGTGATTCCACAGACATAACCCTTCTGATGATCTCACTTACCAGATGAGATGAGCAGAGCATGGACTTGCTTCCACAGTGTTTACAGAGTTAAAAATGACCCTTGAAAGCACCAAATAATTTTCCCCAGCCTCGTACCTAGTAAGGAGTAGGTCCCGAGCTCTTTGCACTGCAACATTATAGGTAACAAGTAAATAATGTTTATATCCAGTAATGGATTGTACTGAATTGTACCAGATCAGATTCAGTAAAACATTGCATGTGCTCATAACAAAGAGAAACCCTTTTACAACCGCGGTCACTTCCCTTGTCTCTTTCCCCTGGGTTGAACAGCTGCCTCGGCCCTAATAGCCACATGGTCATCCTCCTGACATTTTCATGTACAGAGAGAGAGAGAGAGAGAGAGAGAGAGAGAGAGAGAATTCAGAAGCTGCTGAATTGCCAACTGGTCTACTCTAAATTCTCCTGTTTTAGGGCCCCCTTAAAATCAGCAACCTATAAGCCTCAACCTCTCCCTATAAAAATGTACATTAGGAAACAATGAGCAATATAGATATATCATTGGCATTATAGGTTCAAGACATGTGTTAAAGCAAAACAAGAAGAATTTGCATAGCAGCCCAAGAAGCTCAGGCTTTTCCATCCATGCTTTCCATAGGTATTTATAACTATCTACTGCATACCTGTATGTGCCTCAAGCAACCTGGGAGGAGGCAGGATAGAAAACACTATCCCCGTTTTGAACCTGGAGAAACAGACTCAATGAGGCAGATAGACTTGCCCAAGGTCTTGGAGCTCATGAGGGACAGGGGCAGCCTCCAGTTCCTCCCCCTCCAGCACTCAGCCTAACAGAGAAGCATCTAAGGGCTACCCTTGAGCCAAGAAACTGGTTCCCTTCCTGCCACCCCACCAATCCACATGTACCAAAATGTGACTGCCGGCTCCCAGAGCTAGCTTTGAATGGTCAGAGGGTAGGTTGTTTTGGGCTCGCACGCTCTGCAGAGCCCCTGGCAGCCAGAAAATGTCTGATGAGTTCTACTGAGTCTGGTTGGAAGAGAGCCCCAGGGGGTTGCTGATGGCCCCTCCTTACTCAAAACTGCTCCACATCTAGAAGGGAAACATCTGGATGCTCCAGACCTCTGGGGAACCTGCGAGAGAATGCCCCCCATTTCCAAATGCACACTGGTTTCCACTGGCCAATTAAGGGCATGGACTTCATGCAGAAAGGAGGAGCTTTGGAACCTGAGTGCAAGCTCCAGTCCCCCACTGTCCAGCTGTGGCACCTTTATGGGTCACCTAGCTGGTCTCTGTGTCACAGCAGTCTCATGAGGATTAGACGAGGTAACGTATGAGAAGGTCCTGGCACTGGGAGACACTCTGCAGATGAAATCGTTCATAAATCTTTCTCTATTATATATTTTTACATGTTCATTGCAAATAAAGTATGAGGATAAAGATGAGAAGAAAAACATAAAACTCACCCATAATCTTGGCACCTAGAAACTAGTCACTTATTGGAGATCAAATCCACAAAAGACACAGTCAAAGTCTTATTCTGCATTTCTTTGGGAGTGAACCCATTTGTAAATATGACCTTTGAAGATGCTATTATTAGTTAAGGTGGGGACGCATTTGTGAGGAGGATCTTTGGCTATCCTGTTTAGATGAGGCCAAACTGAATCAAGGCAGACCTTATCAGACTCTGATGCAGGCTTGACCTCAGGTGAAGGAGACATGGACAGAAGGAAGATTGGTGGAAACCACACTCCAACAGAGATATTCTGGCTCCAAGTCCAAGAAGTCCTGCACCACCCCATGCCTTTAAAACTGGATGATTTGGGTCTTCGCTTCAGGAGTCTGCATTTCTCTGTCGGTGTTAAGATTGCAATGTTGCCAACGAAGAATGTCGATGAGGGGTGAGGTTTCCACGACACTGTCATAGCAATGGGCTCTAGCCCTGATTGATGCTATCGATGTGGTGTGAAATTGCCTACTCTTGAGCTCAAAGTGGCCCCTTCCCCTGGAGCTAAGCTTCCCGGAAATCATTCATCGGTTCCTGTCTCCACTGCACCTCTCTACGGGCAAATGTTTCTCACATCCCCCGTGAGTGTCTCTGAATGATTTCCTGTCATTTTCTGCATGAGAGTGTGGGCAAACTGCTTCATTCCCAACCACTTTGAGCTTGTTGACAAAGTGGCTTGAGTCATCGTTCAGCCATCAAAAAAGTTATTGAATCCCTTCTCTGTGCCAGCATCTTGTGGTGTGCTGGGGTATAGAAAGAAAGGAAATGGCCAAGGACCCCTGCTCTTTGAGAAAACTCTGTCTAGGAGAGATAGGCCTATGAGCAGAATCCCGGTACAGTGAGGTCGAGGAGCATAGAGGAGAGAGAAATGGGAAAGCTTGGCTTCAGGGGAATGACATTGGACCTGGATATTGGAGAGTTAAATGGGAGCTGACCAGAGGGAGTTGGAGGGAATGTGAAGTGGGAATAGCATGGGCCAAAGCAGGGTTACAGAGGCCAGGGTTGGGTGTGATGGGAAGAAGTAGAGAGAGGAATTGTGTGTAGTCAGACAATGATGAGCCTCAGCGCCAGGCTGGGGAGTTTTTTTTTTTTTTAAAGCAATTTTACTGAGATAAATTCACATATCATACAAACCATTCGAATACATAATCACTGGCTCACAGTGTCATTACATAGTTGTGCGTGCATATCTTTGATCAATTTTAGAACATTTTCATTCCTCCAGAAAAGAAATTAAAGGAAAAAGAAAACCCAAATCCTCCATACCCCTTCCTCACCCTGTTTATCCGTAGTGTTGGTGTGGTACATTTGTTGCTGTTGATGAAAGAATATTAAGATATCATTGTTAACCATAGTCCATAGTTTGCATTAGGTACATTTTTTCCACACACTCCATTGTTAACTCCCTGTAATAGTGTCATACATTTGTGCTAGTTCATGAAAGAGCTTATTTATATTTGTACAGTCCATCACAGGCATTGTCCAACACAAGATTCACTGTGTTATAAATTTCCATGTTTTAACCTCCAGCTTTCCTTCTGGGGACATATATGACTCTAAATTTCCCCTTTCCACACACTCACCATTCAGCACTATTAATTGTCCTCACAATAATGTGTTACCTTCACCTCCACCCATTTCCAGATGTTTATGTTCACCCTAGTTAAACATTCTGCGCATGTTAAGCAAGTGCTTGTGGAGCTGATTTTATCCTGTCTGCAGACAGCTACTGGGCAGATGCAATTTACCAGCTTATCTCTAGGTATACCCAGAAGTGGGGGAAAGGCTGAACAGAATCCTTCCATCAGATTGACCTCTAAAATAGATCACTAAGGCCAAGAACACATGACCAGCAGTACCAGGGCTCGGGGTGGTGACAAGGCTGCCCGAATCACTGGACCATCACAGCTGATGCCCGTTTCCCTTGACCTGAGAGGCCCTGGCTGCACACCGCTTACAATGCAGGCTGGAGCAGCTCCCATGATGCTGCTGCCTTGAGAATGAATTTTTTTCTTGCTATCAAATCCATGCATTATTCTATGACTCATTGAAAGTAGTTCTCTGCTCTAATTCAGGCTCTTGACTCTTTAACAAACCATGGCAGTCAATGCTCCAAATTCAGTGTCGATTTTATTATTCTCTTGCTTAAGTAACTTTAATAATAGCAATAATATTAGTAACAATAACAGCTACCATTTACAAAGTGCTTTCTCTGTGCCAGGCACCATGCCAGTGCCATTCCATACAGAGCTTCCACTGCCTCTCATTCATTACTCCTACCTGTATTGGGCTGCCTTACACAAATGTTGTGGCTTTTGAGGCCCTTTATAATTCAGAGCTTTGTCAACAAAGCCAAATTCAAATCTGAATTAGTTAGGATATTAGGTTCAGCTGTGTAATAGACAGTCACACTAACGACGGTTAAAACAGGATGGAAGTTTCTCTCTCTCTCATGTTGACATCCAAGCAGACATCGCAGGTCTTCTCTGCAAAGCCATCAGGGACCTGGCTCTTTCTGTCTTATTGCTCTGCTAACTCAAAGGTGTTGCCTCCTTCCTATGGTCCGTGATGACTCACCATCACCACATCCTACTTCCAGCAACACTGAAGTTGCTCAAACCACTTGCATTTAGATCCTACAGTCCAGATCTCACCATACGGCTGGCTATACCTCACTGCAAGGGAGGCTAGGAAATGCAGTCTTTATTCTGAGAGGCATTTTTAGTGTTAGGATAAAACAGATACAGGGGTTCTTCCAGCAGTCTTTTCTCCACCATTTTTTTTTTTTTTTTAGCCTTTTCTGTTTTCATTCCAGCCCTCCAAGAAGCTGGCACCAAGATGAGACTAGCTGTGCAAGAGATTTATTAGGGAAATGCTTGTGTGGAAAATTGGGGTGGGGGGTGGGGGAGATGTGCTGGGAAGGTTATCAGACTCTGATGCAGGCTTGACCTCAGGTGAAGGAGACACGGATGGAAGGAAGACTGAATGGAAACATCTTATGCCAGAAGGCGTTGCTGAGAGAGTTCAGCAAGGCAGTCAGGGACTCCTTAAGCCAAAGACAACCCACAGGCAAAACCTGGTATGATGGTTTGGAGATTTTATGGACCCCAGAAAAGAATATGTACTTAAAGTTAATCCATTCCTGTGGATATAGATTTATTGTGGGTGGGGCCTTTTGATTAGGTTATTTCAGCTAGGCATGCCCCAGGTGGGTCTTGAACCTTTTAATGAAGTCCATTTTAAGAGGATGAAATAGAAAGAGAGAATAGAAGCTGATATTCTTACAAAGGAAAAGCTGAGCTTACTTATAATGATGCAAACAGTCATCCCCAGAGAACTTCTTTTGTTGCTCAGATGAGGCCTCTCCCTCTAAGCCAACTTGACAAGTGAACTCACTGCTCTCCCCCTAAGTGTGACATGACTCCCAGGGGTGAAAATCTCCCTGGCAACATGGGACCTGATTCCCAGGGATGATTCAGAACCCAGCATCATGGGAATGAAAAAGACTTCTTGACCAGAAGGGGAAGAAAGAAATGAAACAAAGTCTCTGTGGCTAAGAGATTTCAAACAGAGTTGAGAAGTTATCCTGGATGCTATTCTTACATATTATGTAAATATCCCTTTTTAGTTTATAGTGTATTGGAGTGGCTAGAGGAAAGTACCTGAAACTGTTGAACTGTGTTCCAGTAGTCTTGATTCTTGAAGAAGACTGTATAACTGTACAGCTCTTACAATTTGACTGTGTGATTGTGAAAACCTCGTGTCTGATGTTCCTTTTTATCCAGGATATGGACAGCTGAGTAAAATAATAATAATAAGGATAAAATAAATAAATAATAGGGGGAGATAAAAGGTAAAAATTAGGAAGATTGAAATACTGTGGGTCAATGAGAGAGAGGGTAAGAGGTATAGGATGTATGAATTCTTTTTTTCCTTTTTATTTTTTTTTCTGGAGTGATGCAACTGTTCTAGAAATAATCATGGTGATGAATCCACAACTAGGTGATGATATTGTGAGCCATTGATTGTATAATATGATTGAACTGTATGTGCATGGATATTTCTCAATAAAAATATTGAGAAAAAAAAAAAAAAGAACAGAAGCTAAGAGAGAAAGTCACAGAAACAGAGAGGAAAGTCACTGAAGCCAGAAGCTGGAAGCAACAAAACCCAGAAGAGAAGGGCTAGACCAGCAGGCACTACCATGTGCCTTCCCATGTGGCAGTGGAGCCAAGGATGGCCTGCAGTCTGTCTTTAGGAAGAAAGCATTGCCTTAATGATGCTTTCATTTGGAAATTTTCACAGCCTAAGAACTGTAGCTTGTAAGCTGATAAGTCTCCATTGTTAAAAGCCAGCCCATTTCTAGTATATTTCATTTCATCAGCTTCAGCAAACTAAAACACCTAGCCTCCTAGGTTACCAGGCATAGTCATTGGCTGGAAGTAGCCCATGGCAAGTTGGGTGTTACAGTGATGGGTTTCAGTGTGGTGGCTGGAGTTGTAGGTCCTTCGTGCTCTTTGAAGTTAGAGATCTAGAGGCACATGTTCACTGTCCCTACACTGTGCAAACTTGGGCAAGTAGCTTAATCCTCAAGCCCCTTGGTTCCTGAATCATAAAGTGGGGGAACTATTTCTCACTCATAATGGGGTACAAAGATTAGAGATAATATTCATACTCTGTCTAGCACACCAGAGACAAGCAATGATTGGTCACTTTTATTACTGCTGTCGTTGATGATGTTGTGATTATTTATTAGAGGCTTTTAGGCAGTCAAAAGACACGAGCAGACCTGCACATCAGAAAGATCCCAACAATACTGGACCTCATCACGGCCTCATCCCTTGGCCATCTGGAACTACCAGCTAGCCCTTGAAAAGACAAACTCCCTTTCTTTTTCCAAAATGACTTGAGATGACTTACAAAAAAAGGGCCCATTGTGGCAAGAGGGCTAAAACAGAACTGGAAATAGAAAGGGCAGGACCAAGAGGAGGTAGGCTGAGGAAGCAAAGCGGGACAACTCTGCTTCAGCAGGTGCATGGCCAGGAGGTCCTGCACTGCTGTCCTGGCCCCCAGGGCCACCTCCTGCTGGCAGAAGGAGACATGCCTCCAGCCGGGTGTGAGGAGCTCAGGTTTCTGGGACAAGTTTGCTCTTTCCAAAGCTGCTGACTAATAAGGGACATTTCAAACAAGAAGTCCGCTTTGTACAACAGATATCCCATTCAACTGAATTTATCAAACACCTCTGCCAGACCTGGGGAAATCAGAAGTGCAAATAGAGCCCTTTCCCTAGAGAAGCCCACTAGCAAGAGAAGTGTCAGTAACAAACACTACACAGGTGGTTGTGATGGAATGGCAAGTGTGGAAGTTTGAAGCTATTATGTACTCCAGAGAAGGTTATGTTCTTTTAATCCCTTTTTGTAGGGGCAGACCTATTGTGGGTGGGACCTTTTGGTTAGGTTATTTCAACTGAGATATAACCCATCTCATTCAGGGTGGTTCTTAATGCTCCTACAGGAGCCCTTTATAAGAGAATAAAACATACAGAAGCTAAGAGATAAAATTCAGAGAAGCTGAGAGAGCAACCAGAAGTTGAAAGCAACAAAACCTGGGAGAAAAGGACCAGCAGACACCGACCATGTGCTTTCCCATGTGTCAGAGGTGTCCCGGATGCCGGCAGCCTTTCTTCAGAGTCCAGGTATCATCCTGCTGATGTCTTACATTGGACATTTTTCATGGCCTAAGAACTGTAAATTGCAAGCTAATAAAACCCTCTTGTAAAAGCCAACCTATTTCTGGTATATTGCATTCCGGCAGCTTTAGCAAATTGAAACAACACGTGGAATTGGGTCTGAGGGACAGGGACACATGGAGCAGAGCAGGACTGTGCAGGGCGGCGGGTTGCCCAGGAGCTGGGTGGTCAGAGAGCTAGCAGGCATTCCAGAAGGGTGTGCCGTAAAGATATTATCCTGCAAGGGTGATAACGGGAAAGCAGGCTGTGGGGAGAGACAGTGGGTCTGGAGAGCTGCTGTAGACCTGAGTGCCAAGAGAGCTGGACAGTGAGGTGCTGGGAAGCCTCAGCCGAGTATAAGAAGGAGGTAGTAGGGTTGAATTGGCATTTCAAGAATATTGCACCAGAGGCTGGACTGGGTGCATCATTCATCTTCCACCACAACCAACCCCACTAGACCTGGAGCTCCCCAAATATAAGACAATCCCTTCCTGTTTTCTTAGTACCAGTCATGACCTATCAGAGTAGGTGATGGATCAATGTTACTGACGTGTACACAAGTGAATGAATGAAGTATATATTTAGTCCAACATTTTCCCAAACCAAAAGATTCATAGCTGATCAAATTCTGAAAGGAGGGACAGACATCCCAGTTATTTACTTCCAGCTCACGTACATTAACTCATCCACTTGACAAAATGCAGAAACTGAGGCTCAGAGAGTCTGATGTCCCATCGAGACATTAAATATCATGGTAGAGACAAGATTTGAGAGCAGCTGTAAAGTCTAGTACCCCTATTACCATAGTGCATACACATGCACATAAATAAGCACACATTGAGGCACTCAAGAAAAATACATTCTGCATCTTCAGGGTGTGTGTATGTGTGTGTGTGTGTGTGTGTGTGTGTGTGTGCACAAGCCTGTGCATGCCCACCTTCCTCCAACGTTTTCCACTGAACTATTATATAAATAGATGAGGCCTGTTTGCTCAGGAGCAGCCCTTGTTGGATTCACAGGAGACCCAGCCTGAGATGTCAGCAGAGATAAAACCAAACACATATCAGGAGAAACCCAGACCAGTTCAGCCTGCAAAGGGCAGAGGCTGCACAGCTGCTGGGATGTTTTTAAAGAAAAGGAGCTGCCCTCTAAACACACGTGTTTCCCATTCATCTCCTTTTAAAGCAGAACCTGTCGTCTTGAAAGCAGTGAGTCATCACGGAGACACACTAGTGAAAGGGGCCAAGCTGGCCCCTGCTACAGCTCCGAGGTGAATGGCTTGTGAGGGGCTGTCAGAACAATGAGGCCAGGGTTGCAGGGTCCCCCTTGTTCCTGTTGGCAACGCAGCTCAGGGCCAGCAGTGGGAGCTGACCTCCGCTGCAGGGAATAAGCCGTAGCCTCACAGGTCCTGGAGAGCTGGAGGACAGATTTGTAGGCTTCGTTGCCATCTACCCGACATTGTCAAAGCATTCTCCATCTTTCTCCAGCCAGAGTGTCCCTTCTATTTATATCCAAAGATGTACTTAATGGAAAGTGGAGAAAACTTCAGCTTCTGGGTCCCTTATGGCACAGGTGCCTTCCAAGACCCTGGAAGAGGTTGAGTTAGTGTGCACATGTTCATGTGTTCTTTTTGTAAAATTTGCAAAAGTGAAATATCTCAACTTTAATTGGTTAAGGCCACTGTCCCTTTCCATTCTGAAATTGCCCTGTATCACACTGTCCCTGGAATGGGGTGCATTAGAATGGCCACGCTGGGTACAGCTGAGAAGAAGATGATTGGGGGAAGCTTTTCTGGATTTCATGGGTATGATGGTTAATTTTATGTGTCAACTTGCCTAGCCTACGGTGTCCAGTACTTTGGTCAAACTAGTCTAGGTATTTCCATGAGCTGTGGTTAGCATAACTTTGGTAAAGGAGATTTTAAATAAAATCTTCAAGTACCGGGTCAAGATGGCGGCTTAACAACATGCACGTTTTAGTTCGTCCTCCAGAACAACTGCTAAATAACCAGAAACAGTACAGAACAGCTCCTGGGGCCACATCAGTGACCAGACACACAGCATACCCCAGTCTGGACCAGCTGGACCGGCTGTGAGCACCCCCCAAAACCGTGAGTTCCCAAAGCTGCGGTGGCCAGCACCCCTCCCCCACAGGCCGCTTCCCACAGGGGAAAGGAAAGGACTTTACCAGCAGCAGTGACTGGGCACAATCAAACGCCAATTGTGGAACTAATTAACAAATTCTGACTACTAAAAATAGGCCCCCAGCTTAGGTGAACCCGATCAAAGCCGAGGTTGCTCATTTTTGCCCCAGCACCAAGGGGGCAGGACTGACAGAAAAAGGGGGGAAAAAAAGAAGGAAACAGGTTTTTGTGGCTGTGTATCTACAAAGGCTTGACTGCCTCGGGATACAGCGGCAGGACTTTTCAGGCTGCAACTGCCCCAGGCATAGGCAGAAGTGAGCTCTTTTGGGGGCTTATCTGGAGCCTGTGCCTTCCCCAGGGGAGGGGTGAAGGCCCACCCGGGTGGAATCCCTCCATCAAGGAATTCAGACACCAGTGCTTGGTAATCTGAAGCCATTAAAAACAGCCTACAACCTCTCCTCTGTCTCCAACAAACCCCCAGCCAAAGTTAAAGGTACCACATCATCTTATGCTGGTGGGACCTGCAGTCAGACAAGCGCCACATACTGGGCAGGATAAGAAAAACAGAGTCCAGAGACTTCACAGGAAAGTCTTTCAACCTGCTGGGTCTCATGCTCAGGGAAAACCGACGCAGGTGACTCTTTCCTCCTGATAGGAGGCCACTTTGGTCTGGGAAAATCTGGCTGGGGTCTATAATATCTAAGCAGACCCTCTTAAGTGTGTGGGGGGGAAAGGTACCACACAAGCAGGGCAAGAAACAAGAAAACAAGAACTGAAAAATTCTCCTCTGTTAAACAAAACCTAAGCTAAAGGTCCAGATAAAGCTGAACAGAATGTCAAAGAACAGATAGACAACAAATTCATCCAGCAAGAAAACCCTAGATAAAAGAAGTGAAAGCAATCTCCAGAATAAACTAATTAAGGTAATTAAATGCCTAGATGCCAGCAAAAAATAACAAATCACACTAAGGAAACTGAAGATATGGCCCAGTCAAAAGAACAAACCAACAATTCAAATGACACACAGGAGCTGAAACAACTAATTCAGAATATACGAACAGACATGGAAAACCTCATCAAAAACCAAATCAATGAATTGAGGGAGGATATAAAAAAGGTGAGGAAGGAACAAAAAGAAGAAACTGAAAGTCTGAAAAAACAAATCACAGAACTTATGGGAAAGAAAGACACAGTAGAAGAGATGAAAAAAACAATGGAAACCTACAATGGTAGATTTTGAGAGGCATAACATAGGATTAATGAACCGGAGGACAGAACATCTGAAATCCAACAAGAAACAGAAACTATAGGAAAAATATGAGCAGGGACTCAGGGAATTGAAAGACAATATGAAGCGCATGAATATACGTGTTGTGGGTGTCCCAGAAGGAGAAGAGAATGGAAAAGGAGGAGAAAAACTAATGGAGGAAATTATCACTGAAAATTTCCCAACTCTTATGAAAGACTTAAAATTATAGATCCAATAAGTGCAGCGTACCCCAAAGAGAACAGATCCAAATAGACATACTCCAAGACATTTAATAATCAGAATGTCCAAGGTCAAAGAGAAAGAGAGGATCTTGAAAGCAGCAAGAGAAAAGCAATCCATCACATACAAGGGAAGCCCAATAAGACTATGTGCAGATCTCTCAGCAGAAACCATGGAGGTGAGAAGACAGTGGGATAATATATTTAAATTACTAAAAGAGAAAAACTGCCAACCAAGAATTCTATATCCAGCAAAATTGTCCTTCAAAAATGAGGGAGAAATGAAAACATTTTCAGACAAAAAATCACTGAGAGAATTTGTGACCAAGAGACCAGCTCTGCAAGAAATACTAAAGGGAACACTAGAGACAGATACAAAGACGAGATAAGAAGAGAGAGGTGTGGAGAAAAGTGTAGAAAGGAAGACTATGAGTAAAGGTAAAAGGAAGGAAAATTAGATATGATATATAAAATCCAGAAGGCAAAATAGTAGAAGAAAGTACTACCTATACAGTAATAACACTGAATGTTAATGGATTAAACTCTCCAATCAAAAGATAAAGTCTGGCAGAATGCTTTAAAAAACAGGACCCATGTATATGCTGTCTCTACTCAAAGGTCACGAGGCCAAGGACACAAATGGACATTTACATGTTTATAGCAGCATTATTAACAATTACCAAGTGATGGAAACAGCCAAAATGTCCATCAACAGACAGTTGACTAAACAAACTGTGACATTTACATAAGATGGAATATTATGCAGCTGTAAGACAGAATAAAGTTATGAAGTATGTAACAACATGAATGAACCTTAAGGGCATTATGCTGAGTGTGATTAGCCAGAAACAAAAGGACAAATACTGTATGGTCTCACTGAAATGAACTGACGTTAGTGAATAAACTTAGAATATTTCTTTGGTGACAGAGAACATCAGGAGATTGAAATAGGGTGAGATATTGGGTGATTGGAGCTGAAGGGATACAGATAATGCAACAGGACTGAATATAAAATCTCAGATATGGACAGCACAATACTACCTAACAATAATGTAATTATGTTAAAACACTGAATGAACCTGCATGTGAGAATGATAGAGGGAGGAGGACTGGGGACATAAATGAAATCAGAAAGAAAGATAGATGGTAAAGATCGAGATGGTATAATCTAGGAATGCCTAGAGTGTATAATAATAGTGAAATGTACAATGTACAAATTTAAGAAATGTTTTTGCCTGAGGAAGAACAAAGGAATGTCATTATTGCAGGGTGTTGAAAATAGATGATAATTAATACTTTAAAATGTCACCTTATGTGTGAGACTAAAGCAAAAAATGTTTATTTGTTACAAAATTTATATTTTGACTAGAGCATTTCCTAATATAACTCATGTAGATAGTTTGAGTGAATGTCATAAGTACTTGGAATCTCAGGTAGCATATGAGATTTTGTTGGTTTGTCCAGAGTGATGCCCCGATGAATCCCAGAGTGATTTGATCAGTGACTAGAAAAGTATTTGCAAGCCCCCTTCGGGGAATGGGGAGAGTGGGGAGAAATTCAACTTCCCCAAGTTGAATTCTTGATATTCTCACAAGCAGTGTGGACAACCAAAGCTATAGGCTGAGCCCCCAGGCTTGGGGTTTGTTCACATGAAACTTAACCCCACGAAGGATAGGTCAAGTCTACTTAAAATTTAGTCTACTTAAAATTAGTCACCCCCAAGAGAGCCTCTTTTGTTGCTCAGATGTGGCCTCTCTCTCCAGCCAACACAACAAGCAGTCTCACCACCCTTCCCCTCTCTGTGTGGGACATGACTCCCAGGGGTGTCGACCTTCCTGGCAATGTGGGGCAAAGATCCTGGAATGAGCTGAGACTCAGCATCAAGGGACTGAGAAAAAACCCTAGAATGAGCTGAGAATTAACATCAAGGGATTGGGAGAACCTTCTCGACCAAAGGGGGAAGAGTGAAATGAGACTAAGTGTCAATGGCTGAGAGATTCCAAACAGAGTCGAGAGGTTATCCTGGAGGTTATTCTTATGCATTAAGTAGCTATCACCTTGTTGTTCAAGATGTAGTGGAGAGGCTGGAGGGAACTGCCTGAAAATGTAGAGCTGTGTTCCAGTAGCCATGTTTCTTGATGATGATTGAACAATGATATAGCTTTCACAATGAGATTCTGCGAATGTGAAAACCTTGTGTCTGATGCTCCTTTTAGCTACTATATCAGCAGAAGAGTAGAACATATGGAATAAAAATAAATAATAGGGGGAACAAATGTTAAAATAAATTTAGTTTGAAATGTTAGTGGTAAATGAAAGCGAGGGGTAAGGGGTATGGTATGTATAATCTTTTTTTCTCTGTTATCGTTTTATTTCTTTTTCTGTTGTCTTTTTATTTCTTTTTCTAAATTGATGCAAATGTTCTAAGAAATGATGAATATGCAACTATGTGATGATATTAAGAATTACCGATTGTATATGTAGAATGGAATGATCTCTTAATGTTTTGTTTGTTAATTTTTTTAATTAATAAAAAAAGTTAAAAAAAAATCTTCAAGTAAAGGAGATTAACCTTGAAAATGTGGGTGGTCCTCATCCAATCAATTAAAGGCCTTAAGAGCAAAAACTGAGGTTTCCCAGAAAAGAAGAAATTCTCCCTCAAGACTGCTACATCAACTGTTGCCTGAATTTCCAAGCTACCAGCCTCCCTGCACATTTCTGACTTACCAGTCCCAGCAACTGCATGAGCCAATCGTTAAATAAGCCTCTCTACATACAGATATACATATATCCTAATGGTTCTGTTTCTTGGAGAACCCTGATTGACAAGTGGGGTACCTTTATGTGGTTCACGTTTATGTAATTAAGTGCTTCCTTATAGAGTTTAGTTATTGCTGACCATGTAGGGTAAATTATCAACCCATTGTGGCAGCTCATTTAGCTTTGGGACACGAAAGTGCAGGATGAGAGGTCACACAATGATATAAACAAGTATATGGGGCACCAGAAGTAGGATGGTGGCAGAAGAAAAACAAAATTGGAAATAAACAGAGCCAGATGAAAATACCTCCAATAACCTAACATGTAAAATTGCCCAATTCCATTTTCACCAATACCTAGTCAAAACAGAATACCCAGTATTTCACCAATACCCAGTCAAAACAATACCTAGTCTGTTCTTCCCATCAAGAACAGACTCAATAAAACATCATTTACAATTATAAACACACCATCATTTTTCTCTTTTTTGATAGAAATCTTACAAAGTAAAACATATCCCGATTTCTGCCTTTATAGGGTACAAATTTAGTACTATAGTACTTATGTAATACTATAAATCGTGAGTATAACTTTGTGTGAAGTCCACACTTTATGCAAACCAATTATTGATGATAAAAAAATACAAATTGATAAGTGATTCAGGAGAAAAAACTAAATAATCTTTGGATTCTCTCTATAGAAAATATTATAAAAATCTTTGTCATATGAAAAGGTTTAAAATGGATAGGGAAAAAGCATTATGGAAATGTGTTAGGAACATTAATAGAAATATTATGTTATTTTTAATTAATTAAAGTGATTTAAGAATTAATTTAAAAATTAATTAATGATTAATTTTAGAAATTAATTAATAGAAATACTATGTTATTTTTTTGGATTTTGTATGGTTTGTGGCATTTGTCAGCTTTGTAGAAGTTATAATTCTAAACAAATATTATTTTCATACCTCATTTTTGTTTTCTATCCTGTTCTCTTTTTCTTAGGACTGTTTCCCTCATTATATAAGCTTTAGGCCCTACACACTTGGAGCTGTCCCTGTCTATACCTTTTTGGAAACAAGGCTTGAGATTCAACATGGACACCAAGTAGTTTTTTATGTCATATCCATCAAAAGCTTGACGCAGCTGAGGAATCACACAATGGCAATGAACCAGGACTCAAAAGATGTGAATTATTGTCCTGACTCTACCACCGTGCGACATTGGGCAAGTCAGTTAACCTTATTGAGCCTCAATCTCTACATCTTAAAAGGTGACTGCCGACTTCAACAAAGTGTCTGTGGGAAACAAATGATATGTACAGTAGAGGGGAGAAGACTTTGAATGCTTATTTAAATATCATGTAATTATCCAAATGAACAATCAGTGGTTCACAATGTCATCATATAGCTGTGCATTTATCATCACAATTGACTTTTTTTCTTTTTTGTGAAAAATAATATATACAAAAAAGCAATAAATTTCAAAGCACATCACAACAAATAGTTGTAGAACAGATTTTAGAGTTTGGTATGGGTAACAATTCCACAATTTTAGGTTTTTACTTCTAGCTGTTGTTCTAAGATACTAGAGACTAAAATCATACTCATTTGTCAAACCCAACCTTCTCTGTATAACTTCACCATCATCTTTGATCTTCCTCTCACTCTTTACAGGTATTTAGGCTATGCTCATTCTAACTTTGCCATGTTGGAAAGGACTGTCAATAATATGAGATCGGGGGATGGAACTAGTTGATGTTCTGGAGAGACTGGCCCCTCTACATTTCAGGACTTATCTGGTCCAAGGACCCATCTGGAGGTTGTAGGTTTCCGGAAAGTTATCTTACTGCACGGACCCTTTGTAGAATCTTATATAGCACCCTAACTGTTCTTTAGGACTGGCAGGAATGTTTTGGTTGGGGTTTGGCAAGTTATGATAGTAGCAAAATCTAACTGAGCTCTGCATAAATGTGACTTCCAGAGTAGACTCTCGACTCTATTTGAACTCTCTCAGCCACTGATACCTTATTTATTACAGTTCTTTCCCCTCTTTTGGTTAGGATGGCATTGTTGATCCCATGGTGCCAGGGCCGGCCTTATCCTTGGGAGTCTTCTCCCATGCTGCCAAGGAGATTTTCACCCCTGGATATCATGTAACAGGGATTTTTTAAAACTTTTTTTTTAGTACATAAAAATGACAAAAGGCAGGAAAAACACCCATTATTTCAACACATAAATAAACCACTATCAACAAGTTGGTATATTCCCTTACAGTTTCTTCCATGTTTTCTCTCTTTATATGGATTATGCTGGGTTCACAATTGTGTATTCCACTTTTTTTCTGAACATTACATCAAAAGCATCTTTCCATTCTGTTAAAATGCTTAAATCAATATTTCTGTAGCTCTTAACATCTTGGTGCTTAATTTCTCCATCTGTAAAATGGAGCATGCACCTAAACTTAGCAAATGCCGTGGGCTAACCTGTCTTGGGTGTCCTTGAGTGAAAGATCCTACTGAAGTTTAGAGTCACCTGGGCATTTCCAAAAGGGATCTTGAGATCTGAGCTTCACTGAAACTAATGTTAGAACCGGAAAGGTGAACCCAGGGGCTCTTGTACCTGGCATCTCCTGTCAGGTTTAGGGGAAAAAGGTAAGTGAAGACAAGCTGCACCTGCCACTTCCATCTTGAGATATTTCCCATTTTACCCAGCTCCTTGAGGGCAGAGACCGGGCCTTGCTCCTGTTTGTAGGCAGAGCAGGGCCTTGTGACAGATGGATCAACAGATGGTTGTGTAGCAAACGCCTGAAGGGCCCACATGGCGGGACTTGGTGGGACTGGCTGTGAAATCCACTCAAACCGAGGCCCTGCTGTGGGCTTGAAACAAAGATCTGAGTCAACCATGACCACAGCCCAGCCAAGTAGAAGTCCCTGGGCAGACAAGAGGCTTTCCCCCATGACACCTCTAGACCTCCAAGGGGCTCTGGACAAGGGGATGGAGAGAAAGGAGGATCCTAGAGAGAGAAGAAGGTTCAACCCAAGACCTAGGGCAAACTGCTGAGAGGACTATCAGCCCAAGGATGTGGGAAACCCAAAGTGAGCCTTGGAACATCCAAGCAGAAGAGTTTCTTGCCAAGAAAGAAGAGTTCTTCCATGATTTTCTAGCTCTTCTTGAAAGCCATCTCTAAATGAGACATGTCTTTGCTGCACATGATTCACTGATTTCAAAGGATCTGGGGCCAAGTCTGCCTCAAGGAGCAGCGGTCAATTTAAAGACTTCCCGCCAAGCCCAGACCCTCTGCTCCTCGCATCGGCTCTGTTTTGAGTGTTCTGTGGTTTGCTGTCCTCTTAAAAGCCAGACATGAAGCCAGAATATTCCAGGACACCTGGTTTTCCAAAACATTTGCCTCTGTTCTGGCAGGAAAGAAGGAAAAGGGAAGAGATGCTAACATTTAGTAAACACCAATCTAATACATGTTGTCTACCTTTGCCTTCCATGATCTCTAAGGTGGATTTTCTTACCCTCATCTTGCAGATAAGGAAACTATAGAACAAGGAGATTAAGTAACTTCTACTTGTTATTTGTCCAATAAGCATGTGTTTTGGTTTGTCAAAGCTGCTGGGATGCAATATACAAGAAATGGAATGGCTTTAAAAATGGAATTTATTAAGTTACCAGTTTACATTCTAAGGCCATAAAAATGTCCAAACTAAGGCATCCAGATATAAAGGCTTAAACCAAGAATGGCCCATCTGGGAAGACATTCAACTGGTATCTACTGGTTGTTTGGCGTCTCATTTCAAACAGCTTCCCTGGGGTGTTTTCTTTCTGCATCTCTCATGTTGGCTCTGTCAGCTCTGAAGCTTTTTCCAAAATGGTTGCCTTTTAAAAGGCTCCAATAAGCAACCCCACCTTGAATGGGTCGAGATACATCTCCATGGAAACCATTTAATCAAAAAGATCACACCCAACAAAAGTGAATCAGGATTAAAGAACATGGCTTTTTGGGGGGTACACAACAGTTTCAAACTGACAGAGTACAGGAGTCAGAATTCAGCCCATGTCAGCCCAATGCCAAGGCCTGTGTCTCCCACGACACCATGCTGCCATGTGTATTTCTCAAGAACCAAGACGGTGACAGCCAGAAGTTTCTGGAGCTAGAAAGGGCTCTTCCAGGTTGGAGGCAACCGCATCTTTATTTTGGGTCTGCCTGAGACCCTGTCTTAGTCTCCCAGGGCTGCTGTCACAAAGTTCCACAAGCTGGGTGGCTTAAAACAACAGAAATGTACTGTCCTTCAGCCCCAGAAGCTAAACATCTGTATCAGGAGGTCCGCAGGGCCAGGCTTCCTTGAAGTCTGTATGCCTCTCTCCTGGCTCCCGTCAGTGGCTTGGTGGCAATCCCTGGTGTTGTCTGTCTCTGTTGTCACGTGGCATTCTTCCTGCCATCTGTCTGTGCCATTCTCCCCTTCTCATCAGGACACCAGTCGCATTGGATTAAGGTCACCTTAATCCATTCTGGCCTCACCTTAACTAATAACGCCTTCAAAGACCTTATTTTCAAATATCGCCACATTCACACAGGTCTGCAGTTCAGGACTTGAACATGTCTTTTTGGAGGCCACAGTTTAACCTATAACACCCCCTATGAAAAGAAGAAAGCATTTCAGATCTGGGTATCCCCAGAGCCAGCACAGGGCCCGGGCACAAAGCCGGCACTCGATATACATGTTTGCTGAATGAATGACTGGGAATTCAGTTTTTGAAAAGTAAGGAGGGTATGACCTAGCCAAATCTGTGATCAAGTCAGGGAAATGCAAACCAGGAAAAATTGCTGAATAAAAAAAAAAATTCCAGGTAGCCAGTCATCAAAAGGCCTCTCCGGGCCTGTCATCACGAGTCTTGCTATGAACCTCCCTGCCCTCAAAAGGTGAGCAGGGTGACTTCTCTGTTTCGCCCTGGCTCACCTGGTCCAGGGTGTCAGCCTTCTATGGGGTCTCCTGCCTACAGCCCTGCCCCCACCCCACTCAGTTCCCAATGCTGCAGCCTTTATGTTATGTTCAATTCAACAAATAGAGCACTGCCTGGGTCCCACCCCAGCTCACCAGCCAGGGAAACTTGGGCAAGTTATTTAACCTCTCTGTTCCACAGTGTCCTCTCCAAGCAAAGCAATGCCATGTGGACTTTTGTGAGGACCAAATGAGTTAACACAGGTAAGGGCCTGAAATAGGATCTGGCGCAGGGCACGTGCTTTATACATGTTTACTGCTGTTATTTTATTATTATTATTGTCGGGTTTCGTCAATCAGGAATTGGGGTAGGCACTGGAAATTGAACAGCAAATAAGACAACTCACAGAATTCATTCAAAGAGCTAGACCATTGGATGTGAGACAACCCAAAAGCAAATCCCATCATGGTGTTCTCCTGCTGAAACCCCTCCAGTGCCTTGCTTTTGGGCTGCAAGGTAAAGTTACAGACCTTAGCATATCATCCCCAGGCCTCCATAAACTAGCACCCCACTTATACCTGGGTGCACACAGTTCCAAACATCAGCTCACACTTTTCTGGCTGTGTTCTCTCTGCACTCTTTTCCTTTGTGTCTTATCTTTCTGCTGCACTCCTACATAACCTTCAAGGTCCAGCTCGAATGTCCTCTTCTTTACCAATGACCCTTCTGTCCTTTAGTCTGTGAGTTGGCCTCCTCCAGGGGCCTCCATCCCATCGTGTATGGGATGTAATTTGTCTTCTGTGTTCCCCACTCAGTGTGGCCGCAATGTGATCACAAAGAGGACGGTCCTGTGAGAATCCACCGAACAACCGAGTAAATAAATGCATAAATGAAGTGATTGCACTGTCTGGGAGAACGGGGAAGGAGGGTACTAGCGGACCTTTCCTAAGTCCAAAAATGCTACACTACGGGCTGCTCAGACACATGCCATACATGCTGCTCACACTCTACAAGAGCACACCATTAGAGAAGGTCCAGATTTTTCCATCAACTTTCTATTTGCCCTCAACCCATTCTTCTAGAATTGAGCTATGCGATGAATGAGCAAAGCCACCAGAGGGTGCAGAAATGAATGTTAAAATGATTTACAGCCTGCAAAGATAGAGCCTGGGAAGAAAAGCTAAAAGGATCTGGAGTTCATTAGTTTAGAAAAGGGAAGCCTGGAGAGTGATTTGTCTCTGAGATTATAAACCCTCTTTCCTTCCCTGAGGCTCTTTCAATAAACCCCTCTGCAATGGAAGTGAGAGGTTCTCTTGCAGATAAACTTCTCCCAGGGCCTGTGCCTTTGCCTGCTGGACGCCTCATCTCCCTTCCTCCACCTCCTGGTCTGTTTTTCCCCCTGTAACCACAAGGCTGTGAGAGGAGAAGGGGAAGCTGGACTTGGTTTCAGACAGACCAAAGTTTACATCTCGACCACCACTTGCTACGAGGGTGATAAGTCTTAGTTCTCCTATCCACAGCAGGTGCTTGATAACAGTCAGTTCCTTTCCCTTCTCTCTTCTTTCTTCATCTCCTCCATACGTACCCCACCCCAGGAGCAGAATGCCCCCAGGTAGAAGGGCTGTTGGATCCACCCACCCAAATGCCATTGTTTCTGTCCCCATTCCTACCTGCATTTCCCTGCAGCTGAAGAGAAACAGAGGCAGTGACAGTCATGGGAGGGAGCATGTTCCCACCCAACATGTACCTTCACTCACACACTGTCCTCGTGGATGCCTCTGAGCATACTTGCTGAAGGGTACCATGACGTGTCTGCTTCTCTTCCAGATGGAGCTCCTTGAAGACAGCAACTGTGTCTGCTTTTCTGATTCCTTGGTGCCTGGCATGCAGGGGGCCTGATGAATAAATCAATAAATCGATGACTGCAAGGGACAAAAGTCTTCTCCGTGGTTGCAGCATTTGATGGGCTCTGCAAGATGAACAGTACATGAAAAACTGTTTTCACTTATTCCTGCAACGGAGAAGCTAAGGCTACTGATAATCATGCCTAAGAGTACTCGAGAATCTCTTTTGTTATTCAGATGTGGACTGTCTCTCTAAGCCATCTCAGCAGGTGAACTCACTGTCCTCCCCCCTACATGGGACATGACTCCCAAGGGTGTAAATCTCCCTGGCAGTATGGGCCATGATTCTAAGGGATGAGCCTGGCTCTGGTACTGTGGGATTAAGAATGCTTCCTGACCAAAAGGGGGAAGAGAAATGAAACAAAATAAAGTTTCAGTGGCTGAGAAATTTCAAAGAGTCAAGAGGTCATCCTGGAGATTGTTCTTATGCAATAGATAGGTATCCCTTTTCAGTTTTTAGTGTATTAGAATAGCTAGAAGGAAATACCTGAAACTGTTGAACTTTAATCCAGTAGCCTTGGATCTCGAGGATGATTGTATACTATATAGTTTTTACAGTACGACCCATGTTGACTGTGAAAACCTTGTGACTGACATGCCCTTTATCGAGGGAACGGACAGATGAGTAAGAAAATAAAGACAAAAAATAAATAAATAATTGGGGGCAAAAAAGGGTTATGGGATGTTTGGGATATTCTTTTTTATTTTTATTTTTATTTTTATTTTTGAATAATGAAAATGTTCAACAATTGATTTTGGCGATGAATGCACAACTATATGGTGATATTGTGAAGCACTGATTGTACACTTTGGATGATTATGTGGTATGTGAATATATATCTCAATAAAATTATATAGGGGTTTTAAAAAAAATTGTTTTCAAAGAGAGTCATGTCTTTCAGAGATACATATTTACTGAAGTGATAAAATGTCACTTCAGAATAATCCAGTGGGGGATGGTTAATGGGAGAAGATACAGAGAAAATAATTACTGAAGCTGGGTGGTGGCTATTCATTACACTAGGTGTTTCTCTTTCTAGGTATATTCGAAATTTCCCATATTAAGCTTTAAAAAAACTGTTTTCTTTTTCACTCAGTGATTCTCAGCTGGACGTGGCTCTGCCCCCCCGGTAGGAGGCATTTGGACATAGGTGAGCTGCCTCTTTTGGTTGTCACCTTACCTCGGAGGTGCCCATGCCAAAGGTCCTGACATGAGTAGGAGGCACAATAAAAAATTATCCCACTGAGAATGCCAGAGTGCTGTACTGCATTAACCTGTTGCGGTGTCAGCCTTGTCCCCACTTCACATCTGATAAAACAAGCTCACAAGAGCATCCAGCTAGAAAGTGGATGAGGTAAAAGGGTTGGTCTCTAAATTCCATGATCTTTGGAGGGTCATCTTGGAAAGAGGCTTTAGATTTCTAGAGATGGAAATGTGAGTTTTTCTCCCTTTATTACCTAACAACCTCTTTCTTACTTCCATCAGAAGAGCCAGGTTCCTTCATTCTCAGGCTTCAGAAGGTTATATTACAGGCCCCAAAAGATGTTCCTTCCTGGCCTTTATTTCTTAACACACTGAGGAGCTCAGACACCCAGAGGCTTGTGTGCTAGAGGAGAGAGACGGAGGAGAGGCTCCAAGGCTCTGGGGAGTGGGTGGAGAAGTCTTAGCACCCATGAGACCTGAGCCTTTCGGATGCGATGATTGAGAGAAGGCAAAGCCTCAGGAAGGAGCACCCGGGAGGCTGAGTTCTGGACCCAAGTCTCAGGTCTCTGAGGACCCCTGGGCTTCAGGCTGCCAAGCTCAGAGGCTGCAAGGTCTCCAGGTCTGAGATGGTGGAGCTGGGGCAGCAGGTGTCTCTGTAGTAACTATGGATTTTGCACACTACAGGGGAATAGAGGTGAAAGTCTAATGATAACTGATATTACATCCACCCCCTCCAAAAAAAATAGCAGGATGTGGGAATGTAGAGTTGTATTTAATTTGGTTTAGGATCATGCATAGGCAGTTCTTGTAAGCTTGAGCATGGGAAACTGGAGCCCAGAGCGGGAGGGCTTCGCCCAGGCAACAGCTGGAGAGAGGCAGAGCTGAAGTTTCTACTCCACTCACCAGATCTGTTCTCTCCTGACAGCAGGGCAGGCCCGTATTTCCCTGAGTCTGATTCTGTTGAAACTTCGGTATTTCCCCCTAGAAATGTAGACACACTATGTCCTAGGAAACCATCCCCTCTCTTATGTTTACAGGAACTATGGGCTTGCTAGCATGAGGTTTCACAGTCCTCATCTCTTGGATCCTTGAGGGCCCCAGGAGCCAAAGGACGGTGGGTGGGTGAAGATTGAGTTCAGACAGGCCCTGTGACTCACGCAAGGCTGCAGGGCCAGGCAGCAGCATGCTAGGGTTCTGGGCTCCCTGACCTGGCCCTTTCTGCTGCCCTGTCCTTAGTGCCCCAGAATCCAGGCGAGCTGAGCCCAGTCCAGACAGAGGAGGGGATCCCTTACTTCAGGGCTCTGAGTTGCCAACGTCAGTTTGGTGCTTCTGCACCCAATGTTCCCACTCCACAGAGGCAGTCTGTGTCCCCAGTGAGAGCCAGCCTGGGTCAAAAAGGAGGCAGTGAGGAGGCTTTCGGGACCATGACAGATGGGTGTTGATTATCCACCATCGAAATCTCCTACTTCTCTGTAGTGGCACTCAGGTGGCACCCAGCGGTCCCCTCACCACAGGCGGCTCTTCACATCCCAGGGAGCAAAGCTCCAGAATAAGAGCAGCGGGGGCATGTGAGTGCTCCTCAAGCTGACTCAGTCAGAGAGGGAAACAACCCAAACCTCTGAGCAGGGCGTGGTGGGTGTTGCCAGCCCAGCGGTGGTAAGTGGTAGGGACGGGATGCCTCGTTTCCCTGGCAATGGAGTGGAACCTGGTCCACAAATCCCAGCCAAGGGAGTGCCACAGAGGGACGGCACCGAGGGTCTGAGGTCTGAGGTCTGCCCCACAACCATCAAGAACCTCTTTCCTCAGAGGGCTGAGAGTCCTGGCCCCCTCTTCTTAGGAAGCAGGCGGCTCGATGCTGCTTTTATTTCTTCTTCCGTTTAGCAGATGTTAACTGAGTCCCCAGTATATATTGTTGTGGAAAGAGCATGGGCTCTAAAATCAGAAAGTCCAGGTCTGAAACTCAATTTTGATGCTTGCCAGTTATGATTCCTTGCTGATACATGACCTCTCTGAGCCTCGGTATCTTCATCTGAAGAGTGGGAATAATTCTACAGCCCTCAAACTTGCTTAAAGTATGAAATAGAAAAGTATGAGGACATATCAGGTATCCGATGAATGGTAGCTATTTCTGTGTGCCAGAGGTGACTGGCTGGGCTGGGGCACCTAGTGGAAAACAGGCCCAGAAGTGAGTGAGTTATACTCCTGCCCTTGGGCAGCTTTCCCAGTCTACCTGGTGGAAAGGCCCGATTAGAGTAACAAAGATGTGGGTCTCGCACTGAAGAGCCATGACAGAGATGAGCAAAGTGCTGAGGGAACACATAACAGAACACCCTTGGGGGAGTTTAAGAAGGTTTCTAAAAGGTGTTTCGGCTGAACTTCATGAGACAATAAATAGAGGGAAGGGCATTCCAGGCAGAGGGAGCAGCAAATACAAAGGCAGAAACACAGGACACCCTTGTGGGTTTGAAGGGCTGCAGGTAGATCTCTTTAGAAAAATCCTAAGGTAAAGGATTGTTTTAGTTTGCTAGCTGCTGGAATACAATATACCAGAAACAGAATGGCTTTTTAAAAGGGGAATTTAGTAAATTGCTAGTTTACAGTTCTAAGGCTGAAAAAATTTCCCAATTAAAACAAGTCTATAGAAATGTAGAATCAAAGACATCCATCCAGGGAAAGATACCTTGGTTCAAGAAGGCCGATGGAGTTCAGGGTTTCTCTCTCAAGTGAGAAGGCACCTGGCAAACACAGTCAGAGTTTCTCTCTCATCTGGAAGGGCACATGGCAAGCACAGCGTCATCTGCTAGTTTCTTCTCTCTGCTTTCTGTTTCATGAAGCTCCCCGGGAGGCATGTTCCTTCTTCATCTCCAAAGGTCACTGGCTTGTGGGCTCTCTGCTTATCGTAGCTATGCCATCTTGCTCTGCTCTCTCTGAATCTCCTCCTTTCTCCAAAATGTTTCCTCTTTTATAGGACTCCAGAAACTTACCAAGACCCACCCAAATGGGTGGAGACTTGTCATCACCTAATCCAGTTTAACAACCACTCTTGATTAAATCACATCTCCGGGAGACGATTTAATCATAGATTCAAACATACAGTATTGAATAGGGGTTATTCTGCCTTTACGAAATGGGATTTAGATTAAAACACTGCTTTTCTAGGGGGCATACATCCTTTCAAATCTGCACATTCCACCCTCTGGACCCTACAAAAGACATGTTTTCCCCGTATACAAAATACGTTCATTTCATAACAATATCACAAATCCTTAAACCATTTCAGTAGCAATATACATGAAACACAAAGTTAGAAATGTACAAACTCCTATCAAAGTTAGTTACAGGCATGGTCTGTTCTAAGGCAAAATTATCCTCTGGCTTCGGACCTTTGAAAATTCAGTACAAGTTATTTGCTGCCAACATACAAAGGAGGAACAGTCATAGGATACATATACGCATTTCCATGAAGAGGAAGGAACAAAGGGGTCTCTGGAGTTTTGAAAAACCCGCAGGGCAAAGTCCATTAGATTTCGAAGTCTGAGAGTCATTTATCTTCAGGGCTTCTGAAAGCGGCAGTCCCACCCTTTCCAAGGGCCTATGCAGAGGTCTGCCTCTCTCCAAATGCAACATTGGGGGACACTGAGGAGACCACCTTTTTCTCGGCTCCACCCCCTCCAAGCATCAGGGCTGCACCTGGGCTCTCTGCCATCTTTGGAGCACACACTCAACCCCTCCATGTGGTGGCAGGCAGGCTCTACCCAAACCCCAAGGAATGTGCTTCATTCTCTCCAAGGCCTGAAGCAACATGACTCTTCCACTGCAATAAGATGGGAGATAGAAGGCTTACCTTCTGCCTTTGGGGCAAACTCACCCTCTCTATGGGCTTGGGCGGGTCCACTCTCTTGGCCCAAGGCTTCTTGACTTCAGACCTCAGCTTCCATGGTTTTGCCTCTGGAGTTGTTTTTCCTCCAAGTCCCTTCTCTGTCCCTCTCAGTCCTGACTGGCAATGGTTCTCTTTATACAGATTCTGCAACACTCTCATTGGCTTTCTATATAGTAGCCTTGGATCATGCCCATCAGACATAAGGAGTTCCAGGTAGAGGAAACAGCAAATACAAAGGCAGAAACAGTGTGGGTTTGAAGGACTGCAGGTAGACCTGTTTAGAAAAAATCCTAAAGTGAAAGATTATTCCAATTGTGTAGACAAATTTGAGGGTAAAAGATGATTCTGATAGTGTAGATAAATCCTAGGATAAAGGACAATTCCAGTTGTATAAACAAATCCTAAGGTAAAGGATAGTTCTGATAGTGTCACAAGGATTGGAGAAAGGTAGAACAGAGATAATGACAAAACATAAGTAAGGATCAGATTATAAAGGGCCTCTTATATGATGCTATGATGTTTGAGCTTTATCCTCTAGGTCATTTGACCATTTGATGATTTTTTAATTAATCAGAGTTAAATTAGGAAATATCAGACTCTTGAAACAAAGATCTATTGATAGCTTAAATAGACCCACAGAGAAGAGTCCAGAAGACTCATGCATATATGGGAACTTGGTTTATGATATAATGGCATTATAAATCAAAGAGGAAAGGGCATAATATTCAATAAATAGTCCTGAAGCAATTAGCTATCTAGATGAAGAACATATACTTGCATCCTTACTTCATACCATACACAAAATAAAATAAAGTTTATATGAATTAAAGACCTAAATGAAACCAAAAATATACTTTAAAATAATTAGCAGAAAATTTAGAAGACTATGTTTATGACCCTGGCTTAGACAAAAGCAAAAAATCATAGAGGAACAAATCAACATACTTGACTAAACTAGAATTCAAAACTTTTGCATAATGAAAGACACCACGAACAAAATTAAAACACAAGTTATGGATTGGGAGAAAATATGAGCAAATTGTGATAAAGGACTGTATCAAAGCATATATGAAGAACTCTTGTAAAACCACAGGAAATAGACAAATGGGCAAAATATATGATAGACAATTTATAGAAGAAACCCAAATGTATTTGTTCAACATAATTAAGAACCAGAAAAATGCAAAGTAAAACTACAACCCATCAGATTTACAAAAAAATTAAAGTCTGACAATACCAAGTGTTGGCAAGGTTTAGGTGTGTATTGGTTTGTTAAAGCTGGCAGAATGAAATATACTAGAAATGGAAGAGCTTTTTAAAAGGGAATTTATTAAGTTGCAAGTTTAAGACTGTGAAAATGTCCAAATTAAGGCACCAATAAGAGGTTAACTTCAACCAAGAAAGGCTGATGCCATCTGGAACACTCTGTCAGCTGGGAAGGCACAGGGCTGACATCTGCTGGTCCTTGCTCCTTTGCTTCCAGCTTCTGATGCCAGTGGTTTCCTCTCTAAGCATCTGTAGGCCTTCATTTAGCTCCCCCAGGACACAGCTATGGGTTCTGGTGTGCTTAGCATCTCATGGGAAGGCATATAGCAACATCTGCGGGGCTCTGCCTGTATCTAGGCCTCTGCTTTTTCTGTTGACACTCCAAGCATCTCCAAACATTCATGTCTCTGTCACCTCTGAAGCAACTGTTCTCCAAGCGTCTGCATCCAAGGTTTCTCCAAAATGTTTCCCCTTTTAAAGGACTCTAGTAAACTAACCAAGACCACCTAGAAAGGAAGGAGTCATATCTGCATCTAACCAAAGGGCCACACTCACAACTAGGCATATCACATCTTTGTGGCAATAATGTAATCAAAAGAGTTCCCACCCTACAATATTGAATCAGGATCAAAGGATATGGCTTTTTTGGGGTACACAACACTTTCAAACTGGCATAGGGGGAAACAGGTCCTCTCATATACCATCGATAGGAATGTAAATTGGTATCACCATTTTGGAGAGCAATTTAGCAGTCTCCAGTGAAACTGAAAATGTGTCTACCCTACATCCCAGGAAGACTCCCTCCAGGTATCTAGAAGAACACTCGCATGTGTGAGCATGAGGAGAAGGGTTCCAGGATGGTCACTACTGCCCTGTTTGAAACACAGAGGGAGTGGCAATCCCCTCCCACGTAGCCATCCACAGACGAAGGGATAAAAAAATTGTGACACACTCTCTCAGTGGAATCCCAGACAGCAGCTAAGGAGTATGAACCAGAGTTATATGAGCACCACATGGGTAGACCTTTAAAATGTATTGTTGAGGAAATGCCAAATTATGGCTCAGTAAGAGTAGGATACAACTTGTGTACATTTAAAAATACACAAGACAATTCTATATATTTTATAAATCCATATTCAGGCATAGATACAGACATTTAGATAGAAATGCATATGGTTACATAGTTACATATACATGTACATGGAAGTATAAAAAAATGGATTGGAATGTATATACTAAATTTCAAATACTGATCTGTTACATGGCACTTGTCTTAGTTTCCCAGAGCTGCTTTAACAAAATACCACACACTGGTTGGCTTAAACAACAGGAATTTATTGTCTCACAGTTTTGGAGGTTAGAAGTCCAAAATCATGCCTTCTTCCAAATCTGTAGTGCTCTGATGGTGGCTAAATCTCATGGAGATCTGTCTTCTTCTATTATCTCTTCTGGCTTCAGCTTCTATGTCCCAATTTCCTCTCCTTACAAGGACGTCATCCATATTGGCTTAAGGCCCACTCTGATTCTATTTAGCCTCCTCTTAAAGGCTCTTTGAAGATCCCATTCACAAAAGAGTCCATAAGCACAGGGACAGAGGTTAGGACTTGAACATGGCTTGTCGGGGGCATGACTCAATCCCCACAGTCTGCTCTCTGGATCCCCAAAACACATGGAAAATATATTCACCCCATTCAACATCCCAAAGGTGAGTGTGTGTGTGTGTGTGTGTGTGTGTGTGTAAAAGCATTAAAAAATGGATTGGATTGAAATGCACTAAACACATAACATTGATCTGTTATATGACACTGCAGTAACGATGGAGAGAAGGGTCAGATTTGAAATGGAAGCTGGGAAATGACAAGAGAGGGAGGAAATGTGGGCTAGCACCATAGAATCAGACTAGTGTAGAATGACGATCCCAGACGTGGAAGGAGCCTTAGGGTCCATGCTCCAAAGCCTTCCTTTTCCAGAGCCCCCATTTTTCACTGGTCCATCCACACAACCAGGCCAAGGCCTCTTTCTCTGCCCTAAGTTATATTTCCTTTACGGGAGAATCACAATACATAGAAAACAAGAGGGTTGGCCCTCAGAGAAAACAAGATGGTGCCAAAGGTGGCCTTTAGTCCAGGCAGTGCACTCAACTAAGCAAAGACTTACTATACCTAATATTAGCCCAGCATTGAGTTTTTTAAATGAGTGTGAAGGTGGAGAAGACAGACAATATATAAAACAGAACAGGGGTTCCTAAACTTGAGGGTGACAAGAAAAGATGTGGGTTTCTGAGTTCCAACCTCAGAGACTCTGATTTAGCAGAATTGGAGAAGGACCCAGCAATCTGTATTTTTAAAATGCAATTGAAGTAATTTCAGTGTAGGTAGTCCATAAACCTTATTTTTAGAACAGTGACAGAGCATACTGGCACTGAAAGACACCAAGAGAATGTCTACCTCTACACCCTCACTTACAAATGAGTAAACTGAGAATAAAATAATTAAAAGACTTGTTAAAAATTAGAAAGCTAATGATGAAAAAAAGAAGAGGGATGCTGATATTTATTTCCCAAGCCCCTAACTTACATCAATTATGGACCCAGAAGATAACCAGAAGGTACTTCATGAGTGCAAATTCTCCCAGATTTTGATTGAGGCTCGGAGAAGTTAAGTAACCTGCCCCAGATCCCTCAGCCAGATGGCAGGAGAGCCAAAAGCACATCGAGGTTTGTCTGACTTCAAGACCTAAAAAGTTTTTCCCAAGGAAGGGCAAAGGCCTGAAAACTTTTCCATAAAATTTCACCAAAATAAGAAGGGCTAGAACTTCCATTTCCTCTCCTAATTTTTTAGTTTTAAATTTTGAGAGGAAAGGAGGAGGGTTGGCATTGTTTTCATTTTCTGGTGGAACTTTGTCAATCATTCATTTTCCCATTGAATCCCACCCTCAACGTGTCATAGGCCAAACCTTGAGAGAACCAGCTGGCTGTCAGGAAAAGTGCAGGACTGGAAACCTCCTCGATCACCAGGCTTTTTTTTTTTCTTTATGCTTAAGATCTATGAGTCACCATGGAAATAGTCACAAATGGGGTGAAGACTTTTTTCTGATGGTGTGGTCCATGGGCAGGTGGGTCCACCATAGGATCAGTCAGCAATCCTACCATATTGGTTCCATGATGACATATACATCTGGACATAGACATGGTTCTTCCCACAGATGGCTCAGGATCTCATTTGGGACATCCAACAACACAACATGAGAGATCCATTCCTTAAATATACCTCCCACTGTCACATCTCTTTACTTTTGTACACAATCTTCTACACTCTCTGCCATGAGGGTCCTTTCTCCTCTGGCTAGTGAATTCCTACTTCTCCCTCAAGGTCCACTTCAAATATCCCCTCAGAATTTCACATGACTGCACTGAGATAAGCTTAGGGCAATCAGTGAAAAAGATTAGCTTTATCCAAAATGATTTGATGAAGCACTAGACAAACAGAACAGGATAGCAGGAATTGACCAGATCCAGGAGAGGACTTCGGGGATGCATAAACTGTTATCCTCCATCAATCCTCTTTAAAGACAGTGTGACATTGCAAAAAGAATACTGTCTTGCACCGGCTGGATGACCTGGGACAACTCCCTTTCCCTCTCTGAGCCCAGAATCCCCTCCACAAAATGGGTACATTGGAGTAGAGGTTTCCTAAGGGCACTTCGAGCTCCAACAACTTGATGACTTCTGAAATACTGGGGTCCCTTTTCCCTTCCCCCTGAGGGTTATCTGTTTCCCTGAGGAGCTTGCACCCCAAACTGGAATGGGTGAAGTTGTACGCCGTCTGTGCTGGACTTCTCTACTTGGTTCTTAAGTTTGTGGTCCCCTTGGTGTTCGCTACATAACTTCCCTGGAACACATAGCCATGGAAGTGCAGGGCAAGTGGGTATTTTCTCAGGCCCACTTTTTGCTACACCCATTATGCCAACATTTCTGCCCTGCTGGGGCTGCTCCATTAGGGCACAGGGGATGCTGCAAGGCTTTCTTTTTCCAGCATTCCAAATCCGAACAGGAAGCAGGGCACAGTCTCCCCAATCTATCTGGAGGTTTCTTTGCCAATCCCACTCTCCCTTCCCCCAACCAGGATTTGAACCCTTTTCTCAGAGACTCATATTAAAACTTGCTTGCTTTCTTCTACGACTCTTTCCAAACTCTTTCCTCCAGACTAAAAATGCTCTGAGCACCTCTCTGTACTGAGAAACCCACTATGTGGTTTATGGCATAAGCTATGTGCTCTGAAATATGACTTTGTTCATAATATTTAAACCAGATTTTGGGAGGAAAGTGGGAGATTGAATATCTAATTTCACTCCCTCCCCGTACCCTGCTAGAACTATAGTAAGAAGAGCGAAATACACAAAGACACACAGACAACAGAAGAACAGACCACACCAACATTTTAGAAGCTGAAAAGCAGATGGTAACTGACTTTGCAAACTCAAGAAAGTAAAATCTAAAATCCATACTGAAGAAAATTGAGAACCAGCCAGATGCACAGCTCAGAATTCTCAAGGAAAGAGAAACCTCTGAAACTGGGGTAAAGGATTTGCTAAAATAAGGATTAATTTAAAGTGGCCAAAAAATAATTGGATCCCCAGATTTCTTCCTATCCTCACTAATAACAACTGCCCTTTTGCAACTTGGGAGAAGACTGGAGATTTATTCTCAAGAGAAGGAAAGAGGCTGTTTGGATTGGGGGATGGCAAGTATATCTGAGGACATACATTCTCACTACCCACAAGGGGATTAGGGTGAAAGTATGAATTCTAAACACTGAGACTGCTGCCCTTTTCACCCCATGGCCCAAAGCCCGATGCTAGGTCTTTGCTTTCTAAGACAAGACTGGGAATATCTTCTCTAGAGAAATGAGCCTCGATATTCATTTTCACTAACCAGGGCTCGACACTGACTTTTCAGTAAGGACAAAGAGAAGGTTCTACAAGCATCCAGAAAAAAGAAACAAGTCACATTTAAAAAACTAGGAACTAGAATGAGTTTGGTTTCTTACACTAACTCTAGAAGCTAGAAGATAAGAGAGCAACAGCTTCAAAATCCTGAGGGATGCTGATATATGACCTAGAATTCTACAAACAGCTAAACTACTCATCAAATGAGAGGTTAAGAACAAGGACATTTTCAGACACGCAAGGTCTCAAAAATGCTTGCTTTCAGTAACCCCCTTCTCAGGAAACCTCTAGAAAATGTGCTTCTTTGGAAGGAGGGAGTAATCTAAGAAAGAGGGAGCCACGCCATTGGATGTAGAAACAGGCAAGCCAACAGGAGAGTATCAAAGCGAGATGTAGGATGGAGCTGATCAGCCAGCAGAGAGGGCAACACATCCGGACTAGAACCATTCAGAAAGCTCTGAAAAAAAGACTCACTTCTTAAGGAGGATGAAACTGAGAGGACTTCTGATGCATCTGATGTCTTGAGAGGACATTTAGAGAATGGGTGAAAGTCTAGAGTTCTTTGTAATAAATACAAAGAAACAAAACAATTTGTGACTTCGGGGATTAAAAAAAACTTTTGTGTAGCGAAAGAAAAGTAGCCATTATTTACTGCATTTTTTTAAACTATAGAAAGTGTTTCCCTGACTTCCTAATGTAAAAAGTGACTATTGCTCTAACCAAAATGACCAAATAATTAAATGACGATAAAGGGGATGCTGGAAGGTTTCACATGTTTGGATCTGGGGGGAACAGAGGGCAGGAGAGGAGCTAAATTTCTGTCTTCCGAAATGGGAGGTCAATAGATAGAGTCCATACTGAAAATATTAAAATGCGATTATGGAAGCATGTTATCTAGAGATATGGAGCCCATCCCAAAATATCAGGTAAATGAAGAAACGTGCTGATTCAGGGAGGGAAGCATGAGCAGGAGGCGCAGATGATTGCTATTGTCTTTTCCTAACAAGCCTTCTGGAGTGATCTGACTCTCTATTATGTGTAAAACTGAAAGTAGGAGGAGAAAAGACAGCGCTATGACTTAGTCCTGTTTCTTGCTCTGTGTAAACTGTTTCTTGCTCTGTGTAAACAATGGCACTCTTTGGTTAAAAAAAAAAAACCAAATCACCCAGATTGCCCTGAGTGGTATATCCAGATTAACTTGAGTCTAAAAAGCTCGGAGACTGGGGGGCCATAAATCAAACTCCTGCAGGCAGCCTGCAGCAAAGGGGCAGAGAACAGGGAAGAATTCACAAGCCTCTGGCTGCCTGGCCCTGAAACTTCAACCCTTGGCTGTGATGCACATATTGCATACTGATAAGGGCAGAAGGTGGTTTTCTGCCGCAGTGATGAGAAATGGCAAATTCCAATTGGCCTCAATTCACAGCATAAGGCTACTCCCCACGACAACCCAATGGGACTGCATCCCCTGACCCGGGCACAGAGCACACGGCCTGGCTCCCGAGAGGTATTTCCCACATTTTCTGAATGAATGGCATGGGAGCAAAAAATGAGCCAACTTTGACCTCAGATGTGTGTGTGTATGACTTTTTAAAGAGGGTTTTGGTTATAAATAATAAAATGAATGCATACGGTGTACAGCATATTCTCACAGACACAATCCCTTCTGGTCCCCACACCCTCTGCAGAGGAAAGATGCTATTCTTTTTTCTCGTGGTGAAGAAAACAAAATCGAGCATCAGGGAGGCAGAACAGTGTGCCCGGGTATGCCGGTTTGAAAGGTTTACACACCTAGAAAAATCATGTTTTAATCCTGATCCATCTTCTGGAGGCAGCCTTTTCTTTCAATCCCTGTTCAATCCACATCCCTATGTGGGTTGGAAATTTGATTAGGTTATCTCCACCGAGCTGTGACTCAACCAATTGTGGGTATTAACCTTTGATTACAGGGAGATGTGACTCCACCCATTCCAGGTGGGTCTTGGTTAGTTTTCTGGAATCCTTTAAAAGAGGAAACATTTTGGAAAAGACTGCAAAGTCATGAGAAACACAAGAGCCCAGGCAGCCAGAGACCTTTGAATTTGTAGAAGGAAAACACCCCTGGGGGAGCTACCTAAAACAAGAAGCCTGGAGAGAAAGCTAGCAGACATGGTCATGTTCGCCAGGTGCCTTTCCAGTTGAGAAACCCTGAAGGTCATCAGCCTTCTTCGACCAAGGTATCTTTCCCTGGATGCCTTAGATTGGACATTTCTATAGCCTTGCTTTAATTTGGACATTTTCACAGTCTTAGAACTGTAAACTAGCCATTTAATAATTTCCCCTTTTTAAAAGCCATTCCGCTTTTGGTATATTGCATTCTGGCAGCTTGCAAACTTGAATCCTGGGGTTGCATGGCTCTTCGATGTGGGACCAGACCCGGGAAGAGGTTGTCATGCTCTATACCCAGCCGTCTCCACTCCACTGCACTGGCTGGCACCTGTGGACAGAGCACTTGGATTGCCTTCTCTTGACCTTTTAACTTCAGCTTCCAGCAGGCCTGCACAGAAATCACCAGCAGAGAGACGGGGGGTGGGGGGGGTGGGGGGGTGGAAGTCACCAAAACACACATTGACTTCAGTTGCTCCAACACAGACAAAATGGCAGTAAAATAGTGCACACAGATCTGAAATGGAGCAATTTGCGGACCTGCCTGTGGGATCTGCAGCCCCTCACTTACTGCATGCAGTGATCCATCTTGGTGACTGTCACAGAAACGATTTAGGAAAGGGCTTTCCTTCCCTAGCCCCGGTGAAACTCATTCAGATTCAGAAGGGAGACAACAGGATCGTGGGTTCCGAGCCATCATTCTAGGCCTTTCCTTGGTCCAAAAGGGACCAAGTGGAGGGCAGCAGGAATTGACATGGGTCAAACCCTTCGTATGGGCCAGACTATCTCATTTAATTCTCCCAACAGTATTCTAAAGTGGGAATAATTATTTCCATTTTCTGAATGAGGAAACTGAGATTCAGAGGCTCGTGGCAGGTCAAATTCTCCCAGCTGGAAGGTGGAGAGTGACAGAACTGGAATTTACACTGTTCCTGCCTGACCACGCCTACTAACCAAATTGGAGTTACTGGGAGTCAAAACTCCCAAATGCGGTCTGTCCTGGGTTCCCATCTGCGGCACACCTAAAACTGAAAAATGAGTTTATTCAAGAGAGGGCGTTAGCTGGGTGGCGGGTCTGTGGGAAGCTCAGTATTTTTAGTCATTTTGTCATACAGACCAGGATGGAAAGAGAAGAAACCACAGGGGCTGGCACAGGCCACGGGATGAACTCATGATGCCCGAAATAGGTGGGGCCAGAGCCGTCAGATGATGGCTATGGGGCCTCTGAGCTGAGTAAACCACAGAAGGGCTGGTTTCTTTTTTTTCTGGTGCCTGAAACCTCTTTTAAAAGATCAATGAATATTTTTGCAGGAAAAAAATCTTAAAAGATCTCACAGGTGAATCCTTCTCCTTTACAAATGGGGAAATTAAGGCTGGGGTGAGGGAAGTTTCATGGACATTGGTGACAGAGGTGGGCACCATAATGGGACCCTTGGCTGCTTGATGACATTTTCCCCCCACACCCCACAGCTTTTCTTGCCTCACCTCCTTCCCCTGCTGCCTAGCCTGCCCTAGGTGGCACGGAATGAGGCAGACTACGGAGAACAGAGCAGCGAGAGTCAGAATGTCTTGGGCTTGACCCTGTCTCCACCATTCACAAGCTTTGTGACTTGGACCCAATGCTTTACTCTTTTTGCAACACTCATTTCTCAGATCAGGATGCTGTGGCTGATTGTGTGGTTCCATGGAGACAATGTCTAAATATCTCTTCCCTGTTGTCTTCCTGCTCCACCAACTTCAGGGAATTTCTGGAGGGAGGGAGTCTATACAGAAGGTGTCAGAGACCCTGTTGGAACCTGCCTAACAGCAACACCCTCCCACTTCCTCTTTTTCCTTTTTTTTTTTTTTTTTTTTTTTGGCATGAGCAGGCTCCGGGAATTGAACCCAGGTCTCTGGCATGGCAGGCAAGAATTCTGCCATGGACCCACTGTTGCACCACCCATATTCTCTCTTAATAGGAACAGATTGTGTTCTGGTATCCACTCTCTCTGTGGGCGGCACGTCAAGGAGGTGATCTGTCCCCAGCACCAGGGAATCAATAACCCAATCAAGTTGACTTCATCTTCCTAGCCGGTGATTGTCTGGCAGGGGCTTGCAACATAATTCTGGCCAATAAGAGATGAAAGACGAAAGGAAGTGATTTTAATCAGAAAGAGAGAGAGAGGGAGAGAAGAAGAACAAGGAGGAGGAGGAGGAGAGAAGGAAGGAGGGAGGAAGGGACATAGGAAGAAATAGTCCCTGAGTCTTGTCATGAAAATGTAACATCAGGTCTACCCCTACTTTATTGTGGCAGAAGCCAACCTGAGGACAAGGTTTATGGTAGCAGAGTAGCAAGACAGAAAGAACCTGGGAACTTGATGATGGGCCTTGCCTCTGGAGGTCTTGCTATGTGAGATTCATAAAGTCCTCATTGTTTAAGCATTTACCTTGGTGGGGGTGAGGGGTAGGGGTGAAATAATATCTGAAGCCCAGATCATTCCAAGGGCTATGAATACATCAAACAGAAGTCCGTGGTAATTTTATTTTTAATTCCACAGCGGACTCAGGACTTAACTGTCCTTGAGGCTCTTTCAAAACACAGTACCAGGGTGGGTGATGGTGGTGCAGTGGCAGAGTTCTTGCCTGCAGTGCTGGAGACCCAGGTTCAATTCCCCATCCCTGCCCATAAAAAAAAAAAAACAAAAAAAAAAAAACAGTACTACCCCATTAATCTAGCGTAGTCTCTCTCTTTTATGCAAACTTCCTGACACAGGTTTTCAGGCCATCCTGCTTTTCTAAAGCCTGTTCCTGTTGCTCCCAGCATGCTTGCATGTTCAAGGATGTGTCACACTTAGATTACAAGGCCATGTGTCATGATGATGATGGGAGAAACTGTGAGTATTGTTTGCATGCCTGGGGTTTTAATCCCAGAGTTGCCACTAAGTCCCAGGGGTGCTCTCAGGACCCACCCCTGGCAAATCATGGGGTCACATTTATTCCTCATCCCTGGAGGCCCCCTCCACCACCTCATGCCTCCAGTCCCCTCCTCATGTTCTCCGGCCATTCCCCAGCCAGTAGCTGCCCTTGGAGAGTTGGACAGTGCAAACTTTGGGTGGGCTTCAGAAAGCCCCTTTCTGCCTCTGCCACTAATTCCCGGGGAATGAGCTGGGTCTCCCAACTATGCCTTGGTTTCCTCATCTAAACAATGACAGAACTGAGTTATATCAAGTCCTGCTCCAACCAGAATAGCCCCCACTAGTGTCAGTTCATCCTCTGGGTTAGATTTTATTTCAGCTTTAAAAGTTTAAAAGCCACTGGGTAAGATTACCTCTCCACATCTAATGTCCTGATTCAAATATCCCATTCCATTTGCAATACAGAAATCCACCAGGGAGGGCAGGTAAGGTAAACAAGGGAAGAGGGAGGAATGCAAGGCAACAGGGAATGGTGAGGACTGTGGAAAATTAGCATGAGCACATCCCTTTGAAAGTGGCCTGCTCTACCGTGGTCATTGTTTTCGAGGAATTTGGAGTCAGGGCTCCTAGAGCTTCTGATTATTTTAAACAGAAGCCAGAAATCTGGATTTTTATTTGAAACTTTTTTATTCAAATCAAGCAAAGCACATCTATAGGCCAAATCTAGCTTGTGGGCCACCAATTTGCAATCCCTAGTCTACTGATGACTTCTTTACGAGACTGGCAAATCAAGGGTATAAACATGAGTAATAATTAGAGCAACTGCTATGTAGTGCCTCCCTGGTGCCAAGCCCTGGACTTTGAGTTCATAGACACAATCTCTTTCACTCCTCGCCAGGGTCCTGTGACTTCTGGGGGACATTTCCAAAGAGTCCATGTCCCACCCCACTCCCTCTCTTGTAGATCAAGTTTGGCCCCTGCAGAGCCCTTGGTTTTTCTGTCCCACCCAGTGGCAGCCAGCCCTGGTTTGCCCCTAATGCTGCATCCTCGTCCCTCTGCTCTTAGCAAGCTGAACTGTGGGGTTTAATTTAAGTTGGGCATGGGATAGAGAGAGGGCCTACGAAGATGGCTGATGAGGGGAAGGCAGTGGTGAGAAAGAGAAAAAAGGTGGGGACAAGATTTTCCATTCCTTTATTGTCAAAGGTGGGCATTGGCTCAGATGTCCTCTTGGGTCCTGGCCTTATAACTCATTCTGTGTCCCCAGAGGCCCAGGTGAGTAGGTGTAGTTTGAAGGTGAGAAACCAGAGATGGGAAAAAAAATCAATATTTATTGAGCAACCACTATGTTCCAAGTATTGTCCTTTTATGCATGCTGGTTATCTCATCCTCACAACAAATGACAGGGTTAGATATTTGTATTCCCACTTTACAGAAGAGGAGACTGAGGCTCAGAGAGAGGGAAGCATCAAATCCAGATCAGAAGCCTGGTCCATTTAACTCCAGAGCTTGTGCTTTCCAAAGCATCAGCTGTCCTTCCATATCACATAAAGGAAATGCGACGTAGTTAACTGGGCTAATTACAGTTGCCATAGAAGAAAGATTTTACTGCTTTGGGCTTTTATGGGGGAAAAAAAATCAGTCAAGGTCTATTCCATATGCTAGCCCCACCAGGAACAGCATGGCTGCCAGGTACAGCTTAGAGTCTCCCCTTTTCCTGGAGGTGTTCCTTGGCTAGGAGGGGCCTCAGCTGGGCCCCATGGCTGCCTCTGCTCCTGTCATCCCTAGCTGGTCCCCACAATCAAGCTGGGAGGGGCAGGTTGTTGGAATAGCATATATGTTTGTTTGAGTTTGTGAATGCAACTCTGGGTGTGTGTGTCTGGCTAGCTGTCTGTCTTCATGTAGGTAAAACCTGCCTCAGTGTGTGTGTGTGCGAGTGAATGTGGTGAAATTAAAACATGAGTTTGCGTGTGTTTATGTGTATCAGTTCAAGTGCATGTGTGTGAAAACCTAAGTTTGTCTGTATGTACGTTTCTGTCTGTCTGTGTATGAGTGAGGCTAAATTTCAACTCGGGACTCTCTAACTGAACCATGCCAGCTCCTCTCAAGGGGCAAGAATCTGCCAGGACTAGCTGTCAAGCTGCACCACTCTCCTTCCAGATGGGTCTGCACAGGTCTGGATGCCTGTTCAGGTAGGAACGGGTCTGAACAAACTCCTGGGAGCCACACGTTCTTTGTAAAATGCCTTCCCATCTGCTGGACTGGACAGAACACAGTCAAATTGCAGCCGTCCCCAGCAATCTCCTGAAATGAAGTGGCCTGAGGTTGCCTGCTTGTGTCCCTGGGCTGTCAGGACACCAGTATTCGTAGAAAAGCTGGTGGCAGTCAACCTCCTCGTGCTGCCTCCCTCTCGTGGTCCCTGGCCAGCTAAGCGTCCCCCAAACGAGGGCTCAGAAGGCACCAACACCAAAAGAGGCACACAGCCATCTTCTCTTCCTGATTCTCTCCCAGTTGTCCTTGCCAAGGGATACTGGAGCTGGCGCCTTCCCCCTCTTTCTCTCTCTTTTAATGACCTCCAAGCTCCTCCCGTGACAGAGCCCAGAAGCCCATCTTTTCAGTGAACTTTCAATCCTCGCTCTCTTTCCTGGCACCTTTTCTTCCTCAACCCTGAGAAAGCTTTATGGGGTGGGGAAGGGGTACCCTTCTTAATTTGAGTTCTGCCTCCGCCCCTCACCAGAGGTGGGTCTCGGGGCCTGCCAATCGCCTTCCGAAGCCCTCGCCCCTCATTTGTAAGCAGAGGTCACCACTACTCCTGGTTTACACCTGTCTCTGCGACGTAAAGGTGAATCGGCTTCAGTGCAAGCTGTTGGTGGAAGAACTGTGACCACCTTTTCTCTATCGTTATAGGGAAAACATCTTTTTCTTACATTATCTGTGTAAGCTTTCTGGTTAATATCTGCAAGATACGCCTTTCCCATTATTTACTTCCAACATTTCTGAATCTCTGCCATTTTAATGTAAATAGCATAGAGTCAGATTTTGTTTTTTATCTGGTCTCACAACCCCACAATCTTTGTCTTTAACAAAATGAGAATCAATTTACAGTTAATATAATTTTTGATATATTTCTGTTTAGATATGCCTTTTTTTCTTAACAGGATTCCCCTATACTGCCCTATTATTAACACCTTGTCTTGGTCTAGTACATTTGTTACAGGTGATGAAAGCACATTTTTATAATTGTACTGTTAACTATAGTCCATGCTTTAACTTAGGGTCTAAGTTAAAGCATGTTTGTGCTGTACAGCCCCACGGATTTTTTTTTTTTTTTTTTTTTAGTATGCTGTATGGCGGGATCACATTCTTTTTTTCCATGTGAATATTCCATTACTGCAGCACCATTTGTTGAATTTTTTGCTTTGTTTTTGTTTGTTTGTTTTGCCTGTTTGTTTGGTTTTGGGGAAGTGCATGGACCAGGAATTGAACCCAGGGCTCCCACATGGCAGACGAGAATTTTACCACTGAATTACACTTGCACCCCTGGATTTTTTAAATTTCTTATTCTAGTGACATATATACAACCTAAAATTTTTCCCTTTTAACCATGTTCACATATATAATTCAGTGTTGTCAATTACATTCACGTTATTGTGCTGATATCACCACCATCCATTACCAAAATTTTTCCATTGTCCCAAATAGAAGCTATTAAGCCTTAACTCCCTACCTTTTAAGCCTTAACTCCCTATTTTTGTGATAACATAATTATATTTTTTATATTTGGTACTGTATTTTTAACTCTTTATCTGATAAAGATACATACTAAAATATTCATGAATAAAATGATGTGATGACTGGAATTTGTTTTAAAATCCTACAGGAATTTTTTAATTTAAAAAATAACTTTATTGAAGAGTTATGGCATATGATTGATTGCATATATTTAAAGTGTACAGTTTAAGATTTAAAATATATATAATCTGTGTGAAATTGTAACCCATACGAAACTCTTAAATCTATTCTACAATTAATTGTTGCAATGTACTTTGAAATTTATTGCTTTTATGTATGTATCTTATTTACAGAGAATGAGGAGTATAACAGAGAAGATAAGATTTAATAAATGAGTATGACTGCTGAATCATTATATTGATATTTCTTTTGGTCTCTAGTGTCTCGGAGCAGTAGGGGAAAAAGAAGAAAAAGAAAAACGAAAAATTGTGGAACGGTAACCCATACCAAACTTTAAATTCTGTCCTATAACTGCTTGTTAAAATGTGCTTGGAAATGTACTGCTTTTTTGTATACATGCTATATTTCACAATAAAAAAAAGTTAGAAATATATATATATAATCTGTGAAACCATCACCTCTGGTATTAAAGTTTTGATGCTGAAATTAATGTGTTAGTATACTATTTAGGACTTAACAGAAATAAATAAAAATCAAACAAAAATTTCATTTTTAGATTGTGATTAGCCCATATTCTCTAGGGTTTTCTTTGTATGTTTTCATAGGCTTTATAACAATCAAACTGGTGAAGCAGAATAACTATGACCCAGATATTTTTAAAAATCCTACAGGAAAAAAATGGCAGATATAAATTAAACTAGGCTATTAAATTGAAACTGGGTGATGGGTACATGAGGTTCATTATACTAGTCTCTTTATTTTTGTACGTGATTTAAATTTCAGGTACTAATTTTTAAAATCAGCTTTCTTTTTAAATAAACTTTGACTTTCAGAGCATTAGGTTTACAGAAAAATTATTCAAAACATACAGAGAGCTCTCATTTATCCCCTCTCCGTCTCCTAAGTGGTTTCTCCTGTTAACGTCCTGCCTTATTAGATGTCATAATTGATCACTCAATAGTGATACATTATTAACTAAAGTCCATAGTTCTCATCAGAGTTCACTCTTTGTGTCGCACAAGTCTATGGGTTTTGATAAATGGGTAATGTTAATGTTATATAGCCACCATTACAGCATTGTACAGAATAGTTTCATTCCCCTAAAAATGTCCTGTGTTCCCACTTTTCATCCCACCCTCATCCCTGTGGAACCCCTGGCAACCACTCATCCTTTTACTGTTTATTTAGTTTTGCCTTCGCCAGAATGTCATATCGTTTTGTAATCATGCAGTATGGCTTCTTTCACTTGGCAATGTGTTTAGGTTCCTCCATGTCTTTTATAGCTTGATAGCATGTTTTTATTGCTGAATAATACTCTATTGTATGGATACACCACTATTTGTTTATTCATTCACCTATTGAAGGACATCTTGGTTGCTTTCAATTTTTGGTATTTATGAATAAAGCTGCTACAAACATTCATGTGCAGGTTTTGGTGTGGACATCAGTTTTCAACTCATTTGGGTAAATATTCAAGAGCATGATTGCTGGGTCATATAGTAGGGCTATATTTAGCTATGTAAGAAACTACCAGACTGTCTTCCAAAGTGGCAGTGCCATTTTGCATTCCCACCAGCAATGAATGAGAGTTCCTGTTACTTTACATACTTGCCAGAATTTGGTGTTTTGGATTTTAGCCATTTGGGGTTAGTGTATAGTGGTAGCTCATTGTTGTTTTAATTTGCAATTCACCAACGGCATATGATATTGAGCATCTTTTCATATGATTAATTGCCATCTGTATACCTTCTTTGGTGTGGTGTCTGTTCAGATCTTTTGCCCATTTTGTAGTTAGGTTGTTTGCTTTCTTATTGCTGAGTTTTATCAGTTATATGAATACTTTGGATTCAAGTCCTTCATTGGATATGTGTTTTGAAATTATTTTCTCCCAATCTGTGACTTATCTTTCCTTCTCTTAATCTACCATTTTATTTTATACTTGCTAATAGTCCTGCCTATTCTATTTTTTTCTATCATATTTTGCCTTCTTTTAAATTGATTTTTTTTTTAGCATTCTATTTTTTTTCCCTCTATTCATCTGGAAGTTAATACTGTTTCTTTTTTTGTTTGTTTTTTTAGCTGTTTACCTTTGGAATTACAACATGCACTCTTAACTTAACCAAATCTAACATTAATCAATATCTTTATCATCTTCTCATCCTCTAATTCCATTTAATCTTTTCCCAATTTGTATGCAATTTTTTATGTATTTGACTTCTACATTTTAAACTACACAGGACATTATTATCATTATTATCATATAGTAAATGTTCATTTAAATTTATTCATACATTTCTGAATTTCACAGTGATATATCTAAGTGTAGATTTTATTTTATTCATCCAATTTGAGATTCACTGTGCTTCCTGAATTTGTATATTGGTGTCTGTTACTAATTCTGGGAAATTCTCAGCCATTATCCCTTCACATATTCCCTCTGCCACATTATCTCTTTCTTCTCTTTATAGGACTCCAATTATACATACATTAGACCTTTTCATTCTATGTTTCTTGCCTTTGCACCTGAATTTTCTATCCTTTTGTCTTTCATTGTTGCATTCTGGAAAATTTATTCTAACCTATCTCACAATTCACTAATATTCTCTTCAGCTATGCACAATCTGCTGTGAAACCTATCCATTTAGTTTTCATTTCAATTATTTGTATTTTTTATTTCTATAAGATCTATTAGATTCTTTTTAAAATTTGTTGCATGACATTTGACAGATTCCTATTCCGTGAATATATAGTGAAACCTGCCTTTTTTTATCAAACATAGTCAAAATAGTTGCTTTGTAGTCTGGTGCTTGCTTATGGAGACTAGTTTGCTTGCTTGCCTAGTTATCTAAGGCTGTGCTGGTCATTGTATTTGGAAAATTATTTGTGGGAACAATTTGCCTCCCATCTCAAAGGTACCTTCTTCAGAAAGGGTTTGCATTTGTTTCTGCCAAGCACCTGGGAAAATTACCAAGTTCAAGTTCTGAGAATTTGTAATTCAGGGACTTTTCCACATCCAGATCTCCCCACAATGAGGGGTTAATTCTACAGGAAAGAGTCCTATTGCATCCTACCCTGTGCAGCTCTAGTCTTTTAACCAACTCTTCTCTTCTCTATCCAAAGAACCTACAAAACTTAGGTTCCAATTTTCTGGGTTTAGAAAATGACCTCAGGGCAAAAACATCTTCAATGCAAGTTTACCTCTCTGGGATTTCATGTTCCCTTCATTTTGGGTCTGGTGACTTCTTCCTGTCCTTTATCTCTTTAATATTTTTTATCTCTTTATATTTTAAAATATTTTAAGTTCATTTAAGTAAGGGAATTGGTCCAAATAATCTGCCAACCACTTTAGAAATTGGAAGTCCATTTTAATTTTAGACTCTACATTCTAAAATTCTTGCATTAGAACAGTGCTTTATGAACTTTAATGTGCATATAGCTTATGAGCATTATGACATAAATTACCTTGGAATCTTCTTAAGATATGCATTCTGACTTAGCAGGTCTGAGGTGGAGCTCAGGAATTTACATCTTTAACAAGCTACAAGAAGACTCTGGTACTGCTGCCCCATTGACCACGATTCTGTGTAGCAAGCGTTGGGAATCTGAAGTTTGTAAATCAGGACTTCTGAGTTCCCTACATGGGTGTTATAAAATTCAAGAACTTTACTCTCTCTTTTGTCCTCATTAAGAGCATATTGATTCTAATTTAAACTTAATTTTAAATCTGGTTTCCTAGGAGAGAGAAAATTAGGAGTGTGTGTGTGTGTGTATACATGCATTTTAGTTTTCCTGGTTGCAAAGCAGATACCATGCAATGGGTTGGCTTAAACAACAGGAATTTATTGGCTCATGGTTTTGAGCCTAGGAGAAGTCCAAAAGCAAGGTATCATCAAAGTGATGCTTTCTCCCAGAAGACTGTGACATTCTGGGGTTGCCTGCTGATGAGCCTGGGTCTTTGCCTTTTCTGTCACATGGCAAGGCATATAATGACCTTTCCTGGCTTGTCAGTTCTGTTGACTTCCTACTTCTGGCATTTTCTCTCTCTGTGGCCTTCCCTATAAGGCTGTAAGTAAGTAGGATTAAGACCCATTCTGAGTCAGCTAAGTCAGACTGAGGTAACCTCATCAAAAGGTCTTTTTTTTATGAGTTCACACCAATGGGAATGAATTAAGTTCAGGAACATGTTTTTCTGAGATACATAGCTCCAAACCACACAACATGCTTGTGTGCAAGTGTATATATGTGTGTATGTGTATGTGTGTGTGTGCTGGGTACTGAGGAGGGTCTCCCAGAGGCAGAGATATAGATATTTTGCACATTGGATCTCTGGTCCATGAATGACACATGAGCTGCCTGTCCTGGCCAAAGCAGGGCCAAGTATAACTGGTCTACTAGTATAAAAGCCCACTACCCATAGTAGCAATTTAAAACTTTTTGGTTGCAGGACATCTTTATATTCTTAAAAATTACTGAGGACCTCAAGGAGTTTTTAATTGTGTGGGTTATATCTATCAATATTTACCACATTAGAAGTTAAAACTGATGGAATTTTAAAACATCTGTCAATGCATTTTAAATAACAATTATAAACCCATTGCATGCTAGCACAAACACAATTTCATATTTTTATGAAATGTATTGTGTTTTCAAAACAAAAAAAATTAGTGAGAAGAATGGCACTGTTTTGCATATACAGCTGGATTCTCATATCTGCTTCTGTATTCAATCCATCATGATGTTGTTGGGGTTGGAGAATTTAAAGAATAGCTGGCCTCACCAAGAGATTCACTTCAAAAAGACAGAACTATTTTAATTGGCTTTTCCAGATAATTGTAGTTCTTTGACATGACACAAAACCTCAATATGTGATTTTTTTCTTAAAGGTTAGTTGCCATGTAGAAGCTGAATCCGTATCAATAAATTTTTTGTACATTGTGACATTAAAATCCATTGTTCTAACTTGCAGTTTGAATGGATCTTTTACCCATCCACAATTTCATAACATAATGCTTTGCTTATTTGGAAAATACTGGCTCACTGAGTTATACAGAGCTTGTACATGCTGACACATTTCATTTTATAATATTTTTAAAGCGTGTTAATGAATACTACTGCCAACCCAATCAGAAAAGTCTTTAAGTACTGGGAAGCTATCAGACTTATGGTGGCAGATGCAAGTTTTCTAAATTCTAATTTTTCACTTGAAAACACAAATTTTATCATTGGCAATAAATACTGTCAGTTGTTTTCCTTGAAGTGACAGGCTCACTTTGTTCATTTTGGGGGAAATGTCTGCCAAACATTCAAGTCTGAATAACCATCATTTGTTTGTCAGTTGTTCATCTCAAGTAAAAACGATGTTCATAAAAAAAAAGAGCAGCTAGCTCAGCACGCAACTCAATCACATGAGTGCTTTTCTTCAGACAACCATCATATATCGTTCTGTATAAAAAGTGCTTTATGTCCCTCAAGCAGAATACTTGTAAACCATGTACTGTAAAACCATGTACTGAAAGGTTGAGATTTAATATTAGTAAGTTTACTGTTTCATGAAGGACATTCTTAAATGAAACTGGCTTGTTTTGTTTTCACTGTGAGTACAAGGTAGGGAAAAATACAATGATTGCTAGTACAGCTGGGTGCCCCTGCCTTGATTCACGCTTTGGCACCAACAGTTTACCCACTTCTGCTCTGCACCATCAGTGAAAATATCAATGCAGTGAAAAAGGCAATAATGTCTTAGAATTATTAGAAAATAGTCAACCATGAGGATTCCCTGAAAGGTCTCAGATTTCCCCACATGCCACAGTTTGAGAACTGATCTAAGTTTTTTAAAATTATGGTTAATCCCACTATGAGGTAAACCTAACCACTAAAAGCAATGAAGTAGGCCTATATATCTCACGTGGAATTTTTTCCAAGTCTAATTTAAAAGGGAAACAGAAAAATAAAAAGAACATCATGAGAAGTAGTTTTATAAATTAAAGTATTAATTAGCACCCTTATGTTAAACCTTATGTTAAAATGTATTTATGTATCTGTTTAAACCTTATGTTAAATATATATTTATATATCTGTTTAAACACACACATATCATATCTACAATATTCTTTAATAGTAATTCCCTTATGGGACCTTCAATTTTTCATTGCATATATCTATATTTGAATCTATTACAATAATGCATTGATATGCTATTTCATTCAATTGACTAAACTTTTTTTTTTAAGGAAACAAAGGAGAGGAAAGAACCCATTATTTCAGCTTAATGCATCTTTCTTTCAGGCTCTCAGTCCCTGGCAGACCATGTGAAGGAATGCCAGGCAAATTCTTTTCAACAGCTGCTCCTCCTCAGAGAATCTGTCTTCCTTGGGAAGGAATAAAGTGGTCCCATGGGATGGAGGGACCTCATCTAGTCTCCTAGTCAGGTCAATTGCCTTCCTGGGGGGGCCTTTAGGAGACCAGGGAAATGCAGCCTGTCTCCTGCTTTACAAGGTTTGCAGAATAGCTGGTTTCTCTCATGCTGGGGAGTGGAGGTGGATGCAGACTGGATGCCCCCCCACCCCCGATTTTGTTTACATTTGCGTAAAGCTGCAAGTTTAGAGAGGAAGTAACTGTTCTATCTTAGGTGTGGCTGGGGGTGGCCTGGGTTGGGGTAGGGGGAGCTGGGAAGAACTGGACCTGAACAAATCAGACCCCTATGGAGGGATGCCCTGGAGCAACAGGCCCATCAGCAGGTACTGGAAGGAAATTCACCTCACCAGGTAGAGTGACACCTGAAGAGGACCTCAACGATGACAGGTGCAGTAAGAGACCAGCTTGGAATTCTGGCGCCACTTTTAGACAAATGGCTCCATCTCCATGACTGTCCTTTTCCTGGCTTGTATGTAAATGGAGATATAATCCCACTCTCACACATTTGTTGATGAATAGTCAAGGAGATACTATGCGTAAAACATCAAGCGGAGTCTAGCACAGAACAGACGCTCATTAAACGGTGGTTTAATCATGAGAAGACTATGTGTTAACCAGGCAAAATGTTGGGAGAAGGGGTTCCCAATAGGGTATCATAATTGACAAGTAAGTTTTGGTGACAGGCAGGCAGAAGGCTGGCTGGCCGAGCAGGACAGCACTGGCAGGGCTAGGACTCCAGGCGCAAGGCTGGATTCAGACACAGGACAAGAGGGGCTGTGGACATGAGGCGGGTATGCCGGTTTGAATCTGTGGTGGACCCAAGAAAAGCCATGTCCTTTAATACTCATTCAATATTGCTGGCTGGGTGCATTTTGATTGTTCCCATGGAGATATGACCCACCCAATCGTGGGTGGTAACTTTTGATCAGATAGCTTCCATGGAGTTGTGACTCCACCCACTAATCCTTTAAAAGAGGAAGCATTTTGGACATCTCAGACAGCCACCAGAATGATGAAGCAAAGAGCCCACGCCACCAGAAACCTTAGGAGATGAAGAAGGAAAACGTCCCCAGGAAAGCTTCATGGAATGGGAAGCCTGGAGAGAAGTCTAGCAAGCATCACCATGGTCACCATGTGCCTTCCCAGTTGAGAGAGAAACCCTGAACTTCATTGGCCTTTCTTGAGTGAAGGCAACCTCTTGTTGGTGCCTTAATTTGGACATTTTTATAGACTTGCTTTAATTGGGACATTTTCTCGGCCTTAGAATTCTAAACTTGCAATTCTATAAATCCTTCCTTTAAAAGCTGTTCAGTTTCTGGTATATTCTGGCAGCTAGCAAACTAGAACTGCAGGAGTTGGCTGGAACAAAGCAGAGCTTCAGGGAGGTCATCGAGAAAGATACAGGCCCAGGAAATGAAATGGGGTCCTGTGACCCTGTGACACCCTTCTGGAGGGTCAGACCTGTATGAACGCCCCATGCATGGCCTGTGATCCCACGGCCCCTGAGCCTTCCTCCTGTCATGGCACTTGGGAAGGCAGCCTTCTTCTGAGCATTCCTACCAACCATTCAGCCCAGGGGCCTTAAGGAATGCAGGAGGGGTAGTTAATGAACCCAGGGCTGGGTGTGGGACAGAGCGCCTTGCATGCTTCCAGACCTTTCCTCAATTCTGGGCTCGAGCTGTGCATCTGTGCAGGGGAAAGAGACAGAAGCTGTTTTATACTCAGGACATATTAACTGGGCCTGAGGCCTGGGAGTTGGGCCTGGAGCCAAAGGTAGTATTTGGACAAAACCAATTATATACTAATAAGTTTACTATGCGCCAAAGAGATCACAAAAAGTATAAATCACAACTCCCACTTCCAGTTGCAATGTGGCACTATTATAAACATACATCAAAGAAAACAATATGTATGTAAATTCTAAAATATGGAACAAATAATGAGTGCTATAGGAGTTTGTTTATCCTTTCATTTGTTCATTTCTTTTTAATCAGCATATATTCACAGAAATCAGGAAAAGATTGATAAATTTCACTAATAAATTTTAAAACATCTGTGTGGTAAAAACAAACAACTAAATAGGTAAAGTAGACTAATAAAATTAAACAACAAAGTCTGGAAAATTTTCCAAAATATATGAAAACATTAATTTCCTTAAAATCTAAAGAATTTTTACAAATCAATATGAAAAAATTGATTTTTTCAAACAAAATACAATACCCAAAACAAAACAAAATACAATAACCAAAAGGGCAAAGGACATTGTAACTACTACAACAGTCCACAAAAGAAGAAACACAAATGAGCAACAAACATACTAACAACTACCACTTCACTCATAATTAAATTAGTGTCCGTGAGAATGAACAGAGGATTATATTTTTCAAAATGGTCAAAAAAAAAATTTTGCCCCTAATTTTATTGTGGCAACAAACATATAACATAAATGTGCCAGTTTAAACATTTTTAAGTGTACAATTCAGTGGCATTAATTACATTCACAATATTGTGTCACTATCTCCCTTATCCAATACCAAAACCCTTTCATCAAACCAAACAAACTCCACATTCACCAAGCAGTGACTCTCCCTTCCCCCTCCTTCTAGCCTCTGGCAACTTCCAATCTACTTTCTGTATCCAGGCCTATTTGACATTTTTTTCTTTTTTGTGAAAAATAACATATATACAAAAAAAGCAAAAAATTTCAAAGGACTTTGCAACAATTAGTTGCAGAACAGATTTCAGAGTTTGGTGTGAGCTACAATTTCACAATTTTAGCTTTCTACTTCTAGCTGAGTATGATTCAGCAATTATACTTCTTTGTTAAACCCTAACTTTCCTGTATAACTCCACCATCACCTTTAATCTTTCTCCCACTCTTTAGGGGTATTTAAGCTATGCCCATTCTAGCTTTTTCATGTTGGAAATGGCTGTTGATAATATGGGATAGGGGGATGGAACTAGTTGATCTTCTAGAAAGGCTGGGCCCTCTGCATTTCAGGACTTATCTGGTCCAGGGACCCATCTGGAGGTTGTAGGTTTCTGTGCATGGAACTTTTGAGGAATTTTATATAACACCCTAGGTGTTCTTTAGGATTGGCAGGAATGGTTTTGGTTGGGGTTTGGCAAGCTATGATAGATAGCAATGTCTAACTGAAACTTGCATGAGTGACCTTCAGAGTAGCCTCTAGAGAATGATAAAAATTTTTAAATTAAAAAGTTACATTATATACTGCATGGTTGAAAGTTCCAAGAAAAGGACACTCATTCCCCATTGGTAGGAGTTTAATTTGTTGCTTTATTTTTTGAAAGCATGTGTATTAGTTTGTAAACTGTCAGAATGCAACATACCAGAATTGGAACAGCTTTTATAAAGAGAATTTAATAAGTTGCAAGTTTACAGTTCTAAGCCTATTAAATTGTCCAAACTAAGGCATCCAGGGAAAGTTACCTTAATTCAAGGAAGGCCAATGGGTCAGGAACACCTCTGTCAGCTGGGAAGTCACGTGGCTGGCATCTGCTGGTCCCTTGCTGGTGGGCTCTGCTGTTTTTAGCCTCTGTTCCTGTGGGGGTTCCCCACTTTGCTTCCCTAGGACTGGTTTTCATTTCTTGGCTTCCCTTGGCTCTCTCCAGGTTCTGGCTAGCTTAATATTTCATGGTGACAGCTGCTGGGCTCTAAGCATCTCCAAATATCCATGTCTCTTTTCTCCACATGTCCACATCTGTGTCAGCTCTGGGTTCTGAAGTTTCTTTCAGCTCTACTCCCCGAAATGTTTCCTCTTTTAAAGGACACCAGTAAACTAATCAAGACCTACCTGGAATGGGTGAAATCACATCTTCATCTAATCAAAAGGTCATACCCACAATTGGACAATTTTCTCCATGGAAATAACATAATCAAAAGTTTCCAACCTACAGTATTGTCACTATTAAAAGAAATGGCTGACCCCACAAAATTGAATCAGGATTAAAACATGGCTTTTCTGGGGTGCATAATAGCTTCAAACCAGCACAGCATATGACAAATTTTTAGTGCCTTTTCTAGAACCTAGCAAGTTCACTTCTAGAAATATATCTTATAACTTCACTAGAACAAAAGGGTATATATAAAAAGTAAGAATGCCACTCAGCATTGTTTAAACAAGGAAGCAAATTAAAGCAATGTAAATATTAATGAATACAGGACTGTTTAAATTCATTTTCTACATTTGTGTTATGCTATTTTATGCAGGTAGACACACTGCTAAAGTGAAAGAAAGAACCGATCCTCTGTGTGTTCACTCACAGACACACTGACAGGCACACGTCCTATAAGCATTTGTAGAAAATATCTACTCCCACTGGTGGTTGCCCCTGAGGAAGGTGACTGAGAAGTGGCAGGGAATCTATTTTATTTTTGGCTTTATACCCTTCTGCAAGGTTTGAATTATTTTTTAAACCTGTTAACAAGCACCTGCTCTGTAATTGGTGTTTTGTGAGAACAGACATGGGTCACACTCATTGTCCTGGAGAAGACAACGTGTGAGAGGTAAACAGCTGGCTTAGGGATGATGTGATAGGAAGAGTGACCAAGAGAGCACGAGCTTTGGGAAGGAGGGCCAGTATCTGGTACTTTCTGGAGAAGCTGTCGAGCCTGCTGAGATTTGAAGTCTCTGTAAGAGGTCAGGCAGACAAAGTGCAGGCACTCACACACAGGGACACAGAGGCATGCCAGGACAGAGCTTGGAGGACAGGGCCAAGGTTTTCTACAGCTCAGGTGTGCCATGGAGTGGGCAGGCGGAGAGGGATGCAGCAGTGGAAGGGAGGCAGAGATCATGGAGCAAGGTCTTTCAGCAGGAGTCCTGAGGAAGGGGTCATTTGTGGGTGCAAAGTGGATGCTTCTAGGAGGAAGAAGCTTCTGGCTGCTTCTAGCACCTTCCAGCAAGGTCCATCTCCCCGTCTGATTGTGATGGAGAATGTGTAAAGGGTGGGAGAAGAGAGGATGAGACCAGGTCATCAGAATTCCTCCTTTGAAGAGCATGTTTGCTTTCCCAACGGTGTCCTTGCTGCTGGAAGTGAAAATTGCTGTGAGTTTGCTCTTGGGGGTACTCATTCTAGCTCTCCCTCCCCACCCACCCCTGAGTCCTGGCTATGAGGCTGATAAACTCCTTCTTCACAGCTGCCCAGGAGTCCCTGAGCTGTGCCTCTTCCTAAGGCCCAGCCCTGTGACCTCCCAGCCTAGGAGTGGGGGGAGGAGGTGAGTCAGCAGAGCAGGAGACGTACACACAAGTGTGATTCCTTTTGTGGATTTCTGACTGTGTTGATACCCAGGATTGCTGATGGAATAAATCATGGATGATGTCAGCAAATCTAGGGAGTTTGACCCCCGGGTCATTCTTAAGGGAATGGAGCATCTAGTTAACTGAATTCGATGGCCCCAGTTGAGTTCCACAATTACAAAAATTGGATGCGCCAGAGATGAAAATCTTCAGACGTTAACAGAGTACACTTACGGCAAACACTCCACAGTGGACATTAAGCCCTTCTGTGAGAATGCAAATGGAAATCCCGAAGCCAGCCAGGCCTGACTCATTGTCAAGGGTATCAGTTTACACTGCCCAGATTTTATCAGAGGGCCTAGAGTTTATATATATCGTTTATTATATATCAGAGGGGCTGGAGTTTAGACTGAATCAACAGCTTCATGCATGCTGTTTTTGTCTGCCAAAGCTGCTAGAATGCAACACAACAGAGATAGGTTGGCTTTTAATAAAAGGGGATTTATTTAGCTAAAAACTTTTGGTTCATTGGTTGCAGACTTTTAAGGAAGAAGAGAGAATTTTCAAATTTTCTTCAGCCAGTGAGCCTTTCCTGTGGAGTTCATTGAGATGCTTCTCAGAGTTGCCAGCTTCAAAACCTGCCCTGTGGATTTTGGACTCTTCCATTCCCATGGATGGTTGCATGAGATAACTTTATAAATCTCATATTTACAGATATCTCCTGTTGGTTCTGTTTCTCTAGAAAAACTTGTCTAATACACTATGTAAAGAATAAATAAATAATAATAAATAAAAAACTTATAGTTCTTCAGAGGAAAGGCAGCTAACTTTCATCTGAGGTTCTCTCTCACATGGGAAGGCACGGGGCGATGTCTGCTGGGCTTCTCTCCCAGTTTCTGGGTTCCAATGGCTTCCTCCGTGGAAGACGTTTCTGCATCTCCAAACGTCTGAACTCAGCTGCGAGTGCTGAGATGAGGTATGCTGAGTTACTACGGCTGTACTGCATTGAGCTCTCCTCTGATGTCTCTCTGTTAAGCCTCCAGCTAATTAAATTAAACCTCACTCACTGTGGAAGGCATTCCCCTTAGCTGACTGCAGATGCATTTCACATGCTAATGGTTCAAGTCCACAGGAACAGAACTAGGCACCCATCACCTGGCCAAGTCGACACCTGAAACTAACTACACACATGCCCTGGCTCAAAATCCTCTACACACTCCGCAACTAAGATTGCCAGATGCAGCAAAGAAGGATAGAGAATATTCAGATATATGATGAATAATTTTTAATGTAAGTATGTCCATGCAAATATTATTCATTGCTTATTTGAAATTCAAATTTAAATGGGCATCCTCTGTTTTATCTGGCAGTCCTATTCCCATTGGTTACAAACCAAATGAAGATGCACATTCTGGCATCCAGTTCTCTGGAATTTAGACCCCACTTGACTTTGCACCCTCATTTCCCATTCACTGTTCTTTTTCTTGTACCCAGTTTAGCTTCCAGGCAAGCTCTACTTCCTCATATACATTGCTTTGGCTTTGACTTGCTTGCCATTACTCTGGCAAACACTTTTCCCTTCACCTTCCATCTCAAAGACCATGTCTAAGATGCCATCCCTCATCCCCAGTGTGGCAACACCTCTTTCCTCTTTCAACATTCTTTTTAATGAGCTTATACAACAGGAGAGGACGCCCATTGATTGTTCTGCTTGGTACCGCCTCCCCTTCTTCTTGAGAAGTACTCCTCCTTTTGGGAGCTGCTCCTCCTCTGACTCCAGACACTTAACTCTAGCAGTGACTTTGCTCCCCAGCCAAGGTGATCGGCCTGGAGATGTACATCTGATCCAAACCAGGCCTATCCAATCTTCCCTTGGCACTTTTTTCTTTTAATGTTCTTTAATGAATTTTATTCAGATATATTCACATACTATGCAATCCATTCAAAGTATTCCATCCGTGGCTCACAGTATCATCAGAGTTTTGTGTTCATCACCACCCTGATTTTTTTTTAAATCATCTTGTCGGATACCCAACCCAAATAACACCCCAGCACCTGTACTGAGCATTAAGTCAAGATCCCCATTGCCATCAAGGATGTAATCCTTTCATCTGTTAGGAGCCATTGTCCCAATTACCATGTCACATAACAACTCCCATCCCCATGTGACTGGTGATAGAAGAGGCTGTGCACTAGTGGGACAAACACTGGCCTGGAAGACACAAGGGGGACCTGTACTCAAGTCATGCGTCCATCACTAACTCCCTGTGAGACCCTCTTCACAACAGTTTGCAAACTCTTTGAGGGCAAGACCATGTCTTATTCTTCTTTGTATCCTCAGATACACAAATTGGGTTGGTGTTAGATAAATATTAGATGAAGATGGTACTAATGGTGATGATAACATTGCCATAGCAAGTCACTTCCTCTCTCTGGACCTCATCTTTCCTTACCATAAAATTGGGGAGATGGGGTTCGATGACCTTTAAGAGCACTTCCAATCAAATGTCCTATCATAACCATGTCAATGCTAACACACTCTGATGACTGCCCCACCATGCCAATACTGACCCCTGAACCAAGGTCATCATTGCTATCTGTTAGGTCTGTAGGCCAAGCATCTGTGTGTTTTCCTAGGGATCATAAAATGAGTGAGACCTTAATAATGATACTGACACAAAAATATGAAAATATATGGCAAAGTCAAAAGTTTTAAATGATTAATAAAAATATTACCTCATATCAACCAACCATACCTTAAGTCACAGAGCTACATCATTTTATTAAGTTTAAATTATAAAAATTAAATATTCTTAACAAAACTCAAAATGAAATGCTTAGTGTGGGGCGTGATTTGGAGAGGGACTACAACATTCATATAATAGGGCAGTCCAGGAATAACATTCTTGGCTTTAGTAGATCCTACCTTCCTCTTTTCTAACCTGGTACAAAATTTTATAATTCCAGTGGTCACCTTGCTTATCTAACTTAAGGGTGTGTGATATTTGTAGTGTAATGGTTTGTATTCCAGAAAAATGTTTTTTTTAACATGGGCAGGCACTGGGAATCAAACCCGGGTCCTCTGGCATGGCAGGCAAGCATTCTTGCCTGATGAACCACCGTGGCCCAGAAAAATGTTCTTAAAGTTAATTCATTCCTTTGGGTGTGGACCCATTATAAGTAGGATCTTTTGATAAGTAGGATCTTTTTTATTTTTAATTTTATTTTTTTATTCAATATAACCACATACAAACACATTCTTACCATATGATCATTTCATTCTTGATATATAATCAATAACTCACAATATCATCACATAGTTGTATATTCATCATCATGATCATTTCTTAAAACATTTGCATCAATTCAGGAAAATAAATAAAAAGAAAACAGAAAAAAACTCATTAAAAAAATTACTCCTGTCTTTCATTGATCACTAGCATTTCAGTCTACTAACTTTATTTTAACATTTGTTCCCCCTATTTATTTTTAAGCCATATGTTTCACTCATCTGTCGATAAGGTAGATAAAAGGAGCATCAGACACAAGGTTTTCACAATCACACAGTCACATTGCAAAAGATATATCATTATACAATCATCTTCAAGAAACATGGCTACTGGAATACAGCTCTACATTTTCAGGCAGTTCCCTCCAGCCTCTCCACTACACCTTAACTAAAAAGGTGATATCTATATAATGCATAAGAATAAACTCCAGGATAACCTCTCAACTCTGTTTGGAATCTCTCAGCCATTGACACTTCATTTTGTCTCATTTCACTCTTCCCCCTTTTGGTCGAGAAGGTTTTCTCAATCCCTTAATGTTGAGTCCCAGCTCATTCTAGGAATTCTGTCCTACATTACCAGGAAGGTTCACACCCCTGGGAGTCATGTCCCATGTAGAGAGTGGGAAGGCAGTGAGTTTGCTTGTTGTGTTGACTGAGAGAGAGGCCACATCTGAGCAACAGAAGAGGTTCTCTGGGGGGTGACTCTTAGGCCTAAGTTTAAGTAGGCTTAGCCTATCCTTTGTGGGGTTAAATTTCATATGAACAACCCCCCAGATCGAGGGTTCCACCTATTACTTTGGTTGTCCCACTGCTTATGAGAATATCAAGAATTCTCCACTTGGGGAAGTTGAGTTTTCCCCCTATCTCGCCATTTCCCCAAGGGGGCTTTGCAAATACTTTTTTATTCACTGTTCAAATCACTCTGGGATTTATCAGGGCATCACTCTGGACAAACCTACAAAATCTCATGCCCTATTCAAAGTTCCATGTACTTATGGTGTTCAATTAAGCTGTCCACATAGTTATATTAGGAAATGCACTAGTCAAAATATAAATTCCCTACCAAATAAACATTTTTTTGCTTTAGTCTGGTGAGTAGGATCTTAAGGTGTGACCCATCTCATTTAGGGTAGGTCTTAATGAAATTAAAAAAAAAAAAAAAAAAAAACCATTCCCAGAGAAGCTAAAAGAGAGAAAATCCAGAGATGCTGAGAGACAAGGACACCAACAGAAGCTCAAAGAGGAAGACACTGAAGCCAGAAGCTGGATACAATGAAGCCAGGGAGAGAAGGGAGAGACCTGCAGACATTGCCATGTGCCTGGCTACGTGACAGAGGAGTTGATAACGTCCTCAGGAGAAGGTATTGTCCTGCTGATGCCTTGATTTGGACATTTTCACAGCATCAGAACTGTAAGCTTGTAAGCTAACAAATCCCCATTGTAAAAACCAACCCATTTCTGGTATATTACATTTTCTTAGCTTTAACAAACTAAAGCAAGTAGTTTGTAGAATGCTCCTAGTTGGTAGACAAGTCAACATTTTTAATTCTAATATTTATTCTATGTCTATCAGAATAAATATAAATACAGCGCTGACAGGAAGTTCCCCTTTGCAATAAATTAAAGAAAATGCCAAGTAAATAATAATGCAGGTGACGCATAAATATGGAGGAAAGAAAGGAGGGGAAACTTAAGGTAGTATGAGAATGGATTGCTTTCTTGACCACTGCTGAGTGTTAATGACTGGTCCAACCTCAGGGTATTTACAGACCTTCCCCAGCCCTCCCTAAGCTCTCCTTTACAAAGAAGCCTTTTTGTATTTAGGGGGCCAATATGCAATGTGCTGGTGTTAATCACTTTATAAAAGCAGCACATTTTAGAAATGTTGCATTTGAATTGAACTCTTGCACAGCGAGCTTATTTAAAATTCATAGTGACGTTCCCTAGTTGCTGGAGTACTGCAGTGGCTTGTAGTCCTTTAAAAAAATTTTTTTTAAATGACAGGGACTGTGAGAAATCCATCAGCTACTTTGTGTCATGGTCAGAGAAGAACTAATGGCTTTGTCCCCATTGGCTATGACTGCCCAGAAGGGTATTAGGGAGGATTAAAAAGTATCAAGGGAGTGATTCTGATTCAAGACTCGCAGAGCCTTAAATCTGTCATGATGAGAAAAGGAAAACTTACATTTCTATGTGATGACAAGGAGGCTTTGAGAGACATGCTAGGAAAGAGTCAGAAATCAGAAGGCCGGGAGTGGAAGCTGAGCTGAGAACCAAACAACCCACATGTGGAGCAGGGGGAGGCCCAGGGGTGGGGGGCTGCCCAGGGGCTGTTGTCCCAAGTATGGTGCAGTAGAGGCTGAGTAACCAGGCAGCTTAGACAGAGGCTGTAAGCACAGCAGAGACTCACAAGATATTTCATTCATTCACTCATTCATTCGTTTGCCTCGGTTTCCTTTTGTAAAATAAGAGCATTCAACTTGAAAGTCTATCAAGGCCATCTAAAGATTCTGTGAAATATTCTGTCAGTGTTGACTCAGGTGTATAAAAGTTTTTTAAATAGATTGAATGTCTCATTTGACATTCATGAGTAAACAAAATCTTAGGAAGCCAAAGTCAGCAGTGCCTAAGAGTGCAAATTTGCTGTTTGCCAGTATCAAATCTACATCTTTGAAACCAAGAGCCAACTCCTAACAGCTGTCCATCCATCACCTTGACCTGGAGGTAGCCTAGCCTGGATGCTGCCTCAGCACCTCTACACAAGCCTCAGCTTCTTCTAACCACCCCCAATAAGGAGTATGCTGTCAGCAAACCAAATCCTCTGACTCAGACTGACACCAGCCCAAGGAAAGCTAACGCACATCAATCACAAGCAAGGGCAAGGGATGGCCCATCTCAACAGGATTTCACCCTTCCCAGGCTCGTTTCTATCAAAGGAAGGAGCGGACATGACATGTCTTGGCCCGAACAATTCCTAAAGAGTTTCTTTCACTATGGATTTTGTATTGGTATCTGAGAATTTAGTTGCAGAAAATTGAACCCATGTGTTTTGGTTTGCTAAAGCTGATGAAATGCAATATACCAGGAATGGATTGTTTTTACAATGGAGATTTATTAACTAACAAGTTTACAATTCTGAGGCTGTGCAAATGTCCAAATTAAGGCATCGACAGGGTGATATTTTCTCCCTGAAGACTGACAACCAGTGATCCTCAACTCCTCACGTGGCCAGGCTCATGACAATGTCTGCTGGCCCTTCTCTCCTGGGTTTCATTGCTTCAGCTTCTAGCTTCAGTGGCCCCCTCTCAGCCGCTGCATATCTGCTTGTCTTAGCTCTCTCTGAGTCCTTCTCTCTAAACCTCTCTTAACTTCTCTATGTGTTTTAGCCTTTTATAAAGGACTCCAGTAAGAGGATTAAGACCCACCGTGGGGTACCCCTCAACTGAAATAACCTGTCTGAAAGGTCCCACCAACAATAGGTCTGTATCCACAGGAGTGGATTAAAAGTATATAACAGGATTAAAAGTATATAACAAGAACACTTGCCTGCCATGCCAGAGGACCCGGGTTCGACTTCCAATGGCTGCCCATGTTAAAAAAAAAAGTATATAATGGGACGGTGCGACGGTGGCTCAGTGGCAGAATTCTCATCTGCCATGCTGGAGACCTGGGTTCAATTCCAGGTCCTGCCCATGCAAAATAATAATAATAATTAAACAAGTACATAACAGCTTCAAACCAGCACACCATGCTATAAGATGACGGTTCAGGAGCATTGTTTTATGTATGTATGTTTCTGAGTCTGTATACAAATAATAAAAAGTCTCTTCACCTAAAAATACATACAGAACAAAAAAATATCATTCTAAATATAAAAAGATTACTCCAGAGGAAGTCTAGAGTTAATACTCAATCTCACCGCAGTAGGTGTTGGTTAAATCCTTAACTAGGAATGTACTAGGAATGTCTGCTGTGGTTATCCCAGGTTTGGTCCAGAGCAAATTTTCTCATCACTCGCTTTGCGTTTGGTTCACTTCTGGCCCCAGAAACTCTGTGCTATTATTATTGTTTCTTTGTGTCACTGATATCAATTGCAAACAGGTCTCATTCTGTCTGCAAAGTTCAGGGTCAATAACACAGACTTTACCCACTATTCTCTTGCTATGGAAATTTCTGTTTCCATTTGTTGCCCATGTAATGTTGAAATGCTGCTGCTCTCTCTCTCTCCGGGTGCTTTCTTCTAACCGGAACAATTCTGAATATCTTCCTCTTTATGTGCTTCCTGCAGCTACGGTGTTTGAAAGGTGTTTATAGACCTCTTTGGCTTTAAGGAAGAAAAATATACCTCTAGAATTGAATACTGCGTAGAAGATCAACCTTTACCATTTGGTTTCTCCTTGTGTTCTGTTTCGGTTTGCTAAAGCTGCTGGAATGCAATATACTAGAAATGGGTCGACTTTTTCAATGGAGATTTATTAGGTTACAAATACACAGTTCTAAGACCATGAAAATGTCCAAATTAAGGCATCAAGAGGAAAATACCTTCTCTGAGGAAAGGCTGCTGGCATCCAGGATTCCTCTATCACACGAGAAGGCACATGACAACATCTCTGGTCCTTCTGTCCAAAATGTCTCTGGGTCCTTGCTTGTTTCTCCTGGGGCATTTCTGTCTTAGCTTCTCTGAGCTCTCTCCAAAATGTCTCTGCCTCCTGTGCTCTCAAAAAGAACTCCATCCCTTCCCCCTCCCGCTCCCCGCCCACCCCTCGCGCCCCTCGCAGCCCTTCCTCCGCCGGTCGCGCGCCTCGGGCCCGAGCGCTGGACGCCCCTGGCCCCGCCGCCTCCGCGAGTCTCAGGGGCCAACGCTCGGTCCCTGGCGCGCGGAGGGCGGGGGAGCAGCCACGGGGGCCGAGGTTGCTGCAGCAGAGAGGAGGCCGGGGTTGGGCCTTCTCTTCGGCCAGACCCCACCCCACCCTACCGTCCCCACCCCCTCCAAAAAAAAAAAAAAAAAAAAAAAAGAACTCCAGCAAGGGGGTTAAGACTCACCTTGAATAGGCAGGGTCACATCTCCATGGAAACAACCTAAACAAAAGGTCTTCAACTACAGGGCTGGATTGAAAGAACATAGGCTTTTCTGGGGTACATAACAGACAACACATGTTCCCTTATCAGACGCTCCCTTAGTTGGAAGTGTCGGGGTGAAGAATTGTCCTCGAAGGTTTTGTGTGTGGTCATGTCACACCTAGATATCGAGGATGTCTTCTCGGCAGTGGTCCACATGGTCTCACAAGAAACTGAAGACTCTGATTCAGATCCCCTCTGCCGTCATCTCCCCCTAATATCCAAACCCCACAGTAGCAAATTTTGGAGGCCCTTCATTTTAGCCAAGATGAGCTGCTCCTACTGAATAAAATGGTTCCTTAAAATTTTGTATAAATTGAAATATTTAACAGATACCTTGTAGATAAATTTTTTTAGATTCAGATATGCGTGTTGTACAAATACTTAATCCCTCTATATTTTATGTTCTCTCGATTATGTTTTTCCAATAGTTTATGGTTGAAATGAGGAAATCGCCTCTTGAGACAAAGTCTTATTATCTAATAATTAAGAGAGAAAATGGAATGGATGATGGTGAGGATACTGCCACATGAATGCAATTGATCCTACTGAATGGTATGTTGGGAGGTTTGGGGATGGGAGGATTTATATTATATATATATTTCCACAATATAAAAAAATAGAATGAGAAATTAAAGAGATAATGAGAATTAAGTGCAGCACATGATTCTGGACTGGATCTAATAATAGAGGAGAAAATGCCTGAAAAAGTATTACTGGTATAAAAGAAAAATTGGAATACAGAATGTAAGCTTAATATCAATGTTATATTTCTTGAATTTGATAACTGCACTTAAGGTGATCATATTAGTGAATATCCTTGATCATAGTAAATGTGCATGGAAGTATTATGTGTTCAAAGCATATGATGCATGGGACCTGCTCTCAAATGTTTGATAGACAGATAGATAGATGATAGATAGATAGATAGATAGATAGATAGATAGATAGATAGATAGATAGAAGGAATGATGCAGCAAAGGTGGCAAATGTTAAAATTGGTGCATCTGATTATTTTGTAGGGTGTGTAAGGAGTAAACTGGAGTTGTCTGTATGGATTTGTGTTATTTTTGCAACTGTCCAGAAAGTTTGAAATTGTTTCAAAATAAAAAGTTAAAAAAAGAAAATGGTTCATGCCAGAAAGTGAAGTAGCAAAAGAGCCATCTGTTGTGGACCCCAGAAAAGCCATGTCCTTTAATTTTCATTCAACATTGCTGGGTGGAATGTTTTTGATTCTTTCCATGGAGATGTGACCCACCCAATTGTGGGTCCACTGGAAGCAATGCCAAGTTCCGGCTGGAGGAGGCAGCCTTAATCCAAGGGCAAATGTCTGGCCAGAAGCTGCTTCCCAAGCCTGAAGGAACCTGTCCTTAATCTGGTGTTCTAGTTTGAAAGCTGCTGGAATGTGATATACCAGAAACAGAATGGCTTTTAAAAGAGGGAATTTATTAAGTCGCAAGTTTACAGTTCTAAGGCCATGAACATGTCCAAATTAAAACAAGGCTATAGAAATGTCCAATCTAAGGCACCCAGGGAAAGATACCTTGGTTCAAGAATGCCGATGATGTTCAGGGTATCTCTTTTAACTGGAAAGGCACATGGCAAATATGGTGACATCTGCTAGCTTTCTCTCCAGGCTTCTTGTTTCATGAAGCTCCCCCAGGGATGTTTTCCTTTTTCATCTCCAAAGGTCTTGGACTGCATGGACATTCATGTTTCTAAAGCTTTTTCCAAAATGGTTCCCTCTTAAAGGGCTCTAGTAAGCAACCCCACTTTGAATGGGTGGAGACACATCTCCATGGAAACCATCTAATGAAAAGTTAGACCCACAATTGGATGGGTCACATCTCCATGGAAACAATCAAAAACATTCCACCCAGCAATGTTGAATGAAAATTAAAGGACATGGCTTTTCTGGGGTCCACAACATATTCAAACTGGCACACCCGGGGGGATTCATCTAAAGCCAGAGCTGCTGACCAGCTGAAGTGGCCTATCCATAGCCTGAGGGCTCCTGTCCTCAGCCCAGGGGGAGCCTATCCTGTTCCACAGTGCTACATACTCATATTTTTTTGTCTCCAATAGCCTGTGAACTATTTGCATGCTTAGCCAGAGACCATGACTCATCTCTGCACCTCTTCTGTGGCACAAAGTGCCCAGCAAAGATTGTTGAATTGAGATCCTCCCACTTGCTCTAATAATTTCTGCTTTCACAGGGACACTGCCTACGAGAACATGCAATTTCATTCTCTCTAATCCCCACTCTTTTTTCTTAACTTTGTATGTCTTACCTCTAGGCCAAATGCTCCATAGTTTTACTTGCTTATTATTTTTTTTATTGTTAAGGATCTTCTACAAGTTCCTTTTTCTTGGGGAGCAGCTTCCAGGTTCAGTATAACAAATATAAAGCTTTGCATGTCTATGCTGAATGCAAGGCAGTGGGTTAAGTGCCATGAAGGTACAAATTGATGTTGGATGCATTCCTTGCCCTGTAAGACCCTTGATCTATTAGGAAAACAGATTGGAGATTTTGTTTTGTTAGAAAGATATTCCTCATGGAGACTGATCATAGCCCACATGGAACCTCCAGAAGATGGGGTATTGATCAGTGTGTATCACATCCCAGGATCTGATCTAAGGTGAACTTCTGGGGATTGGTTCACACAACCAAGTTCCCGAGATTGATGGGTAAGCTAGTCATCAGTATGTCAGCTAAGGGCCAGAAAAAGGATGCCCAGCATCCTGGAAGGTTTGAATCAACTAGTCAGCACCTGCGGGCTATCTTCAATAAAGGTAAATACCAATGAAAGGCATTGGAGACAGAACTGGTGACTGCCACCCCCGCTCACTTCCACTACAGGGTCAGGCTGCCACGGGACCTCATACTTTCCCTGGGTCAGCACCAGAGACACACAGCCAGTAACGGCCTGTTTGGCCCCTGTTTTTCTATGGTCCATGTTGACCAGTCACTTTTACAGACATGTTTTCTTATCTATTGGTACCAAGGACTAGATTATGGTCTAGTCTTTAAGTTGTGATCTTCCAGCTCCTTTCTGAGGAGGTGTGTTGCTTTTTAAGGTGATGGTATCTCTCATGTACTATTTTAACTAATCTGACTCTTGGTCTCTGGACATGCCTCCCTGTCAACAGTGGATCACCTCCAAGGGATATTCTCCATTGTGCAAACTCAGTTAAAAAGCTGGGGAAAGTGCTATGGAAGAACAGAAGGGAAGGAATTCACTCTTGGTTGATCCAACTACTTTCATGGAAGGGATAGGATTTTGAAAAGTGTTGGAATTTGAATGGGCAGAAAGAAGAGGGAGATGTATTTAGATGAGCAAAGACTAAAGAAAATATGCAGAAACCTCTGGTAGTGTTTCTACAGGAGAAGGTTATAAAGGGGACTGTAGGGAGATGCATAGAGGGGATGGAGCCAAAGGAGTTCACTCAGAAGGCAAAAGGGAGTCATCGAAGATTTTTGTGTAGGACAGTGACAAGAATAAAGTAAACTTTATTTAGGAAATAAATATTTATTTATTTATTCAGGAAAACTAATCTGACAGTAGAAGAGGAAATGCCTGGTTTTAGACTGATGGTATGCCAAGTGAAGGATGCCCAAAATAGAACAATAAAATTTTAAAAGTACAAAAACCTCTGCCCTAGTCCACCGTAAGTATCCATCTTCTGATGGGGATTAGAGTTTGCTTCAAATGTAATGCCACAGAAAGAATAATACAGAATAGAGAATAGAAGTAATTAAAGATGGGTAATTGAGCTTCTACATTCAAAAGTAGCATTAGGCAGTAGAAAATTATTTTGCAAATCAAGCTGTTGTTTAAAGAAAAGTAAACTTTTTGGTAAATCAACATGTTGCTTGGAGAATTTGGCCCACAGAGTCTTCATGTAGGGTATAGGAGAGACCCCAGTTCATTGCAAAAGCTTAACTGGAGTCAGGATGAAGGAAGGTATGAAATAGAAGTCAAAGAAAAGCTTACCCTTTCTCCAGCTTGGTAAATGGAGGAAAAAGAGGGAAGAGGCAAAGCAGGAAGAGATAGGGCTCCCATATCCTCTCTCCAAGCTCAACTTGGAAAACTGTAAGAGCACTATATAAGTTAAAGGTGTTATCAATGGCAGGTGATCTTAGCCAGAAAGCTGAACCTAGAAGAATCTGGGGGTGGTGGCTGGGCAAGAGGGCAGGATGCAGGAAGGACAGACACTTGGGGTCAGCAGCCAGGGAGCCAGGTCAAGCCCTGAGCAAGTACGGAGTAACCAGCTACCAAGGTACACAGATAACAGCAGGGCAGGAGAAATCAAGTGGACCAAACCCATTGCCCAGGAACAGAGAGGGGAATGGACACCATCCTTGAGCAAACAAGTCTTTGCTGTTTCTGTAAGAAAATAATGTCCTACCCTCATATATCAGACTCCATCCTATAGCCGGAAGATGCAAAGGGAGGGGCAGTTTTAGAGATGAAGCAACTTTACCCAAATGACCATTTAAATGAACAGATCAGACCATTTTAAAACAGAGTTGGATATTAAATTAATTTTTCCACTAACCAGTAGGTGGGAGGTACAAAAACCTCAAGAGGAAGGTCCTATTAGGTAAATTTTAAAACTTGCGTTTTCTCTGCACATCTGAGTAAAGGTGAGTTACATTTTTGCACTATTCATATTATGGATTGCATATTAAACAAATAGCCTCACATAACCGAAACTATAGGAGCTTTACTGGTCTGAAATGATTATGTACCCTGGAAAAGCCATGTTTTAATCCTGATCTGTCTTGTGGAGGCAGTCGTTTCTTTTAATCCCTATTCAGTATTGTAGATTGGAAGCTTGATTAGATTATCTCCGCAGAGATGTAATTTATCCAGTTGTGGGCATTAACTGAAAGGCGAACTCACCAGGAATTAAACGGGATGACGAGTTCGGACAAAGGTTTTATTTCAGGGAGAAACAGAGCTGCCCAGGTAACGTTTCAGGAGAGAAACGGCTGCACCAAGGTGGCAGAGGGTAGAGCTTTTATGGTTTAAGATTGGGGATTGAGGGCAAGGGTTAGGTAAGGTTCTCTTATCTAGTTTTCAAAATTAGGGGGTTAGGTTAGGAGTTGGCAGTGTTTCACTGGTAAAGTTAAAATGTAAGCGCTGCCTGAAGCATGCAGAGTTGTAATTGTGTTCTGCCGGAGGATGGAGGTTGAAGGTTGAGTAAGGGGGGTTATTATAAGAGAGCAGTTGCTAGAGGGCAGAAAGGTGCAGGCTAGGGTGGGAGAGCTGTTTGAAATATTTGCCAGGTCACCTCATAGGGGGAAGGAATCCTGTTCTCCAGGCCTAACATTAACCTTTCATTAGATGGAGATGTGACTCTGCACATTCAAGGTGGGTCTTGATTAGTTTACTGGAATCCTTTAAGAGAGGAAACATTTTGGAAAAAGTTCCAGAGCTATGAGAACCATGAGAGCCCACACAGCCAGAGACCTTGGGAGGTGAAGAAGGAAATTGTTCCTGGGGGAGCTTCATCAAACAAGAAGCCTGGAGAGAAAGCTAGCAGATGTCACCATGTTTGCCCTGTGCCCTTCCAGTTGAGAGAGAAACCCTGAAGGTCATCAGCCTTCTTGAACCAAGGTATCTTTCCTTGGATACCTTAGATTGGACATTTCTATAACCTTTCTTTAATTTGAACATTTTCACAAGCTTAGAATTGTACACTTGCAACTTAATAAATTTCCCCTTTTAAAAGCTACTCTGTTTCTCGTATATCACATTCATGCAGCTAGCAAACTAGAACAGGAGTGAATGAGCCATTTGAGAGAGAGGCAGAGAAAGTTTTTGTCAAGTGAGCTCAAGACCAAGGACATGATATTGGAAATGCCCTCAAACTCTATCTAGCATACCCAATATTCTTACGGAATTGTGTACACATCCTATTTCTGCTAAAGCTGCTGTTTATAAAAATATTTACCTCTCCATCTTAAATGAAGTAGGGTTACATGTGGTAAAATGCAAACAGTGATTAGCACTTTGCAATAATCAGCTTGCCATCTCAAGGGTTAATCCTCCCTATTGCAGGACACCACCATCCTTCAAAGACACAAACCATTAAGTTGAGGCCAGATCAACACTTCATAACCTATATCATTTTGCAATTTGAAATTCTTATGTCAAAAAAGGGAGCATCTGCTTCTATCCCAGCTGAAGTTGTGTCTTTTGGCTGGTGGAATATAAGACAGGAAAAATTGAGAAACCAGGTCCTGGGAGACCCAGGAGTGATCAAATTGGAGACAAGTCCATCTCTAGAGCACTGTTTTGCCCTTTGATACAATTCATACAAACGTAATCAGGGATAAGGCAATGGGCCAGAAAATTCATGTTTTGAAAACTGGGAGACAAAAAAAAGGTAAAGAATTCATTTTGGCTGCAAAGAGAGAAATATTACAGTGGATTTCATTGACGAAAGACAGGCCACTAGCTGGAGCCTAAGGAATCAGCCAGCTAGCCTTTCCATAAGGAAAGAGAGGCAGATGACCATATTACCAGCAGCTCCCTCTGTCTGACTTACCTATTCTCTTTCTACATTTTAACCTGGTAAAGTTGTGAGTCTTGTTAACATTATCAAAAAGAAGTTATTTTGCCTTTAAATATGTATATTGAAATGCTTACTACATTTCTTTTCCATTTAAGACTACATAATAGCAACCTTAGAAGAAAAAACAAAAATCCCATATTCCCAATATGCTAACCCAAAACAGCCATTTCCAGTTTTGCATATTGCCTACCACACCCACACTTATTTTACACCCTTGTAATCAAGCACACATGCAATTTAGTATTCTCCTTCTTCACCCTAAAATATATTAAAAACATTTTCCTACATTTGCATAAAGATCTTTAGTAATGGCTATAAAATAGCTCATTGTGCAGCATACCATAACTTACATAATTTATTTCTAAGGTTGAAAGCAGAAACTATGTCTTACCTAACATCGTGGCCACCAAGGGGCTCTGCCACTACAGAATCTCACTAAATATCTATTGGGAAGTCTTGGATCTGATCAGTCAGCAGCACTGTGGCTACATCAATGCTTGTCTCAGCCATTTTCAGCCTCCAAGATTCCCCACCTCATCCCACAACCATTCCTGCTTATTGATTTGGTATCTCCCTCCACAGCCTACTTCCCACTGAAGAAGCTAAAACATCAGTGGCCCATATTCCCAGCTTTCCCCAGCAAGGGTGCAGGTGGTAACCCTGCCACTCAGACTGCCCGCTAGATGTTGATCTGAAAGGAACTGCCCCAAGGAGCAAAGGCCACGGAGAACCCATGTGGCAGCAGGAGGTGCTGGGTGCTGCAGGTATGAGGAACAAGCTGTGCTGGCCTGAGCTCAGAAGCGGGAGCCCCAGTGTCCTCGTTCTGTGGTGTGATTTGGCCACGGTTGTGGTCACTGTCTAGAATTCTTGGTTCCTGATCATTTCCCACATCTGACCTACAGCCTTCTGGGAAAAAAATCTATAAACTACTCACTAAACCATCAATAAATCCCTTTTCTACTCCAATTAGCCTGAGTCTGTCCCTGTTGTTTGCAATTAAGAACCCTGTCTGATTCGTTCCTCATTTTCCATTCCTATCAAAACCTGTCCAAGAAAGAATTGAAAATCTATTCCTGTTGAGGCATAATGACTGATAAAACGACCCTCCATTATTTGGACCCAGCTTTACTACTTTACAAAGTTCTTTTCTTATCATGAATGTTATATAAAAATAACATGCATTGTTACAATACATGCATTATATAAAATAAAATGCATTATTATTATTGTTAAAAATATAAATATACATTTTTTTCATTATATACACTATCTCATTTGGACTTCAAACAGTGTTCTGGTTATTTGCTTTTACTATTATCTCCAACTTACAGATAAGAAAAATAGGGACCAGAGTGGTTCAACAGGCCCAGGATCATGTAGTAAATTGTTGGGTTTTCTAAATCTCAGCCATTTTCAGCCTCCAAGATTCCCCACCTCATCCCACAACCATTCCTGCTTATTGATTTGGTATCTCCCTCCACAGCCTACTTCCCACTGAAGAAGCTAAAACATCAGTGGCCCATATTCCCAGCTTTCCCCAGCAAGGGTGCAGGTGGTAACCCTGCCACTCAGACTGCCCGCTAGATGTTGATCTGAAAGGAACTGCCCCAAGGAGCAAAGGCCACGGAGAACCCATGTGGCAGCAGGAGGTGCTGGGTGCTGCAGGTATGAGGAACAAGCTGTGCTGGCCTGAGCTCAGAAGCGGGAGCATCCTCCAACCTTAGTATGTTATATTTTAGGCATTTCAGGACAGGAAGGGAATAATAGGGAATAGGGATTGAAAACAGACGGAGAAGAGCTACCCAAGAAGGGAAATTATACCAAGTAGGCAGTGATCCATGCCACCCAAGGGGAAAAGAGGTCTTGGGGGTACATACACACAAACACACAAACACACAAACACACACACACGCACGAGGCAGCTGCAGCCCCACTCCTCTGCTTTTCCATTACAAGGTGTTAAGCCTCATATGAATTGTATAACAGCCACTCAGCCAAGAAAAAGCACACCTTTGATGAGTTTCTATTTTTGTGATATTGCGTGTTCCATCAGCGTGGACTTTAAAATGTGCGTACCCCTGGCAGAAATGACTCACACATCAGGACTCTAGGGAGTTGAAGGGAATCAAACTCTGCTGCTTTGAGAGCTACACATATGAGAGGGAGTCAAATAGCACTCTCCTCCTGTTAAGTGGATATTATGTCACCTGCAGGCGGAGAGTATCAATCAACTTTGGAAGCGTTTAGATATTAAGGCAGGGAGGGTAGCTCCCAAATGGGTTCCATGGAAACATTAGAATAAGGCTTTCAAAGTTGTCAAGGGAGAGCCCTATCGTTCTGAGGCTGAGACCACAAAAGACAAAGAGACCACTCTTTTGTGTATCATCACTGACAGAATAGTGAGCTCAAGGCATTAGGTGGTTTCTGATATGATACAACAGGACATACACAGCATCACCTATGAAGAAGGAAGGAAGGAAGAAAGGGAGGGAGGGAGGGAGGGAGGGAAGGAGGGAGGAAAGAAGGAAAGAAGGCAGACAGGCAGGCTAGCTGAATCTAGCCAAGCCTCTAGATCTAACCACCATTTGAAGGAAAACAGGGAGGTGTCTTAGTTTGAGTTCTACCAAAAGATGAGAAACATAGATTAAAGCAGACATTGCCGTATGTTTGATTTTACACACCAATCAAATGCAAAATGTACTCTTTTCAGGATTCTAATTTGAACAAACCAAGCATAAAAAGACAGTTTTGAGACAATTGAGAAAAACTAAATCTGATATTAAGAAATTATTGCTAATTTTGTTAGGTATCCAAATGGCATGCGGTGGAGTTTTGTTTTGTTTTTAAGTTCTTTCATATCAGAGATCTATACTAAAGGCCTTTATAGTTGAAATTACATGATGAGTGAGACTTCCTTTAAAACAGTCTATCCAAAAAAGAAAAAAAAATCTTAGGGTAGAAGATGTATATGAAACAAGAAAAGCAAATGATGACCTGCGGATGGGCCTATGGGGCTTACTATATAATTGTCTCTATTTTTATGCATGCATGAAAATGTCTATACACAAAAGCTAAATATGGAAAAAAGAAGGCAATAATAGGCTCAGGGAAACATTGCTGTACCCACTGTTTACTGAGCAGCTATTGTTTTCAAAGATGGGGGAAAGGATCCCTGCCCTCTGGGAGCTTAAGGTGGAAGGGCAAAGCAGAAGTACTCAAAACGCTGCATGAATATTCATTAGCTGAGTAACATCCCAAGACAACTAAAGGAGATCACTTCACAATTGCAATTATCAACTTGCATGTGAGTAATAGTGACAATAAGTTTTTGAGACCTCACTGGATTGACCTAGAGCTGAGAAGGAGAGGAAAGATGTGGGACACCCCACCACATCTTCCCTTAAATGTCTGGACCCTGGAGCTACAGCATAATCGTTTGCTTAAAACTTTTCTCCCAAATACCGCTCTTTGAAAAAACCTAATTTGATTTCTGATTCTCAAGGTATCTGTACATGCTCTAAGCTAATTTATTCAAACTGTAATATTTGGTGTTTCGAGAACTATAAAAAGCAGAATTGGGTGTTTAGAGTTGAAACAGAGAGATAGGATATAAAATAGCCCTTTGGGAACCTAGAAGTTCCCAAATGGGGGCTTGGAATTGGGCTCATGCCTAATGGGAAAGGAGATCACCTGGGTGAAGGGATAAGAGTCTTGCGGGTTTCTACCCAGGTTTGCGTGAAGTCAAGTGGAACCTCAGGCCCATGACCCAGGGAACTGGGGACCCAGAGCCCAGGCCCCTGCCAAGCATTCTTCAAGCCCTGATGATTGGGGAAATAATAATGGCTCAGAGCTTCTGCCATCAGAGATGTCCGGGTTACCCTGTCTCCTTAGCTACTCAGAGTGCAAGGGAGAAGTCAACTCGACTCAACCCTGTTCAACACTTTTTGAGCCCTGGACCCCAGTTTTCGGAGATAAAGAGGGCACAGTCTCTCACATACTCTCAGGGTGTTTTGATCATAAGCAACAGAAGAGGCTTCCAGCTAATTTAGGCATGAAAAGGACAACAGAAAGTATGTGGAGTAGCTTATGCAATTGATGGAAAAGCCGAAGCACCAAGCTTCAGAGAGGAGAGAAACCAGAGGAGCTCTGGGGATTGAGGTGGCAGGAAGCAAAGGACAGGACCTTCAAAACCCTTGGGGGGATGTACCAAAATCATTTTAAGTCTTTCCGTCACTCCCCTTAAATTCAAATACCAGGGAAAGAGCTCCATATTGATTTGGTTCGACAATGCCACCAAGCAAAATCAGGACACTGTCTCCAGAAGAGGAGGGAATGGGTACAAAAAGTAAAAAGCCAAGGTCTATTTTACATTTCATTAAAGAGTCATGGCTTCTAAGGAGCATGACCTAGTGGAGGAGATAAACATAAAATGTAAAATCACACTAGAGTGCAGGAGCTTAGAAAACAAAGGAGGGGGCAGTCAGAAGCCGTCAAAAGTAGGCTTAGAGGCAGATGTGCTGCACCTCAGTTTTAAAAATTCTCTAAAAAGGAAAGTTACTGAGCCTTGCTAACAATTAGACGCATAAGAGGGTCTCTCTGGATTCTAAGTGAGGAAAGGGCTGAGACCCCTAGGAAGGGGCTCAGAGTGATGAGATGTGAGTCTTGGCCTCACGCTGAGTCATTCCTGTGCTGTTTATGTCCACAGTGCTGGGTTACAGACCTGTGGTTCTCACTCGAAGGGTCTGAAATAACTTGTAAATGGTTTTCTCCCTGCTTACCTTTCCCAGAGGAAGCAGTTCATAAGAAAAAGTTTATTTTTGCAACAGCGATAACTCAAAACTTGAACATTGATTTTTTTAAAAATCCTTTGTTATTGTGAAACATAACACATATACAAAAAAGGAATAAATTCCAAAGCACATTGTAACAAGTAGTTATAGAACAGATTTTAGAGTTTGGTATGAGTTACAATTCCAGAATTTTAGGTTTTTCCTTTTAGCATCTCTAAGACGCGGAACACTAAAAGAAATATTGATGTAATGATTCAGCAGTCATAGTCATTTTGTTAAACCCTATCTTCTCTGTTACAACTCCTCTTTTCCCTTTGATCTTTCTCCTACTCTTTAGGGTATTTGGGCTAAGCCCATTCTAACTTTTTCATGTTGGAAAGGGCTGACAATAATATGGGGTGGGAGGATATAATTAGTTGATGTTTTAGAGAAGCTGGCCCCTCTGCATTTCAGGATTCATCTGACCCAGAGACCCATCTGGAGGTTGTAGGTTTCTGGAAAGTAATCATACTGCATGGAATGTTTGTAGAATCTTAGATAGTGCCTTAGGTGTTCTTTAGGATTGGCAGGAATGGTTTTAGTTGGGAGTAGGCAAACCATGGTAAATAACAACATCTAGCTGAAGAAAGAGTAGCCTCCAGAATTGAGCATGGATTTTGTTTTGTTTTTAGAGTTTCTTCTAAAACTTTCAGAACTATGGAGGGGGCTATTCCTCCCCCCTCCCCCACCACCTTCCTGACAGTTGCAGACTGTGGAAGAGGTGGCCAATTATATTCCTGGGCTCTGGGTACCTGAGCCATACCGGGGGGCCCTGGAAGGGTTCCTTCCTTCCTGGGATCAGAGGAAGGACCTTCTGTTACTACAGTCAGTAAGGGCTTTGACTTGGCAGATTCCATTTTCTTTTGAACTGGGACTGTAAAATAGGTCATTGCATGCCCAGCTCCTCTCTTTCCCAGCTCTTTCCAGAGGATCCAAGTATGGAGAGTTTGAATTACTCCTGCCCAGACAGTCAGCTACTGAAGATAAAAATCAGAATGAAAATGAAAGAAGTCCTAGGGTTGTGGCCTGTTTAATCAGCTGAGTCACACTTCCTCTTCTTCCATTCTACACTCAAAAAATGAAAGGCACTTCAGAGGGCCCAGAGTATGAATATCATTCAGGACAACTACCCCCACCCCCAGCTCCGGAGCCATCCAACCTGTATTTGAACCTCCTCGGTGACAAGTTCCTCAGCACCTTCCACCTTGGGAAACTCAGAATATGAAGAGTTCTGATAATGAGCTGAAGTCCCTCTACCCATCCCTTCCTTTCAGGGATTCACATACACAAAAAGGAATCTTGCCCCTCCTGCAGCTGAAGTTCTCCAGATATTTGATGATAATTTGCAGGTGTCTCCCTCTCCCCCTCACCCCAGTCTTCTCTCCTCTAGCTTAATAGCCTCGGCTCCATTGAGTATTTCATGGGACATGTTTCAAACTTTCTCACTAGTCTTGTTGCCCTCTTCTGAATGCACCCCAGCTTGTCCCTCTGTTCTGCAAAGCCTCTGAGCAGGAGGTCCCACTTTCTGGGGTAAACAGAATGTGGCCAACCTGCACCTTGTGCTGGATTCTCAACTTTGTTAAGGCAGCTTTTTTGGCAATCACACCCCAGTGTTGACCATTATAGAGCTGACTGGGTGCTCTGTTTGCCCCTTGACTTACCCAATTTTCTCTATCATTTACTATTTATTTATCACAGGTCAGTCACCAGACTATAAAGTCCCCAGCAGCAGAGATCACGTCTGGCTTGCTCCCAACTGAATACCCAGCACCTCGTTTAGCACCTGGTACATAGTAGATGCTCAGTAAATAGTTGTTGAATGAATGTTGTGTCATTATCCTATTTAAGCCTTTCAACAACCTTCGGACAACAACTCTACTCCCATTTTATGGTTGAGAAAACTGAGTCTCAGAGAAATTAAAGTTCCATAGTTGGTGAGTGGTTATGTGGAGATTTGAAATCCAAAGCCCAGTGTTCTTAACCTTTGACCTAGAAAGCCTCCCTATCATAAGGTTTCAGACAATGCTTGTCTCTTAACTTTACTGCCCCCTGAAGACTGTGAGCTCCTTAAGGCAAGAGCTCTGTCTCATTCACCTTGTGGTCCCAGGTCCATGGTGCTTGGAACTAGGTAGGTGACAATAGGCATTGTGGAATAAAGGAGGTAAATGGAGCAGAGGAGCAGAGAGGGAGAAGAAGAAAAAAAGAAAGTGAAAAAGTAAGAAAAAGAAGGAGGGATGAGAGATGACTGTCAACTAAAACCTGCAAGTCATTCTCATCAGAGCTGCTGCTAATTCACATCTCCCCTACCTGAGTCTTGGCTGAGCCATGGTGGACACTGTCCCCAGAAACCCTGCTGCACACCCACTCACTGCTTTTCAGATGGCTCTCAGTGGAGTCCTCAGCAGCTCCATCGTGCTCCCAGGGAACCAGTCCCAAGAGAGATAGCTGCCCGCAGAGGGGTCAGGAGAGCCTATGGCTTCCCTGTCCAACTCAGTCCAGCTCCCCAGGACCGGCAGCGGGTGCCAGGGACAATGCCAAGCTCCAAGCTGGGCATCCAATGCAGTTGGTGGGACATTGCTGGGACTGACTGTGGAACTCACTCCCCAACTTCTATACCCCATTCTACGGCTGGGGGAAAACAGAGATGGGAAGACGGGTTGGACGATGACCAGACGGATGGACAAACACTTTTTAGCTTACAAGCACTTTTACCTTCACTATTTTATCCAATCTTACTGGGACTTTTATTTTCCCCCTTTCACGTATGACAAACCAAGGTTCAGAGAGGCTTGTCCAAGGTCATTCATTCCAGTATCACACAGGGAGTATTATAGACCAGTTAGACATAGTCCCACACACAGACAGTAGCTCTAAGACCAACTCAGGCTCCATCTCAGTTGCTCTTTTCCCCGACCCAATGAGACAGATGTTATTGTCCTTACTTTACAGAGAGAGAAACTGAGGACCAGAGAGTTAGGGAACTGGCCCAAGAGCACACAGGCGGGAAGAGACATTCTCAAACTTCAAACCCAGTCGCTGGGGCTGCAGTGCCAATGCTGTGTCCACTCTGTGTGGGAGGTTTCCTCCCATATAAATGAAATGCCCTATTTACATAACAGTACAAATAGTCCCATATGAAAATTTTGTCCTGTTCTTTCTTGTGCTACTTTGTTAATCTGTTGAACTCTGAAAAACAAAGCATTTCACAGATACCCAACAGAAGCAATGAAAACATCTCTCATTGTCTCTTCAGTGAAGTACCCCTAAGAGAAAAACTCATTTGCCAACAAAGATTGGAAGCACAGACTCTGTAAGAAAGGACAAATGCTTCAAAAGGGAAGGGGGAGAGGGGCTTTGTAAGCAGAACACAAAATTGTATTTTCCTTGTGATTACCACTGCATGTAAAATGTTTAGTGTGCATGTAAACAAAGGCTGGAAAGGAAATGTAAAAAAATTAAATCAGTTGTATGGCCAAGGGATGGTTTATTTTTTCTCCTTAAAAATGTGTTTAATGTTTTCATTACATTTGTGCAGTAACAAAAGACGTTGAAATTGCATGTAGAGATTCATACTCTAAAAAACAAAAGGTGGGGTCATGTCGTGGCATGATGCTCAGATGCTGCTGCTGGAATCTCTATGAGTAATGGGCTTGATTGACCACAATTGACCTTGACCAGTCCTATAATGGTCACCATAGAGATAGACGGAGAGAGAGAGAGGAGGGGCCAGTCTTTCCACCAGGCAATTCTGCTGATTGCTTGTTACTGTAACATTTTGAATGCAGATTGTTCCCCATGTCTCCATCTTTGCAGAGATTTCTCTTCTGGTCAGAATCAATTAAATCCTGCAGACTCCACTGAGCTCATACCATGTGTTGGCCTCTGAACTAGGCTCAGGAGGGGTAAAGAATAATAGGAAAGGGCCTCTGGCCTGTAGGAGCTAATGCTGAGCTCAATATTTGGCAGTTGTTGGAGCCTATAGAGGAAGAAATGGTGTGGATATCCCACAGACTATTTCCTTTCTCCCCTAAAGGGAAAGGCCTCTGGAGTTAGAAAGAGGCCCTCCCTCTGGACCTCATCTTTTGTATCTAGCACCCAGGGCAATGGCAGGTATTCAATATATAAATTCATTGGACATATTTCACCCACTTAGCAAACCCATTACTACTAAGGTGTAGCTAACTCATTCCTATTAGCTGCATTATTTTGGACAAATCTCCAGGATTTGTCCTGTCCTCTGTGCATCAGTTTCCATACAGCTGGAAAATGAGGCCCTGAAAACAGGCTAGTGTCTTCTCTTTGTGACCCCAAGAACATTGCATTGCAAAAATTGAATAAATGTTTACTCATTCTTGAGACTGCTTTAACTTTGGCTCTTCTGTGGGCACTTCTGTGACAATGTCCCACCTCGTCCACTCTTTGCAGGGTCACACAGGAGAATCGTTAAAAGAAGCCATTGCAGGTGCCTGCACGAGGAATCCAAATTGCTTCACCTGGTCCTTGTTTGATTTCAGGTCTTGGCCCCTTCCTTGGCTGACTAGACAGTCAAGAGGAGTCTGGCTCAGGGAAAGGAGGGAGAGCCACCCTCCCTGAAAGTGACCAGGTAGGCAGTTGGCCCTTAGGAAGTCTTTCCCACAGAGAGACATTGATTTGTCTACCCTATTCACTTGCCTTCTCTCTTTCATAAACAGGGCCTTAAGACCCAAACCACTTTAAAATTTTTAAAACAACAAAATAACAGATCCCTGAATGAATACCCTAAGTCCTCTCTGAATCTTGCTGAGTAATTCTCCGGGATTTTTTTGCTTTTGTTTATTTGTTTTGGTCTCTGGATGCATAAAGTTGTTAGGAAATGAAGGGTGTATGTTTGATTTGATTTTTATTCCCAGGCTATATCATGGACTCCTGCAGAATAGGAGGATGTTCTACTTGCCTTCTGATCTCCCACCGTTCCCGGCATAGGGCTTGCACTAGCCATATTTGCTGGATTTGTTAAGCATCCTTGAGGAACTGTGCATATGCTTTCTTTTTTTTTTCACATGGGCAGGCACTGGGAATTGAACGGGTCCTCTGGCATGGCAGGCAAGCATTTTTGCCTGCTGAGCCTCCGCAGCCTGCCCGTGCATGTGCTTTTGAATGGAAGAGTGGATGGGTGCATGGATAGTAAACCATTCCATCAGTCAGTTCCACAGGGAACAGATGCACAAACTTGGAAATTGGAGGGGTTTATTCGAGGATTATCTACAAATCCATGGGCAAGGGTCTACAGAAATCAGAAACAGGAGGAGACATTACCAGCCCTAGTCCTGTAGTGCAAAGGAAAAAAAAATTGATTACTGGAACCAGAGAGAGAAGATGAATGGAGAGGACCATTGGACAGGAGCTGTGGCTTCTGGTGGAAGGAAGCAGCCAAATTCAGGAATGGGCCAGAAGAGAGGCGAAGAAGACTGACCTCCCCCTCTTCCTGCCCATCCATCTCCTGCTGATGTTTTCCAAGGGCCTAACACAATTGGCAGCTAGAGGGCAAGGGCACCATTGGTGCATTCATTGGAGTCAATCTCCTGGGACATAGAGCAGGGACAAGAAGCGGGAAAAGTTCATCTGGAAGGGCATCAGAAGGCATCCAGCACAGGCTCAGAACCTGTCCTCTGATCGATATGAGAAAGAGAGAACTTTTGGTCTAGAAGTTAGAAAACCTGAGTTCTGCTTCAAGGCTGGTCTCTGACCAATTGCATCACCCTAGACAAGACACTGGTTGACTCTGCACATCAGTTTCTCCTTCTATAAACTGAGAAACTTGGGCCACTAATATCTAAGTTCCCTTCCAAATCTGACACACTATCTTTTATCTACATAGCTGAAAATGAAGCAACAAGGCAAAGCATTGTTTGTCTTTAGCTCTAGGGAAAATGCAAATCATAATGAGATACCACTTTACAACTACTAGGACAGCTATAATAAAAAAGATACACAATAACAAGGTTGTGGAAAAAATTGGAACCCTCTTACATTGCTCTGGGGAATGTAAAATGGTGCAGCCACTTTGGAAAACAGTCTTGCAGTTCCTAAAAAAGCTAAATAAATATACAGTTATCATATGACCCAGCAATTCCACCCTTAGGTATATACCTAAGAGAAATGAAAATACATGTCCACATAAGAGCTTCTTTACAAATACTCATAGCAGCATTATTGGTAATAGCCAAAAAAGTGAAAACAACCCAAATGTCCATCAACTTATGAGTGGACAAACACAATGTGGTACATCCATACAATAGAATATTACTCAACAATAAAAAGGAATGAAGTTCTGATACATGCTACAACATGGATGAACATTAAAAACATTATGCTGAGTGAAAGAAGCCAGACAAAAATAATGCACATATTGCATGATTCCATTTATATGAAATGTCCAGAATAGGCAAATCGATAGAAACAGAAAGCAGATGAGTTGTTTGCCTGGAGGAAGGGTGGTGGAGGATTGGAGAATGACTGCTAATGGGTAAAGGTTTCTTTGAGAGGTGATGAAAATGTTCTGGAATTACATAGTAGTGGTGGTTGCACAAAACTATGAATACAGGCATTCCTTGGAAATACAGGCATTCCTTGGGTTTGGTTCCAGACCACCACAACAAAGTGAATATTGCAATAAAGTGGGTCATGCAATTCTTTTGATTTTCCAGTGCATATAAAAGTTATGCTTATACTATACTGTAGTCTATTAACTGTGCAATAACATTATGTCTAAAAAATGTGCATACCTTAATTTAAAAAGACTTCATTGATAAAAAAAAAAATGCTAACCACTATCTGAGCCTTCAGTGAGCTCTAATCTTTTTGCTGGAGTTGGGTCTTGCCTTGATGTTGCTGGCTCCTGATTGAGTAGGGAAGTGGTTGCTGAAGGTTGGGGTGGCTATGGAAACCAAACAATGAAGTTTGCCCATCAATTGACTTTTCCTTTCATGAAGGATTTATCTGTAGCATGCAATGTTTGATAGCATTTTACCCACAGTAGAACTTCTTTCAAAAATGGAGTCAATCAAAAAAAAAAAAAAAAAAGGAGTAAATCCTCTCAAACTCTGCTGCTGCTTTATCAACTAAGTTTATGTAATAGTATAAATATTTTGCTGTCATTTTAACAATGTTCATATCATCATGGTAAATCCATCTCAAGAAACCACTTTCTGAGCTCATCCATAAGAAACAACCCCTTATTTGTTCAAATTTTATCATGAGATTGCAGCAATTCAGTCACAACTTCAGGTTCCACTTCTAATCTAGTTCTCTTGCTATTCCACCACATCTGCAGTTATTTCCTCCCATTGAAATATTGAACCCCTCAAAGTCATCCGTGAGGGTTGAAATCAACTTCTTCCAAACTCCTATTCACACTGATATTTTGACCTCGTCCCATGAATCACGAATATTGTTAATGGCATCTAGAATGGTGAGTCATTTCCAGAAGGTTTTCAATTTACTTTGCCCAGATCCATCAGAGGAATCACTATCTGTAGCAGCTATAGCCTTACTAAATGTAGTTCTTAAATCATAAGACTTGAAAGTTGAAATGACTCCTTGATCCATGGGCTGCAGAATGGATGTTGTGTTAGCAGGCGTGAAAACAACATTCACATTTCCATCAGAGCTCTTGGGTGACCAGAGGCATTGTCAATGAGAGTGATATTTTGAAAGGAATCTTTTTTTCTCAGCAGGAGTTCTCAAGAGTGGGCTTAAAATATTCAGTAAATCATATTACAAACAGATGTACTGTCATCCAGCCTTTGTTGTTCCATCTATAGAGGACACCAGAGTAGATTTCACATAATTCTTAAGGCCCTAGAATTTAAGGGATGGTAAGTGAGCATTGGCTTCAACTTGAAGTCATCAGCTGTATTAGTCCCTAATAAGAGTCAGCCAGTCCTTTGAAGCCTTGACTTCTCCTCTCTAGTTATGGAAGTCCTAGATAGCACCTTCTCCCAATAAAAGGCTATTTCATATATATTGAAAATGTGTTGTTTAGTGTAGCCCGCTTCAATAATTATCTTAACTAGATCTTCAGGATAACAGTGCAGCTTTGACCTCAGCACTTGTTGCTTCACCTTGCACTTTTGTGTTGTGGAGTTGGCTTCCTTCCTTAAACCTCATGAATCAACCTCTGCTAGTTTCAAACTTTTCTTCTGTAGCTTCCTTTCCTCTCTCAGCCATCCTAGAATTGAAAAAAGTTAGGGCCTTACTCTGGATCAGATTTTAGTTTAAGGGAATACTGTAGGAATACTGTGGCTAGTTTGATCTTCTATCCAGACCTCTAAAACTTTCTCCATAGCAGCAATAGAATGTTTTGCTTGCTTATCATTTGTGTGCTCATTGGAGTAGCACTTTTAATTTCCTTCAAGAACTTTTCCTTTGCATTCACAACTTGTCTAAGTGCCTTCACCTTATTTTGGCTTTCAACATGCCTTTCGCACTACACTTAATCATTTCTAACTTTTGATTTCAAGTGAGAGACATGGGACTCTTCCTTTCACTTGAACACACAGAGGCCATTGTAGGGTAATTATTGGTTTAATTACGCGATTGTTTTGTCTCAGGGACTAGAGAGGCCCAAAGAAAGGGAGAGACAGGGACTACCAGTCATTGGGACATTCAAGACACACACGATATTTATTGATTAAGTTTGCCATCTTATATGGGTGTATTTCATGGCACCCCAAAACAATAACAATAGTAACATCAGAGATTAGTGATCACAGATCACCTGTTGTGGTTATTATATCTGTTATGATATAATAATTTGAAGTTTGAAATATTGCGAGAATTACCAAAATGTGACACAGAGACACAAAGGGAGCACATGCTGTTGGAAAAATGGCACCAACAAACTTGCTCAATGCAGGGTTGCCACAAATCTTCAATTTGAAAAAACACACTATCTGTGAAGTATAAAAAAATGAAGCACAATAAAATGAGATATGCCTGTGTATTAAAAAACACTGCATTGTACATTTTAAATGGGTGACTTGTATGGTATGCAAACTGTATCTCAATAAAGCTGTTATTAAAAAGAAAGATATTCGATTGTATCCCCAACACTAATGGAAGAGACATTAACTTCCAAGTGACTTCAGAATACAAGAATGGAGAGTAAAGCTACAGTGACAGGGATGGGGAAAACTGAGCTTGGCCTTGAAGTATCTGTTTTCCCTGCCTCAGTCTCTCCCCCAGCAGTCCCACATTTTCCAAAGAGGGAAAAAATCACTATAGAAACATGAAAGGGGGACATAAAAGCCAAAGTAACTGGACACCTACTCTCCACACTGGACTGTGCTGAGAGCAGGGTGGGTCTGGAGGAGTGGGAGTTCTCAGCTTCTCCTCAGAACACCTCAGCAGGCTAAGCTGTCTATGACTTCTCTTCCAGTCCTCAATTTTCTTTCATCTCCAGGATCCACTCACAGAAGGATCTCAGAGCTCACTCCTGGAACCATTCACATGCACTCACACTCTCTCACAAGCAGGTCTGTAATCACTGAGAAATGCAGCAGTGAACCCACAAACACATCTATAGAGACTTAGAAATTCAATAACCAGAAAGCCTAAAAAAGTTCAAAGAAGCCTTGACTCTTATGCCATCTTCCAAGCTCAGCACATTTCCTCAAGAGCCTCTGTAAAGGACAAGTGAAAAAGGAGCACCCAGATGTTGGAGAAGACGTAAAAATAATTAGGAGATACAGAAAGCATTTGGTAAGCCTGCTTTGGCCTGTGGAGAATGGGCAGGTAAGGGGCAAAACTCTTTGCACGCCTGGACAAGCAATTGCCAATATTTATTGTGTTCCTAAGTTCCAGGCATGATATTAAACACTTCAAAGGTGTTATCTCATTTTATCCTCACAGCATCCCTGGGTCAAGTCCAGTGACCACGCCAATCTTACAGATGAAGAAGTTTCCATCAGGAAAGAGTAGCTGCCTAAGGTCACCCAGACAGTAGGTGGCAGATTCAGTACTAGATATCCATGTGGATACATTTCTCACTTCATTACCTCCCAGCATGGTTTCCTGGGGCACAGACAAAGGACTCCAATCTCCTTTGCCATACCATGGGCATGTTAGGTAAAAGGTGAGGCCTGGCACCAAAGGTCGGCTATCTGGGGCACCCAACATTGCCTCCTAGAAGTCTGGTCATGCCAGTCAGTGAAATAGGTCAGGAGAAGGATGTCTTCCTCTAAGGCCTTCCAGTTCTGCTCACGCCTCCATAGCAGACCTCATTCTAGACTTGGGAAATACCCCTGTCTCCGATTGCTGTTGAATCTGGCAAAGGAGAAAAGAATTAAGTCTTACTGAACATCAAATTGTTTTGGACCCACTGCAGACTCTGGGAATGTGAAAACGAATGGGTTACAGCGCCTTCCTTGGACAGACTTAATAAAAAAATAATGAGAATAATAAGCTCTATGCTAGGAACGAGCTCAGAGAGAATTACTAAGGAAGGAAGGGACAAAGAGGCTTACAAAAGGGTGTGTCCCACACGACATCCAGTGCCAGCACTTACCAGGGCTCTGGAATTGCTGAATGGATTTGCTGGCCTCCTCTATCCGGAAAATGGGAGGTCCCAGTTTTGCAATGCACCCCACCCCCACCCCATAGACACACACACACCCGAAGGAAGATACTCAGAAAGCCTGGGCAGAAGGCAATGTCTCCCCCAAAACATCTGTATTACACCAGATTGGTTCTGCACCAGCAGGAAAGTCTCAATACAAGCTTGACTGCTGACAGATTAAAAGGCTGTGCTCTCCTCTTGGAAGAACAAGAAACAAGTGCTTAACCAGCCTGTGTTTATACTGCAGACAGAGAAGTTAATGATCTGTTGATGTACTGAGCAGTGTGGGTCCTGATGGGTGACCCTTAATAATTGCAGCTGGGCATGCCTCTTCCCACCCTCCCCATGAACAAGGAAGGCTGTTCTAGAAAAATCAAAATGTGAAACCAACAGGACACATTTCACTAGAAAATTAAATGACATGTTTTGAAGGAAGGAGGTACAAATGGGAGAGGCAGCATGTTTCAGTGGAAAGGATCTCAGGTTGGGTGAAAAAATCGCCAGGTTCAAATCCCAGCTCTGCATGTTCTTCTCGGAGCCTCTGTTTCTATTGGATTTTTTTTTTTTTAGAGAGGGAGGAAGGGAAGGAAAGACAGAGAGAAGGAAGGAAGGGAGGAAGAAAGGGAAACATCTTTAAACATTTTCTTGTTTTATTATATTTTGTTTATTTGTTTGTTTTTTACATGGGCTGGGGCCGGGAATCGAACCGGGGTCCTCCAGCATGGCAGGCAAGCACTCTTGCCCGCTGAGCCACCGCGGCCCGCCCTGTTTCTATTGGATTTTACTGTATTTCCTTTGGATTTCATTGGAACATTTCATTTCAACAAAATTATTAAATGATTTCTAAATTCACTTCAAGTTTTAAGAGTCTACTAGTCCAATCAATGTTTTCCCTTTTCCCATGGTAACAGATTAATAGAGGAAAAAATTAATAGGGGAGGGTGGAGCCAGCAGAAGCACATATAACCTGGTGGGACCTTGGGCAATTAATTACACAATGTTCTAAGCCTCCATTTCTCATCTATAAAATGGAGATGAAACAGGTTTGTTTTGATTACTAAATATGATTATATAGTAGTCAGCAGGTGGGTTGTAGACAGATACATCTTCTCCCAAGTACTTTCCCTTTCCCCTCTTTGTCAGTGCTCCACATTTCCCAGTTTCTCAGTTCTGGGGGTGGGTCCTCTCGGACTTGGAGTCAATCAGCAGTTTCCACCCACCTTGGCCAAAATGAATGGTTGATTCAGGGATGAGCATATAACCCAAGATAAGCAACTCAATGCTGGACTCAATTCTAAGACTTCTGTATGGATATAAATGAGAAAGACTTGAACTCTAGGATATAGTAACAGGTACCTTCAGTTCAGAGAGAATAGTAACAGGTACCTTCAGCCCAGAGAGAACAGCCCTTAGAAGAATGGAACAAAAATGAAACAAGTGAAGCTAAGAAAGGAAAACATGTCTGGTCACATTATGTAAGCCTTGGGTAAATCCTCATTTGAATCCCCTGGACTCTTATTTTATTTAAACGAGTACCTCTGTCTGGCTTAAGTTGCTTCGGGTTGAGTTTTCTTTTGATCACAGGAGAAATTTCCACATATTTAAGTGACCAAATAATAATAGTTACTATTTATCAACCATCTATAACAGGTATTAGGTTCTCTGCAAATTTTAAGTTATTTCATATTTCCAGCTCTGTGAAATACCTAATATTATTCCTGATTTACATGTGAAGAAATTGAGGCTCAGAGAGGAAAAGAAACTTATTCAGTGTCACACTTAAGAAAACGGCAGAGCTGGGTTGCAAATCTGGGTCTTTCTGCCTCCAAGGTCTCTGCCCTTCCTTCTAAGCAACCAGTTAGATCTCAGCCCCTCCAGATGCAACAGAGCCTCTGCTGGGATTGGATGTGCTTCCCTAAAAAAAAAAAAAAAAGTCATCTATAATGAGAATTAGTCCCTAGAGCCAGACTCTGTCAGGGACCCTGAGCATCCAACTGCATTCTTCCCTCATCACTGCCATGTAAGCCAGGAATACACCCTGGTGGCCATGTTACTAGGTACAGACTCAGAAGAATCGAAAGCAGGGACACAAGTAGACATTTGCACACCTATGTTCATAGTGGCATTATTCGCAATTGCCAACAAATGAAAACAGCCCATGTCCATCAATTAATGGGTTGATAAACAAAATGTGGTACACACAGTGGAATATTTTGCAGTTGTAAGACAGAATGAAGTCCTGATGCATGTAGCAATGTGAATCAACCTTGAGAACATTACCTTGAGCAAAATAAGTCAGACACAAATAAATAAATATTGTATGATCTCACTAATGTAAGCTGTTTATAACGAGCAAACTCTAGGAGTTAAAATCTAGAGTATAGGTAACCAAAGATAGAAAGAGGGTAGAGAATGCACAGATGATGCTTAAGGGGTACAGAATGTTTAATAAAATTGATTGTAAATGTTTAGAAATGGATCAAGGTGATGGTAATGCAACACTCCAAGTGTAATTAACAACACTGAATGTGACTATGGTTGAAAGGGGAAGTTTAGAATCATGTTTGTCACTAGAAGGAAGCTAGAGGATAAAACATAGGACTGTTAAACAGCAAAATCTACCATAGATGATGGCTGTGATTAATAGTACAAATATAAGAAAGTTCTTACCTGAACTAAAACAAATGTACGTCACTATTACAAGGTGTTAATAATAGGATGGTATGAGGAAAAAATACAATTAATGCAAACTGAGGACTATAGTTAACAGAAACACTGTAATAATCTTTCATCAATTGTAATAAAGGCACTGTACCAAAGCTAAGTATTAAAAATAGGGGGTATAAGGAGTATAGGATTCTTTTTTTCAGAGAAATCAGAATGTTCTCAAATTGATTGTGGTGGTGAATGCATATCTACGCGATCATACACCTTGGATTGAACACCCTGGATGGATTGTATGGTGTGTGGATAAAACTGTTAAAAACAAACAAACAAATTCAGGTGACCAGAGGCATATGGTCCCTGCTAACCTCACCCTCTTCCCCAGAACCCCACCCTTTCACTGGCACCATAACTAGAGCCAAACCCTATTCATCAATTAGCTTGACCCATCCATCACACCTTCAGGATTGTAGAAGGAAGAAGGAAACCTATGTGCTATCAGGTACTGGAGACACTACGGCTCATTGAATTCACTCACCAACTCATTGAGGTAGGTATTAGACCAGCCCTCTCCAATAAAAGTGGCCAAAAATGTGAGCCAAAATGTGAGCCGAATGCATACATTTTAAATTTTCTAGTAGCCATTTTTTTAAAGTAAAAAGAAACTGGTGAAACTAATTTTAACAATACATTTTACTTAATCCAGCATATCCAATATATTTTCATTTTGCCATGTAATACGATGTAAATAATTATCGGTGAAATATTTCACATCCTTTTTGGTACTAAGTCTCCAAATTCTGATGCATGTTTTACACATTTCAAGTGCTCAAGAGTCACATGTGAATGGCTAGTGAGTACCATATTGGACAAAGCAAATCTATACCCATTTCAGAAACAAAGCTTCAGAAGTCAGGTAACTTTTTCAAGTTTGCTTAACTCTCAACTGGTGGAGGTGAGATTGAAACCCTCCCTGTCTAATATCAATCACACTCATGTTCCTCTATTCCACACAGGTAGGGGGCCTTAGGGTGCAGCTCTTGGACTGGTTTCAAGCATCAGAAGCTGGGCAGGATGCTGCCTACTGCCTTTCTGTTCAATCTCCCAGCTTGGCATCCCACTTAAGAAGGTAGCGCCCTAGTGGAGGGTGGAGGTGGAGATGAATGAGCTTGGGGCTGGAAAATACATTCAGAGCATCAGTCCAGCAGGTAATATTTCTATTTAAGTAGCTAACAAGACCCTAGGGAATGAAGCTGTCACTAGGAGGCTACTGGACACAGGCAGGATATTCGTCTTGCAAGCCCTCCCCAGTCACAAGCCTCTTTCTCCCCTAATTTCTGTCTCTGCAAATCCCACCCGGTTACAGGGCCCAGCACTTTACAGAAAGCCGGGAGCACACGGTTTCTAATCTCCCAATATTTGCTGCCTCTGCAAACCAATAAGCTGGAGGCCTGCAAAGAATGCTGATGGAATCGAAAGCATCTGAGGGTGACTTTGAAAGAGAACAGAAGTGGGCCTGAAACAGCTCACTCCATGACAGCGAAAACTGTGGGAGAATCTGGAGACGGATCAATAACCTGCAAATGTATCATTTGCCAACTGCAACCACTAATGAACAATTGAATGGCCAGCCTTAGAGGTCAGCTTCTAAGGGACCATTGAGGGGGGCCTCGGTGTTTTCAAGCACTTTTTTTTTTCCAAACTGAGAATTATGCTTATGCATGTGTAATGGAAGTCAGTGCAAGTCGTGGTTTCTGTTGATTTTGTGAACTTCAAAAGAGATTCTGGATTTTTTGTCCTGAGTATCATTTCATGGCCCACATCATTTCCTAAAAAAATAAGAAACTGTTTCAGTTCCAAAGGGCTTGCTTTGCACACACTGTACACACATAGTACACAGGACAGGGATGGAACCCAAAACTGGAAAATTTGGGAATCTGGGCTCTGCCACTAATGGGGGGAATGTCAGCTACCACATTTAACTTGTCTAAGCTTTGTCTATTAAATGGGCCCAGACTATGTGGGGGTGCAGGGTCTTTAGTGACAGAGGTGAACAGGATTGCTGGTAAGTTCAGAAGAAACATATACCACATACAGAAGGAGCTCAATAAATGATTATGGATGGATGTAACATGTAAATCATAGATCTCTCTCTGCAAATATGAAATCTGCCCACCTCTTCAGCACCATCCCTTATTCTCCTTGCCTTGCACTTGAAGCTCCCAACATATCATCCTGATTAGATTTTCCTGAGCACACTATGTTTCTCATTCGTGCTCAAAGACCCTATGTCTTTGCATATGCTGGTCCCTCTCCCTGGAATTACCCTCCACCCTCTGCAGGCTTGGCATTCTTTATTAATTCTTTAAAACCCAGGTTAGATGCCATTCCTTCTAGTAAATCTCTCCTGACCTCTCCTTTCCCCACATTACATACAATTAGTTTCATTTACCAGAGAGCATTAATCACTTCCTCCTTGGGGCTACTGTAGTATCTCAGACATTTTTTTTTTCCTTTTACTATTTGCTGTATTCCAGTGCTGCAGTTGTTTTTTATCTTCTCCCTGCTGAACTGTGGACACCCCAAGGGCAAGGATTCTGTTTTCCTCTTTGTGGTGCCAGCTCAGGACAGAGTTCCAGGAAGTTGGTGCAGTTCTAGCATGCCCTGTAGCATCGTATTTCTCTGAGGAGGCCCAAGACTGCGGTGCTGGACATAGACACTCTTTCTGGACAGAGCCCTTCATCATCCACGGAGGTTTGTCCTCCTCCTCTCTGGACTTTTCCCTTGAAGGTATCCTGCTTTCCTGGGAGACTATACCCTTGTGCTGGTTTCAATCTGTTGTGGACCCCAGAAAAGCCAAGTTCTTTAGCTCTCATTCAATATTGCTAGGTGGGAGTTTTTTGATTATCCATGGAGATGTGACCCACACAATTGTGGAGGGTAATTTTTATTAGATAGTTTCCATGGAGGTGTGTCTCCACCCATTCAAGGTGGGGTTGCTTACTGGAGCTCTTTAGGAGGGAACGATTTTGGTAAAACCTTTAGAGCCACCAGAACCAACAGAGCCCACACAGCCAGAGACCTGTGAAGCAGAAGGAAAATGTCCCTGGAGAAGCTTTATGAAATGAGGGAAAGCTAGCAAACATCACCATGTGCCCTCTCAACTGAGAGAGAAACCTTGAACATCATTGGCCTTTTTGAACCAAGATATCTTTTCCTGCATGCCTTAATTTGGACATTTTTATAGCTTTGCCTTAATTTGAACACTTTCATGGCTTTAGAACTGTAAACATGCAACTTAATAAATTCCTCTTTTTAAAAGCCATGCCATTTCTGGTATTTCGCATCCTGGCAGCCTACAAACAAAAACACCCCTTCTCCCCAGCACAAAGATATGGAGTCTGCACTTCACTAAGCTCCTTTCTGCTCCTAAACACAAGGCCAAGGCTACAGGAGCTGGGAGGAGGGTGGGCAGGAAGTCAAGGAAGGGCCACACTCCCCAGGCCAGGAAGCACCTAGACCACCTTCCAGTCCTGGAACTGCTGCCCATTAAAGAAGCATGACTCCCAGAGAATATGAGGAACTGAATGGCTAGTGATTTCACTCCACCACTCTCTCTCCTCTTTCTCTCTAGCTCTTTCTACTTTAATCAAACATTTGCAAACAACCTTCCATGAGTCAGGTAACTTGACAGGTGTTTGGGATACAGAAACAAATACCATAGTCCCTGCCTTTGGAAATTCCACAGGCTGGTGGGAAGAAGCAGAGATGGAAACCCACAATTGCAATAGAGGGTGAAAAATGCAATGCTGAGATCTATCTTCAAGATGTTACTTCAGTTAAGGTGTGGCCAACGGAGTCAGATTGGGCTTTAATCCAGATGACTGGAGTCCTTTATAAACAGAATGAAAATCAGATATAGGGAGAGAAAGCCATGGGAAGAAGCTGGAAGTCAGTGAACCCGGAGGAGAAAGGAGAAGACATTGCCATGGGCATTTCCATGTGATTGAAAAGTAGAGAACCGAGGATCATTCAGCCCCAAATGCCACAGTCTTTGGGGAGAAAATATTACCTAGTAATCCCTCAGTCCTGGACTTCTCTTAGACCCAAGACTGTGAGCCCATATATTCCCGTTGTTTAAGCTGACCCACTAAGTGGCATTGTTTCACCAGCCTGGCACCTACAACACTAGGACACAAGAGTGCAACCAGGGATGACCAGGAGACATTGTGCAGAATATGCCCTACTTGAGAGCCCTCAGCTGAGGGGGTGAGAGGCCCACCTCTGTCTAGAGGAAGGAGCTTCTTTTCCTGAATCTCGCAGAGTGCATAGATGCATGTCAACTAACAAAGGAGCAAAGAGCAGGACAAAGGAAGGAGGTGGGAAGTCAGGAATGGCACAGTGGGGCCACAGGTGGCTGTAGAGCAGGAGAAATGCTGGAAATGAGGGTAGAGTCAGCAAGGGCCTGGATGGAAGAGGCTCAATGCTGTTCTGAGAAGTTTGGGATTTCCGCTGAGGGTGATGGAGTGCCACCAAAAAGATTTCAGTGAGGGAAGGACATGCCTCCTCACCTCCAATTAGTTCTATCAAACCTCCCAGCCAACTCTTTGCAGGTAGAGCCACCCACTTCTCACAAACATCAGTCACATTCCATTGTGTGAGTTCCCCATCTCTTGCCAGTGCTTTGCTGAGGATTAGCCCCCAGCAGCAGCCAGCTCCCTTGTCCTAAATCCACTGTCCTGCATAGCTTTTCCCCTGCTGCAAGCCCATTGCCACAGCTCATCAGATCCAAACCCCACTGCTCGGGAAGGAGATCTGAAATATTTCACCACCTGGTGTGGCAGGGTCACATCAGCATTACAGCCAGACCACCCCCTCCCCAAGCCTCACACCAAGTACTGGACCAGGCATGAATTCTATTTTTGTTGGATTATGGTGAGGGGATTCTATAGGATCTCAGGAAAGGATCAGCAAGGGCAACAGGGGACATTTATGAGGCTTGGGGGTAGAAACTATTTACTATAATAGGAAGAGAAGTATTTCAATATTTTAACAAGCCATATGGTGCACCAGGGCACACACAGTCTGAACAGAGACCTCTGCGTGACCAACTCATGATTTCAAGGCTCCAAAATAGAGGCTCACTCAAGTGCCTTCCAGTGAAACATTGAAGATCTGAGGCTGCATGAAGCTAAGTTTGAGTGAGACTAAACAAAGACTTAGAACCACAAGGAACATCCATTGTCAGAAATATTCTTCCTTACTAAACTAACCATTAGAACAACTCTGTGGGCTTGAAATTCCAGCCAGTAATGAAATTCATCTCAAAAGAACTCTAGAGGTCATGAGGGCAAGGACACAAATGGACATTTGCATACCAGTGTTTATAGCAGCATTATTTACAATTGCCAAGAGATGGAAACAGCCCAAATGTCCATCAACAGATGAGTGGTAAACAAGTTGTGGTCTGTACATACGATGGACTATTACGCAGCTGTAGAACAGAATAAAGTCATGAAGCATGTAACAACATGGATGGACCTTGAGGACATTATGCTGAATGAGATTAGCCAGAAACAAAGGACAAATACTGTATGGTCTCACTGATGTGAACTAACATTAATGAACGAACTTGGAGAATTTCAGTTAAGAGCAGAGGCCATCAGGAGACAGAAATAAGGTAGATATTGGGTAATTGAAACTGAAGGGATATAATTGTGAAACAGGACTGATTGTAAAAATTCAGAAATGTATAGCACAATACCACCTAATTGTAGCACAATAATGTTAGTACACTGAATGAAGCTGAATGTGAGAATAATAGAGGGAGGAGGGCTGGGGGCACAAATGAAACCAGAAGGAAAGATAGACAGCAAAAACTGAGATGGGATAATCTAAGAATACCTAGAGGGTACAATGATAGCGACTAAATGTACAAATTAAAAAGTGTTTTTGCATGCAGAAGAACAAAGGAATGCCAATATTGCAGGGTGTTGAAAATAGATGGTAATTCATATTTTAAAACTTTAACTTATGTGGGAGACTAAAGCAAAAAATGTTTATTTGGTACAAAATTTATATTTTGACTGGTGCATTAAGTCACCTTGTGGTAATGGCAAGAAAGGGGGAAAATTCAACTTCCCCATTTGGAGAATTCCTGATATTCTCACAAGCAGTGGGGACAACCAAATCAATAGACCAAGCCCTCAGTCCTGGGGTTTGTTCATATGAAACTTATTCCCACAAAGGATACACAAAGCCTACTTAAAATCAGGCCTAAGAGTCACCCCCAGAGAACCACTTTTGTTGCTCAGATGTGGCCTCCCTCTCTCAGCCAACATGGCAAGCAAACTCACCACCCTCTCCCTCTCTATATGGGACATGAATTCCAGGGGTGTAAACCTCCCTGGCAATGTGGGACAGAAATCCTAGAATGAGCTGGGACTCAGCATCAAGGGATTGAAAAAATCTTCTCCACCAAAAGGGGGAAGAGAAAAATGAGACAAAATAAAGTGTCAATGGCTGAGAGATTTCAAACGGAGTTGAGAGTTTATCCTGGAGGGTATTCTTATGCATTATATAGATATCACCTTTTTAGTTAAAGTATATTGGAGAGGTTGGAGGAAAGTGCCTGAAAAATGTAGAGCTGTGTTCCAGTAGCCATGTTTCTTGAAGATGATTGTATAATTGACATAGCTTTCACAATGTGACTGTGTAATTGTGTAAACCTTGTGTCTGATGCTCCTTTTATCTATGGTAAGAATAATGAATAAAACATATGGATTAAAAATACACAAATAATAGGAACAAGTGTTAAAATTAATTTAGTAGATTGAAGCACTAGTGATCAATGAAAGGGGGTGATAAAGGGTTTACAAAAATAGGGAAAACAAAGGCTAAGATACATTGGGTAGATGGAAATACTAGCAATCAGTGAGAGGAAGAGGTAAGGGGTATGGTATGTATGAGATTCTTCTTTTCATTGCTTTTTCTGAATTGCTGAAAATGTTCTTAGAAATGATAATAGTGATGAATATACAACTATGTGATGATATTGTGAGTCACTGATTATATACCAAGAATGGAATGATCATAAGGGAAGAGTGTTCATGTTTGTATGTTGTTATGTTTAAAAGAAATAAAAAAATAAAAAAACATGAAAATAAAAATAAATAAATAATAGAGGGAATAAATGTTAAAATTAAAAGAAGATATATATTGGGTAGATGGAAATACTAGTGGTCAATGAGAGAGGGGGTAAGGAGTACAGTATATATGATTTTTTTCTGGAGTGATGTAAATGTTCTAAGAAATGATCATGGTGATGAATATATGACTGTGTGATGATATTCTGAGCCATTGATCGTACACCATGTATGGAATGTTTGTATGTTAAGAACATATGTGTGGGAGGAGGGGCCAAGATGGCGGCTTAGCAACGTGCGCGTTTTAGTTCGCCCTCCAGATCAACTACTAAATAACCAGAAACAGTACAGAACAGCTCCCAGAGCCACGTCAGTGACCAGACACACAGCGTACCCCAGTCTGGACCAGCTGGACCGGCTTCGAGCCTCCCCAGAACCGTGAGTTACCCAAGCCACTGCGGCCGGCGCCCAGCGCCCCTGCACCACAAGAGGCTTCCCAAAGGGAAAGGAAAGAGACTCTAAACCTGGTCAGGGCGGAGGTCGCTCATTGGGCTAACGGAAAAAGAGGAAAGGGGAGGAAACGGAGTTTTTTGTGACTGTATTTCTACGGAGATTTGGCTGCCTCTGGATTCAGCAAGGGACTTCTCAGGCTGCAACTGCCCCAGGCACAGGCAGAAATGAACTGCTTTCAGGGCTGTCTCCCACCTGTGCCTTCCCCAGGGGAGGGGTGAAGCCCAACTCAGATGCAATCCCTCCCTCAAGGAATTCAGACCCCAGGGCTTGGCAATCTGAAGCCATTAAAACCAGCCTACAACCTCTCCTCTGTCTCCACCATGCCCTCAGCAGGGAGAGTCTTCCAAAGTTAAAGGTGCCATAACATCTTTTGCTGGTGGGACCCGCAGGCAGACAAGCACCAATACTGGGCAGGATAAGAAAAACAGAGCTCAGAGACTTCACAGGAAAGTCTTTTAACCTGTTGGGTCTCACCCTCAGGGAAAACTGAGGCAGGTGACTCCTTTCCCCTGATAGGAGGCCAGTTTAGTCTGGGAAAACCCGGCTGGAGTCTATAATACCTACGTAGACCCTCCTAAGGGTGGGGAGGGGAAAGGCACCATACCAGCAGGGCAAGAAACAAGAAAACAAGAACAGAAAAATTATCCTCTGTTAAACAAAACCTAAGCTAGAGGTCCAGAAAAAGCTGAACTGAAGGTCAAAGAACAGATAGACAACAAACTCATCTAGCAAGAAAACCCTAGGTAAGAGAAGTGAAAGCAATCTCCAGAATTAACTAATTAAGGTAATTAAATGTCTAGATGCCAGCAAAAAATAACAAATCATACCAGGAAAATTGAAGATATGGCCCAGTCAAAGGAACAAACCAATAGTTCAAATGAGATACAGGAGCTGAAACAATTAATTCAGAATATATGAACAGACATGGAAAACCTCATCAAAAACCAAATCAATGATTTGAGGGAGGATATGAAGAAGGCAAGGAATGAACAAAAAGAAGAAATGGAAAGTCTGAAAAAACAAATCACAGAACTTATGGGAATGAAAGGTGCAGTAGAAGAGATGAAAGAAGCAGTGGAAACCTACAATGGTAGATTTCAAGAGACAGAGGTTAGGATTAGTGAACTGGAGGATGGAAAATCTGAAAAGAAACAGAAACTGTAGGGAAAAAAAATGGAAAAATATGAGCAGGGACTCAGGGAACTGAATGATAATATGAAGCGCACAAATATACTTGCTGTGGGTGTCCTGGAAGGATAAGAGAAGGGAAAAGTAGGAGAAAAACTAACGGAAGAAATCATCACTGAAAATTTCCCAACTCTTATGAAAGACCTAAAACTACAGATCCAAGAAGTGCAGCATACCCCAAAGAGAATAGATCCAAATAGACGTTCCCCAAGACACTTACTAGTCAGAATGTCAGAGGTCAAAGAGAAAGAGAGGATCTTGAAAGCAACAAGAGAAAAGCAATCCATCACATACAAGGGAAACCCAATAAGACTATGTGTAGATTTCTTAGCAGAAACCATGGAGGCAATAAGAGAGTGGGATGATGTATTTAAATTACTAAAAGAGAAAAACTTCCAAATAAAGAATTCTATACCCAGCAAAATTGTCCTTCAAAAATGAGGGAGAAATTAAAATATTTTCAGACAAAAAGTCACTGAGAGAATTTGTGACCAAAGACCAGCTCTGCAAGAAATACTAAAGGGAGCACTAGCGACAGATACGAAAACACAGAAGAGAGAGGTGTAGAGAAGAGTGTAGAAAGAAGGAAAATTAGATATGACATATAAAATCCAAAAGGCAAAATGGTAGAAGAAAGTACTACCAATGCAGTAGTAACACTAAATGTTAATGGATTGCATTCCCCAATCAAAAGACATAGATTGGCAGAATGGATTAAAAAACAGGATCCTTCTATATGCTGTCTACAGGAAACACATCTTAGGCCCAAAGATAAACATAGGTTGAAAGTGAAAAGTTGAGAAAAGATATTTCATGCAAATAACAACCAGAAAAGAGCAGGAGTAGCTATACTAATATCCAACAAATTAGACTTCAAATGTAAAACAGTTAAAAGAGACAAAGAAGGATACTATCTACTAATAAAAGGAACAATTCAACAAGAAGACATAACATTCATAAATATTTATGCACCAAGCCAGAATGCCCCAAAATACATGAGCAAACACTCCAAACACTGAAAAGGGAAATAGACACATCTACCATAGTAGGTGGAGACTTCAATTCCTCACTCTCATCAATGGACAGAACATCTAGACAGAGGATCAATAAAGAAACAGAGAATTTGAATATTGCAATAAATGAGCTAGACTTAACAGGCATTTATAGGACATTACACCCCACAACAGCAGGATACACCTTTTTCTCAAGTGCTCATGGATCATTCTCAAAGATAGACCATATGCTGGGTCACAAAGCAAGTCTCAATAAATTTAAAAAGATTGAAATCATACAAAACACTTTCTCAGATCATAAAAAAATGAAGTTGGAAATCAATAATAGGCAGAGCACCAGAAAATTCACAAATATGTAGAGGCTCAACAACACACTCTTAAACAACCAGTGGGTCAAGGAGGAAATTACAAGAGAAATCAGTAAATATCTCAAGGCAAATGAAAATGAAAACACAACATATCAAAACTTATGGGATGCAGCAAAGGCAGTGCTAAGAGGGAAATTTATTGCCCTAAATGCCTATATCAAAAAAGAAGAAAGGGCAAAAATTCAGGAATTAACTGTCCACTTGGAAGAACTGGAGAAAGAACAGCAAACTAACCCCAAAGCAAGCAAAAGGAAAGAAATAACAAAGATTAGAGCAGAAATAAATGAAATTGAGGATGTGAAAACAATTGAGAAAATCAATAAAACCAGAAGTTAGTTCTATGAGAAAATCAATAAGATTGATGGGCCCTTAGCAAGATTGACAGAAAGAAGAAGAGAAAGGATGCAAATAAATAAGATCAGAAATGGAAGAGGAGACATAACCACTGCCCCACAGAAATAAAGGAGGTAATAACCGGATACTATGAACAACTTTATGCTAATAAATACAACAATGTAGATGAAATGGACAACACCCTAGAAAGGCATGAACAACCAACTCTGACTCAAGAAGAAATAGATGACCTCAACAAACCAATCGCAAGTAGAGAAACTGAATCAGTCATTAAAAAACTTCCCAAAAAGAAAAGTCCAGGACCAGATGGCTTCACATGTGAATTCTCCCAAACATTCCAGAAAGAATTAGTACCAATCCTGCTCAAACGCTTCAAAAAAATTGAAGTGGAGGGAAAGCTACCTAATTCATTCTATGAAGCCAACATCACCCTCATACCAAAACCAGGCAAAGATATTACAACAAAAGAAAACTACAGACCAATCTTCTCTAATGAATATAGATGCAAAAATCCTCAATAAAATTCTACCAAATCGAATCCAGCAACACATTAAAAGAATTATACATCATGACAAAGTAGGATTCATCCCAGGTATGCAAGGATGGTTCAACATAAGAAAATCAATTAATGTAATACACCATATCAACAAATCTAAGCAGAAAAATCACGTGATCATCTCAATTGATGCAGAGAAGGCATTTGACAAAATTCAACATCCTTTCCTGTTGAAAACACTTCAAAGGATAGGAATACAAGGGAACTTCCTTAAAATAATAAAGGGAATATATGAAAAACCCACAGCTAACATCACCCTCAATGGGGAAAAACTGAAAACTTTCCCCCTAAGATCAGGAACAAGACAAGGATGTCCACTATCAACACTGTTATTCAACATTGTGTTGGAAGTTCTAGCCAGAGCAATTAGACAAGAAAAAGAAATACAAGGCATCAAAATTGGAAAGGAAGAAATAAAACTATCACTGTTTGCAGACGATATGATACTATACGTCGAAAACCCTGAAAAATCCATAGCAAAACTACTAGAGCTAATAAACGAGTACAGCAAAGTGGCAGGTTACAAGATCAACACTCAAAAATCTGTAGTGTTTCTATACCCTAGTAATGAACAATCTGAGGGGGAAATCAAGAAACGAATCCCATTTACAATTGCAACTAAAAGAATAAAATGCTTAGGAATAAATTTAACTAAAGAGACAAAAGACCTATACAAACAAAACTACAAAAAACTGTTAAAGAAATCACAGAAGACCTAAATAGATGGAAGGGCATACCATGTTCATGGTTTGGAAGACTAAATATAGTTAAGATGTCAATTCTACCTAAATTGATTTACAGATTCAATGCAATACCAATCAAAATCCCAACAACTTACTTTTCAGAAATAGAAAAACCAATAAGCAAATTTATCTGGAAGGGCAGAGTGCCCCGAATTGCTAAAAGTATCTTGAGGAAAAAAAAACAAAGCTGGAGGTCTCAACCTGCCTGACTTTAAGGCATATTATGAAGCCACAGTGGTCAAAACAGCATGGTACTGGCATAAAGATAGATATATTGACCAATGGAATCGAATAGAGTGCTCAGATCTAGACCTTCTCATCTATGGACATTTGATCTTTGATAAGGCAGTCAAGCCAACTCATCTGGGACAGAACAGTCTCTTCAATAAATGGTGCCTACAGAACTGGATAACCATATGCAAAAGAATGAAAGAGGACCCGTATCTCACACCCTATACAAAAGTTAACTCAAAATGGATCAAAGATCTAAACATCAGGTCTAAGACCATAAAACAGTTAGAGGAAAATGTAGGGAAATATCTTATGAATCTTATAATTGGAGGTGGTTTTATAGACCTTACACCTAAAGCAAAAGCACTGAAGGAAGAAATAAATAAATGGGAACTCCTCAAAATTAAGCACTTTTGTGCATCAAAGAACTTCATCAAGAAAGTAGAAAGACAGCCTACACAATGGGAGACAATATTTGGAAACGACATATCAGATAAAGGTCTAGTATCCAGAATTTATAAAGAGATTGTTCAACTCAACAACAAAAAGACAGCCAATCCAATTACAAAATGGGAAAAAGACTTGAACAGACACTTCTCAGAAGAGGAAATACAAATGGCCAAAAGGCACATGAAGAGATGCTCAACGTCCCTGGCCATTAGAGAAATGCAAATCAAAACCACAATGAGATATCATTTCACACCCACCAGAATGGCCATTATCAACAAAACAGAAAATGACAAGTGCTGGAGAGGATGTGGAGAAAGAGGCACACTTATTCACTGTTGGTGGGAATGTCAAATGGTGCAACCGCTGTGGAAGGCAGTTTGGCGGTTCCTCAAAAAGCTGAACATAGAATTGCCATATGACCCAGCAATACCATTGCTAGGTATCTACTCAGAGGACTTACGGGCAAAGACACAAACGGACATTTGCACACCAATGTTTATAGCAGCATTATTTACAATTGCAAGGAGATGGAAACAGCCAAAATGTCCATCAACAGATGAGTGGCTAAACAAATTGTGGTATATACATATGATGGAATATTATGCAGCTTTAAGACAGAATAAACTTATGAAGTATGTAACAACATGGATGGACCTTGAGAACCTTATGCTGAGTGAGACTAGCCAAAAACTAAAGGACAAATATTGTATGGTCTCACTGATATGAACTGACATTAGTGAATAAACTTGGAATATTTCATTGGTAACAGAGACCATCAGGAGATAGAAATAGGGTAAGATATTGGGTAATTGGAGCTGAAGGAATACAGACTGTGCAACAGGACTGAATACAATAACTCAGAAACGGACGGCAAAATACTCTAACTTTAATACAATTATGTTAAAACACTGAATGAAGCTGCATGTGAGAATGATAGAGGGAGGAGGGCTGGGGACATAAATAAAATCAGAAAGAAAGATAGATGTTAAAGATTGAGATGGTATAATCTAGGAATGCCTAGAGTGTATAATAATAGTGAAATGTACAAGGTACAATTTTAAAAATGTTTTTGCATGATGAAGAACAAAGAAATGTCATTATTGCAGAGTGCTGAAAATAGATGATAATTAATATTTTAAAATATCACCTTATGTGTGAGATTAAAGCAAAAAAATGTTTATTCGTTACAAAATTTACATTTTGTCTAGTGCATTTCCTAATATAACATATGTAGATTATGTTATATTTTGATTGAACGCCATTAGTACTTGGAATCTCAGGTAGGACATGAGATTTTGCTGGTTTGTTCAGAGTGATGCCCTGATGAATCCCAGAGTGATTAGATCAGTGAGTGGAAAAGTATCTGCAAAGCCCCCTTTGGGGAATGGTGAGAACGGGGAGAAATTCAACTTCCCCAAGTTGAATTCTTGATATTCTCACAAGCAGTGTGGACAACCAAAGCTATAGGCTGAGCCCCCAGTCTTGGGGTTTGTTCATATGAAACTTAACCCCATAAAGGATAGGTCAAGTCTACTTAAAATTATGCCTAAGAGTCACCCCCAAGAGAACCTCTTTTGTTGCTCAGATGTGGCATCTCTCTCCAGCCAACACAACGAGCAGTCTCACCACCCTACCCCTCTCTACATGGGACATGACTCCCAGGAGTGTGGACCTTCCTGGCAACGTGGGACAGAGATCTTGGAATGAGCTGAGACTCGGCACCAAGGGATTGAGAAAAACCCTAGAATGAGCTGAGGCTTAGCATCAAGGGATTGAGAGAACCTTCTCGACCAAAAGGGGGAAGAGGGAAATGAGACAAAGTGTCAATGGCTGAGAGATTCCAAACAGAGTCAAGAGGTTATCCTGGAGGTTATTCTTATGCATCAAGTAGATATCATCTTGTGATCCAAGATGTAATGGAGAGGCTGGAGGGAACTGCCTGAAAATGTAGAGCTGTGTTCCAGTAGCCATGTTTCTTGAGGATGATTGAATAATGATACAGCTGTCACAATGTGACTGTGTGATTGTGAAAACCTTGTGTCTGATGCTCCTTTTATCTACCTTGACAACAAATGAGTAGAACAAATGGAATAAAAATAAATAATAGGGGAACAAATGCTAAAATAAATTTAGTTTGAAATGCTAGTGATCAATGAAAGCGAGGGGTAAGGGGTATGGTAGGTATAATCTTTTTTTTTCTTTTTCTTTCCTGTGTTCGTTTTATTTCTTTTTCTATTGTCTTTTTATTTCTTTTTCTGAATTAATGCAAATGTTCTAAGAAATGATGAATATGCAACTAAGTGATGATATTGTGAATTACTGATTATGTATGCTGATGTATTATTTTATTTCTTAATTTTTAATTAATAAATAAATTTTTTTTTAAATTAAAAAAGATTTACAATTCAGTTCCTCAGTTGCATTAGCTCCATTTCAAGTGAGGCACAAGTGTTTGGTGGCTTCCAAATTAGACAGTGAATAGAATATTTCCATTATTACCAAAAATTCTATTGGTCAACACTATGAAATACAGAGCAACTCTATAAGAACCAACATTCCCCCTCCCCTGCCCCCACCCCCACAACAGAGAGGTTCTCTTATTTGTGGAGACCATTAGATTCTGTTCTCTTAGTTAGGATCAATCAAATGTGATCTGAAGGACAGCAGCATATACTAGTTGCTATTTTTAGTTTACAATAATTATTTTATTTCAGACAATCTTGTTCTCCCATCCTCCTAGCAGAATTTTCTGTGGGCTTCTGAGAGAATGATTTGGTTGATCAGTGATGTCAGTCTTTATAAGTAAAGGTCACCTAAACCAGAAGGTGAAGCAAGATTATATATGGTAGGTAAGAGGTGGGGGCATCTCTTTTCTAATTCTCAAGTGTTTGATGAGTTGTATTCATTAATGTCAATAAATGAAAAAAAAAAATTTAAAAAAGAACGTACGTGCTTGTACATTGCTTTATCAATAAAAATTAAAAAAAAAAAAAAGAAGAACTCTGGAGCTAAAGCAAGGGGAAACAATTGCTTAGATGCAGTTGGGTCTGATTCTGAAAGTAGGCATTTCCCTACATGTCTTTCAGGTGACCCGCAACTATCTCAGGTTTGAAGGCACTAAATGAAGCTTTTTACTACTCATAGGGACAAACCGAGAGGGTTCAGATAAATCTTGGTGATGACGCAGTTTTTTAAACTTACGCCAACTCTTTCACATTTAGGTTTGCAGGGTTGGGTTTGTTTTCTTTTCTGTTTTTAACCTTTGCCCAATTTTCCATTAGAATAATTCCCATAAAACGAATTTTGTTTTTCACTGACTGCCTCCCTTCCCAGGACAGGTAGCCACTGGCTTTTGTTTCTTTCCAATAATAGTTTTATGGTATTAATATTTTTCTTTGTATAAAACATTGCATCTGTGTTTTCAATTTGTCAAATAAATGTTTCAACCTGGCAAGAAAAAAAAAAGAACTCCAGAGTGTGTAATTGCTTTCCTGCCTGAAGCTTTTCACGAAAGTTGTCAGGGGCAGCAAATTTTTGCACCAGGAAATACAAATAATTGGTGTCATCTGAAATCAGGAAAACCAGTCACAAAAGTGAAGGGTAATAGTAAAAAGGGCCTCTGGTGACCCATTGAGTCCTTTAATCCTTGCTGAACACGCACTTCTCAATCGTCAGCTGGTTACATTTGAGTCAAGGAAAAACTGGCAAATACATACTTCCTTTTTTCCAGGCAGCCCTAAATGGAGTTTATACTTGCTTTGACCAAGGAATCAGGCATGTGGCAATGATGAAATTGAAGGAGTTTCTTAGTTCATCTGGAATAAATAATAGTTGCTACAAAAGATTCCTGAAATTAATATTTATTGAATACCTCCTATAGGTTCAACCAGATGTCAGGAGAAATGCAAAGTCTCTGATCTCAAGGTGAAAAAATACCATAGCAGATGGTTAACAATCAATCATTCTTCAACAACCCTGAAAGAAATATGCACCTGAAAATCAAATTATGTAGGGCAATGCAAAACCTCAATCCTCAAAGCCAAATTACCATCAGAATATATAATGCTCGATTTCAATGAGCATTTAAAAAAAAAAAACCGCCTTAAAGCTTTTTCCATGAACAAATATTTGATTCTCTAATCAATAAATCCATTGGGTGCATGCCTAGCTCCATGGATTTTTGCCTACAAAGCAAATGGTTTAAAATGACACACAGTGAAGGAACCAAGTTGGTTCTCTCTTAGGCAAGGAAGCCTAGCCACAATCGTTCCCTGTTTGTTGAGTTTCTGAGATGCTTCTGATCTGGTATAATTTGCCCCTAGCACCTGTCTTCTTATCAGCAGAGTCCATGCCTACTTGTTTTACTAGCCCCAAGGCCCACCCTTTCCTTTAATGTCTGCCCTGCACCAAAACACAGACCATTACTCTCTGCAAGCTCAGTGGTCTCTCTGCCTGTGACTGCCTGGCCTCCCATGCAGAAAGCCCCTTTCTGCCAGGCTTTAGACAAGATCCTACACCCAGAACACACTTTCAAAAGGGCACCACGGTAGGTGAGAGGTGCCCCAGGCAGTAAGGAAGACAAAGAGAGAGAGCCAGGTGGCAGCAGGCAGGGTGGCCACAGAGAGATGAGATCTGTGATCCAAGGAAGAGAAAGAACAGAGGGTCTCACCCTTCCTCCATCTCCTGGGCTCCCAGGCCTCACAGGAGATGTTGGCATTATAAGGGTAGAGAAGGAAACATTTCAGCTGCTGAGGAACACTTGGGCAGAGGGTGATTTGGGACCAGAAGAAATGAGCAGCTCAGACAGTGAGGCTAGCAGAAGCATCATACTGCCAAAAAGTTGAGGCTGAAGTCTTCGGGGAATTTCATCATCTTCTTAAGAACAACTACAAAGCACAGGTTTTCAGGGTTGAACGGGTCCTTAGAGATAACGATAAAAATAATAATAGCCAACATCAATCGAGTACTTACTGTGAGCCAAGCATCCTTCTCAATGCTTTCCACAAATTATCACATTTAATCCTCACAACAACCACTTCAAGAAAGAAGAAACAGAGACTCACCAGGGTTAAGGATCGTGCCCACAGTTGCACAGCTGGTGAATGACAGAATTGGACAAGAGTCCAGGCCTTCTGTGATCCCCTCCAAACACTATGTGTGGTCAGCCTGCTTTTTTTTTCTTTTGTACTTTCTTTTATTATCATCATAGTCTTTGCATCAAGATACACAGCAATGATAGCAGGTTTCTTTCTAAAGCTTAATATTAAATATTAAATATCTTTTCCCATGTTAATTTTACATTACTGTGCCAAGAAAAAAAATAATAAAACTCAAGTTATTTGAAGTCTGGACATATTTCCTTGACTAGCCTGGGTATGTAAAAGTTGGTGGCTTTGTTCTCACTGCTGTATAATCAGATCCAGGCCCTAGAAAGATGGGACCAGGTGACAATTGTTTTTGGAAAGTGTGCTGCAAAAATAGATGGCCTGTGTATCTTAGTTTGTTAAGGCTGTCAGAATGCAATATACCAGCAATGGGTTGGATTTTTTTTCTTGCATAGGAAGGCACTGGGAATCGAACCTGGGTCTCTGGCATGGCAGGCAAAAACTCTGCCTGCTGAGCCACCATGGCCTGCCCTGGGTTGGATTTTATAAAGGGAACTCCATTATAAAATTAATATTAAGTTACAAGTTTATAGTTCTAAGACCATAAAAATGTCCAAACTAAGGCATCCAGAGAAAGATACCTTGACTTGAGAAAGGCTCATAGGTATGGAATACCTCTGTCAGCTGGGAAGGCACATAGCAACATCTGCTAACTTTCTCACCTGGCTTCTCATTTCAAACAGCTTCCCCAGGGGCATATTTCTTCTGCATCTCCAAAGGTCTCTTATCTGTGTCAGTGCTGAAGCTTTTTCCAAAATGGTTCCCTCTTAAAGGATTCCAGTAAGTGACCTTGAATGGGTGGAGACACTTCTCCATGGAAACAACTTAATCAAAAAGATCCCACCCAACAATATTGACTCAGGATTAAAGAACATGGCTTTTCTGGTGTATACTACAGTTTGAAACTAGCATAGCTATTATAAACCAGGTTATGAAGAAAGGATGGGGGTAAGGGAGGGACATTTTCTTTCAGAAACAGAATTTCTGAAGAGTCCCAGGCCATCACTTTGTTCCCAAAATGGCTTGAGGGAGTAAAATCTCAACATGAGCTTCAGAGTGCTGCCTCTTCGAAGGGACAGAAGTTGCCTTGCCAAGGAGGGGGATGGCTAAGTTGGACCATGCTCTTTCTAGCCACCTAGGGAAATGGAAATGGAAAGCTTATTGCCCAGTGAGTATGAAAGTGGGCTGAAGCTTGTTTTTTCTAGATACAGACAACTCAAACTCTTCCTCTCACTTCAGCAAAGAAGTTATTTTTAAAAGCACTTGGGGAAGTTCCTCTGCCACCTTTCTATTGGGAAGGCTCAGAGAAGGGAGTCATCAGTACCACCACCTTCTAGGTCATAATGGAATTCCTGAAGATTGGAGACCTCGTAGAAGTGTACAATGGCAGCTGCCATTATTGGGACATGGAAAATCTGATGAGACTGGAACCACATGTCAAGCTTTCCAAGAAAGAAGCACTAAGGAATCCAAGCAGAAGAAAGGCCAGATCCAGCAATGTACATCACAGCCATGAGGAAGAACCAGCCACCTGCCCAACCATGGTGGCCTTGACAGAGCCCTCAGCCATAGTAAAGTGCATGGTGGGCATGAGACTGCTCAAGCCAAGTCCCAAGAATACTCCTGCTCTCATCTGCTGGTGCTTAGCAGAGGCAAATTGATCCCACCGTGCCACGATGGTAGCAGGAATCCCCAGGACACAGAAGATGGAGAGGTAGATAAGCCGTGGCTGTGGGGAGCAGTGGAAGGGGTAGAAGAGCCAGGAGACAAAGCTTCCCATAATCAGTAGAGTGATCCCTGAATAGTCCAGTTTGGAAAAAGTCCAAGAGACTTTCTCTGATAACAACAGATGGTGTGAAAGAGCCAGGAGAAACTGAGGCAGAGCACTGCAGCCCCCCTCCCCCCAAAAAATATACCCCAAAAAACCTTCTCCAGTAGAAGGGTCATGAAGTACACATTTGATCTGAGCACGGTCAAGAGTTCCAAAAAGAGAAACAGCATGAAACCAAGCAGATGTGTCCAGATGTTGCCAGTTTCTGGATGCTCTGGAAGCAAGTCTGAAAGGAGGGCATGGGTGGTCTGTGGCCATGTAGCAGGTAGTCATGGTCCTTCAGCCAGTCAGGGAGCACATCATATGGGATGACCCTCCAACGTCCCTCCCAGACCTTATATACAAACACCTCCATCTTCTCCATGGCATGGTGGGCTTGCAGGAGAAGTGTAAGTACCCGCACCTCCTCCTCTTCTTCCTAAGGCACTGGGCATGTTTGCTCTTCTTCAGCCTTCATCGGGCTGGTGATTATCCATTTGCCCTTCTCTTCTAGCAGGGGTCCCAGATCAGCCAGTTTCATGGTGTCAATTTCCCTGTTACTGGCAGGACCTCATTGCCCTGTGCCACCACAAATCTTTTGTGGGAAGACATCTGGTTGGTACTTCAATACCCTGCAGTTTCAGCTTTGAGAAAAGTTGGGGTCTCTCAGCCCCAAAGAGCAGAGATCTCCATGTAATGTAGACATGCCAGGCAGGCAGGCTCTGTTGGGGGCTGGGAGCCCGGGCAGTACAATCCCATGGCGCTGGAGGCGGCCTGTGGCAGAGCCACCCGGGTCTTCAGCATGCTCCCCATGCCAAAAGGGATGTGCTGTGTAACTCAGACCGTCGTCTTTTGAATGCAAAGTTCAAGGAGTTTTTCCCAGCACAGAGATTGTTCTGGATTGCCATTGCACCACTCTTGTGAATTATTTCTTTTTAATCAGATTGATCAAAACATGCCATGATCAAATTTGCCCCAAAGACATTTTGTACATCTTACAGTAATAAGTCCTGTGGGGGTGTACTTCACCAGCTAAATAGGCTGTACTGTCGAAATACTTGTGAGCTAGAGGGTCATAAGCACTATTAAAAAATCAAATTTATTTAGGTAGATTGAAATACTGTGGGTCAAAGAGAGGAAGGGATAAGGTGTATGTGACATACAGTTCTTTTTATTTCTTTTTCTGGAGTGATGCAAATGTTCTAAATATGATCATGGTGAAGAACACAAAACAAAGTGATGTGAGCCATTGTTTGTATAATGTGGTTGGACTCTATGGGCGGGGATATTACTCAATAAAAATATTTTTAAAAATCAGTTTTACAAGAGCCTCACTCTTTTCCTCATACAAGAGTGAGTGCCAGAAGTCAATACAAAGAAAACAAAACAGAAAAAGTCATTGTGGGTTAATCTGGGACGTCTCTTGGCTCTCACCTCTAATCACACTTCTGAAATGTCTCTTATCCCATTCCCTCCTATCCACCACCACTGCCATTGCCTCCATTCAACCACTCAACTCTTCTGACATCTATGCAACCGCTTCCTCCCACAGATCCCCCAACCCAACCTTCACACCGCACCCAGAGGAATCCTTCCAAAAAACATGATCAGGTCCCTCTCTTGTGTAAAAGTATCCAACGATGGCCACTGTTCTCAGGATACAACATCCATTCCTCAGAGAGATATTCAAAGGTTCCTCTGCCTGTAGCCCCAGTCTTCATTAACAACTTGACTCCCACTTCTCTGCCTGCCCCAAGCACACACGTGCACATGGCCACACACATAGGCACACTCACACCGTATTCTGATCCTCCTGTCACCCAAACACACTGTGCATTCTCACAACTCCTCGCCTCTGCACATTCTGTTCCCAACCTCTGGAATGCACCTCTTCCCCTCCCCTCGATGGCTAAGAACAACGTAATCTTTAAGACCCCTTTTAACTGCCCCCAGCCTTCACACCTCCACACACCTGGCACTAAACCATGACCTCCTCTAAGGCACAGGACATGTCTTTGTCTCCTCAGCCTCCCCCAGGCCCCGCGGGCACTCAATAAATATGTGTTAACCCGTTTAATGAATAAGATTTTTGTCTATAATCTGGGCGAGCTTTACAAGACATCCATAAATGAAGGAATTCATTTCTGAAAAGCATGATGCAATTTAGAAGTAGAATAGTATCTTAGACAAGAGAGACATCTTTGTGAGTCCAGGCAGAGTAAAGTTGGGAAAACCTTTTGCAGGTAGGGGCGTCAGTGATAACAAAGCCCCTCTCCCAGTCTTCGTCAGAGAGAGAAAAATGAGATCCAAACCAAGGCCTTTTCCAGGTTTTGAATTTCACATGCCCTCCATGGCTTTTGCAGACTAGGAATCTACATATTTTTACAGGGGACTTACGCCATGGTCTGGCTACCCAGTGTGTTTGAGGAATTCCTCACTTTACGAGTCTTAGTCGGAAGCAGAGCTCCTTCTTTTTGAGAAGGAATAAACTCCAGATATCCACTTTACCAGCTTCCCTTGTAGCTCAGTGTAGTATGTGACTCAGGCATGGGCAAACCCCCCCCACCCCCACCCAGAATTTTCATCATAAAGGGTGTGATCTGTAGAAAGAGGGAGTGTGGAGAATTTCTTTCAGGAACAGAGGCAATGCTGGCCCAGCAAATTTTAATTTCTTGGTGTCACATGAGGATGGGCCCAGTGGCAGTGTCCAGGGTGATGTTAACGGAGTTGGAGCAGCAGGGTCTAATATCTGATACATGAAGCAGCAAGGACAGCTTTGGACGAAATCTTCAGTGTGATTTTCTTTCTTTTTTTTTTTTTTTGCATGGGCAGGCACTGGGAATTGAACCCGGGTCTCCGGCATGGCAGGGGAGAACTCTGCCTGCTGAGCCACCGTGGCCAAACCTGAAGGGTGATTTTGGCCATGGTTCTGGCTGCACAGCCTCTCCAGTGCCCACCCATTTTATAGGTCTTGTCCTCTAGCCTTTGCACAATAGGTAGAAAATAATAGTCTTGTATTTAAGTCACCCAGAGTCAGTCTGTTACTTGTAAATGAGGGCTGAGGTCACCAGGGTTCTTATGATGATCTCTTCTGGACTTAACCAAACCTCCTAAGAGCATAAAAGCTGCCAAAGTCCTGCCTCAACATCATGACCTCCAGTCTGAGCTTCAGTGTCAGCCTCCTGAGCTCCAGTCCTTGCAAGGGCTGTTTGTGTAGCAGCTATAATTATTGGTCAAAGACCCAAGACTGCCTGCTTATGCCTGGTGAGCCAAGTTCTCAGTTCACTGACTTCTTATGGTTTTTTTTTTGTGTGTGTATGTGTGTGTGTTTTTCCATCTCTGTCTTCCATTTGATCTTGAGTTCTAAATCCACTTGCTCAAGAAGTGACAAGTCACTGTTCTTTTCCCTTTATTTCAGGAAGTTGAGGTGGCAGCTATAGCAGCTGCTGCTACTGAATTCTGTTTGAACACATTTCAACTATTTACCCACTGCATGACCCTTCAAAGCGATGCTGGGTTCATCACTCTGGCTGCATCTGTGAGCTTCAGAACCAGGAGTTAGGAAAGGGGCTGGGAATCATGTATTCATTAACACTGATTACAGCAGCCACTATCCTTAGGCAGAGCAGCCACTATCCTTAGGCAGAGAGCCTATTGTGACTTATTGGGAGCAGAGCAGGGTGTTGACATCTCCCTTCTTCCAGGGGCATCTTTCAATAGAACAAACTTTTACATTTTTTGTTTAGATGTATGAGATCCCAAAATTTGTTACCTGGGCTTTCCCTGACTTTAAGGGACTCCAGAAGAGAGAAAAATCAGTGAGAGGAGAGGGGGAAGCATTCACATTCCAAAGGATTCTTTCCTTTGCAAAAGGTTTCTTCACTGAGTTCATTTAATTAACCTCTGATGTAGTTGGGAGTTTGCTTACACAGTTGGATGTGACTGAGGGGAAAGGGAATTGCCAGGGACTGCCCAGAGCTGGAAGCCTTCTTGAGCAGCAGCTTCAGCTGGCCCTGACACTGTAAACTTGCCTGGTGACTCCTCCTTCACTATGTTGTTAACTTGTCCATTCGTTCATTCATACATTCATTCCTTTCTTTTTTTTTTTTTTTGCATGGGCAGGCACCGGGAATCGAACCAGGGTCTCCAGCACAGCCGGTGAGAACTCTGCCTGCTGAGCCACCATGGCCCGCCCCCTTTCTCTTTTAAAAAATATTTTTATTTTTATTTTATGTGTGTGAGATATCTTCACACACATACAGTCCATCCAAAGTATACAGCCAGTGGCTCACAACATTATGGCATAATTATTTATTTATCACCATGATCATTTTTAGAACATTTACATCACTCTAGAAAAGGAAAGAAAAAGAAAAACCCATACATACCATATCCCTTACCCCTCCCTCTCATTGACTGCTGGTATTTCAATTTACCCAATTTTTTTACTACCCTTATCCTTGCACCCATTATTTATTTTTCTATTCTTATTTTTTTACTCATCTGTCCATACCCTGGACAAAAGGAGCATCAGACACAAAGTTTGCACAATCACACGACCACACTGTAAACTTTATATAGTTATACAGTCATCTTCAACAATCAAGGCTACTGGAATACAGTTCAACAGTTTTAGGTACTTCCCTCTAGCCACTCCAATACATCATAAACTAAAAAGGGATATCTATATAATGTGTAAGAATAACCTCCAGGATAGTCTCTTGACTCTGTTTGAAATCTCTCAGCCACTGAAACTTTATTTCGTCTCATTTCTCTCTTTCCCCTTTTGGTCAAGAAGGCTTTCTCAATCCTATGATGCCGGGTCCTGGCTCATCCTGGGAGTCCTGTCCCACGTTGCCAGGGAGTGTTATACGTCATTCATTCATTTCTGTGGCACCCAGTATATCTGCCAAGCACTCTGCTAGGCACTGGGGTTACACAGGCAAATCACAAGACATAGCTCCGTGCCTTCATGTTGCTTTCAGCGCAGTGGGGGAACAGATCCAGGAGAATGAATGTCAAGTGAGTTCCCTGTTCTGGTTGGGGAGCACGTGCTTTGGAAACATATGGCAGGGAGGATTCACCTAGGCTGGGCAGGGGGGAGGACGGCCATGAGGAAGTGTCACTTCTACTGAGACTTGAAAGATGAGACATTAGCTAGGTGAAGATGTGAAGTAAGAAGTGACAGCAGGAGCCAAGCCCAGAGAGGCTAAAATGTGAGAGGCTGAGGGATGAGACAAGAAAAGACAGGAGAGGAGATGGGGTGAGATTATTGGGGGTGGGGGGGGCGCTTGTGTGTCTCCTTAAGGATTTTGAGTTGAGTTTACTTGTTTAACACACACTTGAATAGCACCACTCTAAGCACTTTAGAAATACCAACTCATTAAATCCTTGTGACAACCCTATGAAGTCAAATTATTATCATCCTTACCGTTTTACAAAAGACACAGAGAGGATAGGAAACCTAGCCCAGATCAGACATCTGGTAAGCAGGAGAGTTAGGATTCAAACTCAGGTCATCTCTCTCCCAAATCTGTACTTTTAGCCAATACGGTAAGTGGCAACAGAATGCCATTGAAGGGCTTTCAGCAGGAAAAGTAACGCCATGGGTCAAACGTGCACTTTTTACAAAAAAAAAGTTACACTTTTTCCTCTTGCTGAAGGAGTGAGGAGGACAACATAGTCTGCGGCATGACCTGTACTTGTTAAGCTGCCCACGTGCTTTGTGGCTGAGTTGGTTATGGTAGAAAGAGGTGAAAAGGCAGAAGAAATTCCACCTCTGAGGCTATCCTACCTGGACATGAGGACTTCCTCTGGACTACAGTTGTTTAGCTCCTCGAAGGTGGTTTGCATTCCAGCATCCTATCCAGACCCACCTTCTGGGGATCAGCCCTGTCCAAACCCGACTCTAGCACAAAGAGGAACAACTGCGGCTTTCGTCTCCTCCCCAGAGACCATGGTGCCATGGCAGCAGTTGGATGGAGATGCGGGATACGACTCATCTCTGTAGTTCTCCTCTTCCAACAGTCCTCTCTTTTTTCTCTGTAGCCTTCTCATGCATGAAAATCTACCGTGGCTCCAGCCCACTCTTGTACCTCTTCTCTCAACTTCCATAGCATTTATTGTGAGAACCAGACAATCAGCTCCTGTGTGCATTGTTCTCTAATTGCTTTCAATTCTCCTGCACTGTCCAGAAATTAGTCGTCATTCAGGAGATGTTGAAGGTTCAATGCTTTGGGTACCAAAATGTTAAAAAAAAAAATCCTAACATTTTAGACACTTTTTTTTTTAGATAATTTCATGGTTATCACTCTGACTTCTTAAACAACAACAACAAAAAAATATGGGAGCATAACGAATATTTTTTGTGATGATTGCTATATTCCTAAGGGCTGCCTGAAGCATGTGGGCTGTTAGTCCCTGTACTAAATTCCCCCAGTCTCTGAAGCTTTCTCATTCACTTTTTGTAGGTTTGCTATCTCCACCCTGTTAAATGATTGCTTTGCACAGACTTAAGAAGTAGACTGGATTCCAAGTCAGCCCCTGAGGACCAGCCTGGGCAGGTCAAGCTCCAGCTCTTCTCTACACAGTATCATCTGGGAAGGAGGTGGGTTTTTTTCAGCTCTCTGGAGCCACTCCTACCTTCAAAATGCCCCTCTAGACTGCTGTGGACTTGGAAACCAGATAACTGACCTCCAGAGTAGGTGACCCTCCTTTGTACTCTCTGTCAAATGTCTTGATCATCTTTGAAACTCCAGCTTCTAAACCTGGAACATTGTAGACCCTTAAATATTTGTTGAAAGAATTAATAGGAAACTGAGTCTGAGTTAGAGGTTGGGGAGTGCTCCTTTGAGTATCCTGTGATGACCAGAAGTGCATGAAATTCACGACACTCTTCTGTTTGGGGACCTTTTGTTCTAACTTCAAGATTTTTAGTGTGCTCTTCAGAGCAGATACCATGCAGTATTTATAGAATATGTTGAATATGTGTCCTTCACTTTGTGTGTTTACTACTATTTTAGTTATTTTGTAAATGGTAGGGCACAGTGTAAGCACTCAACGCAAACACTGCTGTTACTGGAAAAGTCCCCCTTGATGACCTGGATTTACCCTCCGAACAAACTTTCACTGAATGCCTCTTATGACCAGTCATAGTCACCAGAGACACAGACATGAACAAGACAAAACCTTGCCCATTGGAAGTCACAGTCCAACAGGGGAAGTAGGAAATAAGAGATAGCCACATAAACAATGGAAAGGAACAGAAGGAACAGACAAGGGAGAAGGGTGCTCCACTTTCCCTGCCGACGCCTTGAGCATGAAAACCTAGACTTCCATATGAAAACAAAATCAGCAGCTGACTCACTGGAAACATATACACAGCCACCCACCAGCCCCATTGATCTGTTGGACAATGATCGCTAAACATTGTTCCCAGGCTGGCAAACACTGAAGCTTATAGCTTCCATTGCAGGTACCACAGAATCTTGCTTATCGCAGTCGAAGAAGGCTGAAATCAGATAGAACCATTTCGAAATCTCAGTGCTATAGGTTAACAATTTGGACAGATAATATGGCCTCACTGCGCATCAGTTTATTCCCTTGTACACTGGGGATGATAACGACCGATTCCACAGAGGGATACAAGATTAAAAAGAAAAGACCTTACCCTCAAGAAGCTCATGTCTGGAAAGAGGACTGATCTTCTGGTAAGGGAAAGAGGACTGATCTCTCACATATGTACATCTGAAGTTATGAAGAGCTACCTTCACCATTTGTTGAGTGAAAACAACAAGTTGCATAGAGGGATACCAGCTCTCTGCTGCCCCATGCATGGCAGGTTGGCACTGGGTAGGCCTGGGGTAAAGCGGGGCAGGTCTGTGGGTCTGAAGGTCATGGAGAGAATCTGGAAAAGGAAGAAGAGGAGCAGCTTGTCAGGACAGGCCCAGAAAAATGGGGGGCGGTGGGGTGGTAGGGGTGGAAATCACATCATAGCAAATATCTACCAGTAAAATGAAGAAATGGAGCAGCACATGCAGAATGGAAAGGAAGCCCACCCTTCAGGAAGCAGGGAAAGCTGGCAACTTGCAGGAAATACTGGACAGGACAGGCTCATTGACTTGCCTCTAATTTTCAACAGACAGGACAATGATAGGCTGGGTGGAGACGGAGTTGACATGGAAATGTTCATGGAGGAAGTGAAAGAAATCAGGAGAAAGCTGCGGTTGGGGAACTTTCTGTGTATCCTTGTGGAGAGCTCTCCCATCACCATGACCATCGTGAGGAATTCTGCCTTATGCCTTGACTCCTGCCATTTTCCATGAGATGAAACTGGGATTCCCGCTGGCTTTTTCTTTTTCTTTGCATTTTCCTGATAAACTTTTGCCGATCTCTTATCTGTGGACCTTATGCTATTTCCCTGAGTCAGTGGGCTTGTGTTACCAGCTCTTCATTGGAGATTGCCTTTGCATCCCGTTTAAGTTTTCATCAGAAGTAAATTTTTACCCATTTGAATGGAAAGATGTAAAGTTAATAGAGCAATTTTTAAAAGGAAAAAAAAACCAAGCTGCTGAACAATGGGAATAATGTGTTCTCGGGCGTATAAAAGGGCATGCATATAGCTATGGGTGTACAAAGGAAAAGAGATTTATTCTAGAAGGAGGCCACCAAAATGTTAACAGTGGTTACCTCTCAGAGGTACCTCTCAATTCCTCTGTCCTCTCCCTTGACAATGATCATCAACATTATCACCCTTACACAATTAAAAAAGAAAGGAGCAACTCTATTGCCTGGCCTATGGGAAATGTTGGCTAAAAATCAGAATGTTAGAGTCCTTCCCCAAGGGGCAGGCTCACTGAACGCCGATTAGTATGCCTGAAACTCCACTGTGAAAGTGGGTTTTTTTTGGGGGGGGGTGGGGTGGAATGGGGTACATGGTCCAGGAATCAAACCTGGGTCTCCAGCATGGAAGGCGGGCATTCTAACCACTAAACTACCCAAGTACCCTATTGCTAACGTTTTATTCTTCCAATTCAAGAGCTTCTTTTCCTCTTAAAATGCAAATAATGGCAGAAGAAATGTCGCTTGAAGACTTACCAAATTTTTACGTGATGGAATGAGTCTACTAGATTTTTTTTTTCCCTGGGAGCACACAGTGCAGTAAGAAAGAAGAGAGCCTTAAAACGAGGTGTGGGTGAGCGGAGCAAGGAGACGCTGGAGCGAGGGCAACCACTGGCACAGAGAGAAGGGAGCCTGCAGGTGACAGGATTACGCCTGGCCCACTGCACAGCCTGAAGGAAAACTGAATTTACAGGCTGGATCCTGGCCCTGAGATGGAATGCGTAGGAATAATTTTTCCCTGGCCAGACTCTATTTGATTTCCCCACCTGTCCTAGTCTCGGTGTGAATCTCCATTTAGCTCCTCAAGGCGTGGTGGGGAGTGGGTTGCAACTTTCAAACTGCCCGTTAAAGAGAAGTATTGTGAGTAGTTAGATATGAATTTGGGGTGAAAAGTCTCCCTCAAATGTTTGTCAGCATTACCTGCCATATGGCAGGAGAGAAAGAGGCTCCCCTGTGATGATTCACTGTTCCCAGCAAATAAACAATTTAGGAGAGTAAACTCAACCAGGAGGACTCATTCATTCTGGGATGCACATTGAATGGAGGCATTCTGCAGGCCATTAACTCCACTAATTGCAACAATGATTCAAGAGATAAGCTTCCACTAACCTCTTATCAGTCTCCTCCAGGCTGGCAGGACACCACCTCCCTCCCTCTCACTTTACCCAGCCCCTAAGAGGAGGGAAAGAAAGAAAGAAACGAATATTTACTAACGCTTTATGTTCAGCATCTTTCTATACGGTACCTTATTTCATCTCCCACCACAGTGCTTTGAGGTTGGGATGATTGTGACAGGTTAGGAAACCAGGGTTCAGAGACAATCATAAGATGTCCATGGTCAAACTGACTTCAAATCCAGGGTGCTCCCCCCCCCCCCGCCCCCCTGCAGAAGCTGCTCACCAAGTAGTTTAGAAAAAAAACATCACAAGAACATCAGATAAATAAGATAATAACTCCCCAGTACTTTGTTAGCTGTCTGTTCCCTAGAGTCCTTCCTGGTGTGTTGGATGCGGGTGTTTCCCACGTTTCACATTTTCTAGAATGAAACTCCTAGAAGACAGAAGCTAGTCTGGTTCTTTCTAGAACCCTCCACAACACCTAGCAATGATGCTGGGAGACTGGATGACATAGCTACAGTGTAAAGGTTACAAGAACGGGCTTTGGCGCCTACACCACCCGGGTCCAAATCGAGGCTCTGCCACTTACTGTGTAAGCCTGAAGCATAACTGTACCTCAGTTTCCTTCTCTGCGAAATGGAGCTAGTGCTCATAACAGAACCTACTTCACGGCACTACTAAGCAGATTAAATGAGCTAATACTTGCAAAAGACAGTGTTTGACACAGGTAATTTCTAAATAAGCATCAACTCTTTATGTGTCCAGGGACATTAAGCTTCCAGAGCTTTATTTTTCTCTGACCCAAGTTTTTGAGGTGTAGAGGACCCAAGTTCTTTCTCACTCCAGAAGGATCTTCATTATGAGGAAAAATCAGAAACCACCTAAGAAGAGAATTTTGACTTTTGAAGCGTCATCTAAATAATGCTAATACATACTTTGAGGTGTATGTATGTATCCTTCTTGATTCTCCTCAAATACTTTACAATTTCATAGGGAGTCATATTTTTGAAGCAGTTTTCCACCTACATTTCCAGATGATCCTAACAATTCGAGGTAGGTGCTCGAAATAAACATTTAATGATGGAATGAAAGCAGAAATTTTATAGAACAGACTGAGGTACAGAAAACAGCAAAAACTTGCCTTAAGGACATCCAAGGAGATGGCAGCAGCCCAGACTTTCTGACAAAGAATTTAGTGTGCTTGCCCCTTCCAGGTAACCCAGCTCTTCTTACCACAGAGGTCCAAACCCCCCAAATGCCCCCCCGCCCCAACACACACACATACACACACACACACACACACACACACACACACATACACACTTTCCCTCTCTCTCTCTCTCTCTCTCTCTCTCTCATTTCCTCTGGTGTGTCCATCAGGTCTGTCTCTAATTTCGGTAAACTTGTAATGCAATGCACTGGTCATACAGAAAGCATTTTATCTGACCTTCCACATGCAAATTCTTTCCATTGGGATTTCTCGGTGTCCAGCTCCACCCCAGCCCACAAGGCCATAACCACTTGTGTGTCTACAGGCTAGCCCCAGGGATTCCAGAAATAACAGCATGGCCCTCCCTAGGAACACTGGAACACAGCAAGGCATTTCTGCTTTAGGACCCGGGCCCCTTCCAAACCAGGCCTCTCCTGTCTGTCAAAATACAAAGCAACCTTTAGAAGGCAGGACAGGGAGGGGGCAGCTGGGAGAGTTTACATTTCTGGAAAGCCTGCACTTTCTCCTCCCATCTGTATGCACTCCCAGATCTTCCATTCTAGAAATTCTCCAAATTTGCTCCGGTCGCTGCTTAGAATTTGAAATTCTTTCTCCACTATGGCATTCCTTGGCTTTCAACAATCCATTCTCTATTGGACAGTTGGAATTGGAATCGTAGCAGCATGAGCCCAGATGGCAATTTTCCTCCCAAGATGGCATAAAGCCCACTTCCCATATCCATAGAACAGGAGTTGGAGGACTAGTGAAATGCCAGGAGAGAAGGGAGTGGCCGCCAGAGAATAGCCTAGTTAAAGGGAAAGGAAAATGGTAGGGACCATCCTGAATAGAAGGCATCTGGGGCAACCTTTCTCATTCCAGAAGGATCTTCATTATGAGGAAAAATCAGAAACCACCTAAGAAGAGAATTTTGACTTTTGAAGCGTCATCTAAATAATGCTAGAAAATTTAAAGTGTGTACACATAAGACAATGATGTGAAAACCGTTGTATATCTGGAAAAGCTGGAAAGAAATTTAAAATTAGTTGCTTTGGGGGAGGGGGAAGTTATGTGTATTTTTCTCCAAATTGTCCTTAATGTCATGTGGCATTAAAATATATATATATATTTTAATATAGCATTGCAGATGAGATTTGCCTTGACCCCTTCAGATCTACCTTTTGACAAGGGAATTTTAGGGTTTGGTGCCCGAATGAAAACTTGCATTTATCATGTAAAAGCCAAACTTAAGTCACTTTCCCTAGGAACGAAAGCCTCTTTAGTGAGGATAAGATTTTTGTTTCTAATTCGCAGTCCTAATAGCAGCGTCGTTAAAGGCTGGATTTAGTGTGTTGATCCCCAAACCTTTGTCACGAATACGAGGGTGGAAGAAAGAAAAGCGTTTGTGCCACTTAACAGCCGACTATGTCGCCCTCCCAAGCTGAGCCTCGGTCAGGGCCAAGCAGCGCGGCTAGCTGAACCAGCTGGCGAGATGCCACGCATCCGTCGCGGAAGGCCACGCGGGCACGGCCGGAGAGGTCGCGCGAACCACTCGCTGGGTCTCGTGCCGCACCCACAAGGGCCGGGGGCCGGCGGGGAAGATGAAGGGAGTGGGTAAGAGCATCACCATGGCAACAGTGACGTCCTTTTACCCTGGACCTAATTGGAGGAAACCCCGTGGCCGAAGCCGCAGCCTACCGGCCAACCGAACTTCCCCAAGACGACCCACCCTCCTAGGCTCCGCTCTCTCCTCCCGCGCGGCCCCGCCTTCGCCCCCTTCCGCGCGCTCAGGCTTCATTGGCCAGAACCGGGGCGGGAGGCGGGACTCGCGGGGGGAAGCTCAGCGCATCATTGGGCAGCGGCAACGAGGGCGGGCTGTCCCTTCGGCTCTGGGGTAGGCTGAGACGGGAGGGTCCTTCGCTCAATCCCAGAGCGGATCCGAGCGGTAGGAGTTGCGCTGCGGCCGCGAAGGCAGGGAAAGGTAAGTGCTGGGGCCGCTCCCCCGCCTCTCGGGCGGTCTCCCCTGGGCCTGAGGGCAGGGGTTGGCGACCCGGCCCTCGACCGCGGCCCGACTTCTCGACGCCTCGCTCCTCAGGGACGGCTCCCGGCGGGGGTAAGGTGCGGGGCTAACGGCCGCTTCCATCTTGGGCTTCCCGGGCCGGGCGGCGCTGACGGGAGTGGCCCTTCCTGCCGGCCTTTCCCCGCCCTCGGCCTCTCACCCCGGTGCCCGGGCGGTGGGAGGGAAATTCAACTCGGCGGCGTCGGCCGAGACAAAAGGAGGGCGGCTCGGCGCGGTGGGGGCCGGGCGCCGCGCTGGGCGGGGTGCGGGGCGCATTGTCTGATAGCGCGCCCGCCCGCCTCCCCCTCCTTTTTGTTCTCTCCTCCCCGCAGGCTGTCGAGGAGGCCGCTTCCTGATCCGGGTCGCTGCTCGCAGCCGTCCGAGCCTCGCGCGCTCTCTGCCGGGCCCGACGCCTCCCCCAGCCCCGCACGCAGACCCCAGACCCACGCGCCATGGAGAAGACGGAGCTCATCCAGAAGGCGAAACTGGCCGAGCAGGCCGAGCGCTACGACGACATGGCCACCTGCATGAAGGCCGTGACTGAGCAGGGGGCCGAGCTGTCCAACGAGGAGCGCAATCTGCTCTCGGTGGCCTACAAGAACGTGGTCGGGGGCCGCCGGTCCGCCTGGAGGGTCATCTCCAGCATCGAGCAGAAGACTGACACCTCCGACAAGAAGTTGCAGCTGATTAAGGACTATCGGGAGAAAGTGGAGTCGGAACTGAGATCCATCTGCACCACGGTCCTGGTGAGTCTCGATTTTGGTGTCTCGGCGGCGTGCGAGGCGAATAGGGCGCCCCGGGCCCTTTTGTGTTATGCCTCTCCTTGGGAATTTTCATGGGAAGAGCTAAGAAATGTGGCCGAGGGTTGGCCTGATTTGTGTGCCCACGTAGAGGTTTTGAGAAGATTAGCCTGAGTTTCCACAGTATAGGCTGCTTGTGTTCTTGGGACTCCAGAAACTGGTTTTTCAGGGGTGAGTAAATCTTTACCCACATATCGCGCAATGTAACTTTTAAACATCCAAGTAGATTTATACAGGATTTGTACAAGATTGTAAAGAGTGTTGTCAGCTGGGAAACTGCGTACTAAGGAGACTTGTGACCCTTTCCAATATATTTAATCGATGCATAGGCTTCCAACAGTTGAAATACGGTGCAGGCAGCGTTTGGACGTGACGATGTAGTAGTAGGTTTTCCTTCCAAACTTAGTCATAGAAATTTACTTCAAAAATCTGAATAGATACCTTATTTTTCAAATAAGATTCTCTGTTAAAAACGGGAGGGAGGGAAGTTCAGTAAATGTGAAAAAGACACACCTAAATCTAAAGAAGAAACTGCTGTCCCGGTAAATTTTACCATTTACTAACATTTTCCTGCTATGGTGTATAGTTAAAATGCTAATATATTGAAATGAATTCATTTCTGGCTTGAAGCAGACAAGCAAGGCTTTCTAGGTTTTAAGCTGTTCAGTGTTAGCAAGGGTGGATATTGGGTGGAGTAGGTGGCTGCTGTGATTCACCCTTATTAGTGATAGATAACATTTTTAGCTTTGTCATTGCAGAGACAGGATCATGCTCTTTGGATCAATAAGACAGGTTCTTAAAATTTAAATGCTAATATTATATCCTGGAGTATTTTTAAATGTTTTCATGATGTAAAGACTTGTTTCTCCTGATAAAATATGACATGCATGATTTGCCTTTTCTCTTTGTAAGTGCCACTTTTACAAGAGGCCTACTTTTATTTTGAGTTTGTTCCCACATTGTATGTTAGGTGGGCTTGGAAAGACATGCATGCCAGATTGGTGATTTTTTTCATGGGAGAGTAAAGGTGAAAATTGCTACTTTCCTTCCCAGCCACCTTTCCCTCTCATCAGAGGAGAATGTTTTGCTTTTTTATTAAAAAAAAATTTTTTTAATCTGTTTTTCTAATACAAATAGCAAGTAATCTGGACAAAATCATTGCTATGGAAATAACAGGGACAAAGAAAGCAGTGCAGAGAGGGTGTATTAAAGCGGAGATGACTGTATTGACATTATTTGTTTTATGAGGATAAAACTTTATATTATTTTCATCTTTGTGTTCTTAACTTCCAGTCCCCTGGTTGACATAGAGACATAGAAGCTTTTTGGAGTGAATTGACATGTATTTAAGAAAAGTGGCCTACTTGAACATGATAGAGTTCAGTAGCAAATGATAATGTTTTTTGACAGTATCAATTATTATCAAGGGAGGACTCATAAGAACTCCATATTTTATGTATGTATTTGGGGAGTTCTCAAGCATATTTCCTTTTCTTTGTATTCAGTTATTTGCAATTTTTAGTTACTCTGCAGCAATTCAGAAGTACCACAATATTTTGCCTATTTTCTAGCAAGTTAACTCTGAGCCAAGGAAATATTTGTTTTATTTTGTGGTTTTATAAATTTTAGTTTTTATGACAGTGTAAGGTGGAGAATCTTGCTTAGTTGGTGTGAGGCTTGAAAGAGAGATAAGGTATGAAAATAGACCTTCATAGGAGAGAACCCCTGAAATTAGGACAGTTTTTATATACTGAGGTAGTATAGAAGAGTTCAGCTTGAATCATCTGGGACACCAGAGCATAAGTAAAATATTTTATTGATACAATGGCTTGAGAGACTAATTGTGACTTGAAAGCCAACCTATAAAGAAAATCCTGGGAAAGCATATATTCAAGTTGGCAACTGTGTTTGAGAGCTCACTGTGCGAGGTAGTCCTGGGCAGTTTGGAGAAGAACAAAGTTGAAAACCATAGATTTTGCCTTCTAACAATTTATGATATAGAGTACGTTTGAGAAATACACGAATAACAATACAAGATAGTTTCTCCATAAGATAATTATGAACAAAACGCTGTGTAGTTAGAAAGGAAAAAGAAACCTCAGGAGAGGCACACAGAGGTAGTTTTTGACATGATCGTTGAGGGAGAAAAATCTGGGGGGTCTATTCCAAGCAGAAGGAATTCCAGTTAAGAGTTTGTTCAGGGAAGAAGAAGACAGTACAGGGCTTATTCAGGGAAGAATGTTTCAATGTGACGAGAACTAAATTCATGTAGAGGAGTTGGGGGTGAGGAAGAGCCTGGGAAGGAAGGTAGGAACTATGATATTTAAGAGAATATTAGAGTGAGGGAGTTTACCTCATTTACTTGACAGTGGGAGACAGAATATTTTTGAATGGTGTTCATGTTGTCACAGCAGCATCTAAAAATCATGGAGTGAGTGATGATTACTGGTCTGTAATCTGAACTGATTGATGGAGAGGTAGGTAGGCTAGTGAACAAGGGTCTGCGATAATTCAAAAATTAGTAATTTAATAAGGAATTGAACAAAACAATGAGGAAAGAAGAAGAAATCTTAAAAAGTTTCCAAACATAAGGTTTTCTTTATTCTTTTTGGTGATCAGAAAGGAGCATTTGTGTCTGGAGGAAGCAGGTAAGATTGACTCTGTTATAGAAGACTAATAACAGTAAAAGAGTGTCATGCACGAGAACCACTATTTTGTTCCAGAAGAGCATAGCTTTTTTCAGACTCTTTTTTTTCCCTTGCAATACAGTAGGTTACGGGTGGAATTATTTGGAGCATCTTTTCAGAATGACCATGATGGACAATCCTCAACTCCTTTGATATCACCATACTGAGAGAATTTTCTGAACTGTAGAAACAACAACAAAAAAATGTTGAAATACAAATGAGGACTCTAATGAGCAAAGGAGATAAGAGAGTAAAAATGGCCAAAACCAAAGTCTTTATAGAAATCTGAGAGAAGTTAGAGATTTTTGCCAAGCTATCTTCAGTTTCTTGCTCTCATTGGTATAACAAGAGGATTGGTCTTAGTTTCTGGGTGTCTTCCAATTTTAATATTTTGTGGATATAAAGTTATATAGGTCCTAGCCATTCTACCTCTGCTCTGATTTCCTTCCAATTTTAAAGTTAGTAGTTTTTAAAATTCATGTTGAAAGAGCATATCAACAGTATATAAAATGCAGGAAAGTCTAGTAACGTTAGTGACATAGCTTGAGGAAAAGGAGATTGTCATTAGTGATCTTAGTAAGGTATGTTGAAGAGAACAAAATTTAAATGAAAAAGATTAATTAATGAATAAGCTGTGACAACTGAGTAGTTAAATAGCATTGTGTAAGATGTTAGGGGTTCAGTAAGAACTTGAGTATGAGTAAGGGACGGGAGAGGGATCCATGCACAGAGTCCATCTGGGACGGCTTGGAAACGAAATCCATCATTTACATTTTGTATATAGCTTTCCAATAGTGTATAATCACTTGGCTTCTCAAAGTCATTGACCTTAGAATAAGAACCAAGTACTTAAGAGCATTTATACTAGATAGGCTTTGTCTGAGACAACACTATATTATCCCGTCTTGTGTTAATAGGCTTTTAGTAGATGAATTTCACTAGGCTGTGTCTATATAATGAATAAACACTTCCAGAAACTAAGGTCTCTATTGCGGTTTTTTAAATAAAAATTACTTAAAATAGGGGATACACATGTAGTTCAGTGGTTAGAATGCCCTGCTTTTATGTGTGAGACCTGGGTTCGATTCCCAGACCATGTACCCCCCCAAAAAAAAATTGCTTCAAATAATATGTAGAGAATCTCTGAAAGATGGCTGTAAAAGCTCCTAGAGCCTATTTCAGTAATATTTGAATTTAGTTAGGTATTCTAAATTAAATTAATCTCTTAATGAAAATGTGTCTCTTAAGGCTGATCATTTTGACATAAAACTGATACTTTATCCTTGATAACTAATAAATCTTAATGTGATTTTATTGTCATAATGGGAAAAGTATGGGCTCTGGAATCAGATTGTTTTTGAATCATTGCTCCACTAACTTCTCATTTTGTGACCATGGGTAAGTTTCTTAATCTCTCAGCCTGTTTCTTCATTTATAAGTAGGTGATGATGGTACCTGCTTTTTAGGCTTGTAGTTAAAGAGCTCATAATGGACATTTATTGAGCAGTTACTATATACTGTGAGCAGTATCAAATTGTACTGAATGTAGTATCATGGCCTCCCTTAGGGTTCTTACTAAAATTTTGGCATCTTGTCTGAACCCTTTTTCTAGACTGCAGTCATTTTTCCTTGTTACTATTGTTTTAAAGTTAAGGTTGCTCAGGAACAAGTAAGTGAAGAACTGATCACAAAGTGAGAGCAAGTATTTGAACCCAGATGAGATTAAATGAAACACTGCATATAAAGTCCCCAGTACTAAATACTACATGATAATGATAGTGTTACATTTGTCACCTTCTGATTTAAGATCACAGTATGTGAATCTCTGTTCTTGAGGAATTTACACAGTTCAATAAATACAAAACATGAATATATATAGCTTAGAAAGGAAAGAATACTGGTCTGTGGTAGACAAAAATATAAGATTGACTATCTCCTTCTATACAGAATTTAAAAACTCATGGGTTTTGCAGAATAAAGAGAAAGCACTGCTTGGTTGCTTTTGTGATGAGTAAACTGGAATGTTACAAGGTATAGGACGATCCCCATAACAAAGAATTGGCCAGCCTAAAAATGTCAACAGTTCTGAGATTGAGAAACCCTGGATTAAACCATTTTTTAAAATGAGTGGTATCAAGTTGTACCAAACTGTATCATGCCTGCCCTTTGTGTTCTTTCAGTGTCCACATCTTGTTTGAACCCTTTGTCTAGACTTAAGTCATTTTTCCTTGTCACTGTTTATGTACAGTTTAACTACAGTTCGCCTTTCCAAAGTACTGCCTCATTGTTACCTCCAAAGTCCTTAAGCTTATTCTATTTTATTCTTTTTAAAAAATTGCACAAAGGAAAAAGATGATCTGAAATTCTACTGAAATCGAATAAGAGCAGTTAAAATCAATGTTGGCCAGAAATGTTTCTCCCTCAGTCATAACTGCTGTTAGTAGTTTGTCATGTGTGGTTCCAGACTTTTAACCCTGTGTTGTTTGTTTATTTGGATGTTGCATAATTTAACCAATCCAATATTAAATATTTAGGTTGCAAACAATTTTTTTCCATTATAAACAATACTGGGAAGAACATATTTGTTCTAAGTTTTGTGCTAGGGTTTACGAAGGATAAGTTCTCGGAAGTGTAATTACCAAATTGAAGCATATGCACTTTTCCCAGATAACCCTGTAAAGTTTGTACAAGTTTACATTGTCACCAAGCAGTGATTGAGAATGCCATTTCCCTTTACTCTCTCCAGCACAGACTGGTAATTTTTTTGTTTTTTGGTGTTTTTTTTTAAAAATATTTTTATTGCAGACTCTTCACACACACATACATTCTATACATGGTGTACAATTAGTGGCTCACAATATCATCACATAGTTGTATATTCATCACCGTTACCAGTTTTAGAACATTTGCATCACTCCAGAAAAAGAAAATAAAAGAAAAACTCATGCTCCTTATCCCTCCCTCTCATTAACCACTAGTTATTCCATCTACCCAATTTATTTTATCCTTTGTCCCTTCCTCCCCATTATTATCTTTATTTTTTTACTCATCTGTCCATACCCTGTATCATCCATCTTCAAGAAATATGGCGGCTGAAACACAGCTTGACACTTTCAGGTACTTCACCCACTCCAATACACCATAAACTTAAAAGGGATATCTATATAATGCATAAGGATAACCTCTAGGATAACCTCTTGACTCTGTTTGAAATCTCTCAGCTGCTGAAACTTTATTTTGTCTCATTTCTCTCTTCCCCCTTTTGGTCAAGAAGGCTTTCTCAGTCCCAAGATGCCAAGTTCCAGCTCATCCCCAGAGTTCTGGTCCGCCTTGCCAGGGAGATTTACACCCCTGGGAGTCATGTCCCATGTAGGGGGGAGGGCAGTGAGTTCACCTGCCAAGTTGACTTAGAGAGAGTGACCACATCTGAGCAACAAAAGAGGTTTTCTGGGGGGTGACTGTTAGGCATAATTGTCAGTAGGCTTAGCCTGTCCTTTGCAGAAATAAGTTTCATCGGGGTGAACCTCAAGATTGAGGGCTTGGCCTTTTGATTTGGTTACCCTACTGCTTGGGAGAATATGAGAAATTCTACAAATGGAGAAGTTTAATGTTTCCTCCTTTCTCCCCAGCCCCCACGAGGTCTTTGCAAACACTTCTTTATTCACTGCTCAAATTACCCTAGGCTATATTAGAGCATCATACTAACCTGGACAAACCAACAAGATCTCACTCCCTATTTAAGATTCCATGTACGTATGGTGTTCCACTAAACTGACCATACGAGTTAAATTAGGAAATGCGCTATCCACAATACAAATTTTGCACCCAATAAAACATCTCTCCCTTTAAGTCTTATACCAAAATTGAAGTTTTTAAAATATGAACGATAGCATCCTTTACCCTGTATTCTGATATACCTTAGTCCTATCCAGATCTCCTTTATTCGTGTTTCTTGTCAAAGTCTGATCACTTTTTCAACTTTTCAGACAGTTCCTATATGCCTCAGAGTGCTGACTCTGAGTCTCAGGTGTCACATAAATATCTGAAGTTTCTGGGAACAACCAGATTATAAACAAAAGCTCAGTATCTCAGAATTTAGAAATAACAATTACACCTCCTGAATACATGTGACTGCTTTTATATGTGACTGCTGTAAGAGCTTACAATGTAGGACCCTTTACAATAGGCCCCAACCTGATAACCTAATGTTCCCGACTTCATTTAAATGTTTTTATATTATGGTTAGTTCATATAATTGAGGCATGAAAAATTTGTCTTTTTGTTCCTGACATTTCATTCAGCCTTACAGGTTTTGAGATAACCAAAATCTAGTGACCCAAGGGGATTAAAATTAAACTTCATTGTTCAGTCTTGGATGTAATTAGGTCTGCAGTTCTCAGAAAGACCTCTTTATCAGAATTAAGTTTTTAAAGTCTCATCCATTTTCACTTCTAAAGTGTTAATAAAGTATGGGGTTCTGTTAACTCAAGGTGCTTGATAGTTGGGAAGTTTGCTTGATAACATTGGTGTTTATGATATTTTTCATTAAGACCAGTTTTTGTATTGAGGACTGGTTCTTTCAGAGTGATAAAGGAAGATGTCTGAGTTTGCGCGTTAACTTTCTTGGGTATCAAGAGGGGTGAGAGAGGCATTGTTTAAAATATGTGAAGAGAAGAAAACTTGTATTTCATCCCTACAACTGTAAATAAACACTTGATCCATAAGTAAGTCAGTGATGAGTATTTAAATATTTAGTGATAACCATCATAGGAAAACAAGTTTTAGTTTATATGTTGAAGTATTTACAAACAAAATGATCTTCGAAAAGTGGGTAGAGGTTTAGGTGAAACAGGTATTCTAAGAGCAAAAACTGGAAACAGTCCATTAGTTTACCAGAATGGGTAAATAAACTGGTATATTCATACAGTGGCATACCATTCAGCAATAAAAGGAACAAACTATTGATAAACACTACAGTGTGGGTGAATTTCAAGCACATTATGTTAAGTGAAAGAAGCTTTGCACAAAAAAATGCATAGTATGTGATTCCATTTATATAAAATTCTAGGGTAAGGAAAATTAGTCTGTGGCATGAAAAAAAAATCAAGTGTGTTCTTGGGGGTGGGAGTCAGTATTGACAGAAAAGAGTTAAATGATTATATTGTTATGTGTTCAGATTATCAGGTTGGTACATTTGTCAGAATTCAGCAGATGTGCATTAATTTAAAAAATGGATGTATGATAAAGTGCATGTGGTTAAAATGTTAATGATAGGATCTAAGTGGTCAGTAGTATATAGGTATTCACTGTAATTGTTGGTTGCCATGTGTTAGGAGTATAATCTAAATTAATGTGGTTGGATGCATATAATATCTGTAGCTAGAAAAAACAAAACCTGTGTCTTTCTGATCTGAAGAAATATGATAATGTATAGAAAGGTATTGATGTCTACTTAAGAGGTATGACTTAGACTAGAACCATGGCTTTTGTATAATTGGTAATGAATGCTAATTAGGTTAATGGTATTACAGGGTTCCGTGAAACACATAATTGCCCAAACTCTAATGTAGTGGGTCTCAAACTTCTTGGTTTCTGAACCCTTTTGCATCCTTAAAATATTGAAGATTTCACAAAGTTGTGTAGATTACCATGTATCTTATCATATATCTGTTATTTATGTTATTAGTAATTAAAACTGAGGAATTTTATAATGTTAAGTCATTTAGAATAATAAACTCATTGGAAGTTAAATAAATAAAATGTTTTGTTTTGTTTTATTTTGTTTTTCATGAAAAATTTATTTCCAAAACAACAAAATCAAGTGAGAATAGCAACATTGTTTTACATTGTCTGTTGCAATATCACTTCTCTTTTAGTTTTTGGAAAACTCCATTCATGAGAGAATGAGAGTAGAAAAAGGACATAATATCTTAATGTTGCTATGAAAATAGCTTTGACTTTGCGGGTCCCTTGTAAAGGGTCCCAGAAGTTCCTAGATTATACCTTAAAGCTGCTGCTCTGGGTGGGGGCTCTGCTTTGAAAATCTCTCTAACCATCACTTTGATGGGTGACTGAGCAGCTTATTTTCTTAGTAGTCATTATTATATGGTGGTAGTTAAATTTGTAAAACCTCAATGTTCTGACACTCCTCTTCACAAAATAAAGAAATATGCTAGGAATGTGGGTTTGCAGATGAGAAAATTTCCAGAGTTGAAAAAAGAAGAGTTGATTTCAGAGATTGGGTGTTGAGGGTCCCTATATTAATTTCTTAAAAGCTAGTATGTTGCAATAGTTTGTTTCCTGTTTTGAGGATGTTAATGTTGAATTAATATCTCTCTTTCCTTCCCCCTCCCCATTACCCGACACAAAACAGAGTTAGAGTGATTGAAATATGTAGATAAGACTTTTTTGGAGCTAGTTGTGTTCGGGTTTGAAAAATAGACAGCTTTTGAATACCAGTGAGTTAAGTGAGCTGTTTGCCAGCATTGGTTAAGACATTTATGAATGAAACTTGTCCTTTGTACTGATCTGGACTATCCAAGTGTGTGTGTGTGTGTGTGTGTGTGTGTGTGTGTGTTTGATTTTTTTGTAAGATGTTTGTTGAGAATCTTCTGTGTTACAGAAGCTATGCTATTTAATGTTACATGTATCATCTTACTAAATACTCAGAACAGTTCCATCAGGCATGCATTTTTTTAACTTTATTGTATAGTATAACATATATACAAAGCAAAGAAATTTAAAAAGTAATAGTTTTCAAAGTACTCTTCAACAAGGGGTTACAGGACAGATCCCAGAGTTTGTCATAAGATCCTCTCATTTTTCCTTCTAGCTGCTCCAGAATTTAGGTGGCTAGAGGGCTTGAATTTTATTTTGTCATCACAATCGACTTTTTTCCCCCTCTTTTCTTGTGAACAATAACATAAATACAAAAAAAGCTTTAAATTTCAAAGCACAGCACCACAGTTAGTTGTAGAACATATTTCAGATTTTGACATGGCTTACAATTTCACAGTCTTAGATTTTTACTTCTAGCTGCTCTAAAATACTGGAGACTAAAAGAGATATCAGTTTAGTGATTCAGCATTCATATTCATTTGTTAAATCTTATCTTCTGTGTATAGTTCCACCATCATCTTTGATCTTCCCATACCTCTCTTTAGGGTTGTTTGAGCTATGGCAATTCTAAATTTTTGGTATTTGGAAGGGCCTGTCACTAATATGGGGTAGGGAGATGGAACTATCTGATGTTCTGGAGAGGGCTAGGTGGGCTGGATTTCAGGACTTATGTGGACCAGGGGCCCATCTGGAGGTTGTAGGTTCCTGGAAAGTTACTCTAATGCATGGAACCCTTGTGGAATCTTATATATTGCCCTAGGGTTCTTTAGGATTGGATGGAATGGTCCTGGTTGGGATGGCAGGTTATGATAGGTAGCAAGGTCTACCTGAAGCTTGTGTAAGAAAACCTCCAGAGTAGCCTCTCAACTCTATTTGAACTCTCTCTGCCACTGATACTTTTTTTTTTTAATTAACGGAAAAAAGAAAAAAAAGAAATTAACCCAACATTTAGAAATCATACCATTCTACATATGCAATCAGTAATTCTTAACATCATCACATAGATGCATGATCATCGTTTCTTAGTACATTTGCATCGGTTTAGAAGAACTAGCAACACAACAGAAAAAGATATAGAATGTTAATATAGAGAAAAATAATAAAAGTAATAACAATAGTAAAAAAAAAAGATAAACAACCAGACAGACAAAAAAAAAAAAAAAACCCAAACAAAAACCTAGAGCTCAGATGCAGCTTCATTCAGTGTTTTAACATGATTACTTTATAATTAGGTATTATTGTGCTGTCCATTTTTTTTTTTTTTTTTTAAGAGAGAGGGAGGAAAGGAAGGAAAGACAGAGAAGGAAGGAAGGATGGAAGGAAGGAAGGGAGGAAGAAAGGGAAACATTTTTAAACATTTTCTTGTTTTTATTATATTTTGTTTGTTTGTTTGTTTTTTACATGGGCTGGGGCCGGGAATCGAACCGGGGTCCTCCGGCACGGCAGGCAAGCACTCTTGCCCGCTGAGCCACCGCGGCCCGCCCTGTGCTGTCCATTTTTGAGTTTTTGTATCTAGTCCTGTTGCATAGTCTGTATCCCCTCAGCTCCAATTACCCATTATCTTACCCTGTTTCTAACTCCTGCTGGACTCTGTTACCAATGACATATTCCAAGTTTATTCTCGAATGTCGGTTCACATCAGTGGGACCATACAGTATTTGTCCTTTAGTTTTTGGCTAGACTCACTCAGCATAATGTTCTCAAGGTCCATCCATGTTATTACATGCTTCATAAGTTTATTCTGTCTTAAAGCTGCATAATATTCCATCATATGTATATACCACAGTTTGTTTAGCCACTCGTCTGTTGATGGACATTTTGGCTGTTTCCATCTCTTTGCAATTGTAAATAACGCTGCTATAAACATTGGTGTGCAAATGTCTGTTTGTGTCTTTGCCCTTAAGTCCTTTGAGTAGATTCCCAGCAGTGGTATTGCTGGGTCGTATGGCAATTCTATATTCAGCTTTTTGAGGAACCGCCAAACTGCCTTCCACAGTGGTTGCACCATTTGACATTCCCACCAACAGTGGATAAGTGTGCCTCTTTCTCCACATCCTCTCCAGCACTTGTCATTTTCTGTTTTGTTGATAATGGCCATTCTGGTGGGTGTGAGATGATATCTCATTGTGGTTTTGATTTGCATTTCTCTAATGGCCAGGGACATTGAGCATCTTCATGTGCCTTTTGGCCATTTGTATTTCCTCTTCTGATAGGTGTCTGTTCAAGTCTTTTTCCCATTTTGTAATTGGGTTGGCTGTCTTTTTGTTGTTGAATTTCTGCCACTGATACTTTATTAATTATACTTCTTTTCCTCCTTTTGGTCAGGATGAAATTGTTAATCCTACTGTACCAGGTCTGGATTCATCCCTGGAGTCCTCTCCCACGTCGCCAGGGAGACTTTCACCCCTGGAATTTATGTCCCATGTAGGGGAGAGGGCAGCTTGCAGAGTTGGGTTTAGAGAGACACATGTGAACAACAAAAGAGGTCTTCTGGAAGTAATTCTTAGGCATGCCTATGGGTTGTCTAAGCTTCCATGCTACCTACATAAGCTTCATGAGAGTAAGCCTCATGATCGAGGGCATGGCCTATTGATTTGGGTGTCCCTAAAGTTTGGCGCAGTATCAGGGGTTTCCCTGATGGTAAGGTTAAACAGTTAAGTTTCATGTTCTTTCTCCCCTCTCTCAAGGGATTTTGCCAATACTTTTAGATTATCTGCTTAATATACCCTAGGATGTATCCAGACATTACAGTAATCTGTCCAGGATTAAAGGACCTCTTCTTCTGTACTTCTTGTGTTTCAGTTGTTCAAATGAGCTATATAGATAGGTTGAATTAGATTATGCACTACAGAAAGTTTCCATTCCAGATCAAGTAAACCTTTCTTTCATTAGTCTCAAAGAGTATGTGTCCAGTTATGTTTTGTTTTTTTTATCCAGATGGGCAGTATTCTATGATCTCATTGTCATCTGGATCTTTTGCTTTGGTTGAACTAGCATAGTACTTAGAGATCCTGTAAGATGTCCTTAGTTTGCTAACTTTGACTTTGAGCATTCTTTCTCTTGAATATTTATTATAGGCTTTATTTAGAGAAATGTTGGGGCAAGTGGTAAGATTATATGGCTTTAAGAAATTCTGCACTATAAATACTTTTTTCCCTAAAGGACAGTCTTAGATTGTTGTTTGTAAATGTTAGGATAACAATGGAAAATAAGTGGAAAAGTCTGGAATATGCTTTAAAAGCATAAAGTATAGTGATCTCCAGATTCGGTTTTTTATTTCCCAAATAATTTTTATTGACGTTACTCATCTAGTAAAATACTTTCCTTCTGTTTTGCTTGTTCCACCAAACCAGGCATACCACTTGAACACAAACTACTACTGATGGTCCCCTGGAAAATTTTCTTTTCTCCTCTCCTTTCTCACACTTTCCGTGTTAATCCTTTAGATATTTTTAAGAAGAAAACTTGACAGTTACCTCTCTAATAGAGAGAGGGTCAAGAGAGAAAACTATAATAGAGTAGGGAGTGGGTAGAAGAAGCTTACATTGCTCTGACTCAATGACTAAGCTTAAGATTAAACAAAATATTTAAATTGCAGTATTAATTTATTCAACAAATTCATTTTATTGATCATCCAAGTATAGTGCTTAAGTACTGAGAAAAGAAAATTATTAGAATTGAATTCTTGCCTCAAATTGCTCCCAAGCTAGTAGAGTCAAATATATAAATAAATAATTGTAATAAAATTCTTGCCTCAAATTGCTCCCAGGTTAGTTGAATCAAATATGTAAATAAATAATTGTAATAAAAAGTAAGTATTTCAGTAAAGGTATAATAGAGTCCTAGGTTCAGTGAAAAACTAACGAGTTACAGAAGTAAGGTATTTCAATAATATGCAAACAAATTTTTTTCTTCAATGATTTTTTAAATTGAGATATCATCTTGTAAAATGTACAGTTGGTGGTTCACAATATCATATAGCTGTGAATTCATCATTACATAGATTTTTGAGCATTTTCCTTACTCCAGAAACACAAAAATAAAAGTAAAAATGAACACCCAGAACATTCCATAACCCCCATACCCCTGTTGTTTATTTTTTGTCCTTTTTTTCCTCATCTGTCCATACACTGCATAAAGGGAGTGTCAGTCACAAAGTTTTCATACTCACAGGTTCAGAACTTAAAAGCTCCATAGTAATTCAGTCATCTAAGGTGCATATAAAAATTTGATTTATTTTGCACAAAGCTGAGACTTTCATGGAAATAGCATTTTTTTTGTATTGACTTATTTCTTGGTTTTCAATCCTTGATTATTATTACTGTGTTAAATAGTAAAAAAATAATTTGATGCATTTCTTAAATAACTCAGGAGGTGGGAGTGATTGTTTATGATCAGCTGTCCATCTCTGGGAAGAAAAAAACATAATTTATCCTCTTTATACATTTATCAAAAAATACTTAGTGAAAGTGAGGATACTGTGAGACATGAATTGTTTATTTTGGACATTACCCTTGATGCCCATGAATGAAGGTGGCAAAAGGTGCAATGACTAAGAAGCAGAATGAGTGAACTATGGGTGTATACATAAGATGGAATATTGTGCAGCTACAGAAAGGAACTGTCATGAGGCAGGCAGTGAGGTGAATGAACCTTGAGAACTTTATGTTGTACAAAATAAGTCAGAAACAAAAGAACAAATATTGTATGGTCTCTTTTAGAGAACACTTGTAAGAAAATTGGGGCCTAGATTTTAAGCTTTTATATGTCACATTTATTCCTGAACTTTAAGTGTTATTTCTAGATTCTGAGCTGTTGTGCTATATGTATAACCTGATATTTCCTTGGGACTTTGAATACCTGTGTGACACCTAAGACTTAGAGTTGAAGTTCTGTAGCTCTGAAAGTCAGCACTGCTACATACAACAATTGTTTAAGAAACCGAAAAGATATCAGGCTTCACTTAGAGATAAGAACTAAGCTGATCTGGTTGGAACTAAGGTAAGTCAGAATACCTTGAAGTATTTTAAGTGTGTTCTTTATCAGAATATGCTGCTAAAGGATGAAAGTGTCTGTGTTTTAGAACTTCACCTACTGTATGAGACCAAAGGAAAATAGCTTTATTTTGTCCAAACCTAAGTTTTCTGTAGTACATAATCTAACTCAATCTGTCTGGATAGATCATTTAAACAACCCGAATTCATTGATCCCACAAGGGAAACGAGGGCTTGTAGTTCTGTATAGCTCAATGTAATACCCAGATACATCCCAGAGTATGTTGGGCAGATAATTAAAAAGTATTGGCAACATCTCTTGAGGGACTGGAGAAAAAATATGGAATAATTTTTAAACTTTCCCACCTTGGAAACCCCTGATACTCTCTCAAACCCTAGGGACTCCCAAGTTAATAGGCCTAGCCCCATATCTTCATGCTTACTCTTAAGAAAATTGTTGTGTAGTGGAGAAGCTAGGCCAACCTATAATTATGCCTGAGTTACTTCCAGAGAACCTCTTTTGTTGTTTAGATGTGGCCTCTCAAAGCCCAATGTTGCAAGTAAAGTCAGTATCCTCCTCCCTACATGGAACACGATGTCCAGGAGTGTGAGTCTCCCTGGCAGTGTGGTACATGACTCTCAGAGATAATCCTGGCCCTGGCACCATAGGATCAACAGTTCCTACCTGAGGATAGAAGAAATAGAAATGTAACAAAATAAGGTAACAATGGCTAAGAGACTTCAGGTGGAGTAGAGAGGCTGTTTTGGAGGTTACTCTTTGCAAGAAGCTTCAACTAGATGCTGTTTGTCAAGATTTGCTAAACCTCAATACAACATCATTCCTATTAACCCTAAAGAAAACCCAGGGCTGTATCAGAGATCCTACAAAAGTTGCACGCACCAAGTTTACTTTTCAGAAACCTAAATATTCAGAGGGTTCCTAGGCCGGATAAGTCCTAAAACCCAGAGGCACTGGTCTCTCTAAGAACATCAGTCAGTTCCATCCCCCATCCCATATTGTCAACATCCCTTTTCAGCATGACAGAAGTTAGAATGTCATAACCCAAATATCCGTAAAGATTGGGAGAATGATCAGAGGAGAAGGAGGAGTTGTAACAGAGAAGTTAGGATTTAACTTATGAGTAAGACTACTGAATCATTATATTGATATTTCTTTTTGTCTCCAGTGTCTTAGAGTAGCTAGAAGGAAAAAACTCTGGAATCTTTTTCTTAATACTTGTTAAAATGTAGTTTGAAATTTATTGCTTTTTTGTATGTATGTTATTTCAGAATAAAAAATGTTAGAAAACAAAACTTAGGGGTGCATAGGTTAGTTCAGTGGTAGAATGCTTGTCTTTATGAGGGAGACCTGGGTTCGATTCCCAGACCATGCACCCCACCCCAACAAAAAAATTCAGGCACAAAACTAAGTGAACAACCAGTAAGAACTGGCAGGAATATCTGTCTCAAAGCTCCAGAAAACAGGTAACGGATTGTAGTAACAGGGTGAATGCCAAATCAAGGAAAAAAGCTGTAGGATCTTGTGGCGCCCTGGCTGACCCCTTACCCGAACTTCACTGTCTCAGTGCATTGCAGGCCCACAACTTCCAATGCTGATCCTGGGTCCTTGTTCCAAAGGAAACAGTAACCCTCGTGCACATCCTGGGAGCGTGTATATCTGGCTTGGTCTGTATGGTGGTGGCTCAAGGGACTCACCATCTTAGAACCTGCCCTTCATGTAGAAGGCAGCTCACAGAGTTCTCCAGAACCCTGCAGAAAAACTGGTCAAGTGGCTCCCTGCAGAAAGGGATTGCTAGCTGTGGGACTCTGGTGCAGTGTTTGGGACCATGATGAAACTGTTTCCCAGAGAAGAGGGGACATTCCAGATTGTATAAACAGGAAATTCTTAGGACTAAACATGCATGCCCAAAACAAGAGGCACGTGCAGAAAGTACCAGGGAGGCCTCTATGCTTTGATCTGGTGCTGTCCTCTAAATTCATTGTACAGATAGCTCTAAAGAAGAACACTCGTACAGGTCAGCCTGCAAAGATTTGGAATGGTGTTCTCTTTTTTTCCTTTTATTTTTTTTTTACATGGACAGGCACCGGGAATTGAACCCTGGTCCTCTGGCATGGCAGGCAAGCATTCTTTCCTGCTGAGCCACCGTGACCCGCCCCCTATTATTTTTAATTTTATTTGTTAGTTCAAGGAAAGCTCTGTCGTAACACTAGCTTGGATACAACCTTAAGGAACAGACAAGTTTATAAAACTATTGAAGCATCCAGGTTTCTACGGAACATACAAAGAAATAGCAGGTGAGTACCCAGGTAAAGTAGAATGTTAAAGTATTAAAAACCATCAGTGAGGAGGATTAGACCTGGTGCATTCCAGATAAAGACTTTAAAAAATGGTCCTAAATATGCTCAAAGAGCTACAGGGGAAAATAGACAAAGAACAGAAGGAAAATGATAGATGAACACAAAGAGAATCTCAGTAGAGAGATGAAGATGGAAATTATGAAAAGCAACCAGCAGATCTGTAGATCACAGTATCAGAAATTAAAAATTCCCTAGAGGGGTTCATAGCAGTTTGGAGATGGCAAAAAAAAAAAAATCAGGAAACTTGAAGACTTCAAGACAATTGAAATCATCCATTTTGAAGAGCAGAAAGGAAAGAGTGAAGTAGTGTAAACAAAGCCTGAGGAACCTGTGGGAACTTGTACCAATATGCACATTGCGGTAATCCCCCCAAAAAAGTAAAGAGAAAGGGGCAGAGAATATTCAGGGAAACAATGGTTGTGAAAACTTCCCCATTTCGATAAAAGATATGAATATACACATCTGAAATGCTCAGTGCACTCCACACAGGATAAATGGATACCAACCAGTACCATGCAATGTTAAAATCAGTCTGTTGAATGCCAAAGATAAAGAGAAAATTCTGAAAGCCACAAAACAGAAGCAAAATGTCACACACAAGGAAGTGTCAATTAGATTAAGTGACAATCTCTCATTGGAAACCAAGAAGGCATTGGGAAGACATATTTAAAATGCTGAATGCAAAAAATTGCCAACCAGGAATTCTATATTCAACAAAATGCTTTGAAAAGTGAGGGTGGGATTAAGACATTCCCATTTAAAACAAGCTATGGAATTTCATCATCACTAGACCAGCCCTACCAGAAATGCCAAGGGGAGTTCTGCAGATTGAAAGGAAAGGGCACTAGACAATTGACTGAAGCCACACAAAGAAATAAAGATCTCTGGTAAAGATAATGACATGGGTAAATATAAAAACCAGTACTATTACATTTTTTATTTATAACTCCATTTTTTACTTCCTATAGGATCTAAAAGGCAAATGCATCAAATGATAAATCAGGGGCTCTGGACTCATTATGTATAAGTAATTTGTGAGAAGAACTGCATAAAGGTGGGGGATTGAGGGATTTAGGAACACAGTTTATGTATGTTATTGAAATTCTTAAATTAGTATTAAAGCAAATGAGACAGCTATAGATTTAGGATTTTAAATGTAAGCTGTGTCATAACCACAAAGAAAATTTCAGAGACTGCAAACTCAGAGAGATAGGTTACCAGGATGGGGACAGGGAAAATGGGGAATTAATAAGTGTAGAGTTTTTGGGGGAGTAAAGACAAAGTTCAGGTAATGGATGCTGCAACGTCAATAAGTATGTTTGGAAGTACTTGGGCTGGGAAGATTTATGTTGTGTGTATGTTTCCACAATTAAAGAAAGATAAACCAAAGGGATAATGACAGTTAAATGCAATATATGACATTGGATGGAGCTAAGAATGGAGAACAGGCTCAAAAGGACAGTCATTACTGGGACATAAGAAAAAATAAGATTATAGAATGTAAGTTTTATTGAACTTGATAAACGTATTTAAGGTGAGTGCATAAGTGAATATTCTTGTTTGTAGGAAATGTACATGGAAACATTATCTGTTTAAGGAATACAATTTGTGCAACCTGTTCAAATATTCAACAGATACAGAAAAGGGAGCAAAATGTGAAAATTGGTGGATTGGGTTATGTGGGGCGAGGTTGGAAGTATGAGTATGGGATTGTTTGCGGTTTGCATTATTTTTACAACTGTCCTGTTGAAATTATTTCAAATTAAAACTTAAAAAAAAATTTAAAGATTCATTTTTGAATGTGACAGTTTTCTGAAAATTTCTGATTTTAATCTAAATGAACTGGCAGAGGTTTAAAATGCTTATTTTAACTATCGATCAAACTAGTTTCCTGTAATTTATATCATGATAGCAAAGCACACTGAATCTACAAAATTCTTTCATCTTGTCTTTTGTGCTACTTTTGTTCTGTGTAAACATTTCCTAAAATTTGACAAAGATAAACACTACTGAAAGATTTAGCCATAGTGATGGGTGCTGTGCAAATAATTACCCCTAATGTTTCAAATCAGTGCTCATAAAATAGTTTCACTTAGTTACACATGCTATCCACATAAGAGAAGCTTTCTACCTGGTTTTCCTTGTAAATGTTTCGTGTGTGTATTTGATCATTTGGATTGTCAGTTATTTTTTAATTGAATATAATTCACATACCGGAAAATTCACCTTTTTAAAAATGTTCAATTCAAAAGTTTTTGGTATATCCACAGTTGTGCAGACATCATTACCATCTGCTTCCACAATATTTTCATCACTCCCCAAAAAAAAACCCCCACAGTCACTCCTCATTTCCCCCTTCTCTCAGCCTCCGAAAAACTACTGATCTACTTTTTGTCTCTGGATTTGTCTGTTCTGGATGTTTCAATTAAGTGGAATCATACAATGTGGTCTTTTGTCAGCCTTCTTTCACTTAGCGTAAGGTTTTTAAGGTTCATCCATGTTGTAAGCATCAGTACATCATTCCTCTTTATGGCTGAATAATATTCTATTATATAGATAATACCACATTTTGTCTATCCATTCATCAGTTAATGAAGATTTGATTGTTTCCACTTTTTGGCTATTATGAATAATGTGGCTCTGAACCATCATGAAAATGTTTCTGCATGGACACAGGTTTTCATTTCTTAGGATATATACCTTGGAATGAAACTGTTGGGTCACGTGGTAACAGTTTAGCCTTTCTTGCAAGACTTTTCCAAAGTCAATACACCATCTTCTATTCCCACCAGCAGGCAGTGTATCACGGTTCCAGTTTCTCCACATCCTCATTAGTGCTTGTTAGTACATTTTTCCTTTTAACCATCCTGGCGAGTATGAAATGGCATCTTACTGTGTTTTGTTTTAATATTTTATTGACAGATCTTCACAAACATGCATTTCATACATGGTGTATATTTATTTACTCATCTGTACATACCCTGGATTATATATAAGGAGCATCAAACATGAGGTTTTCATAATCATACAGTCGCATTGTAAAAGTTATATCTTTATACAGTCATCTTAAAAAATCATGGCTACTACTAATGGGTGGCTCAGTGGCAGAGTTCTCACCTGCCATGCCGGAGACCTGGGTTCGATTTCCGGTGCGTGCCAATGCAAAAAAAAAAAAAAAAGAGAAAGAAAAATCATGGCTACTGGAACACGGCTCAGCCGTTTCAGGTGTGCTTCCCTCCAGCCTCTCCAATATATCATAAACTAAAAAAGGGATATCTATATAAGACATAAGAATAACCTCCAGAATGACCTCTCAACTCTGTTTGAAATCTCTCAGCTACTGAAACTTTATTGTCTCATTTCTGTCTTCCCTCTTTTGGTCAAGAAGGCTTTCTCACTTGATGCCAGGTTCATTGTGGTTTTGATTTGCATTTCCCTGATGGCTAATGATGTTGAGCATTGTATTAGTTTGTTAATGCTGCTGGAAAGCAATATATATCACAAAAAAAACAGTTTTTAAAAAGGGAATTTCATAACTTAGAAGTTTACAGTTCTAGTGCCAAGAAAATATACAAATGAAAGCACCGACAAGAGGTTACCTTCCCTGAAGAAAGGCTAATGGTGTCTGTAACACTTCTGTCAGCTGGGAAGGCATGAGGCTGGCATCTGGTGGTCCCTTGCTCCTGAGCTCTGTTGCCTTCAGCCTCTGTTTCCTGTGGGATTCTTCACTTGGTGTCTGTGAGCCTTCACTTAGCTAAATCTGTGTTAGCTTGCTAATGCTGCCAGAAAACAATATACCTGAAATGGAACAGCTTTTTAAAAATGAATTTAATTAAGTTGCAAGTTTACAGTTCTAAGCCTATAAAAATGTCCAAACTAAGGCATCCAGACAAAGATACCTTAATTCAAGAAAGGCTGATGAGATGATGGGTCTGGAACTCCTCTGTCAGCTAGGAAAGCACGTTGCTGAGGTCTGCTAGGTCCTTGACTTCTGAATTCAAACAGCTTCCCTGGGGGCATTTTCTTTCTTAGTCTCCAAAGGTCTCTGTCTGTGTGGTCTTGGGCGCCTTATCATAAAGCAGTTAACCATAGATGGGAGGATCTGTCTTCATTCTTTTTTTTTTTGACATGGCAGGTGAGAATTCTGCCACTGTACCACCGTTGCATAGCCCTAGCTTCATTCTTTTAATTATAGATATCCAGCTATCCTAACACCATTTGTTGAAAAGACTGTCAGCTTATATATTTTTTATCCGAAATTCTCAACACTTACAGAAAAGTTATCAGAGATACTTTGGCAAAAATTTCACTTAAGGAAAATTGTGTTTACTGTGGTCTTTGTTCTCCAGCCAAATGTTCATCCAGAGAACTCACTGTTGTTTTCATCTTACACACACTGTTTTTGTTCTTGCTAGTAATACCTTTCCCATTTCCACATGGGATCACACTCATCCTATGAGATATTATTTAGTTGCTACATTCCATAGTCATTTGTAAACATAGCACATTAGTATTTATATATGTTACCATGCATTGACCTCTGTGCAGTTACTCGTTGATAAAACATGATTACCTGTAAGGAAACTGAGATATATTGATTTACTAAGATAGCTGGTTAGCTATGTATCTCAAATGAAGCTTTTGTAGTTCAGCACTCCTTCCATTGCCCCTCTGCCTTTCATTGGAAAGCCTTCCCATACCACCCCCATTCTCCTGAGATCATCTCTCCTTTGAATTCTCTTCTCCTGTGGGGTAGAATCGGGGCTTTTTTCTTTTACATACGTGCTCCTCTTTTATCTCCTTTAACATATTCAGGTGTTGTTCATAAAGACTTGGGGAGAGGGAATAATTATTACTTTTTTTTTACATTTCAAAACTGTTATCATACAAGACAAATTCCAGGTTCCTTAAAGAGGGCAAGTGAGACTGTCCAGCTTTTCTCTTGAGTCTCCTTTCTCACTGTTCTTCCCTCTGTGCTTTAGCCACGTGGACTTGCCTATGGGTTTTCTCTTATATTGTACAATATAACTTTGTTCTATTTCTCTCTCCTTTGTAGGAACGCGCGATTGTATTAATATATTTTTTGCTCACTAAATGTGGTAATGAGATCCAATTCTGTGTTGTCCCAAGTTTACCAGTGTCCTGAATTCTTGCAGCTACCCACAAAATAAGTAGTGCCCAATTCAGATTAATATTGGGAAGTTTACAATTATGTTAAGAATAAGAAAATCATCTTTATTTTTCTGTCCTACATTTTATTAAACACTTCTTTATATTTCAAGGTTATTTTTTATACGATATCCCAAATTCGGTTTAATATGATCAGTAGCCTTTATCAGTTTAGGTGCAAATACAGGATAGTTTTTTTCAATGTAACCTTTTAAATTCCTGTTGATCCTATTCCTTGTGTCCTGTAACAGAGCCAGTAGACCAGGGCCTGTATGTATTATAGCTTCAGAGTTAAATGCATGTAGCATGGATTAGTCATGTATGGCTAAATTAGCCTGCAGACAATGATATGATTTCCACAACATAGTAATGGCTTAATTTAATTTGCCATATACTTATGAAAGCACATTGGTGTCCTTGTTAGTATATAAGCCATTTTCTATTTTAAGTAGTCTTCCTAGGTTTCATCAAAATATGACCATTTAGGTCCCTGGTCCAGATAAGTACTGAAACCTAGCCCACCCTCTCCAGAACATTAGATAGTTCCGTCTCCCCACCCCATATTAGTGACAGACCCTTCTGTTATAAAAAATTTAGAATTGCCATAGCCCGAACAACCCCAGAGAGAGGTATGGAAAGATCAAGGGTAATGGTGGAGTTATACATAGAAGATAACATAACAAATGAATATGAATGCTGAATCATTAAATTGATGTCTCTTTTAGTCTCCAGTTTTTTAGAGCAGCTAGAAGTAAAAACCTTAAATTGTGATATTGTAACCCATGTCAAAGTCTGAAATATGTTCTATAACTCATTGTGGTGCTGTGCTTGCACATTTGTAGCTTTTTTGTATATATGTTGTTGTTCACAAGAAAAGGAGAAAAAAGTAAATTGTGATGATAAAAGTGTTTAAGCCTTCTAGCCTCCTATATTCTGGAGCAGCTAGAAGGAAACATATGGAAGGATCATATGGTAACCCATGGACAAACTCTGGGATCTGTCCTGTAACCACTTTTTGAAGAGTGCTTTTAAAACTATTGCTTTTTTATTTCTTTGCTTTGTATATATGTTATACTGTCAAAAAAAAAAAACTTTAACAACGTCAAAAAATGTCTGGTATCTCCATGTCATCATTTTAGATACCATTCTCCTTTGCTAATTATACATCATAAATGTTACTCTAACAGTTTTGAATATTATAAAACACTGATTATCATATTGGGAAAAGGAAGTCTCCAAGATGGTATTGCTAAACCCATTCAAAGGATTGGTACCATTTATCAAGTATTATATAGTATTTAATTATGGATGCCAGTTTTTCCCTTCCCCCTAAATATCCACTCTCCTTCCTGGGAGTCAACCACTTTTGTAGTTCTGTATATTCTTCCAAAGTTATTTCATGCCTTTACACATGTATACATATAAATTTATTAGTATCCAAATTAATAAATAAATAAAATTATTTAATTAATGGAGAAAAAAATGTGACCCATATAGTAAGCTTAGAAAGACAGTTTTGACTTGTCTTCAGTTATTGGAACATCCTTTCTATTAGGTGTCAGGGTGCTTGTCCAGTTTAAGATTACTCATGACCAAACCAAGATAGAACTTTTTTTCTTATTCCCTTTTAAAGAAAACTCTTACTTCCTCACTATAATTTTTCCTTTGCTTTGCACATCAGTGCCTGAAATAGTTTCTGGATACCCTAAAACTGCAAGTTCTATAGGGGTAAAGTAGTATATAGACATTGCTACTTCAGGTTTTGCCTTTGATTCTCTGGGTAGCATTTGATCTGAAAATGTTGGTGAATGATAGTTGTATATTGTTTTTTATGCAGATTAACAAATTTGGAAATTAGTATTAGCATCACAGTACATGTATGAAACTGTCCTTCTAACTCTACATGTTTTGGCTAGAGAGTTGGAATCTTTGAGCAGAAGTTATAACATTTCTGTATTGCAGTTATGGCCAATTATGGTACTCAGCTGCCAAAGTGTGTAGATAATAAAGCAAGCAGAGATGAGAGGTGAAAGACTGGATATTGTATTTGTTTCTAAGAGTATTGGAATTAGTTCCAGCTGCTTTGTGTAAAGCAAGGGGACAAGAGCATGCCTTTCTTTACTACTGGCACATTACAGTTTACACGTGTTCTGGATGTATTGCCAACGTTATTTGTCAGAAGCTAAAACTCCATGTTTTACCTCTACAGTTATAGCAGCTCTGTAGCTGAGTGGGAAGTCAGAATGAACACATTCATACCAGAGTATCTTACTTCTTAATGTGGCCAAATTATTTCAAAAGGGGTAGGGAATTATACTGTACCCACGCAGAGGGCATCCCATCCCCATAAAGCACCAGTGTGCTATAGCTGATATTGATAATAATACTTCTGAAATGGGCATTTTGTCAGGGTCCAGGGATGGTCGCAGCTAGAGATCTTATGGACCGGGAGAAAGAGTTTAGAAGTATTTGGGCAGGGACAAAGATGTAAATTTTTGACTCCTTATTAAGAGCTTTGGATTCTTTTAATCTGTTTTCTCCTCTCCTTCTTATCTTCTGTATTTTAGCTCCTTATTTCTTTTGCCCACAAAAACAATTAAGCATTTGATTGCATGGACCACTCTGGTTGTTTTTTCTTTCACTGTAACTGTGGTGGCACATACCTCTTTGGGTTCGGGCTTTACCTTATCTAAAGAGTCCATATTAATTACTTTTCTGGTATCTGGTCCACTCTTGGTTTTTAGGACTTTCATTACTTTTAGAACCAAATCTCAAAAGTTTGGACATTTTTTATACAAGATGATTTTTAGTTTATACCAATGCAGATGTAATGTTAATCCCCTTTCCAGGAGGGCATCTTCACTTTAATAGAGGGCTCCAGGATAGTGTGAATTTTAAAACATACAAGAGATGAAAGGCTCAAGAACACTTTTTCAGAGCTTTCTTCCCCTCAGATTAGGTTTTTTGTTTGTTAGGTGCTAGGTGGGTGAAACTAGTCTGTATTTGTTTTCCAGGGTTTATTCCGTCAGGCGTAGGGGCTCCAAATCTAATTTGTTGGTACATTGAAAGGGGAGCTACAAGAATTGTAAGTCATGTTATGTCTCTCATGAGTCATGCAAATTTACAAGAAGAACCAAATTAGCATTTTCAGCTTGCCTGATGAGAACAGAAATCAACAAGAGGCATTAGGATTAGATCTTTATGGCTAGTTACACCAGCAGTTCCATCCAGTCTCATTGTGGGTCCCTTAGTTTGGAAGACCATGTTCATGGGCCCAGGTACCCTTTTCTTCTCTGAATAAGTACTGGAGATAGGTGCCACTGTCAACTCCCCCCTCCCCCCATACCTGTTGTATTCCCAACATCTAAAAGATTATGTTACCTATATATATTGCTTCTTAGAGTGCCATTTTAAGTATTTGAGAGGCACCCTGTTGTTGCTCCATGCTTCTCCTGGTGCTTGAATGGTAATAATAAAAATAAAATTAGAAGCCGGTTAATTATCAGTTAGTTGACAGTGCTTCCCAACCTCTTTTGTGTTACGAAAGAGTATAGCCATATTAAGTATAGCACATTAAGAAAAATGGATTCTTCCTCTAGCATCACCTTGCTACTCTGGTGGCTAAATGGATCAGTATCTCCTTACTGCTACAACAGTTGAAAATTGTTGGTTATGGTATAACACTAGGAAACCTTAAGTGCTAAGCTTAAAATTAACTCTTTTTTGTTCTAATTTTTTTTTACTCGTCTGTCCATACCCTGGGTAAAGGAAGTGTCAGCCACAAGATTTTCACAATCACACAGTCATAAGGTAAAAGTTATATCTTTGTACACTCATCTTCAAGAATCAATGCTACTGGAGCACAGCTCAACAGTTTCAGGTACTTCCCTCCACTCCATAAACTAAAAAGGGATACCTATATAATGCAGAAGAACAACCTCTAGAATGACCTCTTGACTCTGAAATCTCTCAGTCACTGAAACTTCATTTTGTCTCATTTCTCTCTTCCCCCTTTTGGTCAAGTAGGGTTTCTCAGTCCTGTCCCACATAGCAGGGAGGGCAGTGAGTTCACTTGCTGAGTTGGCTTAGAGAGAGAGGTCACATTTGAGAAATAAAAGAGGTTCTCTTGAGAATGACTCTAAGGCTTAATTATAAGTAGGCTTAGCTTCTCCTTTGCAGTAATAAGTTTCATAGGGTCAAACCCCAAGATTGAGGGCTCAGCCTATTGAATTGGTTGTCCCCACTGCTTGTGAGAAGTTTAGTATTTCTTCTTATCTCCCATTTCCCCAAGGGGACTTTGCAAATGCTCTTTTATTCTCTACCCAAATTACTCTGGGATGTATCAGGGCATCCCACGAACCTGGACAAACCAACAGGATCTCACTCCTTGTTTAAGATTCCGTGTAATTATGGTGTCCGAATAAACTGACCATAAAAATTAAACTAGATAATGCTCTACCCAAAATATTAATTTTGCACCAAATAAACATATCTTCCTGTGGTAGTTAGATTAGTTGTCAACTTGGCCAGGTGAAGAAGGCACCTAGTTCTGTTGCTGTGGACATGAGCCAATGGTAGGTGAATCTCATCTGTTGCTAATTACATCTGCAGTCAGCTAGGAGGCGTGTCTGCTGCAATGAGTGACGTTTGACTTAATTGGCTGGTGCTTAAATGAGAGAACGCAATGTAGCACAGCCAAGCAGCTCAGCGTTCCTCATCTCAGCACTTGCAGCTCAGCCCAGGCCTTTGGAGATGCAGAAAGAAGTCACCCTGGGGAAAGTTGTTGGAACCCAGGGGCCTGGAGAGAAGACCAGCAGAGACCATCTTGTGCCTTCCACGTAAGAAAGAACCTCAGTGAAAAGTTAGCTGCCTTTCCTCTGAAGAACCAACAAAATAAATCCCCTTTTATTAAAAGCCAGTCCATCTCTGGTGTGTTGCATTCTGGCAGCTAGCAAACTAGAGCACTTCCTTTGGTCACTTACCTAAGTTGAAGTTTTAAAATATAGACCTTATCATCCTTTACTCTGTATTTTGGTTTGTCTTAGTCCTATCCAGATCACCTTCATTCATATTTCTTGTCAAAATCTGATCACTTTTTCAAATTTTTAAACAGTTATGGGGTAATGCTGACTTTCATAGCTTCACAGAGTTAGAGCTCTCAGGTGTCACACAAATACCTCAAGTTGCAGGGAATAACCAGGTTATACACAAATAGTTCAGTGTCTCAGAATTTAGAAATAACAGTTACAGATCCAGAATAGGAGTGACTGTGTAAACCTAGGAGTTTACCATCTAGGACTCTACAGTTGGCCCCAAACTGATAGATAACCCATGCTCTCAACTTCTGAGTTTGTATATTAGTCCATGTGAGTAAGGCGTGAATGATATTTATCTTTTTATTTCTGATATTTCATTCAACATACTGTCCTCAAGTTTCATTCCCCTGGTAGCATGCCTCACAACTTCATTCCTTCTTGCATCCACTCAGTGGTTCCTTGAATGTAAACACCACAGTTCCCACTTCCATTCCTCACTTATTGTACGCTTAGGCCACCTCCATCCATTGCAAATCACCAAGCACTGTTACCATAAACTCCAGTGCGCAAATGGCCATTCCTGTCCAAATGACCAGTTGTGTCTCTACTCTCAGTTTATCCAGATATATACCTAGCACCGAGGTTGCAGGATCATATGGCAACCCTACCCCTAGCCCTCCTGTGGAACCTCCACACTACCATCCAGAGGGACTGCACCTCTCAGCTTCTCTACCAACAGTAGGTACAGATTCTCTGCAGAAGAAAAAGAAATGTCTTCATATAGATTATAGTGGTGAAGGCATGGCTATTTACTTAGGTTGGATTGTATGGTGTGTGAATAAAACTGTTTAAAAATGAACAGAGAAAAACAAATGCTAGAGAAAATGTGGAGAAAGAAATGTTACAGCACTTCTTTGTAAACCTTTGAATACATTGGAGGAGCAGCTGATATGGAGAGGAAGGAGGTCAGTGTCACCAAGTATCACTTAATGTGTACAGTATAATCCTGGGGGGATGAATTGTGCAGCTTTTTGTTTATTTAGGTGAAAACTTATTTACTGTTGAATCCAAAACCTACTTTGGTTTTACATTTAAACACAAATGTTTGATTTTCCCCCTATGGTTTTAATACATACAAAATTAAACAGGATTGCACCTATCATGTAAAAATCAAGGGAAGGTTGGTGGTACTTTGTTTCATTTGTAGCCTATTTTTGAAACTCCTGTCACTGGCATCCAAGGCTATTCATGTTAACTCTTAAAGGCTGACTACATTATGACTTACGCATGTGACCACTTACATACTGCTGTACATATTGTTTTATTATAAATTACTTTCCTTTTATTTCTCCCATATGTTTTAGTAAGTACCTTAATGTATACTTTTTACTTATATGTAGAAATAAGATCTACAGATTTCATTTTAGAATGGTTTAAGGAGGTATTATAAAAAAGGGGGTAGTTCGTTAACAAAAAGTCTTGAGAACCACTACACCAGCTCACATGCCAGTGTTACATATTCATTTAACAGGGCTCTCCATAAGAAATAATATGAGCCATAGGTATAATTTTTAATTTTCTGATGGCCGTATCAGATGAAATTAGTTTTATTAATGTATTTTATTTAACCCAGTATATTCAGAATATTTCAACATATAATCAGTGTAAAAAATCGTTAGATATATTTTATATTCTTTTTTTCATACCAAGTGAAAATTCAGATGTATTTTGCACTTACAGCACATCTCCATTTAGACTAGCCACATTTTCAAATGCTCAATGGCTAATTCTCTAATGTCACTGCTCTTGAAATGTTTTCTCTTTCCTTTGTTAGGGCATTATAATACCAGCTAGTTTTTTTATCTGGTAGGGGAGCTTAAAAGATAGCAGGTGGGGAGGGGAAAGCAAAGTAAATAAGAAAAGACTAATGTTAAGTATCATTACTGAAGTTGCCTTTTTTTTTTTTAGCATGGCAGGCGAGAATTCTGCCACCGAGCCACCATTGCACCACCTGTTTGTTTATTTTTTGCCACTAATTCACAATTGGTTGTCTAAATTAGTATCTGTTCCATTTGATATATTTGTTAATTTGTTAAAAACAAGGAACTCCTTATATACATGGTGTCACGTGTCTCTCAGTGCATGCCTAAAGAAATTTTTAGCACCTTTAGGGCCTAACAGTACATTTTTAAATATTTTGTATTTCATTAGTATTTTCAAATACTTTTATCTGCACATTAAATGGTACAACAAGAAATCTAAATATTTATCTTCTATTAAAATAACACTCTGAATTGTAATTCTAATGTCATATCTACAAGATGATCATATAATGTCATCCAAACTGGGATATTCCTAAGAATGAAAGATGATAGTATTTATACTGGGGCTGAGAGATTTCAAACACAATCAAGAGGTTATCCTGGAGGTTATTCATATACATTATATAGATAACCCTTTTTTAGTTTATGGTATATTTGGACTGGCTAGAGGAAACTACCTGAAACTGTTGTTTCAGTAGCCATGTTTCTTGAAGATGATTGTATAATAATATAGCTTTTACATTGTAACTATGATTGTGAAAACCTTGTGTCTAATGCTCCTTTTATCTAGGGTGTGGACTGATGACTAAAAAATATGGATAAAAATAAACAAGAAATAGGGTGATCAAAGGTTAAAATAAATGGAGTAGATTGAAATACTAGTGGTTCAGTAAGAGGTAGCGGTAGCGGTAAGGAGCATGGAATGTATGAGTTTTTTCTTTTTTTTGCTGGGGTGATACAAATGTTAAAAAAAATGGTCATGGTGATGAATACACAACTGTGTGATGATATTGTGAGCCATTGATTGTACACCATGTATGGAATGTTTGTATGTCAAGAATGTTTGTATGTTAAGTTTTTACAATAAATATATTTTTAAAAATAGTAGAATTACAAAGTAAGTGTTATTGACGGTAACAAATTTTCTACATGAGTGCAAATGTTGGTAGTTGGGTGGTGTATGAGAATCCTGTATTTTATGCATGATTTTTCTGTAAACCCACAACTTCTCTAATAAAAATAAATAAATAAAAATAATTATACTAGGTTAGTAAGTAAAATGGTCACTCCATTCCTTCAGCATACTTTGTTGCCAAATTGTTTTTGTTTCTTTATAGATGTTTGGAATTTCCTGTAGGCTTGAGGGAAAAGTTTTAACCTTGGAGATAAAAGAAAGTAAGGATCTGGTTTAGGTCTTGCAGCTTGAGTTTGAGCACTGGCTGATGTTTGCCTGATGTGTCATCTAAATCAGGCAGCCCATAGGGTCTCTCTTGTTGGTCATCTGGTTTACCTCTATTGCTGCGAAATGTTTTACTTCATCCCTTAGCTCATTAAAAACAACGTAATTGGACACCGGAGTGGAGGGTTGGGGTTTATCATTCTCGGATTCTAAGTCTTTTAACAGTTTTAAATCAGTAATAGTTTCAGAAAATACAGGTTCAGTTAGCTGTTCAGTGTATTCATTTTATTAATAGTAGAAGATATTTTAGTAGATGAATTGATGCTGTGATATTTGAATAACTTAGACCAAGTTTTGGGTAATTTGATGATTTAGTTAAAGCAACAAATCCCTTGTCAGATTTAACCCTAGCTAGTATACTTTAGTAGAACAGAGAGTTCTGGGAATATAAGGCTTTTAGATCATAATACTCTCATTTTATAGTTACAGAAACTTCAGAAGCTGTCATTTGCCACAGGATCATATAGCTAATGGCAGTAAAAAATAATTGTGTTTCACAAAGGATAATCAGTCTAATTTCTTGAGTCTTAAACTTTGTTCTAATCATCTCTTGGAGTAACCAAGCTGATCAGGGCACAGTTATTATCTGAGACTTTATGTATTCTGTTAGTGGTTCTTTAATGTACGTATTACATTATGCATACACATACATATTATTTGGAGTTATATCTTACCATTGGATAAATGTCCCAAAAGTCTAAATATGTCTATTTCCCGGATACTATTAATTTGTGATAGGCTTTCACATTTTTGTTAAATCATGTAAAAATCAATATCTTGGTTTTGTTTTGTTTTAAAATAATTAGTAAATCTAACTTAAGACCAAAGCTTTCTCTGTGTTAGGTATGTTCCATTTTAGAATGTATTAATAACCCACATTTTCTAGGGTACTGTTTGGATACAAAAGCTCTGGGTTCCGATTCTGCCTCCACTCTAAATTGTGTGACTTGGGCAAGTGACTTGATTTCTTTGTGCTTTCCTTCAGTTGTTAGATTGTCACAATGGGTTGTTTATATGTAAATAATACATATAGAGTACTTAGAATGGAACCTAACACAGATCCAAGCGCTTAGATGGTTGTTCAGTGAATAAAAATAGTGCAGTTATTCTTTTCTGATAATGTATGTGCTGATTAAACTGATAGATGTGCCTAGTATTTGTACCCTAAAGTTAGAGATTAAATTTGTTAATAGTGTGTTATTACCATAAGCTGATAAGAGGTATCAGCAGTAGAGATACTATTTATCCTGAGAAAATCCTTAGAACATTTTTGGTTTTTTGTTGATTACTTTGCTTGTGTTTTAAAGCTCTTTGTCAGTTACCTATTCTTTCCCAAGTAAGTCGATTCTGTATATAAAGACTAAGCTTTATGATAGCAACTTTTTTTGTCTATAAAACTGAAGTCATTTATAAATGAATTGAGCATAAGAAGATGGTTTTAATTTGTTTAATGCCTCAAAATATTGTCATTGAAGCCAAATGAATTGTTTTGAAAAGTCTGTTGAAGTGGTGGTAGTATTTGAATAAACAAACGTAATTCATCCCTAGAGATAGAATTAGAATTCTAGTTCATTATCATCATTATTAGCCTTTTCTCTAAGACATGGAGGAGGGGGAATAGTTACTATACTAAATTTACCTCATTTCTTGACAATATTATTTCTTTTATAGTTCTCTACAGCTTTTATGGTACAGTTTATATTAATATTCACATCTTATTTTTCTGAGTTTAAGCCTTATTCTAAGGTCCTTCATCATTTCCTAAAGCCATCTGTACAATAACTTCTATTCTTTCCTGACTTTCCTCATATTAGAGTTTTCTTTGGTCTTGAGTGGCATCAATTACTAGTCCCTCTTTTAATTTGACTACTTTATAATCCTCTCAAATTATAAAAAAAAAAAGAAATACACTAATTAATTGCATTCTTCCCCTTAGTGAGATGATGCTCAGCACTGGAGAAAACCTTGATCTTAGCTTGCCAAGCCTACCAGGATCATAAAATTTGCTTATTGAAGAACTTATAAGGAGGAGCTCATCACTTAATTGACAAGCATAATGTGCAGAAGAAATTAGTGAGAAACTTCAACTATATATGTTAACAGGTTTTCTTTCTCCTTTCTAACTTTGTACCAATACTTTTATTTGGAAAGATTTTCTTACTTAAGGAGCCACTTTTCAGTTTGGATTTTTTTTCCTCTCTGATCTTTGCTGAGTTTTTAAAAATAATTTATGTTGTGTAGTTAGGCTATGTATCTTAAGTATATAGCCTATGTTTGTATTAATAATGCCACATACAGCCATAATCATTTTGGTAAAACACAAAACAGAATCCATTATCTTATAATTGGGCTAAAATAGAATCTATACTGCTGATACCATATGGAAAGGCAGAATTATTCTGTACTTGTTTATTTCAAAGGGCTAGTGGCATCTGCAAAAAGAAAACCATGATATCTGGCTGAAACTCTAGGATGGAAATAACACACAAGTCACTTTATAAAACCCGACCCTATAAACCGTACATAATGGCTATATGTGAACAATCATCAGAGTTAATAATTTTAGAGAGGTGAATTTACAATTAGCTCATCAGTGACTGTGAAGTTATTAATGAAGTAGCTGTTAGCATTCTTTCAGAGTCCTTGGTAGGAAAGTGTGCTGGTGAGTAAGTGTAATATCTTGAACAGCTCCCACATCTGGTAGTTGTAACTCCTGAGGGATTAGTGCTAAATTCTAAATTTGTTTTTTCTGCTCTTCATCTCAACCCCTTATCTAGAGTTGGGGGAAGGGATGGATTGAAATGAAGACCAGCATACCATCCTGAGGAGCTCATACATTGATTAGTCATAGAATTTAAATCAAGTGTCTTATATATATCCAGTGAGCTAAAGGAATCTGTGTTGATTTGAGGCTGTTGTGTACGTCATAAAAGCCATGTTCTTTTTCCTAGTCCAGTCTTGTGAAGGCAGACTTCTTGTTTGGGTGGGATCTATTTGATTAACTTGTTTTCATGGAGAAGTGAACCACCCAGTTGTGGGTGGGGCCTTTTGCTTAGGCGGTTTTCCATGGAGATGTATCTCCTCTCACTCAAGGTGGGTTTTAATCAGCTTGTTGGAATCCTTTAAGAGGGAAACATTTTGGGCAAAGCTCAGAGCTGACACAGACAGATGTTTGGAGATGCAGAAAGAAAACACCTCGAGGAAGCTATTTGAAACCAGAGGCCAAAGGAGGAGCAGGTGCCAGCCATATGCCTCCCCAACTGACAGAGATGCTCCAGACACTTCAGCCTTATCTTGAGTCAAGTTATCTTTTTTTGAATGCCTTAGTTGGACATTTTTATGACCTGAGAACTGTAAACTTGTAACTTAATAAATCCCTTTTATAAAAGCCAACCCATTTCTTGTATGTTGCATTCTGGGAGCAATAGCAAACTAAAACAGACTCCATATACACAGAACTAAAGAAAATTAGGAAAACTTTGAACAAAATAAAAAGAGAAATTATGGAGCTGCACAGTATAGTAATTGAAGTGAAAAACTCATTACATGGATTCAGCAGCCCAGTTGAACAGGCAGAAGATCAGTGAGCTTGCAAACAAAACCATTGAAATTAGTGTGAATAACGTAAAAATATGAAGATAAATGAACAGAGTCTGAGGACCATGTAGGACACCAAGTAAGACGTTTACAGAAGACCTGCCCTACAAGAAGTGCCAAAGAGAGTCCTTCAGAATGAAATAAAAGCTTACTAGACAGGGTGACATCATCAACATGGCATAAACAGCTACTGAAAACCTCTCACCAGAAATTCAGTGAATAAAAGGACAAGTCTGACTTGGTCAGAACTGGAGGAGAAGGTATAGACTAATCCCACAGTTGCTGAACCAAAGAAAGAAAAATATGAAGTGGAAACTTCTGTCCTGAACTGGCCAGTCCTCTCCTCTTCCTCTCACTCAGTCTCACATACTCTGGGAAGTACCCAGAAGCTGAAGATGGGATCGTACCCACTGGGGACACAGATTATAATCTCACAGCAGTGAGCTAGATCTCCTCCTATATCACAGGGACCCAAGCCTACAGGAACTCACAGCAGAACTTGAGCCATGAAGGAGGGCCAAATACAAAAGGGCAACAAGAAGGAGTTTCGAAAATGAAGGATTAGGAAGTGACTGCAAAATCTTTCCTAAAAGTAGCAGGTAGCTAGGCAGACACTCAGTATCCATATCAACTGTTTGGGGGCCTAGGGGACAGGCGAGTGTATTGCAAGGCCCAGGTCAGTGAAGGATAAAGAGGCCAAGGAAATGTGAACCGAGACTGTTTCCAGACCTGGGTCCTGGTGCTCAGGAGGGAAACAGCAGTTGGAGATCAGATTTGGATGGGTGTGCTGGTTTGAAAGGATGGGTGTGCTGGTTTGAAAAGCCATGTTTTAATCAAAATCCCATTTCATAAATGCAGAATAATCCCTATTCAATACTGTGTGTAATTAGATCATCTCCCTGGAGATGTAACCCAATCAAGAGTGGTTGTTAAACTGGATTAGGGGAGGTGTGTTTCCACGCATTTGGGTGAGTTTTGATTGATTTACTGGAGTCCTATAAAAGAGGAAACATTTTGTAGAATGAGAGATTTCTGAGAGCAGAGAAGGAAGTAACCACAAGAAGCAGAGTCTACCAGCCAGAGACCTTTGGAGATGAAGAAGGAAAACGCCTCCTGGGGAACTTCATGAAACAGGAAGCCAGGAGAGAAAGCTAACAGATGACACCATGTTCGCCATGTGTCCTTCTAGCCAAGAGAGAAACTGTGACTGTGTTCACTTATGTGCCTTCTCACTTGAGAGAGAGACTGTGAACTTCAGCAGCCTTCTTGAACCAAGGTATCTTTCAGTGGATGCCTTTGATTGGACATTTCTATAGATTTGCTTTAATTGGGACATTATCTCAGCCTTAGAACTGTAAACTAGCAACTTATTAAATTCCCTTCTTTAAAAGCCATTCTGTCTTTGGTACATTGCATTCCGGCACCTAGCAAACTAGAACAGTGGGTAAAGTGAAGACACATGAACCCCCAGTTTCAGGCCTCCCCTGGTCAGACACTAATTGGACCCCTGGAGATTAGGAGCTTCTGAGGACTATTAAATCACTGAACAGCACCATCTGTTGGGCAGACTGGAAAGTGCAGGGGAACGGCAAGACTTTTCAGAGCATCTCCAGATCCATTCCCAGGCACATTGGAGCTGGTCTATACCCCCTGCACTGAGTACCTGGCCCTGTTTTGGCTGAGAAATATGGATGACTCATCTGTCAAAGCAGTACCCTAAATCAAACCCAGGCAACCACTAAGCTATAGATAAGAAAAAGAAAATCAACTTTCAGAATAGACCCATCAAGATAATCAGATTACCAGATTATCAGCACAGAATCACAAGGCACCTAAAAACATCCAAAATCTAGGAATAAATCTGACCAGTGGTGTAAAAGACCTGCAGTGTCAGTTTTATCTGGAAGGGTGTGAGGGTCTTGAATAGCCAAAATATCCTGATGAAAAAGAATGAAGTGTGGTATCATGCTTCCTGACTTTAAAGCATACTATAAAGCCACAGTAATCAAAACAGCATGGTACTGGCATAAAGGTAGACATATTCATCAGTGAAATTGAATTGAGAGCTCAGAAACTCACCCTCAGATCTGTGGTCAATTGATTTTTTTTCCTTAAATTTTTATTTTGTAATAATTTCAAGCATAAAAACAGTTGTAAAAAGAACACAGAACCCATACAGAAAAGACCAACATACACCTTTCCAGATAATGAGTTCAACTCATTTTAACAATTGGACACATTTGTTTGTATGTTAGTAAATATTTGAAAGTAGATTGCCTACATCTTACTACCTGGACACATATTTCCATGTACATTTCCTAAGAACAAGAATATTCACTTACATACCTTAAATAGAGTTATCAAGTTCAAGGAAGTGAACTTTGGTATAAAGCTTACAGTCTGTGTTCTGTCTTTTACACATCCCTCAATAATACTCTTTTTTTTTAACGTGGGCAGGCACCGGGAATCAAACCTGGGTCCTCTGGCATGGCAGGCGAGCATTCTTGCCTGCTGAGCCACCGTGGCCCGCCCTCAATAATCTCCTTTTGAATCTCTAGTCCTCCATTAGAATCGTGTATTGAATTAATTATTTTTATGCCTTTAGTTTTTCTTTCTTTATTGTTGATACGTATATAAACTTTCCTATCTCAGCCACATACAGGAATATGATGCAGTGGGATCATTCATATTTTCAATGTTGCACTACCATCACCACCATCCATTACAAAACTTTCCATAACTCCAAACAAAAGGACTATACACTTATTTTGCTTGAAATCCTATATCTGTAATAATCTCATTTAGTTTGATGGCAACTTAACTTCAAGAGTCAATTGATTTTTGATAAGGCACCCGAGCCCACTCAAGTGGGATGGAATAGTCACTTCAATAAATGGTATTGGAACTACTGGATATCTATAACCAAAAGAATGAAAGAGGATCCTTATCTCAGACCCTATTCAAAAAATGAACTAAAAATGAATCAAAGACCTAAATAGAAGAACCGGTACCATAAAACTCGTAGAGGAAAATGTAGGGAAGCATCTTCAAGATCTAATGATAGGCAGTAGTTTCTTTAGACTTTACACCCAAGGCACAAGCAGTAAAAGAAAAAATAGAAAAATAGGAGCTCCTCAAAATCAAATGCTTCAGTGCTTCAAAAGACTGCCAAAAGAGTGAAAAGGCAGCTGATTCAATGAGGGGAAATATTTGGAAATCATATCTGATAAGAATTTGATATCCAGTATGTATAAAGAAACCCTACAACTCAACAATAAAAAGATAAACAACAATTTTAAAATGGGCCGAGGACATTGTATTAGTCAGGATTCTCTAGAGATTTATAAAGGTATCTCATGCAACTGCAGAAATGGAAAAAAACGAAATCCATATGGGCAGACTATGAAGCTGACAACTCCAATGAAGGGTCTGGACAAACTCTACAGGAGAGACTCGCTGGCCAAAGAAGCTGTGAAAGCCTCTTCTTCAAAAAGCCTTCATCTGATTAGGTTATCTTATTGTGGGGGGGGGGGCTTGCCTTAGTTGATCACGAATGTAATCAACTATGAGGCATTCACCTGGCTGATGATTTAATATACCAGCCTTCCGGTTTATCAACCAGCCAGGAAATATCCTTGCAGCAACAATGAAGCCAGTGCTTGCCTTACCAGACAACTGGGTATCATCACTTGGCCAAGTTGACAACAGAAACTAACCACCACAGATGTGAATAGACATTTCTTCAAAGAGGAAATGCAGATGGCACATGAAAAGATGCTCAGCTTCGCTACCTATTAGGGACATGCAAATTAAAATCACAAGGAAATATCATCTCACACCTACTCTCATGGCTGCTATTAAACAACAAGCAACAAGTGTTGGAGATGATGTGGAGAAATTGAAACACTTATTCATTGCTGGTGGGAATGTAAAATGGTACAGCTACTATGGAGGATGGTTTGGCAGTTTTTCAGGAGCTAAGTGTAGAGTTGCCTTATGACTCGGCAATCCCACTACTTAGGATATACCTGGAAGATCTGAAAGCAGGAGGCGTAGACAGACATTTGCACACCGATGTTCATAGCAGCTTTATTCACAGTTGTTAGAAGACAGAAACAACTCGTGCCCATCAATAGATGACTGGATAAAAAAAATACGGTGTATTTTTATGATGGAGTATTATTCAGCAGTAAGAAGGAATGAAGTCCTGAAGTATGTGACAATGTGGATGAACCTTGAACACATGTTAGGTTAAATAAGTTAGACAAAACAGGACAAATATTTTATAATCTCACCATTATATGTAAGCTTTTCTTATTATTAATCTTTAAAATTTTTTTAAAAATATAATAAATGCAAACATTCTTTTGATCATTCCGTTATACATATATAATCAGTAATTCACAATAGCATCACATAGTTGCATATTCATCATCATGATCATTTCTTAGAACATTTTTGCATCAATTCAGAAAAAGAAATAAAAAGACAACAGAAAAAATTCATGCATACCATAACCCTTACCCCGCTTTCTTTTTTTAATTTATTTTTTATTTATGATACATAACCACATACAAAACACATTCTTTTCATATGATCATTCTGTTCTTATTATATAATCAGTAACTCGCACTATCATCACATAGTTGTATATTCATCATCATGATCATTTCCTAGAACATCTGCATCAATTCAGAAAAAGCAATATAAAGAAGGCAGACCCTCTCCCCCTCCCTTTCATTGATCACTAGCATCCCAGTCTGAATTTATTTTAACATTTGTTCCCCCTATTATTTATTTTTATTCCATATGTTTTACTCATCTGTTGAAGGAGCATCAGACACAAGGTTTTCACAATTACACAGTCATATTGTGAAAGCTGTATCATCATATAATCATCTTCAAGAAACGTGGCAACTGGAACACAGCTGTATATTTTCAGGCCGTTCACTCCAGCCTCTCCATTACATCTTGACTAACTAGGTGACATCTGTTTAATGCGTAAGAGTAACCTCCAGGATAACCTCTCAACTCTGTTTGGAATCTCTCAACCATTGACACTTTATTTTGTCTCATTTCGCTCTTCCCTGTTTTGGTTGAGAAGGTTTTCTCAATCCCTTGATGCTGAGTCTCTGCTCATTCTAGAATTTCTGTCCCACGTTGCCAGGAAGGTCCACACCCCTGGGAATCATGTCCCACGTAGACAAGGGGATGGTGGTGAGTTTGCTTGTTGTGTTGGCTGGAGAGAGGCCAAATCTGAGCAACAAAAGAGGTTCTCTTGGAGGTGACTCTTGGGCCTAATTTTAAGTAGGCTTGACCTATCTTTTGTGTATGTATGCTTTTGACACAAATTACAGAGTATAGGTTACCAAGATATAGAATGAACCTAAAGAATGGAGAGCAGTTACTTAATATGTACAGGATACTTGCTTAACTAGGGTGACGTTAGAAATTTGGAAATGGGGGGGCAGAAATGATGGTAGCATGTTATTGAGAGGATAGTTAACAGTGTTGAATGGTATGTGAGTGTGGTGGAAAGGCGAAACGAGTCATGTATATCACCAGAAGAAAAGTTGAAGGTTAAAACATGGAAATATTAGTGAATGAATATCTGTGATTAACTATACAAATACTAGGTTCTCCCATGAACTAGAGCAGATGTACAATACATTATAAGGAGTTAATAATAGAGGAGTGGGTGCATGGGTGGTTCAGTGGTAGAGTGCTCACCTTTTATGTGGAGGACCCAGTTTCGATTCCCGAACCAGGCACCCAAAAATAAATAAGTAAATAAAGAAGTATATGAGGAAAAATGTCTAATGCAGACTAGACTATAGTTAACAGTAATATTCTATAACTCTCATCAGCAGTAACAAATGCACCACACCAACACTGTTGGTCAGTAATGTGGGGGAGGGGGTATAAGGAGTATGGGGAGGATTAAGGTTTTCGTTTTCTTTTTCTTTTCTGGAGTGATGAAAATGTTCTAAATTTCATCATGGGACTATATGCACAACTATGATGATGCTGTGAACCAGTGATTGTATACTTTAGATGGTTTTTGTACTGTGTGAATATCTCAGTAAAACTGCATTTAAATAAAAGCATGCTAGGTAGTAATTCAAAGCCATAAGAAGAAATAAAGAACATTGGTAAAGATAACTACATAGGTAAATATAATATCTTTGCTATTGTACATTTGGTTTGTTACTGCTTCCCCCCACCCCCATATGACTTAACAGGCAAATGTTAAGTTTAAATAAAATATTTGAAATCTGAGTTAATGGGCATATAATGTATAAAGATGTAATCTAAGAAAATAGCAATATAGAAGGGACAGAGGTATATAGGAGTAGTGAGCTTGTATGCTACTGAACTAGGTTGGTATGAGTCAAACTAGGTTATTAATTTAAGGTGTTAATTGTAATTACAAAGGTAACTACCAAGAAAATGACTAAAAAAAAAAATGTAGAGAAAAGGAAAAGAGGGAGCAAAAGGTACACTATCAAAAAGCAACTAAATACCCAAAAAAGGCAGTAATGGAATAATTAGGGAACATAAAAGATACAGAAACAAATAGCTAAATGGCAGGAGTAAATCCTTCCCTCTAAAGTGCAGAGATGACCTACAAGATGGGAGAAAATACTTGGAAACCTTTATATTTAAGTATTTAATATCTAGAATATTTAAAGAATCCTATAACTCAACAACAACAAAAAAACCCCAATATAGTTTTAAAAAAACAACTGAAAATAGCAGGTGTTGATGAGTATGTGGGGAAATAGGAACCCTTGTACTTGATGGGAATGTAAAATGATGCAGCTACTGTAGAAAACAGTTTGACAGTTCCTCAGAAAGTTAAACATAGAATTACCATATGTCGCTGCAGTTCCAATTCTAGGTTTGTACCCAAAAGAATTGAAAAGAGGCACTCGAACAGATATTTGTGCAACACTTGTCGCCGCATTATTCACAAAAGCTAAAAGGTGGAAGCAACCCAAGTGTCCTTTGATGAATGAATGATAAATAAAATGTGATATATCTATACAATGAAGTATTTAACTGTAAAAAGAAGTGGAGGTCCAGTCCATGTGACAACATGTATGAACTTTGAAGACATCATGTTGAGTGAAATAAACCAGACACGAAAGGACAAATATTGTATGATTTCTCTTATGTGAAATACTTAGAACAAGCAAATTTTTAGAGACAGTTGAAAAGTGGTTAATGGAGTGGGGAATGGGGAGTTAATTGCTAAATGAGTATGAGTTTTGCTTTGAGATTATGGAAGTAGTTTAGAACTCTCAATGGATTATTCTCCAAAACTTCCCTATTTCGTGTGATAGTGTTTTTATAGAAGGCTAGCTTATGGTATTTGTAGCTGCTTTTCTAAAAGGCAAATGTGATCTTGTTGTTCTTTAAATTTTTCGGTAGTTTTCACTACCTCAGTAGAGGGTGTGAACACCTGCCTAGCTAATAGAGGCTAACGTTTATTGATCATTTGACATATATGTATATGTTATCAGTTTTGTTCCCAAAACAACCCATGAGAATTTTGTTCCACTCCATAATATTTTTTTGCAAAAATGTTTTAAAATTACTTAGTGTCAAGTAAAATTGATAGTCCAGGAGGACATCTACCACGTTTGTCTTTGTGACTTTTTATGCTCATACTCCCAGGCATACTTTGTACCTCCAGAAGTGCAGGTACCTCATTTTGAGAAGCATTAGTTGATTGGATCAAATGCACATTTTTTTTTTTTTTTACTTTGTATGAAATTAGGGAGAAAAGTCATACTTAAATTCATATACCTACTTTTAAAAATAGATTCAGTAGACCTAAAAATTCTGTCAAATTGCTATATTAAGTTTGTAAAATGCTTATTCTTGATTTCTGTACTTTTTCTTATTTTGGCTCAGCACTCTTCTGCAGAGGTCACTGAGTAACACTGCTCTAGGGCACATGATGCCATATACATTTTATTTTCTCTCCCTATGATTTCACATCCCCATTTTCTGCCTGGTGCATTCCTACTTTACAACACTCCCTTTCTTTGCTTTCACTGCACCTTACTCTGTATCTCTTAAGAAGGGACCTCATCTTAAGTTTTTTTATGTCCCCCTGGGTCAAATACTGGATAAGCATCACCTTGCAAGAAAGTATCAGTATATGTTTGTTGAATGAATGAGTGACCCAGGCAGGCTCTTTCTGATTGCACTTTAACATTCAAAACTGTTGCTTGCTACGGACCAAATATGTTGCCTGCCAGGAAAACAAACGCAAGCAACCTGATCCTTTTTTTCTAACAACGTGCCTCAGATTCTGAGTGGTGAGATATATGTAGTATAGTGTTACTGTGTTAATACTTCAAATATAGACTAGGCAGAAGCATGTCATTTTAAATTAGTGTCTAATTTAATAGTTTTTATTCATACCTAATTGTTTTATCTTAATTTCTTTCAGGAATTGTTGGATATGTATTTAATAGCCAATGCAACTAATCCAGAAAGTAAGGTTTTCTATCTGAAAATGAAGGGAGATTACTTCCGGTACCTTGCTGAAGTGGCATGTGGTGATGATCGAAAACGTAAGTCTGTTTGATTCATGAGCAAAGCTAAAATGTAAAAAAGGAAGAAGGGGTACACATGGGATACTATGATAATAGTCTGTATGTAGTTTCTAGGACCTTTGTAACTTCAAAAAACATTATGAACTCTATAGATAAATGTTACCTTACGTTCTCAAAAATGAAAATGTAGTCATGAATTTACATTCTGTGCCCTTTGTTTAAGAACTTGAGCACAATCTAGCACAATTATTAAAATCAGTTGACCTTTTATGCTTTAGGATTTGTGTGTGTTTTATGTTTTGGTTTGGGCTTTTTGGTTCTTTTTTTTCTTTTGTGCCTTGGAATTTTGATTTGCCATATTTTTAACTTCGTAGTTCTTACATATAATTTATTAGTGATTTTTTTCTATTTCTCATGACCTTTAGTGAGAAATATAGTGTCATTATACTTTGAAACATAAGATAATTGGGAATTAGATACATAGTGTAAAACAGAATGTTATGCTTTTCCTGATTGTTATACTAAGTTATTTAATTATTACCTATTTTAAAGGGTCATGACTTTGACTACTAATTAAATATAACCTGAGGAGGAGAGGTGAGATGAGTAGATTATTGTCAAAATATTTAATTTGTTCCGATTTTAGAATGATTTATTCAAATGACCCACATTGTTAAGCTTTACTTTAAAAGGTTAAGATAGATTTGAGTATTAAATACTTCAAACTATAGATTTTTACCTACAGCTATCATAGAAAATATGAGTTTTGAGGAAAGAGTAGCCAAATTACTTAACTTGATTGTAGAAAAGTCAAAGTAAATTTATTACCAGTGAGCTCAGTCTCCCAGACTATTGGTAACTTTGTTCAGGTGCCCACTACCAAATTTATCAAGTAAGTTCTAGGTAGAAATAGCACTTAACTCCCATTTTTTTCTCAGTAAGTTTTATTTTCTCAGTAAGTTTAATTTTCTTAGTTTTGTTCCATCCAGAAAGGGTGTGGAGATTCCCCTGTATGCAGTTATCCCATAGATTGTTATTAACTGAAACTGAGACAGTTTTATCATCCTAAGTAGGATGTAATTGAGACTGTAAAGAGAAAACTGCTGTATCTTACTGTTGCAAAATCTGAAAAGTTATTCTACTGTTAATGTGTAATTTCTGTTACCATAAGGATTAGAATTGGACTTGACAAATATTTGCATAAAACTGATCATTTAAACCATAGCAAGTCTAAGGAATGGGATGTCTTTGAGTGACCTTTTCTGACTTACTGACATTTTCAAGTTCCACACAGAGTATTCCAGTAAGTAGTCTGGAACATTGTGCTTACAGTTTAAGGGCTGAAGTACCTTCTTACTATTTATTGTGCTTCCTTCGGTGCCAGATATCAAGCTCTCCTTAGTTTGTGAGGGTTTATACCAGCAGTGATCAATAAATATATTATTTCAGAGGAAGGAAATGCACATATTCAGGCCATAAAGAAATTATTTAATTTTTTTTTGATCAGTATCTCTTAAAAATTGTAGTGTCAGGCTATGGTGGCTCAGCAGGCAAGGACGCTTGCCTGCCATACCAGAAGACCCGGGTTCGTTTCCTGGTGCCTGCCCATGTAAAAAAAAAAAAAAGAAAGAAAATTGTAGTGTCACCAGTAGCCTCAATTCACAAGAGCTGCCCTGTTGTAAACATGAGAATAATTAGATTAGTGTTGGCAACACCTTACAGACATTTTTTTGGCAGGGGGCAGGTAGCGGGGAGGTTGACAATTTTATTAGGTCAGAAATCAAGCCCTGGGCAGAAGAGATTTTTGTTTTTTATATTAGATGGGCATTTTTATATTGTCTTTCACATAATGCATTTTGACGTGAAGGATCAGCATTGTTTCTACAAATAAGTCACAAAAGTATAGATGGGTGATGATGATCTTTGTAAAGTACTTTCATTATTTTGCAAAGGGTGGTATTCCAGTTGAATTTTTTTTTGGGGGGGGGGAGGTGGGGTGGCGGGGTGCATGGTCTGGAAATCGAACCCGGGCCTCCCGCATAGAAGTTGAGCATTCTGCCTCTGAACCACCTGTGTACCCTAGTTGAATCATTTTTAACTACTGTATTTTCAAGTAATAAAATTAAAAGATATAAGGGAAGAAAATGCTTTTATCCCAAGTTGGAAAAATCTTTCACCCTATCTTGTTTTGTTTTGTTAATGAAGCTGCTCATAAGCAAACAATTTTTATAAACTAGTTTTTAAAGTACCCAATACAAGATAGTGGTTTTGGTTTGTCAGTTTGGTCTTAAAAGAAGACTCCCAAGATTTATCTGGTTCTAACCAAGAGCTAGCAACATAATATAAAAAATGTTAATGAGTTATATACTTGATGGATATTTTCAACATCATGCCTTTTTTCCCCCTCAGAAACGATAGATAATTCCCAAGGAGCTTACCAAGAAGCATTTGATATAAGCAAGAAAGAGATGCAACCCACACACCCAATCCGCCTGGGGCTGGCTCTTAACTTTTCTGTATTTTACTATGAGATCCTTAATAACCCAGAGCTTGCCTGTACACTGGCTAAAACGGTAAGATGTAAAGAGGAAAATACCCTCGATCTTTAAGGTTATTTGAGATAGCAAGTATTTAATTATTAGGAATGTCTAGGGATAATTTCTATTATATTTGTTTGGATATCTCTTCCTTTACTGCCAAGACTACCTGTCCCTTCCCCTCTCCGCCCCAACTATGAGTATAAGCTGTAATATCTGACTAAAGAAGCATATTAGTTAGGGTAATTAAAGAAATATGAATAACTTAAGAAGAAAAGGTAAAAAAGATTGGAAATTAATGCCTGCCAGGCTTGATCAATACAATAGCTCCATTCCTCGAAGTGTCTTATAATGGGAAAGTTAAAGAGGAACTTTTGCAGATAAATACTAGTTCTTAAAGATAGGTATGTTAAACATGGCTACTATGCTGTGCGTCTTGTAAAAGAATCAAGAAAACTTGTTTACCAATTAAATATGTGTGGCTTTGTAAGTTTTAGATCATATTCATAAATTCTTAAACTGAGAATCTGGGAGAATGATTCTAAGTCTTTTGTTGTTCATTGATAGAATGTGAGGTGGGAGTTCACCTGTTTTATAAAAATGAATGTAGTGTTTATAGATTAATCATGGATATTAATATTTAACAGGCTTTTGATGAGGCTATTGCAGAACTTGATACACTGAATGAAGACTCATACAAAGACAGCACCCTCATCATGCAGTTGCTTAGAGACAACCTAACAGTGAGTTGTTCATTCATTTAATTTTACTTCCTTCTCAGAAATAAATGTATTTACATTTAATTTACAGGTCCCACCTCACCCCCGATCTTTTGGGGCAGTTGTATAGAAACTACTCTTTCTTTTTAAAAAAAAATATATATATAGATATATAAATAAAAGTATTTATTATTTAATACTTTTTTTCATAAGCCAGTTGTTCTTTTGTACCTGCCAAGGCTTTCCATTTATTTATTCATTCATTTTTTTGATTTTCAATTTTGAATAGGCATTTTACTGGACATTCCTGAGAAGGTACTAAAATTGCCAGCCCACAGAATATTAACATCACTGATTATTTCATTGGGGTGGAAATGTTGATGAATTATGTGACTATAGAGAGATTATTTAGTCTGCGTATTTTCTTGTGGATAAATTAGCTAAACAACTTAAGGACTATGTAGGTATCTAAGCTTTCCTAAATTTGCCTGAAATGCCAAAATTTACTCTGAATTGTGCTTAATGTTCTATGGGAATTTGATAGGGAGTAAACCTGTACCTAAACCTCCTCACTTATGTTTGTAGCTGCTTCTAGGTCAAAACTTCTGCTTTTTTATTTATTTGTTTGTTATTGTAGTTTGTGGGTTTTTTTGTTGTCGTTTTTCTGCTACTTAGGCAGATGATGAAGGATGTAAGAAAAAAATAATGTGTCTTGAGCTTCACTTTATTTTCCTTTATAGGTGCAAGTAAAATGTTAGACTTAACAGAATGTAAAAGAAAGGAAATACTTTTTATTTTTGGGGGCATGGTCAGGCTCCAGAAATTGAACCTGGGTCTCCAGCATGGCAGGCGAGAATTCTACCACTGAGCCAACATTGCACCACCTGAAATACATTTTTTTAAAAATTTTTATTAATAAAACCAAAATACATACACGAACATTCTTAATATATGAACATTCCATACTTGATGTGCAATCAGTGGCTCACAGTATCATCACATAGTTGTATATTCATCACCATGATCATTTCTCAGAACATTTACAGCACTCCAGAAAAAGAAATAAAAGGAAAAAAAGAAAAAACTCATGCATACCATACCCCTTACCTCTCTTTCTCATTGACCACTAGTACGAAATACATTTTCTTAATGTAAATATTCTTGCCCCCAGTTTGGTACCTTTGCTAGCTATAATTTTTTTATATATTAGCACCATGTCTGTTCAATGCTGCAAATATCCACTGAGAGGGAAAATTGTGAAGACACCACATTCCCAGCCAGGAGAAATTCCTGTTGTTGTAAGGTAACAATGATCAGGAAAAAAAATCATACTGAGCTATTATATCTTCCCAGATATACCTTGGAGTTAACTATCTTTCATTGCCTGCTAAAATTGTTTTGATGTGTTTTTCAATGATTTCTTAAAGTACATTAACAATAACAACTTAAAGATTATGTAGGATTCTAATTTTCCTAAAACTGCCGGTAATATCTTGGCATTGTTCTGATAAAAATGCATTTTTTGAACTGTTGATTCTCTTCAGTAAATACTGACTATCCTTTTTTTCACTTCATTATCCTACAATTTCAGAAATTGTTTTAAAAATCAATTTTACGAATTTTAGCATCTGCCTGAATGCAGTAACCGTTTCTGTACATATACATGCACACATGCTGCTTCCCTGAAACTTCATCACCCAGTCCTTTTTAGCTCTTGGTATCAACACAAAATGAACCTACTTCTTTTTTAATATATGACAGCCTTCCCATATTTGGAAACAGTTACCCTGACATAGGTTTTCTCCTCGATTTAAAAAGTTTTTGGCCTTATTAGTCTCATAAATTATATTTCTATAGTACTTATACAAAGAGTATTGGATTTCTCTAGGAGTGGAGAGCATTAAATTCTTAAGTCACCTTGTTTATTCTAAAATTACAGTACTTTTTAAGTAAAAAGAGTAAGTTGTAAAAATGTACCCAAATATATATGTGTGTGTCGTTTTGTAAGTGCATAGTGATGAAAGGTCTACAAGGATACATTCTCTGAGGGGTGACAACATTTGGGGTTTCAAGAGAGATAACTTTAACTCAGCCATAATCTGTCTTTTGCGTGAATAAAAGAGTTAAATCTTGATTAATGAATGATAGGACTTGATGTAATTGTCTAATCTAGAAATAGTAATTCAGTTTAATTCCTTTTTTCTAGTTATGGACATCAGACAGTGCAGGAGAAGAATGTGATGCAGCAGAAGGGGCAGAAAACTAAATGCATACAGGGTGTCATCCATCTTCCCCTCGAGAAACCTTTTTACACATCTCCATTCCTTATTCCACTTGGATTTCGTATAGCAGAGAAACCCATTCATGTGTATGGAATCAACTGTTTATAGTCTTTTCACACTGCAGCTTTGGGAAAACTCCATTCCTTGATTTGTGTTTGTCTTGGCCTTCCTGGTGTGCAGTACTGCTGTAGAAAAGTATTAATAGCTTCATTTCATATAAACATAAGTAACTTCCAGACACTTATGTAGAGGACTGAAATGTATCTGGTATTTAAGTAATCTGAACCAGTTCTGCAAGTGACTGTGTTTTGTATTACTGTGAAGATATAAAAATGTAGTTAATTACAATTAAAGAGTATTCTACATAACTTCTTAATTTCTACATTCTCTCCCTTACTTTTCTTCAGAGATTTCCTTTCAATAAGCAACTTTTCCAATTCTTAATGTATTCCTGTTCCTTTTTAGTAGGAATCCAGAAGTATTAGATTGAATGGAAAAGCATTTGACATTTCTGGGCTGTGGGGGTCACAAATTGAAATACTTCCTACATAATATAGTATGGAGGTGGTATATCTGTGACACCAGGGAGTTTCCTTATTCACACTTCATATGCTGCTGTTTAAGTTGATAACTTCCCTTCCCAATAAAAATTCACTTAGAATCCTGCCTTTGTAGTTCTGGTATTCACTTTACTATATAATAGAAGTAGCATGTTGCTGCCAGAATACAAGCATTGCTTTTGGCAAATTAAAGTGCATGTCATTTCTTGATACACTAGAAAGGGGATATAAATTAAAGTACGTAAGTCCAAGTCTAAAACTTCAGTACTTTTCCATGCAGATTTGTGCACATGTGAGAGGGGATCCACTTTGTCTAGTGATTGTTGTTTAGAGAGTTGGACCACTATTGTGTGTTGCTAATCATTGACTGTAGTCCCAAAAGAGCCTTGTGAAATATGTTATGCCGTATGTAACAGCAGAGTAACATAAAATAAAATTACATTTTATAAACCATTTACTATGGCGTTGTAACAATTGCCTACCCATATTTTAAGGGACAGTAGAATTGATTACTATCTGAAGTTCATTAACAGTTCCCTTTATCTTCTGTAAAATGTAGTGTGATACCTGCATATATGCATTGTGATATACTTGTCTAGGGATGCCTGGAAATGTATAAAATTGGGACTACATTTCTTAAAGTGTTTTACCATAGATCAATCTTAAGGGCCATCTCTTCCTCAGATGTAAATGATACCTGGTTAAGTGTTATATGGAATAAAGTGGACATTTTAAAACTAGCAAAGCTAACTATGTGATTGTGAGTGCCTTGGCTGGTATTAGGATTCTGCTTCACTGAATATTCCAGACAGAATGTAAGAGTTCAAAAGTACCGTATTTGCTTAGTTTTCAAATAATCTCCTTTAAAAATATTCAGTTGTATCATTAGTGAGTTCCAAATCACTTTGGTTTTATATTGCAGTGTCTATTTTACTAACCAATCTTAGGCATCCACTTGAGAGGAGATCTCTTATCTCTTAAAATGAATATGAAACAAGGCTTCTTTGGGCTTTTTTTCTGAGGGGAAAAAGGGCAGAATTGAATAGCCCTTGGAGTAATACTTATTTAAATAAAACCATATCAGTTTAATAAGACTTAAGTTTCCAAAAATTTAAATAAAAAAGACTGCTTTTTAAAAAAAAATTTTTATTAATTAAAAAAATATATTACAAGAAAGAAACAAACATTCTTAATATATGATCATTCTATTCCGCGTATATAATCAGTAATTCACACTATCATCACATCGTTGCATATTCATCATCATGATAATTTCTTAGAACATTTGCATCAATTCAGAAAAAGAAATAAAAAGACAACAGAAAAATAAAACCGAAACAGAAAAAAAAATTATACATACCATACCCCTTACCCCTTCCTTTCATTGATCACTAGCATTTCAAACAAAATTTATTTTAACATTTGTTCCCCCTATCATTTATTTTTATTCCGTATTTCTACTTGTCTGTTGACAAGATAGATAAAAGGAGCGTCAGACATAAGATTTTCACAATCACACAGTAACATTGTTAAAGCTATATCATTATACAATCATCATCAAGAGACATGGCTACTGGAACACAGCTCTACATTTTCAGGCAGTTCCCTCCAGCCTCTCCATCACATCTTGGATAACAAGGTGATATCTACTTAATGCATAAGAATAACCTCCAGGATAACCTTTCAACTCTGTTTGGAATCTCTCAGCCATTGACACTTTGTCTCATTTCACTCTTCCCCCTTTTGGTCAAGAAGGTTTTCTCAATCCCTTGATGCTGAGTCTTAGCTCATTCCAGGATTTCTGTCCCACCTTGCCAGGAAGGTCCACACCCCTGGAAGTCATGTCCCACATAGATGGGAAGGGTGGTGAGTTTGCTTGTTGTGTTGGCTGGAGAGAGGTCACATCTGAGCAACAAAAGATGTTCTCTTGGGGGGTGACTCTTAGGCCTAATTTTAAGTAGGCTTGACCTATCCTTTGTGGGGTCAAGTTTCATATGAACAAAACCGAAGACTGGGGGCTCAGTCTATAGCTTTGGTTGTCCACACTGCTTGTGAGAATATCGAGAATTCAACTTGGGGAGGTTGAATTTTCCCCGTTCTCACCATTCCCCAAAGGGGACTTTGCAAATACAAAAATACTGCTTTTTAATAATGATAAGAGCATTTAAACTGGGAGGAAAACGTTATCATGTTTAGAAAACAATAAAATGGTAAGTACTGAATAATGTAATCATTAACCTTATGGGTTACCAAAGTAGCCTTTTTAAAGAGATTATTCTCAGCATGTAGTCCCAAATTTAAATGTTCCTGAGAACTCACTCAGGGAAAAGGGGGTAAGTAAATAAAGAGTGGGTTTTGTCTGTTTCTGTTTTTTGGTGGGATGGTAGGGAAGTTAAAGCCATTTTTGAGTTTTCTCTTTAACTTTTTAAGATTAGTTTCTGAAATAGTTCAGAAGTTTAAAATGTCATTCCTATTTTGTAGTTAGAACTTATTTGGCAGTTTTTTCTTTGAAGTGACATTAGGTTTTAATAGAATTTGGGGGAGAATGCAATCTTCCCTAACTACCTACCAAAATAGAAGCATTTTATTTTCTGATGTTTGCTTACATAAATGTTAATTGATACATACTAGAACTAAACCTCATCCTTTCATGGCTTAGGAAGACTTTAGTTTTAAACTGACAAAGGCAATTATTCTGAGTGTTTTATTTTGGTATTTATCTTACCTATTTCCCCATGTGTAATTTGTGTTTAATGACCTTTGCCTTATCTAGAAATTGGTATTACTTAGCTAAGGAAGAGTTTCCATCTGTGTGTATATCATGTCATGTATATTACTATTCAGTTTTGAGGACATTGCAATTAAGTATTGATATAAACCACCTTTACAATACCCTTTTATGATCCATGCACTAGATGCTTAAGCAACCTGCAGTACCTGAAGATGAGAAGATCATTATGAAATCCAGTTTGGGGCAGACTTGCAGTTTAATACCTAACCACACTTTAGTTACAAATGACTGTGCCTTCAGAGCAGTGCTTTATAGGGGATTTAATAATAAATAACCAGGAAAAGAAGCTTAAAATTTCCCCATCTTTAGTTTAAAAATTATCTCACCTAGAACATGTCCATTAATGGTTCGGCTCTTTCATGGAACTAACCCTGATTGAATTCATTCTGGTGCTTGGCCATGTGCTATGCACTTCATAAGGTGCATAATCTTTTCAACTGCCCTGCCAGGTAGATTTCTCTTTGAGTGATAGGACATCTGATCTAAAAAAAAAATAGAAAAGTTATTTGCCCAAAGTTGTATATCTTAAGTGGCAGACTTAGAGTTTAAATTCTGATGCCATCCCAAGTTCATTTCTATGCCACTGTTGCCAACACCTTAATAGGGCAAATAGGATTATTTTTTTTTTCTACTAACTAACAATGATAGGAGCTTTTTCTTTTTTTCAACTTTCCCCTTAGTCTGACACTTTTCCCCTTTGGAGAAAACTTCAAAGAAGAGAAGCCCAAAGACTACTGCAGAACATCGTTAGACTTAAACTGTTGTCTTACAGTTATGGAAACAAGTCCAAAAAACTAGAGATGAACTGAATTTTCCAAGGTTCTGATAACTAGCTAATATTAGGTCTGAAACTAGACAGCCAGGTGCAAATAATTCAAATTCTCCAAAATTATGTACTGGTTAATTTGAAAATAATTTTTAATTAAAATTTCTTTATTTTTGCCATGAAGGTTTAGGAAATGAAGGTTTTAGTTCATACTCCCCTAGTAAGTTTTTTAAAAGGTAAGTCCTGGGCAGTGCAATGGCAGTTTATTGGCAGAATTTTTGCCTGCCATGCTGGAGAGCCGGGTTCAATTCCCAGTGCCTGCCATTGGGGGAAAAAAAAATGTTTAAGGCCAAAGGCTGTAAGGAGAATAAGTGTTTCTCACCCAACATTGTCAAATTTATAGTTCGAATATATTATTTCATGTGCTTTATACTGAAGACCCTTGTATGAGCAACGTGAATCCTGTATTCAATGCTTAATTTCAGTATAATAAGAGACCATCAGCCAGGGTTCTTGTCCAAGCTTCCTACTAACTGGTAACAGTATTTGATCTTGGGCCAGCCCATCAGCAGCCTGATTTTCCCATCTTTATTAACAGTGCTTAAGAGGCACTGTTTTTAAGCATCTTCACAAATAAAACCCGGTTTCATAAATTTTGAAGTAGGATCTCTCCACTTAAAAGGGGAAGTTGAGGCACAGAAGTTAGTGACTTGATTGAGTCTCATAGCTAAGTAGAGCCAGCATCTGAATCTGGACAAACCTACTTTGAAGTTGATAGTTTTATTATGGTGGTAGGTCTGTTCCCTCTTTTTGGAGATTGAAGTTAGTAATACTAAACTAGTGCTTTTTAAACTAGGTCATGACCAGTTAGTGGATAGCAGGAACTTGATGGGTCACAGACAGCTTTGCTTTTTAATGAAGTAGAATGGGAATTTTGTGAAGCCAGCTTCAGTTTGTATGAATTTATGTAAACGATGGGTTAAATCATTTGGCTATGAATCAAATGAGTTCAAAAGCCACCACCACTAGATGGTCTTGAAGGTTTCTTTGCAATTCATATCCTAGAACTATTAAGTTGGTTAGAATTTTACATTTCTAAATAATTTTAGAAGTTTCTGGTTTTTTACTATAATTTTACTGAGATACATTCAACAACAGAATCCATCCAAAGTATACACTCAGTGGCTTACAATATCACATAGCTATGCATTCATCACCAAAATCAATTTTAGAGCATTTTCACTCCAAAAAAAGAAAAATATAAAACTCAAAACATCCAATACCCCTTATTCCCCTCTAGTGCTGACATGGTACTTCTGTTACTGTTAATGAAAGAATATTAAGATATTACGGTCCGCTGTAATCCATAGTTTGCAATAGGTACAATTTTTTCCAATATACTATTCTGTTACTGACTCCTTGTTATAGTGTCATACATTTGTTTTAGTTCACGAAAGAACTTATTTATGTTTGTGCAGTTAATCACGGTCATTGTCCACCACAAAGTTCACTGTATTACACGTTCCCATGTTTTAACCACCACCTTACATTCTGGTGACTCTAAACTTCCCCTTTCCACCACATTTACCCACAATTCAGCACTCTAATTATACTCACAAAAGCTTGCTACCATCACCTCTATTCATTTCCAAACATTTAAGTTCAACCTAGTTAAAAATTCTGCACATATGAAACAACCACTCTCCATTGTCTAGACATCTCATGTCTCCTGGTAACCCATATTCTAGATTTTATGTTTGAGTTTACATATAATTAGTTTGTATTACTGAGTTCATACAATATTTGTCTTTTTATGTCTGACTCATTTCCCTCAACATAAATGTCCTCAAGGTTCGTATTGGGTGCTTTCATTCTTACTGCTGAATAATACTCCATCGTATATACATATACCACATTTTGTTTATCCATTCATCTATTGATGGACACTTGGGTTGTTTCTGTCTGCTGCTGTAAACATCAGTGTGCAAATATCTGTTCACACCCCTGCTTTCATATTTTCTGGGCATATACAACTGGAATTGCCGGGTCATACAACTATAGTTAGCTTTCCAGAGGTTTTTAATGCATGACATTGTTGAATCCCTTCCATTTACAGCATTGTAACAATGGGAAAATTACAATGTGCTGAGCAATGCCCTTTAGAAAAAAAGGGAAGACTCCCTATTTTAAGGGTGATATTTTTATTAATACAGTGCCCAAGGGATTATGCACAGATAAATTCTTTTCTTTCTCAGACAATATTTCTGCAGCATTTCACAGCTTTGACCTAAGACTCCCGTGGAAGTGCTTAAACCCCAGAAATCATGGCAGAGTCATGATTAATTCATCTAGCAAAAGGGGGCTTATTAAGGGTTTTCATGGGACATGGATTAACTGGGTTTGAAGGTAGGTTTGAACACCAAGTAAAAATCAAACAGTACACTCGTCCTTACTACTAGTACATTTCAGGCGCCTCTTTAAGCTGAAATATAGCTCTTATCAGGAATTTCTGGGATTTTTACTCAAAGTAAAAAGGATGGGTAATATAATTTGAGCCAAAGATTTTAGGAATTTCCCTCATGATTCAGAAAGGTAAAAGTGCATACTATTGACTGTCCTTTGAAGTGCTAGGCAATTCAGGCTGGTTCCTGATTTCTTCATTTCTTTCGGGGCATTTGCTTTGTACTTGCTCATGATACAAGGCTCCTGAGGATAGTAACTTCCACTGTCAGGCTTTTTAGAAATGCCCTGTGTTGGTTAGTTTCTAATAAAAATTTGCTCAGGTATACAAAAAATATGCCCTTTTGCTTTCTGTGACAATTTGATAACTTGATGACACTAGGTGACATTGTTGAAAATGAAAGTTTTCATAAAGGTCAACAGAAATTCAACTTACAGTATAGCATGGTTTTCCCTCTACTACCTGAGAAATAGGGGAGTTATACCCACTTATTGAGGTTTCAGGTTAATGTACCTACATCTGTGGTTGTGTATACTGGAGTTGGCACTCACTGCAAAAAAAAACCCTGCCACTCATCTTGTGGGCTCCACTTCCTCCTGCCTTGAATAACTTCGAGCCTTGAAGAAAGCTAGACTGCTTGTTTCTCAACTTCTGCTGACATTATTGGGTTATTTTTTGTTTTGGTTTTTAACTCATGTGAAATTAGAACTGAGCATTCTTTCTCCATTTTGCCCTCTGGGACTTTAGACGTGGCCATGTGTTTCAGTCATCTCCCTGAGATGTCACCTATTCTCTGAAACTTGGTAAGAACCTTGGAAGAGTCACTAGAATTTCTGAAGCACACTGTTCCAAGACTAGTGCTAAATCACTGCTTTGGAGCTAGGAAATTAAATGGGCCAGACTCTTCCCCCTATGCATAACATGAAAATGTGTAACTTAGTGGAAAGAGAACCAACCTAAAAGAAAGATCTGACTTATATGTTCATTAATACATTCACTCGTTAAATGTGTTGAGTACCTGTTATGAGCCAGACTATACTAGGGGTTAGAATTTTCAACTTCACAGCTTTACAACTGTGGCCTTGATTGCTGAGCTTAAGTTTTCTTACCTATGGATGGTAGGTAACTTCTGCCTATGAACCAAGGTTTGAAAGTATTTCCAAGAGTAAAGGGTTGTTATGGAATATATGCATGTGGAAGACTTGAGTGGAAAAGTGAGTAACAGGACAGCCTAATTTTGGAACTGAAAAAGTTTTCTGAAACCCAATCATGTGAATAAGAAAATCAGCCATGCTTTCAGCAGACCTATTGCCCCAGATTTTCAAGGACATAGACACAGAAAGAAAATGACAGTGTAACTCGGGAATGCAAAGTTTAAAAAAAAAAGAAAAGAAACTGATTAAGTAATAGTTTTGTTTCTAATTAGTGTTCTCTGATGGAGTAAAATGGAGAAAGGTCATCCTGTTGAAGTAAGAAAGTAAGTGAAGAAATACTAAGATACAGAGAAAAGTACCAAGAAGAAATGCTTTTGTGTCTCTTTGGTCGAGAATTAACTATTTGTAAGTCTGCTGCTTTGAAGCTGTTATGTACCTCAGAAAAGCCCATGTTCTTTTAATTCGTTCCTGTGGGTGGGACCTTTTAATTAGGTTGCTTCAATTGAGACGTGACCCACCCATTTCGAGGGCTCTTAATCCTTGACTGGAGTCCTTTATAAGAGGGTGAACGGCAGAAAAAGCTGAAAGAGAAAGGCCCCGGAGATGTTGATGAGAACCTGCCAAAGCTCAGAGAGGCGTCCACCTGACCCAGGGGCTGAAAGCAATGAAATTTGGGAGTGAAGGACCAGCAGATGCAGGCCATGTGCCTTACTGTCTAACAGACAAACCCTGGATGCCTGTGGCCTTTCTTCAGAAAAGGTATCGTCCTTTTGATGCCTTAATTAGGACATTTTCATGGCCTTAGAACTGTATATTTGTAAACTAATGCCCAGTGTAAAAGCCAACCCATTTCTGGTATATTGCATTACAGCAGCTTTAGCAACCTGAAATAGTAAGTGATTGCTAACACTTCAAGGCCATCCTTGGAGCATCACAGTCACCTGGAGGATTTGCTAAAATACACACCCATAATTTCTGATTCGGTGAGTCTGAAGTAGGGCCTGATAGGTTATTTGCATTTCTAACAAATTTCCAGCTGCTGCTGGTCAGAACAGGGTACATGAGAGAACCATTGCTTTAAGGAAACCTGAATAAGGAAGGAAAAAGTAAAGATCAAGTGAGTTTCACAGCTAGGTAGTAAAAATAAGTCAGTAAAGATTTTGGAGTTCTGCACATCAGAAATTTATGCCCACTTGAAGCTAATGAATGAGAAGGCTTCCCCCTTACCAACTGAAGTTAATTGGGTTACATATGTAAAACATAGCTCAGGGGCTCACATTTGTTTCTGTCTCAGCCTCTTTTAGGTATTGCCTATGTTAACTGTTTTCTACTGAAATTAAAAATACAGTTTTACCCCAATCCTGACCAGGCAGATTCCATGATTTGACAAGATGCCATTTGAGTTGAAGGACTGATCCTTAGGGTCTCGGTACAGAGGTTGTGTATGAAGTTAATAGGTGGATGTGAGGTCAGAGATCTGTGTTCAGTCTTAATGGGAGGCAGAAAGCCAGAGATATATCTCAACCATGGGCAGGAGGCACAGAAATGTTTGGGCATCGTGTGAGCTGATGAATAGTTATAAAGGTCGTGTGGGTCAAACTGAGGGCCCAAAATTTCTGTTTCAAGTTAGAGCATTTGAATTCATTCTCTATCCCTATTCACCAATCTCTCCACTTCCTAAATTGTTGGTTTAAGGCAAAAATAGAATACAAACGAGCTCCCTTTCTTTTTTCAAGATTGAAATAGAATAAATGATAAAGGAGTTTAGTATTGTGTTGTGTCGACATATATTTCATTTGCCTTAAAAGGGCATAGAAAAGGATCAGAAAGCTTTATCAAGCCAAACTGCAAGGATTCCTTGTAGAGTGACATATTTCAGGAAGTTTTGTTTAAATTTCTAATAGATCAAATAATTATAAGGAGAGAGAAGCAATATTCAACAAGCCTTTGTGGTCACCTTGCATATTTCCAATCCTGTATTTGGAAACAGTTCATATCACACACCAGCTCAAATTCAGTAAGTGAATAAAAGGTACAATATATAAAGAGAAATGTCTGGGCTTAGAGATGAGAGAGGAGTATAACATGGATAAGTGTGGGCGAGGTAGGATGACCCAAATACTTTAGTATGTTGTACAGAAGTATTTTTTATTTTTTTGTTTTTGTTTTTTTTTTTCTTTTTTTTTTTTACCACCTAATAAGGAAAGTTCTGAAGTAATGCCAAATTCCTATGAAAAGAGCATGGAAAGTGATGTCAGATGTCTCTGGATTTGAATCTCTATCACTTAGTTGTGTGACCTTGAACCTAATCTGTAAAACAGAGATAATGTTTAGTTCAAATGATTGTTAGAGGTTTATGTGATTTAGTTTATGTGTTCTCCATTCAACAAATTTTTGGTTATCTACTATATGCCAGGCATTATGCTAAATGAACAAAATAGACAAGGACCTGGTGCCTGGCATGCAGTAGGAACTCAGTAGATACCTCCTAAACATACCTTGATTCAAGCTTCTATATCATTTTGTCTTAATTCCTTATTAAGAAATAATTTTCTTTTCTCTCTATTGAAGTATTTTAGAGCAATTAATAGGCATGTCTTTTCATATACTTTAATGTACATCTCAAGAAATTTCCTTTCATAATAAGTCTTATCACACCTAACAGTTGCATTCATTCTTTGTTATTATTTATTAGTCAACTCATAATCAAATTTCCCCAATGATATAAAATATATTTTTGGCTTGTTGGAATCAGGATTCAAAAAATGTCCATATGTTGCATTTGTTTACAATGTCTCCTAAGACTCTTAATCTACAGTGTCCTCTTTTTGTAGGATAGATGTCTTGTTGCAGAAGCAGGGTTCTTTTAGAAGTCAGTATTTTTAAGAGATGTACAAAATGGCAGTGATTAACTCTATCTGGGGCCAATGGGCAAGGGGGCCATATTGGGGGGGGGGGGTAGGGGCGGGAGCACCGTCCCAGGTTGGACCTTCCCTTCAGATTTGTCTTTTGTTTCCTTGTGGTTTTATTTAACTAGCTCCTCAATTCTCCATATTTTCTATTAATGGAACTTAGCTCAAGAGGTTTTATTTGACTCCTCTTCAACTTTTCTGGCAAGAAATCTTTACAGGTTGTACTGTATGCTTCCAATTACATCACATCAAGTCATGCCAAAATATCTTATAAATATATTCCCTATGACCAGAATGTTCTTTACCTTACTGCCTAGAAAATTTCTATTCATCCTTCAAAACCTTGTTTCATTGACGTGAACATTTAGCATTATGTAGCCAGTCATACTTAAACAAGTATTGTCACCAAGAGGCAAAACCATCTAGTTAGATAATCTTAAAGTTTTGAGAGATGGATATGAATAGAGAGGTAAACATCATGTGTTATGGCACACGGAGAACAGCCACTCAGTTCAGGGCTGGCTAGTGTTGTCAGTGAGGACTTCCTGGAAATGATGTTCCAGTTGAATGCTGAAAGATGAGTAGGAATTTTCCCATCAAAGAAGTGGAGAGGAGGGAGAATTTTATAGATCTGTGCAAAGGTACAGAGACATGAGACTGCAGGGAACCACTGACTGTTATTATTGTTGGAGGGGTACAAGTGAAACGCAAAGTGGTGAAAAGATAGAGACCAAATTGTGAAGAGTTCTCTGACAGCAAAGAAGCAGGAAATGTATCCAATGGATGATGGAATGCAAATATTGGCATTCGACCACAGATAAGAATTGATGAGTTCTGTCTTTCAGAAAGATAACTTTGATGGAGTATGAAGGATGGGCTGGATCAACCCATACTGGAGGCAAGAAAACCAGTTAGGGTGTGCTGGTTCGAAGCTATTATGTACCCCAGAAAAGCCATGTCCTTTAATCCTCATTCAATATTGCTGGGTGGAATCTTTCTTATTGTTTCCATGAAAATATGACCCACCCAATTGTGGATGGTAACTTTTGATTAGATGGTTTCCATGGAGATGTGTCTCCACTGGAGCCCTTTAAGAGGGAGCCATTTTGGAAAAAGCTTTAAAACCAACAGAGCCAACAGAATGGACAGAGCTCTGTGGAAGCCATTGAAGAAGCCTGGAGAGAAAGCAGACATCACCATGTGCCTTTCCAGCTGAAAGAGAAATCCCAAACATCGTCAGCCTTCTTGAACCAAGGTCTCTTTCCCTGGATACCTTAAGTTGGACATTATTATAGCCTTAACTTAATTTGTACATTCTCACAGTTTTACAACTATAAACTTGCAACTTAATAAATTCTCTTTTTTAAAAAGCCGTTCCATTTCTGCTATGTCACATTCTAGCAGCTTACAAACTAGAACAGAGGGGCTACTGGGCCAGAGAAGAGAAAGGTCCAACCTGGATCAGTATTTCTGCCTCCCCTCCTCACATGACTACTCTCATTAGCCCCAGATAGGGTTAATCACTTCTATTTGGGTTTCAAACTACCTGCCACATACTTCCATCAATATAGCTATTAATAAGAATGCAAATTATTTCAAGTCTTTACACCACTAAATTGAATATTTCTTAAGAGCGGAGATTGTGATTTTCTTTTCAATATTCTCAGCAGCTAGCCCAATATTTGTATATGAAAGATGTTTAATAAATATTTCTTGATCTGAACAGCAACATCCTTGGCCAGGGATGATGCTTCAAGGAGGTAGAATGTGCCAAATAAATACACATTGATGAGAATGAGTAAGAAAAAATTGCTTAAGCCACATAGACAAAAGAAATACTTTAAGGTTCACACTTTTTATAGTCTGTCAAGTTTCTTTAAAAGCTTCTCTCTTCAAACTATGAAGATAATAAAGATTTTTCTCTCATCTCCAAGCCAGCCTGGGTTGATCTTGAAAGGAGGGCTAAACTGAAGGAGTGCATCAACCAACCCAGAGCTAATTTACAAAAACTGAAAGGTTATATTGGCTTTAGTTTGTTTGTTCTTGTTAGCTCCAGGACCTCAAGGAAGTGTCTATCATATCACTGACTAATACAAACCTAGGGAACAGACAGTCAGTGAATAAATCCCAAAGTTAATACATTAAAATATTAGAATGTATTGTATGCAGTGAAAGATTGCAAGACAAACAAAGAAACAGAAAATGATGGCCCATCCAAAGGAACAAGATAAAAATCCAGAAACCATCAATGAAAAGGACCAGACTTCATACAGAGCAGACAAAGACTTAAAAAACAGTGGTCCTCAATATGTTCAAAAAGATAAAAGGAAAATATAAAACTAAAGGATATCAGGAAAACAAGGAACAATAGGAGAAATTAAATAAAGAGATAGAAATTTTTAAAAGGAACCAAACATTCAGGAGTTGAAGAACAGAACACTAAAATGAAAAATTCCCTAGATGCTGGAAGAATAAAGAATCAGTGATCTCAAAGACATATTTCAGTACAACTGAGCCCAAAACAGGATAACCTTGAAGTTAACCAAGCCAACACACAATTGTCAAACTGTCAAATACCAAGGACAGGAAGCAAGTTCTGAAAGGTGCAAGAGAAAAGCAGTGCATAATGTACAATAAGATTAAATGCCAATTTCTCATCAGAAACCATAGAGGCAAGAAAACAATTACGAATCAAGAATTTTTTATCTGGTGAGACTATCTTTCAAAGAATAAGGGAGGTTAAAATATTACCAGATAAGGAAAACTGAGGGTGTTATTCACCACTAGACCTGCTCTCCAAGTAATGCTAAAGGGAATTATTCAGACTAGAAGGAAAGGACACCAGTGACTCAAAATAGAAAAAATAAATAAAGATCTCCAGTAAAAGTAACCACAGGGGTAATTATAGATACCAGTATTATTGTACTGTATTTTTTGGTATAGAACTCAGCATTTCATTTCTTGAAAATTCATCAAAATAATGATTTTTAAACTATTTTAAAAGCAGTGATACACATACAAGAGAAGCTTGATAAAACTATTTGTAGGTTTCTCAGCAGAAACTTGGAGGCAAGAAGGCAGTGATATTTAAGATTCTGAAAGAGAAAAACTGCCAGCCAAGAATTCTATACCTAGAAAAACTGTCCTTCAAAAAAAGGGGGAGATTAAAATATTTTCAGACAAACAGTCAATGAGAGAATTTGCTACTAAGAGAAAGGCTCCACAAGAAATACTAAAGGAGCACTACAGGCAGATAGCAAAAAATCAGAGAAGTCTGGAGAAGAGTAGAAATGAAACCTATCAATAAAGGTAAAAAGAGAAAAAACTAGATATGACATATAAAATACAAAAGACAAAATGGTAGAAGAAAGTACTGCCTTTACAGTAATAACATTACATGTGAATGGATTAAAGTCCCCAATCAAAAGATGTAGACTGGCAAAATGGATTAAAAAACAGAATCCATCAATATGCTGCCTACAGGAGACTCACTTTATCCCAAGGACAAAAATGGACTGAAACTGAAAGATTGGAAAAAGATATGTCATGCAAACAACAACCAGAAAAGAGCAGGGGTAGCTATAATAATGTCTGACAAATTAGAATTCAAGTGTAACAAAAGGGACAAAGAAGGATACTATGTGCTAAAAAAAGGGAAGAATTCAACAAGACATAACAATCACAAATATTTATGCACTGAGCCTGAGTGCTCCAAAATATATGAGGCAAACACTGAAAAGAGAAACAGACACATCTACCATAACAGTTGGAGATGTCAATTCCCTGTTCTCATCAATTTATAGAATATATAGAAAAGGGTTAAGAAGGAGACGGGAGACTTTGAATAAGATGATAAATGAACTAGACTTTACAGAACATTGCACCCCACAACAGCAGGAAACACACTTTTCTCAAGTGCTCATGGATCATTCTCAAGGATAGAGTATTTGCTGGATCACAAAGTAAATCTCAATAAATTTAAATTTTAATACAAAATACTTTCTCCTATCACAATGGGATGAAGTTGGAAATCAATAACAGGCAGGGGGCCAGAAAAATCACAAATATAACGGAGGCTAAACAACACAGAATTTTTTTAAACTATTTTTATTGAGAAATATCCACACATATACAGTCCAACCATATTATACAATCAGTAGCTTGCAATAACATCATGTAGTTGTGTATTCTTCACCATGATCATTTTTCGAATATTTGCATCACTCTAGAAAAAAAAAAAAAGAACTCATATAGCCCATACACCTTATTCCTTCTGCTCTTGGACCACAGTATTTCAATCTACCCAATTTTTACTCTTTATTGCCCCCTAATATTTATTTATTGTTAATCCTTTTTAAAAATATTTTTATTGATGAAACAAAACAACATACAAACACGAACATTCTTAACATATGAACATTCCATACTTGGTGCACAGTCAGTGGCTCACAATATCATCACATAGTTGTATATTCATCACCATGATAATTTCTTAGAACATTTGCATCACTTCAAAAAAAAAAGAAATAAAAAGAAAAAAGGAAAAACTCAAAGTACCATACCCCTTACCCCTCCCTCTCATTGATCACTAGTATTTCCATCTACCCAATGTATTTTAACCTTTGTTCCCCTATTTTTTTCCTATACCCCTTACCACTCCCTTTCATTGATCACTACTATTTCAATGTACTCAATTTATTTTACCATTAGTTCACTCTATTATTTATTTTTATCCATATTTTTTACTCATCTGTCCATACTGAAGATAAAAGGAGCATTAGACACAGGTTTTCACAATCACACAGTCACATTGCAAAAGCTATATCATTATGCAATCATCTTCAAGAGACATGGCTACTGGAACACAGCTCTACAGTTTCAGGCACTTCTCTCTGGCCACTCTAATGCACCATAAGCTAAAATGGGGATATCTATGAAGTGCATAAGAACAACCTCCAGGATAATCTCTTGATTCTGTTTGAAATCTCTCAGCCACTGACACTTTATTTTGTATCATTTCTCTCTTCCCACTTTGGTCAAGAAGACTTTCTTGATCCCATGATGCCACATCCCATGTTGCCAAGAAGATTTACACCCCTGGGCATCATAAACAACACATTCTTAAGCAACAAATGGGACAAGAAAGAAATTACAAGAGAAATCAGAAATATATCAAAATTTATGGGACGCAGCAAATGAAGTGCTAAGAGGAAAAATTATTACCCTAAATGCCTATATTTAAAAAGAAGAAAGAGCAAAAATCAAAGAATGAACTGTTCACCTGGAGAAACTAGAGAAAGAACATCAAACTAACCCCAAAGCAAACAAAAGAAAGATAGTGAAGATGAGAGCAGAAATAAATGAAATTCAGAACGTGAAAACAAAGAGAAAATCAACAAAACCAGAAACTGGTCCTTTGAGAAAGCTAGGTGGACCAAAAAAAAAAAGGAAGAGGGGACTATAACCACTGAACCCACAGAAATAAAGAAGGTAATCAGAGAATACTATGAGCAAACATATGCTAATAAACTAGATGATGTAGATGAATGATCAGCTTCTTACAAAGACATGAACAACCAACATTGACACAAGAAGAAATAGATGACTCAATAAATCAATCACAAGAAAAGAGATTGAATCATCAAGAAGCTCCCCCAAAAGAAAAGTCTAGATGGTTTCACATGTGAACTCTACCAAAGAGTCAAGAAAGAATTAGTACCAATCCTACACAAAGTCTTCAAAAAAATTGAAGAGGAGGGAAGGCTACCTAACTCATTCTATGAAGCCAACATCACTCTCATACCAAAGCTAGACAAAGATACTATAAGAAAAGAAAATTACAGACCAATCTCTTTAATGAGTATGGATGCAAAACTTCTCAACAAAATACTTGCAAATAGAATCCAGCAGCACAGTAAAAGAATTATATATATTCATGACCAAGTGGGATTTATTCCAGGTATGCAAGGCTGGTGCAAGATGAGAAAATCAATTAATGTGATACACCATATCAACAAATCAAAGCATAAAAACCACATGATCATCTCAATTGATGCAGTAAAGGCATTTGACAAAATTCAACATTCTTCCTTGATGGTAACATTTCAAAGGATAGGAATAGGAGGGAACATTGTCAACATAATAAAGGGAATATACGAAAAACCCATAGTTAACATCATCCTAAATGGGGAAAGACTGAAATCTTTCTCTCTAAAACAGAAACAAGACAAGGATGCCCACTGTTACCACTGTTATTCAACATTGTGCTGGAAGTTCTAGCCAGGGTAATTAGACAAGAAAAACAAATAAAAGATATTCAAATTGGAAAGGAAGAAGTAAAACTCACTGTTTGCAGATGACTATGTATAGAAAATCCCTAGAAATCTAAAGCAAAACTACTAGAGATAATTAATGAGTACAGCAAAGTGGCAGGGCACAAGATCAACACCCAAATCAGTAGTATTTCTATACACTAATGATGAAAAACCTGAGGAGGAAATGAAGAAAAGAATTCCATTTACAATAACAAACAAACAAAAAATCAAATATTTAGGAATAAATTCAGCTGAGGACACAAAAGACCTATCCACAGAAAACAAAAGAAATTTCTACAAGAAATCATGGACCTAAATAAATGGAAGGGCATACCATGTTCATGGATTGGAATACTAAATATAGTTAAGATGTCAGTTTTACTCAAATTGATTTATAGACTCAATGCAATACTGATTAAAATCCCAACAACTCACTTTGCAGAAATAAAAAAATCAATGATGAAATTTATTTGGAATGGCAGGGGGACCCAAATAACTAAAAATATTTTGAGAAAGAAAAATGAAATGGGAGGTCTCACACTACCTGACTTTAATGCGTATTACAAAGCTACAGTGGTCAAAACAGTGTGGTACTGGCATAGAGATAAGTATAATGACCAATGGCATTGAATTGAGTGTTCATAGATAGACCCTCTCATCTATTGACAATTGATCTTTGATAAGGCAGAGCAACCTCTTAGTGTTTGGAGAATTGGATATCAATATGCAAAAGAATGAAAGAGGATCTAGATCTCACACAGTACACAAAAATTAACTCACAATGGACCAAAGACCTAAACATTAGGGCTAAGACCATAAAAATTTTAGAAGGAAATGTAGGATAATATCTTATAAATCTTGTGATATGAAGTGGTTTCCTAGACCTTACACCCAAAGCATGAGCAATCATAAAATAAATAGATAGGTGGGATCTCCTCAAAATTAAATCCTTTTGTGCACCAAAGAACTTTTTCAGGAATATAAAAAGGCAGCCTATGCAATGAGAGACAATATTTGGAACACAGATATAAGATAAGGGCTTAGTATCTAGAATGTATAGAGATCCTACAACTCAAAAACAGAAAGACAACCTAAGTGAAAAATGGGCAAAGGACATGAACAACCACTTTTCAGAAGAGGCTAAAAGTCATATGAACAGATGCTCAACTTCACTGGCTATTAGGGAAATGCAAATTAAAACCACAATGAGACATCATCTCACTCACACTAGAATGGCCATTATCAAGAAAACAGAAAAACACAAGTGCTGGAGAGGATATGGAGTAAATGAACACTTATCCACTGTTGGTGGGAATGGAAAATGGTGCAACTATTCTGGACAGCAGTTGGGCAGTTCCTGGGTATTTTCGTTTGCTAGCTGCTGGAATCCAATATACCAGAAACAGAATGGCTTTTAAAAAGAGGGATTTAATAAGTTGCTAGTTCACAGTTCTAAGGCTGAGAAATGTCCCAATTAAAACAAGTCTATAGAAATGTCCAATCTAAGGCATCCAGGGAAAGATATCTCGGTTCAAGAAGGCTGATGAAGTTCAGGGTTTCTTTCTCAAGTAGGAAGGCACATGACAAACACAGTCAGAGTTTCTCTCTCATCTGGAAAGGCACATGATGAACACAGCAAGGGTTCCTCTCTCATCTGGAGGGGCACATGGCAAGCACGGTGTTATCTGTTAGCTACTTCTCCTGGCTTCCTGTTTCATGAAGGTCCCCAGGGAGTGTTTTCCTTCTTCATCTCCAAAGCACTGGCTAGTGGACTCTCTGCATCATTGTGCTGCAGCATTCTCTGCTGTCTATGAATCTCTTATTCTCCAAAATGTTTCCTCTTTTATAGGACTTCAGAAACTAACAAGACCCACCCAAATGGTTAGGGACATGCCTCTACCTAATCCAGCTTAACAACCACTCTTGATTAAATCACATCTCCAGGGATGATCTAATAACAGTTTCAAACATACAATACTGAATAGGGATTAGAAGAAATGGCTACCTTTACAAAATGGGACTAGGATTAAAACATGGCTTTTCTAGGGTACATGCATCATTTCAAACCAGCACACTGGGGAAGCTAAGAATAGGATTGCCTTATGACACAGCGATCTCATTACTGGGTATATATTCAGAGGAACTGGAGGCAAGGACACAAATGTACATTTGAACACCAGTGTTTAGAGCAGCATTATTTATGATTCCCAAGAGATGGAAACAGACCAAATGTCCATCAACAGATAAGTGGCTAAATAAGCTGTGGTATATGCATACAATGGAATATTATGAAGCTGTAAGACAGAATAAAGTCATGAAACATGTAACAACCTGGGTGAACCTTGAGGACATTATGCTGAGTAAAATTAGCCAGAAACAAAAGGACAAATGCTGTATGGTCTCACTAATATGAACTAATATTAATGAGCGAACTTTGAGAGTTAAAGTTAACACAGGTTATCAGGAGATAGAAAGAGGGTAGGGATTTGATGCTGAAGGATTACAGAATGTGTGACAGGAATGATTGTAAAAATTCAGAAATGGATAGCATAACTCTATCTGATGGTAGCACAATAACATAAGTACACCGAATGAAACTGCATGTGAGTATGATTGAGGGAGAAGGGCGGGGGCAGGTATGATGCAACAAAGAAAGATAGAGTATAAAGACTGATATGGTATAATTTAGGAATGCCTACAGTGGACAATGATGATATGTACAAATATAAGAATGTTTCTGCATGAGGGAGAACAAACGAATGTCAACATTGCAAGGTATTGACAGTGGCATGGTATACAAGAAAAAATACAATCGGTGCAAGCTACGGTCTATAGTTAACAGTAATGTTGTAATATGCTTCCAGTGAATCTAACAAAAGCATTATGCCAAAATAAATGTCAGCAAGTGGAGGATACAGGGTGGGGTAAGGGGTTCTTTGTTGAAGGAAAGGAAATATCTTTATATAGATTATGGTGTCTATGTGATTATACCCGGAACCATTGTTTTTTTACTTAGGTTGGATTGTATGATGTGTGAATAAATCTGTTTAAAATTAACAGAGATGATAGTGGGAATCCTCATCTTATTTCTGATCTTACAGGGAAAGCTTTCAGTCTTTCCCCATTGAAAATGTTCAGTATGTTCCTTTTATCATCCTGGGGAAGTTCCCTCCTATTCTTATCCTTTGAAGTCTTTTCATCAAAGAAGGATGTTGAATTTTGTCAAATGCCTTTTCCGCATCAATTGAGATAATCATGTGCTTTTTCTGCTTTGATTTGTTGATATGGCATATTACATTAATTGATTTTCTTATGTTGAAACAGCCTTGCATACCTGGAATAAATCCCACTTGGTCATAGTGTGTAATTCTTTTAATGTGCTGCTAGATTCAATTTGCAAATATTTTATTGAGGATTTTTTCATTCATATTCATTAAAGAGATTGGTCTGTAATTTTCTTTTCTTGTAGTATCTTTGTCTGGCTTCGATATTAGGGTGATGTTGGTATAATAGAATGAGTTAGGTAGCCTTCCCTCCTCTTCAATTTTTTTGAAGAATTTGAGCAGGGTTGGTACTAATTCTTTCTTGACTGTTTGGTAGAATTCACATGTGAAACCATCCGGTCCTGGGTTTTTTTGGGGGGTGGGGGAGCTTCTTGATGACTGATTCAATCTCTTTACTTGTGATTGGTTTATTGAGTCATCTATTTCTTCTTGTATCAATATTGGTTGTTCATGTCTTTCTAAGAAGTTGTCCATTTCATCTATGTAAAAAATATGGATAAAAATTAAATGTAATAGGGAGGATAAGGGGTCAAATAAATTGGGTAGATTGAGATACTATGGTCAATGGAGTGGAGGGATCAGGGGAATGGGATGTATGAGTTTTTCCTTTTGTCTGTTTCTGAAGTGGTGCAAATGTTCTAAAAATGATCATGATAATGAATGCACAACTGTGTGATGATATTGTGAGCCATTGATTGTACACCATATATGGGTTCTATGTGTGTGAGGATTTGTCAATAAAAATATTTTTAAAGACCGAACAGAGAGAAACAAGTACTAGAGAAAATCTAGAGAAAGAGATGTACCTATTCACTGTTGGTAGGGAAGCTGAGAGAGGCAGCCCTCTGCAGGGCAGCATGGTGATTCCACAGGAGGCTAGGGGTGGGGTTGCCATATGATCCTGCAATCCCAACACCACATACATATAACCTGGAGGAACTGAGAGTCTGGACAGGAATAGACATTTTCACAATGGCATTATTACAGCAATATTAATGATTCACAATGGATAGAGGTGCCCTAAGATCACAACAACTGAGGAATGGAAGTGGGAACTATGGTATATACACATAATGGACTACTGAATGACTGCAAGAAGGAATGAAGTTGTGAGGCATGAACTAGGTGAATGAAACTTAAGGAGTGTATGTTGAATAAAATATCAGAAACGTAAAGAGAAATATTATCATGCCTCACTTATATGGGCTAACTATAATATACAAACTTGGTAATTGAAGTTGAAAGCATGGGTTATCAGGTTTGGGCCTATTGTGAAGTGTCTGAGATTGTAAACTCCTACAGCAGTCATATCTATTCAGGAGCTGTAACTGTTATTTCTAAATTCTGAGACACTGATCTATTTGTATATAACCTGGCTGTTCTCTGAAATTTTGGGTATTTTTGTGACACCTAAGAGAGTTAGAGCTCTGAAACTATGAAAGTCAGCGTGACCCCATACAGCAACTGTTTAAAAAAGTTGAAAAAGTGATCAGGTTTTGAGTTAGAGATATGAATGAGGTTGATCTAAATAAGAATAAGGTTAATCAGAATACAAGGTAGAATGTAAATAAATTAATACATAATCGTCATGCTTCTCAAATATACAGGGCTGCACATGTTACTATAAATGAACCAATATTGTAATTCTGCATCAACCCATTTGCCTCAACTATGCTCCTTCCTAGGGAGCTAATAAATAAATAGCAATGTCTCTCCTGGGCAACTCCTTAGTGTCTGGCTCTTCAGAATCCCCAGTCCCTCAGAAGTATAGCACAGAATTTGCCCAGTGACCAGGCAAATGAGTTTAGGAGACTTCTATCCCCACACAGGGACTGGCAGAGAGAGAGAGAGAGAGAGACACCCCTAGATGGGCAGTTTTTGCTCATTTTTGCATGCATAATCTGAATAACAGAGGCAAGAGTATTTCCTTCTACAGTCAAGTGGTTTTTTTTATTTGTTTTGTTTTGTAGTCTGGTTTTTAAGAAGTTTTGTAGGAAGGTGTCATGGTCAGGTTCATGGGTCAATTTGGCCAAGTGGTGGTACCCATTTGTCTGGTCAGGCAAGTGCTGGCCTGTCTGTTGCTATGAGGACATTTCATAGAATTAAATCATGATCACGTCAGCTGCATCCACAGCTGATTCCACTTGTAATCAGCCAAGGGGAGTGTCTTTTGCAATGAGTAACATTTAATCTAATCAATGGGAGACTTTTAAGGAGAATTCAAGAGATAGCTTCTTCTTCCTGCTTTGGCCGGTGAGCTTCTCTGGTGGAGTTCATCCAGAACCTCCATCGGAGTTGTCAGCTTCACAGCCTGCCCTGCGGATTTTGAACTCTATGTTCCCACAGTTACGTTAGACACTTTTATAAATTTTATATTTATGGGTATTTCCTGTTGATTCTGCTTCTGTAAAGAACCCTAACTAATACAGGAGGTCTCATTGATTGGGAGGGATCCTAGACCCTGACCTCTTGGATCACTGCAGGATGCTGCAGTCAGCTGTGTTAGTTGTTCACTGCACAATGCTGGGGATACCAAGTACATTAGCTATGATGTGAATACCACCCACCTAAGCCAAGGCATCTGCAGCAGTAATCTGTTTTGAGAGACTGCCTCGATAACGAATAGCCTCTTCATTCTCCTAAGCCATCTTATTTGTTAATGGTCATTTTTTTTCTTTTTTTTAAATTATGAAACAAAACATATATACAAAAAAGCAACAAATTTCCAAGTACATTTTAACAAGTAGTTATAGAACAAGTTTTAAAGTTTGCTATGGGTTACAGTTCCATGATTTTTTTTTTCATTTGCTTATTTATTCAAAGCATAAGATACCTACTATATGCAAGGCACAGCATTGGCCCTACTGAGTACAGCAGTAAATTGAGTACGAGTTAATACATGCCAAGTCCTTAGAACACAGTAAGCACACATTCCATAAATGTTAGTTTTTATCATTCAAAAGTAATCTTGTATACTGTGAGTTCATACACCCACATGTACATGTATATATACCTGTAGCTTTTTTTCAGAGAAGTTGTGTTCCACGATTTTTTTTGTTTTTTCTTTTAACTGTTTCAAGACACTGGAGACCAAGAGGAATATCAATATAATAATACAGCAGTCATACTCTTTGTTAAATCCTATCTTCTCTGTTATACTCCTCCTCTTTAAATAACCACATATACATAAAAGCAATGAATTTCAAAGTACATCATAACACCTAGTTGTAGAACAGATTGCAGACTTTGGTATGGATTACAGTTCCACAACTTTAGGTTTTTTCTAGCTGCTCTAAGGTACTGGAGGCTAAACGAAATATCATAATGATTCAACACTCATAGTTGTTTGCTAAACCTGACCTTCTCTGTATAACCCCACCACCATCTTTGATCTTTCTCCTACTGTTTAGGTGTATTTGAGCTATGTCCATTCTGACATTTTCATATTGAAAGGGGCAATTGATAATATGGGATGGGGGATGAACTAGTTGATGTTCTGGAGAGGCTGATCCCTCTACATTTCAGGACTTATCTGGTTCAGGGCCCCATCTGGAGGTTGTAGGTTTTGGAGAGTTACCCTAGTGTGTGGGACTTTTGTAGAATCTTATATAATGCCCCAGGTATTCTTTAGGATTGACAGGAATGGTTTTGTTTGAGGCTTGGCAATGTGTGATAGGTAGCAATGTCTAACTGAAGTGTACATAAAAGTGACCTCCACTGTAGTCTAAATCAGTATATTGATATTTCTTGCAGTCTCCAGTACCTTAGAGCAGCTAGAAATAAAAACCCAAAATTGTGGAATTGTAACCCATACCACACTCTGAAATCTGTTCTCCAACTAATTGTTGCAATGTACTTTGAAATGTATTGCTTTTATATATGTTATTTTTGCACAAAAAAAAGAGAAGGAAGAGTATAAGAGAGAAGATAGGATTTAACAAACGAATATGACTACTGAATCAATGTATTGATATTTCTTTTGGTCCCCAGTGTCTTGGAGGAGCTAGAAGAAAAAATGAAAAATCGTAGAACTGTAACCTATACCAAAATTTAAAATCTGTTGTATAACTACTTGTTTAAATGTACTGGGAAATTTATTGCTTTTTTGTATGTATGTTATTTTTTACAATAAAAAAAAAAACCACTCCCCTAAGATTTTGATGATTTTTGTTCAGGGCCTTTGGTTCCCAGAGCTTTGCTGCTTTTCTTTCAATCTCTCACCTCCTGATCCCTGGCCATCTCATGACTCATAAGAGGCTTTCTGCCAGTAGGCAGGGCAGCGGGAGAGGAGAGAATCAGAAATGAAGGCAGGCACACAGCTACTTAATAGAGGCTTTGAAGGAGGAGGTTAAATTGCTGGGCTCTGTTGAAAATGTGGAAATTACTTGTAGATTTCATTGTTCTCTCACAAGGAAGAACAACTTGGAATTTGCTGAAACACAAACAGTAGAGCATTCCGCACTGTTAACTGGTGGTTTTATTTTCCTGGGACAGAATCATGAAATAGGGTTCCTTAAATTGGACCTGGAGTTACTCCCCATACCTAATACAAGTTTTCTCCTAACAGTGTATCTGGCACAAGATAAGACAAGCTACACCTCAAGCTTAGAACAGAAGCAAAATGCTTGGGTCCTGCCTCCTGTGACCAGCCAGAGGAGACAGAGGCCTTGGAGCTTCATGGAGAAAATGGTGTCAGTCAAAGAATAACTAAAATCTCTATTACAGAGATTTAATACTAAAACAGAACAAAATAGAATAGAAAGTAGAATAAGGGAGGAGCAGATCAGATGTAAACTTACTCTCTCTCTGTTCTCTGTTGGCTTCTTGACCTCATCTCCCTATATCAGATAGCTTTGAATGGCCAAATATTTGTATAATGCATAGTTTCTCTGTTTTTTATTTTATTTTAATCTTCATCATTCTGCTGCCCCAACAGATTACTTTTTAAAAACTTTTTTATTGTAAAATATAACATATATACAAAGCAAAGAAAGAAAAGAGCAATAGTTTTCAACAATCAGTTACAGGACAGATCCCAAAATTTGTACAGGCTACCATACCATCATCTCAGATTTTTCCTTCTAGATGCTCCAGAATATAGGAGGTTAGAAGGGATAAATATATATATATATATATATTTGTATGCTGTATGGCGGGGTCATACATCATTATTTTTTCCATGTGAGTATTCCATTTTTGCAGCACCATTTTGTTGATTTTTTTTGTTTGGTTGGTTGCTATTTTGTTTGTTTTCCTTGTTTGTTTGTTTTTTGGGAAGTGGATAGACAGGGAATTGAATCCAGGTCTCCCACATGGCAGGTGACAAATCTACCGCTGAACTGTCCTTGCCTGCCCTAAATATTTTTTTATCCTCATCACAGTTAACTTTTTTGTGAAAAATAATATATACAGAAAAAAGCAAAAAAAAATTTATTTCTAGTTGCTCTAAGATACTAGATACTAAAAGAAGTATCAATTTAATATTTCAGCAATCATACTCATTTGTTAAACCCTACCTTCTCTGTATAACTCCACCATCACCTTTCATCTTTCTATCCCACTCTTTATGAGTATTCAGGCTATGGTCATTCTAACTTTTTCATCTTGGAAGGGGCTGTCAATAATATAGGTTAGGGAGATGAAACTAGTTGATGTTCTTGATGAGGCTGGACCCTCTATGTCTCAGGACTTATCTGGTACAGGGACCCATCTGGAGGTTGTAGGTTTCTGAAAAGTTACCCTAGTGCATGGAAACTTTGTAGAAGCTTATATATTGCCCTAGGTGTTCTTTAGGATTGGCTGGAATGGTTTTTGTTGAGGTTTGGCAAGTTATGATAGGTAGCAGTGTCTAACTGAAGCTTGCATAAGAGTAACCTCCAGAGTACCCTCTCAACTTTATTTGAACTCTCTCAGCCACTGACACTTTATTAGATACAATTCTTTCCCCCCTTTTGGTCAGGGTGGAATTGTTGATCCCACAGTTCCAGGGTCAGACTCATCCCTGGGAGTCATCTCCCATGCCGCCAAGGAGACTTTCACCCTGGATGTCATGCCTTACGTAACGGGGAGGGCAATGATTTTACTTGCAGAGTTGGGCTTGAAGAAAGTAAGGCAACATCTGAGCAACAAAAGAGGTCCTCCAGAAGTAATGTTAGGCACACCTACAAGTAGGTTAAGCTCCTCTGCTACTACATAAGCTTCACAAGATCAAGGGCATGGCCTATTGATTCAGATGCCCCTAATGTTTGACACAGTGTCAGGGGATTCCCTGATGGTAAAGTTCAATAGTTCCATATTTTTTCTTCCATCTCTCAAAGGACTTTGCCAATGCTTCTTGATTATCTGCTTAATATATTCTAGGAGGTATCCAGGCATTACATTAAGCTATACAGGATTGAAGACCCTCATTCTTATATTGGGCTCCCTGTGCTTCAATTTGTTCAAATTCGCTATCCAGACAGATTGTGTTAGATTATGCAGTATAGAGAGTTTAGGTTCAGACAAAATGAATCTTTCTTCCTTTGGTCTCAAAGAGTAGTTTTGATTCTAAAATATAGGTAATGTCTTCCTTACCCCTGTGCTCTAAATTACCTTAATCCTGACCTGATTGGCTTCATTCTTATCTCTAAATACCAGGTAATAGATAAATAAAACATCCTCTCAAAATAAAAAAATTTTAATTACCACTCTGGACTAAATGTGTCTGCTGTAAGAGTTCACAATCTAGGCCCTGCTTTCTTATAAGCACTTTCTTTTGTTTTTCTAATTTATTTATTTTTATTTATCATACTTAATTACATAAAAATACAAACATTCTTATCATATGATCATTCCATTCTTGTTATATAATCAATAACTCACACTACCATCACATAGTTGTATACTCATCATCACGATCATTTCTTAGAACATCTGCATCAATTCAGAAAAAGCAATAAAAAGAAAACAGAAAAAAATTCATACATACCATACCCCTTACCCTTCCCCTTCACCAATGACCAACATTTCAATCTACTAAATTTATTTTAACATTTGTTCCCCCTATTATTTATTTATTTTTAATCCATATGTTTTACTTATCCATCAATAAGGTAGACAAAAGGAGCATCAGATACAAGGTTTTCACAATCACACAGTCACATTGTGAAAGCTATATCATTATATAATCATCTTCAAGAAACATGGCTACTGGAACACAGCTCTACATTTTCAGGCAGTTCCCTTCAGCCTCTCCATTATATCTTGACTCACAAGGTGATATCTACTTAATGCGTAAGAATAACCTCCAGGATAACCTCTTGACTCCGTTTGGAATCTCTCAGCCATTCACACTTTATTTTGTCTCATTTCACTCTTCCCACTTTGGATCGAGAAGGTTTTCTCAATCCCTTGATGATGAGTTCCAGCTCATTCTAGGATTTCTGTCCCACATTGCCAGGAAGGTCTACACCCATGGGAGTCATGTCCCATGTAGAGAGGGGGAGGGCAATGAGTTTGCTTGCTGTGTCAGCTGAGAGAGGGAGGCTACGTCTGAACAACAGAAGAGGTTCTCTTGGGGGTGACTCTTAGGCCTAATTTTAAGTAGGCTTTGTCTATCCTTTGCGGGATTAACTTTCATATGAACAAACCCCAAGATTGGAGGCTTGGCTTATTGCTTTGGCTGTCCCCACTGCCTGTGAGAATATGAAGAATTCTCCACTTGGGGAAGTTGAATTTTCCCTCTTTCTCACCATTACCCCCAGGGGACTCTGCAAATACTTCCCTATTCACTGTTCAAATCACTCTGGGATTTATCTGGGCATCACTCCGGACAAACCTACAAAATCTCATGCCCTACCCAAGGTTCCAAGTACTGTGGTGTTCGATTAAGCTATCCATGTAAGTTATATTAGGAAATGTATGAGTCAAAATATAAATTTTGTACCAAATAAACATTTTTTCCTTGTCTCACATCTACGTTAAAGTTTTAAAATATTAATTACCGTCTATTTTCAACACCCTGCATTATTGACGTTCCTTTGTTCTTCCTCATGCAGAAACATATTTAAATTTGCACATTTAGTCACTATCATTATACATTCATAGATTATATTATCATTTAGGCATTCATAGATTATACCATCTCAATCTTTATTGTCTATCTTTCCTTCTGATTTCATTTGTGCCCCCAGGCCTCTTCCCTCTATCTTTCTCATATTCAGCTTCATTCAGTGTACTAACATTATTGTATTACAGTTAGATAGTTTTGTGCTATTCATTTCTGAATTTTTACAATCAGTCCTGTTGCACAACCTGTATCCCTTCAGCTCAAATTATCCAATATCTACCCTATATCTATCTCCTGATGGTCTCTGTTACCAACTGGAATTCTCCAAGTTCATTCACTAATGCCAGTTCATATCAGTGAGACCATACAGTATTTTCCTTTTGTTCTGGCTAATCTTACTCAGCATAATGTCCTTAAGGTCTATCCATGATTTACATGCCTCATGACTTTATTCTGTCTTACAGCTGCATAATATTCCATTGTATGTATATACCACAGTTTGTTTAGCCACTCGTCTGTTGATGGACATTTGGGCTGTTTCCATCTCTTCACAATTGTAAATAATACTGCTATAAACATTGGCATGTAAATGTCCATTTGTGTTCTTGCCCTCAGGTCCTCTGAGTAGATATATAGCAATGGTATTGCTGAATCATATAGCAATTCTATACTTAGCTTCCTAAGGAACCGCCACACTGCCTTCCACAGTGGTTGTACCATTTGACATTCCCACCAACAGTGGATAAGTGTGCCTCTTTCTCCACATCCTCTCCAGCACCGGTCGTTTTCTGCTTTATTGATAATGGTCATTCTGGTGGGTGTGAGATGATATCTCATTGTTGTTTTGATTTGCATTTTCCTAATAGCCAGGGAAGTTGAACATCTTCTCATGTGCCATTTGGCCATTTGCATTTCCTCTTCTGAGAAGAGTCTGTTCATGTCTTTTGCCCATTTTGTAATTGGGTTATCTTTTTGTTGTTGAGTTGAACAACCTCTTTATATATTCTAGATACTAGACCTTTATCTGATATATCAGATATATCATTTCCAAATATTGTCTCCCATTGTGTAGGCTGTCTTTTTACTTTCTTGACAAAGATCACTGATGCGCAAACATGTTTAATTTTGAGGAGTTCCCATTTATTTATTTATTTATTTCTTCAATGCTCATACTTTGGGTGTAAGGTCTAGGAAGCCAGCTCCTGTTATAAGATTGTTAATATATTTCCCTACATTTTCTTCCAAAAGTGTTATGGTTTTAGATCTAATGTTTAGGTCTGTGATCCATTTTGAGTTAATTTTTGTATAGGGTGTGAGATATGGATCCTCTTTCATTCTTTTGCATATGGATATCCAGTTCTCTAGGCACCATTTATTGAAGAGACTGTTCTATCCTAGGTAAGTTGGCTTGACTGCCTTATCAAAGATCCATAGATAAGAGAGTCTATATCTGAACACTCTATTTGATTTTATTGGTCAGTATATCTATCTTTATGCCAGTTCCATGCTCTTTTGACCACTGTAGCTTGATAATATGCCTTAAAGTCAAGTAGAGTGAGGCCTCCAACTTCATTTTTCTTTCTCAGGATATTTTTAACTATTCTGGGCACCCTGCCCCTCCAGATAAATTTACTTATTGGTTTTTCTATTTCTGAAAAGTAAGTTTTTGGGATTTTAATTGGTATTGCATTGAATCTGTAAATCAATTTAGGTAGAGTTGACATCTTAATTATATTTAATCTTACAATCCATGAACACGGTATGCCCTTCCATTTATTTAGGTCTTCTGTGATTTCTTTTGACAATTTATTGTAGTTTTCTTTGTACAGATCTTTTGTATCTTTAGTTAAGTTTATTCCTAAATATTTTATTCTTTTGGTTTCAATTGTAAATGGAATTTTTTTTCTTAATGTCCCCCTCAGATTGTTCATTACTAGTGTATAGAAACACTACACATATTTGAGTGTTGGTCTTGTAACCTGTCACTTTGCTGTACTCATTTATTAGCTCTAGTAGTTTTGCTGTGGATTTTTCGGGGTTTTCAACATATAGTATCATATCTTCTGCAAACAGTGAGAGTTTTACTTCTTTCTTTCCAATTTTGATGCCTTGTATTTCTTTTTCTTGTCTAATTGCTCTAGCTAGAACTTCCAACACAATGTTGAATAACAGTGGTGATAGTGGACATCCTTGTCTTGTTCCTGATCTTAGGGGGAAAGTTTTCAGTTTTTCCCCATTGAGGGTGATGTTAGCTGTGGGTTTTTCATATATTCCCTTTATCATTTTAAGGAAGTTCCCTTGTATTCCTATCCTTTGAAGTGTTTTCAACAGGAAAGGATGTTGAATTTTGTCAAATGCCTTTTCTGCATCAATTGAGATGATCATGTGGCTTTTCTGCTTTGATTTATTGATATGGTGTATTACATTAATTGATTTTCTTACACTGAAACATCCTTGCATACTTGTGATGAGTCCTACCTGGTCATGGTGTATAATTTTTTAAATATGCTGCTGGATTCGACTTGCAAGAATTTTGTTGGCAATTTTTACATCTATATTCATTAGAGAGATTGGCCTATAGTTTTCTTTTCTCGTAATATCTTTGTCTGGCTTTAGTATGAGGGTGATGTTGGCTTCATAGAATGAGTTAGGTAGCTTTCCCGCCTCTTCAATTTTTTTGAAGAGTTTGAGCAGGATTGGTACTATCTCTTTCTGGAATGTTTGGTAGAATTCACATGTGAAGCCATCTGGTCCTGGACTTTTCTTTTGGGGGAGCTTCTTAATGACTGCTTCAATTTCTTTACTTGTGATTGGTTTGTTGCAGTCATCTATTTCTTCTCAAGTCAATGTTGGTTGTTCATGCTTTTCTAGGAAGTTGTCCATTTCATCTACATTGTCGAGTTTATCAGCATAAAGTTGTTCATAGTATCCTCTCATTTCTTCCTTTACTTCTGTGGGGTCAGTGTTTATGTCTCCTCTTTCATTACTGATTTTATTTATTTGCATCCTCTTTCTTCTTCTTTTTGTCAACCTTGCTAAGGGTCCATCAATGTTACTGATTTTCTCATCAAACCAACTTCTGGTTTTGTTGATTTTCTCAATTGTTTCCATGTTCTCAATTTCATTTATTTCTGTTATAGTCTTCATTATTTCTTTCCTTTTGCTTTCTTTGAGGTTAATTTGCTGTTCTTTCCGTAGTTCTTCCTAGTGGACAGTTAATTTCTCAAGTTTTGCTCTTCTTTTTTGATATAGGCATTTAGGGCAATAAATTTCCCTCTTAGCACTGCCTTTGCTGCATCCCATAAATTTTGATATGTTGTGTTTTCATTTTCATTTGCCTCGAGATATTTACTGATTTCTCTTGTAATTTCTTCCTTGAGCCACCAGTTGTTTAAGAGTGTTTTGTTGAACCTCCATATATTTGTGAATTTTCTGGCATTCTGCCTATTATTGATTTCCAGCTTCATTCCTTTATGATCTGAGAAAGTGTTTTGTATGATTTCAATCTTTTTAAATTCATTGAGACTTGCTTTGTGAGCCAGCATATCCTTGAGAATGATCCATGAGCACTTGAGAAAAAGGCGTATCCTGCTGTTGTGGGATGTAATGTTCTATAAATATCTGTTAAGTCTAGCTCATTTATTGTATTATTCAAATTCTCTGTTTCTTTGTTGATCCTCTGTCTAAATATTCTGTCCATTGATGGTAGTGGAGAATTGAAGTCTCCAACTATTATGGTAGATGTGTCTATTTCTCTTTTCAGTCTTTGCCTCATGTGTTTTGGAGGATTCTGGCTTGGTGCATAAATATTTATGATTGTTATGTCTTCCTGTTGAATTGTTCCTTTTATTAGTACATAGTGTCCTCCTTGTCTCTTTTAACTGTTTTACATTTGAAGTCTAATTTGTTGGATATTAGTATAGCTACTCCTGCTCTTTTCTGATTGTTATTTGCATGAAATATCTTTTCCCAACCTTTCACTTTTAACCTATGTTTGTCCTTGGGTCTAAGATGCATTTTCTGTAGACAGCATATAGATGTTTTTCAATCCATTCTGCCAGTCAATGTCTTTTGATTGGGAAGTTTAATCCATTAACATTTTGTGTTGTTACTGTATGAGTAATACTTTCTTCTACCATTTTGCCTTTTGGATTTTATATGTCATATCTAATTTTTCTTCTTTTTACCTTTACTGATAGTCTTCATTTCTATACTCTTCTCCACACCTCTCTCTCCTGTCTTTTCATATCTGCCTCTAGTGCTCCCTTTAATATTTCTTGCAGAGCTGGTCTCTTGGTCACAAATTCTCAGTGACTTTTTTTTGTCTGAAAATGTTTTAATTTCTCCCTCATTTTTGAAGGACAATTCTGCTGAATATAGAATTCTTGGTTGGCAGTTTTTCTCTTTTAGTATCTTAAATATATCATCCCACTGTCTTCTCACCTCCATGGTTTCTGCTGAGAAATCTACACATAGTCTTATTGGGCTTTCCTTGTATGTGATGGACTGTTTTTCTCTTGCTGCTTTCAAGGTTCTCTCTTTCTCTTTGACATATGATATTCTGATTAGTAAGTGTCTTGGAGCACGTCTACTTGGATCTATTCTATTTGGGATATGCTGCACTTCTTGGATCTATAATTTTAAGTTTTTCATAAGAGTTGGGAAATTTTCAGTGATAATTTCCTCCATTAGTTTTTCTCCTCCTTTTCCCTTCTCTTCTCCTTTCGGGACACCCACAACACATATATTCATGCGATTCATGTTGTCATTCAATTCCCTGAGTTCCTGCTCATATTTTTCCATTCTTTTCCCTATATAATTTTCTTTTGCTTGTTGGATTTCAGATGTCCTGTCCTCCATTTCACTAATCCTATCTTCTGTTCTTGAAATCTAACATTGTAGGTTTCCATTTTTTTTTCATCTCTTGTACTGTGCCTTTCATTCCATAAGTTCTGTGATTTGTTTTTTAGACTTTCAATTTCTTCTTTTTGTTCCTCCCTTGCCTTCTTTATGTCCTCCCTAATTCAATGATTTTTTATGAGGTTTTCCATGTCTGTTTGAACATTCTGAATTAATTGTTTCAACTCTGTATCTCATTTGAATTGTTGGTTTGTTCCTTTGACTGGGTCATTTCTTCAATTTTCCTAGTATGATTTGTTACTTTTTGCTGGAATCTAGGCATTTAATTCCCTTAATTAGTTTATTCTGGAGATTGTTTCCACTTTTTTTTCCCTAGGATTTTCTTGCTGGATGACTTTGTTGTCTATCTGTTCTTTGACATTCAGTTCAGCTTAGTCTAGTCTTCTAGCTTAGATTTTGTTCAATAGATCAGAATTTTTCCGTTTTTGTTTTTTGTTTCTTGCCCTGCCTGTTGGTGCCTTTCCCCCGCCCCTTAGGAGGTCTACTTAGGTATTATAGACTCCAATCAGATTTTCCCAGACCAAACTGGTCTCCTCTCAGGAGGAAAGAGTCACCTGCATCAGATTTCCCTGACTGTGAGACCCAGCAGATTAAAAGGCTTTCCTATGAATTCTCTGGATTTTGCATTTTTCCTATCCCAGTATGTGGTGTTTTTCTGCCTGCAGGTTCCAGTAGCATAAGGTGATGTGGTACCTTTAACTTCAGTGGACTCTCCCTGCTGGGGGCATGGAGGAGACAGAGGAGAGTTTGTTGGCTGGCTTTAATTGCTTCACTTTTCCAGACCCTGAGATCTGAATTCCTTTAGGGAGGGATTCCACCTGAGCTGGGCCCCACCCCTTCCAAGGGCACTATCAAGAAAGTGCCCTACAGAAAATACAACCTACAGATGGGAGAAAATATTTGCAAATAATTTATCTAGGGGTTTAATATCTGGAAAATATAAAGATACTCTGCGGAAGGCACAGGCTCCAGTCAAGCTCTCAAACAAGCTCAATTCTGTCTATGCCTGGGGCAGTTGAGCCCAAGAAGCCTTGCAGCTGTATCCAAAGAGTAATCAATGGTTCTAGGGGGTGGGGCTCACAGCCAGTCCAGCTGGTTCAGACTAGGGTACACTGTGTTTCCAGTCACTGATGTGGCCCCAGCAGTAGTTCTGTACTGTGCCTGGCTATTTACTAGCTGCTCTGAAGGATGAACTAAATCCCACACTCACCAAGCCACCATCTTGCCTTCAGTCTTATAAGCATTTTCTAAAGGAAACTATACAATAATTGTTCTTTCATTTCTGGCTTATTTTGCCTCCCCAAATGCCCCATAGGTTCATTCACATCATTGCATATCTCACAGCTTCGTTCATTTTTGTAGCAGCACAATATTCTATCATATATTAACACCATCATTCGCTAGTCTACTTCTCAGTCAGTTCATCCTTCAGCCACCTGCATTCATTAATCATCATGTATAATGCCCAAAGTCCACAGTCCACTGAACAGATTACTATTTTAAAAATAGTTTTATTGAGAGATTTCCACACACATATTGTACAACCATATTATACAATCAGTGGCTCACAATATCATCACATAGATGTGTATTATTCACTATGCTCATTTTTAGAACACTTGCATCACTCCAGAAAAGAAATAAAAAGAGAACTCCCCTTACCCCTCCTTCTCATTGACCCACAGTATTTCAATCTACCCAATTTTTACCCTTTATCTCCTCAATTATTTATTTTCTATCATTTTTTTACTCATCTGTCCATACCCTGGATAAAAGTAGCATCAGATACAAATTTTTCACAATCACACAGTCACATTGTAAAAGCTATATAGTTATACAATCATTTCAAGAATCACTGCTATTAGAACACAGTTCAACAGTTTCAGATACTTCCCACTAGCCATCCAATACATCGTATACTAAAAAGGGATACCTATATAATGCATAAGAATAACTCCAGGATAACCTCTGCACTCTGTTTGAAATCTCTCAGCCACTAAGACTTTATTTTGTCTCATTTTTCTCTTTCCCCTTTTGGTCAAGACCTTCTCACCACTAGGAGTGAGGACCCACATTGCCAGGGAGATTTACACTCCTGGGAATCATGTCTCTCATAGATGGGAGGGCAGTGAGTTCACCTGCTGAGTTGTCTTAGAAAGAGAGGCCACATCTGAGTAACAAAAGAGGTTCTCTGGGGAATGAGTCCTATACTTAATTATCTGTCAGCTTAGCTTTTCCTAGGCAGGAATAGGCTTCATAGGGGCGAGACCCCAATTCTTTTTTAAACATTACAACATACAAACATCGAACATTCTTACCATATGATCAGTCCATGCTTGGTATATAATCAATAACTCACAATATCATCACATAGTTGTATATTCATCACCATGATTATTTCTTAGAACATTTGCATCAATTCAGAAAAAGAAATAGAAAGAAAAAAGGAAAACTCATACATACCACACCCTTACCCTGCCCTCTCATTGATTGCTAATATTTCCATCTACTCAAAAAATTTTAGTCTGTGTTTCTCCTATTTTTTTCTTTATCCCTTATTACTCCCTTTCACTGATCACTAGCTTTTCAATTTACTAAATTTAACATTTGTTCCTCCTATTATTTATTTATTTATTTTTAATCCATATGTTTTACTCATCTGCCCATACCATAGATAAATGGAGCATCAGGCACAAGGTTTTCATAATCACACAGTCACATTGCAAAAGCTGTATCATTATACAATCATCTTCAAGAAACATGGATACTGGACCACAGCTCTATATTTTTAGGCACTTCCCTCCAGCCTCTCCAATATACCTTAACTAAAAAGTGATATCTGTCTAATGCCTATGAATAACCTCCAGGATAACCTCTCAACTCTGTTTGAAATCTCTCAGCCATTGAAATCTCTCTTCACCCTTTTCGTCTAGAAGGTTTTCTCATTTCCTTGATGCTGAGTCTCAGCTCATTCTAGGATTTCTGTCCCACATTGCCAGGAAGGTTTACACCCTTGGGAGTCATGTCCTATGTAGAGAGGACAGTGAGTTTGCATGTTGTGTTGGCTGAGAGAGCGAGGCCACATCTGAGCAACAAAAGAGATTCTCTGGGGGTGACCCTTAGGCCTAATTTTAAGTAGGCTTAGTCTGTCTTTTGCAGGGATAAGTTTCATATGCCCAACCCCCAAGATTGAGGGCCTGGCCTATTGTTGGTTGTCCACACTGCTTATGAGAATATCAGGAATTCTCCACATGGGGAAGTTGAATTTTCCCCCTTTCTCACCATTCCGCCAATGGGACTTTGCAAATATTTTTTTTTTCACTGTTCAAATCACTCTGGGATTTATCAGGACATCCCTCTGGACAAACCCACAAAATTTCATGTCCTGTTCAAGGTTCCATGTACTTATGGTATTCAATTAAACTGTCCACACAAGTTATGTTAGGAAATGCACTAGTTAAATTACAAATTTTGTACCAAATAAACATTTTTTGATTTAGTCTTACACATAAGTTAAAGTTTTAAAATATGAATTATCATCTATTTTCAACACCCTGCAATTTTGACACTCCTTTGTTCTTCCTCATGCAAAAATATTTTTTATTTGTACATTTAAATGATACAATGTCACTATCATTGTACACTCTAGGCATTCCTAGATTATACCATCTTAGTCTTTCTTGTCTATCTTTACTTCCGATTTCATTTGTGACCCCAGCCTTCCTCCCTCTATCTTTCTCACATTCAACTTCATTCAGTGTACTAACATTATTGTATTACATTAGGCAGTATTGTGCTAGCCATTTCTGAATTTTTATAATCAGTCTTGTTGCACAATCTGTATCCTTTCAGCTCTGATTACCTGATATCTACCCTATTTCTATATCCTGATGGTCTCTGTTCTTAACCGAAATTCCTCAGTTCATCCACCAATGTTAGTTCACATAAGCGAGACCATACAATATTTGTCCTTTTGTTTCTAGCTAATCTCATGCAGCATAATGTTCTCAAGGTCCATCCATGTTGTTACATACTTCATAACTTTATTCTATGTTACAGTTGCATAATATTCCATTGTATGTATATACCACAGCTTGTTTAGCTGCTTGTCTGTTGATGGACAACTGGGCTGTTTCCATCTCTTGGCAGTTGCAAATAATGCTGCTATAAACACTAGTGTGCAAATGTCCAATTGTGTCCTTGCCCTCATGTCCTCTGAGTAGATACCTAGCAAAGGTATTGTGGGGTCATATGGCAATTCTATACTTAGCTTCCTGAGGAACCACCAAACTGCCTTCTACAGTGATTGAAACATTTTACATTCCCACCAACAGTGGATAAGTGTACCTCTTTCTCCACATCCTCTCTAGCACTTGTTGCTTTCTGTCTTATTGGTAATGGTCATTCTGCTGGGTGTGAGGTGATATCTCATTGTGGTTTTGATCTGTGTTTCCCTAGAGACCCAAGATTAAGGGCTCAGCGTATTGAATTGGTTCTCCCTACTACTTGCGAGAATATCAAGGAGTCCCAAGATGGGGAACTTTAACATTTCCTCCTTTCTCCCCAGTCCCCCAAGGGGACTTTGCAAATACATTTTTATTCTCTGCCCAAATTACTTCCAACAGATTACTTCTAAAATGCTGCAATTATTTTCCTATATCACAACCTGATTGAAACCAGCCTTTCTAATATAACCCTATAAGATAGGCACTATCAATTTCCTGTTTTAAACATGAGGCTAAGAGTACTTAAGTGATGTGTCATAGTAAATGATTGGCAGAGTGCTCAAATCCAGGCTGTTTGGCTCCACAGTTCATGTATGGAGACCCAGAGCTCAGGCTCCCCATCCATTGACTTCACATAGCCACCTACGTGACCCAGACAGAAATTAAAGATCAAACAGACTTTCTCAAGAGGTAAAATAATGTACAGATGGTATTTTAAAATGCTTTATCTTGTAGAGCATTAAAACTTCTCTCCCCTGATATGTTGACAAGAAATCTCCAAACCCCTGTGTCATGAGACCCTGCAGAAACTCTGTTCTCACACTCTATGAACCTTTATAAGCTGCCTAAACCTTTATAAGCTGCCCCCTTGCACCCTTACATTTACAGAACACTAACTTCCATTTACAAAACAGCCACCATTGGGAAGAATCTTCTGTTCATAAGCCCTAATAAAATTTATGTCTAATTCCATGCCTGGCATGTTTTTTAGTCTTGGGGTTTCCCTGACCCAAGCCCTCCAAGAATTGAGTTGAGACACCATGTTTTAGCTTCTAAGCTATGATGAGATCCTCAAAGTACAAATTTATGGTGGAAATATAAATTATGGAATAACAAAGGATGAGACGTACAAGTTAACATTACCTCCTTCTGCCACTTTTGTTAAGTATTGGCTAGTGCTTCTCTACAGAAGCAGTGTTATATGATCTAAGGAGTAAAAGGTGAGTGACTAGATGCAATGTGGTGTTCTGGAACAGAAAAAGTACACTGATGACAAACCTGCACAAACTGAAAAATGTCTGTAGTGTAGTTAATAATATTTGTACCAGTGTTAATTGTTTGTTTTTGGCAAATGGACTATGATTATGTTAGTGAACATAAAAGGAAGCTGGGTGGCAAGTACAGAGGAGCTCCGTGTTATCTTTACGACTTTTCTGTAATTCTAAAATTATGCCAAAATGAAGTGTACTTTAAAAAATTAATGTAAAAAATGCATGACCCCAATTTTTTTTAAAGCCAATATCACATCGTGTTTGTGTGTGTGTGTGTTTTTACATATCTATCGTTCCTCTCTTAAAATATAAGGCCTTGGATGGCAAATGTATAATGTGGATCTCTTTGGCATTATTCTTAAAATGCTAACAGAATTATCAGATTTCAAACTTCAATTATTGAGTTCTTCAGCTTTTCAGAAGGGCAGGAAATAGAACAGGTATTCAGTTAAGGTCTCTGCCATGGAGAGCTTGAGGATAATTCGTGAAAGTCACTTCCCTGCAGCTGTCAACCCAAGAGTAATGACTTCTGGCTACTTCAGACCTGAGGTCATTTCCAACCAGCACAAGTTTCCATGTGTTCACTTTCTCTGATCTATACTTTATGTTCAGTTATTCAGGGGGTTCATTTCTCTGAGAGTTGAAGGAATAGAGAAAGGGATTTAAGAAGGGAAAAAAAACCAAAGACACAATTCCATATTCTGTATGGCATACAGTAGAAAGGCTGTTTGATACTTCTACACACATCTCCCTGATGCTTGTGAGAATATAAGGTTAACCACTGCCAAATAATTCTGTGTTAAAGACAATGATGCCTTTTATAAGAAAAAGACATGGGAAATCTCACGTGTGCACATGCATAAACAGTTATCAGTTATCAAAATTTTAGAAATGAATCTTCTTGAAACAATATTATCATTCCTTTCTCAAAGAGACAGCAGGTTTCCTTCTCTTTTTTGAACTTGGAGGGAAATGTCACTCCAATTTCAATAGGCCTGGTTATTTTCTAGCCCACTAAAAAAAAATTCCCCAAAGAATTATCTGCTTATCAGAGATGGTCCTTAAATATCTCTGCTTTGACCCCTCCATAACATATTTTTCAGCTTTCTTTCCAAAAGGATCTGGAATTAGTTAAAATTTCTGAACTAAAGTCTTGGAAACTAGAGTTCTTGGTACATGGAGGGCCCATTCGAAAAAAAAAAAAACAAGATCTGGATACAGTCATGCTCCGTTCAGCAGGATGTATGGTCTTCTGGAGGTTTGTGGATTGACTCATACTTCCTGATGTGCTGGCTTTATGCAGATTTGTTCACTGGCAAAATGCCATACAGATGTAGGAATAGTGAGTACTTTTAGAATTAGAGTGATGACGGCTCTATATAGCTAAAAGAACTGATGAAATTTGTATAGAATTATTTAAAAAGTGGCTAAGCAGTGAAATAGAGCTAGGATGATCACAAAAGGGGGAAAAACACACAGAAAACACTAAGCAAAAACCAAACAGCTGATTCTCTGGCCTTTCAGATGAAAGGTTTCACCAACGTTGTGTGGATTTGTTACTTAACGCCAAGCCAGATGTGACTATATGAGTTTAATAATTGTAAATATTTTACTGTTAAATTCACTTATAGTAAGCATATAGATTGTGAATAATTCATTCACATGGGATCGGCAAATCTCAAGGAATATTTTACTTATGTTTATTAAATCTTGAAAGAATCACTTCAGATGTTAAAAAGAAGAACTACAGTCAAAATTCTGGACTTCAGAATGGGTAAAACTGGAAGGTGCTTTTTATGGATTGCAAGTCTGAACAGTCTATTAGTGGAATTTTACTTTATAAGGATGTTAGAAGTTGATAATTCTAGAAAGTTTTAAGTGGTAGGTCATGTGAACTATTTTACTTGTTTCAAATATTCAGTTTTAACCAAAACTCAATCAGGTTTGAACTTTTATGTTTTACTTTAATGCTTGTCCACAGGATCAGCAAGGGCTGGTCTCCCAAGACAATTTCAAAGGCTTTTGCCTCTTCCCTTTTCTCCTCCTTGTAGTGTGCTTTTCCTACATTAACTTTCCCAGTTCTCTTTTGTCCTCTTCAAGTTTTACATGGGATAAATGAAGAGAAAGGAATTAAATAAATTCTTTATATACTAAAATTCTGCTTTTTGCTATCAATCAAAATTACAAATGCACATAACTTTGACCCAGCAATATTACTTCTAGGAATGCATCCCAAATATATTTGCCCATGGGCAAAATAACACTTGCAAGGTTAGTGGTAATAGAGAGAAGACTAAAAGTGACCTAAAATGTCCATCAATAGGGGATTATTTGAATGAATGATAGATCATCTGTCTTTGAAATATTTAACATATTTTGGGATTTTCTTTGTGCATGAACAAATTATATCTGGAAATGTACACAAGAAACTGATAATATTAATTGCTTCTAGGGATGGGGAATTTGATCACTGGTGGACTAGCTGTTTTTGGGGGCGAGGGGTACATGATCCAGGAATCAAAGACCATGGGGTTCTCCCACATGGAAGGCAAGCATTCTACCATTGAACCACCTGTGCACCCTGATTGACAGGTTTTAAAAGAGATATTTTTATGAGCTATCAAATAATTTCAAGTTTCAAAAGTAATACATTAGCTTAATTACTATTAAAGACACAAAACAAAGATGTATTAAGGGAAGTACTATCTCCCATATCCTCCACACCTTTCTCCTTGCTCACACAATCACATAGATACAAGTATGTATATATGTATAGATATACATATGCAGCATAGGAAAGAGCTTTATTCATTTATTTGTGCTAACATAGAATCTTTATACAAATTATGCAAAATGTTCATTTTTCACTTAAAAATGTAACATGAGGATTCAGAGAGAGCAGAGCAGAATGACAGCCAGGAGAAGCAGAGTCAACCAATCAGCAACCTTTGAAGATGCAGAAGGAAAATGCCTCCCGGGGAGCTTCATGAAATAGGAAGGCAGGAGAAGAAGCTAGCAGATGACCCCATGTTGACCATGTGCCTTTCCAGATGAGAGAGGAACCCTGACCGTGTTCACCGTGTGCCTTTCCAGATGAGAGAGAAACTCTGACTGTTTTTGCCATGTGCTTTCTCACTTGAGAGAGAAACCCTGAACTTCATCAGCCTTCTTGAACCAAGATATCTTTCCCTGGATGCTGTTGATTGGACATTTCTATAGACTTGTTTTAATTGGGACATTTTCTTAGCCTTAGAACTGTAAACTAGCAACTTATTAGATTCCCCTCTTTAAAAGCCATTCTGTTTCTGGTATATTGCATTCTGGCAGCTAGCGAACTAGAACAGATTTTGGTACCAGAGAGTGGGGTGCTCCTGCTGTTTGCAAACACCAAACATGTTGGAACAGCTTTTTAAATGGATAAGGGGAAGATTTTGAAGGAACTATGAAGAGAATGATGGAGAAGTCCTGGAGTGCTTGAAGAGACTGTTGGTGTAAACAGAACCACTGCCAATCTGGACAAAGGGGGACACAAAAAGGACAAATTGGAGTTTGCAGAGTGAGAACCATGGAAGTTCAGGTCTGAAGCCAAGAAGCCTTGGGCCAGGAGAGTGGACCCGCTCAGAGGGTGAGTTTGCCCTGAGGGCAGAGGATGAGTCTCCCATCGTATTGCAGTGGAAGAGTTGTGCCACCTCAGGCCTTTGAGAAGGTATAGCATGCTCCTTGGGGACTGGGGAGAGCCTGGCTGCCACTACATGGGGAGGTTGAGCATGTGCCCCAGAAATGGCAGAGAGCCCAGGTATGGCCCTGATGCTTGGAGAGGGTGGAGCTGAGAAAAAAGTGGTCTCCTCAGTGTCCCCCAAGGTTGATTCAGAAAGAGGCGGGCCACTGCATAGGCCCTTGGAAAGGGTGGGACTGCCACTTTCTAAAGCTGAAGGATAAATGACTTTCAGACTTTGAAATTCAATGGCATTTGCCCTGCAGGTTTTCAAAACTGCTTGGGTCCTGTGACCCCTGTGTTCCTTCCATACAGAAATGTGTATATGTATCCCATGACTGTTCCTCCTTTGTATGTTGGTAGCAAATAACTTGTTATGATTTTTCAAAGGTCCAGAAACAAAGGGGAATTTGCCTGCACACAGAACATGCTTGTACCTAACTTTGATGAGACTTTGCACTGGTTTTAATCTGTATTGCATTTGATCGTTACTGAAATGCTTCAAAGGTTTCTGATATTGTTATGAAATTAACGTATTTTGTATATGGGGAAAACATGTCTTTTTTAGGGTCCAGAAGGTGGAATGTGCTGGTTTGAAATGATGTGTGTACCCTAGAAAAGCCATGTTTTAATCAAAATCTCATTTTATAAAGGCAGAATAATCTCTATCCAACATTGTATGTTTGAATCTGTAATTAGATCATCTCCCTGGAGATATGATTTAATCAAGAGTGGTTGTTAAACTGGGTTAGGTGATGACATGTCTCCACCCATTTGGGTGGGTCTTGGCTAGTTTCTGAAGTCCTATAAAAGAGGAAAAATTTTGGAGAATAAAAGCGATTCAAAGAGAGCAGAGCAGAATGACATAGCCATGAGAAGCAGAGTCCACCAACCAGCAACCTTTGGAGATGAAGAAGGAAAATGCCTCCCACGGAGCTTCATGAAACGGGAAGCCAGGAGAAGAAGATAGCAGATGACTCCATGTTCGCCATGTGCCTTCCAGATGAGAGAGGAACCCTGACTGTGTTTACCATGTGCCCTTCCAGATGAGAGAAACCCTGACTGTTCGCCATGTGCCTTTCTCACTTGAGAGAGAGACCCTGAACTTCACCGGCTTTCTTGAACCACTGTCTGAAGAATGGGATGAAGATATGTCAGAAGTCTCTGGATCATTCTGTTTGATAATGTGAAATTCTCCAGTGTTGAGTGTGGTGTTCAACAATTTCCCTTGAGACTCTAAAAGCTTTGGGAAGCATTTCCGTTCTTAAAATTAGATGCCAAACAATGATCTGAATACTGATTTTCTGACTTTCTTATTTCTTTGTGAGGGGTCTAGTCAGCATTAGCCAAGATGAGTTCAGATCTCTTTCGAATGTGTAAGCTGAAGATCTTTGCTTTGCTCATTTCAGCACATTCACTGGAGAGTGATTCATTTGTATTATAAAAGAGCGACTTGAGAGGAAAAATGGCCACAACTTTTAAAGGGTAGATTCATTTTTGCTTCATGCCAGACCGTGTCAGGAGTGAAGAGCTTTTAGATGAAAGACTTTTAAATTGTGATAACTGCCTGCCTTCTGCAATAACCATTGCAGAAGTCCTCCCCATTATCAACTTCATATAAGACTTGGGGTATAAGTTGGAAGGCAATTGTAAGATAGTTCCCAAATTGACTTTAATATTGAAGATTCAATTAGACACATTGCTTTGACCTTGTTTGCATAGCTGTTGAAATGCGTGTTCTTTGAAAGGATCTTGCCTATGAAGTGCAACAAGGAGCAGAAAAAAATCCAAGTGAAACCTTATGATTCTTCACATTATATATAGCCTTATCATCCAGCTTGTTTCTTTTAAAACAGAAATATTAGTATGTATCAATAACAATTCTGATTCAATAATTTAATGAATGGGCTCATCTTTTTAGAGTTTAACTTGATTGTCTATAATTGAATTTGTAGTTCCTAGAACTTTGGAACATCGACCTAGCTGTCTCTGTAGCCTTAGTATGTGATTTATGTTTGCTTTTATTTTCACAAATATACTATCTCCTCTATTCCAAAAAAACAAAATGTAACATGGGAATCTCTCCATGTCTGAAGACAGAGATGTATGTCTTTATTTCTTTTTTTAACGTGAACTGTATCATATATTTTTAAAGGATACAATGTAATTGTGCAACATAAAGGATGATGCACTAAACTATGAGCCTCTCATCTTAAGAAATTAAATATTAGTAATACTTTCAAACTCCCTGGGTGTCTTTCTCAAATTTCAACGCCCATCCCAAGCTCATCAGAAGTTACCATTAGCCTAAATTTAGTGTGAATCTTTCTTGTTTTTCTTTATAGTTTTACCACATATGTATGTATCCTCAACAACATATTGCTTATTAGAGAGGCTAGAGGGAAGTGCCTGAAACTGTAGAGCTGTGTTCCAGTAGCCATGTTTCTTGAAGATGACTGTGTAATGATATTGCTTTTGCACTGTGACTGTGTGATTGTGTAAACCTTGTTCTGATGTTCCTTTTATCTGCAGTATGGACAGACAAGTAAAAAATATGGATTAAAAATAAATAAGTAATGCAGGGAACAAATGTTAAAATAAATTGGGTAGAGGGAAGGACTAGTGGTCAATGACAGAGGGGTAAGGGATATGATATGTATGAGTTTTGTTTTTTTTTTCTTTTTATTTCTTTTTCTGGGGTGATGTAAATGTTCTGAGAAATGATCATGGTGATGAATATACAACTATGTGATGATATTGTGAACCATTGATTGCACACCAAGTATGGAATGTTCATACATTAAGAATGTTCATATTGTATGTTGATTGATTTTATTACTAAAAATAATATTGCTTAGTTTTTCTTATTTGGGGAATTTTATTTAAATGAAAACATATTCTATATTATCTTTTGTGATTTATGCTTTTTGCCTAATGTTAATTTTGAAATTCATCCATGTTAATAAATATAACTGTGCTTCATTTATTTTTATTCCTATATAGTATTTCTTTGTATGAATACACCACAATTTATTTCTCCAATCTCCAATCACTGGATATTTGGGTTATTTGCAGATTTTACTCTGAAAACCAGTACAGACATTCTTGAACATGTCTGGTACATATCTGTAAAAGTTTCTCTAGGACAGCAGATCTCAAAGTGTGATTCCAAGACCCCTGAGGGTCCCAAGACAGAGTCAGGAGCCACAAGGTCAAAACTATTTTCATAATAAATGAAATGCTCTTTGCCTTTTTCACTCTTTCTCTTATGAGAGTGCAATAAACTTTTCCAGAGGCTACAGGATATATGAGGACATATATATGTCCTTGACAGCAAATGAAATGTGTACTATGTATTCTTCTGCTTTAAATATTAGTTCTAATTTCTAAAAGGGACGGCAAATGTCTGTAGTTATCATCCACATAAACAAATGATCTTTGGGATCTTCAATGATTTGTAAGACTATAATGGGAGCCTGGGACCAAAAAATTTGAGAAGCAGTAATCTAGGGTGTATATTTAGGAATGAATTGTTGAATCATAAGGTAGTTAGACTCTTCATTGTGATGGTTAACTTCATGTGTCAACTTGGTCCAGATTATGGTGTCCAGTTGTTTGGTCAAGCAAGTACTGCCCTGATTATCACTATGAATCTATTTTGCAGACTTAAATCATTAGTAAATGGATTGTTTCTATGGCTAACTACATGTATTCAATTGAGGGGATTGTATTTAACAATGAAAAAAGTCTCATGCAATTAGTTGAAGGCCTTAAGAGGGGAAGTGATGATTTCAGCAGTCAGAAAGGAGAATTTCCATCTCTACCTCAGCCAGCCAAATTCTCTTGGAAAATTCATCATACACTTTCACTGGAGTTCCCAGTTTGTGGCTTGCTGTATGGAATTTGGACTTTCCTATCCCCACAATAGCATGAGTTATTTCCTATTAAAAACCTCATAATATTTATATTATATATATGTATATATACACATACATATATATATATATATATCTCCTGTCAGAAAACCAAGACTAATACAGATTTTTTGAACTGGGAGTGGTTCTTGAGAAATAGGATCTTAAGGATGAGATTTCTGAGTTGGTTTTGGGGTTTTAGAATTGGTTTTGATTAAATTCAATGACACTAATAACTCTATTTCCAACAATCAAGATGGCACTGATAGGTCATAGTGTGAGTTGGCAATAGAGATATGCAAAATATCAACACTGGATATGGCTTCTCAAATGCTTATAAGAGATAAAGCTCTGGATAAAAGAGTTTTTGGCAACTTAACAGGGTTTTGTGGTGTTTAAAAGTATAATGATGTTTTTGATTGGTTGTTTCTAAATATGCAGGGTACAGTTATAAAAGAAAGGAATGAGCTCCAGCCTTCAAATTCCCACCTTAATAACTGTACGAAGGACATGAAAGTTTCTCTCTGTGCCTTGAAGAAAAATCTTATTTCATTTAGCCACAGACTTTTGATTTTTGAAAATCAGACCCAGGGTCTTATTGTGCAAGTTGCTGAATTACAATGTAAATTGAATTCCCAATCTTGCAGGATGCCTTCTACTAAAATGAGGACATTGAATGGAAAGGAATGGGATCCTGAAAAGTGGAATGGGGGCATATAAGTTGACAAAAATAACCCTAAGTTCTGCTGAGGCTTTGCCAGATAAATCTTCAATGGTCTGCCTGAGTAATCAGTCACCCAAATTCCTGTCTTCCTTGAGAAATCAGCCATCCAATTCCTACCTGAAGAGATAACCCTGATGTGCCTGCTAAACTTGTAACTACCTCTTCTGTGGGAAAAGCTTTCACACCTCTGTCTGAAGATATTAATCCTGTTTCACCAAATGAAACTGCAATGTAATTCTCTGAGGTAGTTGGCTTGCAAGATACTTCTAATTCTTCTCATGATCCAGCCCAACCACTTCTCTTTTCTTCCAGACCTATAACAAGACTGAAGTCCCAAAAGGCCTGAAAAGGTAAGGCACAAGGTATGACAGGGAGAGATACACTATACTACTAAAGAACTGCATGCTTTTTCCAATTTATATGCACAGAAATCAGGGAAATATGCATGGAAATGAAAAGAGTTGTGGGATAATGATGAAAGAAACATAACATTGGCTCAGGCTCAATTTATTTATATGAGCCCATTAAGTAGGGATTCTGGATTCAGTGTTCAAGCTTGAGGGTTAGAAAGTTTGCCAACAAATTGTTAGGGTGATTGGCTGAAGCATGGGCCAATTTCAGCCTACATTGCATGAAATTGAAATGCTAGAACTGTGCTGGATTAATATAGATGAGGGGATTCAAAGGCTTAGAGAGATTGGAATGCTAGAATGGATTTACCATGTAAGACTTGCTCACCCACCCCAGGAATGTCCAGAGGACACAACTTTCACCAGGACTGTGAGGAATAAATTTGTAAGACTAACTCCATCATCCCTGAAGTGTTCTGTGGTTGCTTTTCTCTGTCAGATCTTACAGTGGGAACTGCTGTCACTGAATTTGGATCCTTAAATACAATGGGGAAGATGGGATCTTGTGTAGGCAGAAACTACATGAAAGGCCTTAATCAACAAAGATTAGGTAGTTGTGGCTTCCATAATGGACAACAGAGTCAAAGTAGTAATCAAAATAGTCTGACTCATAGGGACCTATGGCATTGACTAGTTGATCATGGGGTACCTAAAAATAAAATAAATAAAATAAAATAAATAAAATTTACCTAGTAAATTCCTACTTGATTTGTATATGCAGAAGAGTTCAAGGTCAAGTGAACAAAATAGCAACTTGGATCACAATAACAGTCATGGCCCACATTTTTCCATGTGCATTGGGGAAAAGGAAAGGATCAGACATTTGGGGGATTACAAGACACTGGCTCAGAAGTGACATTAATTCCAGGAGAACCAAAATGTCACTGTGGTTCATAATCCAGGGTAGGAACTTATTGAGGTCAGGCAATCAATGGAATTTTAGCTCATATCCATCTCACAATGGATTCAGTGGACCCTTTATTCCATCTGTGGCTATTTCTCCTTTTCCAGAATGCAAAAGGAAGTACTCGCCAAATGGTACCCATCTTGTCCCCCTGATTTATGCAATGAGGCCTATTACTTTAGAAAAGTCCAAGTGGAAGCCACTAGAACTGCCTCTACCCAGTAAAATAGTAAATAAAAACCAATATCACATTCTTGAGGGAATGCAAAGATTAGTACCACCATCGAAGACTTGAAGGACACAAGGTGGCAATTCCCACCACATCCCTATTCAACTCTCCAGATGGATCTTGGAGGATGACAGTAGGTTATCATAAACTTAACCAGGTGGTGACTCCAATTGCAGCTGCTATTTCAAATGTGGTATCATTGCTTGAGCAGGTCAGTACATCCCCTGGTATCTGGTATACAGCTATTGATCCAGCAAATGCCTTTTTTCAATTGCTGTTAGGAAAGATCACCAGAACCAGCTTGCTTTCAGCTGGCAAAGCTAGCAATACACTTTCACCATCCTACCTCAGGGTTATATCAACTTTCCAACCTTACATCATAATCTAATCCACAGGGAACTTGATCATTTCTCCCTCCCATAAGACATGCTGATCTGTTATATTGATGAAATCATGTTGATTGGACATAGTGAGCAAGAAGTGGCAACTACTCTAGACTCATTGGAAAGGTATTTGCATGTCAGAGAATGGGAGATAAATCCAACAAAATACAGACTTTTCACCTCAGTGAAATTTCTAGATGTACAGTGGAGCATGTCAAGATACCCCTTCTAAGGTGAAGGATAAACTGTTGCATATGGCCCCACCTGTGACAAAAGAGGAGGCACAACACCTAGTTAGCCTCTTTGGATTTTGGACTCTGCAAATTTCTCATTCGGGTATGCTACTCTGGTCCACTTACCTAGTGACTGGAAAAGGTGCTACTTTTGAGTTGAAATTGGAACAAGGAGACGTTCTGCAACAGGACCAGGCTATTGTACAAGCTACTCTGCCACTTGGGCCATATGATCCAGTAGATCCAATGGTGCTGAGAGTGTCAGTGGTAAATAGAGATGCTGTCTGGAACCTTTGGAAGACCCCTACAGGTTCACAATGCAAACCCTTAGGATCTTTAAGCAAAGCCTTGCCATATTCTGCAGATAACTACTCTCCTTTTGAGAAAGAACTTTTGGCCTGCTATTGAGTCTAAGGAGAGACCATGAGACCTGAGTTACCTATCATGAACTAGATATTGACTGGCACACCAAGCCATAAATTTGGTTGAAATTTAACAAAGAAAAGTAACAAAATAAAGTTTCAGTAGCTAAGAGATTTCAAATAGAGTTGAGAGGCTATTCTGAAGGTTACTCTTATGCAAGCTTCAGCTAGATCTTGCAAATTGCCACAGTATACCAAGCCCCAATCAACAGTATTCCTGTAAACACTAAAGAATGTCCAGGGCTCAATCTGAAGCTCTATAAAAGTTTCACTCACTAAGTTTATTTTTCAGAAACCTAATACTTCCAGGTTGTTTCTTTGCCAGATAAGCCCTGAAATCCAGAGGTACCAGTCTCTCCAAGAGCATCAACCAGTTGCATCCCCCCTACCCCATAATGCTGAACCCCCTTTACAACATGAAGAAGTTAGAATGGTCACTGCCCAAATATACCTAAAGATTGGGAGAAGCATCAGATAAGAGGGAGGTAACAGAGAAATTAACATTTAATAAATGAGTGTGACTACTGAATCATCATATTAATATTTCTTTTTAGTCTCCAGTGTATTAAAGCAGCTATAGGGAAATGCCTGAAATTGTGGAACTATAACCCATACCATACTTTGAAATTTGTTCTATACCTACTTGTTAAAATGTACTTTGAAATTTATCACTTTTTTTGTATATATATTTCACAATTAAAAATGTTTTAAAAAATAATAATCAATCATAAAAAAGTTGGGTGTGCACAGCAGCACTCCATCATAAAATGGAAATGATATATATGAGATGGGCTTGAGCAGTCCTGAAAGCACAAGTAAGTTACATGAGGAAGTGCTCATGGCCCCCACTCCTGCCACATTACCTCCTCTTTCCCAGCCCATAGCTGTGATCTCTTGGGGGAGTTCATTATGATCAGCTGACTGAGGAAGACAAAATTTGGACCTGATTTACAGATGGTTCTTCATGATTTACAGTTACCACCCAAAAGTGGACAGCTGCAGCACTACAACCCCATTCTGGGATACCCTGAAGGACAGTGGTGAAGGGAAATCATCCCAGTGGGCAGAACTTCAGCAGTGCACCTGGTTGTTCATTTTGCTTGGAAGAAGAAAGGGCCAGAAGTGCATTTGCATACTGAATCATGGACTGCCACTGCCAACAGTGGTTTTGCTGGATGGTCAGATACTTGGAAACAAGATTGGCAATTTGGGCAAAGGAGCCTCTGGGATAAAGTTACATGGACTGACATTTTTGAGTGGGGAAAAAAAAACATGAAGATATTTGTGCCCCATGTGAATATTCACTAGAAATATTTAGCAGAAAAATATTTTAATAATGCAGTGGATAGGATACCAGTTGGTCTCTTTTCACAGTCACTCGTCTCATTGCCCAATGGGCTCATAAACAAAGTGGCCATAGTGGTAAGGATAGAAGTTGTGCATGGGCTTAGCAACATGGACTTCCACTCACCAAGGTCAACTTGGATACAGCCACTGCTGAGCACCCAATCTGTCAGCAGCAGAGACCAACACTCAGTCCCTGATATGGCACCATTCTCTGGGGTGATCAGCCTGCTATCTGGTGGCAGGATGATTACATTGGACCACTTCCATCATGGAAGGGGATTTGTTCTAATTGGATTAGACACATATTCTGGATATGGGTTTGCCTTCCTTGCAGGCAATACTTCTACTAAATCTACCATCTGTTGTCTTACAGAATACCTTACCACCATCGTGGTTGTATTAGTCAGGATTCTCTAGGGAAGCAGAATTGCCAGGAGGTATCTATAAATATGAGATTTGTAAAAGTGTCTCATGCAACTGTGGGAATGCAAGAGTCCAAAATCTGTGGGGCAGACTATTAATTTGACAGCTCTGATGAAGTGTCTCAACAAACTCCACAGGAGAGGCCTGCTGGCTGAAGAAACAGTAAAAATTCTCTCTTCTCCCTTAAGTCTTCAACTGATTGGATCAAGCCCAGTTGATTGAATTATGTCCCTTACACACCCTTAGTTGGCCATAGATGTAATCAGCCACAGCAGCAATCAACTGACTGATGATTTAATAACCAGACTTCTGGTTTATCAGCCAGTCACAAAATATCCTTGCAGCAATGTTTAGGCCAGTCTTTGTCTGATCAGGCAACTGAGCACCACCACGTGACCCGTTGATACCAGAACCTAATCATCACAATGGTATTCCATGTTTCTGGTCAAGGAACCCACTGTATGGCAAATGAAGTGCAGGAATGGGCACATGCTCATTGAATTCACTAATATTATCATGTTCCCCATCATCCTGAAATAGCTGCATTGAGAGAAGTGTGGAATGGCCTTTTGAAGACTCAATTATGGCATCAACTAGGTGGTAATACTTTGCAGGGCTGGGTAAATGTTCTCCAGGAGGTGGTGTATACTCTAAATCAGCATTCACTCTATGGTGCTGTTTCTCCTATAGCCAGGATTCACAGATCCAGAAATTGAGGGGTGGAAATGGGAGTGGCTGCACTCACTATTAACCCTAGTGATCCACTAGAAAAATTTTTGCGTCTTGCCCCTAAAACCTTAAGCTCTGCCAGACAACAGGTCTTAGTTCCAAAAAAGGTGTGCTTCCCCTAGGAGACACAACAATTATTTCATTAACTGGAAGTCAATGGAAAACTCAGCAACCTAAATCCAGGCAGGACTACTAATGACCCAGGAACTTCAATAATGAAGGTTTGTGTCCCCATAACAGGCAAAGAACCACAGCCAGCTGAGTGCTTGCTGAGGGTAAAGGGAACATGGAATGGGTAGTGGGCAAGGGTTGTTATAAATATGAGTTACAATCATATGACCAGTTATAGAAATGAGGATGTTAATGGTTATGGATGTTTCTTCCTTGTTTTGAGTATACTTGTATATATACATAGAGCAAATGTCTTTCTTTCCTATCTTATCCTCTTATCAAATGTCATAAGTTGTATTAAGTTCATGTAATAGCATTTAAGTTACAACATATGAAGTTTAAACATAAATTTTACCCAAGGAATTCCACCCTATTCTGGGGAAAGTGAGTGTGAATCCTGTTGTATGCAGGACAGTTGAGTATTGTTGGTGAAAATATGACCGTTATTGTTTTTATTTAGAAATTTAGTACGGTATAAAGAGATGTGTATGGGTGCCAAGTTGACTAGGGGTGGATTGTGATGGTTAAGTTCACGTGTCAATTTGGCCAGGTTATGGTGTCCAGCTGATTATTACTGTGATGATATTTCATAAATTTAAATCATCATTAAGTTGATTGCATCTATAGCTGATTACATCTACAATTAACTGAGGAGATTACCTTCAACAATGAGAGATGTTTCATCCAATCAGCTGAAGGCGTTAAAGGAAGAGTTGATTTTTTCTTCAGCCAGAAATGAGAATTTCCATTGCTCCTTCAGCCAGCCAGCTTCTCCTGGGAAAGTCATCAAAAACCTTCATTAGCATTCCCAGCTTGTGGCCTTCTCTAGAAAATTTGGACTTGCCCATCCACATATCTTGCAGTTATGTGAAGTTTTCTCATTCTTCATATGGGTTTCTTGTGGCTTCTCTCTTTTTTCTTCATCATTTTTCCCTTTCTTTTTCCCACCCCAATTATTTACCTTGGTATTACTGTGGTATTGTTGATATCTTCCTGTTAAACATAACTCATAGCATGCATAGTGGTTCCCCCCCCATATGCCAATATTATGAACTCTTTGTGCAAGATTCATACCCTTGAAGTAGTTCATGCAAGAATTTATTTATATTTTTAATGTTAATCAGTGAGATACATGGCTCTATTTAACCCGTTTAAATCATGTTCACCTTTAACATGGCAATAGTACTTATAGACACACTAATGAACTGCCATCATTATTATCCATTTCCTTACACTTAAGTTCAACCTCATTAGCTAACTGTTCACCCATCTCTACCATCCATGTATCTCTAGGTCCCCTATATTCTGTATTTTAAGTTTACCTTTATGAAAGTCATGAAAGCAAAATAACACAGTATCTATCATTTTGTGTCTGGCTTGCTTCACTCAGCATTATGTCTTCAAGGTTCATTCATGTTGTCATATGCTTCAGGACATCATTTTGTTTTACTGCTCCATAACATTCCATCATTTTATATATATATATACACACCACATTTTGTTTATACACTCATCTGTTGATGGGCATTAGGATTGTTTCCATCTTTTGACAACTATGAATAATGCTGCTAATGAACATCAGTGTGCAAATGTCTTTATGTCACTGGTTTCAGCTCTTCTGGGTATATACAGAGTAGTGATATTGCTGGTCATACAGTAACTTGATATTTAGTTTTCTAAGGAACCATCAAACTGGCTGTACAATTATATGTCCCCACCAGCAGTGCATATGTCCCAATTTCTCCACATCCTCTCCAACATTTGTAGTTTCCTCTTTGTTCAATAGCAACCATTTTTAAAGGTGTGAGGGGCTATCTCATTATAATATTGATCTGCATTTCCCTTATAGCTAATGAAAATGAACATCACTTCATGTGCTTTTCAGCCATTTGTATTTGCTCTTCAGAAAATATCTATTCATATCTTTAGTGCATTTTATAATTGGATTGTTTCTTCTTTTGTTGTTGAGTTGTATGGTTTCTTTATATACATAGGATATAAACCTTTATGCAATATGTGATTTCCAAATATATTCTCCCATTGAGTTGGTTGCCTCTTTACCTTTTTGACAAAGTCTTATGGGGCAAAAAAAGTATTTGATTTTGAGGGGTTCCAATTTATCTATTTTTCTTTCATTGCATATGCATTGACTGTAAAATTTAGGAAGCTTTCTCCTATAGTTAGGTCTTGAAAATGTTTCCCTATATTTTCTTCCAGGAGTTTTATGGTACCAGTTCTTATATTTAAGAGGTTGTTCCACTTTCAATTAATTTTTGTATATGCTGTTAGGTAAGGGTTCTGTTTCATTCTTTTGGCTGTTGATATCTAGTTCTCCCATGCCCATTTATTGAAAAGATTGTTTTGTCCCACTTCAGTGGATTTGGAGGCCTTGCTGATGATCAATTGGCCATAGATTCAGCAGTCTATTTTTGCACTCTCAATTTGATTCCATTGGTCAATGCTTCTATTTTTGTGCCAGTACTGTCCAGGAACATTTCTTGAAGAGAGTATTTGTCCCTCATTGAATGAACTTTTGTTAAAAATCAGTGGCCCTACTTGTTAAGGTTGATTTCTGAACTCTCAGTTTGATTCTATTGGTTTGCATGTCTTTACTTGTACCAGTACCATGCTGTTTTTTTTATTAAGAAATATTCACGTGCACATATCCTATACATAGAGTGCAATCAATGACTCACAATATCATCATATAGTTGTGTATTCATAGCCATGATCATTTTTTAGAACATTTGCATAACTCCAGAAAAAGAAATAAAAAGAAAAAAACTCATAAATACCATACACCTTACACCTCCCTCTCATTGACCACTAGTGTTTCCATCTACCCAATTTGTTTTACCCTTTGTTTCCCCTGTTATTTATTTCTTTTTATCCACATTTTTTACTCATCTGTCCATACCTTGGATATAAAGAGCATCAGACACAAGGTTTACACAATCACACAGTCACATTGTAACTGTTATTTCTTTATACAAGGCTACTGGAATCCTGCTCAACAGTTTCAGGTACTTCCCTCTAGCCACTCCAGTACACTGTAAACTAAAAAGGAATCTCTACATAATGCATAAGAATAACCTCCAGGATAACCTCTTGACTCTGAAATCTCTTGGCCACCGAAACTTTATTTTTTTTCATTTCATTCCCCTTTTGGTCAAAAAGGATTTCTCAATCTCTTGATGCCAGGTCCTGGCTTATCCCAGAATTTCTGTCCAATGTTGCAGGGAGATTATACCTCTGGGAATTATGTCCCATGTAGGAGGGAGGGCAATGAATTCACTGCTGAATTGGCTTAGATAGAGAGCAACAAAAGAGGTTCTCTGGGGGTGACTCTGAGGCCTAATTTTAAATAAGCTTAGTGTATCCTTTGTAGGAATAAGTTTCATAGGGGTAAACCCCAAGATTGAGGCCTCAGTCTATTGATTTGATTTGTCCCTCCTGCTTGTGAGAATATCAGAAATTCTCCAAATGGGGAAGTTGAATATTTCCTCCTTTCTCCCCATCCCCCCAAGGGGACTTCGAAAATACTTAATTCACTGCCCAGATCACTCTGGAATTTATCCAGGCACCACTAACCTAGACACACCAACAAAACCTCATGCCCCATAAAACAAGATTCCATGTCCTTGTGTCCAACTAAACTGACCATACAAGTTAAATTAGGAAATATACTATCCAAAATATAAATTTTACACCCAATAAACATCTATCCCTTTAGTCCCACACAGAAGTTGAAGTTTTAAAATATGGACAATAACATCCTTTATCCAGTCTTTTGATATGCCTTAGTCCTACCCAGATCATCTTCATTCATATCTATAACTCAATGTTTGGTCACTTTTTCAACTTTTTAAACAGTTCCTGTATAGAGTACTGCTGACTGTCATAGCTTCAGAGCTCTAACTTTGAGTCTCAGGTGTCACATAAATACTCGAAGTTTCTGGGAAAGACTGTGTCATATCCAAACAGCTCAGTATCTCAGAATTTAGAATTAACAATTACACCTCCTGAATATATGTGACTGCTATAAGAGCTTACAATCTAGGTCCCCTTACATAAGCCACAACCTACAACCCATGCTCTTGATTTTTGTTCACCAAAATTTTATATTATAATTAGTCCATATGATAGGGGCATGATAATATTTGTCTTTTTGTTCCTGACATTTCATTCGACATACAGCACTTAAGGTTCATTCACCAATTTGCATACCTCAGAACTTCATTTCTTCTCACAGCCACTCAGTAGTCCATTTATGTATACACCATAGTTCCCCTTTCCATTCTTCAATCGTTGTACCCTTAGGCCACCTCCATTCATGGTGGATTGGGAGCACTGCCACCAGAAACACCAATGTGCAAATGTCCATTCATGTCCCCACACTCAGTTCCTCCAGGTATATCCTGAGCATCAGTGTTTTAGGATCATATGGCAAACCCACCCCTAGCCTCCTGTGGAACCACCACAATGCCCACCAAGGGGCTGCACCTCTCATTTCCCTACCAGTAGTGAATAGGCACATCTCTTTCTCCACATTTTCTCTAGCACTCATTTCTCTCTGTTCATTTTTAAACAGTTTTGCTCATACATCAATCAATCTAACCTAAGTGTATAGACATGCCTTCACCACCATATTCTATCTGAAGACATTTTCTTTTCTTCCACAAAGAATCCATATCCCTTTCCCAATACCCTCACTTGCTGACATTTAGTTTTGGCATAATGCATTTGTTATCTTCAGTGGAAGCATATTACAATATTACTGTTGACTATAAACCCTAGCTTTCGTTGATTGTACTTTTTCCATATATTATCTATTTTGAATACCCTGCAATACAGACATTCATTTGTTCTCCCTGATGCAAAAACATTTTTTAATTTATACATTTAATCACCATCATTATATACTCTAGGTATTCCTAAATTATTATTTCACTCAGTATAATGTCCTTAAGGTTCATTCAAGTTGTTACATGCCTCATGACTTTATTCTCTCTTACAGCTGCATAATATTCCATCATATGAGATTACCACAGTTTGTTTAGCCACTCATCCATTGATGTATATTTGAGCTGTTTCCATCTCCTGGCAATTGTAAATAATGGCTATAAATATTGGTGTGCAAATGTCCTTTTGTGTCCTTGCCCTCATGTCCTCTGAATAGATACCTAGCAATGGGATTGCTAGATCATATGGCAATTCTATACTTAGCTTCCTGAGTAACTGCCAAACTGCCTTCCAGAACAGTTGTACCATTTTAAATTCCTACCAACGGTGGATAAGTGTGCTTCTTTCTGCATATCTCCTCTAGCACTTGTCTTCTTTTTCTTTCTTTTTTGAATATGACTGGTTTAGTGGGTGTCAGATGATATCTCATTGTGGTTTTAATTTGCATTTCCCTAATAGCCAGTGAAGTTGAGCAGCTTTCATGTGCCTTTTGGCCATTTGTATTTCCTCTTCTGAGAAGTGTTTTTTCATGTCTTTTGCCCATTTCTTAATTGGGTTGTTTGTCTTTTTGTTGTTGAGTTGAAGAATTTCTTTATATATTCTGGATACTAAGCCCTTATTTGATATGTGGTTTCCAAATATTGTCTGTGCTGGTAGGATGTATGTCCCCTAGAAAAGCCATGTTTTAATCTAAATACCATTTCATAAAGGCAGAATAATCCCTATTCCATACTGTATGTTTGAAACTGTAATCAGATCATCTCCCTGGAGATGTGATTTAATCAAGAGTGGTTGTTAACCTGGATTAGGTGATGGCATGTCTCCACCCATTTGGGTGGGTCTTGATACATTTCTGGAGTCCTATAAAAGAGGAAATATTTTGAAGAATGAAGGAGATTCAGAGAGAGAAGAGCCTGCTGCAGCACCATGAAGCAGAGAGTCCATCAGGCAGTACTTTGGAGATGAAGAAGGAAAACACCTCCCAGGGAGCTTCATGAAACACGAAGCCAGGAGAGAAAGCTAGCAGATGACCCCGTGTTCACCATGTGCCCTTCCAGCTGAGAGAGAAAGTCCTGACTGTGTTTGCCATGTGCCTTCTCTCTTGAGAAAGATACCCTGAACTTCATCGGCCTTCCTGAACCAAGGTTTCTTTCCTTGAATGGGTGCCTTTGATTGGACATTTCTATAGACTTGTTTTAATTGGGACATTTTCTTGGCCTTAGAACTGTAAACTAGCAACTTATTAAATCCCCCCTTTTAGAAGTCATTCTGTTTCTGGTATGTTGCATTCTGGCAGCTAGCAAACTAGAACATTGTCTCTCACTGTGTAGGCTGCACTTTTACTTTCTTCTTCTTTTTTTTTATGAAGTTCAGGATTTCTCTGTCAACTGGAAAGTCACATGGCAAACATGGCAACATCTGCTAGCTTTCTCTCCTGGCTTCCTGTTTCATGAAGCTCCCCTGGGGGCATATTTAGTCTTCATCTCCAAAGATCTCTGGCTGTGTGGGCTCTGGTGTTCTTGCGGCTCTCAAGCTTTTTCCAAAATGCTTCCTCTTTTTTTTTTTTTTAATTGTCATTGAAGAGCTTTATTTAATACTTGTATTTGGCTCAATATTATCACATATTGTTTACATGCATAAATATTTGTAGAATATTTGCATTAAGATGCTATCCATTTCAGCACAGAATATTTCTGCACTAGATATTATTTTATTTTATTTTTATTTTTTATCAATTAAAAAAAATTAAATACCTCAACATTTAGAAATCATTCCATTCTACATATGCAATCAGTAATTCTTAATATCATCACATAGATGTATGATCATCATTTCTTAGTACATTTGCATCGATTTAGGAAAAGAAATAGCAAAACAACAGAAAAAGAAATAAAATGATAATATAGAGAAAAAAATAAAAATAAAAAATAAAAAAAAATAAAGAAAACAAAAAAAAACTATAGCTCAGATGCAGCTTCATTCAGTGTTTTAACATAATTCCATTACAATTAGGTAGTATTGTGCTGTCCATTTTTGAGTTTTTGTATCCAGTCCTGTTGCACAGTCTGTATCCCTTCAGCTCCAAATACCCATTATCTTACCCTATTTCTAACTCCTGATGGTCTCTGTTACCAATGACATATTCCAAGTTTATTCTCGAATGTCGGTTCACATCAGTGGGGCCATACAGTATTTGTCTTTTAGTTTTTGGCTAGACTCACTCAGCATAATGTTCTCTAGGTCCATCCATGTTATTACATGCTTCATAAGTTTATTCTGTCTTAAAGCTGCATAATATTCCACTGTATGTATATACCACAGTTTGTTTAGCCACTCGTCTGTTGATGGACATTTTGGCTGTTTCCATCTCTTTGCAATTGTAAATAATGCTGCTATAAACATTGGTGTGCAAATGTCCGTTTGTGTCTTTGCCCTTAAGTCCTTTGAGTAGATACCTAGCAATGGCATTACTGGGTCATATGGCAATTCTATATTCAGTTTTTTGAGGAACCACCAAACTGCCTTCCACAGTGGTTGCACCATTTGACATTCCCACCAACAGTGGATAAGTGTGCCTCTTTCTCCACATTCTCTCCAGCACTTGTCATTTTCTGTTTTGTTGATAATGGCCATTCTGGTGGGTGTGAGATGATATCTCATTGTGGTTTTGATTTGCATTTCTCTAATGGCCAGGGACATTGACTTTCTTGATGAAGTTCTTTGATGTACAAAAGTGTTTAATTTTGAGGAGTTCCCATTTATCTATTCCTTTCCTTCAATGAGTGTTCTTTGGATGTAAGATCTAGAAAACTGCCACCTATTGCAAATTTTATAAGATATTTTCCTACATTTTCTTCTAAAAGTTTAATGGTCTTAGATCCAATGTTTAGGTCTTTGATCATTTTGAGTTAATTTTTTGTAAGGTGTGAGATATGGATCCTCTTTCATTTGTTTGCATATGAATATCCAATTCTTCAAGCACCATTTATTGAAGAGGCTGCTCTGTCCCAGATCAGTTGATTTGACTGCCTTATCAAAGACCAGTTGTCTATAGATGAGAGGGTCTATATCTGAACACTTTATTTGATTTCATTGGTCAGTATACCCATCTTTATGCCAGTACCATACTGTTTTGACCACTGTAGCTTCATAATATGCCTTAAAGTCAAGTGGTGTGAAACCTCCCACTTCATTTTTCTTTCTCAAGATATTTTTAGCTATTCAGGGCACCCTTCCAAATAAGTTTGGTTATTGTTTTTTTCTATTTCTGCAGAGTAAGTTTTGTGGATTTATTTTATATTATTGCTTTGAATCTATAAATCAACTTGGGTTGAATTGAATTGACGTCTTAACTATATTTAGTCTTCCAACCCATGAACATGGTATGCCATTCCATTTATTTAGGTCTTCCATGATTTCTTCTAGCAATTTCTTGGACTTTTCTGGGTATAAGTCTTCTGTATTCTTAGTTAAATTTATTCCTAAATATTTTGTTTTGGTAGCTATTGTAAATGGAATTTCTTTCTTGATTTCTTCTTCAGATTGCTCATTACTAGTGTATAGAAATATTACTGATTTGGGGGTGTTGATCTTGTGCCCTGCCACTTTGCTGTACTCATTTATTAGCTCTGGTAGCTTTGCTGTGGATTTTTTCAGGGTTTTTGACATATAGTATCATATCATCTGCAAACAGTGAGAGTTTTACTTCCTTTCCAATTTGGGTGCCTTTTATGTCTTTTTCTTGTCTAATTGCTCTGGCTAGAACTTCCAGCAGAACGTTGAATAACAGTGGTGTAGTGGACATCCTTGTCTTGTTACTGTTTTTAGAGGGAAAGCTTTCAGTCTTTCCCCATTGAGGATGATGTTAGCTGTGGGTTTTTCATGTATTATTCCCTTTACCATGTTGAAGTTCCCTTCTATTCCTATAATTTGAAGTGTTTTCATCAAGAAATGGTGTTGAATTTTGTGAAATGCATTTTCTGCATCAATTGAGATGATCATGTGCTTTTAATGCTTTGCTTTGTTGATATAGTGTATTACATTAATTGATATTCTTATGCTGAACCATCCTTGCATACCTGGAATAAAGTCTATTTGGTCATGGTGTATTATTCTTTTAATGCGCTGCTGGATTCACTATGCTGTCTTGATTCCTCTATATTTCTACTGAGTTTTAAGATTGGGAAGTGTGTTGGTTTGAAATTGTCATGTGCACCAGAAAAACTGTGTTCTTTAAATCTTGATTCAATATTGTGGGGTAGAAATTTTGATTAAATTGTTTCCATGGAGATGTGACCCACCCATCTGTGGGTGCTAACTTTTGATTAGTTGGTTTCCATGGAGTTGTATCTCTACCCATTCAAGGTGGGTCTTAATCCACTACTGGTGTCCTTTAAGATGGAACCATTTTGGAAAAAGCTCAGAACAGACACATTAAAGATGCAAAAACAAAATGCCTTTGGAGAAGTTGTTTATAATCAGAAGCCAAAGGATCAGCAGATACAGCAACATGCCTTCCCAGATCAGCCATTCTTGTGTAAACATATCATTCTCTGGTTGCCTTAGTTGGATATTTTTATGGCCTTAGAACTGTAAACTGGTAACTTAATAAATTTCCTTTATAAAAACGAACCCATTTCTGGTATATTGAATTTCTGGCAGCATTAACAAACTAAATCAGATTTTTGTATCAAAAAAGTGACGTGCTGCGGTTTGCAAATACCAAACATGTTGGAACAGCTTCTTAAATGGATAGGGGAAATATTCTGGAAGAGTTTTGAAATCTTAATAATGCCTAGAATGCTTTGAAGAAAATTTTGGGAGAAATGTGGACTCTAAAGAAACCTCCAATGAGGATTTAGATAGAAATACTGAATGTGTCATTGCAACCTGGAAAGAAATTGATTCCTATTTTAAAGTGGGAGAGAATTTGGTAAAATTAAGTGCTGGCTTTGGATGGAAGGGAGAATTTGAGAGTGATGTATTTGGCTATTTAGCAGAAGAGATTTCCAGACCAAATATGGAAAATGCAGCCTGGCTTCTCCTTGTAGCTTATAGTAAAATGCAACAGGTAAGAGATAAGCTGAGAACTGAACTCTTGGGTATAAAGAAACCAGAAATTGATGGTCTGTAAAATTCTGGGCTTCCAGAAAGGGAAATCCCATAAGATAGTGCCCCATGTGAGGATTTAACAAACATGGAACCAGTCAGCCATTTCAGGAAAAACAAACAAACGAAAAACAGAAACCCCAATTGGAAATGAAGTTATCCTGTAAGGATTTGTAGAAAGTCCCATTGTCTAATGGTTACGATCCCTGCATACTACATAGAAAATCAACACGTGTGTTATAGGATCTTTATAAACAGAACCACTATGAATCTGGGCAAGAAGGGACAGAAAATGGACAATTTGAAGGAAAAATTACTTCAAAGGTAGAACAATGGAAGCTAAAATCTGAAGCCAAGTAGTCTTGGGCCAGGAGAACAGACCCACCCATCCTCATGGAAAGGGTGAATTTAGCTTGGAGGCAGAGGGTGAGCCTTCTGCCTTGATGTTCAGGAAGAGTTTTGGTACCCAGGCCTCAGAGAGGGTGAAACATATTTCTTGGGAATTAAGGGGAGCCAAGAATGGTAGAGAGCCCAGGTGCTGCCCCAATGCTTGGAGAGGGTGGAGCTGAGAAAAAAAAAAGTGGTTTCCCCAAAGTTCCCCAAGGTTGCAACCCTCACCCCAGTGTTTAGAGAGAGCAGGGTCACTGCTTAAGTCCTTGGAAAGAGCAGGACTTCTACTTTCTAAAGCCCCAAAGATAAATGACTCTCAGACTTTGAAATCTAATGGATTTTTTCCTGAAGGTTTTCTTAACTGTTTGGGTTCAGTGACTTTTCGTTTCCCTTCTAATCTCCACCTATGGCAATGGATCATTTATCCTATGACTGTCCCTCATTTGTATATTGGCAGCAGATAACTTGTTCTGAGCTTTCACAGGTGCACAACCAGAGGAGAATTTTGCCTTAGAACAGACCATGCCTGTTCCTGACTTTAATGAGATTTTGTACTGTTTTTTTGTTTTGTTTTGTTTTTTACTTTTTATTGTATTTGTATTGTTACTGAAATGGATTCAGGCTTTGTGATATAGTGATGCAATTAATGCATTTTGAATATGGAAAGAGCATGTCTTTAGGGGGTCTAGAAGGTGGAATGTGCTGATTTGAAATTGTTATGAACCCCAGAAAGGCTGCATTCTTTCAGTCCTGATTCAATATTGTAGGATGGAATTGTAAGTGGGATCTTTTGAGTAGGTGGTTTCCATGGAGGTGTAACTCTCAAGGTGGGTCTTAATCCACTTATTGGAGTCTTTTAAGATGGAGTTAGTTTGGACACAGAGCAGATGCAGACAGAGATGCTTGGAGGTGTAGAAAGAAAACACCCCTGGGGAAGCTGTTTGAAATCAGAAGCCAAAGGACCAGCAGATGCCAGCCACATGCCTTCCAAGATTGGCCTCTTTTGGATCAAGGTATCTTTCTCTGTATGCCTTAGCTGAACATCTTTTATGGCCTCAGACCTGTAGAATTGTAATTTAATAAATTTTCTTTATAAGCCACCCCATTTCTGGTACATTGCATTTCTGGTAGCATTAAAAAACTAAAACAGGAAGTGTGAGTCTTCCAATTTTGTTCTTTTTCATGATGCCTTTGGCTATTTGGGGCCCCTTACACTTCCAAATAAATGTGATGATTGGCTTTTCGATTTCTGCAAAGAAGGCTGTTTGAATTTTGGTTCAAATTGCATTGACTATGTAAATCACTTTGGGTAGAACTGACATCTAATAATATTTAGTTTTCCAAGTCATGGATATAGAATGTCCTTCTATTTATTTAGGTCTTCTTTGATTTCTTTTTAGCAATATCTAGTAGTTTTCTGTGTATAAGTCCTTTACATCCTTGGTTAGATTTATTCCTAGGTATTTGATTCTTTTAGTTCTTATTGTAAATGGAATATTTTTCTTCATTTCTTCTTCAGATTGTTTGCTGGTAGTGTTTAGGAACACTACTGAATATTGCTTATTGATCTTGTACTCTGCCACTGCTGAATTTGTTTATTAGTTCTAGGAGCTTCACTGTGGATTTTTCAGGATTTTATGTATGTTAGCATGTCATTGGAAAATATGGGAAGTTTTACTTCTTTTCCAATGTGGATGCTTTTCATTTCTTTCTCTTGCCTAAATGCTCTGGCTAGAACTTCCACTACAACATGGAATAACAGTAGTAACAGTGGATATCCTTGTCTTGTTTCTGATGATAGAAGGAAAGCTTTCTATCTTTCAACATTTGATTATAATGTTAGTTGTAGGTTTTTTTTATATGGTCCTTATCATTTTGAGGAAGTTTTCTTCTACTCTTAATTTTCTAAGTGTTTTTATCAAAAAGCAGTGCTGGATTTTGTCAAATACCTTTTCTGCATCAAATGAAATTATCACGTGGTTTGTTTCCTTTTTCTGGTAATGTGGTGTTACATTTATTGATTTTCTTATGTCAAACCACCCTTGTATACCTTAGATAAATCACACTTGATCCTGGTGTATAATTCTTTTGATGTGCTGTTGGATTTTGTTTGCTAATATTTTGTTGAGGATCTTTGCATCTGTATTCATAATGGATATTGATATGCAGTTTTCTCTTCTTGTGGCATCTTTATTTGGCTTTGGTATAAAGGTAGTGTTGGCCTCAGAGAATGAGCTTAGGGAGTATTTCTTCCTCTTCAATTTTTTCAAAGGCTTTGAGCAGAATAGATGTTAATTCTAATTCTTGGAATTTTTGGCTTTTCTTTCTTGGGAAGTTTTTGATTGCTGATTCACTCACTTTACCAGTTATTCATTTGTTGAGATCTTCTCTTCCTTTTTGAGTCAGTGTAGATAGTTTGTGTGTTTCTAGGAAGTTCTCCCCTTTGTCTAGGTTATTCAATTGGCTGCATACAGTTATTCATAATATCCTTATATAGCCCTTTTTATTCTTGTGGGACCAGTAGTAATGTCTCCCTTTTCATTTCTGATTTTAGTTGTTGTTCTAGTTTTCAAGCTTCCAGAATGTGATATACAAGAAATGGAATGACTTTTAAAAAGGGGGATTTATTAAGTTGTTAGTTTGCATGTTCTAAGGCTGTGGAAATGTCCAAATTAAAGCAAGGCTATACAAATGTCCAATCTAAGGCATCCAGGGAAAGATACCTTGGTTCAAGAAGGCTGATGACATTTAGGGTTTCTCTTTCAACTGGAAAGGCACATTGTGAACTTGGCAACATTTGCTCACTTTCTCTCCAGGCTTCTTCTTTCATGAAGTCCCCCAGGGAAGTTTTCCTTCTTTATCTCTGAAAGCCTCTGGCTGTATGGGCTCTAAAGCTTTTTCAACATGGTTCCCTGTTAAAGGGCTCCAGTAAGCAACCCCACCTCAAATGGGTGGAGACACATTTCCATGGATACCATCTAATCAAAAGTTACCACCCACAGTTGTGTGGGTCACATATCCATGGAAACAATAAAAAAAGATCCTACCCAGAATACCGAATGAGGATTAAAGAACTCAACTTTTCTCAGGTACACAACAGATTCAAACTGGCACAGTTGTCCCCTATTTTTTTGCTTTTTTTTGTCAGACTAGCTAAAGGTTTGTTGATTTTATTGATTTTTTTCAAAGACCAACTTTTGTTCCTGTTGATTCTATTATTTTAAAAATTTTATATTCATTTACCTCTGCTTGTATCTTTGTCCTTTCCTTCCAATCTGCTTGCTTTGGGTTTAGTTTGTTCCTCTTTTTCTAGAATCTCCTGTTTTGAAGTAAGGTCTCTGACTTGAGGTTTTATTTTTAATGTGTAAATATTTAGAAGTATAAATTTTCCTCTCAGAACTGCCTTTGATGTATCCATAAGCTTTGCTATGTTGTGTATTCATTTTCATTCATCTCAAGATATTCCCTAATGTCCATTATGTTTTCTCCTTTGACCTGTAGGTTAATTGTACATTGTTTAATTTCCAAATATTTGTGAATTTTACATTTTCCCCTCTGTTATTTATGTGTAGCTTCATTCCATTGTGGTCATAGAAGACATATTATATGATTTTAATATTTATTGATTTTTTGAGACTTCTTTTGTGACCTAATATATTATCTATCCTGGAGAATGATCCATGTGCTCTCAAGAATGTTTATTATTCTGCTGCTGTTGGTGAATTTTTTACATATGTCTATTAAGTCTAGCTGGTTTAGAGGATTGTTAAAGTCTATTTCCTTATTGATATTCTGTCTATATGTTCTGTCCTTTATTGAAATTGGTCTATTGAAACCTCCCATTATAATAGGATTATCTATTTATACCTTGAAATCTGTCATATTTGCAACCAAATAAATAAGCCAAGCCCTCAATCTTGGGGTCTGCTCCTGTAACACTTATTCCTGCAATGGACAGGTTAAGCCTACTAAAAATTAGGCCTAAGAGACACCCCCAGAGAACCTCTTTTGTTGCTCAGATGTGGCCTCTCAGTCTAAACAGAGTCTCAAGAAACTCAGCATGTGAACTCACTGCCTTCCCCTCTATGTGGGACATGACTCCCAGAGGTGTAAATCTCCCTGGCAACATGGGGCAGAAAGCCTAGGATAAGCCAGGACCTAGAATCGAGAGATTGAGAAAGCCTTCTTGACCAAAAGAGGGAAGAGAGAAATGAGACAAAGCAAAGTTTCAGTGGCTGAGAGATTTCAAACACAGTAGAGAGTTTTTCCTGGAGGCTATTCTTATGCATATCGATATCCCTTTTTAGTTTATGATGTATTGGAATGGCTAGAGGGAAGCATCTGAAATGGTTGAGCTGTGTTCCAGTAGCCTAGATTCTTGAAGACAGTTGTATAAAGATATAACATTTACAATGTGGTTGTGAGAACCTTATGTCTGATGCTCCTTATATACAGGGTATGGACAGATGAGTAAAAAATATGGATACAAATAAATAAATAAATAATAGGAAGGGCAAAGGGTAAAATAAATTGAGTAGATGGAAACGCTAGTGGTCAATGAGAGGGAGGTATGAGGTGTATGGTATATATGAGATTTTTCTTTTTTATTTCTTTTGCTGGAGTGATGCAAATATTAAAAAATGATCCTGGCAATGAATACACAACTCTGTGATGATATTATGAACCATTGTGTGGAATGTTTTTATGTCAAGAATATATGTTTGTGCATTATGTTTTTATAATTAAAATATTGAAAAGAAAAGAAATCTTTCATATTTGGTTCATCTCTTTCGGGGCCCTGCTTTTAGATGCATATATATGTATAATTGTTATGTCTTGTTGAATTGACCCCTTTATCAGTATATAATGACTCTCTTAGTTTCTTGTAATAGTTTTTACTTAAGATCTATTTTTTCTGACATTAGTATAGCTACCCTAGCTCTCTTTGAGCTGCTAGTTGCTTGTATTTTTTTCCCCATCCTTTTACTTCCAACCTAATGTCTTTGATTTTAGGGTGAGTGTCTTGTAAACAACATATAGTTGGGTCATGCTTTTTTTGTTTTTTAAATCATTTCTGCCAGTCTCTACCTTTAAGGTGGGGAGGTTAATCCACTTACAATTAAGGCAAGTACTTGTAATGCAGGAGTTTCTTTTATCATTTTGTGTTTCTAAATTTTATACTTTTTTGGCCTTCAGTTCTTCTGTTAATGCCTACTTCCATATACATTCATTTATTTATTGCACCATTTTCTGTCCCTTTTCATTTATTTCTGAGTATATTTTTCAGATATTTTCTTTGTATTTACCATGGGTTAAAATTATTACGCTAAATAGGTAACAATCATTTTTGATTTGCAACTAACTTTCTTCAATAGCATACACAAACATTGCTCCTTTACCCATCCATCCTCCCACTTTTTTTGTACTTGTTACAAATTATATCTGTACATAATATGTCCAGATTTATCATTACTACTTATGCATTTGCATTTTAGCATGTCTAGGAAGTAAAAAGTGTGCTTTCATACCAAAAAAATATATATAATAGACTTTAATGGCTACCTTTACCCTAGGTCTTTATTTCTTTATACTCCTTTGAACCATTGTTTAGTACTTTCCTTTTAATCTCCCTTTAACATTGCTTGTACAGCAGATCTAGTGTGACAAACTCCCTCTGCTTTTGTTTATTTGGGGAAGTCTTAATCTCTCCCTCATGTTTTTTTTTTAACTCAGCAATTCCATTTGGAGAAATTTTATTCAATAGCAAATCCATGTGTCGAAATTTCATTGTACAAATACACACACACAATGTGATTGAACAAGGCTAACTGTGTCAATATTACAATGAGAAATATTTCACCCTGTATCCCCTAGTACTTTTTGAATATTGTGAATATATTATACACACATAAAAATTTTTAAAGTAGCAAAAACATATTCTATATAGCTATCCACAATGTTAAAATATTTCCTGATGCTTTTTCTGTAATGGAACTCTCCTCTAGGAGTAATTTATATGGAGCCAATACATGGAAGAGCATTTTAATTGGAGTGGATGTGAAAGCCTCTTCCTAAACCCAATTCATAAAAAGTAGCAGTAGTAGTCACTTTTCGGCAAACCCGAAGTCCAGAATCCAGAAATTCGCATTTTTTTACTCAAGAAAGCAGGCAGCATTGAGGATATTTAGGACACAGCACATCAATCATTGAAATGCAAGTCCATTTAGCTTTGGACTCACAGTCATTTGTTGTTTATTAAAGCATTGCCCATCCAAAAGAAAAAGAGATGGTGTTAGGTTCAAAACAGATCACTTCTCCTTCCCCATTAGAGTTAATCTTTTCATTAACTTCTTATTCCTCTCCACACATTCAGGGCACAACATATTATCATCTATTTCTGTAGATGTGAAAGTGCAAGCTGGTAACAGAAGGAGTGAGATCATCCTCCTGGAAATGTCCAATACCCAGGTCTGTTCTGCATGGAACTATTGGTGAACCCAACCCTTTGTGTCTGCAGGGAGAACTCTGCCATGGACCACACACCATCTGACACCAGAGACTTGCAGCAAAAATGTCTCAACAGAAGTAAGCATGGGACATGAATTCACAGTCTTAGGCTGAACTGCTCTTCCAGCAATTCCTTTCCATGATGCCATTATTGCCTTCTAAGCTGAAGTTATAACTTCAATTCCTTTAGTCATTTCTTCTCTCTCCCTTTTCTGACTCTTTCCTTTCTTGGTCATCATCTTGCAATTCTTCAAACGTGACTGCAACTTGGCCTTCCGTGATGTGTCTGGAATATACTGTTTTTGCTCAGGGTAAGCATGCTGCTGGAGCCTCAGATAAACCTCTGTTTGGGGGCCATTGGTACTCAAGTTACAATGTTGGCATCACTTCAGCAAAGTGTCCAGATGTACCTTATTAATTGGAGGAAAAGTGATTGGCAAGGAAAGCACTTGTCTTTAGGTTTTGAGCAAGTTTTGAATTGCTGATTTATTTGAAAAACAGAAGTCTGTTTCCTAGACTTCTTTAGTTTAACATCTGCAGTAGAAGTACTTGGTTCCAGTTGATGCTCCTCTTGATGTTCCTCTTTTATTGGAACTAAAGTGATTATCACATGTTCCTCCTCCAATTCTTCCTCAAAGACATTCTTTTTGCTGCTATCATAATTTGAGCATGCCATTTACAGGGACACACAGGTGAAGGCAATGTCAAGGATATCCAGAATATAATCCTTTTAACCTGGTCTCCCTCACTTTTGAAGAAATTTCTTGCTGGATAAAATATTCTTGGTTGACAACTGTTTTTTATCAGCACTTTAAATATCTCATACCAGTGCCTTCTTGCTTCCATGGTTTCTGATGAGAAATTGGCACTTAATCTTACTGGGAATCCCGTGTACATAACTTGTTCCTTTTTTCTTGCAGCTTTGAGAACTCTCTCTTTGCCCTTGGCATTGGACAATTTGGTCATCACGTGTTTGTGTATGTGTTTGGGGTTCACTCGGCTTCTTGCATGTGCATATTCACATCTTTCATTAAATTTGGAAAGTTTTCTGCCATTTTTTCTTTGAATATTCCTTTTGCCCTTTCTTTCTTATCCTTTTTGAACTCCCATAATGCATATACTGGTATGCTTGATGGTATTCCACAGGTTTATTAGGCGTTTTTTTTTTTTTAATTCTTTTCTTCTTTCTGCTCCTCAGCCTGAATCATTTCAGTTGACTTGTCTTGAGTTCACTTATTTTTTCTTGTGCCACTCCAATATGCTGTTGAAATTATCTACAAAATTTCTCATTTCAGTTGCATTCTTCACCTCCCCTATTTCTATGTAGAGATTCCCATATTGTTCATTCATTGTTTTTCTCATATCCTTTAGTTCGTTTTCTGTGTTTCCCTTCACCCCCTTGAGCATATTAAGGATCTTTTTTTTTAAGTCTCTGGTAAATCCAAAGTCTGGTTCTATTCATTGATGGCTTCTGGATTTTGCCTTGTTCCTTTGGATGGGCCATCACTTCTTGTTTGTCTTGTAATCTTTTGTTGCACACTGTACACTTTAATATTTTTAAGTGTACTCTTGGAGTTAGCCCCTGGCTATCCCTTAAATTTGTATCCAGCTTGTATTTGTGTATGATAGAGATTTTCTAAAATTCCAGAAGTTAATAAAGCAAGCTAAATCAAAGAACACCTTTCATTTTCTTTGCAAATTGGTTCTGCTTTGGCTAGTGGTCTTCTTCAGAGCTTAGCCCCCCTATAAAGATAAGTATGATGTCCTGTTATATTCCAGAATAATTGCGGCAGAAGATTAAAAGTATTTCTCCCTGAACAACTGGGGGAAAATGTGGACATATTAAACTTCCCCACATGGGCAAGATCTAACATTCTCACAATCATTGGGGACTGCCAATTTGATGGGACAGGCTCTCAATCTTTGGGGCTTGTCCTTATGAAACTTATTCCTGCAAAGGAAAAGCTAAACTTACTTATGATTATGCCCAAGAGAAATCCTCAGAAAACTTCTTTTCTTGCGCAGATGTGGCCTCTCTCTCTAAGGCAGCTCTGCAGGTGAGCTCACTGCCCAACCCCCCTCACACCACATGGGACATGACTCCCATTGGCAATGTGGGACATGACTCCTGGGAACAGGCCTGGCCCCTGGCATCATGGGAGTGAGACAGCCTTCTGTGCTGCTTTGAAAGGATTATGTACTCTAGAAAAGCCCTGGATTTGTTTGTTTGTTTGTTTTGTTTTTATTATTTTTAATTTTTTTAAATACCAAAAAAATACCAAATACAAACATTCTTAACTTTTGATCATTCCATTCTATATATATAATCAGTAACTCACAATATCATCACATAGTTGCATTTTCATCATCATGATCATTTCTTGGAACATTTGCATCTATTCAGAAAAAGAAATAAAAAGAAAACAAAAAAAATTCGTACGTACCATATCGCTTACCCCTCTTTTTCATTGATCACTAGCATTTCAAACTAAATTTATTTTAACATTTGTTCCCCCTATTATTTATTTTTATTCCATATGTTTTACTCATCTGTTGATAAGGTAGATAAAAGGAGCATCAGACACAAGGTTTTCACAATCACACAGTCACATTGTGAAAGCTATATCATTATACAATCATCTTCAAGAAACACGACTACTGGAACACAGCTCTACATTTTCAGGCAGTTCCCTCCAGCCTCTCCATTACATCTTGACTAACAAGGTGATATCTATTTAATGCATATGAATAACCTCTAGGATAACCTCTCAACTCTGTTTGGAATCTCTCAGCCATTGACACTTTATTTTGTCTCATTTCACTCTTCCTTCTTTGGGTCAAAAAGGTTTTTTCAATCCCTTGATGCTGAGTCTCAGCTCATTCTAGGATTTCTGTCCCACCTTGCCAGGAAGGTCCACACCCCTGGGAGTCATGTCCCACGTAGACAGGGGGAGGGTGGTGAGTTTGCTTGTTGTGTTGGCTGGAGAGAGAGGCCCCATCTGAGCAACAAAAGAGGTTCTCTGGGGGTGACTCTTAGGCCTAATTTTAAATAGGCTTGATCTATCCTTTGTGGGGTTAAGTTTCATATGAACAAACCCCAAGATTGGGGGCTCAGCCTATAGCTTTGGTTGTCCGCACTGCTTGTGAGAATATCAAGAATTCAACTTGGAGAAGTTGAATTTTCCCCCTTTCTCACCGTTTTCAGAAGGGGGCTTTGCAAATACTTTTTTATTCACAGTTCAAATCACTCTGGGATTTATCGGGGCATCACTCTGGACAAACCAACAAAATCTCATGTCCTACTCAAGGTTCCATGTACTTATGGTGTTCACTTAAGCTGTCTACATAAGTTATATTAGGAAATGCACTAGTCAAAATATAAATTTTATACCAATTTTAACCATTTTTTGCTTTAGTCTCACACATAAGTTAAAATTTTAAAATATTATCATCTATTTTCAGCACCCTGTAGTAATGACATTCCTATGTTCTTCCTCATGCAAAATTTTTTTAAAATTTGTACATTCAGTCACTATCATTATACACTGTAGGCATTCCTATATTATACGATCTCAGTCTTTATCATCTATCTTTCTTTCTGATTTCATTTGTGCCCCCAGCCCTCCTCCCTATATCATTCTCACATTCAGCTTTGTTCAGTGTTTTAATGTAATTGTATTACAGTTAGGTAGTATTGTGCTATCCATTTCTGAGTTTTAAAATTCAGTCCTATTGCACAATCTGTATCCCTTCACTCCAATTACCCAATATGTCATTCTATTTCTATCCCCTGATAGTCTCTGTTACCAAGTGAAATTCTCCAAGTTCATTCACTAATGTCAGTTCATATCAGTGAGACTATAGAGTATTTGTCCTTTTGTTTCTGGCTAATTTCACTCAGCATAATGTCCTTAAGGTCCATCCATGTTGCTACATACTTCATAACTTTATTCTGTTTTACAGCTGCATAATATTCCATAGTATGTATATACCACAGTTTGTTTAACCACTCGTCTGTTGATGGACATTTTGGCTGTTTCCATCTCTTGGCAATTATAAATAATACTGCTATAAACATTGGTGTACAAATGTCCTTTTCTGTTCTTGCCCTGATGTCCTCTGAGTAGATACCTATAAATGGTATTGCTGAGTCATATGGCAATTCTATATTTAGCTTTTTGAGGAACTGCCAAACTGCCTTCCACAGCACTTGTAGCATTTGACATTCCCTCCAACAGTGGATAAGTTTTCCTCTTTCTCCACATCCATTCCAGCACTTGTCATTTTCTGTTTTGTTGATAATGGCCATTCTGGTGGGTGTGAGATGCTATCTCATTGTGGTTTTGATTTGCATTTCTCTAATAGCCAGGGAAGTTGAGCATCTTTTCATGTGCCTTTTGGCCATTTGTAGTTCCTCTTCTGAGAAGTGTCTGTTCAAGTCTTTTTCCCATTTTGTTATTGGGTTGGCTGTCTTTTTGTTGTTGAGTTGAACAATCTCTTTATAAATTCTGGATACTAGACCTTTATCTGATATATCGTTTCCAAATATTGTCTCCCATTGTGTAGGCTGTCTTTTAACTTTCTTGAGGAAGTTCTTTGATGCGCAAAATTTTGTTTTTTTTTTTTTTTTTTGAGGAGTTCCCAATTATTTATTTATTTCTTCAATGCTCTTGCTTTGGGTGTAAGGTCTAGGAAACTGTCTACTTCCCTACATTTTCTTCTGTTTTATGGTCTTAGATCTAATCTTTAGGTTTGTGCTCCATTTTGAGTTAATTTTTGTACAGGGTGTGAGATATGGGTCCTCTTTCATTCTTTTGCATATGGCTATCTAGTTCTCTAGGCACCATTTATTGAAGAGAATGTTCTGTCCCAGGTGAGTAGGTTTCACTGCCTTATCAAATATCACTTGTCCATAGATGAGAGGGTCTATATCTGAACACTCTATCCTATTCCATTGATCAGTATATTTATCTTTATGCCAGTACTATGCTGTTTTGACCACTGTAGCTTCATAATACTCCTTAAAGTCAGGTAGTGTGAGACCTCTGCCTTCATTTTTTCCCTCAGGATACTTTTAGCTATTTGGGGCACACTGCCCCTCCAGATAAATTTGCTTATTGGTTTTTCTATTTCTGAAAAGTAAGTTATTGGGATTTTGATTGGTATTGCATTGAATCTGTGAATCAATTTAGGTAGAATTGACATTTTAACTATATTTAGTCTTCCAATCCATGAACACGGTATGCCCTTCAATCTATTTAGGTCTTCTATGATTTCTTTTAGTAATTTCTTGTGGTTTTCTTTGTATAGGTCTTTTGTCTCTTTAGTTAAATTTATTCCTAAATATTTTATTCTTTTGGTTACAACTGTAAATGGAATTCATTTCTTGATTTCCCCATGAAAATTTTCATTACTAGTGTATAGAAACATTACACATTTTTGAGTGTTGATCTTGCAACCTGCCACTTTGCTGTACTCATTTATTAGCTCTAGTAGTTTTGTTGTGGATTTTTTTGGGTTTTTGACATATAGTATCATATCATTTGCAAACAGTAAGAGTTTTACTTCTTCCTTTTCAATTTTGATGCCTTGTATTTTTTTCTTGTCTAATTGCTTTGGCTAGAACTTCCAACACAATGTTGAATAACAATGGTGATAGTGGACATCCTTGTCTTGTTCCTGATCAATGGGGAAAGTTTTCAATTTTTCCCCATTGAGGATGGTGTTAGTTGTGGGTTTCTCATATATTCCCTTTATCATTTTGAGGAAGTTCCCTTCTATTCCTACCCTTTGAAGTGTTTTCAACAAGAAAGGATGTTGAATTTTGTCAAATGCCTTTACTGCATCAATCGAGATGATCATGTGGTTTTTCTGCTTTGATTTGTTGATGTGGTATATTACATTAATTGATTTTCTTATGTTGAACCATCCTTGCATACCTGGGATGAATCCTACTTGGTCATGGTGTATAATTCTTTTAATGTGTTGCTGGATTCGATTTGCTAGAATTTTGTTGAGGATTTTTGCATCTATATTCATTAGAGAGATGGGTCTGTAGTTTTCTTTTCTTGTAATATCTTTGTCTGGCTTTGGTATGAGGGTGATGTTGGCTTCATAGAATGAGTTAGGTAGCTTTCCCTCCTCTTCAATTTTTTTGAAGAGTTTGAGCAGGATTCATTATAATTCTTTCTGGAATGTTTGGTAGAATTCACATGTGAAGCCATCTGGCCCTGGACTTTTCTTTTGGGGGAGCTTCTTAATGACTGATTCAATTTCTTTACTTGTGAATGGTTTGTTGAAGTCATCTATTTTTTCTTGAGTCAGTGGTTGTTCATGCTTTTCTAGGAAGTTGTCCATTTCATCTAAATTGTCAAGTTTATTAGCATAAAGTTGTTCATAGTATCCGGTTATTACCTCCTTTATTTCTTTGGGGCAGTGGTTACGTCTCCTCTTCCATTTCTGATCTTATTTATTTGCATCCTCTCTCTCCTTCTTTTGGTCAATCTTGCTAAGGGCCCATCAATCTTATTGATTTTCTCATAGAACCAGCTTCTGGTCTTATTGATTTTCTCAATTGTTTTCATGTTCTCAATTTCATTTATTTCTGCTCTAATCTTTGTTATTTCTTTCCTTTTGCTTGCTTTGGGGTTAGTTTGCTGTTCTTTCTCCAGTTCTTCCAAGTGGACAGTTAATTCCTGAATTTTTGCCCTTTCTTCTTTTTTGATATAGGCATTTAGGGCAATAAATTTCCCTCATAAAACTGCCTTTGCTGCATCCCATAAGTTTTTATATGTTATGTTCTCATTTTCATTTGCCTCGAAATATTTACTGATTTCTCTTGTAATTTCTTCCTTGACCTTGTTGTTTAAGAGTGTGTTGTTGAGTCTCCACATATTTGTGAATTTTCTGGTGCTCTGCCTATTATGGATTTCCAACTTCATTCCTTTATGATCTGAGAAAGTGTTGTGTATGATTTCAATCTTTTTAAATTTGTTGAGACTCAATGATAGACCATGTGACCCAACATATGGTCTATCTTTGAGAATGATCCATGAGCACTTGAGAAAAAGGTGTATCCTGCTGTTGTGGGGTGTAATGTCCTATAAATGTCTGTTAAGTCTAGCTCATTTATTGCAATATTCAAATTCTCTGTTTCTTTATTGATCCTCTGTCTAGATGTTCTGTCCATTGATGAGAGTGGGGAATTGAAGTCTTCAACTACTATGGTGGATGTGTCTATTTCTCTTTTCAGTGTTTGCAGTGTTTGCCTCATGTATTTTGGGGCATTCTGGTTTGGTACATAAATACTTATGAATGTTATGTCTTCATGTTGAATTGTTCCTTTTATTAGTACATAGTATCCTTCTTTGTCTCTTTTAACTGTTTTACATTTGAAGTTTAATTTGTTGGACATTAGTATAGCTACTCCTGCTCTTTTCTGGCTGTTATTTGTATGAAATATCTTTTCCCAGCCTTACACTTTCAACCTACGTTTATCTTTAGGTCTAAGATGTGTTTCCTGTAGATAGCATATAGATGGGTCCTGTTTTTTAATCCATTCTGCCAGTCTATGTCTTTTGATTGGGGAGTTCAATCCATTAACGTTTTGCGTTATTACTGTATGGGTAGTACTTTCTTCTACCATTTTGCCTTTTGGATTTTATATGTCATTTCTAATTTTCTTCCTTTTACCTTTACTGATAGCCTTCCTTTCTACACTCTTCTCCACACCTCTCTCTCTCTCTTGTCTTTTTGTATCTGCCTCTAGTGCTCCCTTTAGTATTTCTTTCAGAGCTGGTCTCTTGGTCACAAATTCTCTGTGGCTTTTTTTGTCTGATAATGTTTTAATTTCCACCTCAATTTTGAAGGACACTTTTGCTGGACTTAGAATTCCTGGTTGGCAGTTTTTCTCTTTTAATAATTTAAATATATCATCCCACTGTCTTCTCACCTCCATGGTTTCTGCTGAGAAATCTATGCATAATTTTATTGGGTTTCCCTTGTATGTGATGGATTGCTTTTCTTTTGCTGCTTTCAAGATTCTCTTTTTCTCTTTGACATATGATATTCTGATTAGTAAGTGTCTTAGAGTACGTCTATTTGGATCTATTCTCTTTGGGGTATGCTGCACTTCATGGATCTGTAGTTTTAGGTCTTTCTTAAGAGTTGGGAAATTTTCAGTGATAATTTCCTCCATTAGTTTTTCTCCTCCTTTTCCCTTCTCTTCTCTTTAGGGACACCCACAACACGTATATTCATGCACTTCATGTTGTCATTCAATTCTCTGAGTCCCTGCTCATATTTTTCCATTTTTTCCCCTATATTTTCTTTTGCTTGTCGGATTTCAGATGTTCTATCCTCCAGTTCACTATTCCTATCTTCTGCCTCTTGAAATCTAACATTGTAGGTTTTTTTCATCTCTTTTTGTGCCTTTCATTCCCATAAGTTCTGGGAGTTGTTTTTTCAGACTTTTGATTTCTTCTTTTTGTTCATTCCTTGCCTTCTTTATATCTTCCCTCAATTCATTGATTTGATTTTTGATGAGGTTTTCCATGTCTGTTCATATATTCTGAATTAATTGTTTCAATTCCTGTATCTCATTTGAATTGTTGGTTTGTTCCTTTGACTGGGCCATATCTTCAATTTTCCTAGTGTGATTTGTTACTTTTTGCTGGCATCTACACATTTAATTACTTTAATTAGTTTATTCTGGAGATTGTTTTCACTTCCTTTACCTAGGGTTTTCTTGCTGGATGAATTCGTTGTCTGTCTGTTCTTTGACATTCAGTTCAACTTTCTCTGAACCACTAGCTTCAATTTTGTTTAACAGAGGAGAATTTTTCGGTTCTCCTTTTCTTGTTTCTTGCTTCTTGTTTCTTGCCCTGTCTGTCTTTTCTTGTTTCTTGCCCACCCCACCCCCCATGCTTAGGAGGGTCTATTTAGGTATTATAGACTCCAGCTGTATTTTCCCAAACCAAACTGGCCTCCTGTCAGGAGGAAAGAGTCACCTGCATCAGTTTCCTCTGAGGGTGATACCCAGAAGGTTGAAAGAGTTTCCTGCGAAGTCTCTGGACTCTGTTTTTCTTATCCTGCCCAGTATGTGGTGCTTGTCTGCCTGCAGGTCCCACAAGCATAAGATGATATGGTACCTTTAACTTTGGCAGACTCAACCTGCTGAGGAAAGCCATGTTTTAACCTCTATTCAGCACTGTAGGTTGGAAATTTGATTATATTGGCACATTCTTTCTGAAGAATGGTAGAATTCATATGTGAAGCCATCTGTGCTGGTTTGAAAGGATGTGTGTCCCCTAGAAAAGCCATGTTTTAATCCTAACCCCATTTTGTAAAGGCAGCCATTTCTGCTAATCTCATCAGCATTGTATGTTTGAAACTGTAATTAGATCATCTCCCTGGAGATGTGATGTAATTGAGAGTGGTTGTTAAACTGGATTAGGTGATGACATGTCTCCACCCATTCAGGTGGGTCTTGATTAGTTTCTGAAGTCCTTGGAGATTTGGAGAGAGCAGAGAATGCTGCAGCACCATGAAGCAGAGTCCACCAGCCAGCGACCTTTGGCAATGAAGAAGAAAAACACCTCCTGGGGAGCTTCATGAAACAGGAAGCCAGGAGAGGAAGCTAGCAGATGATGCCATGTTCACCATGTGCCCTTCCAGCTGAGAGAAAACCCTGACTGTGTTTGCCATGTGCCTTCTCTCATGAGAGAGAAACATTGAACTTCATTGGCCTTCTTGAACTAAGGTATCTTTCCCTGGATGCCTTTGATTGGACATTTCTATAGACTTATTTAATTGTGACATTTTCTCAGCCTTAGAACTGTAAATTAGCAGTGTATTAAATTCCTCTTATAAAAGCTATTCTGTTACTGGTGTGTTGCATTCCATCAGCTAGCAAACTAGAACACCATCTAATGTTAGACTCTTCTTTTTTTGGAGCTTCTTGATGACAGATTCAATCTCTTTCCTTGTGATTGGTTTGTTGAAGTTTCTTCTCGTATAAATGTTGGTTGTTCATACCTTTCTATGAAGTTGTCCATTTCATCTGTGTTGTCTAGTTTGTTAGCATAGAGTTGCTCATAGTATCCTCTCATTGCCTCCTTTATTTCTGCAGGGTCAGTTGTGATATGTCCTCTTTCACTTCTGATTTTATTTTTTTTCATCCTCTTTCTTTTCTATTTTGTCAGCCTAGATAAGGGCCCATCAATTTTATTGATTTTCTCAAAGAACAAACTTCTGGTTTGGTTGATTTTCTCAATTGTTTTCATAGTCTCAATTCATTTATCTCTGTTCTAATCTTCATTATTTCTTTCCTCTTATTTGCTTTGGGGTTACTTTGCTGTTCTTTCTCTAGTTCTTTCAACAGAATGGTTAATTCCTTAATTTTTGTTCTTTATTCTTTTAGGCATTTAAGCCAATAAATTTCCCTCTCAGCACTGCCTTTGCTGCATCCCATAAATTTTCATATGCTGTGTTTTCATTTTCATTTTCCCAGAGATATTTACTGATTTTTTATTAAATATTTACTGAGAGTGGGGAATTGAAGTCTCCAACTCTTATGGTAGAGGTTCCTACTTCACACTTCAGTGTTGTCAGTGTTTCCCTCATGTATTTGAAACACTCTGGGTTGGTTCATAAATATTTATGATTGTTATGTCTTCTTGTTGAGTTGTTCCTTTTATTAATACATAGTGTCCTTCTTTGTCTCTTTTAATTGATTTACATCTGAAGTCTAATTTGTCAAATATTAGTATAGTTACACCTCTCTTTTCTGGTTGTTGCTTGAATGAAATATCTTTTTCCAACCTTTTCCTTTCACCCTATTTTTTGTCCTTGGGTCTAAAGTGAGTCTCCTGCAGTCAGCACATAGATTGGTCCTGTTTTCTAATCCATTCTGCCAGTCTATGTCTTTTGATTGGGAAGTGTGCCAGTTTGAATCTATTATGTATCCCTGAAAAGCCATGCCCTTTATTCCTCATTCACTATTACTGGGAGGAATCTTTTACATTGTTTCCTTAAGTATGTGACCCACCTACAGCACTGATGGGAAATACTCCTGGGAAAAGCAATCAAAGAAACCAGGAGCGAAAGCTAGCAGATGTTGCCATATGCTTTTCCAGCTGGCAAAGGCTTTCTGGATCTATCAGCCTTTCTTGAATGAATGTATCTTTTCCTAGATGCCTTAGTTTGGACATTTTAATGGGCTTAGAACTGTAAACTTGCAACTTAATATATTCTCCTTTTTAGATGACATTCGGCTTCTGGTATATTTCTGGTATATTGCATTCCAGCAGCTTTTACAAACTAAACAGAAAATTTAATCCACTGACATTTAACATTATTACTGCAAAGGCAGTACTTTTACCATTTTGTCCTTTGCATTTTATATGTCATATCTATTTTTTCCCTCTTTTTACCTTTACTGATAGTGTTCATTTCTACATTCTTTTCCAGACTTCACTCTCCTGTCTTTTCCTATCTGCCTATAGACATTTCTTTGGTATTTCTTATAGAACCAGTCTCTGAATCACAAATCCTCTCAGTGAATGACTGAAAATATTTTAATCTACCCCTCAGTTTTGAAAGACAGTTTTGTGGGGTATGGAATTCTTGATTGGCAGTTTTTCTCTTTCATAATCTTAAATATTTCATATCACTGCTTTCTCAGTTGCATGGTTTCTGCTGAGAAATCCACACATAGTCTTATTGAGCTTCCCTTGTATGTGATGGATTGCTTCTTTCAAAATTCTACCTTTGCTTTTGACATTTGACAATCTGATTAGTAAATATCTTGGAGCATTTCTATTCAGATCTATTCTATTTAGGGTATGCTTAACTTCTTGGATCTGTAATGTAATGTCTTTCAAAGGAGATTGGAGTGCTAACTTCAGCAAAACATGTACTAAAAAAGAGATGGAAATTTTTCAGTGATTATTTCTTTCATATGTCTTTCTGTCCCCTTTCCCTTCTATTCTCCTTCTGGGACACCCATAACATTTTTATTTGTGCACTTCATGTTGTCATTCAATTTCCTGAGACTCTGCTCCCATTTTTCCATTCTTTTCCCTGTATTTTCTTTTGCTTGTTGAATTTCAGATGTTCTGCCTTCTAGTTCACTAATTCTTTCTTCTGTCTCTTCAAATCTATTGTTTTAAGTCTCCATTGTCTTTTCCCCCATCTTTTCTACTGTGCCTTTCATTCCCATAAGTTCTGCAATTTGATTTTTCAAAATTTGAATTCTTCTTTTTGTTTGTCCAGTGTCTTCTTTTTATCTTCTCTCAATTTGTTGATTTCATTTTTTATGTGGTTTTGCATGTCTGTTCAAACATCGTGAATTAGTTGTCTCAATTCCTCATCTCATTTGAAGTGTTAATTTGTTCTTTTGACTAAGCTATATCTTCAATTTTCCTAGTGTGACTCATTATTTTTTGCTGGCATCTAGACATGTGATTTCCTTAATTAGTTTATTCTAGAACTTGTTTTCACTCTTTCACCTAGGGTTTTCTTGCTGGACGTCTATGTTTTCTATCTGTTATTTGACATTCAGTTCAACTTATTCTAGACCTCTAGCATAAGTTCTGTTTAACTGATTATAATTTTTCAGTTCTTGTTTTTCTGTCTCTTTGCATGCCCATATGGATTTTTTATTTGGGGAGGGACTCCTCAGATATTATAGATCCCAGTCAGATTTTCCCAGACCAGACAGACCCCACATTTCAGGAGGAGAGTAGCCAGCATCAGTTTTCCCTGCAGATGAAACCCAGCAGTTTGCCAGACTTTCCAATGAAGCCTCTAGACTCTGTGCTTTTCCTATCCTGTTCAGCATGTGGCACTAGTCAACCTTCAGCTCCCCATCTGTGTAAAGTGATTTGGTGCCTTTAATTCCAGCAGCCTTTCACTTCCAGTGGTGTAGTTGAGACAGAGGCTGAGGCAGCAGGTGTGCTTTGATTGCTTCTTTTTTCCAGCCCCTAGGAGCCTGAATTTCCTGAAGGAGAGCCCCCACTTGAGCTGGATCCCACTTCCCTTTTCTTGGAGAAGATAGGCTCTTGAGGGAATTAACTCCTTTCACCTGACTCGTTACTTTGTCTCTCAGACATATCTTAATTCTGCCCTTGCCTGGGGCAGTCCTGGAGCCTGAGAGAGCTTGCAGCTCTATCTAATAAGAGTTCTGTGTGGAATCTCAGCCATTCCACCCATTCCAGACTAGTGTATGCTGTGTTTCTGGTCACTGATGCCCCCCAGTAGTTGTTTCATACAGTTCCTGGATATTTACTAACTGCTCTGGAAGATGAACTAAATTCCATACCTCACTACACCATCATCTTTCTGACAAGTTTTTTTCAGAAAGCCTTCTTGACCAAAAGAGGGAAGAGAAACGAAACAAAATAAAGTTTCAGTGGCTGAGAGATTTCAAATAGAGGCAAGAGGTCAACTGGAGGTTATTCTTATACAGTATATAGATTTCCCTTTCAGTTTTTGGTGTATTGGCATAGCTGAAGGGAAATATCTGGAACTGGTTAACTGTAATCCAATAACCTTGATTATTAAAGATGACTGAATAACTATAGAGTTTTTAACATGTGATCATATGATGTTGAAAACCTTGGGACTCACATTCCCTTGATCTAGTGTATGGGCAGATGAGTAAGAAAAAAAAATAAATAAATAAATAACAAGGGGAAGGGGTGTGGGATGTTTTGGGTGTTCTTTTCCCTTTTATTTTTTACTTTTCTTCTTCTTTTTATTTTTATGTTTTGAGCAATGAAAATGTTCAAAAATTGATTGTGGTGATGAATGCACAACTAAATGATGATATTGCAAGCCACTGATTACAGAATTTGGTTGATTACATGGAATGTAAATGTATATCTCAAAAGAATTGCATCTTAAAAAAAGATATGCATGATGATGAATATGCAACTATGTGATGATATTGTGAATTGCTGACAGTATGTGTTGGGAATGTTTGTGTTTCTTGTAATTTTTTTAAATTAATAAAAAATTAAAAAAAAAGATATGTGTGAGATAAATGGGAAATGCAGGACTCTCTTCTTATCTGAGCTTGCATGGAACCAGAGCTGGGAACCCTGCTTCTTTACCTTGTGGATTGTGCTTCCCAGAGGTCTTAGGAATTCCCAGTTCATAGTTTATAGGAATTCAAGTGAAGGCCCCCTCTAATCCCCCTTTTTAACTTTTTTTTTGTATGACATACATGCAAAGCAAAGAAAGAAAAAAGCAATGGTTTTTCAAAGTACTCTTCAACAAGTAGTTACAGGACAGATCCCAGAGTTTGTCATGGGTTACCATACCATCATCTCAGATTTTTCCTTCTAGCTGTTCTAGAACATTGGAGGCTAGAAGGAATATATATATTTTTTATCATCACAATTGACTTTTTTTGCAGGTGAAAAATAACACATATGCAAAAAAGCGTTAAATTTCAAAACATAGCCCAACAATTAGTTGTAAAACAGATTTCAGAGTTTGGCATGGGCTACAATTCCCCAATTTTAGTTTTTTACATCTAGCTGCTCTAAGATACTGGAGACTAAAAGAAATATAATGACTCAGCAATCATACTTGTTTCTTAAACCCTACCTTCTCTGTATAACTTCACCATCATCTTTGATCTCTCTCCCACTTTTTAGGGGTATTCCTCTATTCCCTTTGAAATAGTCCTCTTCTGATTTTATTGGTTTGTCCAGAGTGATGCCCCGATGAATCCCAGAGTGATTCGATCAGTGAGTGGAAAAGTATTTGCAAAGCCCCCTTCGGGGAATGGTGAGAGCGGGGAGAAATTCAACTTCCCCCAAGTTGAATTCTTGATATTCTCACAAGCAGTGTGGACAACCAAAGCTATAGGCTGAGCCCCCAGTCTTGGGGTTTGTTCATATGAAACTTAACCCCACAAAGGATAGGTCAAGTCTACTTAAAATTTAGGCTTAAGAGTCACCCCAAAGAGAGCCTCTTTTCTTGCTCAGATGTGGCCTCTCTCTCCAGCCAACACAATGAGCAGTCTCACCACCCTCCCCCTCTCTGTGTGGGACATGACTCCCAGGGCTGTGGACCTTCCTGGCAACATGGGACAGAGATCTTGGAATGAGCTGAGACTCAGCATCAAAGGATTGAGAAAAACCCTAGAATGAGCTGAGACTTAGCATCAAGGGATTGAGAGAACCTTCTCGACCAAAAGAGAGGAGAGTGAAATGAGACAAAGTGTCAATGGCTGAGAGATTCCAAACAGAGTCGAGAGGTTATTCTTATGCATTAAGTGGATATCACCTTGTTGTTCAAGATGTAGTGGAGAGGCTGAAGGGAACTGCCTGAAAATGTAGAACTGTGTTCCAGTAGCCATGTTTCTTGATGATGATTGAACAATGATATAGCTTTCACAATGTGACTCTGTGATTGTGAAAACCTTGTGTCTGATGCTCCTTTTATCTACCACATCAACAGACGAATAGAACATATGGAATAAAAATAAATAATAGGGGGAACAAATGTTAAAATAAATTTAGTTTGAAATGCTAGTGATAAATGAAAGTGAGGGGTAAGGGGTATGGTATGTATAATCTTTTTTTTCCTGTTATTGTTTTATTTCTTTTTCTGTTGTCTTTTTATTTCTTTTTCTAAATCGATGCAAATGTTCTAAGAAATGATGAATATGCAACTATGTGATGATATTAAGAATTACTGATTATATATGTAGAATGGAACATATGTTAATGTTTTTGTTTGTTTGTTGTTAATTTTTTAAATTAATAAATAAAAATAAAAGAAAAAATAAATAGTCCTCTTCTTCTCTTCTGAGTGCTCTCTTGAATGACTTAATGCAAGCAGCTCTTTGCCCCCAGGCCACTTCAACTTAATTGTTTCTCATACTCTCTTAGCTGTCTGGAAGGGGGTTCTCTGCCTTTAGGACAAATCTGGGAGGGCAAGGGAAAGACATATTCCATGGCTCAGTCTCTGAGACTTTCATGGGATTGATTGGTACTGACAAACATACATCCTGTATGCACACAGTATGCTCCCTCTGGAACAGGACCACCTCCTCCAAATTAGTATAAGCTGGCTCACCCTGTGTGGTGGAGAGGTTGGGAGAGGTGCCAGCAAGGGCACCAGTAACTTCTATGGCTTTCAATGCTATCTTTACTTAATCCAGCACTTACCTAGTTAATGCAGTCCTTTAATTGTTTTCTTTTTCTTCAATTGAGAAATTTTCACACACATGCATTCTATACCTACTGTACAATCAATGGCTCACAATATCACCACATAGTTGTGAATTCATCATCATGATAACTTTTTAGATCCTTTGCATCACTCCTGAAAAAGAAATAAAAAGAAAAAAAGAAAAACTCATACATATCATACACCTTACCCCTCCCTCCCTTTAACTACTAGTATTTCCATCTACCCAACTTATTTTAGCCTCTGCCCCCCTATTATTTACTTTTTTTTTTTTGCATGGGCAGGCAACAGGAATCAAACCCAGTTCTCCAGCATGGCAGGCAAGAGCTCTGCCTGCTGAGCTACAGTGGCCTGTCCTATTATTTACTTTTTATCCATATTTTTTACTCTCCTGATGCTGAGTCCCAGCTCATCCCAGGGTTTCTGTTCCACATTGCCAGAGAGGTTTACACTGCTGGGAGTGATGGCCCACATAGAGGGGAGAGGGAAGTGAGTTCCCTTGCTGTGCTTAAGGAGAGACCACATCTGAGCAATAGAAGAGGTTCTCTAGGGGTGACTCTTATGCCTAAGTTTAAGTATGCTTAGCCTATCCTTTGCAGGAATAAGTTTCATAGGGGCAAACCCCAAGATCAAGGGCTTGGCCTATTTATTTGGTTGTCCCCACTGCATGCGAGAACATCAGAAATTCTCTAAATGGGAAAGTTGAATATTTCCTTCTTTCTCCCCATTCCCCCAAGGGAACTTTGCAAATACTTCTTTATTCACTGCCCAAATCACTCCGGGATCTATTATGGCATCACACTAACCTGGACAAGCCAACAAAATCTCATGACTTATTCAAGATTCCATGTACTTATGGTGTTCAACTAAACTGATTGTACAAGTTAAATTGGGAAATGAACTACCCAAAATACAAATTTTGCACCCAATAAACATCTGTCCCTTTAGTCTCACACAGAAGTTGTAGTTTTAAAATTTGGATGCTGTCATCTTTACCCTGTGTTCTGATATACCTTAGTCCTATCCAGCTCTGCTTCATATCTCTACTTGATGTCTGAACACTTTTTCAACTTTTTAAATAGTTCCTGTATGGGGTACTGCTGATTTTCATAGCTTCAGAGCTCTAACTCTGAGTCTCAGGTATCCCATAAAAACCTGAAGTTTCTGGGAAAAACCATGTTATATACAAACAGCTTAGTATCTCAGAACTTAGAATTAACAGTTACACCTTTTGAATATATGTGACAATTAATATGTGAACGTTTTTAGTTCACTGAATTTTTATGTTATAGTTAGTCCATATGACTTAGGCATGATGATATTTGTCTTTTTGTTCCTGACATTTCATTCAATGCTAATCTTTTTATTACTGGTTTCTAAATTAATTGTGCTATGGTCAGAAAATGTGATCTGTATGATTTCAATTCTTGAAATTTATTGAGAGCTGCTTTATGACCTAGTATAATTCTAATTTTGAAAAATGTTCTATGTGTCCTTGAAAATTATGTATACTTCTCATTTATGGATATTGGATTCTATATATTTCCACATTAATCATGACAATTGCATTTAAGAAACCCTCTATATTCTTGCTGATTATTTTTTGTCTGCTTTACCTAGCAATTACTGAGAGAGGTGTGATCAAAACCACCAGTATAATGGTGAATGTCACATTTTCTTTGTTAATCTGCCCTTTTTTTGTTTTGTATTTGCTGTTATTTAATGTATATAAGACTAGGATTTGTGTTTTCCTGATGAAATTATATAGCAATATACAGTAATTATATAGCAATCCTATTTCTAGCAAGGCTTTTGTTTGCCTTAAAATCTATTTTGGTGTTAATGTATAACCACATCAATTTCCTTTGGTATTTTTTTGGCATTTACATCCTTTTATTTTCACCCTCTAGATCCTTATACTTTGATATGTCCCTTTAAATAGGGTAGAGTTGGACTTTTTTTCATCATTTTGCGTGGCACTTGCATTTTTCTATACAAAGATCTATCTAAACAATGCTCAGAAAGTATAATTTTAAAATTTATATTATTGCTATTATTCTTTGAATGGGTAATACATTCAACTGGTTCAAAATCAAAAGATACAAAGTCCTCCCTCCAAAAGAAGGCAAGAAAAGAGAAAGAAATTGAAAACATAAAACAAAATGATAGAAATAAATTTAAACACAAGAGTAATCATGAGAAATGTAAATGGACTAAATTTTAGCTTTGCTAGAAGGGGATATTTCACTAGGAAAAGGTTTTTCTATGTTTGTGTATCTCCTGATCTTCCTCATTATTTTTTTATAAACTTTTTAAATAGTATATGTTCTAGTTTGCTAGCTGCTGGAATGCAATGTACCAGAAACAGAATGGCTTTTAAAAATGAGAATTTAATAAACTGCTAGTATACAGTTCTAAGACTGAGAAAATGTCCCAATTAAACAAGCTTATGGAAATGTCCAATCACAGGCATCCAGGGAGAGATACCTTGGTTCAAGAAGGCCAATGAGGTTCAGGGTTTCTCTCTCAAGGGGAAGGGCACATGGTGAACATGGTCAGGGTTCCTGTTTCATCTGGAAGGGCACATGGCGAACACAGCATCATCTGCTAGCTTCTTCTACTGGTTTCCTGTTTCATGAAGCTCCCTGGGAGGCATTTTCCTTCTTCATCTCCAAAGGCCACTGGCTGGCGGACTCTGCTTCGTGGTGCTACAGCATTCTCTGCTCTCTCCTAATCTCCTTCATTCTCCAAAATGTTTCCTCTTTTATAGGACTCCAGAAACTTTTCAAGACCCACCCAAATGGGTGGAGACATGTCATCACCTAATCCAGTTTAACAACCACCCTTGATAAAATCACATCTCCAGGGAGATGATCTGATTACAGTTTCAAACATACAGTATTGCATAGGGATTATTCTGCCTTTATGAAATGGGATTTAGATTAAAAGATGGCTTTTCTAGGGGACATAAATCCTTTCAAACCAACACGGTCTACCCTCTGGACCCTAAAAAAGACATGTTTTCCCCATATACAAAACACATGCATTCCATAACAATATCAGAGAACCTTAAAACATTTCGGTAGCAATATACATGAAATACAGAGTCAGAAACGTACAAACTCCTATCAAAGTTAGTTACGGGCATGGTCTGTTCTAAGGCAAAATTATCCTGTGGCTTTGGACCTTTGAAAAACTCATAACAAGTTATTTGCTGCCAACATACAAAAGAGGAACAGTCATAGGATACATATACGCATTTCTATAGGGAGGAAGGAACACAGGGGTTGCCAGACCCATAGATTTCAAAAACATGCTGGGCAAAGTTCATTAGATTTCAAAGACTGAGAATCATTTATCCTTGGGGCTTTAGAAAGCAGCAGTCCCACCCTCTCCAAAGGCCTAAGCAGAGGTCTGCCCCTCTCCAAATGCAACCTTGAGGGATATTGGGAAGACCACGTTTTTCTCAGCTCCACCTCAAGCATTGAGGCTGCACACGGGCTCTCTGCCATCTCTGGGGCACATGCTCAACCACACATGTGGTGGCAGCCAGGTTCTCCCCAAACCCCAAGGAATGTGCTTCACCCTCTCCAAGGCCTGATGTGGCATGACTCTTCCACTGCAATGAGGTGGAAGGCTCATCCTCTGCCTCTCAGGCAAACTCACTGTTCTAGTTTGCTAGCTGTCAGAATGCAATACACCAGAAACGAAATGGCTCTTTAAAAGGGGAATTTAATAAATTGCTAGTTTACAGTCCTAAGGCTGAGAAAATGTCCCAATTAAACAATATATAGAAATATCCAATCTAAGGCATCCAGGGAAAGATACCTTGATTCAAGAAGGCTCATAAGGTTCAGGGTTTCTCTCTCAAGTGAGAAGGCACATGGCAAACACAGTCAGAGTTTCTCTCTCATCTGGAAAGGCACATGGTGAACATGGTCAGGGTTCCTCTCTCATCTGGAAGGCACGTGGCAAACACAGCGTCATCTGCTAGCTTCGTCTCCTGGCTTCCTATTTCATGAAGCTCCCTGGGAGGCATTTTCCTTCTTCGTCTCCAAAGGCCACTGGCTGGTGGACTCTGCTTCTCATGGCCATGTCCTTCTGCTCTGCTGTCTCTGAATCTCTTTCATTCTCCAAAATGTTTCCTCTTTTATAGAACTCCAGAAACTAATAAAGACCCACCCAAATGGGTGGAGACATATCGTCACCTAATCCAGCTTAACAACCACTCTCGATTACATCACATCTCCAGGGAGTGATCTAATTATAGTTTCAAATATACAATGCTGAATAGGGATTAGAAGAAACAGCTGCCTTTACAAAATGAGATTAGGATTAAAACATGGCTTTTCTAGGAGACACACATCCTTTCAAACCAGCACACTCACCCTCTCCATGGGCTTGGGTAGGTCCATTCTCCTGGCCTGAGGCTTCTTGACTTCAGACCTCAGCCTCCATGCTTTTGCCTCTGAAGTTATTTTTCCTCCAGTGTGTCACTTCTCTGAACCCCCCAGTCCAGACTGGCAGTGGTTCTGTTTATACAGATCCCACAGCACTCTCATTGGCTTTTTATGCAGTAGCATTGGATCATGCCTATCAGACATAAGGAGTTTCCACAAATCCTTCCTGGACAACTCCATATCCAATCTTGGCTCTCTCTGAAATGTCTGAGTGGTTCCATATTTGGCCAAGTCCTCATGTGGGGCACTTTTTTCTGGGATGTCCCTTCCAGGAAGCCCAGAATTCTCCATAACATCAATTTCTGGTTTCTTTGTACCCAAGAGTTCTCAGCTTATCTCTTTCCCTTCGCATTTCACTATAAGCTGTGAGGAGAAACCAGGCTACACTTTTGACATTTAATTTGGAGATCTCTTCTGTTAAATATCCAAGTTCATGGCTTTTAAAATCTGCCTTCCAGCCAAAGCCACTAGTCAATTTTCCCAGATTACCTGCCATTTTAAAACAAGGCTCATCTTCCTTCCATTCTATAATAACACACACCTCATTTCTGTCTAAGTCTTAACATAAGTGTCTTTAGAGTCCACATTTCTACCAACAGTCTCTTCAGGGCATTCTAGGCCTTCTCTATCAAGCTTCTCACAACTCTTCCAGATCTTCCCCTTATCCATTTAAAAAGCTGTTCCAACACGTTTGGTATTTACAAAATGCAACAGCACCCCACTCTCCAGTACCAAAAATCTGTTCTAGTTTGCTAGCTGCTGGAATGCAATATACCAGAAACAGAATGGCTTTTAAAAAGGAGAATTTAATAAGCTGCTAGTTTACAGTTCTAAGCCCAAGAAAATGTCCCAATTAAACAAATCTATAGAAATGTTCAATCTAAGGCATCCAGGGAAAGATATCTTGGTTCAAGAAGGCCGATGAAGTTCAGGGCTTCTTTCTCAAGAGGAAGGGCACATGGCGAACACAGTCAGAGTTTCTCTCTCATCTGGAAAGGCACATGGTGAACATGGTTCAGGGTTCCTCTCTCATCTGGAAGGGCACATGGCGAGCATGGCATCATTTGCTAGCTTCTTCACCTGGCTTCCTGTTTCATGCCTACCTGGGGGGCATTTTCCTTCTTCGTCTCCAAAGGTAGATGAGGACTCTGCTGGTAGACTCTGCTTCATGGTGCTACAGCCATTCTCTGCTCTCTCCTAATCTCCTTCATTCTCCAAAATGTTTCCTCTTTTTATGACTCCAGAAACTTATCAAGACCCACCCAAATGGGTGGAGACATGTTGTCACCTAATCCAGTTTAACAACAACTCTTGATTAAATTACATCTCCAGGGAGATGATCTGATTACAAACATACAGTATTGAATAGGGATTATTCTGCCTTTATGAAATGGGATTTTGATTACAACATGGCTTTTCTAGGGGACATACATCCTTCAAACCAACAAAGTATAATATAACATATATACAAAGCAAAGGAATAAAAAAGCAATAATTTTCAAAGCATTCTTCAAAAAGTAGTTACAGGGTAGATCCCAGAGTTTGTCATGGGCTACCGTATGATCCTCTCATATTTTTCCTTCTAACTGCTCCAGAATATAGGAGGCAAGAGTGCTTAAATATTTTTTTTTATCATCACAATAGCCTTTTTTCCCTTCTTTTTTTTGTGGACAATAACATATATATAAAAAACTATTAATTTCCAAGCACTGCACCACAATTAGTTGTAGAACATATTTCAGACTTTGACATGGGTTACAGTTTCACAATTTTAGGTTTTTACTTCTAGCTTCCCTAAAATACTGAAGACTAAAAGAAATATCCATTTAATGATTCAGCATTCATATTCATTTGTTAAGTCCTATCTTCTACGTATAATTCCACCATCACCTTTGCTATTTCCATACCTCTCATCAGGCTCGTTTGGCCTATGGCAATTCTAAATTTTTGATATTGGGAGAGTCTGTCACTAAGATAGGGTAGGGAGGTGGAACTATCTGATGTTCTGGAGAGGCTGGGCTAGATTTCAGGATTTATCTGTACCAGGACCTATCTGGAGGTTGTAGGTTTCTGGAAAGTTACTTTAGTGCCTGGAACAATTGTGGAATCTTATAAATTGCCCTACATGTTCTTTTGGATTGGCTGGAATGGTCCTTGTTGGGGCTTGGCACGTTATGATAGGTAGCAAGGTCTACCTGAAGCTTGCATAAGAGCAACACCAGAGTACCCTCTCGACTCTATTTGAACGCTCTCTGCTACCGATACTTTATTAGTTGACCTTCTTTTCACCCATTTGATCAGGATAGAATTGTTGATCCCACAGTGTCCCATCTGGATTCATCCCTGGGAGTCCTCTCCCACATCATCAGGGAGACTTTCATCCCTGGAGGTCATGTCCCACATGGGGGGGGGGCAATTATTCCACTTGCAGAGTTGGGCTTAGAGAGACTGAGGCCGCATCTGAGCAACAACTGAGGTCCTCCAGAAGTAACTCTTGGGCATGCCTATAGGTAGTCTAAGCTTCTATGCTACCTACATAAGCTTCACAAGAGTAAGCCTCAGATCGAGGGCATGGCCTATTGATTTGGGTGCCCCCAAAGTTTGACAAAGTTACAGGGATTCCCTGATGGTAAAGTTTAATTGTTCCAAAGACCTTCTCTCCTCCCTTAGAGGACTTTGCCAATACTTTTGATTAACTTGTTAACATAACCTAGGATGTTTCCAGGCATTACAATAATCTATACAGGAGTAAAGGACCTCTTTCAATTCTGTGCTGTCTGTGTTTCAGTTGTTCAAATGAGCTATACAGATAGGTGGAATTAGATTATGCACCACAGAAAATTTCAGTTCCAGATTAAATAAACCTTTCTTCCATTGGTCTCAAAGAGTATGTGTGGTTCTAAAATAAAGACACTGTCTTCCTTACCCCTATATTCTGAATTACCCTAAGCCCAACCTGTTTGGCTTTATTCTTATCTCTAAATATCAGGTTATATATATGTAACAGCCTCTCAAAACCCAGAAATAATAATCACCACTCCAGACTTAATGTGTCTGCTCTAAAAGCTTACAATCTAGAGTCTTGTTTTCTATTTTTATTAATTAAAAAAAATTAACTAACACAACATTTAGAAATCATTCCATTCTACATATGCAATCAGTAATTCTTAATATCATCACATAGATGTATGATCATCATTTCTTAGTACATATGCATCGATTTAGAAAAAGAAATAGCAAGACAACAGAAAAAGAAATAAAATGATAATATAGAGAAAAAATAAAAATAAAAATAAAAAATATAAAAATATATAAGAAAAAAAACTATAGCTCAGATGCAGCTTCATTCAGTGTTTTAACATAATTACATTAAAATTAGGTAGTATTGTGCTGTTTTTTTTTTGTAGAAATCATACCATTCTACATATGCAATCAGTAATTCTTAACATCATAACATAGATGCATGATCATCATTTCTTAGTACATTTGCATCGGTTTAGAAGAACTAGCAATATAACCGAAAAAGATATAGAATGTTAATATACAGAAAAAAAATAAAAGTAATAATAGTAAGAACAAAACAAAACAAAAACCTATAGCTCGGATGCAGCTTCATTCAGTGTTTTAACATGATTACTTTACAATTAGATATTATTGTGCTGTCCATTTTTGAGTTTTTGTATCTAGTCCTATTGCACAGTCTGTATCCCATCAACTACAATTACCCATTATCTTACCCTGTTTCTAACTCCTGCTGAACTCTGTTACCAATGACATATTCCAAGTTTATTCTCGAGTGTCGATTCACATCATTGGGACCATACAGTATTTGTCTTTTAGTTTTTGGCTAGTCTCACTCAGCATAATGTTCTCTAGGTCCATCCATGTTATTACATGCTTCATAAGTTTATCCTGCCTTAAAGCTGCATAATATTCCATCGTATGTATATACCACAGTTTGTTTAGCCACTCGTCTGTTGATGGACATTTTGGCTGTTTCCATCTCTTTGCAATTGTAAATAACGCTGCTATAAACATTGGTGTGCAAATGTCCGTTTGAGTTTTTGCCCTTAATTCCTTTGAGTAGATTCCCAGCAATGGTATTGCTGGGTCGTATGGCAATTCTATATTCAGCTTTTTGAGGAACCGCCAAACTGCCTTCCACAGTGGTTGCACCATTTGACATTCCCACCAACAGTGGATAAGTGTGCCTCTTTCACTGCATCCTCTCCAGGATTTGTCATTTTCTGTTTTGTTGATAATGGCCATTCTGGTGGGTGTGAGATGATATCTCATTGTGGTTTTGATTTGCATTTCTCTAATGGCCAGGGACATTGAGCATCTCTTCATGTGCCTTTTGGCTATTTGTATTTCCTCCTCTGAGAGGTGTTTATTCAAGTCTCTTTCCCATTTTGTAATTGGGTTGGCTGTCTTTTTGTTGTTGAGTTGAACAATCTCATTATAAATTCTGGATACTAGACCGTTATCTGATATGTCGTTTCCAAATATTGATTCCCATTGTGTAGGCTGTCTTTCTACTTTCTTGATGAAGTTCTTTGATGCACAAAAGTGTTTAATTTTGAGGAGTTCCCATTTATTTATTTCATTCTTCAGTGCTCTTGCTTTAGGTTTAAGGTCCATAAAACTGCCTCCAATTGTAAGATTCATAAGATATCTCCCTACATTTTCCTCTAACTGTTTTATGGTCTTAGACCTAATGTTTAGATCTTTGATCCATTTTGAGTTAACTTTTGTATAGGGTGTGAGAGATGGGTCTTCTTTCATTCTTTTGCATATGGATATCCAGTTCTCTAGGCACCATTTATTGAAGAGACTGTTCTGTCCCAGGTGAGTTGGCTTGACTGCCTTATCAAAGATCAAATGTCCATAGATGAGAGGGTCTATATCTGAGCACTCTATTCGATTCCATTGGTCAATATATCTATCTTTATGCCAATACCATGCTGTTTTGACCACTGTGGCTTCATAATATGCCTTAAAGTCAGGCAGCGTGAGACCTCCAGCTTCGTTTTTTTTCCTCAAGATGTTTTTAGCAATTCGAGGCACCCTGCCCTTCCAGATAAATTTGCTTATTGGTTTTTCTACTTCTGAAAAATAAGTTGTTGGGATTTTGATTGGTATTGCATTGAATCTGTAAATCAATTTAGGTAGGATTGACATCTTAACTATATTTAGTCTTCCAATTCATGAACACGGTATGCCCTTCCATCTATTTAGGTCTTCTGTGATTTCTTTTAGCAGTTTTTTGTAGTTTTCTTTATATAGGTTTTTTGTCTCTTTAGTTAAATTTATTCCTAGGTATTTTATTCTTTTAGTTGCAATTGTAAATGGGATTCGTTTCTTGATTTCCCCCTCCGCTTGTTCATTGCTAGTGTATAGAAATGCTACAGATTTTTGAATGTTGATCTTGTAACCTGCTACTTTGCTGTACTCATTTATTAGCTCTAGTAGTTTTGTTGTGGATTTTTCGGGTTTTCGACGTATAGTATCATATCGTCTGCAAACAGTGATAGTTTTACTTCTTCCTTTCCTATTTAGATGCCTTGTATTTCTTTTTCTTGTCTAATTGCTCTGGCTAGAACCTCCAACACAATGTTGAATAATAGTGGTGATAGTGGACATCCTTGTCTTGTTCCTGATCTTAGGGGGAAAGTTTTTAATTTTTCCCCATTGAGGATGATATTAGCTGTGGGTTTTTCATATATTCCCTCAATCATTTTAAGGAAGTTCCCTTGTATTCCTATCCTTTGAAGTGTTTTCAACAGGAAAGGATGTTGAATCTTGTCAAATGCCTTCTCTGCATCAATTGAGATGATCATGTGATTTTTCTGCTTTGATTTGTTGATATGGTGTATTACATTAATTGATTTTCTTATGTTGAACCATCCTTGCATACCTGGGATGAATCCTACTTGGTCATGATGTATAATTCTTTTAATGTGTTGCTGGATACGATTTGCTAGAATTTTATTGAGGACTTTTGCGTCTATATTCATTAGAGAGATTGGCCTGTAGTTTTCTTTTTTTGTAATATCTTTGCCTGGTTTTGGTATGAGGGTGATGTTGGCTTCATAGAATGAGTTAGGTAGTTTTCCCTCCGCTTCGATTTTTTTGAAGAGTTTGAGGAGAGTTGGTACTAATTCTTTCTGGAATGTTTGATAGAATTCAGATGTGAAGCCGTCTGGTCCTGGACTTTTCTTTTTAGGAAGCTTCTGAATGACTGATTCAATTTCTTTACTTGTGATTGGTTTGTTGAGGTCATCTATGTCTTCTTGAGTCAAAGTTGGTTGTTCATGTCTTTCCAGGAACCCGTCCATTTCCTCTAAATTGTTGTATTTATTAGCGTAAAGTTGTTCATAGTGTCCTGTTATTACCTCCTTTATTTCTGTGAAGTCAGTAGTTATGTCTCCTCTTCCATTTCTGATCTTATTTATTTGCATCCTCTCTCTTCTTCTTTTTGTCAATCTTGCTAAGGGCCCATAAATCTTGTTGATTTTCTCATAGAACCAATTTCTGGTCTTATTGATTTTCTCTATTGTTTTCATGTTTTCAATTTCATTTATTTCTGCTCTAATCTTTGTTATTTCTTTCCTTTTGCTTGCTTTGGGATTAGTTTGCTGTTCTTTCTCCAGTTCTTCCAAATGGATAGTTAATTCCTGAATTTTTTCCTTTTCTTCTTTTCTGATATAGACATTTAGGGCAATAAATTTACCTCTTAGCACTGCCTTTGCTGCGTCCCATAAGTTTTGATATGTTGTGTTTTCATTTTCATTCGCCTCAAGGTATTTGCTAATTTCTCTAGCAATTTCTTCTTTGACCCACTTGTTGTTTAGGAGTGTGTTGTTAGGCCTCCGCGTATTTGTGAATTTTCTGGCACTCCGCCTATTATTGATTTCCAACTTCATTCCTTTATGATCCGAGAAAGTGTTGTGTATGATTTCAATCTTTTTAAATTTGTTAAGACTTGCTTTGTGACCCAGTATATGGTCTATCTTTGAGAATGATCCATGAGCACTTGAGAAAAAGGTGTATCCTGCTGTTGTGGGATGTAATATCCTATAAATGTCTGTTAAGTCTAGCTCATTTATAGTAATATTCAGATTCTCTATTTCTTTATTGATCCTCTGTCTAGATGTTCTGTCCATTGATGAGAGTTGTGAATTGAAGTCTCCAACTATTATGGTATATGAGTCTATTTCCCTTTTCAGTGTTTGCAGTGTATTCCTCACGTATTTTGGGGCATTCTGGTTCGGTGCGTAAATATTTATGATTGTTATGTCTTCTTGTTTAATTGTTCCTTTTATTAGTATATAGTGTCCTTCTTTGTCTCTTTTAACTGCTTTACATTTGAAGTCTAATTTGTTGGATATTAGTGTAGCCACTCCTGCTCTTTTCTGGTTGTTATTTGCATGAAATATCTTTTACCAACCTTTCACTTTCAACCTATGTTTATCTTTGGGTCTAAGATGTGTTTCCTGTAGACAGCATATAGAAGGATCCTGTTTTTTAATCCATTCTGCCAATCTATGTCTTTTGATTGGGGAATTCAGTCCATTGACATTTAGTGTTATTACTGTTTGGATAATATTTTCCTCTGCCATTTTGCCTTTTGTATTATATATATCATATCTGATTTTCCTTCTTTCTACACTCTTCTCCATACCTCTCTCTTCTTTCTTTTCGGTTCTGACTCTAGTGCTCCCTTTAGTATTTCTTGCAGAGCTGGTCTCTTAGTCACAAATTCTCTCAGTGACTTTTTGTCTGAGAATGTTTTAATTTCTCCCTCATTTTTGAAGGACAATTTTGCTGGATATAGGAGTCTTGGTTGGCAGTTTTTCTCTTTTAGTAATTTAAATATATCATCCCACTGTCTTCTAGCTTCCATGGTTTCTGCTGAGAAATCTACACATAGTGTTATTGGGTTTCCCTTGTATGTGATGATTGTTTTTCTCTTGCTGCTTTCAAGATCCTCTCTTTCTCTTTGACCTCTGACATTCTAACTAGTAAGTGTCTTGGAGAACGTCTATTTGGGTCTAATCTCTTTGGGGTGCGCTGCACTTCTTGGATCTGTAATTTTAGGTTTCATAAGAGTTGGGAAATTTTCAGTGATAATTTCTTCCATTAGTTTTTCTCCTCCTTTTCCCTTCTCTTCTCCTTCTGGGACAACCACAACATGTATATTTGTGTGCTTCATATTGTCCTTGAGTTCCCTGATACTCTGTTCAAATTTTTCCATTCTTTTCCCGATAATTTCTGTTTCTTTTTGGAATTCAGATGTTCCATCCTCCAAATCACTAATTCTATCTTCTGTCTCTTTAAATCTATCATTGTAGGTATCGATTGTTTTTTCCATCTTTTCTACTTTATCCTTCACTTCCGTAAGTTCTGTGATTTGTTTTTTCAGTTTTTCTATTTCTTCTTTATGTTCAGCCCATGTCCTCTTCATGTCCTCCCTCAATTTATCAATTTCATTTTTGAAGAGGTTTCCATTTCTGTTCGTATATTCAGCATTAGTTGTCTCAGCTCTTGTATCTCATTTGAACTATTGGTTTGTTCCTTTGACTGGGCCAAATTCTCAATCTTCTGAGCGTGGACAGTTATCTTCTGCTGCTGGCATCTGGGCATTTAGTCAGTTTTCCATGGGTGTCGGACCCAACAAGGTTATAAGATTTTTCTGTGAAATCTCTGGGTTCTGTTTTTCTCATCCTGCCCAGTAGGTGGCACTCGTGGCACACGTTTGTCTGCGGGTCCCACCAGCAAAAGGTGCTGTGGGTCCTTTAACTTTGGAAAACTCTCACCGTCCGGAAGGTTCACTAGCCGAAGCGGCTTGGAAGAGTGCCAGTCGGCCCCGGGTCCGAACGTGGGGAGGGTCACTGGCCGCCGCAGCCCGGGAAAGCGCCCGTCCGAATTTCCTAGTTGGCCCGGGGTGCCAAGTGTAGTGGGAGGGCGCCAGCCGCAGCGGCCCGCCCGGGAGAGTGCACATTCCCGGGGAGTCACGGGTTTGGAAGGGCCCCCTCGTCACCGTTCTCCGCGGCCTGGGGATTTCCAATCCAATTCTCTCAGTTGGTCCGGGGGGCCGTGCGTGGTGTGGGTGCCAGCCGCCACGGTTTGAGGGGACCGCCTGTCCAATTCTCCCAGCCGGCCGGGGAAGGGGGAAGGGAGTGACTCCGGCCGCTTGCCGCCCCGCCCGGTGAAGCCCGCGCCCCTCTGCGATCTCACCAGAGCGGGTTCTCTCAGCCAGCCAGCCGTTCCAGGATGGGGTACGCTGTCTTTTTATCTCTGTCGTGGCTTTGGGAGCTGTTCTGTATCGTTTCTACTCCCCTAGTAGCTGTCCTGGAGGAGAAACTAAGATCCGCGCGTCTTACTAAGCCACCATCTTCTCCGGAAGTCTCTTGTTTTCTTATAGGCATTTTCTAAAGGTGACCATACATTGTTGTGTTTTTGTTTTTGGCTTATTTTGTTTCAACAAATGTCCCACATGTTCATTCACATTGTTGCATGCCACAGGACATCGTTCCTTTTTGTATCAGCACAGCCTTTTTTTTATAAGTATACACTGTCGTTCACCATTCTACTTATATCAGTGCATACTTCAGCCACCTGCTTTCATCAGGCATCATAGAGGGCCCAAAGTCCACAGCCCATCAACATTCTCAATTTTAGATAATTTCATTGTTCCCAAGAGATGAAAACCAATAAACATACCCTTACCAAATAGGAAATCTAAACCTCCTCTTAACTCTTTGTCCCTCACCCCATTGTTTACCTCTTCTGTTGCTGTGGTAGTGCTGATAGTTTCCTTTTGAACATAGCTCATGCATGCAATGGCAGTTTTCCCCCTGTACCCTGGACTTAAACACTCTTTATTCAAGAATCATATCTTTGAGGTAATTCTTAGAAGAACTCATTCATATTTCTAATCTGAGTCAGTGGGACACGTAGGTCTATACAACCCCTTTCAATCTTGTTCATCTTCAATATATTAATATAACTTCTAGACCCATTAGAGAATCACCTTCACTCCTATCTATTCCCTTACATCAGAGTTCAACCTCATTAGCTAATGGTTCAGCCATCACTAGCTTCTATGTATCTCTAAGTCCCCTGTGTTCTATATTATACATCTCTGATTATACCTTTATACTGGTCATAAAAGTAGAATCATACAGTATCTGTCCTTTTGTGTCTAGCTAATTTCACTCAGCATTATGCCCTCAAGGCTCACCCATCTTTTCATGTGCTTCAGGATGTCATTTTGTCTTACTGCTGCATAATATTCTGTCGTACGTATATACCACATTTTGTTGATCTGCTCATCTGTTGATGGGCATTTGGTTTGTTTCCATCTTTGGGCGATTGTGAATAATGCTGCTATGAACATCAGTGTGCAAATGTCTGCTTGTGTCATTGCTTTCAGCTCTTCTGGGTATATACCAAGTAGTGCTATTGCTGGGTCATAGGTCAGCAGATTATTTAGTTTCCTAAGGAACTGAAACAGTCTTCCATAGTGGCTGCAGCATTGTACATTCCAACCAGCAGTGCATAAGTGTCCCAATTTCTCTATATCCTCGCCAACATTTATAGTTTCTTGATTGTTTAACAGCCATTTTTATTGGTGTGAGGTGATATCTCATTGTAGTCTTGATTTGCATTTACCTTACAGCCTGAAAATGAGCATCTCCTCATGTGCTTTTGAACCATCTCTATTTGCTGTTCAGAAAAATGCCTATCCATATCTTTGACCCATTTTATAATTGGACTGTTTGTTCTTTTGTTGTTGAGTTGTATGATTTCTTTGTATATATAGAAAATCAAACCTTTGTCTGATATGTGGTTCCCAAATATTTTCTCCCAGTTATTTAGCTGTCTCTTCACCTTTTTGACAAATTCTTCTGAGGTGCAGAAGCATTTGATTTTGATGAGTTCCCATTTATCCATTTCTTCTTTTGTTGCTTGTGCTTTGGATTGTAAAATTTAGGAAGCTACCTCCTATTACTAAGTCTTGAAGATGTTTCCCTACATTTTCTTCTAGAAGCTTTATGGTACTACTTCTTATATTTAGCTGTTTGATCCATTTTGAGTTAGTTTTTGTGTAGGGTTTAAGATGGGGGTCCTCTTTCATTCTCCTGGCTATTGATATCCAGTTCTTCCATGCCCAATTATTGAAAAGACTATTTTGTCCCACTTCAGAGGATTTGGGGGCCTTGTCAAAAATCAGGTGACCATAGATTTGGTGGTCTATTTCTGCACTCTCAATGATTCCATTTGTCAATGCTTCTGTCTTTGTGCCAGTACCATGCTGTTTGACCACTGTGGCTTTACAATAGGTTTTAAAGTCAGGGAGTGTTAATCCTCCCACTTCATTCTTCTTTTTTAGGATGCTTTTAGCTATTCAGGGTCTCCTTCCCTTCCAGATGAATTTGGTAGTTAGCTTTTCCAAATCTTCAGAGTACATTGCTGAAATTTTGACTGGCACTGTGTTGAACCTGTAGATCAATTTTGGGAGAATTGACCTCTTAACTATTTAGTCTTCCTATCCATGTGCATGGAATGTTTTCCCACTGATTCAGATCTCCTTTGATTTCTTTTAGCATTGCTATGTAGTTTTCTGTGTACAAGTCCTTTACATCCCTAGTTAAGTTCATTCCTAAGTATCTGATTCTTTTAGTTGCTATTTTGAATGGAATTTTTTCCTTAATTGATTCCTCAGTTAGCTCATTGATTCTGTATAGAAATTTTACTTTTTTTTTTGCATTATCAACTATGACTTTATTTTTTTAATTTATTTATTAATTAAAAAATTAAGAAATCAACTAAAACATCAACATACATAATCAGTAATTCACAATATCATCACTTAGTTGCATATTCATCATTTCTTAGAACATTTGCATTAATTCAGAAAAAGAAATAAGAAGACAATAGAAGAAGAAATAAAACAAACACAGGAAAGGAAAAAAAAAAAGATTATAACTACCATACCCCTTACTGCTCACTTTCATTGATCACTAGCATTTCAAACTAAATTTGTTTTAGCATTTGTTCCCCCTATTATTTATTTTTATTTCATATGTTTACTCCTTTGTTGACAAGGTAGATAAAAGGAGCATCAGACACAAGGTTTTCACAATCACACAGTCACACTGTTAAAGCTATATCATTGTTCAATCATCATCAAGAAACATGGCTATTGGAACAGAGCTCTACATTTTCAGGCAGTTCCCTCCAGCCTCTCCATTACATCTTGAACAACAAGGTGATATCTACTTGATGTATAAGAATAACCTCCAGGATAGCCTCTCAACTCTGGAATCTCTCAGCCATTGACACTTTGTCTCATTTCACTCTTCCCCCTTTTGGTCGAGAAGGTTCTCTCAATCCCTTGATGCTAAGTCTCAGCTTATTCTAGGGTTTTTCTCAAGGCTTTGATGCTGAGTCTCAGCTCATTCCAAGATCTCTGTCCCATGTTGCCAGGAAGGTCCACACCTCTGGGAGTCATGTCCCACGCAGAGAGGGGGAGGGTGTGGTGAGACTGCTCATTGTGTTGGCTGGAGAGAGAGGCCACATCTGAGCAAGAAAAGAGGCTCTTTTGGGGGTGACTCTTAAGCCTAAATTTTAAGTAGACTTGACCTATCCTTTGTGGGGTTAAGTTTCATGCGAACAAACCCCAAGACTGGGGGCTCAACCTATAGCTTTGGTTGTCCATACTGCTTGTGAGAATATCGAGAATTCACCTTGAGGAAGTTGAACTTCTCCCTGTTCTCACCATTTCCCGAAGGGGACTTTGCAAATACTTTTCCACTCACTGATTGAATCACTCTGGGATTCATCGGGGCATCACTCTGGGATTCATCAGGGCATCACTCTGGACAAACCAACAAAATCTCATGTCCTACCTGAGATTCCAAGGAAATGTTACTGACTTTTGCACATTAATTTTATATGCTGCCACCTTGCTGAATTTGTTTATTAGCTCAAGTAACTTTGCTGTAGATTTCTCAGTATCTTCCAAGTATAGTATGATATCATCTGCAAATAATGAGAGTTTTACATCTCCTTTTCCAATTTGGATGCCTTTTATTTCTTTGTCCTGCCTGATTGCTATAGCTAGAACTTCTAGCACAATATTGAATAATAGTGGTGACAGTGGGCATCCTTGTCATATACCTGATCTTAAAGGGAAGATTTTCAGTCTCTCTCCATTGTATACGATGCTGGCTATTGCTTTTTCATATATTCACTTTGTCATATTGAGGTAATTACCTTTGGTCCCTATCTTTTGGAGTGTTTTTATCAGAAAAGGATTTTGAATTTTGTTGAATGCTTTTTTAGCATCAATCGAGATGATCATGTGATTTTTTTCCCTTTAGATTTGTTAATGCACTGCATTACATTAATTGATTTTCTTGTGTTGAACCATCCTTGCATTCCCTGTATAAACCCCACTTAGTCATGGTGTACCATTCTTTTAATGTGTTGTTGGATTTCATTTCCTAATACTTGAGAATTTTTGCATCTATGTTCATTAGGGAGATTGACCTGCAGTTTTTCCTTTTTATAGCATCTTTACCTGGTTTTATTATTAAAGTGATATTGGCATCATAAAATGAGTTAGGTAGAGTTCCCTTTTCCTCAATTTTTTGGAAAAGTTTGAGCAGGTTTGGTGTTAGTTCTTTCTGGAATGTTCGATAAAATTCCCCTGTGAAGCCATCTGGCCCTGGGCTTTTCTTTGTAATAAGATTTTTGATGACTGATTGAATCTCTTTACTTGTGATTGGCTTGTTGAGATCTATTTCTTCCTGAGTTGGTGTAGTTTTTTTGTGTGTCTCCAGGAATTTGTCCATTTCATCTAAGTGTCTAGTTTGTTGGCATATAGTTGTTCATAGTATCCTCTTATGATTTCTTTTATCTCTTCAGGGTTTGTGGTAATGCACCTCTTCTCGTTTCTGATTTTGTTTATTTTCATCCTCTCTCTTTTTTTCTTTGTCAGTCCTGCTAGTGACCCATCAATTTTATTGATTTTCTCAAAGAACAAACTTTTGGTTTTATTGATTCTTCCTATTGTTCTTTTGTTCTCCATTCATTTATCTCAGCTTTAATCTTTGCTATTTCTCTTCTCCTATTTGCTTTTGGGCTAGTTTGCTGTTCTTTCTCAAATTCCTCCAGGTTTGTTGCTAAGTCCTTGATTTTTGCTCTTTCTTTTTTTTTAATATAGGCATTTAAGGCAATAAATTTCCCTCTCAGCACAGCCTTTGCCACATCCCATAAGTTCTGATAAGTTGTATTCTCATTTTCATTCATCTCCAGATACCTGCTGGTTTCTCTAGCAATTTCTTCTTTGACCCACTGGTTGTTTAAGAATGTGTTAATTAATCTCCATATATTTGGGAATGTTCTCATTCTTTGGTGGTTATTGAGATCCAGCTTCTTCCCATTGTGATCAGAGAAAGTGCTTTGAATAATTTCAATATTATTAAATTTATAAAGACTTGTTTTGTGCCCCAGCATATGATCTATCTTGGAGAATGTTCCATGAGTACTGAAGAAGAGTGTATAACCTTGTGCTTTGGGGTGAAATGACCTGTATATGTCTGTTACATTTAATTCATTCATCAGGTGATTTAACTTCTCTATTTTCTTGTTGGTCTTCTGTCTGGTTGGTCTATCTATAGAGGATAGTGGTGTATTGGAGCCTCCTACTATTGTTGTTGAAACATCTATTGGTCCCTTCAGTTTTGCTGATGTCTGTTTCATGTACTTGGAGCTCCTTGACTGGGAGCATAAATATTTATGATTGCTATATCTTCTTGGTGAATTGACCCTTCAATTGGTATATAGTGTCCTTCTTTGTCTCTTATAATGTCTACATTTAAAGTCTATTTTGTCTGATATTAGTGTAGCTACTCCTGCTTTCTTTTGGTTACAACTTGCATGGAAGATCTTTTTCCATCACATTAATTTCAATCTATTTGTATCCTTGTGTCTAAGATGAGTACTTGTAAGCAGCATCTGGCTGGATTATGTTTCTTAATCCATTCTGCCAATCTGTATCTTTTAATTGGTAAGTTTAGTCTGTTAACATTCAAAGTTATTACTGAAAAGGTGTTTCTTGATTCCACCATCTTATCTTTTTAATTTTATTTGTCAGATCTGTATATTCTTTTCCCTCTTTCTCTTTGTATTCTTTAAATTACCCTTAGTGGTACTCTTCAATTCTGTGCCCTCCTCCACACCTCGCTCTCCTGTCTTTTTTTTTTTTCCCAGCTGGCAGAACTCCTTTTAATATTTCTTGTATGGTTGGTCTCTTGTTGACAAATTCTTTCAGGACTTCTTTGTCTGTGAACGGTTTAATCTCTCCCTCAATTTTAAAGGACAATTTGGCTAGGTACAGAATTCTTGGCTGGAAGTTTTTCTCTCTCAGAATCTTGAGTATATCATACCACTGCCTTCTTGCCTCCAGGGTGCTAGTTGAGTAGTCTGAACTCAGTCTTATTTGATTTCCCTTGTACGTAGTAGATTGTCTTTCTCTTGTTGCTTTCAGGATTTTCTGCTTCTCTTCCACATTTGACAGACCGTTTAGTATGTGTCTTGGGGAAGGCCTATTTGGTTTTATTTTGTTTGGAGTTCTTTGATTTGTATATTTATGTACTTTATGAGAGTTGGGAAGTTTCTCCCCATTATATCCTCAACTGCTCTTCCTACCCTTTACTCCTCTCTTCTCCTTCTGGGATACCTGTGATTCTTATATTATGTGCTTTGTTTTGTCTGTCATTTACCTGAGTTCCCATTCAATTTTTTCCATCTTTTTTGCCCTTTGCTGTTTTGAGTCTTCGAAGTCAATCATCCTGTCCTCTATATCACTTATTCTTTCTTCTGTCTCTTCAAATCTGGTGTTGTGTACCTCTAGTATGTTTTTTCTTTGGTCGACAGAGTCTTTAATCTCTGTGATTTCTGCTATTTTTCTGTTTATTTTTTCAAATTCCTCTTTGTACTCTTCTACTGTCTTCTTGATCCCCTTTATGTCACTTGCTATCCCACTTATTTTATTAAATAGAGTTGTATGAACATCTCTGATTAGTTGTTCTAATGTCTGTGTCTCCTCGGGTGTTTTAATTTGGTCATTAGTCAGGGCTACATCTGTCTGCATTGTGATATGCTTAGTGATCTCCTGCTGTCTTCATCACATGTAGATATGTTGATTGATTTACTTTGGGAGATGATTTCTTTCAGTAGTCTAAGGCCTTGTGTTTGTACAGCAGGATGATTGTACAGCAGGGAACAGGGCATGGGGTGGAGCACTCAGTACGGTGATTTGTTACAGGGCAGGTATGGGCGCAGGTTAGGGATGTTATATTGGTGCTTCTGAACATGGGCGCCCAGTGGCCAGGGAGGATGTAGTTGTGCAGGTGCACTGGTCTGGGGGACATAACCCTGGTGTGCACTGGCCTAACGCATGGGGCTCTTTGTGTGCATATGTAGAGCTGTGGCAGCAGATCGGCATTATGCCTTCATGGATTGGGGGCAGGTGTGACCCGGCTGTGCAGGTCAGCACTTTCTCAGAGCTGGGATATGAGGCTGAGGGCTGTGCACATGCACGGTTCTAGGACTGCTGTAACGTGCAGTTCCCCGAGCTGAATGACATGATTGGGGTCCCTGTGCATGAGTGGGCCTGGGAGTGCCATAAATGGATGCATGAGCTCAGGGAGGGCAGGGTGAGGCTGTGTGATACTATGGGAGGGGACAGGGGTGGGGGTAGCCTAGGTATGAAGGTTAATGCCCACAACCTTTATGCACTGGTAACAGTGTGCAGGGAACAGGGAAGGGGAGGTAGTGCTTGGGAGGGGTATAGGAGAGGTGGGTTGGGCTGCACTTGGGTTGGGGGTGTGGGGCAGGTACGTGCACTAGGGGCTGGTGGTGTGTGGGCCCCTGTAGCATGGGGAATGGGAGCAGGTGAGGGGGTTCAGGTGCGTAGGGCGTGGGGTGAGCCACGGTTACGGGTCTGTGCCATTGAATGTAGCGCACCCAAGGAATGCGGCCTTGTTTACTTCCTAGTCCTGTGTATCCATCCTTGCACTCCTGCAGTGCTCTGCCCCTCCACACCAGGCTCCAGCCTTCTGCCTCTCAGTTCCTCAGCCTCTGCAACCAGAGCTGGCACATATGATGCAGAAGGCTCTCCCAAGTCAGCCGCACTCCTGAATTGCTGCCTCAGTTGCCCGCCTGTCCCTTCTCTAACTTTTCCTTGGAGGAGGGCTAATCTCAAGCTGCTCTAGTCGGCCATCATCCCAGAAGTCTCTCTTTTCATTATTTTACAGCTATGAAAGCTGAGGATCAAAAGTGTTAACTTTTTTATTACAGAAACTGTGGGTTTATTCAAAGTATTAATATATCCAAGGTAAAGCGCTAATAAATGGACGAGTCTTATGTAAATGAATCTAATTTTCAATGCTATTTTCATTTCATTCTTCCTACCTCTTCTCAACCTCAGATTGCTACAATTACTAGTTATAGTTAGTAGAGTTTAACTGCAGTACCTAACTGACTTCCAAGTTAATCAATGAGATTTTGTTGGCTAAAACAGAAAAATTCTCCTTTTACATATTTAGATCAAAAGACCAGTGATGAAGTCCTAAAGTATAGTCATTATTCTTTGTCTTTGTAACTCAAGATCTGAGAAATTCAACCAAGATGGGCAGTTTTTTGAGAGGATGAAAGTGTAACAATTCTTTTATCATTAAGTGAATGAGAAGAGGATTTTCTTTGGATTGGTACATAATGGGCAAGAATACATTTCAGGGATTATTTGTGATATAGTTCGAACAGTGTCAGTTCCTGTAGGAGGACTAGTGTGCCAGTGGCTTCTATAATAAGCAGAAATAATAAAACAATCACTTATTCTCTTTGTTAATCATGTCTAATATGAAACATACCAAAAATACCCACATGTTTTATATCTGAGATCTTTGGAGCATACAAGGATAGAGTTAAAGAAATCAATTTCTAGATTTTCACTTTCTAAATTTCCTATAATTTCTCCTTTCCCATCTTCCCTTTCACAATTGCTTTTCTCTTTTTTTCACCTATCTTGAATCATACTTTCGGGTTCGAAAGGATCAACTGAAAGTGTGTTGAAGATGCAAATGCCTCTAATACTAACACCTGCTTAAAATTAGGCCTAAGAGTCACCCCTAAGAGAACCTCTTTTGTTGTTCAGATGTGGCCTCTCTCTCTCAGCCAACACAACAAGCAAACTCACTGCCCTCCCCCTCTCTATGTGGGACATGATTCCTAGGGATGTGGACCTTCCTGGCAACGTGGGACAGAAATCCTAGAATGAGCTTGGACTCAGCATCAAAGGATTGAGAAAACCTTCTCAACCGAAAGGGGGAAGAAAGAAATGAGACAAAATAAAGTGTCAATGGTGAGAGATTCCAGAGTCGAGAGGTAATCCTGGAGGCTATTCTTAGGCACCAAATAGGTATCACCTCTTTAGTTAAGGTGTAATGGAGAGGCTGGAGGGAACTGCCTGAAAATGTAGAGCTGTGTTCCAGTAGCCATGTTTCTTGAAGATGACTGTATAATGATACAGCTTTCACAGTGTGACTGTGTGATTGTGAAAACCTTGTGTCTGATGCTCCTTTTATCTACCTTATTGACAGACAAGTAAAACATACAGATTAAAAATAAATAATAGGGAAACAAATGTTAAAATAAATTTAGTTGTTTGAAATGCTAGTGATCAATGAAAGGGAGGGGTTAAGGGGTATGGTAGATATGAATTTTTTTCTGTTCTTTTTATTTATTTTTCTAAATTGATGGAAATGTTCTAAGAAATGATAATGATGATGAATATACAACTATGTGATGATATTGTGAATTACTGATTATATATGTAGAATGGAATGGTCTTACGGTGAGAATGTTTGTGTTTGTTGTTTTAAAAAAATTCTTTAATTTTTTAAAAAAGGGTCTTTCTGGTGGTGTTTGCGATTTGCAAAGGATGGAGGTGACCTAAGGGTACACTGACTGAAGAATGGAAGGGGGAACTGTGGTATGTACACACAATGGACTATTGCAAGAAGAAATTAAGTCTTGAGGTTTACTACTAGGTGAATGAAACTTGAGGACAGTATGTTGAATGAAATAAGCCAGAAACTAAAAGACAAATATTATTATGCCTCACTAACACAGCCTAACTATAATGTGCAAACTCTGATCACTGAATTTGAAGGCATAGGTTATCATGTGAGGGCCTACTGTAAAGGTTCCTAGACTGTAAGCTTACAGCAGTCACATCTATTGTGGAGTTGAAACTGTATTTATAAATTCTGAGGTGCTGAGTTCTTCGTGCATAACTAGTCATTCCCTGGAACTGTGAGTATTTGTATAACATCTGAGTCTCAGTACTCAAGTTCTACCAGCTATGAAAGTGAGCATTACCCCATACAGCAACTGTTAAAAACAGTGAAAAAGTGATCAGGGCGAGCCACGGTGGCTCAGTAGGCAAGAATGTTTGCCTGCCATGCCAGGGGACCTGGGTTCGATTCCTAGTGCCTGCCCATGTAAAAAAAAAAACTGTGATCAGACCTCAATTAGAGATATGAATGAAGCTGATCCAGGTAGGACTAAGGTAAAGCAGACTAAAGCGTGAAAGAGGATATTGACTGTATTTTTTTTTTATTGGTAGATATAAAATGTGTAAAAGGATCTCATGTAACCATGGCAATGTAGAGTACAAGGTCTGTAGGACAGGCTACAAGCTGGTGACTCTAATGAAGTTCCTCAACAAACTCTCAGGAGAAGCTGGCTGGGCAATCACGGGAATCTAAGGGTCCAAGGTCTTTAGGGCAGGCCACAAGTTAGTAACTCTGAAGAAGTTCCCCAGTGAACTCTCAGGAGAGACTGGCTGGGCAACCACGGGAATGGAAGAGTACTGACTGTATTTTAAAACTTCAACCTCTGTATGAGACCAAAAGAAGCGATGTTTATTTGGTACAAAATTTTTATTTTCAGTAGTACACTATCTAATCTAACCTGTATGGTCAGGTTATTTGAATACCATAATTACATGGATCTTGGAATAAGGCATGAGATTTTGTTGGTAAAAGTTGGTGGGATGCCCTGAAACATTTCATAGTAATCTGAGCAGAAGATTAAAAGTATTTGCAAAGCCCTCTTGAGGACCTGAAGAAGTAAGGAAATATTAAACTTCCTCACCTAGGGAAGATCTAATATTCTTGCATTCACTGGGGACTGACAATTTGATAGGCCAGGCCCTTGATCTTGGGACTTGCCCTTATGAAACTTACTTCTGCAGAGAAGCTTCTTATAATCAAACCTACTTAAGATTATGCCTAAGAATCACTTCCAGAGAACATCTTTTGTTGCTCAGATGTGGCCTTTCTCTCTAAGCCAACTCTGCAAGTGAGCTCATTGTCCTTACCTCCACCACGTGGGACATGACTCCCAGGGGTGTGAACCTCCCTGGAAATGTGGGACATGACTCTGGCCCTGGTATCAGAGTGAGAAAGTCTTCTTGACCAAATGGAGGAAGAGAAATGAAAAAATAAGTTTCAGGGGCTGAGAAACTTCAAATAGAGCTGAGATGTCAACCTGGAGGTTATTCCTATGCAGTATATAGATATCCCCTTTCAGTTTTTGGTGTATTGGAGAAGCTGGAGGGAAATACTTGAAACTGATTAACTGTAATCCAGTAGCCTTGATTCTTGAAGATGAGTGGATAGAACTATAGACCTCTTACAGTGTGACTGTGTAGTTGTGAAAACCTTGTGACTGACACTCCCTATATTCAGTATATGGGCAGATGAGTAAGAAAAAAAGAAGACAAGAAATAAACAGGGAGGAGGAGGGTATGGGATGTTTTAAGTGTTCTTTTTCACTTTCATTCCTATCTTTATTTTTTTAGAGTAATGAAAGTGTTCAAAAATAAATCTTGATGAATGTACCGCTATTTGATAATACTGTGAATCACTGTACAATTTGGATTATATATGTGAATATAATCTCAATGAAACTGCATTTTAAAAAGGCCTTACAATATGTATAGAAACATACATTAGGATAAAATTATGTGAGAATTAGAATGGAAATAAGAAGTCAAGAAGAAAGATCTAAAATGTACAATTGTTACACTCCCAGTTTCTGAGGGTCAGGAATCTGGGAATTGCTTAGCTGGGTGGGTCTGGCTCTGAATCTCTCCTGAGGGTATATTAATTTCAAAGTCCAACGAGGGCTGGAAAGACTGCTTCTAAGCTCACTTGTATGGTCTTTAGCAGGTCTCTGTTCCTTGTTGTCTGATTTGAATTTCCCTATGGGCCTCTCCATAGGCTGAGTGTTCTCATGACATGAAAGCAGACTTCTTCCAGATGAACTTGGTGGAAGGGAAATGACAGTACAAGGGTGTGAGTATCAGGGAGCAGGGATCACTGGGGGACACTCTAGTGGTTGGTTACCACAGTGGCTATCAAATCTGTGGTATTTATATTCTACTGGGTAAATTTAAGAGATGACATTAATTTTATCTCTTTTATTTTCTTGCCAAAAAAAATGTTTGCAAGAACTCACGTTTATGATAAAAAATTTTAAATGTGTGAAGGGGTACATAACTTTTAAAAGCCCTTATGGGGGTAAGGGAATAAAAAATTTGAAGACCAATGTCTCCTATATGTGTGTCCCTATGGCTCTTTATCTCCCTCCCGTGGTGTCTTTCTTTCTTTTTTTTTTATCTTAAAGGTATGCACTACTGATAAATGAAAGAGGTTGAATTTCAAACTGGAATAATTTGGGTCCTGATTTATGAATGGTAAAAATTATTTCAAATCTGGAGTATTCATGAAAATCTAGGGTTTCCGGATAATAATAAGGACATGATTTTGAGTTTTCACTCTATTTTAATGGGATTCATAAACAGATACCTGTTAAGTGTCATAAGGTACTGTACAAGAGATGTGGGGGAAACCAAAAATATATAATCTACAATTTACTAACATTATTAACTTTATCAAGTATGGTGCCTGGATGGTATACAATTTGCAAAGGTGAAATTGTTTACTTTATAATTAGTATGCCATCATTGTATAAGCTTAACGAAGGCATTTTATATTTAATTTATACTTGAAGCCAAAAATGCACAAAGCCAGTGCATTAAGGATAAAAACTAATAGAAAAGATTCCTAGGATTTACTGAGCCATACCATGTGAACAGAAATTTAAAACAGTTTGAGTATTTTATTAAGAACTAGCCCTGAATCCTGACTACGGTAACTTTTTTTTTTCCACATGGACAGGCACCGCGAATCTAACCCTGGTCTCTGGCATAGCAGGTGAAAATTCTGCCACTGAGCCACTGTCGCACCGCCCCTGACTAGGATATTTTGTTCTTACCTTTAACAATTTACCATTTTATGATGGAGAAATGGCTGTCCCGGTAACTCTTAATTTAAGAGGGAAACGTGTTATATCCTAATTGTATGAAAATTAGTTTAACTAAAAAACAGATGTTCAACGTTACTGTTATACAATGTTTTATGCAGCATCATAACACTATACTACACACAGCTAAAATTGTGCAAAAGATAGCAAAACACAAATTACCTTTGGAAATTTCCAGTCTAAGCTCAATGTACCAAACAAGACTGAATGGTAAGAAGTTAGCGGAAAGCTTCCAGCTCAACTCAGATAAGGGAGATCTAGGATTCTCGCTTTTTTTTTTTTTTTGCAATGCTTTTGCACACCCATTACCTCCAGCAGGGCCAAGTAAATGTCCGTTAAGGACGCCTGTACTTATTTTTCCTCCACACAGCCTTCTTCATTAAAACGGACACATGGTGGGCTCCTGCAATCCCGAGACTGAGGCCTAAAACGGGCGTGGAAGTTAAATGCTGAACGGTAGAAAGAGCTATTAACTAATTCATTTGCGTCTGTGAAAACTTTTCTAGCCCAGGGTGGCGAGGGGACGGCTCGGGAGAGTGCAGCGCCCGTGTTCTCCTCACTCGAACCCACCCTTCGTCCCTGGCAGTTTATTGTGTTCCTTACACACACACACATACACACACATTCTTTCTCTAATACACACACACACACACACACACACACACACACTCTTTCTCTCAGAATATACCAGGCCGAGAGAGTTTGCGACTTCTGGCGCCCTTCCTCGCTTGCTCAGTGTATCCTGGGCCCGAGGGCGGTATTTTACTGGAATAACAGGAATCCTAACTAGCTGTAGGTACCGACACGATGAGAGCTGCAGGACGCACCTCTGAGGGCCTGAACGTAAGCTCTCCTTCCTTCTTCGCGGTCACTTGGGGACAGAAGGCGAGGCCGAGCCAAGTCGGGTCAGGACGTCGCGGGCTCAGCCCAGACTGGCGCCGGCCAAGTCCCAGCGGGACGAGAGGGTGCGGCAAGATGGCGGCGGGGGCGCGGCGCGAGCGGGAGCGCGTCTGGAGACTCCCGACAGTCTGCGCGGCCCAGCTTCCGGCTGTGGGCGGTGCGGGGGTCGGAGGCGGGAGGAAGCGGGCTGGGTCGTTCTCTCCGGTGGCTGCCTGCACTTCCGGGGGCCTCGAGCTTGGCTCTAGAGTCTTCCCGGTAGGCGGCGCAGGAGGAGAAAGAGGTTTGAGGCGCCGGGCGGGACGGATTCCCTCCTCTTCCCAATGTGAGCAAGTGTCCCGATCCTTCGAGCCCTCATTAGGCGAAGGCGGCCCTGAGAGGTGGCTCCGGTGGCCGGACTTGGAACATGAGGCACTGTCTCCTCTTCCTGACCAGTTTGGTATCTTTCGTGCTGGCGCCGCGCCCTCCTGACGACCCGGGCTTCGGCTCCCACCAGCGACTTGGTAAAGACCCGAAGGAGTTCGCTTAAGCCGGCTCCTGGCGCCTGGTTCGCGCTGCTTTAAGGGAAGAACGGGGAGCAGGAGCTATCAGGTGTTTGGGGGCGGGGTATTGGACCATGGTGGCAAGTTTGTAAGCTTTCAGTTTAGGAAGGGGGGTGTGGCTCTGGGTTTAGCGAGAGAATAAAGGAGGGGCTCTCTGAATGGGAAAGGGGTGCTAGAGGGAGCTCACGTAGTGACTGGGGGTTCTGCTGCCAGGGCTTGGGAGTGTGTTTGGGAAAGCAGTAAAGGGGACGGGGGCTGGCCAGTGTTTGAAGGGGGAGATTCTTTCAAGGTCCCTGCCCTACTGTAGTAGCTTAGAATAAATTTACTATGTTGGGTGTTCCTGCTAAAGGCAGGATTTGGGGAGGACATAAGGCCCAAAGTTCCAGATTTCTTCCTGGCCCTCTACGACCGAGCTAGAGTTTCTACTGTAAGAGGTACTTAGTGCGGTAATCTGGTTGGAGGGCGGCCACTAGAGAACTTGTTTTGAGCTGCGTTTGCTATTCTTAGTTATTTGAATTGAATTGGAGGTCATGGGGTGGGGTGGGCTGAAACCTGCCAGGCCAACTCGCGATGCTGCCTTGCAGTTTTAAACAAAGAATCTATCAAGGATGATCAGTTCTAGCATAGAAAGTTCAGGGTTTTATTTGTGAAAGATTTAGATTTTTTTTAGAGGGATTGGATTTTAGAGATGTAGTTGCATTAAGGCATGTGAGTTTGGTGGAAGATTGTTTAAACTTAGAGTGTCTTTTAGGGTCCTTTGCCTTTCACAAGTTGACATGTAAGACAATTTGATTAATTAGTAATAAAGTCTGAAGCGTAGTATATTTTCTTAGTGTGTGAAGTTGTAGCATCATGATTTTTCATGGTTCTGTCTTTCCCCAAATTCCACCATAATTCCGTGAATAGTGTTATGCAGATTGAGACACCATGTGGGTTTTCTTTATGGCTAATTAAATTTTTTGCTTTAGTTTGTTACCTGGCAATTTCTTTCTTATATTATGGACAAAAGTTGTAATTAACTGATATGGGTATTAAGGACAACTGTGGTTGTGGTTGTCTCACATCGCGTTTACATTATAATTGACTAGTTTAATGAAAGGTAAGGGAGCCTACTAGGAAGTGCTGAGATGCGATAATAAATCAATACAAAGGAGAATTTTGAAGTAGAGGTGAGCAGATGGTGAGAGAACTTAGTGGCCTGTTTCATTTTTAAGGATAAATTTTTTTTTTATTAATTAAAGAAAAAAGAAATTAACACAACATTTAGAAATCATTCCATTCTACATATGCAATCAGTAATTCTTAACATCATCACATAGATGCATGATCATCATTTCTTAGTACATTTGCATCGATTTAGGAAAAGAACTAGCAAAACAACAGAAAAAGATATAGAATGTTAATATAGAGAAAAAATAAAAATAATAATAATAGTAAAAAAAAAGACAAACAAACAAACAGACAAAAAAAAAACCTATAGCTCAGATGCAGCTTCATTCAGTGTTTTAACATGATTACTTTACAATTAGGTATTATTGTGCTGTCCATTTTTGAGTTTTTGTATCTAGTCCTGTTGCACAGTCTGTATCCCTTCAGCTCCAATTACCCATTATCTTACCCTGTTTCTAATTCCTGCTGGTGTCTGTTACCAATGACATATTCCAAGTTTATTCTCGAATCAGACAAGTGGCTAAACAAACTGTGGTATATACATACGATGGAATATTATGCAGCTTTAAGACAGATTAAGGATAAATTTTAATGAAAATAATAAACATGTGTTTTGAGATACTAGATTCTATTTTTGTCACGGTATCACAGCTGTGTCACTTTTATTATGTTGTTTATTTGTGGAAGAATAAGACTGGTATGAATCCTAGGGAAATATATAGTATAGAGAAAGCATTACTTTTTTAGGTCTGTTCTCACCAACATTTACATATCATGAGGTTTCTTTTTTGATTATGTACTATGTGCATAGTGCAGACCATCTGTATCAGAAAAATGCGTAGACTTACTGATGTATTTATTTACTAATTATATGAAGAATACTACTATAGGCCAAGTATCATGACATTAAAGATATAAAGATAAGACAGTATCAGCCTTCAAAAAGCTTATAGGAGGAGGAGATAGGCAGGGGCTTATTTGTAAGTTCCTGCTGGCCACCCCATTTCCCAACTTGCCTATTCCCAACCCTAGCCAGTGGTTCTCTACTCACCCTGCATCCAGCGAGAAGCGCTGCGTGCCAATGGAGTGGGCACGGACGGTGATGGTGGTCAGGCACGGACTGGGGCTGCTGCTTCTGGTGCTGTTCTTGCCCCAAGTCCAGCTAATGCCACTATCCCAGGAGGTGGCAGTGCCCTGCAGTCTGCAGCTAGCCTCCTCATGGTCTCTCTCTCTCTTTACATTTCTACTGTTAAGAGCCCCAGGCCTCTTATGCTGCATGTAAGGGATAAAGAGAGATGTGTCGGTTAGCTAAAGCTTTTGGAATGCAGTATATCAGAAATGGACTGGCTTTTACAATGGGAATTTATTAGCTTACAAATTTACAATTCTAAGGCCATGAAAATGTCTAAATGAAGGCATCAACAGGATGATATCTTTGAAGAAAAGCTGCTGGCATCTGGGACACCTCTGTCACAATGAAAGGCACGTGGCTGGCATCTGCTGGTCCTTTTCTCCTGGATTTCGTTGCTTTCAGGTTCTGGCTTCAGTGGCTTCCTCTCTCGGTTTTTGAGGGTGTGTCCTTGTCTCTTAGCTTCTCTGAGTTCCCTTGGCTTTTTCTGTGTTACCTTATCCGTGTAGATGTCTCCAGTAAGGGGTTTAAGTCCCACCTTGAATGAGGTGGGTCACATCTTAATTGAAATAGCCTAATCAAAAGGTCCCACCTATATAACTCTGCACCCATAGGAATGGATTAAAAGAACATGGCCTTTTCTGGGGTTACATAATAGCGTCAAACCACCACAAGATGGAACATCCACAATGAAGAGATGATTTTATTAAATGTAACTTAAATATGGACACTTAAAACTCTCCCTTGTAAAACAAAGTGATTTTATAAAGAGAGAAACAATAGGATGTAGAATGGAGATTCACTTTTCATTTGGTATATGAAATATATAGGGCCATGATATGATTAGGTAATATAAATGCTTCCATGATTCTATTTATATGAACATTAGAAGGAACTTCCAGGTATTACTATAAATTCTCCCTGTATTGTTTCACCAATACGCATTTAATGCTGATAAACTCTAGACAAAAGTTTTACATTGTTGAACTATCAGTGTTCTCTTGGGAACTGAATTCTTATTTCTGAGGCTTTGGATTTGACTTTTTAATGTAGTAATTGACATGTGCCAGTGCAATTATGTATTGGAATCTGTCCCCCAATACAAGCATAATGAATAAATCTTGCTTATACACTTATAAAATCAAGTAGTAGGTATTTCCCATTATATCGCCATCCATCAACAGCACCAGATTCATTTAGCTAAAGTGATTCCAAAAAGTAGAAGTGCATTGACCTCAACCAAGTTCAAAATGCTCTTTTTTGTCTCTGCATATATTGAATACTTTTACAATTTAGTAAGTGATCTGTTTTGAAAGGAAAAGTGACAGGTCTTGAAATTTAAAAGGTAAAGGAGCCAAAAATAATATAAATCCAGTATTTGGGAAGTGAAGACTGGAACCTGTCATGCCATAAATGTGCAAAAACTTATACTCTTTCTATAAATATTTGTTTTAACTTTCTGAGTCAGAATAGCCACATTTGGAACACTTTCTCTATCAGTTAATATTTCTAGATGGTTAGAACTTGGTCCTAAGCCTAAAGACAGCTCGATTCTGCCTCAGTGCACACAAACCTTTTTAAAAATAGACACCCCAAGAAGTTTTTTGTTCTTATGATCACACACTACTGCTTAGATGTTCCAGTATCTTATATGGTTCCAGTAGGCTTGAAAGCTAGTCATTTTTTTTTCCATCTTTAGAAACCTACAGGGTAACAAACAGACCTAACAGATCTCAAGCTACTGTATATGTGAATGAACACTACCTTTTGCTTCATATCTGAATGCTATACAACTGTTTTAGACTGTGCATTGTTTGTGTATTTATGCCTTGATTCATAGTAATGTCTCATGTTATGAAACTGATTTGCATTGAACATAAACTAAATAAAAGATGGCTGAAAGCAAAAAGGGAAAAAAAGCTTATGGTGTAGTAGAATAGAGACATACAGAGTGCTAAACACAATTCTAAAACAACATGGATGAGAGTAATGGAGAGCCTATTAACGGTCACTGAAACTAGGCCGGGAAGATTAGGAAGGCTTCCTGAAGAGGAGAAATAAGAAATTCTGATGGAGGGACTTAGAAACTGTTAAGAGTTTAAGTAAACTTTAGAAATCATGTCTAGTTTTTTAATAAGCAGGGAGGACACACGGATCTCAAAGCTGAAGTTAGTTGTTAGATTCACACTATTCCTTGTGGCTATTTTTTTCTTTTGAAGGACTTTTTTTGTGTTTGACATCTCAGGAATAATTTGATGTTTAATGTAAACCTACTGTTATTTAGATTGAGTTAGTCAAGACCATTGAGTAGTTTCATAGTTAAAAAGCAGGGTTTACTGTTTATTAGCCTACTTGTCCTATAAGTATTAGCATAACTACAGTATTAAATCTTAATTAGGCATTTAACACTACTTTTCTGGAAGGCAAAATATATAGGATAGAACCATGGCTTTTGGCGTACTACATAGGTCATCTGAAATGATTTCAGTTGAACTGTTATGAATTGCACAATTTAGGAAAGTTATGAGTCACATGAACTTAGTAATAATGATATCTCGTTGAACTAACAGCTGGGGTGTGTAAGTCTCACTCTGATTTCAAAATTTTTTCCTTTTGTGTTACTTTTAATAAAAGAGGATGTAGTGGGTGGAGAGAAAAAATATATAGATTACAGAAGAGGTATGAAAGTTTGTATCTGAAACATATATTTTGACGTTTACCTTGAGGTTATTGACTGGGGGATTCTCCATATTACGGTCTTCATTTCGCATTTTTGACAGTACCATTTTGCTCAATATTTTGACACCTGACTTCCTCTTTTAATGTTAATTTGGTTACAGGCTGCTTTCCTTTGAAATTGAGACAACTGCCCTTACTGCTCCAAGGGAGATTTTTTAAAAAACACATTAAAAACTTTATTGTAAGTATCACATGTCTAAATTTACTTCAGTCTGATACATTTCTGCTCATTTTGCAGAACGTAATAGTTGCACAATTTCGTTAAATCTTAATAAACTTGCTTTAGTTCTTTTACTGCTCATTTCAGCCCACATCTTACATTCCTTACCCTGACTAGCATACTCTGTGATTCACTCTACCTTACCCTTTGATTCCCATCAGAGCCAGGTACCAGGGAGAACCTGTTTCCAGAGGAGCTGGCTGCCAGCAGTGGGGGCCAGGCAGTTTAGCTCTGCAATTGGGCAAAAGTCAGGCAAAACCGTGGGTTCACATATTTTCTCTTCTCTTCCCTGGGTCAGCACATCTGGGCCCAGCCGTTGGACATTGCAGTGGGGCTCTCATATTATTCCAGAAAGCATACTCTTCTCTGTTTCTTCTTTGTCCTGTTTTCATCCTCTAACTTGAGTGGCTAACTTTGGATATTCTGAGCCAAATTAATTCCAGTTAAGTTTCATGGAGGGTTCTAAAGCCTTGAACTGGTATTTTATTATTATTAACTCTAACAAAAGTAGGGAGAAGGAGCTGGGGAAAACTCTCTGGAAGGAAGTGGAGCAGAACTGAGTTTCCTGTTTCTCCCTCAGGCCTGGCTAGTCCTGTGTGCAGCAGATAGGTATTGTTCACCTCCTAGGAAGTCTGTATGTGGATAGCCACTAGGGCTTAATAACAAATTTGAGGAAAAAATAGTAATTAAAAAGTCCATAGCAAATAATTTAACATACCCTTTCAAAAATGACATTGCCCTTTCCCCCCTTAAGATTGTGATGATCAAATATTATGTAGGATAGTGCATTATAGTAAAAAGAATATTACAACGGCAGAAGTTTACCATCTGGATTGCTGTTTTCACTATTTGCAGAAATCTGTGATTTTAATGCATTTTAAACATGTGAGGAATAAGTGATAATTCTCAAAATTAAGGAAACTATCCAGTAAAAAATGAGGTTAGAACATATATGCTAATTTAACAGCAAACTTATTTTTGATGCTGTTACTATAATAATCTTGGAGTATTGGACAGGAAAGCAATAGGGACCTCCCTGTATCACGAAAACATCATAGCTATCTAGCGTGCCTGATCCTCAGGGGCTGATTTGGAAGTGTGGACTGCATCCACCATCATTGGAGCCTCAGGCCAGTAAGTGCTGCTGCAAGAAGTTGGTAGGCACATTAAGGTCATGAGCTCTCAGGGCTTCCAAAGCATCACCTTTGGAAAATCGCATCTCCATGAGACAAGTGACCTATTCTTCAGAAACCTCTAGAGGAGGAGATACTTGTTGTTCAGACTGCTGACCGTCCTGATAGTTTATATTTTGTCTTGGACATAAAGGAAGGAAAAGACGATTCCAGTTGATCATTCCTCCCTGCTGCTGTCTTTGTTGCCTCACTTGGGCAAACTGAGAGAATATTAGCTGATGATCAAACAACTCCATTCTTTCTTTTCTCTGGATGTCTTCTGTTGCTCCTGTCTCTATTCTGGCTTCATGCTGGGTTCTAAAGATGAAAATATGGGTTCGAGTGTCCACAAAAATAACATTGCCATCCAGCAGGGGATGCAGAGTACCTGGTGAACTTTTAACACCTTGCTATTGAAGTAAGTCCTCTTATGGCTGCAATCCAGATGTAGTAATCAAGGTGAAAAGCTGTGGTTCCAATGTACAAATCAGTATCTTGTTTGTGATGGAAAACCGGCCCAGAATTTGTGCCACTTGGAATGGAGCAGTAAAATGGTACAAAAAGAGCAAGTGCCGGGAATCCAGAAGGCAAAATACTGGCAGCAGTGATACCCAATGAATACTGCATAGCTTCACTGAGGATAAAGTTAAACAAGACTAACAAAATCCAGGAACCCAGCAAAAACAATGCAACTCTTTTTGTTACCATATCTACTTTCAAATATCCTAAAATTATAAATAAGCAGACTACTGTAGAAAGTATCTTGCAAATTATTCTTCCACATATCAGCTTCCAAATCTGGAAGTCATTCTTGACTGCTTGGAGGTCATAGTCAAAGAACTTTTCACAATATGGCAGGAAGGAGGGTCAGTAAAAGGGACAGGGCACTGGGGACAAGTAAAAGACTCTTGAACAGAGGTGCATTGTAAAGCCTACTCCAGCTAGTGCTGGTGAACATGGTCCTGCTGGCCCAGAGCCCTTATGGGGGACAGAAGAGAAGCGGGAGGGGCTCCAAGGGAGATTTAATACAACTCTGCTTTGTACTGTTTATTTGGAGAGACAAACTGTATTTCTAAAATATAATGAAGAGACGAGTTCAGTTTAGATTTAAAGTTTAGGTATGTGAAGAGGGACTCCAGCCATGATGGGGCAACTAGAGAAATCCTTTGAGACCATTACAGGATTTTTTTTAGAATATTAAGTGTAGGTTCCTCCAGAATCAGGTGTGCTTGAATTTTGGATCCTTTGCCGTTTTCTATTTGTGAGAAATGCTAAGTTTTATGTAGCTAGAAATATAATTTGAAAAAAGTATGAAAATTGGTAGGGAAGGAGGGTCAGGAATAGCCTTCATTGAGGTAGGGAAGTGAAATTAAGTACCTGTGCATATATCCCTTAATTTAGTCCTAAAATCAACCAAGGAGATGGGTTTTCCCCTTGTCCCACTTCCCTTCCCCCTTTTTAAAGCATGAGTTGTAGACTCTGACAATTCTCATCCACTGCCCTGGTTTCACTTACCATTTGACTGTATTTTGGTAATTACTAAATATCTGTATCTGGACTAGTTTTGTTCTCTCAAGCTTCAGACTCATATCTAACTGCCCACTTGATGTTTTCACCTCATAGGCACTTTAAATGTAACGTGTCCCAAATTATTTATCTGTCTTTTGACTAGAAGAAAGATAGAGCATAGGAGAGAAAGTGTAGTCTAGAAATAGGCAGGGGTGCTGGAAATTGTGGAAGTAGTCTCCTTACCTTATCTGAATTTGAATCAATTTCAGCCATAGAGCGTTTTTGACTAATCATCTCTTCAGAGACCTGAAGTTATTTTGGGCTTCCTTGACTTTCATTTGGGCTCAGAGTTTGCATGTTACTGGTCTGGCTAAAGAGTCTTGGCTCAGATTAAATTCTAGCTGTGGTGAGGAGTTCTTGGTCAGAAATTAGTTGAGGGAGTTCTTATATTCCATCCTTTGTTATAAACCCATAAAATTAAGTTTTTAGTTCCTAGGCTCGGGGGTACACTGGCTTAAAAAAGAGAACTGATCTTTTCTAATCCCTTAGTCCCAAGGGAAAGATGCATCCATGTCAAGGGCTCTATCTCACAGTTGCCTGGCTAGGCTGCTTCTCTGTCTTCTGTGTCTTGGGGAATGCTGAAGAGCGGAGTCAGGCCTCATGCATCTTTTCCACTCCTATACAGTAGTCCTGGCTTTATATTTTCCTCTTCTGACTTTAGAGGTAGGACCAGGACACTGATGTCATTTTTGTGTGTGTGTGAACTCTGTACTGCATGCTACAGAGCAGGGGAGAGTGAGCGTGCTACAGGGGTTCTGCATTATACTTGCAAGTTATAGTGTAGGAAAATGCAATTTATTGCAAAAAAAAAAAAAAAACCTTGAGAAAAATTAATGTAAAAAGTCCATAAATATTCCCAGACCCTCTTCATATATAGTTCATATAACACATTTACAGTGTCTTCAAATACATTAAATACCATTTAAAATGCATTATGTACATATGTTTAAAAAGTTTGAAAACCAGTTTTAGCCTGAAAAAATTTACTCCAGATTTGATAAAAGAAATATAGGTATACTTGAGGCCACTGTACCAAAGTCAGTTGCCATAAAAGCTTATCCCAGAGATGAAACAATTCAGATATAAGAGGAGTAGAATATTTATCAAATCCTCCTGTAGACCACTCCACATCTAGAGAAGGCCATTTGTTGCAGGCCTGAAGCTCCAGGTTTCTTTATTCTTTGAAAATGTACAGAAGGAACAAAGTATCAGCTGCTTTTTACAACTCATGTCATTGTTGAGAATCACATAATAATAACAGGTTTGCTCTCATCCCGTCTAAAATCACTATATCATATGTCAGTAACTACAAATGATGACTTAATGCAAAAGCAGTCCTATGTGAATGAGCAAAGTAATTACAAACTTTATATAAAGAACAGCATATAGTAAGGAACTCTAGAATCTTTCAGCAGCCAGTTGTCCCCTTAGACCCTGATACCTGCTCCTACTTAAGGTTTTTATCTTAGTGAATGGTATTATTATTTACACAGGAGTCTTCTAATGATCTCCACCTGGATTGCCCAACAGTTTTACTAGCTGATTTCCTGGACTCGAGCTTATTCCCCTCTAGCCCATTCTCCACACTGCAGTCATGATGAAGTTTCTCGAAATTATAGCTTTGGTCCTCATCTAAAGCCCCAAATCCTTAATTTGGTTCCACAGACCTTTTTGACCTGACCTCTGCCTGTCTCTCTAGCCTTATACTTCATCGTATTTTCTTTGTCATTCTACACTCCACCCTCACTGAATTGCTTTTATTTTCTAGATTTTCTGGTCCTCAGCATATGTTGTACCCTCTACCTAAAACCGTCTCCTTCTTTCTCCTTCTCTTTTTTATTTTTTTATTTTATTTTTTTTCTTTCTCCTTCTCTTGATTTTATTTTCATCCTTTTGGTTTTCAGTACTTCCAATATTGCTTCCCTGTGAAAGCATCTGTAGCTTGCCAAGCAAGAATCAGTGCCCTGCTATGTCCTTCTCTAACACTTGCAAATCCCTATGTCTTGGAACTTGACACACTTTAGATAATTTTTTGTTTAATGGTCTTTCCTTTAATGTCAAAGAACTAGAAATGTGTTTCTCTTTCTCTGTGCTGTGCAGAGAACAAGTGCCTAGAAGGCAGAACTTTTCAGTAAATATTTGTTGATTAAATGAATAAGGGAAAAAATAAGAATGAATATGTGTGTAAGAGGAGGGCTGGGGGGGTGGGTAATGGAAGACTCAAGAGCAGTAAAGAGGGTTAGGATTACTAAGAGACCAGACTGGAGGCCAAGGGCGAAAATGTAGTACATAATAGAGAAGAGCAGGATAGGCTGAAAACAAATAATACTATTCTGTACTCTGTATAATATAGTACTCTGGTGTGAACTTTTGAATTAAGTCTACCAATTGCTTTCTAATTTATGTTTGGAGCTGGCTGAAATGAGAAAAAAACAGTTGTTTGGAGTAATTGCTGGAACAATTTGTAGAAGATAAGGAAGGTAAAGGTGTTCTCATTCTACAGAGGGAGGGGCATCCATTGTGTAGCTTTTAAGAAAGAGAATATGACAATATATGAAAGTAAAAAAGATAGTTTTTATAGCATTGTCTTCTATGAACTATAATGAACTGTAAGAAGTCAGGTGGACTATACTTAAGTTTATTGAGAAATTTGGATGTGTGTAAGGGATAGATAGACTTGAGAAGAGGGGGAAATATAAATTCTGTTGTAAAAGCTATAGAAAAATTGGGATTACTAACGGTAGGATTTTGGATATGAAGTGCAATAAAATATTGAGTATCTGAAGTAATTGCTGGTGAAAAGAAAATAGCAAGAAAAGTATCTCCAATTTGTTAGATAAAGGAAGAACTGTTTTTACCATATTGTTTGTAACAGCCCCAGGATGTCCAGTTTGAGGTATCTCCTTATTAAAAAAGGATAAATTACAATTGACACATATTAGTAAGTATTTTAAAGTGCATTGCAAGCTACAGTTTCAAAGGTGCTTATTATAGAAAATACACCCAAAGATAACAGTTGATAATGCTACTATCTTGCTCTTTTTTTCTAAGCCTATTTTTAAGCATTTTTTAAATGTGAGATATATATATGTGTATATACACAAAACAATAAATTTTAAAGTACATTATAATAAGTAGTTATAGAACAGATTTCAGAGTTTGGTATGGGTTACAGTTCTAAAATTTCAGGTTTTTCCTTCTAGCTGCTCCAAGACACTGGAGGCTAAAAAGAAGTATCAATATGATGACTCAGCAGTTATACTCATTTGTTAAATTCTAGGCGTATTATTTTTTTATTTTCTTAAAAAAATTTTCTTTTTTATTAAGGAAGTTGTAGGTTTACAGAACACTCATTCATAAAATACAAGATTCCCATACACCAAACACCTTGCATTAGTGTGGTATATTTGTTACAACTGATGAAAGCACATTTTTGGTTTGTTTCGTTATTTATTTATTTATTTAATTGCATGGGGAGGCTCCAGGAGTCAAATGAATAAAAAATTTTTTGTCATCGCAATCGACCATTTTTTTTCTTTTTTGTGAAAAATAACTTATGCAAAAAAGCAATAAATTTCAAAGCTCAGCACAATAATTAGTTAGAAAACAGATTTCAGAGTTTGGTTACGATTCCACAATTTTAGGTTTTTTACTTCTAGCTTCTCTAAAATACTGGAGACAAAAAAAAATCAATTTAATGATTTTGCAGTCATATTTGTTTGTCAAACCCTACCTTCTCTGTTTAACTCCACCATCACCTTTGATCTTTCTATCCCACTCTTTAGGGGTATTTGGGCTATAGCCATTCTAACTTCATATTGGAAGGGGGTGTCAATAATATGGGGTAGGGAGATGGAACTAGCTGATGAAGTAGGACCTTTTGATGAGGCTAATTGAGTTAAGGTGTGACCCACCTTGATTAGGATGGTTCTTAATACTATTACTGGAGTCTGAAAGCACATTTTTTTTAAAAATTTTTTTTTTATTAATCAAAAAAAAGAAAAGAAATTAACACAACATTTAGAAATCATTCCATTCTACACATGCACTCAGTAATTCTTAGTATCATCACATAGATGTATGATCATCATTTCTTAGTACATTTGCATTGATTTAGGAAAAGAACTAGCAAAACAGCAGAAAAAGATATAGAATGTTAATATAGAGAAGAGAATTAAAATAATAATACTAATAAAAATATATATATATAAAAAGGAAAAAGAAAAAAAACAAAAACAAAAGATACAAACACACAAACAAACAAACAAAAAACCATATTTCAGGTGCAGCTTCATTCAGTGTTCCAACCTAGTTACATTACACTTAGGTATTATTGTGCTGTCCATTCTTGAGTTTTTGTATCTAGTCCTGTTGTACAGTCTGTATCCCTTCAGCTCCAATTACCCACTATCTTACCCCGTTTCTGACTTCTGCTGGTCTCCGTTACCAATGATATATTCCAAGCTGATTCTCGAATGTCGGTTCACATCAGTGGGACCATACAGTATTTGTCCTTTAGTTTTGGGCTAGACTCACTCAGCATAATGTTCTCTAGGTCCATCCATGTTATTACATGCTTCACAAGCTTAGTCCGTCTTAAAGCTGCATAATATTCCATCGTAGGCATACGCCACAGTTTGTTTAGCCACCCGTCTGCCGATGGACATTTTGGCTGTTTCCATCTCTTTGCAATTGTAGATAATGCTGCTATAAACACTGGTGTGCAAATGTCCATCCGTGTCTTTGCCCTTAAGTCCTTTGAGTAGATACCCAGCAGTGGTATTGCTGGGTCGTAATCCATTCTGCCATTCTATGTCTTTTGATTGTGAAATTCAGTCCATTAACTTTTAGTGTTATTACTGTTTGGATAATATTTTCCTCTACCATTTTGGCTTTTGTATTATATATATCATATCTGATTTTCCTTCTTTCTACACTTTACTCCATACCTCTCTCTTCTGTCTTTTCGTATCTGACTCTAGTGCTCCCTTTAGTATTTCTTGCAGAGCTGGTCTCTTGGTCACAAATTCTCTCAGTGACTTTTTGTCTATAAATGTTTTAATTTCTCCTTCATTTTTGAAGGACAATTTTGCTGGATATAGAAGTCTTGGTTGGCAGTTCTTCTCTTTTAGTAATTTAAATATATCATCCCACTGTCTTCTAGCTTCCATGGTTTCTGCTGAGAAATCTACACATAGTCTTATTGGGTTTCCCTTGTATGTGACAGATTGTTTTTCTCTTGCTGCTTTCAAGATCCTCTCTTTCTCTTTGACCTCTGACATTCTAACTAGTAAATGTCTTGGAGAATGCCTATTTGGGTCTATTCTCTTTGGGGTGCGCTGCACTTCTTGGATCTGTAAATTTAGGTCTTTCATAAGAGTTGGGAAATTTTCAGTGATAATTTCTTCCATTAGTTTTTCTCCTCCTTTTCCCTTCTCTTCTCCTTCTGGGACACCCACAACACGTATATTTGTGCGCTTCATATTGTCATTCAGTTCCCTGATCCCCTGCTCAAGTTTTTCCATTCTTTTCCCTATAGTTTCTGTTTCTTTTTGGAATTCAGATGTTCCATCCTCCAGTTCACTAATTGTAGCTTCTGTCTCTTTAGATCTACCATTGTAGGTATCTGTTGTTTTTTTCCATTTTTTCTTCTTTGTCCTTCACTCCCATAAGTTCTGTGATTTGTTTTTTCAGATTTTCTATTTCTTCTTTTTGTTCAGCCCATGTCTTCTTCATGTCCTCCCTCAATTTATTGATTTGGTTTTTGAAGAGTTTTTCCATTTCTGTTCATATATTCAGCATTAGTTGTCTCAGCTCTTGTATCTCATTTGAACTATTGGTTTGTTCCTTTGACTGGGCCATATCTTCAATTTTCCAAGCGTCATCCATTATTTTCTGCTGGTGTCTGGGCATTTGATCAGATTTCCCTGGGTGTGGGACCCAGCTGGTTGAAAGGTTTTTCTGTGAAATCTCTGGGCTCTGTTTTTCTTTTCCTGCCCAGTAGGTGGTGCTCCTGGCGCTCGTCTGTCTGCGGGGCAGTCGGCCAGGGAAACCGCGTGTGGAGGCGGGGGTCGCTGGCCGCTGCGGCTTGGGGGAGTGCCGGTCCAAATTGCCCAGCTGGCCCGAGATGCCAAGCATGACGGGAGGGCCCCGCTATCCAATGTTCCCAGTCAGACCGGGGAGCCACGTGCGTGGAGGGGACCCCAGTCGCCAGCCGCCCCGGCCGGGTAAATGCGCGCCCCTCGGGTATCTCACCGCAGCGGATTCTCCCTGCCCGTTCAGCCGTTCCAGAATGGGGTACGCTGTCTTTTTGGTCTCTGTCGTGACTCCGGGAGCTGTTTCGTATTGTTTCGGTTTCTTTAGTTGCTTTTCTGGAGGAGGAACTAAGACCCGTCCGTCTTACTAAGCCGCCATCTTCTCCGGAAGTCCTGAAAGCACATTTTTATAATCATACTATTGACTTTAGTCCCTCGTTTGACTTAGGGTACACTGTGTTGTGCAGTTCCATGGATTTTGTATTTTTAATTTTTATTTTGAACTTTTTTTATTGTATTGTATACATATGTACAAAGCAAAGAAATAAAAAAGCAATAATTTTCAAAGCATTCTTCAAAAAGTAGTTACAGGGTAGATCCCAGAGTTTGTCATGGGCTACCGTATGATCCTCTCATATTTTTCCTTCTAACTGCTCCAGAATATAGGAGGCAAGAGTGTTTAAATAATTTTTTTATCATCACAATAGCTTTTTTTTCCTTCTTTTTTTTTTTTTGGACAATGACATATATACAAAAAAGCTATACATTTCCAAGCACTGCACCACAATTAGTTGTAGAACATATTTCAGACTTTGACATGGGTTACAGTTTCACAATTTTAGGTTTTTACTTCTAGCTTCCCTAAAATACTGAAGACTAAAAGAAATATCCATTTAATGATTCAGCATTCATATTCATTTGTTAAGTCCTATCTTCTATGTATAATTCCACCATCACCTTTGCTCTTTCCATACCTCTCATCAGGCTCGTTTGGCCTATGGCAATTCTAAATTTTTGATATTGGGAGAGTCTGTCACTAAGATAGGGTAGGGAGGTGGAACTATCTGATGTTCTGGAGAGGCTGGGCTAGATTTCAGGACTTATCTGGACCAGGACCTATCTGGAGGTTGTAGGTTTCTGGAAAGTTACTTTAGTGCCTGGAACAATTGTGGAATCTTATAAATTGCCCTACATGTTCTTTTGGATTGGCTGGAATGGTCCTGGTTGGGGCTTGGCACGTTATGATAGGTAGCAAGGTCTACCTGAAGCTTGCATAAGAGCAACACCAGAGTACCCTCTTGACTCTATTTGAATGCTCTCTGCCACCGATACTTTATTAGTTGACCTTCTTTTCACCCATTTGGTCAGGATGGAATTGTTGATCCCACGGTGCCCCATCTGGATTCATCCCTGGGAGTCCTCTCCCACATCATCAGGGAGACTTTCATCCCTGGAGGTCATGTCCTACATGGGGGGGGGGGCAATTATTCCACTTGCAGAATTGGGCTTAGAGAGACTGAGGCCGCATCTGAGCAACAACTGAGGTCCTCCAGAAGTAACTCTTGGGCATGCCTATAGGTAGTCTAAGCTTCTATGCTACCTACATAAGCTTCACAAGAGTAAGCCTCAGATCGAGGGCATGGCCTATTGATTTGGGTGCCCCCAAAGTTTGACAAAGTTACAGGGAATTCCCTGATGGTAAAGTTTAATTGTTCCAAAGACCTTCTCTCCTCCCTTAGGACTTTGCCAATACTTTTGATTAACTTGTTAACATAACCTAGGATGTTTCCAGGCATTACAATAATCTATACAGGAGTAAAGGACCTCTTTCAATTCTGTGCTGTCGGTGTTTCAGTTGTTCAAATGAGCTGTACAGATAGGTGGAATTAGATTATGCACCACAGAAAATTTCAGTTCCAGATCAAATAAACCTTTCTTCCATTGGTCTCAAAGAGTATGTGTGGTTCTAAAATAAAGACACTGTCTTCCTTACCCCTATGTTCTGAATTACCCTAAACCCAACCTGTTTGGCTTTATTCTTATCTCTAAATATCAGGTTATATATATGTAACAGCCTCTCGAAATCCAGAAATAATAATCACCACTCCAGACTTAATGTGTCTGCTCTAAAAGCTTACAATCTGAACCCCTGTTTTCTTCTAAGGTAATCATACCATTATTGTATTTTTGTTTCTAACTTATTTTGTCTCACCAAATGTTCCACATGTTCATTCATATTGTTGCATGCCACACGACATTGTTCTTTTGTGTAGCAGCACAGCCTTTGTTCATCAGTATACTGCATCGTCCGTCAGTGCATCCTTCAGCCACCTGCATTCATTGGGCTTCATGTAGAGGGTCCAAACTCCACAGTCCATCAACATTCTCAATTTTAGATAATTTCATTGTTCCCAAAAGTCAGAAAACCAATAAACATAACCTCACCAAATAGGAAATCTAAACCTCCTCTTAACTCTTTGTCTCTCACCCCATTATTTACCTCTTCTGTTGCTGTGGTAGTGCTGATGGTTTCCTTTTGAACATAGCTCATGCATGCAATGGCAGTTTTCCCCCTCTACCCTGGACTTAAACACTCTTTATTCAAGAATCATATCTTTGAGGTAATTCTTAGAAGAACTCATTCATATTTCTAATGTGAGTCAGTGGGACACGTAGGTCTATACAACCCCTTTCAATCTTGTTCATCTCAATATGGTAATATTACTTCTAGACCCATTAGAGAATCACCTTCACTGCTATCTATTCCCTTGCATTGGAGTTCAGCCTCATTAGCTAATGGTTCAGCCATCGCTAGCTTCTATGTATCTCTAAGTCCCCTGTGTTCTATATTATACATCTCTGGTTATACCTTTATGCTGGTCATAAAAGTGGAATCATACAGTATCTGTCCTTTTGTGTCTGGCTAATTTCACTCAGCATTATGTCCTCAAGGCTCATCCATCTTGTCATGTGCTTCAGGATGTCATTTTGCCTTACTGCTGCATAATATTCCATCGTATGTATATACCACATTTTGTTGATCTGCTTGTCTGTTGATGGGCATTTGGTTTGTTTCCATCTTTGGGCGATTGTGAATAATGCTGCTATGAACATCAGTGTGCAAATGTCTGCTTGTGTCATTGCTTTCAGCTTTTCTGAGTATTTACCAAGTAGTGCTGTTGCTGGATCATGGGTCAGCTTGATATTTAGTTTCCTAAGGAACTGAAACAGTCTTCCATAGTGGCTGCACCATTGTACATTCCCAGCAGCAATGCTTAATGTCCCAGTTTTTCCATATCTTCTCCAACATTTATAGTTTCCTGATTGTTTAATAGCAGCCATTCTTATAGGTGTGAAGTATTATCTCGTTGTAATTTTGATCTCCATTTCCCTGATGGCAGTGAAAGTGAGCATCTCTTCATGTGCTTTTGAGCCATCTGTATTTGCTCTTCAGAGAAATGTGTATTCATATCCTTAGCCCATTTTATAATTGGACTGTTTGTTCTTTTGTTTTTGAGTTGTGTGATTTCTTTGTATATACAGGAAATCAGACCTTCGTCCGATACGTGATTTCCAAATAATTTCTCCCATTTAGTTGGCTGTCTCTTCACCTTTTTAACAAAGTCTTCTGAGGTGCAGAAGCATTTGCTTTTGATGAGTTCCCATTTATCCATTTTTTCTTTTGTTGCTTGTGCTTTGGGTTGTAAAATTTAGGAAGCTACCTCCTATTACTAAGTCTTGAAGATGTTTCCCTACATTTTCTTCTAGAAAATTTATGGTGCTACTTATATTTAGCTGTTTGATCCACTTAGAGTTAATTTTTACGTAGGGTTTAAGGTGGGGGTCCTCTTTCATATTCTTGGCTATTGATATCCAGTTCTTCCATGCCCAATTATTGAAAAGACTATTTTGTCCCACTTCAGAGGATTTGGGGGCCTTGTCAAAAATCAACTGTCCATAGATTTGGTGATCTATTTCTGCACTCTCAATTTGATTCCATTGATCAATGCTTCTGTCTTTGTGCTAGTACCATGCTGTTTTGACCACTGTGACTTTGTAATAGATTTTGAAGTCAGGGAGTGTTAATCCTTCCACTTCTTTCTTCTTTTTTAGGATGCTTTTAGCTACTTGGGGTCTCTTTCCCTTCCAGATGAATTTGGTAGTTAGCTTTTCCAAATCCTCCAAGTAAGTTGTTGAAATTTTGATTGGTTCTGTGTTGAATCTGTAGATCAATTTGGGGAGAATTGACATCTTAACTATACTTAGCCTTCCTATCTAAGAGCAGGGAATGCCTTTCCACCAATTTAGATCTCCTTTGATTTCTTCTAACATTGTTATGTAGTTTTCTGTGTGCAAGTCCTCTACATCCCTATTAAGTTTATTCCTAAGCATTTGATTCTTTTAGTTGCTATTTTGAATGGAATTTTTTCCTTAATCGACTCCTCACCTAGCTTCTTGCTTGTAATATAGAAATGTTACTGATTTTTGTAACATAATATAAGTTAATTTTATATCCTGCCACCTTGCTGAATTTGTTTATGAGCCGGTAACTTTGCTGTAGATTTCTCAGTATCTTCCAAGTATAGCATCATATCATCTGCAAATAATGAGAGTTTTACTTCTTCCTTTCCTATTTGGATGCCTTTTATTTCTTTGTCCTGCCAGATTGCTCTAGCTAGAACTTCTAGCACAATGTTGAATAATAGTGGTGACAGTGGGCATCCTTGTCTTGTACCTGATTTTAAGTGGAAGGCTTTCAGTCTCTCTCCATTGAGTACAATGCTGGCTATTGGTTTTTCATATGTTCCCTTCATCATATTGACGTAGTTAGTTTCCTTTGGTCCCTATCTTTTTGAGTGTTTTTATCAGAAAAGAATGCTGAATTTTGTCGAATGCTTTTTCAGCATCAATCGAGATAATCATGTGATTTTTCCCTTTAGATTTGTTAAAGTGCTATATTACATTAATTGATTTTCTTGTGTTGAACCATCCTTGCATTCCTGGTATAAACCCCATTTAGTCATGGTGTATAATTCTTTTAATGTGTTGTTGGATATGATTTCCTAATATTTTATTGAGAATTTTTGCATCTATGTTCATTAGGGAGATTGGCCTGTAGTTTTCCTTTCTTATAGCATCTTTACACAGTTTTGTTATTAAAATGATATTAGCTTTATGAGTTCCTTTTTCCTCAATTTTTGGGAAAAGTTTGAGCAGGATTGGTGTTGGTTCTTTCTGGGACATTTTATAAAATTCCCCCATGAAGCCGTCTAACCCTGGGCTTCTCTTTGTAATAAGATTTTTGATGACTGAATGTATGTCTTTACTTGTGATTGGCTTGTTGAGATCTTCTGTTTCTTCCTGAGTCGGTGTAGCTTGTTCATGTGTCTCCAGAAATTTGTCCATTTCGTCTAAGTTGTCTAGTTTGTTGGTGTATAGTTGTTCATAATACCCTCTTACGGTTTCTTTATTTCTTCAGGGTCTGTGGTAATGCACCCCTTCTCATTTCTGATTTTATTTGTATCCTCTCTCTTTTTTTCTTTGTCAGTTTTGCTAGTGGCCCATCAATTTTATTGATTTTCTCAAAGAACTAACTTTTGATTTTATTGATTCTTTCTATTGTTCTTTTGTTCTCCATTCATTTATCTCAGCTTTAATTTAATTTTTGTTATTTCTCTCCTTCTGTTTGCTTTAGGGTTAGTTTGCTATTCTTTCTCAAGTTCCTCCAGGTTTGCTGCTAAGTCCTCAATTTTTGCTCTCTCTTGTTTTTTTGTTTTTTTTTTTGCATAGGCAGGCACCAGGAATCAAACCCAGGTCTCTGGCATGGCAGGCAAGAGCTCTGCCTACTGAGCCACTGTGGCCCACCCTCTTGTTTTTTAATATAGGCATTAAGGCACATTTCCCTCTTATTTAGTCTTATTTGTCTTATTTGATTAGTCTTATTTGATTTCCCTTGTATGTAGTAGATTGTTTTTCTGTTGCTGCTTTCAGGATTTTCTGCTTCTCTTCAACATTTGACAGACTGATGTGCTGTGGGGAAGGCCTGTTTGGATTTATTCTGTTTGGAGTTCTTTGGGTTTCTTTGACTTGTATATTTATGTCCTTTATGAGGGTTGAGAAGTTTCCTCCCATTATATCCTCAGCTACTCTTCCTAGCCCTTTACCCCTCTCTTCTCCTTCTGGAATACCAGTGATTTTTATATTTGCGCACTTTGTTTTGTCTGTCGTTTACCTGAGTTCCCATTCAATTTTTTCCATCTTTTTTGCCATCTGCTGTTTTGAGATTTCGAAGTCAATCATCCTGTCCTCTGTATCACTTATTCTTTCTTCTGTCTCTTCAAATCTGGTGTTGTGTGCCTCTAGTATGTTTTTTCTTTGGTCAACAGAGTCTTTAATCTCTGTGATTTCTGCTGTTTTTCTATTTATTCTTTCACATTCCTCTTTGTGCTCTTCTACTGTCTTCTTGATCTTCTTTATGTGATTTGCTATCCCGCTTATTTTTTTTTTTTTAGATTTTTTTTTTATTAATTAAAAAAAGAATTAACAAAACAATTAGAAATCATTCCAATCTACATGTACAATCAGTAATTCTTAATAACATCACATAGTTGCATATTCATCATTTCTTAGTACATTTGCATCAATTTAGAAAAAGAAATAAAAAGACAACAGAATAAGAATTAAAACAATAATAGAAAGAAAAAAAAACAAAAAAAACAAAAACAAAAAACCTATACCTCACATGCAGCTTCATTCAGTGTTTTAACATAATTGCATTACAATTGGGTAGTATTGTGCTGTCCATTTCTGAGTTTTTATATCCAGTCCCGTTGTACAGTCTGTATCCCTTCATCTCCAATTATTCCTTCTCTTTTTTTTTTTTTTTTTTAATTAACGGAAAAAAAGAAATTAACCCAACATTTAGAGATCATACCATTCTACACATGCAATCATTAATTCTTAACATCATCACATAGATGCATGATCATCATTTCTTAGTACATTTGCATTGGTTTAGAAGAACTAGCAACACAACAGAAAAAGATATAGAATGTTAATATAGAGAAAAAAATAAAAGTAATAATAGTAAAATCAAAACAAAACAAAACAAAACAAAACAAAAACCTATAGCTCAGATGCAGCTTCATTCAGTGTTTTAACATGATTGCTTTACAATTAGGTATTATTGTGCTGTCCATTTTTGAGTTTTTGTATCTAGTCCTGTTGCACAGTCTGTATCCCTTCAGCTTCAATTACCCATTGTCTTACCCTGTTTCTAACTCCTGCTGAACTCTGTTACCAATGACATATTTCAAGTTTATTCTCGAATGTCCGTTCACATCAGTGGGACCATACAGTATTTGTCCTTTAGTTTTTGGCTGGATTCACTCAGCATAATATTCTCTATGTCCATCCATGTTATTACATGGTTCATAAGTTTATCTTGTCTTAAAGCTGCATAATATTCCATCGTATTTATATACCACAGTTTGTTTAGCCACTCTTCTGTTGATGGAGATTTTGGCTGTTTCCATCTCTTTGCAATTGTAAATAATGCTGCTATAAACATTGGTGTGCAAATGTCCGTTTGTGTCTTTGCCCTTAAGTCCTTTGAGTAGATACCTAGCAATGGTATTGCTGGGTCGTATGGCAATTCTATATTCAGCTTTTTGAGGAACCGCCAAACTGCCTTCCACAGTGGTTGCACCCTTTGACATTCCCACCAACAGTGGATAAGTGTGCCTCTTTCTCCACATCCTCTCCAGCACTTGTCATTTTCTGTTTTGTTGATAATGGCCATTCTGGTGGGTGTGAGATGATATCTCATTGTAGTTTTGATTTGCATTTCTCTAATGGCCAGGGACATTGAGCATCTCTTCATGTGCCTCTTGGCCATCCGTATTTCCTCTTCTGAGAGGTGTCTGTTCAAGTCTTTTTCCCATTTTGTAATTGGGTTGGCTGTCTTTTTGTTGTTGAGATGAACAATCTCTTTATAAATTCTGGATACTAGACCTTTATCTGATATATCATTTCCAAATATTGTCTCCCATTGTGAAGGCTGTCTTTCTACTTTCTTGATGAAGTTCTTTGATGCACAAAAGTGTTTAATTTTGAGGAGTTCCCATTTATTTATTTCCCTCTTCAGTGCTCTTGCTTTAGGTTTAAGGTCCATAAAACCGCCTCCAGTTGTAAGATCCATAAGATATCTCCCTACATTTTCCTCTAACTGTTTTATGGTCTTAGACCTAATGTTTAGATCTTTGATCCATTTTGAGTTAACTTTTGTATAGGGTGTGAGAGATGGGTCTTCTTTCATTCTTTTGCATATGGATATCCAGTTCTCTAGGCACCATTTATTGAAGAGACTGCTCTGTCCCAGGTGAGTTGGCTTGACTGCCTTATCAAAGATCAAATGTCCATAGATGAGAGGGTCTATATCTGAGCACTCTATTCGATTCCATTGGTCGATATATTTATCTTTATGCCAATACCATGCTGTTTTGACCACTGTGGCTTCATAATATGCCTTAAAGTCAGGCAGCGCGAGACCTCCAGCTTCGTTTTTTTTCCTCAAGATGTTTTTAGCAATTCGGGGCACCCTGCCCTTCCAGATAAATTTGCTTATTGGTTTTTCTATTTCTGAAAAATAAGTTGTTGGGATTTTGATTGGTATTGCATTGAATCTGTAAATCAATTTAGGTAGGATTGACATCTTAACTATATTTAGTCTTCCAATCCATGAACACGGTATGCCCTTCCATCTATTTAGGTCTTCTGTGATTTCTTTTAGCAGTTTTTTGTAGTTTTCTTTATATAGGTTTTTTGTCTCTTTAGTTAAATTTATTCCTAGGTATTTTATTCTTTTAGTTGCAATTGTAAATGGGATTCGTTTCTTGATTTCCCCCTCAGCTTGTTCATTACTAGTGTATAGAAATGCTACAGATTTTTGAATGTTGATCTTGTAACCTGCTACTTTGCTGTACTCATTTATTAGCTCTAGTAGTTTTGTTGTGGATTTTTCCGGATTTTCGACGTATAGTATCATATCGTCTGCAAACAGTGATAGTTTTACTTCTTCCTTTCCAATTTTGATGCCTTGTATTTCTTTTTCTTGTCTAATTGCTCTGGCTAGAACCTCCAACACAATGTTGAATAATAGTGGTGATAGTGGACATCCTTGTCTTGTTCCTGATCTTAGGGGGAAAGTTTTTAATTTTTCCCCATTGAGGATGATATTAGCTGTGGGTTTTTCATATATTCCCTCTATCATTTTAAGGAAGTTCCCTTGTATTCCTATCTTTTGAAGTGTTTTCAACAGGAAAGGATGTTGAATCTTGTCAAATGCCTTCTCTGCATCAATTGAGATGATCATGTGATTTTTCTGCTTTGATTTGTTGATATGGTGTATTACATTAATTGATTTTCTTATGTTGAACCATCCTTGCATACCTGGGATGAATCCTACTTGGTCATGATGTATAATTCTTTTAATGTGTTGTTGGATACGATTTGCTAGAATTTTATTGAGGATTTTTGCATCTGTATTCATTAGAGAGATTGGTCTGTAGTTTTCTTTTTTTGTAATATCTTTGCCTGGTTTTGGTATGAGGGTGATGTTGGCTTCATAGAATGAATTAGGTAGTTTTCCCTCCACTTCGATTTTTTTGAAGAGTTTGAAGAGAATTGGTACTAATTCTTTCTGGAACGTTTGGTAGAATTCACATGTGAAGCCATCTGGTCCTGGACTTTTCTTTTTAGGAAGCTTTTGAATGACTAATTCAATTTCTTTACTTGTGATTGGTTTGTTGAGGTCATCTATGTCTTCTTGAGTCAAAGTTGGTTGTTCATGTCTTTCCAGGAACCCGTCCATTTCCTCTAAATTGTTGTATTTATTAGCGTAAAGTTGTTCATAGTATCCTGTTATTACCTCCTTTATTTCTGTGAGGTCAGTAGTTATGTCTCCTCTTCCATTTCTGATCTTATTTATTTGCATCCTCTCTCTTCTTCTTTTTGTCAATCTTGCTAAGGGCCCATCAATCTTATTGATTTTCTCATAGAACCAACTTCTGGCCTTATTGATTTTCTCTATTGTTTTCATGTTTTCAATTTCATTTATTTGTGCTCTAATCTTTGTTATTTCTTTCCTTTTGCTTGCTTTGGGGTTAGCTTGCTGTTCTTTCTCCAGTTCTTCCAGGTGGATAGTTAATTCCTGAATTTTTGCCTTTTCTTCTTTTCTGATATAGGCATTTAGAGCAATAAATTTCCCTCTTAGCACTGCCTTTGCTGCGTCCCATAAGTTTTGATATGTTGTGTTTTCATTTTCATTCGCCTCGAGGTATTTGCTAATTTCTCTAGCAATTTCTTCTTTGACCCAGTCGTTATTTAGGAGTGTGCTGTTGAGCCTCCACGTATTTGTGAATTTTCTGGCACTCTGCCTATTATTGATTTCCAACATCATTCCTTTATGGTCCGAGAAAGTGTTGTGTAAGATTTCAATCTTTTTAAATTTGTTAAGACTTGCTTTGTGACCCAGCATATGGTCTATCTTTGAGAATGATCCATGAGCACTTGAGAAAAAGGTGTATCCTGCTGTTGTGGGATGTAATGTCCTATAAATGTCTATTAAGTCTAGTTCATTTATAGTAATATTCAGATTCTCTATTTCTTTGTTGATCCTCTGTCTGGATGTTCTGTCCCTTGATGAGAGTGGTGAGTTGAAGTCTCCAACTATTATGGTATATGAGTCTATTTCCCTTTTCAGTGTTTGCAGTATATTCCTCACGTATTTTGGGGCATTCTGATTCGGTGCGTAAATATTTATGATTGTTATGTCTTCTTGTTTAATTGTTCCTTTTATTAGTATATAGTGTCCTTCTTTGTCTCTTTTAACTGTTTTACATTTGAAGTCTAATTTGTTGGATATTAGTATAGCCACTCCTGCTCTTTTCTGGTTGTTATTTGCATGAAATATCTTTTCCCAACCTTTCACTTTCAACCTATGTTTATCTTTGGGTCTAAGATGTGTTTCCTGTAGACAGCATATCGAAGGATCCTGTTTTTTAATCCATTCTGCCAATCTATGTCTTTTGATTGGGGAATTCAGTCCATTGACATTCAGTGTTATTACTGTTTGGATAATATTTTCCTCTAACATTTTGCCTTTTGTATTATATACATCATATCTGATTTTCCTTCTTTCTACACTCTTTTCCATATCTCTCTCTTCTGTCTTTTTGTATCTGACTCTAGTGCTCCCTTTAGTATTTCTTGCAGAGCTGGTCTCTTGGTCACAAATTCTTTCAGTGACTTTTTGTCTGAGAATGTTTTAATTTCTCCCTCATTTTTGAAGGATAATTTTGCTGGATATAGGAGTCTTGGTTGGCAGTTTTTCTCTTTTAGTATTTTAAATATATCATCCCACTGTCTTCTAGCTTCCATGGTTTCTGCTGAGAAATCTACACAAAGTCTTATTGGGTTTCCCTTGTATGTAATGGATTGTTTTTCTCTTGCTGCTTTCAAGATCTTCTCTTTCTCTTTGACCTCTGACATTCTAACTAGTAAGTGTCTTGGAGAACGCCTATTTGGGTCTAATCTCTTTGGGGTGCGCTGCACTTCTTGGATCTGTAATTTTAGGTCTTTCATAAGAGTTGGGAAATTTTCAGTGATAATTTCTTCCATTAGTTTTTCTCCTCCTTTTCCCTTCTCTTCTCCTTCTGGGACACCCACAACACGTATATTTGTGAGGTTCATATTGTCCTTGAGTTCCCTGATACCCTGTTCAAATTTTTCCATTCTTTTCCCTATAGTTTCTGTTTCTTTTTGGAATTCAGATGTTCCATCCTCCAAATCACTAATTCTATCTTCTGTCTCTTTAAATCTATCATTGTAGCTATCCATTATTTTTTCTATGTTTGCTACTTTATCCTTCACTTCCATAAGTTCTGCGATTTGTTTTTTCAGTTTTTCTATTTCTTCTTTATGTTCAGCCCATGTCCTCTTCATGTCCTCCCTCAATTTATCGATTTCATTTTTGAAGAGGTTTTCCATTTCTGTTCGTATATTCAGCATTAGTTGTCTCAGCTCTTGTGTCTCATTTGAGCTGTTGGTTTGTTCCTTTGACTGAGCCATATTCTCAATCCTTTGAGCGTGGACAGTTATCTTCTGCTGCTGGCGCCTGGGCATTTATTCAGATTTCTCTTGGTGTTGGACCCAGCAAGGTTGTAATATTTTTCTGTGAAATCTCTGGGTTCTGTTTTTCTTATCCTGCCCAGTAGGTGGCGCTCGTGGCACACGTTTGTCTGCGGGTCCCACCAGTAAAAGGTGCTGTGGGACCTTAAACTTTGGAAAACTCTCGCCGTCCTGGGGGTTCGCTAGCCGAAGCGGCTTGAGCCGGCCCGGGGTCTGAACGCAGGGGGGGTTGCTGGTCGCCGCAGCCAGGGAAAGAGCCCGTCCGAATTTCCTAGTCGGCCCTGGGCAACAAGCGTGGCGGGAGGGCGCCAGCGGCAGCGGCCCGCCCGAGAGAGTGCACGTTCCCCGGGAGTCACGGGGTCACCGTTCTCCGCGGCCTGGGGGTTTCCGATCCAATTCTCTCAGTTGGTCCGGGGGCTGCGCGTGGTGTGGGCGCCAGTCGCCTTGGTTTCAGGGGACCACCTCTCCAATTCTCCCAGCCGGCCCGGGAAGGGGGAAGGGAGTAACTCCGGCCGCTTGCCACCCCGCCTGGTAAGGCCCGCGCGCCTCGGCGATCTCACCCGAGCTGCTTCTCTCAGCCAGCCAGCCGTTCCAGGATGGGGTACGCTGTCTTTTTTATCTCTGTTGTGGCTTTGGGCGCTTTCTGTATCGTTTCTACTCCCCTAGTAGGTGTCCTGGAGAAGAAACTAAGATCCGCGCGTCTTACTAAGCCGCCATCTTCCAGGAAGTCTCTCCCGCTTATTTTATTAAGTAGAGTTGTATGAACGTCTTTGATTAGTTGTTCCAACGTCTGTGTCTCCTCAGGTGTTTTAATTTGGTCATTAGGCAGGGCTGTGTCTGACTACATTGTGATATGCTTAGTGATCTGCTGTCTTCATCACATGTAGATATCTTGATTGATTTACTTTGGGAGTTGATTTCTTTCAGTAGTCTAAAGCTTTGTGTTTGCGGAATGGTTGTACAGCAGGAAGCAGGGCACGGGGTGGAGCACTCAGTACGGTGATTTTTTTCAGAGTAGGTATGGGCGCAGGTTGGAGATGTTATGATGGTGCTTGTGAAGGTGGGCTCCCAGTGGCCAGGGAGGATATAGCTGTGCAGGTGCACTGGTCTGGGGGTGCATAACCCTGATGTGTGCTGGTCTACGGCACGGGGACCTTTGTGTGCATGTGTAGAGTTGTGGCAGCAGGTTGGAGTTAAGCCTTCATGGATTGGGGGCAGATGTGACCCAGCTGTGCAGGTCAGCACTTTCGCAGAGCTGGGAAGTGAGTCTGCTGCTGTGCGCATGCACGGTTCTTGGACTGCTGTAGCATGCAGTTCCCAGAGCTGAATGATGTGATTGGGTGCTCGTGCACATGCGTGGACCTTGGAGTGCCATAAGCGAATGCGCTGAGCTCAGGGAGGGTGGGGTGAGGCTGTGCGATACTGTGGGTGGGGGTGGGGACCGGTTGTAGCCTAGGTATTAAGGTAAGTGCCGCCAACTTTTATGTGCTGGTAACAGCCTGCCAGGAACAGGGAGGGGGAGGTAGTGCTTGGGAGGGGTGCAGGAGAGGTGGTTTGGACTGCACTTGGGGTCGGCATGTGGGGCAGATACCTGTACTAGGGGCTGGTGGGGTGTGGTCCTTGGAGTGTGGGAAATGGGAGTGGGTGAGGGGATTCAGGTGCGTGGGGTGTGGTGTGAGTCGCAGGTCACGGGGCTGCGCTGGCAAGGGTAGTGCGCCCAAGGAACATGGTCTGGCTTGCTTCCTAGTCCCATGTATCTGACCGTGCACTCGTGTGGGCTCCGCTGCTCTGCGCCTCCACGCCAATCCCCAGCCCTCTGCCTGTCAGTTCCTTGGCCTCTTCAACCAAGGCTGGCACATGTGGTGCAGGCAGCTCTTTCAGGGCAGCCACACTCCTGAATTGCTGCCTCAGTTGCCCTCCTATCCCTTCTCTAACTTTTCCATAGAGCAGGGCTAATCTCAAGCTGCTGTAGTCAGCCATCTTCCCAGAAGTCCCCGAGGCCTATTTTTATATGTAGTTACCATTATGCAATGTGAATGATTTTTTTTAGCTACTTTTATTTAACATTATGTTATAAGTATTTCCCAGTATTCCTAAAAACTTGTTGTAAGCAGCATTTTAAATAATTGTGGTTGTTTTGTGTTTTTGGTTATTTGGAAGTGCTATAGTTTTATCTAAATAGTTCCCTGATACTCATTTACCTTGTTTCTAGTCTTTGTGCTTAAAAGCAATGCAAGGATAAGCAATGGACATCTTTGTGCTTTAAAGTTTTTTCTTTGCTTTTAGCTGTTTCTTCACTTTAGCCTAATATGGTGGTTCTCAGACTTTAGCATTTTCCAACTTGGAAGCCTTGTAAACACGGATTAGTGGGCCCCCACAGGTCAGTAGTTCTGAGGGGAGGCCCGAGAATTTGCATGTCTAACGATTTCCCAGATGCTGCTGCTCATGCTACTATGGGGGCCACATTTTGAGAATGACTGACTTATATTTTGACAGTGAAACTGCAACATTAAGGTTAAATTTCTTCCTGGGAGTGATTATGATCTTGAGTGAAACTGAGTTCATGTACTGACCTGCCTCAGGGAAGTTGAAGAGCTAAAGGATCGTATTGTCAGTTCATCATTGAACATTTATGCAGTTTGTGAATATTTGATTGCTGATATGCATAAGACTCTATGCGGGCTATTGTGAAGTGAGGATACTATGACAAATAAAACAGAGCTGGCTTTTGGCCATTTTACAGTCTATTTTGTAAGCTCAGACAAATATAACCAAAACGTGCCAGAAGAAAGATATAAAAATAGGGCTTTTTAAAAATATATATATTTCGATTGATATATATTATATATTCACATACCATGTAATCATCCAAAGTGTGCAATCAGTGGTTCACAATATCATCATCATATAGCTGTGCACAATCAACATTTTTTTTTCTTTTTTGTGAAAAATAACATATATACAAAAACAATAAATTTCAAAATACACTTTTGTTTTAGAAATTAGTTGTAGAACAGATTTCAGAGTTTGGTATGGGTTACAATTCTACAATTTTAGGTTTTTATTTCTAGCTCTTCTAAGATATCAGAGACTAATAGAAATATCAATATAATGATTCAGCAATCATCCTCATTTGTTAAACCCTACCTTCTCTGTATAATTCCACCATCACCTTTGATCTTTCTCCTACTCTTCTTTCTCCCACTCTTTAGGGGTGTTTGGACTATGCCCATTCTAACTTTTTCATGTTGGAAGGGGCTGTCAATAATAGAGAATAGGAAGATGGAACTAGTTGATGTTCTGGAGAGGTCTGGCCCCTCTGCATTTCAGGACTTACCTGGTCTAGGGACCCATCTGGAGGTTATGGGGTTCTGGAAAGTTACCCTAGTGCATGGAACCTTTGTAGAATCTTATATTGTGCCCTAGGTAAACAAAGGCTTTGAGTTCAGAGGGAGGAGAGGTTATATTTCATTGAGATGTCAGAAAACAGGAGGCAAAAATAAAAGGTCCAAGTCCAAAAAGAGCTGTATTATTTCTTAAGGAATTTTGAAAATGTGACATCAGTAAAGCATGAGTTTTGCAGTTGGAGAGGCCCAAGTTCAAATCCTAGTTCTGTCTTCCAGAACAAATTACTTATTCTCTCTGAGTCTTTTTCGTCATTTGTAAAATTAGGCATAACACTCCAGGGATATTTGCAGATATAAGGCACATAAAACACCTAGCATGGTACTTGTAAATAGTGAACCCTCAAAAGTTTTTAATTAAATGGTGAACTCCTTGAAAATTTTCCATTGGCGCCTTTAACCACTATAATTAACAAGGCCAAAATCACAACAACCCATACATTGGCATAAAAGTGATGCCTTATGAAACAGCTTTCTTGTGGATTAAGTTGATAAGGAAATTCTATTAACAGAAAATGAGTGGCACCTAGCAAGTGTGGAATTTGCTACCACTTGATTTAACTGATCTTGAATTAAAACCTTGAATGAACTTTGAATTTATTTTCATAAGATAGCATCAAGCCTGTCCTCTTGCTTTCTTCAGGTTTGCTCAAATATTATGTAACAGTGAGGCACTTTTCCTCTTTGACCACCTTATAGAAATCAACCCCTCCCCTTTTCCTATCTCTTATCCTGCTTTAATGCCCACAGCACTGACATGTATTTACTATTTCTTTATTTGGTCTTTCCCATGCTTACTGTTTGCTCTGTAGGCAAACAAAACAAAATTTGTTTTATTTAATGCTGTATCTCCATCTTAAGATTCGTGCCTGACACATAGCAGTGAATGAGCCAATTGAGGATTTAGGGGAAGGTAAAGGAGGGAAATATCGTTTTGTGGACGTATTTAACATCAGTAGCAGTAAACTTGTATTTTAAGCTCCTGCTTCTTTATTTTGATGCTGTTCTAAGTCCAGTGGAATGATTTTGACTACAATTCTTCGGCAGTGATAATTTGTTGAGAGAAAAGAGAAGTAACAGAGCAAACGTTTTTAGACAGTTATTAAAGAGACTCAGTGATCCAAATTGTTTTCCCAAAATCCCCCTGATTTTGGAGGAGACTTTTTTTACTTGACAAAAAGTAGTTATGGGTGTAGTATATGCTTTGCTGTATTTATTCTTGTTCTCTATCAAATATGACCTTGTTTGTACGTATTCTGTCTTTGGGAGCAGTGCTTCTTTGTGTTTCCTAGGGATCAACTCTGCCTGGTAAAATCATCCATTTTGATTTTTTTGAGGGATTGGTTTGATTTTTTCAGTTCTTTCTCTGGTGGCAGGTGTACTGATACTCTGCCATGTCTGTTGAGGGTAGCAATAATAGGGATACTACCAATTTTTTGCTTTTTAGTTTGGAACATGTGATTTTCTTATAAAAGATTTTACTTCCCAATTTCGGTCTGCTCAGGCCCTTAATACATTTGTTGCCATTTCTTAGTACACATCAACTATTAAGGAATTCATGAAGCCCAGGTTGGCAATGGACAGATTGAGTTGACCATCTTGATCTTAGAAATTCTAAACATACAAGCTAGAAATGTCTTTTATTTAGAAGTTACCTTATTGTAAATATGATACTCTTCACAATATCAAAGTCAATATGGAGTCCATGTCTGCATTTCCCTCATTGTTTCACATCTTTCCACAGTTGATTTGTTTGACTTAGGATCCAAAAAGGTTCATAGAATATTGCATTTGCTTGCAATATTTCTTGTTTATTAAAGGTTCCACCTATGCCATTTATTTCCTGAAGAAATTGGGTAATTTGTTTTGCAGGAATTCTAATGTCCTGGGTGTGGCTTATTGCTTTCTCAGGTTGTCTTTTAACTTTACAGCTAATTCCCTTTATGTCCTAAAAATGAAGTTAAATCTTGATTAATTTAGGCTAATTTTTTTGGGGAGGGTAGAGTAAGAATATAGTTCATGTAGGTTTTCAAGAAGAATTTACTGTCTAGCTCTCCCATTTTGATGTTACAATCGATTTGGAGGTTTAGATGCTAATAACTTTTTTACCTTTATTTCAGAAAAGCTTGAGTCTTTGCTCTCAGACTACGATATCCTCTCTTTATCTAATATCCAACAGCATTCAGTAAGAAAGAGAGATCTTCAGACCTCAACACATTTAGAAACCCTACTAACTTTTTCAGCCTTGAAAAGGTAATTTGAATTATTCTTAGAATAATATTGGGACAGGTGGGTTTTGGTTTGCAAAAACAGAAAATAAGATTGCTAAAATTTTGGAATAACATTTTAAAGATTTGTAATTGATATAATTACAATCTGTCTTATGGGTCTTACATAGTATATTGATGAGTGCTAAAAAGAAAGTGGTAAGGGTATTAATGATAATGTTTATGAAATTCTAAGAATTTTAATTAATTGAATGATTATAATACCTTATATGTATTTTTGTTACTTTAGAAGTGTCATCTGTGTAATGAATATAATCTTTATTTTATACATGAAGACACTGAGGCTTAAAGATGAATGATTTTTTCAGGTTCCTGAAGTTTAGTGGTGAGCTAGGCTAGAAATTCAGTGCTCATTGAATTCCTCTTATTTCTTAGCAGAGGTTGATTGATATTGTTGTATTTGGGCAGTAAATTTAATAATTCTCATGTTGTTTTGTTGATTTAAATCTGTTAGATAATTGCAGGCCTTAAAAAAAATCTTTTTAGGAAGTTTTATCTGAAATAAAAAAACATCACTAAGAATATTCTGGGGCTGAATTATTATTTATTTATAAGATAGGACTTCTCCAAGACTTTTATTAAAAATAAAAATAATATATGCACCTGTTTTTTTAAGAAAACAAACTACAGAAGAGCACAAAAGAGTTTTCACTCCTCCCTAATTCATTCATTCTCCTCAAACCCAGTCATTCTCCTCAAAAGTTTTTCTGTAAACTTCCAAAGGTTTTGGAATTCAGAAAAGAAATAAAAAGAAACAGAAAAAAAATTCATACGTACCATACCCCTTGCCCTCCCTTTCATTGATCACTAGCATTACAGTCAACTAAATTTATTTTAACATTTGTTCGCCCTATTATTTATTTATTTTTAATCTCTGTGTTTTATTCATCTGTCCATACCATAGATAAAAGGAGCACCAGACACAAGGTTTTCACAGTCACACAATCACATTGCAAAAGCTGTATCATTATACAGTCATCTTCAAGAAACATGGCTACTGGAACACAGCTCTACATTTTCAGGCAGTTCCCTCTAGCCTCTCCGTTACACCTTGACTAAAAAGGTGATATCTATTTAATGTGTAAGAGTAACCTCCAGGATAACCTCTTGACTCTGTTTGAAATCTATCAGCCATTGATACTTTATTTTGTATTAAGAAAACTTTAAACAGTATTTACTTATTATCGTCTCTCTGTTTAAGGAAGCAGGGAAATTTGTAATTTATCTTACAGAATTTCTATCTTAAATATTTAATGGGAAATGTTTCTAACAATGTATGGGAATTTGGGGTCAAGTAATTTAAAATAGCTTGTTTCATTTACTCCTCAAAACCATTCAGTTAGTGGGTGGTATTATTTCTATTTATAGATGAGGATACTTAGGTTTAGAGGTTAAGAGCAAGATGAAGCAAGTAGTAAGTCGAGGAAGCAGGATTTGAGCCATATTGTCAGATTCCAAAGCTCATGCCCTCTCCTTTCTGTCATATTGTTCTTTAAGCTTAAAAGAAAAAAAAATTGGTACAAAATGATCAGTTTGTACCGGGGCTGAACTTACCTGTATGAAACCACTTATTATGTGGTGGTGATGGTGAATGAGAAGATTCTGTCTTTAAATAGTAGTGAAAGGCAAAATAATTTAACCCAAGATTATAAAATCAGTTTGGATGTGATCATTAGCGTTGTAAAAGGAAGGATGTGCTGAGAGAGCATATGATGAATTAATGTAGTTTTATGGAAGGAAAAAACAATAGTTTAAAATTTACCTTAGAAGTTAAATTTCCTCCTTGTCATAAATTAAGAAATACCATGATTCTAAAATGATAAAAATGGTACAAATACTGTTTTGGTATATCAGTATTGTTTTAGGAAAACTTAAAATGTTTGTTTCCTCCTACAAGTGAAATATGTCAGATTTGAGGCACGTTAGAACTGATAAAGAAATGAAGGTGATATACACAGTTAAATGGACCATTAAAAATAGTGTCAGACTGTAGTTACTGTAAACCCTTGGACTAAAAGTCAGGAAGATGCAGGAGGGTGCTAAAGGAAGCCTGTAGATAAATGACATAATACAATTTTGGGAAGTATAAAGTAAAATATAAATTCTGACTGAACTATACCCTGTTGGAAGTTTTGTATCTTAAAGGCTAAGATGAAAACTCAAAAAACATGAAATTTACCATCACTTGGTCTTTACTTTACCATAGAGCAGATTCTTAAGGTAGAAAATGAAGAACACAATTCCAATGACTTTTCTGGAAAGAACAATAAGTAAAAGTAGTATTGAAACCCATAAAGAGCTCTAAAAGTAAATAATAAGTCATTTATAAAAGGGATGCTTTTCTTTCTTTTCAAAGTTCTTAGCATAATTGAAGGGAAAACTTCATGTCTATGAATATGTGGGAAGATACATTTTAGGATTGCAGGAGAAAATGTACCAGGGTTTTATGAAATAATGTCTCTTTTTCCTTGTGGCCTTTAAAAAACCACAAGCAAAAACTAAAATTACCTTATTATGCTCAAAAAGTTAAAAATAGTTGTTGCTGTGGGAACAATTCCAGTTTGGATTCTTCCTTGCAGTTTAAAGACTTATACAAACTCATGGGGAAATAATATTTCATATTTTCAGCACCACAGCTGACAAAATTTGTTCTGTGGCTCATAGGAATAACACCTTTCTTTGTCTGTGTTCACCATGGACATATTAAAAGGGCTGTAGGTAATAAATGAAGAATTCCTGCTTACCACTTCCAACTCTATGCCAGGATTGGAACTTGTAGAAAACAAAAGAATATTAAGTCAATTAAAAAACTGGAGTATATATTTTAATATATATATTGAATTCCCTGTATTTATATCCTTAATAGTAATTATGAATTTTTTTTCTAGCTAAATTCTTTTGAGGAGGATAAAAGCATGAGTGCTTTTAAATATTGAAAGTAGGATTTATTAATTTTGCACAGTGTGATAGTTAGGTTCAGATGACGACTTGGCCAGGTGGTGGTGCCTAGTTCTGTTGCTGTGAACTTGAATCATTAGCATGTGAAATGCATCTGTGGCTGATTATATCTGTGGTCTCGTAAGGGGAGTGCCTTCTGCAATGAGTGAGGTTTAATTTAATTAGCTGGAGGCCTAAAGGAGAGCTCAACAGCAGTACAGCTCAAGCAGCTCAGCGCACCTCATCTCAGTGTTTGAGGCTCAGCCCAGATGCCTCAGGGAAAACCGTTGGAACCCAGAAGCCAGGAGGAGATAAGGCCAGCACACGTTGCCCTGTGCCTTCCTGTGGAACAGAGAACCTCAGATGAAAGTTAGCTGCTGTTCCTCTGAAGAACTATAAGTTTTTAACTAAATAAATCCCCTTGTTAAATGCTGATCCATCTCAGGTGTGTTGCATTCTAGCACCTTTGGTAGACTGAAACAGTCTGGTACCAGAAAAGTGGGGTACTGTTGCAGTTTGCAAATACCAGGCATGTTGGAACATGTTTTGGTTTGGTTTTTTTGATGGAATCAAAGGGAAGATTTTGGAGAAACTGTGAGGAGTTTGATGGAGAAGGCCTAGAATGTTTTGAAGAGACTGTTGGTGTAAATGGAACCACTACTAGTCTGGACAAAGGGGGACAGAAAAGGGACAAATTGGAGTTTGCCTAGTGAGAACCATGGAAGCTAGAGTCTGAAGCCAAGAAACCTCAGAGAATGGAACCACCCATATATGTGGAGAAGGTGGGTTTGCCCCAGGAGCAGAGGGTGGCCCTTTTTCTTCATTGCTCAGGAATAGTTGTGCCACCCCAGGCATTGAAGAGGATGGAGTGCATAAACAAGGGATTGAATGGTGGGGGCGGGGAAGCCTGGCCGCCACCCCATTGTCCTGAAGGGGTTGAGTGTGTGTCTCAGAGATGGCAGAGATCCCAAGTGCTACCCCAAAACTTGAAATGGGTGGGGCTGAGAAAAGGTGGTCACCCCAGTGTCCCCCAAGATTGCAGCCACCCCAGTGTTTGGAGAGAGCAAAGTCACTGCATAGGTCCTTGGAAAGTGTGGGACTGTCACTTTCTAGAAGTCCTGAGGATAAATGACTTTCAGACTTTGAAATCCAGTAGTGTTGCCCTGCAGGTTTTCAGAACTGTTTGGGTCCAGTGACCCCTGTATTCCTTTTGATTTCTCCCTATGGTAAAGACAACATGTATGCTATAACTGTCCCTCCTTTATGTATTGGCAGGAGATAAACTTGTTCTGAAGTTCACAGGTCCTGAGCCGGAAGAGAGTTTTTGCCTTAGACTATGCTTGTAGCTGATTTTGATGAGATTTTGTGCTATTTTTGAGTTGGTATTGTATTTATTTGTATTGTTAATGAAATGATTTTGGGGCTTTTGTGATGTTGTGATAAAGTGAATATATTTTATTAAATGTGGTTTAAGGTGATATGTATAGTTGCCAAGTTAACAAGGGGTGGACATGTGGTAGTTAGGTTCTGGATCAACTTTGCCAGGTGATGGTACCTAGTTCTGTTGCTATGGATTTGAATCATTAGCATGTGAAATTCATCTATGGCTGATTACATCTGCAGTTGGCTAAGGGGAGCACCTTCCACAGTGAGTGAGGTTTAATTTAATTAGCTGGAGGCCTAAAAGAGAGAGCTCAGTGCAGCACAGCCCAAGCAGCACAGCATATGTCATCTTAGCACTCAGCTCGGCCCAGAGGTTTTCGAAATGTAAAAAGAAATTGCCCAAGGGAAAGTCGTTGGAACCCAGAAGCCAGCAGAGAAGGCCAGCAGGCATCACCCTGTGCCTTCCTGTGTGAGAGAGAACCTCATATGAAAGTTAGCTGCCGTTCCTCTGAAGAGTTATATGTTTGTTTGTTTTTTTTTTCAAAGAGAGAAAGTTTATTTTTTGGTGTGTAGTAGGAATGCTGATGGCCCAGCAGTGCAAAATCTGTCTCCCCAAACTGCAGTAGAACTATAAGTTTTTAACTAAACAAATTCCCTTGTTAAAAGCCGATCTATATCTGTTGTGTTGCATTCTGGCAGCTTTGTCATAAAACACACAGCAGTAAAAAACGTTCCCATAGGATACTTTGATTATTAGAGGCAACATAATGCAGGGTTTTGAAACAAACATTGAGTTTAGTTTCCAGTTTCACCATTTACCAGCTATGTAACCCTGAGTGAGATTATTATAAGCCTCCAGGTTTTCACTGGTAGAGGTAATGTATACAAAGCATCTAGCACTGAATAGATATTAAATGATTGGTACCTGATTTTGGTCTTTAATACATTTTTTGGCCTGGCTTTTAAAGATATTTTTAATCATACTTTTGTTTTTTTGTAAGAGCAGTGTAGATTTACAGAAGAATCATGCAGAGGGTACAGAGTTCCATATAACCCCCCAGTTGCTCCTGTTGGCATTTTTTTTTTATTTACATGGGCAGACACCAGAAATCGAACCCGGGTCCTCTGGCATGGCAGGCGAGCATTCTTGCCTGCTGAGCCACAGTGGCCCACCCTCCTGTTAGCGTTTTGCGTAGTTTGTTACCTTTGTTACAATTGATGAAACAATATTATTAAAATTATACTAATAGCTATAGTCCATAGTTTACATTAATGTTCATTCTGTTGTATAGTTGTGTGTTGTTTTGACCCTAGTAACATATATACATCCTAAAACTTGCCATTTTAACCAACCGCTTTCAAATGTAGAATTCATTGGTGTTAATTACATTCTCAATGCTATGCTATCATCACTTCCATCTATTACCAAAACTTTTCCATATACTCCAGCACAAATTCTACCGATTAAACATTAATCCCATTCTCCATCCCCATTCTGTCCCTTGGTAGTTTGTAATCTCATTTTTGATTCTGTGAATTTGCATATTCTAATTATTTTATATGTGAAATCAAACAATATGTCTTCTTTTTTTTCAAAGAAACTTTTAAGGCAAGCGGAACTCCAGTATAAGCTATCTAGATGTGTGTTTCCTTATTCTTCAGAGTCTTCAGGAAAAATGAAAACATAAACTCTTAGAATCTTTTTTCCCCCTAGTATTAGTTTATTTTGGTGAAGTTTTTACAACTAAACAAGTTAATCTTACCATCGTTTTAGTCTGTTTGTCTTTATAGGAGATGTGTTGCTCTGAGTACTTAGTAAAACAATATTTATAAGCTGTATAATGTTTTATTGATGTCAACTCTTCTGACTTAAAAAAGAAGTTTCATTAAATAATTCAGATTATATTTTATGTGCTTAGAGTAAAATATGATTGTATTCTTTTTTAGGCATTTTAAATTATACCTGACATCGAGTACTGACCGCTTCTCACAAAATTTCAAAGTGGTGGTTGTGGATGGTAAAGATGAAAGCGAGTATACTGTAAAATGGCAGGACTTCTTCAGTGGACACGTGGTTGGTTAGTATGGAGCTTGTTTGTTCTTGTGTTTGGGTGTTAGGCGTCCAGATCTAATTTTATATAGCATATTCTTTTTTGGTGGGAGAAGGGAGGGGTGTCAAAAAAGTGTTATTCTTAGGTTCTTTGATTTGAATTATTTAAGAATAGAAGCAGAAACATTCAAACAGGGGGAAATGGGTATTATCTATCATGTAATGCTAGTTGGCCATTTTTAGGATTAAAATTAATTTCCTCTGAACTGATAAGAATTTAACCTTCTCTTGTCTCCAGGCAAGGACTGTAGGCTTCCGTTATGAGATTATAAATGGAAATAAAATAATTTATGATCCTATTTTGTATTTATTTGAGAAAATATATCAAATAAGCAATTGTGGGTTAAGTTTTGTGCTTTTTTTTGCAATAGTAAAAAAGAAATGACATTGAAATCTCCAAAGAGTACAGTTCACTACCCTGTATATTCTGCATCATGTTTTCCACCTCCAAAATAGGTGAAGTTATTTCAGAGGAAAATCTATAGTTTCTTTAGTTTGTTTTGTTCTATAACACGTTCTAGATAATTATTGAAAGAAGCTTGAGGGAAAGAGATGGATTTTCGAATTAGTTGAGGCTACTCCTTAGCAGGTGAGAATTATCTAGCTTCTTTCTGGGGCCTTTCTTATTTAATTACAGATCTCTCAGAGCACCTAGGCAAATTCCAGTTTGATAGTGACTGTGTTTATCTAATGTATAACAAATGATTCGATATAAATATTTTTAAATAATGGAATTTTTTTTTTTTGTTAAGGTGAGCCTGACTCTCGGGTTCTAGCCCACATAGGAGATGATGATGTTACAATAAGAATCAATACAGATGGGGCAGAATATAATATAGAGGTAAATCTGCATGTGAGTTTTTTATGTTCAGTAGCCTATCTGATTTTTAAAAAGCTGGTTTTCAGTTTTAAGGTAGAAGAGATAAAAATTAATCATGCTTATTTCTTTTTACCTTAAATTTAAAGCGTTTTGACGAGAAAGTAAATGATTTAAAAAAACAAAAAATGTTTCCTATATATCTAAGAAACTGTAACAAGATGTACCTGTAATTCTAAGTACCATATTTGAGAGAAAGTCACATGTGGGGTATATAAGAGGAAGAGAACTCTTTCTTCCTTTCCTGTCTAGTTTTTTCTTTATTCTTTCTCTAATAATCCTACTATAAGTATCCTCAAAGGTGAAGGTTAAAGTCCTTTTTTCTCTTTTTCCATCCTAGATGCTTTGGAAATGCAAGATCAATAAAAAGTGATAATTCATAGTGTGAGAGTTAGAACAGGAAACTATAGGAAACTCTGCCTGTGACCATTCTTCCACTGAAATATAATAGGAGAAATCAAGACCAAGCTAGTCACATTTGTAAAACATACAACTATATGCTAGATGTTAGTATAGAAAGCAAAAGGTTTGCCACATATTTGTGGATTGATGTGAGCCTATGTTTCTAGGGACGTGATAATATTCTGGGCCGTGGTGATGATATCACTCAAAGCACCTGTGGGAAATCTGAGTTTACGGATGATCAAAATGAAATTTTCAAGTGCATTTGAGTGCTGATTATGGGTAAAACAGGGTACTGGTACTATAAATACTGTAAATTTCAATAATTCCCTAACTATATATGTCCAATCTTTTATGTGTCCATCATTATAAAAAAGAAATGTATGTCTGTGGCCTTGAAGTATGTTATAGTCTGTTAATATTTTAGACTGTCTAATGTCAGTCTTTAGAGAAGTCTAACATACAAGTAAGAGTGTAGAAATTTAGCCAAGCCATAAATGCTTTCGCTCCTAAGTAGTTAAGATCAAGCACTTGGGTGTCTTAAATTTGCTATTTCTTTCAAATCAGTTCATTTTAAAAAGTATCTTTATTTAAAAAATGTATCTTCGTTGCAAGATTCAGAAAATAGAAAGATTACTAGAAATCTCACTTATTGAAGATACAGCTACCATTTCTATTTTGATAAATATCCTTCCAACGTTTTTTTGTACGTATGTAAACAAATATGTACAGTTATGTAGATTTTTTCCTACAAAATTAGAATCATACAATGTGTACTGTTAGTTTCCATGTACTTTTTAAAACAGTTTTATTTGTACATCATACAATCCAACCTAAGTAAATAGACTTGCCTTTGCCACCATAATCTATATGAAGGCATTTCTGTTTCTTCTACAAAGTATCCATCACCCTGCTCCATCCCCCCCATCTGGTGTTAACATTTAGTTTTGGCATGACTTTGTTACATTCAGTGGAAGCATATTGTTACAGTATTACTGTTGACTATAGACCCTAGTTTACATTGATTGCACTTTTTCCTGTATACCATCTATTTTCAGCACCTTGGAATGCTTACATTCATTTGTTCTCCCTCATGCAAACTTGTTTTTTTTTAATTTGCACATTTAATCACCATCGTTGTCTACTCTAGGTATTCCTAAATTATACTATCTCAGTCTTTGCCCTCTCTCCTTCCTTCTAGTTTCATAAATGTGCCCCAGCCCTGTTCCCTCAACTATATTCATATTCACCTTCATTCAGTGTACTTATATTATGGTGTTACCATCATGTAGTATTATGCTATCCATTTCTGAATTTTTATAATTAGCCCTGTTACACAGTTCGTATTCCTTCAGCATCCAAATAAATGCCCAATTTTGTCCTTTCTGTCTCCTAGTAACCTGTGTTCCTAACTTTAACTCTCAAAGTTCACTTATTAACATTAGTTCATATTAGTGGGACCATACAGTATTTGTCCTTTTGTTTCTGGCTAGCTTTACTCTGTATATTGTCCTCAAGGTTCATTCATGTTGTTACATGCTTCATGACTTTATTCTGTCTTACAGCTGTGTAATAGTCCATGGTATGTATATACCACAGCTTGTTTAGCCACTTGTCCATTGATATACATTTGGGCTGCTTCCATCTCTAAGCAATTATTAATAATTATGCTGCTGTAAATATCGGTATGCAAATGTCTTAGTGTTCTTGCCTTCAGTTCCTCTGAATATATACCTAGTAATAGGATTGCTGGATCATATGGCACATCTATACTTAACTTCTGAGGAACTGCCAAACTGCCTTCCAGAGCAATTGTCCCATTTTACCTTCCTACTAGCAGTGGATAGTGAGCCTCTTTCTGTACATCCTCTCTGGCACTTGTCGTTTTCTGTTTTTTGTTTGTTTGTTTGGGTTTTTTTTTTATAATGACCATTCTACAGGGTGTCAGGTGATATCTCGTTGTGGTTTTGATTTACATTTCCCTAATAATCAGTGAAGTTGATCATCTTTTCATGTACCTTTTAATCATTTGTATTTCCTCTTCTGCGAAGTGTCCATGTCTTTTGCTTGTTTTTTTTTTGCTCATTTTTAAAATTGGGTTGCTTGTTTTTTGTTGTTGAGTTGAAGGATCTCTTCATATATTCTGGTTACTAAACCCTTATCTACTATGTGGTTTCCAAATATTGTCTCCCATTATGTGGGCTGCCTTTTTTCTTTCCTGACAAAGTTCTTTGCACAAAAGTGTTCAGTTTTGAGGAGATCCCATTTATCTGTTTTTTTCAGTGCTCATGCTTTGGGTGTAAGGTCTAGGAAACTGTCCCCTGTTAGAAGATTTACAAGATAATTCCCTATATTTTCTTCTAAAAATTTTATCGTCTTAGCTCTGTTATCTAGGTTTTTGATCCATTTTGAGTTAATTCTTGTATAGGGGGTGAGATTTGGATCCTTTTATATTCTTTTGCATATGGATATCCAGTTCTCTTAACACCATTTATTGAAGAGACTGCTGTGTCCCAGCTGGGTTGGCTTGACTGCCTTATCAAAGACCAATTGTCCGCATCTGAGAGGGTCTATTTCTGAACACTCAATTTGATTCCATTGGTTGATGTATCTATCTTTATGTTTCTGTGTATTTTTTCATTTAACAATATAATTATGTCCAGAATATAGATGTAAATTATAGTTTTTAATAAAGACTGCCTGGTAGTCCTTTCGAAGATATACCATTTGTTTAACTGATCCCCTGTTGATGCTTGATAGTTTTTTTTCTTACTTTTGAGATAAAAAAAAATGCTATAGTGAACAGCATTATGCATGGGTAATAATAGTCAGAGAAGTGACAAGAGGAAACTGTAGAAAACTCTGTCTAGGCTGCCAGGGTTTCAGATAAATTTCAACATTCCAATAGCTTAACACTCAAAGGTTTATTTCTCACTTCCATTAAGGCTTGTTGGGGGCCAGGTACTTCATCTTACTGCTTTACATCTGGACACATCCTCTGAAAAGAGAAGCAAAGAATTTGAGCACTGCATAGGATATTTTTTGTTTTTGTTTTACGTGTACTGTATGTTGGAGGTCACATTTCATTCTTTTTCCGTGTGACTGTCCTATATTACAGTACCGTATGTTGAATTTTTTTTTTCTATTTTGGGAAGTGCATGGGCTGGGCATCATATTTGGGTCTCCTGCATGGCTGATGAAAATTCTACCACTGAACTACCCTTGTACCCCCTGCATAGGATGTGTTTAAGAACCAGGCTTGGAAGTGGCTTACGTCATTTCCACCAACATTCCAGAATAATTGTTCCTGACCTACATGCAAAGGAGGGAAGGAAATAGTTTTCTTTTGTGCTCAATGCACAGCATTACCTATGTCACAGTGCCTGTATCTCCTTATATTTTTAGAATAATTTATTGAGTCTTAATTCAAAGAATCTATCAATTTTTTAAAAAAATCCTTGTTCTTTAATGCGGTGCATGATTACATTAATTTTTAAATCATGTAGCTATACATTTATCAACACAGTCGACTTTGTTTTCTTTTTTATGGAATATAACATATACAAAATGGCAATAAATTTCAAAGCACACCACCACAATTAGTTACAGACTAGATTTCAGAATTTGGTATTCGTTACTATTCCACAATTTTAGGTTTTTACTTCTACCTGCTCCAAGGCAGTGGAGACTAAAAGAAATATCAATGTAACGATTCAGCAGTCATACTCATTTGTTAAACACTATCTTTGCTGTATAACTCTACCTTCTTTGATCTTTCTCCCAGTCTCTTAGGGGTATTTGGGCTATGCCCATTCTAACTTTTTCATATTGAGAAAGGCTGTTGATAATATGGGATGGGGGATAAAGAACTAGTTGATGTTCTGGAGAGGCTGGCCCCTCTGCATTTCAGGACTTATCTGGCCTTGGAACCCATCTAGAGGTTATAGGTTTCTGGAGAGTAAGCATAATGCATGGAACATTTTTAGAATCCTAGATAAAGCCCTGTGTGTTTTTTAGGGTTGGCAGGAATGGTTTTGGTTGGAGTTTGGTAAACCATGATAGGTAACAATGTCTAGCTGAAGCTTGTGTAAGAGTAGCCTCCAGAGTAGCCTCTCAACTCTATTTGAACTCTTTTAGCCACTGATACCTTATTTGTTACACTTCTTTTCCCCCTTTTGGTCAAGATGGTGTTGCTGATTCCATGGTGCTAGTGCCAGACTCATCCCTGGGAGTCATATCCCATGGTGCCAGAGAGATTTTCACCCCTGGTGTCATGTCCCACCTGGAGGGGAGGGTAATGATTTTACTTGCAGAGTTGGGTTTAGAAAGAGAGAGGCCACATCTGAGTAATAAGAGAGGTCTTGTGGAAGTAACTATTAGGCATAACTATGGGTAAATTTAACTTCTCCACTCCTCACATAAGCTTCACAAGAGGAAGCCTCAAGATCGAGGCTGTGGCCTCTTGACTCTGAGACAGTATCAGGTGTTTGATAGTTCCATGTTTCTTCTCCCATCCCTCAAGGGACTGTGCCAGTACTTACTGGTTATCTGCTTAATGTACTCTGGGCTGTATCTAGGCATTGCATTAAGCTATACAAAATTATGGGTCCTCATTCCCATTCTGGACTCCCTATGTTTGGGTTGTTAAATGATCTGTCCAGACAGGTTGAGTTAGATTATGTTCTGTAGAAAATTTAGGTTCTGGACAAAATAAACCTCTCTTCCTTTGATCTCACAGAGTAGGTCAAGTTCTAAAATACAATGTCTTCCTTGCGCTTCTATTCTAAGTTACCTTAATTCTGACATGATTGGCTTCATTCTTATCTCTAATTGAAGCTTGGTCTCTTTTTCAGTTTCTTTAACATTGTTGTATGTGGCAGTGCAGTCCTTCAGAACTGCAGATCTCCTACTCTGAGTCTTAGGTGTCAAACTGGAACTGAGAGTTCCAGGAAGTACCAGGTTATAGCATAGTCTCTCAAAATCTAGAAATAAAAATTACCACTCTGGACTACATGTGACCGCTGTAAGAGCTTACAGTCTGGGTCCCAAATTTTTTATGAGTATTTTCTAAATGAGACTATACAATATTGACTCTTTTGTGTCTGGCTTATTTTGCATCCACATAATGTCCCCTAGGTTCATTTACATTGTTGGGTGCCTCACAACTTTGTTCCTTTCTGTAGTAGCACAATATTTGATCATATATTCCACTGTCATTCGCCATTCTACTTGTCAGCCAGTGTGTCCTTCAGCCACCTCTATTCTTTGGGCATTATTTATAATGTCCAAAGTCAACAGTCCACCAAACTCAATTTTAGACAATTTTCATTGCTCATAAGAGAAAAATAACTGATAAGCCCATCTCACCAAATAGAAAATCCAAACCTTCCCTTAACTCTTGTCACTCCCCCGTGGTATTTATTTGCCTCTGGTATTTCTGTGATACTGTAGATGCCATCCTGTTAAACAAAGCATGCAACAGAAGTTTTTTCCCCATAACCTGAACTTACAAACTCTTTGTACAAGATTCGTACCTTTGAAGTAGTTCATGCAAGAACTTATTTATGTTAGTAGTGTTAATTGGTGGGACACATGGCTCTATTCAACCCCTTTCAATCATGTTCACCTTCAATATGGCAATATTGACCTACTTACTTATGAACTGCCTTCACTTCTATCCATTACATTCTATTTAAGTTTAATCTCATTAGTTAACCATTCACTTATCTCTGGCTTCCATATATCTCTACATCTCCATATTCTGAATTACAGGCCTCTGAGTTTACCTTTACCATGTTCATAAATGCAAAATCATATCATATCTACCCTTTTGTTTCTGGCTTATTTCACTCAGCATTATGCCTTCAAGGTTCATCCATGTTGTCATGTGCTTCAGGACATCATTTTGTCTTAGTGGTGCATAGTATTCCATCATGTGTATGTACCACATTTTGTTAATCCACTCATCTGTTGATGGGCACAATCCATCTTTTGGTGATTGTAAATAATGCTTCTGTGAGCATCAGTGTACAAATGCTTTGTACACCTCCTATTACTAGGTCTTGAAGATGTTTCCCTATATTTTCTTCTGTTTGTTTTATGGTCCTGGTTCTTATATTTAGGTGTTCCATCCACTTTGAGTTAATTTTTGTATAGAGTGTAAGATAAGGGTGCACTTTTTTTCTTTTGGCTATTGATATCCAGTTCTTCCATGTCCATTTATTAAGAAGACTATTTTGTTCCAGTGCAGTAGATTTGGAGGCCTTGTTGAAGATCAGTTGACCATAGATTTGGTGGTCTATTTCTGTGCTCTAGGTTTGATTCCGTTGGTCATTACTTCTGTCTTTGAGCGAGTACCATGCTATTTTGACCACTGAGGCTTTATAATAAGCTTGAAATCAGAACGTGTTAATGCTCCCACTTCGTTTTCCTTCCTTAGGATATTTTTAACTATTTGAGGTCTCTTTTCCTTCCAAAGGAATTTGGTAGCTTTTCCAAGTCTTCAAAGTGGGTTGTTGGAATTTTGATTGGTACTGTGTTGAATCTGTAGATCAATTTGGGTAGAATTGACATCTTAACTACAATTAACCTCTCTGTCCATGAGCAGAGATCGTCTTTCCAACTATTTAGAGTTTCTTTGATTTCTTTTAGCAATATTATGTAATTTTCTGTGTACAGGTCTTTATATCCCTAGTTAAGTTCATTCCTAGATGCTTGATTCTTTTAGTTGCTATTTTGAATGAAATTTTTTCCTTAATTGACTCCTCAGATCATTGCTTGTATAGAGAAACATTATTGATTTTAGAACCTGCTACCTTGCTGAAATTATTAGCTCAAGTAACTGTGTTGTCAGTTTTTCAGGATTCTCCAAGTATAGTATCATGTCATCTGGAAATAATGAAAGTTGTACTTCTTCCTTTCCAATTTGGATACTTACATTTCTTTTTCCTGCCTGAACGCTCTAGCTAGAACTTCTGGTACAGCGTTGAATCATAGTAGAGACAGAGGGCATCCTTATATCTCTTTCCCGATTTTAGGGGGAAGGCTTTCAGTCTCTCACCATTGGGTATGATGCTGGCTATGAGTTTTTCATATATGCCCTTTGTCATATTGAGAAAGTTTCCTTTGATTCCTACTTTTTGAAGTGTTTTTATCAGAAAAGAATGCTGAATTTTGTCAAATGGTTTTTCAGTATCAGTCGAGATGATCGTGTGATTTTTCCCCTTTGAATTTATTAATGTGCCTATGTTGCATTGACTGATTTTCTTGTGTTGAACCAACCTTGCATTTCTAGCATACACCCTACTTGGTCGTTGTGTATAATTCTTTAATGTGTCATTGGATTCATTTTGTTGGTATTTTGTTGAGAGTTTTTGCATGTATATTCATGAGGGACATTGGCCTGTAGTTTTCCTTTCTTAGAGCATCTTTACCTGGTTTTGGTATTAGAGTTTTGTTAGCCTCATAAAATGAGTTAGGTGGTATTCCTCGATTGTTTGGAAAATTTTAAACAGAATTGGTGTTAGTTCTTTTTGAGATGCTTGATAAAGTTCCCATGTGAAGCCACTTTGCCCTGGGCTTTTCTTTGTAGGAATTTTTTTTTTTGGCATGGGCAGGCACTGGAATCGAACCTGGGTCTCTGGCATGGCAGGTGAGAACTCTGCCTGCTGAGCCACCGTGGCCTGCCCTGTAGGAAGATTTTTGATCCCTGATTGACTCTCTTTACTTATGTTTGGTTTGTTGAGGTCTTCTGTTTTTTTGAGCCAGTGTCGCTTGTTTGTGTGTTTTCTAAGAATTTGTCCATTTTTTCTAAGTTGTCTAGTTAGTTGGCATAGAGTTGTTCATAATGGCCTCTTAAGATTTCTTTTATTTCTTCAGGGTCTGTGGTAACGACCCCCTTGTCATTTCAGATTTTATTTTGTATTCTCTTCTCTTTTTCTTTATTAGCATTCCTAGGTATCTGTGGATTTTATTGATTTTCTCAAAGAACCGACTTTTTTGTTGTTGTTGATTCTTTCTATTCTTTTGTTTTCCGGTTCATTTAACTCTGCTTTAGTCTTTGCTTCTATTTGTTTTGGGATTAGTTTGCTGTTCTTTCTCTAGTTCCTCTAGGTGAGCAGTTAAATCCTCCATTTTTGCTCTTTTTTATTCTTTAATATAGGCATTCAGGGCAATAAATTTCCCTCTCAGCACTGCCTTTGCTGAGTCCCATAAGTTCTGATATGTCTTATTCTCATTTTCCTTCATCTCCGAATAGTTAGTTTTCTCTAGCAATTTCTTCTTTGATGCACTGGTTGTTTAAGAATGTGGCATTATTTAATCTCCATATGTTTGTGAAAGTTCTGGTTCTTTGGTGGGTATTGATTTCCAGCTTCATTCCATTGTGATCAAAGAAACTGCTTTGAATAATTTGTGTCTTTTTAAGTTTATAAAGACCTGTTTTATGCTCTGGCATATGGTCTGCCCTTGAGAACTTGCCATGAGCACTAGAGAAGAATGTATATCCTGTGTTTTGGGGGGTATAATGATCTCTATATGTCTCATTTATCAGACTGTTTATGTTCTCTGTTTTCTTGTTAATCCTCTGTCTGGTTGTTCTATATAGAGGAGAGTGGTATGTTGAAATCTCCTATATCTATCACTCCCTTCAGTTTTGCCAGTGTTTGCCTCACATACTTTGGTGCTGCTTCTTTGGGAGCATAAACATTTATGATCGTTATTTCTTCTTAATGGGTTGTCCCTTTTATTAATATATAGTTTCCTTCTTTGTCTCTTATGATGTCTTTACATTTAAAGTCTTTTTTTTGTATGATATTTGTATAGCTACTCCTGCTTGCCTGGAACATCTTTTTCTATCCTTTCACTTTCAATTTATTTGTATCCCTGGTTCTAAGATGAGTCTCTTGTGAGTAGCATATAGCTGGATCATATTTCTTAATCCATTCTGCCAATCTGTATCTTTTTTTTATACATAGCTGTGTATTTATCACCATGATCATTTATTTTATTTTATTTTTTTATACCAAAAAACACAAAACAAATGCAGACATTCCTATTTTGATCATTCCATTCTACATATATAACATGATCATTTTTTAGAACATTCACATCACTCCAGAAGAAGAAATAAAAAGAAAAAAGAAAACTCATCCATCCAATACCCCTTACCCTTTCCTCTCATTAACCGCTAATATTTCCATCTACCCATTTCCAATCTGTATCTTTTGATGGGTGAGTTTAGCCCATTAACATTCAGAATTATTACTGTGAAGGCATTTCTTGAATCTATAATCTTATCCTTTGGATTTTATTTGTCAGATCTATATATTCTTTTCCCTCTTTCTCTTTTTATCCTTTTTGTTACCCTTCCTGGTACTCTTCAATTTTGTGCCCTCCTCAAGACCTCCCTTTCCTGTCTTTTTTTTTGTTTTAGCTGGCCGGACTCCCTTTAGTATTTCTTGTAGGGCTTGTTGCTTCTCTTGCTGACATACTCTCTCAGGAGTTGGTGAAGGTGGTGGGCGTGTGGCAGAGTGTGAGTGCTTGGGTCTGGTGGTGGGGTGGTGGAGCAAGAGTGTATGGGTGCATGCTGGTGAAGTCGGCGGGGTTCAGGGTAGTACTGCTCGCATGTGTGGGTGTGGGGCCTGGTGTGGGTGCTTGCAATCGGGGGTTGGGGTTTGGTTGTGGAACCAAGGCATGGGTTGGGGGTGGGAGTGGGTTGCTGGGTGGAGGGGAAGTGGTGAGGTGGGGCAGGGACATGGATGTGGCTCATTCAGGGAATGTGGCTTGGCTTACTTCCTAGTCCCCACCTCCCTGTCCTTGTCTTCCTATAGAATCTGGGCCTCTGTTTGCAAAGGGCTGTGTTACAGTCTTAGGAATAAGTGGGTAGGTTTGGGTTCTCTGCATCTCAGCTGCTTAGCTTTTTCAAGGGCTTCCCTATATGGTGGGGAACACACTCTCAGGTCACTTATACCCTGAAATCACTGTCCCAGTCACTTTTTTGTTACTTCTCTAAATGTCCCTTGGAGCAGGGGTGAACTTGACTTAGCCTATTCCGCTATTTTACCTATGGATTCTTTTTTTTTTTTTTTTTTTATTAATTAAAAAAAAATTAACTAACACAACATTAGAGATCAATCCATTCTACATATGCAATCAGTAATTCTTAATATCATCACATAGGTGTATGGTCATCATTTCTCAGTACATATGCATCGATTTAGAGAAAGAAATAGCACGACAGCAGAAAAAGAAAGTGATAACACAGAGAAAACACACATAAAAATAAAAAGTACAAAAATATATAAGAGAAAGAGAAAAAAAAAAAACTATAGATCAGATGCAGCTTCATTCAGCGTGCCAACATAATTACATTACAGTTAGGCAGTATTGTGCTGACCTTTTTTTTTTTTTTTTTTTTTTAGACATCATACCATTCTACATATGCAATCAGTAATTCTTAACATCACCACATAAATGCATGATCATCGTTTCTTAGTACATTTGCATCGGTTTAGAAGAACTAGCAGTATAACAGAAAAAAATATAGAATGTTAATATAGAGAAAAAAAAATAAAAGTAATAATAATAAGAACAAAACAAAACAAGAACCTATCGCTCGGATGCAGCTTCGTTCAGTATTTTAACATGATTACTTTACAATTAGGTATTATTGTGCTGTCCATTTTTGAGTTTTTGTATCTAGTCCTATTGCACAGTCTGTATTCCATCAGCTCCAATTACCCATTATCTTACCCTGTTTCTAACTCCTGCTGAACTCTGTTACCAATGACATATTCCAAGTTTATTCTCGAGTGTTGATTCACATCATTGGGACCATACAGTATTTGTCTTTTAGTTTTTGGCTAGACTCACTCAGCATAGTGTTCTCTGGGTCCATCCATGTTATTACATGCTTCATAAGTTTATCCTGCCTTAAAGCTGCATAATATTCCATCGTATGTATATACCACAGTTTGTTTAGCCACTCTTCTGTTGATGGACATTTTGGCTGTTTCCATCTCTTTGCAATTGTAAATAACGCTGCTATAAACATTGGTGTGCAAATGTCTGTTTGAGTTTTTGCCCTTAATTCCTTTGAGTAGATTCCCAGCAATGGTATTACTGGGTCGTATGGCAATTCTATATTCAGCTTTTTGAGGAACTGCCAAACTGCTTTCCACAGTGGTTGCACCATTTGGCATTCCCACCAACAGTGGATAAGTGTGCCTCTTTCTCCGCATCCTCTCCAGCACTTGTCATTTTCTGTTTTGTTGATAATGGCCATTCTGGTGGGTGTGAGATGATATCTCATTGTGGTTTTGATTTGCATTTCTCTAATGGCCAGGGACATTGAGCATCTCTTCATGTGTCTTTTGGCCATTTGTATTTCCTCCTCTGAGAGGTGTCTATTCAAGTCTTTTTCCCATTTTGTAATTGGGTTGGCTATCTTTTTGTTGTTGAGTTGAACAATCTCATTATGAATTCTGGATACTAGACCTTTATCTAATATGTTGTTTCCAAATATTGATTCCCATTGTGTAGGCTGTCTTTCTACTTTCTTGATGAAGTTCTTTGATGCACAAAAGTGTTTAATTTTGAGGAGTTCCCATTTATTTATTTCCTTCTTCAGTGCTCTTGCTTTAGGTGTAAGGTCCATAAAACTGCCTCCAGTTATAAGATCCATAAGATATCTCCCTACATTTTCCTCTAACTGTTCTATGGTCTTAGACCTAATGTTTAAATCTTTGATCCATTTTGAGTTAACTTTTGTGTAGGGTGTGAGATATGGGTCTTCTTTCATTCTTTTGCATATGGATATCCAGTTCTCTAGGCACCATTTATTGAAGAGACTGCTCTGTCCCAGGTGAGTTGGCTTGACTGCCTTATCAAAGATCAAATGTCCATAGATGAGAGGGTCTATATCTGAGCACTCTATTCGATTCCATTGGTCGATATATCTATCTTTATGCCAATACCATGCTGTTTTGACCACTGTGGCTTCATAATATGCCTTAAAGTCAGGCAGTGAAGACCTCCAGCTTCGTTTTTTTCCCTCAAGATGTTTTTAGCAATTCGGGGCACCCTGCCCTTCCAGATAAATTTGCTTATTGGTTTTTCTATTTCTGAAAAATGTTGTTGGGATTTTGATTGGTATTGCATTGAATCTGTAAATCAATTTAGGTAGGATTGACATCTTAACTATATTTAGTCTTCCAATCCATGAACACGGTATGCCCTTCCATCTGTTTAGGTCTTCTGTGATTTCTTTTAGCAGTTTTTTGTAGTTTTCTTTATATAGGTTTTTTGTCTCTTTAGTTAAATTTATTCCTAGGTATTTTATTCTTTTTTTTTTTTTTTTTTGTAGACATATAGTTTATTTCTCTCAAATAATCATTTTTTTTTATTAATTAAAAAAAGAATTAACAAAACAATTAGAAATCATTCCAATCTACATGTACAATCAGTAATTCTTAATAACATCACATAGTTGCATATTCATCATTTCTTAGTACATTTGCATCGATTTAGAAAAAGAAATAAAAAGACAACAGAATAAGAATTAAAACAATAATAGAAAGAAAAAAAAACAAAAAAAAACAAAAACAAAAAACCTATACCTCACATGCAGCTTCATTCAGTGTTTTAACATAATTGCATTACAATTGGGTAGTATTGTGCTGTCCATTTCTGAGTTTTTATATCAAGTCCCGTTGTACAGTCTGTATCCCTTCATCTCCAATTATCCCTTCTCTTTTTTTTTTTAATTAACGGAAAAAAAGAAATTAACCCAACATTTAGAGATCATACCATTCTACACATGCAATCATTAATTCTTAACATCATCACATAGATGCATGATCATCATTTCTTAGTACATTTGCATTGGTTTAGAAGAACTAGCAACACAACAGAAAAAGATATAGAATGTTAATATAGAGAAAAAAATAAAAGTAATAATAGTAAAATCAAAACAAAACAAAACAAAACAAAACAAAAACCTATAGCTCAGATGCAGCTTCATTCAGTGTTTTAACATGATTACTTTACAATTAGGTATTATTGTGCTGTCCATTTTTGAGTTTTTGTATCTAGTCCTGTTGCACAGTCTGTATCCCTTCAGCTTCAATTACCCATTGTCTTACCCTGTTTCTAACTCCTGCTGAACTCTGTTACCGATGACATATTTCAAGTTTATTCTCGAATGTCCGTTCACATCAGTGGGACCATACAGTATTTGTCCTTTAGTTTTTGGCTGTATTCACTCAGGATAATATTCTCTAGGTTCATCCATGTTATTACATGGTTCATAAGTTTATCTTGTCTTAAAGCTGCATAATATTCCATCGTATGTATATACCACAGTTTGTTTAGCCACTCTTCTGTTGATGGAGATTTTGGCTGTTTCCATCTCTTTGCAATTGTAAATAATGCTGCTATAAACATTGGTGTGCAAATGTCCGTTTGTGTCTTTGCCCTTAAGTCCTTTGAGTAGATACCTAGCAATGGTATTGCTGGGTCGTATGGCAATTCTATATTCAGCTTTTTGAGGAACCGCCAAACTGCCTTCCACAGTGGTTGCACCCTTTGACATTCCCACCAACAGTGGATAAGTGTGCCTCTTTCTCCGCATCCTCTCCAGCACTTGTCATTTTCTGTTTTGTTGATAATGGCCATTCTGGTGGGTGTGAGATGATATCTCATTGTGGTTTTGATTTGCATTTCTCTAATGGCCAGGGACATTGAGCATCTCTTCATGTGCCTCTTGGCCATCCGTATTTCCTCTTCTGAGAGGTGTCTGTTCAAGTCTTTTTCCCATTTTGTAATTGGGTTGGCTGTCTTTTTGTTGTTGAGATGAACAATCTCTTTATAAATTCTGGATACTAGACCTTTATCTGATATATCATTTCCAAATATTGTCTCCCATTGTGAAGGCTGTCTTTCTACTTTCTTGATGAAGTTCTTTGATGCACAAAAGTGTTTAATTTTGAGGAGTTCCCATTTATTTATTTCCTTCTTCAGTGCTCTTGCTTTAGGTTTAAGGTCCATAAAACCACCTCTAGTTGTAAGATCCATAAGATATCTCCCAACATTTTCCTCTAACTGTTTTATGGTCTTAGACCTAATGTTTAGATCTTTGATCCATTTTGAGTTAACTTTTGTATAGGGTGTGAGAGATGGGTCTTCTTTCATTCTTTTGCATATGGATATCCAGTTCTCTAGGCACCATTTATTGAAGAGACTGCTCTGTCCCAGGTGAGTTGGCTTGACTGCCTTATCAAAGATCAAATGTCCATAGATGAGAGGGTCTATATCTGAGCACTCTATTCGATTCCATTGGTCGATATATCTATCTTTATGCCAATACCATGCTGTTTTGACCACTGTGGCTTCATAATATGCCTTAAAGTCAGGCAGCGCGAGACCTCCAGCTTCGTTTTTTTTCCTCAAGATGTTTTTAGCAATTCGGGGCACCCTGCCCTTCCAGATAAATTTGCTTATTGGTTTTTCTATTTCTGAAAAATGTTGTTGGGATTTTGATTGGTATTGCATTGAATCTGTAAATCAATTTAGGTAGGATTGACATCTTAACTATATTTAGTCTTCCAATCCATGAACACGGTATGCCCTTCCATCTATTTAGGTCTTCTGTGATTTCTTTTAGCAGTTTTTTGTAGTTTTCTTTATATAGGTTTTTTGTCTCTTTAGTTAAATTTATTCCTAGGTATTTTATTCTTTTAGTTGCAATTGTAAATGGGATTCGTTTCTTGATTTCCCCCTCCGCTTGTTCATTGCTAGTGTATAGAAATGCTACAGATTTTTGAATGTTGATCTTGTAACCTGCTACTTTGCTGTACTCATTTATTAGCTCTAGTAGTTTTGTTGTGGATTTTTCCGGGTTTTCGACGTATATTATCATATCATCTGCAAACAGTGATAGTTTTACTTCTTCCTTTCCAATTTTGATGCCTTGTATTTCTTTTTCTTGTCTAATTGCTCTGGCTAGAACCTCCAACAGAATGTTGAATAATAGTGGTGATAGTGGACATCCTTGTCTTGTTCCTGATCTTAGGGGGAACGTTTTCAATTTTTCCCCATTAAGGATGATATTAGCTGTGGGTTTTTCATATATTCCCTCTATCATTTTAAGGAAGTTCCCTTGTATTCCTATCCTTTGAAGTGTTTTCAACAGGAAAGGATGTTGAATCTTGTCAAATGCCTTCTCTGCATCAATTGAGATGATCATGTGATTTTTCTGCTTTGATTTGTTGATATGGTGTATTACATTAATTGATTTTCTTATGTTGAACCATCCTTGCATACCTGGGATGAATCCTACTTGGTCATGATGAATAATTCTTTTAATGTGTTGTTGGATACGATTTGCTAGAATTTTATTGAGGATTTTTGCATCTGTATTCATTAGAGAGATCGTCCTGTAGTTTTCTTTTCTTGTAATATCTTTGCCTGGTTTTGGTATGAGGGTAATGTTGGCGTCATAGAATGAATTAGGTAGTTTCCCCTCCACTTCGATTTTTTTGAAGAGTTTGAGGAGGGTTGGTACTAATTCTTTCTGGAATGTTTGATAGAATTCACATGTGAAGCCGTCTGGTCCTGGACTTTTCTTTTTAGGAAGCTTTTGAATGACTAATTCAATTTCTTTACTTGTGATTGGTTTGTTGAGGTCATCTATGTCTTCTTGAGTCGAAGTTGGTTGTTCATGTCTTTCCAGGAACCCGTCCATTTCCTCTAAATTGTTGTATTTATTAGCGTAAAGTTGTTCATAGTATCCTGTTATTACCTCCTTTATTTCTGTGAGGTCAGTAGTTATGTCTCCTCTTCCATTTCTGATTTTATTTATTTGCATCCTCTCTCTTCTTCTTTTTGTCAATCTTGCTAAGGGCCCATCAATCTTATTGATTTTCTCATAGAACCAACTTCTGGCCTTATTGATTTTCTCTATTGTTTTCATGTTTTCAATTTCATTCATTTGTGCTCTAATCTTTGTTATTTCTTTCCTTTTGCTTGCTTTGGGGTTAGCTTACTGTTCTTTCTCCAGTTCTTCCAAATGGATAGTTAATTCCTGAATTTTTGCCTTTTCTTCTTTTCTGATATAGGCATTTAGAGCAATAAATTTCCCTCTTAGCACTGCCTTTGCTGCGTCCCATAAGTTTTGATATCTTGTGTTTTCATTTTCATTCGCCTCGAGGTATTTGCTAATTTCTCTAGCAATTTCTTCTTTGACCCAGTCGTTGTTTAGGAGTGTGTTGTTGAGCCTCCACGTATTTGTGAATTTTCTGGCACTCTGCCTATTATTGATTTCCAACATCATTCCTTTATGGTCCGAGAAAGTGTTGTGTAAGATTTCAATCTTTTTAAATTTGTTAAGACTTGCTTTGTGACCCAGCATATGGTCTATCTTTGAGAATGATCCATGAGCACTTGAGAAAAAGGTGTATCCTGCTGTTGTGGGATGTAATGTCCTATAAATGTCTATTAAGTCTAGTTCATTTATAGTAATATTTAGATTCTCTATTTCTTTGTTGATCCTCTGTCTAGATGTTCTGTCCCTTGATGAGAGTGGTGAGTTGAAGTCTCCAACTATTATGGTATATCAGTCTATTTCCCTTTTCAGTGTTTGCAGTGTATTCCTCACGTATTTTGGGGCATTTTGATTCGGTGCGTAAATATTTATGATTGTTATGTCTTCTTGTTTAATTGTTCCTTTTATTAGTATATAGTGTCCTTCTTTGTCTCTTTTAACTGTTTTACATTTGAAGTCTAATTTGTTGGATATTAGTATAGCCACTCCTGCTCTTTTCTGGTTGTTATTTGCATGAAATATCTTTTCCCAACCTTTCACTTTCAACCTATGTTTATCTTTGGGTCTAAGATGTGTTTCCTGTAGACAGCATATAGAAGGATCCTGTTTTTTAATCCATTCTGCCAATCTATGTCTTTTGATTGGGGAATTCAGTCCATTGACATTTAGTGTTATTACTGTTTGGATAATATTTTCCTCTACCATTTTGCCTTTTGTATTATATATATCATATCTGATTTTCCTTCTTTCTACACTCTTTTCCATATCTCTCTCTTCTGTCTTTTCAGTTCTGAGTCTAGTGCTCCCTTTAGTATTTCTTGCAGAGCTGGTCTCTTGGTCACAAATTCTCTCAGTGACTTTTTGTCTGAGAATGTTTTAATTTCTCCCTCATTTTTGAAGGATAATTTTGCTGGATATAGGAGTCTTGGTTGGCAGTTTTTCTCTTTTAGTAATTTAAATATATCATCCCACTGTCTTCTAGCTTCCATGGTTTCTGCTGAGAAATCTACACATAGTCTTATTGGGTTTCCCTTGTATGTAATGGATTGTTTTTCTCTTGCTGCTTTCAAGATCTTCTCTTTCTCTTTGACCTCTGACATTCTAACTAGTAAGTGTCTTGGAGAACGCCTGTTTGGGTCTAATCTCTTTGGGGTGCGCTGCACTTCTTGGATCTGTAATTTTAGGTCTTTCATAAGAGTTGGGAAATTTTCAGTGATAATTTCTTCCATTAGTTTTTCTCCTCCTTTTCCCTTCTCTTCTCCTTCTGGGATCCCCACTACACGTATATTTGTGCGGTTCATATTGTCCTTGAGTTCCCTGATACCCTGTTCAAATTTTTCCATTCTTTTCCCTATAGTTTCTGTTTCTTTTTGGAATTCAGATGTTCCATCCTCCAAATCACTAATTCTATCTTCTGTCTCTTTAAATCTATCATTGTAGCTATCCATTATTTTTTCTATGTTTGCTACTTTATCCTTCACTTCCATAAGTTCTGCGATTTGTTTTTTCAGTTTTTCTATTTCTTCTTTATGTTCAGTCCATGTCCTCATCATGTCCTCCCTCAATTTATCGATTTCATTTTTGAAGAGGTTTTCCATTTCTGTTCGTATATTCAGCATTAGTTGTCTCAGCTCTTGTGTCTCATTTGAGCTATTGGTTTGTTCCTTTGACTGAGCCATATTTTCAATCTTTTGAGCGTGGACAGTTATCTTCTGCTGCTGGCGTCTGGGCATTTATTCAGATTTCTCTTGGTGTTGGACCCGGCAAGGTTGTAAGATTTATGTGAAATCTCTGGGATCTGTTTTTCTTATCTTGCCTAGTACGTAGCGCACGTGGCACATGTTTGTCTCAAGTGTTTGGAATGGGTCTCCCCCAGTCACCGATCTCCGTGGCCTGGGGATTTCGGATCCAATTCTCTCCGTTGGTTCAGGGGCCGCGCGTGGTGGGGGCGTCAGCTGCCACGGCTTGAGGGGACCCTGTGGCTGGTTGCGGGCCGCAGCGGGCCTGGGGGATTCCCCACCGGACCAGGATGCCTCCCGTGGGGGCGGGCTACCGCGGCTTGGATAGCCCTCCTATCCGAGACTCGTATCCGCGGACTCGAAGCAGAGACTCGAAGCCGCCCGCAAAAGAGGGGTGCCGCCTGCCTCGGCTTGGGAAACTTGCTTCTCCGATACTCTCAGCCGGCCCGGAAAGGAGGGAGGGAGTAGCTCGGACCACCGCAGCTGCCGCTGATCGGGAAATCACGCGCTACTCGGAGGTCTCACCGCAGCCAAGTCTCGCAGTCAGTCTAGTCAGCCCAGACTTTGGATAGCCCTCTGATCTGAGATTCGTAGCCGCGGACTCAAAGCCGCGACTCGAAGCCGCCCGCAAAAGAAGGGCGCCGCCTGCCTCAGCTTGGGAAACTTGCTTCTCCGATACTCTCAGCCGGCCCGGGAAGGAGGGAGTGATTAGCTCGGACTGCCGCGGCTGCGGCTGCTCGGCAAATCACGCGCTGCTCGGGGGTCTCGCCGCAGCCAAGAGTCGCAGTCAGACTTGCCAGCCCAGACTTTGGATAGCCCTCTGATCCGAGACTCGTAGCTGCGGACTCGAAGCCGAGACTCGAAGCCGCCCGCAAAAGTGTGGCGCCGGCCGCATTGGCTGGGAAGCTTGTCTCTCCGAGTCTCTCAGCCAGCCCGGGAAGGAGGGAGGGATTAGCTCGGACCGCCGCAGCTGCGGCCGCTCGGGGGTCTCGCCGCAGCCAAGTCTCGCAGTCAGACTTGCCCGCTCAGACTTTGGATAGCCCTCTGATCCGAGACTCGTAGTCGCGGACTCGAAGCCAAGACTCGAAGCCGCCCGCAAAAGTGTGGCGCCGGTCCCCTTGGCTGGGAAGCTTGTCTCTCCGCGTCCCTCAGCCAGCCCAGGAAGGAGGGAGGGATTAGCTCGGACCGCCGCAGCTGCGGCTGCTCGGGAAATCACCCGCCGCTCGGGGATCTCACTCACCGCAGCCGAGTTTCGCAGTCAGACTAACCAGCCCAGACTGGGTTACGCTGTGTGTCCATTCCCTGCTGTAGCCCCGGGAGCTGTTCTGTACTGTTTCTGTTCACCTATTAGTTGATTTGGAGTCGGAGGAACTAAGACGCATGTACCTTACTAAGACGCCATCTTGGATCCACCTACCTATGGATTCTTAATTCAAAATGTATGTATTAAGGATTCAGTTAAATTTCCTCATGTTTCCAAATACTTTATTTTGGAGGATTAAAAATTACTTCCATTCATACCTTCCTATTTCACTAAGTACAAAAATGACAATGGGGTGTACAGGTGATTCAGTGGTAGAATGCTTGCTTGCCTTCGTGTAGGAGACCTGGGTTCAAATCCTAGACCATGCACATCCCCCCCCCACCCAAAAAGACAATGATTAACATTTTACTGTGGGATGTTTAGTTAAAAATAAATCCATTAGGTTTACTGAGGGACTTTTGAATGAGATGAATAGTAATTTTTTTAAACTTTTTTTTATTAATTAAAAAAAATTAACAAACAACATTTAAATATCATTCCATTCTACATATACAAAAAGTAATTCTTAATATCATCATGTAGTTGCATATTCATCATTTCTTAGTACATTTGCATAGATTTAGAAAAAGAAATAAAAGGACAACAGAAAAAGAAATAAAATGATAATAGAGAAAAAAAAAGCAATACGTACCATACACATTACCCCTCGCTTTCATTTACCGCTATTTCAAACTGAATTTATTTTAACATTTGTTCCCCCTATTATTTATTTTTATTCCATATGTTCTACTCTTCTGTTGATATAGTAGCTAAAAGGAGCATCAGACATAAGGTTTTCACATTCACAGAGTCTCATTGTGAAAGCTATATCATTGTTCAATCATCATCAAGAAACATGGCTACTGGAACACAGCACTACATTTTCAGGCAATTCCCTCCAGCCTCTCCACTACGTCTTGAACAACAAGGTGATATCTACTTAATGCGTAAGAATAACCTCCAGGATAACCTCTCGACTCATTTGGAATCTGTCAGCCATTGACACTTTGTCTCATTTTACTTTTCCCCCTTTTGGTCGAGAAGGTTCTCTCAATCCTTTGATGTTAATTCTCAGCTTATTCTAGGGTTTTTCTCAGTCCTTTGATGCTGAGTCTCAGCTCATTCCAGGATCTTTGTCCCACGTTGCCAGGAAGGTCCACACCCCTGGGAGTCATGTCCCACGCAGAGAGGGGGAGGGTGTGGTGAGACTGCTCATTATATTGGCTGGAGAGAGAGGCCACATCTGAGCAAGAAAAGAGGCTCTCTTGGGGGTGACTCTTAGGCCTAAATTTTAAGTAGACTTGACCTATCCTTTGTGGGGTTAAGTTTCATGTGAACAAACCCCAAGACTGGGGGCTCACCTTATAGCTTTGGTTGTCCACACTGCTTGTGAGAATATCAAGAATTCAACTTGAGGAAGTTGAATGTCTCCCCACTCTCACCATTTCCCGAAGGGGGCTTGCAAATACTTTTCCAGTCACTGATCAAATCATTCTGGGATTCATCGGAGGATCACTCTGGACAAACCAACAAAATCTCATGTGCTACCTGAGATTCCAAGTACTTATGACAATCAATCAAACTATCTACATGAGTTATATTAGGAAATGCTCTAGTCAAAATCTAAATTTTGTAACAAATAAATATTTTTTGCTTTAGTCTCACACGTAAGGTGACATTTTAAAGCATTGATTGTCATCTATTTTCAACACCCTTCAATAATGACATTCGTTTGTTCTTCCTCATGCAAAAACATTTTAAAAATTTGTACATTGTACATTTCACTATTATTATACACTCTAGGCATTCCTAGATTATACCATCTCGATCTTTAACATCTATCTTTCTTTCTGATTTCATTTATGTCCCCAGCCCTCCTCCCTGTATCATTCTCACATGCAGCTTCATTCAGTGTTTTAACATAGTTACATTACAGTTAGGTGGTATTGTGCTGTCCATTTCTGAGTTTTTGTATCCAGTCCTGTTGCACAGTCTGTATCCCTTCAGCTCCAATTATCCACTGTCTTACCCTATTTCTATCTCCTGATGGTCTCTGTTACCAACGACATATTCCAAGGTTATTCACTAATGTCAGTTCATATCAGTGAGACCATACAGTATTTGTCCTTTAGTTTTTGGATAGTCTCACTCAGCATAATGTTCTCTAGGTCCATCCATGTTGTTACATACTTCATAAGTTTATTCTGTCTTAGAGCTGCATAATATTCCATCGTATGTATATACCACAGTTTGTTTAGCCACTCGTCTGTTGATGGACATTTTGACTGTTTCCATCTGCTTGCAATTGTAAATAGTGCTGCTATAAACATTGGTGTGCAAATGTCCGTTTGTGTCTTTGCCCGTAAGTCCTCTGAGTAGATACCTAGCTATGGTATTGCCGGGTCATATGGCAATTCTGTATTCAGCTTTTTGAGGAACTGCCAAACTACCTTCCACAGTGGTTGCACCATTTGACATTCCCACCAACAGTGAATAAGTGTGCCTCTTTCTCCACATCCTCTCCAGCACTTGTCATTTTCTGTTTTGTTGATAATGGCCATTCTGGTGGGTGTGAGATGATATCTCTTTGTGGCTTTGATTTGCATTTCTCTAATGGCCAGGGACGTTGAGCATCTCTTCATGTGCCTTTTGGCCATTTGTATTTCCTCTTCAGAGAGGTGTCTGTTCAAGTCTTTTTCCCATTTTGTAATTGGATTGGCTGTCTTTTTGTTGTTGAGTTGAACAATCTCTTTATAAATTCTGGATACTAGACCTTTATCTGATATGTCGTTTCCAAATATTGTCTCCCATTGTGCAGGCTGTCTTTTTACTTTCTTGATGAAGTTCTTTGATGCACAAAAGTGTTTAATTTTGAGGAGCTCCCATTTATTTATTTCCTTCTTCAGTCCTCTTGCTTTAGGTGTAAGGTCCATAAAACTGCCTCCAGTTATAAGATTCATAAGGTATCTCCCTACATTTTCCTCTAACTGTTTTATCGTCTTAGATCTAATGTTTAGCTCTTTGATCCATTTTGAGTTAACTTTTGTATAGAATGTTAGATATGGGTCCTCTTGCATTCTTTTGCATATGGATATCCAGTTCTCTAGGCACCATTTATTGAAGAGACTGTTCTGTCCCAGGTGAGTTGGCTTAACTGCCTTATCAAAGATCAAATGTCCATAGATGAGAGGGTCTATATCTGAGCACTCTATTCGATTCCATTGGTCGATATATCTATCTTTATGCCAGTACCATGCTGTTTTGACCACTGTGGCTTCATAATATGGCTTAAAGTCAGGCAGCGTGAGACCTCCAGCTTCGTATTTTTTCTTAAGATACTTTTAGCAATTCGGGGCACCCTGCCCTTCCAGATAAATTTGCTTATTGGTTTTTCTGTTTCTGAAAAGTAAGTTGTTGGGATTTTGATTGGTATTGCATTGAATCTGTAAATCAGTTTAGGTAGAATTGACATCTTAACTATATTTAGTCTTCCAATCCATGAACATGGTATGCCCTTCCATCTATTTAGGTCTTCTGTGATTTCTTTTAATAGTTTCTTGTAGTTTTCTAAGTATAGGTCTTTTGTCTCTTTAGTTAAATTTTTCCTAAGTATTTTATTCTTTTAGTTGCAATTGTAAATAGAATTCATTTCTTGATATCCCCCTCAGCGTGTTCATTGCTAGTGTATAGAAGCACTCCAGGTTTTTGAATGTTGATCTTGTAACCTGCCACTTTGCTGTACTTGTTTATTAGCTCTAGTAGTTTTGCTGTGGATTTTTCAGGGTTTTCGTTGTATAGTATCTTATCATCTGCAAACAGTGATAGTTTTACTTCTTCCTTTCCAATTTTGATGCCTTGTATTTCTTTTTCTTGCCTAATTGCTCTGGCTAGAACTTCCAACACGATGTTGAATTATAGTGGTGATAGTGGACATCCTTATCTTGTTCCTGATCTTAGGGGGGAAAGTTTTCAATTTTTCCCCATTGAGGATGATATTAGCTGTGGGTTTTTCATATATTCACTTTATCATTTTAAGGAAGTTCCCTTGTATTCCTATCCTTTGAAGTGTTTTCAACAGGAAAGGATGTTGAATCTTGTCAAATGCCTTTTCTGCATCAATTGAGATGTTCATGTGGCTTTTCTGCTTTGATTTGTTGATATGGTGTATTACATTAATTGATTTTCTTATGTTTAACCATCCTTGCATACCTAGGATGAATCCTACTTGGTCATGATGTATAATTCTTTCAGTGTGTTGCTGGATTCGATTTGCTAGAATTTTGTTGAGGATTTTTGCATCTATATTCATTAGAGAGATTGGTCTGTAGTTTTCTTTTTTTGTAATATCTTTGCCTGGTTTTGGTATGAGGGTGATGTTGGCTTCATAGAATGAATTAGGTAGTTTTCCCTCCACTTCAATTTTTTTGAAGAGTTTGAGGAGGGTTGGTACTAATTCTTTCCTGAATGTTTGGTAGAATTCACATGTGAAGCTGTCTGGTCCTGGACTTTTCTTTTTGGGGAGCTTTTGCATGACTAATTCAATTTCTTTACTTGTGATTGGTTTGTTGAGGTCATCTATTTCTTCTTGAGTCAAAGTTGGTTGTTCATGCCTTTCTAGGAAGTTGTCCATTTCATCTACATTGTTGTATTTATTAGCATAAAGTTGTTCATAGTATCCTGTTATTACCTCCTTTGTTTCTGTGAGGTCAGTGTTTATGTCTCTTCCATTTCTGATCTTATTTATTTGCGTCCTCTCTCTTCTTCTTTTTGTGAATGTTGCTAAGGGCCCATAAATATTATTGATTTTCTCAAGAACCGACTTCTGGTCTTACTGATTTTCTCTATTGTTTTCATGTTCTCAATTTCATTTATTTCTGCTCTAATCTTTGTTATTTCTTTCCTTTTGCTTGCTTTGGGGTTAGTTTGCTGTTTTTTCTCCAGTTCTTCCAAGTGGACAGTTAATTCCCAAATTTTTGCCCTTTCTTCTTTCTTGATATAAGCATTTAGGGCAATAAATTTCCCTCTTAGCACTGCCTTTGCTGCGTCCCATAGGTTTTGATATGTTGTGTTTTCATTTTCATTTGCCTCGAGATATTTGAATTTCTCTTGTAATTTCTCCCTTGACCCACTGGTTGTTGAAGAGTGTGTTGTTGAGCCTCCACGTATTTGTGAATTTTCTGGCACTCTGCCTATTATTGATTTCCAACTTCATTCCTTTATGATCCGAGAAATTGTTGTGTATGATTTCGATCTTTTTAAATTTGTTGAGACTTGCTTTGTGACCCAGCATATGGTCTATCTTTGAGAATGATCCATGAGCACTTGAGAAAAAGGTGTATCCTGCTGTTGTGAAGTGTAATGTCCTATAAATGTCTGTTAAGTCTAGCTCATTTATTGTAATATTCAAATTCTCGGTTTCGTTATTGATCTTCTGTCTAGATGTTCTGTCCATTGATGAGAGTTGGGTATTGAAGTCTCCAACTGTTATGGTAGATGTGTCTATTTCCCTTTTCAGTGTTGGCAGTGTTTGCCTCATGTATTTTGGGGCATTCCGGTTCGGTGCATAAATATTTATGATTGTTATGTCTTCTTGTTTAATTGTTCCTTTTATTAGTAGATAGTATCCTTCTTTGTCTCTTTTAACTGTTTTACATTTGAAGTCTAATTTGTTGGATATTAGTATAGCCACTCCTGCTCTTTTCTGGTTGTTATTTGCATGAAATATCTTTTCCCTACCTTTCACTTTCAACCTATGTTTATCTTTGGGTCTAAGATGTGTTTCCTGTAGATAGCATATAGAAGGATCCTGTTTTTTAATCCATTCTACCAGTCTATGTCTTTTTGATGGGGGAATTCAGTCCATTAACATTTAGTGTTATTACTGATTGGGTAGTACTTTCCTCTACCATTTTTTCTTTTGTATTTTATATATCATATCTAATTTTCCTTCTTTCTACACTCTTCTCCACACCTCTCTCTTCTGTCTTTTCGTATCTGTCTCTAGTGCTCCCTTTAGTATTTCTTGCAGAGCTGGTCTCTTGGTCACAAATTCTCTCAGTGACTTTTTGTCTGAAAATGTTTTAATTTCTCCCTCATTTTTTTTAATTTTTTAAATTTTTTTATTAACGGAAAGAAAAAAAAATTAACACAACATTTAGAAATCATACCATTCTACATATGCACTCAGTAATTCTTAACATCATCACATAGATGCATGATCATTGTTTCTTAGTACATTTGCATCGGTTTAGAGGAACTAGCAACACAACAGAAAAAGATATAAAATGTTAATATAAAGAAAAGAAATAAAAGTAGTAATAATAGTAAAAAACAACAACAACAAACAAACCAACAAGCAGACAAAAACAAAAAAAACCCTATAGCTCAGATGCAGCTTCATTCAGTATTTTAACATGATTACTTTACAATTAGGTATTATTGTGCTGTCCATTTTTGAGTTTTTGTATCTAGTCCTGTTGCACAGTCTGTATCCCTTCAGCTTCAATTACCCATTGTCTTACCCTGTTTCTAACTCCTGCTGAACTCTGTTACCAATGACATATTTCAAGTTTATTCTCGAATGTCCGTTCACATCAGTGGGACCATACAGTATTTGTCCTTTAGTTTTTTGACTTTCCTTCTTTCTACACTTTTCTCCATGTCTCTCTCTTCTGTCTTTTCGGTTCTGACTCTAGTGCTTCCTTTAGTATTTCTTGCAGAGCTGGTCTCTTGGTCACAAATTCTCTTAGTGACTTTTTATCTGAGAATGTTTTAATTTCTCCCTCATTTTTGAAGGACAATTTTGCTGGATATAGGAGTCTTGGCTGGCAGTTTTTCTCTTTTAGTAACTTAAATATATCATCCCACTGTCTTCTAGCTTCCATGGTTTCTGCTGAGAAATCTACACATAGTCTTATTGGGTTTCCCTTGTATGTGACGGATTGTTTTTCTCTCGCTGCTTTCAAGATCCTCTCTTTCTCTTTGACCTCTGACATTCTAACTAGTAAGTGTCTTGGGGAACGCCTATTTGTGTCTAATCTCTTTGGGGTGCGCTGCATTTCTTGGATCTGTAATTTTAGGTCTTTCATAAGAGTTGGGAAATTTTCAGTGATAATTTCTTCCATTAGTTTTTCTCCTCCTTTTCCCTTCTCTTCTCCTTCTGGGATACCCACTACACGTATATTTGTACGGTTCACATTGTCCTTGAGTTCCCTGATACCTTGTTCAAATTTTTCCATTCTTTTCCGGATAGTTTCTGTTTCTTTTTGGAATTCAGATGTTTCATCCTCCAAATCACTAATTCTATCTTCTGTTTCTTTAAATCTGTCGTTATAGGTATCCATTGTTTTTTCCATCTTTTCTACTTTATCTTTCACTTCCATAAGTTCTGTGATTTGTTTTTTCAGTTTTTCTATTTCTTCTTTATGTTCAGCCCATGTCTTCTTCATGTCCTCCCTCAATTTATCGATTTCGTTTTTGAAGAGGTTTTCCATTTCTGTTCGTATATTCATCATTAGTTGTTTCAGCTCCTGTATCTCATTTGAACTATTGGTTTCTTCGTTTGACTGGGCCATATGTTCAATTTTCTGAGCGTGATCCGTTATCTTCTGCTGGCGTCTGGACATTTAGTCAGATTTCCCTGAGTGTTCGACCCCACAGGTTGAAAGATTTTTCTGTGCAATCTCTGGGTTCTGTTTTTCTTATCCTGCCCAGTAGGTGGCCCTCGTGGCACACGTTTGTCTACGGGTTCCACCAGTGAAAGTTGCTGTGGGTCCTTTAACTCTGGAAAATTCTCGCCATAGGAAAGGTTCGGCAGCCGAAGCGTCTTGGAAGAATGCCAGCCGGCCTGGGGTTCCGAATGCGGGGAGGGTCGCCGGCCGCCGCAGCATGGGAGAGCGTCCAGCCGAATTAGCTAGTCGGCCCGGGGCACCAAGCGTGTCGGGAGGGCGCCAGCTGTCGCAGCCCGGGAGAGTTCACTATTCCCAGCCGATGGGGGAGTCACGTGTTTGGAAGGGATCCCCCGGTCACTGTTCTCCGCAGTCTGGGGATTTCCGACCCAACTATCTCAGTTGTTCCGGGGGGCCTCGTGTGGTGGGGGCACCAGCTGCCGCGGCCTAAGGGGACCGCCTGTCCAATTCTACCAGCTGGCCTGGGAAGGTGGAAGGGAGGGACTCCGGTTGCTTGCCGTCCCACCCAGGAAAGCCCGTGCCCCTTGGTGATCTCACCAGAGCTGGTTCTCCCAGATAGTCAGCCGTTCCAGGATGGGGTACGCCGTCCCTTTGATCTCCCTCGTGGCTCCGGGAGCTGCTCTGTATTATCTCCAATCCCCCAGTAGCTGTTCTGGAGGAGGAAAGGTGAGGGCGGCAAGGCTGTAGAGGCTGGTGGTGGAGGAGCCGGTGAAGGCGGGGGAAGAGGGCACCGTGGTGGTTGGAGAGCGGCCAGAGCAGGAGGGGGAGGAGGGGGGAGAAGGAGGGCGGGCGGGTCGGCTGCTGCGGTGCGTGGGCGCCGCGCGGTGGGCCGGCGGAGAAAGAGAGGGGAGAAGGAGGGCGGGCGGGTCGGCAGCTGCGGGGCGTGGGCGCCGCGCGGCGGGCCGGCGGAGAAAGAGGGGAGAAGGAAGGCGGGCGGGTCGGCTGCTGCGGGGCATGGGCGCCGCGCGGCAGGCCGGCGGAGAAAGACTCTCCCTCATTTTTAAAGGATAATTTTGCTGGGTATAGAATTCTTGGTTGGCAGTTTTTCTCTTTTAGTAATTTAAATATATCATCCCACTGTATACTTGCCTCCATGGTTTCTGCTGAGAAATCTACACATAGTCTTATTGGGTTTCCCTTGTATGTGATGGATTGCTTTTCTCTTGCTGCTTTCAAGATCCTCTCTTTCTCTTTGACCTCTGACATTCTGACTAGTAAGTGTCTTGGAGAACGTCTGTTTGGATCTATTCTCTTTGGGGTGCGTTGCACTCCTTGGATCTGTAATTTTAGGTCTTTCATAAGAGTTGGGAAATTTTCAGTGATAATTTCTTCCATTAGTTTTTCTCCTCCTTTTCCCTTCTCTTCTCCTTCTGGGACACCCACAACACGTATATTTGCGCACTTCATATTATCATTCAATTCCCTTAGCCCCTGCTAATATTTTTCCATTCTTTCCCCTATAGTTTCTGTTTCTTTTTGGATTTCAGATGTTGCATCCTCCAGTTCACTGATTCTAACCTCTGTATCATGAAATCTACCAATGAAGGTTTGCATTGTTTTTTTCATCTCTTCTACTGTATCTTTCATTCTCATAAGTTCTGTGATTTGTTTTTTCAGACTTTCCATTTCTTCTTTTTGTTCATTCCTTGCCTGCTTCATGTCCTCCCTCAATTCATTGATTTGGTTTTTGATGAGGTTTTCCATTTCTGTTCATATATTCAGAATTAGTTGTTTCAGCTCCTGTATCTCATTTGAACTATTGGTTTGTTCCTTTGACTGGGCCATATCTTCAATTTTCCTGGTGTGATTTTTTATTTTTTGCTGGCGTCTGGACATTTAATTACCTTAATTAGTTTATTCTGGAGATTGCTTTCACTTATCTTACCTAAGGTTTTCTTGCTAGATGAGTTTGTTGTCTATCTGTTCTTTGACCTTCAGTTCAGCTTTTTCTGGGCCTCTAGCTTAAGTTTTGTTTAACGGAGGGTAATTTTTCAGTTTTTGTTTTCTTGTTTCTTGTCCTGCTTGTAAGGTGCCTTTTCCCTCCCCACCCTTAGGAGAGTCTATATAGGTATTACAGACTCCAGCTGGGTTTTCCCGGACTAAACTGGCCTTCTTTCAGGAGGGCGGAGTCACCTGCGTCACTTTTCCCGGAGGGTGAGACCCAGCAGGTTGAAAGACTTTCGTGTGAAGTCTCTGGGCTCTGTTTTTCTTATCCTGCCAAGTATGTGGCTCTTCTCTGTCTGTGGGTCCCATCAGCAAAAGATGTTGTGGCTCCTTTAACTTTGGAAGGCTCTCCCTGCTGGGGGCCTGGTGGAGACAGAGGAAAGGTTGTAGGCTGGTTTTAATGGCTTCAAAATGCCAAACCCTGGGATCTGAATTCCTTGAGAGAGGGATTCCACCTGAGTTGCGTTTCTCCCCTCCCTTGGGGAAGGCTCAGGCAGGAGACAGCCCTGAAAGCAGCCTGTTTCTGCGTTTGCCTGGGGCAATTGCAGCCTGTGTAATCCCGTCGCTGAATCCAGAGGCAGCCAAGCCTCCGTAGAAACAGCCACAAAAGCCTCTGTTTCGTCCCCTTTCCTCTTTTTCCGTTAGCCCAATAGGTGACCTCCGCCTTGACCAGTTTCGCCTGAGCTAGGGGCCTATTTTTAGTAGTCAGGATTTGATTATTAATGCCACAATTGGTGTTTGGTTGGACTCAGTCCCTGCTACTGTTAGAGTCTCTTTCCTTTCCCTCCGGGAAGCCGCCTGTGGGGGAAGGGCTCCAGGTGCTGGCTGCCGTCCGCTGCGGCTTGGGGAACTGCCGCGGCTTGGGGATCTCACTGTTCCGGAGACCCGCAGCCAGTCCAGCTGGTCCAGACTGGGGTACGCTGTGTGTCTGGTCACTATCGTGGCTCCGGGAACTGTTCTGTACTGTGTCTGGTTATTTAGTAGTTGTTCTGGAGGACGAACTAAAACTTGCACATTACTAAGCCGCCATCTTGGCCCCTCCCCTCCATCTGTCTTGAATAGTAATTTTTTAATGGAAAAAGTAGTTTATTGCTTAGAATGTGTTTTTTGTATTTTTTGTTGTTGTTGTTGTTGAAAATGAAGTAAATTTTATTTTAAAAAACCAAAGACATGAAGTTAGGCATACATATACAGATTTTTGTATTTTTAATTTTATATTTCATGTTTGCATTTACCTTGATAATGAAGATCATTCTTTATCTGCACAATGTTGTAAACATATTGTGAATAGGAAATTGTATATCTTTCCCCCCCCCTATTATTTATTTATTTTTAATCTGTGGGTTTACTCATCTGTCTGAGGTAGATAAAAGAAGCATCAGATACAAGGTTTTCACAATTACATAGTCACACTGCAAAAGTTTTATCATTATACAGTCATTTTCAAGAAACATGGCTACTGGAACACAGCTCTGCATTTTCAGGCAGTTCTCTCCAGCCTCTCCATTAGACCTTAACTAAAAAGGTGATATCTATTTAATGCATAAGGATAACCTCCAGGATTACCTCTCGACTCTGGAATCTCTCAGCCATTGACACTTTATTTTGTCTCATTTGTCTCTTCCCCCTTTTGGTCAAGAAAGTTTTCTCAATCCCTTGATGCTGAGTCCCAGTTCATTCTAGGATTTCTGTCCCACGTTGCCAGGAAGGTCCACACCCCTGGGAGTCATGTCCCATGTAGAGAGTGGGAGGGCAGTGAGTTTGCTTGTTGTGTTGGCTGAGAGAGAGAGGCCATATCTGAGCAAGAAAAGAAGTTCTCTTAGGGGTGACTCTTAGGCCTAATTTTAAGTAGACTTAGCCTATCCTTTGTGGGTTTAAGTTTCATATGAACAAACCCTAAGATTGGGGGCTTAGCCTATTGCTTTGGTTGTCCCCACTGCTTGTGAGAATATGAAGAATTCTCCACTTGGGTAAGTGGAATTTAACCCCCTTTCTCACCATTCGTATATCTTATTTTTAAGACATCACCATTAAATATTTTAGACCACCAGTGGTCTAAAATTTACCATAGTTTACCATTGATATAAATAAGCCTGTAAAAGTTGAATAGTGAGGTGATTTTTTTCTCCCCCAGTTTTTGTTTTGAAAATGTTCAAATCTGTAGAAAGGTTGAAAGGGCACCCATGCAATCCCTTCGTCATCTGCTGACATAATGCCATTTTTGCTCTCTTTATTTTCTTAAGTCATTTGAAAATAAGCTGCAGACATCCTGACACTTCTCCTGTGAATACTTCTATGTGTTAAGTATTATCACTGCCTATTTAGAGTAGTTTTGTTCAAGCAAGTTACTTAAAACACGTGGTCAGGAAAAGTTGAGATTTGAACCTGGGTATCCTTGATACCAAAGCCTCATGTCTTTTTCTGTGCCAGACTGGCTATTTTTAAAAACTACTAATGTGAATTTGAAAGTGTTTGATCTAAAAGAAAAAAAAAATTTTCTCCTGTTCATAAGACAAAAAAGCTTGATTAAATATGGAATATTCCTGCAGTATAGGAATTGGGTTAGTTAACTTTTTGAGGTTTCTTGTAGCCTTGAGATTCTGTAACCATTGCTTTGTAAACCGATCTCATACCATGGATTATAAAGAAGTACTCACTCTCTGTTTATAACAGCTTTATTGGGATATAATTCATGTACCATACAATATACCCATTAAGTGCTCAATTCACTGGCTTTTAGTGTATTTACAGGGTTGTGTAACCATCGCCACAACCAACTTTTGAACATATTTATCTTCCCACAAAGAAACCCTGTATTCATTAACTATCACTCCCCCAGCCCTAAGCAATCAAGGATCTACTGTCTGTCTCCATAGATTTGACTAATCTAGACTTTTAATATAAGTAGAATCATATTAGATGTGGTCTTTTGTGACTGACCGACTTTCACTTAGTATCATATTTTCAAGTTCAACCATGTTTCTAGCATTTATCAGTATTTAATTTTTTTTTTTTTTTTTTTTACTGCTGAATAATACTCCGTTATTTGGGTATACTACATTTTGTTTATCCATTCATCATTTGGACATTTGGGTTATTTCTACTTTTTGGCTATTATGAATAATACTGTTATGAATATTCATGAACAGTTTTTTTTGAGGGGGGCATATGTTTTCATTTCTCTTAGTATAACCTAGGAGTGGGTCATACGGTAACTCTGTATTTAGCTGTTTGAGGAACCTGCCAGACTGTTTTCCAAAGTGGCTGAACCATACTGCATTCTCACCAAAAGTGTTAAGGGTTTGATCTCTCCATATCCTCACTTATAATTGTGATCACCTATCTTTTTTGTTTGCCATCCTAAGTGGGTTGAAGTTGTGTCTCAGTATAGTTTTGACTTGCAGTTCCCTGATGGCTGTATATGCAGTTTTATATCTTTTTCTGCATTCCCTACAAGCTGTCTGATTCTGGTGAGAGCATTATCCTTACAGGAAAAAACTTTGTTTTGGGAAAACCGACATTTTGATTTGTATTTAACTTTTGCAGTACAATAGTTGTGGTTTACTGAAGCATTGTAATATTTTAAGTGCAGATTTAAAAAAAAAAATGCTTTCCCTAAAATCAGTAATAAATTTCAAGCATTTTGTTTTAAGTTTTCAGTCTGCTTTCATGAAAATATGCTTGTTCTTTCCAATGAATAAAACCTAGAATGGCAATAAAGTAACTAAACCTAAAGGTTAAGGAAATAAGATGAAAGTACTACAAGAACAGAAATCGTGTGTAACTTTATCACTGCATCATCACCACTTAGAACAGTGCCAGCATGCAGTAAACATTTCATATTTTTGAATGAATGATTGAAAATAATACCCCTTTTTCTCTTTTGGATCTTCTATAAGATTGTATAACTTGTACAAAATTATGTGAGTTTTTTTCATCTATAGATAAAATAACCAAAGAATGAAAAATCCGTTATTTGTTTACCCGAAAAGAAACTCCATATGATGATTTGTGTTGGACAAACTCCCCTAAAATGACTAGTCACATTACTTACTAACCTATAAGTGAATGCTATCTATGAACAAGGAAGGAATGTTGTAAGAATTTAATGTTCAATAATTCTTATTTTTTCCTTCTTAGTTATAATATATTTTCTGTTTTAGCCACTTTGGAGATTTATTAATGATACTGAAGACAAAAGAATGTTAGTTTATAAATCTGAAGATATCAAGAATGTTTCACGTTTGCAGTCTCCAAAAGTATGTGGTTATTTAAAAGTGGATAATGAAGAGTTGCTTCCAAAAGGGCTAATAGACAGAGAGCCACCTGAAGGTAAGTCTGAAAAAATATATTTCAAACAAGATTTACAGCTGTTTTCAATAGAGATGGCTAGTAATTGTAAAAATAACATGATTATATGTAACTATAATATTTGACTAGAAAATAGTTTTGTTGCAGAAATTCTTAATTCTTTCATCTATAATGTGAGAACTGAAAACATTAGAAAATAATGGGGACAATAAAGATTGGACTTAAAAAAAAATTAAGGAAAGGGGAAACTGAATGATCTGAACGAAAATATTCATTTGCTCTTATTTAGAAATGACAGAATAATACTGTTGGAAAAATAGCCTTTAGAGTTTATAAGAGATTGAAAGCAAGAAAGGTCCATATTGTTTAAAATAGAAAAAGCTTATCAATCTTGGGACAGATACATTTAAGTTTATTTAAAAAAAACCCATAACCATCTTGGAGAGATGTTCTGCTGTCCTCATTTTTGAAGATCTTAGAAAATACTAGTCATTTTATTGTATAAATGAAGAAACAGTTTGACAAAAGAATCTGTTAACACAAAATTCTTTTTAAAACTGTGATAACATAGATGTTACCCAGTTTAACCATTTTTAAGTATACATTTCGGTGGCATTTACTACAATCACAGTGTTTTGCTACCAGCAGCACCATGCTTTACCAAGACTTTTTCATGACCTCAACTCACCACCATGCATTAGCAAGATTTTTTAATGATCCCAAACAGAAACCGTCTTAATCTTAATTACAAATTTGCTAAATCTAAATATTTCATATAAATAGAATCATACAATATTTGTTCTTTGTGTTTGTCTTACTTCATTCATTGTCATGATTTCAGGGTTCATCCATGTTGACACATGTATTAGAATTTCATTCCTTTTTAGAGCTGAATAATATCTATTGTATGTATATATACCTCATTTTGTATATCCATTCATCTGTTGATGGACATTTTCATTGTGTCCACGTTTTGGCTGTTGTGAAAAATGTTGCTCTGAGCATTGGTGTACAAATATCTGAGTGGCTGTTTTCAATTCTTTTGGATATGTACCTAGAGATGGAATTGCTGAGTCATAAGATAATTCTTTGCTTAATTTTTTGAGGAACCAGCAAACTTTTCCACAACAGCTGCACCATTTTACATTTCCACCAAAAATGTGTAAGGATTCCAATTTCTCTACATCCCCATATCCTAACCAACACTTGTTATTTTCCATTTTTTTTTTTTAAAGAATAGCTCTCCTAATGGGTGTGAAGTGGTATCTCCTTGTGGTTTTGATTTGTGTTACAATGACTAATGACATTGAACATCTTTTAATGTGCTTATTAGCCATTTGTATATCTTCTTTATAGAAATGTGTCTTCAAATTCTTTGCCCATTTTTGAATTGGGTTGTCTTTTTGTTTTAACAAAATCATTGTTAATGTTTGGTTATCTTGATACTATGTATCATTGCTTTGGTTAATTAGTGAACTACTTCTAAGAGAAAAGGAAGGCTTAATAGCCCAGGAAAAGTTCTATTAAATATATTATAAAATTTTCTTATTTTAAAATTTAAGGAAGCAGTTTTCCTTTTCTTTGGGTTTTGAATTCTGTAGTTCTAAAACCTTATATTTTCACTTTTCTGTCTTGAAGTTTTTTGTTCTTGTTCAAGAAACCCTTAAGAATACTAGCTCGAATGATGTTATATAAAAATATATACTAGATTTAAAGTGTTATTATAAAAAAAACTCCTTGTTTTGATGAATTTTGATTTAATAGTGCATACAAATTCATATTAGAGCTTGTTCACCGGGTGAAGAGAAGAGCTGATCCTAATCCCCTGAAGAATACGTGTAAATTATTGGTGGTAGCAGATCATCGTTTTTACAAATACATGGGCAGAGGGGAAGAAAGTACAACTACAAATTACTTAGTAAGTATTTGATAAGGTAATTGAATGGGAAAATTCAGGAAGGTAGGCAAATTCTATTTAAGAAAAGACCTGCTGATTTTGAAACTTACTGAAGCCAGATCTGTTTCTGATACTCTTTTATTTTCCTAAAATATTTGAGGGCTGTTCTCTGAGTTTCTTACCATATAGTATGGAAATTCTAGTTTCAAGTTTATGAAAACACATTTTGCCTTTCAGCTGTTATTTTCTGCTTCTTAGAATTTTTATGCATATTAGGCTTGGGGGAGAGTTCGTAACTTAGCTTCTCTTTTCTGTACAACTGAGCTCTTTAAATAAATCACTGCTAGAATGACAGTGATCCTGTTGTCACATGTATGGCTGTGCCTCAGCAAAAACAAAAAAAATCTGCTTATATGAACCTGTGTGTATGTCTTTGCACATGTATATTGAAGAGGAGGGTTGGTTTTGTTTATGCTGAATTAAAGAATTAATTATTGGAATATAGCTGAGTGAGATAGGTGAAACTTTCATGGTCATAACTAAGTCCAGAGCAGAGATATGAGGGAGAGATTAAAGAAATGTTGAACTGGATTTTTAAGCATTTAAATATTGCAGTTTTTAAAGTCAGAGGAATCATATTTCTTTGGCGTTTTTCGGATAATATGACCTCATTCATCATAACTTGGCATTAAGCAAAATATTCGTGAGGGAATAAAAGAGAATGCAGCTATTGTTGAACCAAGAGACTACTGTAGTAAAGACATCTTTTCATTGCCTTGCTTTTACCATTCTGTCCTCCCTCATCCTCCCCTTCCATTCCATGTTAAGTGAATGAAGTTATTGTAAGAGTCACTGCAATTCTTATTTCTATATGAGAGATCCCTCCTTGAAAAAAGCTTCTCTCATACTAGATTTTGTAATAAGGGGCTCCTTTTAATTATTTCTTTGTTCGTTACACCAAGAATACTAATGTAATGAGAGGTCTGGTCTTAAAAATTGTATTTCTTAGTCTTATAATTGCTTAAAAGCAAAGAGCAGTTTCTTAGCCCAATAAATTGCTTCACAGTTGATGGAAGAAACTTCATCAATCCAGTTTTTGAACAGTAAAATATTTTATTTGAGGAAAAATACTCACTAGAATTTTGTTCTTTTTCCTGCATCTTGAATTTTCTTGGCTATTATACTGTCCTTTTTTTCGCTAGGAACCCCCTCATCCCAAAATCAGAAAAGAGAAGAAAGGAGGAATGGTGAAATGTATTTCATTCCTCCTAGCCCTCTTTCTGCCCATTCCTCGATGCTAAATTTTGCTGGGTGGGAGTAGAGATGTGTGGGTAGCATCCTTTATTCCTATTTCTTTATTCCTATTCTGTCCTTTATTCCTATTTCTGGGGAAGACATTTGAGGTACTTGCCAAGAGACAGATTGAAGACAGAATATTTCTTAGAAGGAAATATTTCAGGGTAAATCAAATTTGATTTTCGTAGTTGACTAGAATGGCAGTTTAAAAAAAGCGTGTTCCTTGATAAATTTGGTTCTAGTTGATGACCTGAAATTTGGCGAACATTCTACAACTGTTTCATTCTGGTAACTATACTTTAAGATTGGAACTAGGAATGATTGCTAAAACTGTTTGTGATAAATACTAACATCTTAATTTTAGTTTTCCAGTGGTCATTCTCTAAACTGGATTTTTATCACCATGAATTTTGTATTACATTGCAAAGAGTGGTAAAGATTACATAATGTATCTCTCATTGTCTCCCTCTTTTGTATACACAGATAGAGCTAATTGATAGAGTTGATGACATCTATCGGAATACTTCATGGGACAATGCGGGTTTCAAAGGTTATGGAATACAGATAGAGCAGGTATTTATCAACGGATATAGCTTATATTATTGAATTAAGTTATGTGACATAAACATTTGTCACTTGTCTTTAAAACCAAAAAAAATTTTCAACTCTAATAGGTATCTCTCATAGCACCTAGCACATATTGTTGAATCCTTAGTTAGAAAGTGCAGTCAAAAGCACTGTATTTATTTGTAAGACATTTATATATACATGCAGAATCTTTAGATTTCTTTTTCCAAACATCTACTTCTGATTTGTTTTCATCTCTTTAAAGAGTATGTTCAACAATGATATATTAATGTCCTCTTTTTTATAGTTAATTTTATTTTATTGCGATAATATATATAAAAACAGTTTTAACCAATTTAATGACAATTCTTTGACATTAAGTACAGTGGCACTACCATGTAACTTTCATCACTGTTTCTAGACTATTTTTATCATCTTAATTCAGAACTCATACCCATTTTAGTGTTAACTCCTCATTCTCCCTTTTCCTTACTCTTGGTAATCACCATTCTGCTTTCTGTGTCTTTGAATTTCCTTATTCTATTTCATATAAGAGAAATCGTACAGTATTTGTCTTTTTGTGTCTGGCTTATTTTATTTAATGTGATGTCTTCAAGGTTTGTTCATATTATCACAAGTATCAGCACTTCTGTTCTTTTTATAGCTGATTAATGTACCATTGTATGGATATATACCACATTTTGTTTATCCATTTATCTATTGATGGACACTTCGGTTGCTTCCACCTTTTGGCTATTGTGAATAAAGGCGTAATGATCATTGGTATTGGTCCGAGTCCCTGGTTTCAATTCTTTTGGACATATTCTTTGGATTGGACTTGAGAGATCTTACATTTACCTTTCTGAGGAACCACCAACTGTTTTCATGGTGGGTGCACCATTTTACATTTCCTATAATATACAAGGGTTCCCAATTCTCCGTATCCTCACCAGCACTTATTTTCAGTTCCCATCCTAGTGGGTGTGAAGTGGTATCTTGTTGTAGTTTTAATTAGCATTTTTAATGGCTAATAATGTGAAGTATGTTTTCATATACTTATTGGCCTTGAATATCCTCCTGGGAGAAAGGTCTATTCAAATCCTTTACCTTTTTTTAAATTCTAATTTTAATCATCACTATTGAGGTTGAACTTTTTGCAGTGTGGCAGAGGGATTTGTATTTCTTTTATCCCTTGCCTACTTTTGTTCTTTGTTTTTTGTTTTTTTTTTTTTACTTTTTTGTTGTGTAATATATCTACAAAGCAAACTAAAGAGCATTAGTTTTCAAAATATTCTTCAACTAGTAGGACAGATCCCAAAGTTTGTCATGGGCTACCATACCATCATCTCAGATTTTTCCTTCTAGCTGCTCTAGAACATTGGAGGCTAGAAGGAATAAATATTTTTTTATCATCACAATCGCCTTTTTTTTTCCTAATTTTGTAAAAAATAACATATATATAAAAAAAGCAATAATTTTCAAAGCACAGCACAACAATTAGTTGTAGAGCCTTGAGCCATTTTTAAATTGGGTTGTTTGTCTTTTGTTGTTAAGTTGTAGGAACACTTTATAAATTCTGGGTATTAAATCCTTATCAGATAGCATGGTTTCTAAATGTTTTCTTCCATTTTGTAGGTTGTCTTTTATCTTTTTTAGTAATGTCCTTTGCACAAAAGTTTTTCATTTTGATGAAGTCCATTTTATTTATTTTCTTTTGTTGCTTATGCTTTGAGTATAAAATCTAAAAACCCATTGTTTAGTACAGGATTTTGAAGATATTTACCTGTTTTTTTGTTGTAAGAGTTTTATAGTGTTAGCGCTTATATTTAAGACATTGAACCATTTTGAATTATTTTTTGTATACCGTGAGAGGTAGGGGCCCACATTCGTTCTTTTTTTCTTTTAAATAGTTTTATTGAGATATATTTGCACACACCATACATTCCATCCAAAGTATACGACCACTGGCTCACAGTATCATCACTTAGTTGTGCATTCATCACCGCAATCAACTTTAGAACATTTTCTCTACTCCATAAAAAAAGAAAAGAAAATCCAAAACATCCCATACTTCTTATCCACCCCCCCCATTGTTGACCACTAGCATTGGTATGGTGCATTTGTTACTATTGATGAAAGAATATTAAGATATTACTGTTAACTATAGACCATAGTTTGCAATAGGTGTGATTTTCCCATATATTACTCTGTTAACTCTTGGTAATAGTTTTGTGTATTCATTTTAGTTCATGGAAGAAATTTTTTATATTTGTGCAATTAATCGTCATCATCAACCACAAGATTTACTGGATTGTACAGTTCCATGTTTTAACCTTTGGCTTTCCTTCTGGTGGCATGTATGACTCTGTACTTCCCTTGTCAGCCACATTCACACACAATTCAGCATGGTGAATTATACTCACAATAATGTGCTACCATCATGTATCCATTTCTACAAATTTAAATTCAATCAAATTAAAAATTCTGCATGTCTTAACTGCCCCCATTCTCTAGCCTCATTCTATTTCCTAGTAACCTATATTCTAGATTCTATATCTGTAACTTTACATATTATAGTTATTTAATATTAGTGGTATCTTAAAATAGTTGTCCTTTTGTGTCTGACTTATTTCAGTGTTCATCCATGTTGTCACATGCTTCAGGAGTTCATTCCTTCTTACTGTTGAATAATATTCCATTGTATGTATATACCACATTTTTAAAATTCATCAGTCAGTTGATGGGCACCTGTATTATTACTACCCTTTGGCAATTGTGAATAATGCTGCTATGAATGTTGGTATACAAATGTCTGTTTGCATCCTGCTTTCAGTTCTTCTGGGTAAATTTACTCAATATTGTAGATTGTGGGAGAACTAACTCTATACTTAGCTTTCTGAAATACCACCAAATCATCTTCCACAGCAGCTGTGCCATTTTATATTCCCACTGGCAATGAATAAGTGTTCTTATTTCTCCAAATCCTCTCTGATACTTGGAGTTTCCTGTTTATTGCATAGTGGCCATTCTTTTAGGTGTGAAATAGCTCTTTATGGTTTCATCTTATTGTGTGCTTTATAACCATTTGTATTTTTCCTCTTTGGAAAAATGTCTGTTCATGACTTTGAAAAAATGATGGTTCATGTCCAATTTTTAATTGGATTTCTGTTTGTCTTTTTATTGTTGAGTTTTAGGATTTCTTTTCATATGGTGGATATCAACCCTTATCAGATATGTCGCTTCCAAATATTTTCTCCCATTGAATTAGTTGCCTTTTCACCCTTTTGACAAAGTCCTTTGAACTGAAGTATTCAGTTTTGAGGAGTTCCTGTTTGTCTGTTTTTTCTTTTGTTGCTTCTGCAACGAAATGTAAGTTGTAGGGAGCTACTGCCTATCACTAGATCTTAAAGATGATTCCCTAAATATCTTGTAGGAGTTTTATGGTACAGTCTTTTATATATAGGGCTTTGATCCAGTTTGGATTAATTTTGTATAGGGTGTGAGATAGGGTTCCTTTTATTATTTTGGTTATGTATATCCAGTTCTCCCAGCACCATTTATTGAAGAGACTGTTCTGTCCCAGTTGAGTTGCCTCAGGAGCCTTGTTAAAAATCAGTGAAGAAATGAGACAGAATAAAATGTCAATGGCTGAGAGATTTCAGAGTCAAGAGGTTATCCTGGAGATTATTCTTTCACATTATGTAGATACCCCTTTTTAGTTAAAGTATAATGGAGAGGCTGGAGGGAAGGCCTGAAAATGTAGAGCTGTGCTCCAGTAGCCATGTTTCTTGAAGATGATTGTGTAAAGATACAGCTTTTGCAGTGTGACTGTGTGATTGTGAAAACCTTGTGTCTGATGCTCCTTTTGTCTTTCTTATGGACAGATGAGTAAAACATATGGATTGAAAATAAATAAATAATAGGGGAAACAAGTGTTAAATTTAGCAGATTGAAATGCTAGTGATCAATGAAAAGGAGGGCAAGGGGTATGGTATGTATGAATTTTTTTCTGTTTTCTTTTAATTTTTTTTCTGAATTGATGCAAATGTTCTTCGTTATGATGAATATACAACTATGTGATGATATTTTGAGTTATTCATTATATACCAAGAATGAAATGATCGTATGGTAAGAATGTTCATGTTTGTGTGTTATGTTTAAAAAAAATTCATAAAAAAAATTATACTTAAAAAAAAAAAAAATCAGTTGACCATAGATCTTCATGTCTATTTCTGAACTCTCAATTTGATTCCATTAATCGATGTGTCTATCTTTATGCCCACATTCATTCTTTTGCTCGTGAATTTCCAGTTGTCCCAGCACTGTTTGTTGAAGAAGCTATTCTTTCCCTGTGGGGTAGACTTGGCACACTTTTTGAAAGGATGTGTGGATTTATCTCTGGACTCTTTGTTCTATTCAGTTATCTGTTTGTCTGATCCTTGTGCCAGTATCATGCTGTTTTAATTACTGTAGCTATGTAATAAGTTTGAAATCAGAAAGTGTGAGCCATCCAACTTTTGTTCTTATTTTTCAAGATTGTTTTGGTTGTTTGAGGCCCCTTGCAGTTCTGTATGAATTTGAGGATCAGCTTGCCCATTTTGCAAAAAAGACTGCTAGCATTTTGATAGCAGTTGCATTGAATTTGTAGATTGCACTATTGACCATTTAACAATATTGATTCTTCCAGTCGAACAGGTGATGTCTTTTCATTTATTTAGGTCTTCTTTAATCTCTTTCAGCAATGTTTTGTGGATTTTAATATACAAATCTTTTATCTTCTTGGTTAAATTTATTTCTTAGTACTTTATTCTTTTATATGCTCTTATAAATGGAATCGTTTTTCTTGATTTCCTTTTCAGATTGTTTATATTTGGCACAGAGAAACCCAACTGATTTCTGTATGTTTATTTTGCATCTTGCAACTAAACTGAATTCGTTTATTAGTTCTAGTAATTTTACTGCGGGGTATTTGGGATTTTCTCTATATAGGATCATGTTATCTACAAATAAGGATAATTTGACTTCTTCCTTTACAATTTGAATGCCTTTTTATTTCTTTTCCTTACTTGATTGCGCTGTCTGTAACTTCCAGTGTGTGTTAATCAACAGTGGTGAGAATAGGCATCCTTGTCTTGGTCTTGGTTTTAGGGGGAAAACTTTCAGTCTTTCAGCATTAAGTATGATATTTGCTGTGGGTTTTTCATAAACACCCTATATCATGTTAATAATCTTCAATTAGATTCCTAGTTTTCTGAGTTTTTTTATCATGAAAGGATATTGGATTTTGTCAGATACCTTTTCTGTATCAACTGAGGTGGTCATTTGGTTTTTTCCTTTGTTCTGTTAATGTGGTGTATTATGTTGATTGGTTTTCTTATGTTGAACCATCCTTGCATTGTTAGAATAAATCCCTTTTGGTCATGGTGTGTATTCTTTTTAATAAATACTGTTGGATTCGATTTGCCAGTATTTTGCAATGATTTTTACATTTTTATTCATAAGGCATAATGGTCTATAATTTTATTTCCTTGTACTGTCTTTTTCTGGCTTTGATATCAAGGTTATGCTTGCCTCATAGAATGAGTTAAGTAATCTCATCTCTTGTATTTTTTTTTTTTAGAAGAGTTTGAGAAGGATTAGTGTTAAATCTTCTTCAAATGTTTAGAAGAATTTAGCAGTGAAACCATCCTGACTTTTGTTTGTTGAGAGGTTTTTGTTTTGTTTTTCAAAAGAAAGTTATTTTATTTACAACTCAACCATTATTACATTTTAATTTTAGACAGATGAATTTCATTCCCTCATTCATCCAATGGATGTTTGTAAGTTCCAACAAGCTGCATATGACTCAGCAATTCCACTCCTACGTATTTTTCCATGGGAAAGTGAAAATATGTCTTCATTATTTGCTTATGCATCTTAGCATCTTAGTTCTTACATACTGAAACTGTTGAATTGTGCTCCAATAGCCTTATTTCTTGAAGTTAATTGTATAACTATATAGCTTTTAATATGTGATCATGTGATTCTGAAAACTTTGTGATTGTCACTCCCTTTTCCCAGGCTCTCCATGCAGTTTTCAGGGTGATTGGGTTGCTGATATTATTGCTTGTGAAAAAGTCCAATTTGCCATCACTAGTGAAAATATTTCCTTTGTGACCACACAGACAGCTGTTCTGGTGGGGCTCCAGCTCCTTTGGGCGCATTCCTTCTGGAGTTGCGAAATTGTTACTGAACAAAGGCAGTGGATTCCTTTGCTCAATGAAGCACTCAATGGCCAATTCCTGATTTCTCAACACCTGGCATGCCTGATCCTGGATCTCCATGTCATGCTTATTTTGTTAATGTTTTCAGAAATCACTGTTTGTAGATTCAGAGCCTTTATAAGAATGATGCAGTTGACTGGAAGTTACTTCTAATTCTTTTTCTTAGTCTTAGAACCATTTCTTCTTCCTGTTGTCATAAATATGAAGAATGACTCAGCAATCTAATTTCCTTAAGCCTTTACTCAAGAAAGGCCGACAGGTCTGGAATACCTATGTCATCTGGAAAGCCACATAACTGGCATCTGCTGGTCCTTCCTCCTGGGCTCTGTTGATTTCAGCCTCTGTTCCTGGAGGAGTTCTTCACTTTGCTTCTCTGGGACTGGCTTTCATCTCTTCGCTTCCCTTGTTGGGTTTTTCCAGGTCCTGGCTTGCTTAACATCCCATGGTGATGTCTGCTGATCTCCAAGCATCTCCTATCATCTGTGTCTCTCTTCTCTAAAGCAAGTATTCTCCAGGCATCTACATCCACTCTCTCTGTTGGCTCTGAGGCTTCCGTTGTTTCTTTAGGCTCTGTCTTTTCTCTTTTGTGAGGTTTTTAAGTATTGATTCAATCACTTGACTTGTTATAGATCTGTTGAGATTTTTCTATTTCTAGCGTTTATCCATTTCATCTGGGTTTTCTGATTTGTTGGCATATAATTTTTGTGTTGTCCTCTTATGATCCTTTTTATTTCTATAAGATGAATAGTAATGTCCCCACTTTCATCCCTGATTTCAGTTGTGCCCCATCTCTTTCTCTCTCATGCTGCCTAAAGTTTTGAAAATTTTATTAGTCTTTACAAAAAAACCACAACTTTTGGTTTTATGATTCTGTTTTTCTATTTTCTATTTCATTTATCTCTGCTCTGTTCTTTATTATTCTGTTCCTTCTATTAACTTTGTATGTAGTTTGCTCTTTTAGTTTGTTTAGGTGTGAAGTTAGGTTATTAATCTGTGATCTTTCTTCTTTTTTAATGTGAGCATTTGGAGTTATAAATTTCTATAAGCATTGCCTTTGCTGTATCTCATAAGTTTTGTATGTTGTATTTTCACTTTTATTCATCTCGAGATATTTCCTCATTTCCCTTGTGATTTCTTCTGTGACCCGTTCATTGTGTAATATCCCCATGTGTGTAAAATTTCCAGTTTTCCTTCTGCTTTTTTTAGTGTGAGCAGTCACCAGGAATTGAACTCGGGTCTCTTGCATGACAGGCGAGAACTCTTCCTGCTGAGCACTGTGGCCCGCCTTCCTCCTGCTTTTGAGTTCTAGTTTTATTCCCTTACAGTCTGAGAAGATACTTTGTATTGGATTTTCATGTTTTAAAATTCATTAATGGTCTATCTTTTATAATGTTCCAAATGTATTTGAGAGAAATGTGCTTTCTGCTGTTAATGAGTGGACTGTTCTATATATGTCTGTTTCGGTTTGCCAGTATACTAGAGATGGGTTGGCTTTACAATGGGGGTTTAGTTTATAAATGTACAGTTCTAAGACCATGAAATTGTCCACCTTAAGGCATCAACGGGTAAATACCCGGGCTCTGTTGACAGGCTGCTGGCATCTGGGACACCTCTATCACATGGGATGGCATATGGCCGGCATCTGCTGGTTCTTCTCCCCTGGGTTTCATTGTTTTCAGCTTCTGGTTCCAGAACCAGCTTCTGGTTCTCTGAGCTTCTGTGGGTCCTCTTCTAGACTCTCCAGTACTTGTCTCTCTAAACTCTCTCTTGACTTTTTCTGCTTTTTTCCCTCTCATAAAGGACTCTAGTAAAACAATTACGAGCCACCTTGAATGGGCTGGGTCACATCTCAGTTGAAATAATGTAACCCAAAGGTCCCGCCCACAAGAATCAATTAAAAGAACATGGTCTTTTCTGGGGTACGTAACAGCTGCAAACTAGCACAGTGTCTAATAGGTCTAATTCGTTAATGGTGTTGTTCAAGTCGTCTGTTTCCTTATTGATCTTCTGTTTAGATGTTCTATCAATTATTGAACTTGGTGTATTGAAGTCTCCAGCTCTTATTGTAGACTATCTATTTCTCTCTTCAATTCTGCCAAATTTCCTTTATATATTTTGGGTCTCTGTTGTGATGTGTATAATCATTATGTCTTCTTGCTGGATTTAACCTTTTATCAATATATAATGTCCTTCTTTGCCTCTTATAATTCTTTTGGACTTAAAGTCGGTTTTGTCTGACAATCATATTTCTACTCTCTTGATTGCTATTTATCTGGAATATCTGTTTCTACTGTTTTACTTTTTAATTTTTTTTTAAATACAGAAAAACCACCAAATAAACGCAAATATTCGTAACTGTTGATCATTCCGTTCTACATACATAATCAGTAATTCACAGTATCATCACATAGTTGCATATTCATCATCATGATCATTTCTTGGAACATTTGCATCTATTCAGAAAAAGAAATAAAAAGAAAATAGAAAAAAATTCATACATACCATACCCCCCCACCCCTCCCTCTCACCGGTCACCAGCATCTCACTGTAAATTTATTTTAACATTTGTTCCTCCTATTATTCATCTTTATTCCATATGTTTACGTGTCTGTTGATAAGGTAGATAAAAGGAGCATCAGACACAAGGTTTTCATAATCACACAGTCACATTGTGAAAGCTATATCATTATACAATCACCCTCAAGAAACATGGCTACTGGAACACAGCTCTACATTTCCAAGCAGTTCCCTCCAGCCTCTCCATTACATCTTGACTAACAAGGTGATATCTATTTAATGTGTAAGAATAACCTCCAGGATAACCTCTTGAATCTGTTTGGAATCTCTCAGCCATTGACATTTTATTTTGTCTCATTTCACTCTTCCCCCTTTTGGTCGAGAAGGTTTTCTCAGTCCCCTGATGCTGAATCTCAGCTCATTCTGGGGGTTTTCTCAGTCCCTTGCTGCTGAGTCTTAGCTCATTCCAGGATTTCTGTTCCATGTTGCCAGGAAGGTCCACACCTCTGGGAGTTATGTCCCACATAGATAGGGAGGGTGGTGAGTTTGTTGTGTTGGCTGGAGAGAGAGGCCACATCTGAGCAAAAGAAGAGGTTCTCTTGGGGGTGACTGTTAGGCCTAATTTTAAGTAGGCTTGACCTATCCTTTGTGGGGTTAAGTTTCATGTGAACAAACCCCAAAATTGGTGGCTCAGCCTGTCTACCCTTTTACTTTTAACTTTACTATGTCTTTGTATCTAAAGTGAATCTCTTGTGGATAGCATATAAATGGATTGTATTTCTTTATGTAATATACCCATCTCTGCCTTTTAATAGGAGAGCTTAATCTGTTGTTGATGATAATACATGAGAAAGAAGGATCTACCTCTGCCATTTAGCTACTGGTATTCTTTATGTCGTCTATATTTTTCTGTTTCTTAATTGCTCCATTACAGCCTTTTTTTGGTGTTTATGTAGTGTACCACTTTGATTCCCTTCTTGTTTCCTTTCCTCTGTATGTTTCAGTTATTTTTCTAGAGCTTACATTTGTAATTATAATTAAAGTCTTAAACTAATAACCTAATTCAACTGGTACAAACCTAATTTCAGTAGTTTATAAACTCTCCCTCTATACAGCTCTGTCCCTCCCCTTTTATATTGCATTGTCTCACATCTTCAAATATTGTATGCCCATTAACATAGATTTTTACATGTTATTTTGTACATTTCGTATTAAATCTTATGGCAGGTGTGCTGGTTTGAAAGGATGTATGTCCCTAGAAAAGCCATGTTTTAATCAAAATCCCATTTCATAAAGGTAGAATAATCCCTATTCAATACTGTATGTTTGAAAGTGTAATCAGATCATCTCCCTGGAGATGTGATTTAATCAAGAGTGGTTGTTTAGCTGGGTTAGGTGACAACATGTCTCCACCCATTTGGATGGGTCTTGATAAGTTTCTGGAGCCCTATAAAAGAAAAAACATTTTGGAGAATGAAGGAGATTCAGAGAGAGCAGAGCAGAATGACATAGCCATGAGAAGCAGAGTCTACCAGCCAGCGACCTTTGGAGATGAAGAAGGAAAATGCCTCCCAGGGAGCTTCATGAAACAGGAAGCCAGGAGAAACAGCTAGCAGATGACACCGTGTTCGTCATGTGCCTTTCTGAATGAGAGAGAAACCCTGACCGTGTTCACCACATGCCTTTTCACTTAAGAGAGAAACCCTGAACTTCATCAGCCTTCTTGAACTGAGGTATCTTTCCCTGGATGCCTTTGATTGGATGTTTCTATAGACTTTTAATTTTAACATTTTCTCGGTCTTAGAACTGTAAACGTGCAATTTATTAAATTCCCCTTTTAGAAAGTGATTCTGTTCCTGGTTTATTGCATTCCAGCAGCTAGCAAACTAGAACAGGGGGAAATAGTTACAAACCAAAAGTACAATAATGCAGGATTTTTTGTTTACGTATACACTTACTTTTACCAGTGTTCTTTATTTCTTCTTATGGTTGGTTTTGAGTTACTGTCTACTGTTGGTTATTTTGTCTGAAGGATTTCCTTTAGCATTTGTTGTTGGGCAGGTCTTCTGGTAATGAACTTGTTTTAGTTTGCAAGCTGCTGGAATGCAATACCAGAACTTGAACAACTTTTAAAAAAGGGAATTTAAAGTTGCACGTTTACAATTCTAAGGCCATGAAAGTGTCAAATTAAGGCATCAGGGGAAAGATAGCTTACCTCCAAAGAAAGGGCTGATGAAATTTGAGGTTTTTCTCTCAGCTAGGAGGGCACATGGTGACATCTGCTACTTTCTCTCCTCATTCATAAGGCTCCCCTGGGGGCATTCTCCCTCTACCCCCCCCCCCCCCCCCCCCCCCGACCGCATGGGCTTTTTTGGTTTTAGTGGCTCTGTAGCTTTTTCCAAAATGGTTACCTCTTAAAGGGCTCCAGTAAGCAACCCCAACTTGAATGGATGGAAACATCTCCAAAGAAACCATCTAATCAGAAGGCCCCCCAGGGTTGAGTGGGTCATATCTCCATGGAACAATAAAAAAGATTCCACCCAGCAATACTGAATGAGGATTAAAAGAACATGGCTTTTCTGGGTTATATAATAGATTCAGACTGCCACAGAACTCTTTTGGCTTCTGTTTATCTGTAAATGTCTTGATTTCACCATCATCTTTGAAAGATAATTTTGTTTGGTATGAAATTCTTTGTTGAGTTTTTTTCTCCAAGTGCTTTGTCATTCCGTTGTCTCCTAGCCTCTGTGGTTCTCTGTTAGGAAATATGCTGTTAATCTTATTAATGGTTCCTTATATGTGGCAAGTTGCTTTCCTCTTGCTGTTTTCAAAATCCTTATGTTTGAATGTTGACAGTTTCACTCTAATGTGTCTTGATGGAGATATCATAGGATTTATCCTGCTTGGAGTTCATTGAGCTTCCTGGATCTGTATATTCATGTCTTTCATCAGATTTGGGAAATTTTCACCATTGTTTGTTCATAGACTTTTTCTGCCCCTTTCTCTTTTTCTGTTGTCTTTTTGGGATTCCAGTGATGCTTCTGTTGATCGCTTGCTTGATGGTGTCCCCATATGTCCTTCATGCTGTCTTCATTTTTCTTTATTTTTTCTTCATGATCCTCACACTGGATAACCTCAGTTGTCTTGTTTCAAGTTTACTGATCCTTTCTTCTGCCTGTTCAAATGTGTGGTTGTATCCATGTAATGAGTTTTTCATTTCAATTACTGTACTTCATAGCTTCATAAATTCTGTTTGGTTCAGACAAAGGTTTCCTAATTTTATTTAGTTCTTTGTATATGGATTCCTTTAGCTAATTGAAAATATGCAAGACAATTGATTTGAAGTCATTGACCAGTAGTTCTAATGTAGGAACTTCCTCAGGGATAGTTTCTGGCAAATTATTTTTTTTCTTATGATTTCGCTGTATTTTCCTATTCATAATGTTTTGTAACTTTTTTCTTGAGAACTGGACATTTTAAGTATTATCCTGCTGTAACTCTGGAAATCTACTTCTCCTTCTCCTCCAGTATTGCTGGGGTTGTTCTCATTTTGTAGTTCGGAAGAGCGGGGCCTTTGATTTACAGCTTTTTCACTCCTTACTCCCAAATGGAAAATGGAAAGAGAAAAGGGGGATAAAAACCCCTTAGGTACTGCCTCTTTAAGACTTCTCTGTCACTTTTACTTGAGGGGGATAGGAATTGGAACACTTGGTTGTCCTCAGAGCTGGCTCCCAGCAATCTGAAGTATTGCTGAAGCCATCAAAAACGATCCGCTATCAGAACATACACACCCTAATTTTGGTGGACTAATTTCCTTAAAGCCCACCCTGGCACAAGTAAACTGTATCTGGAGCCCTTTGCTGCAGTTCTCACTGCTGCCTGCAAGGCAGTTTGAGGGATGGTATGGAAGCTGCTGCATGGATATTTACCAGTTTACCAGCCTCAGCCTCTATCTAGTTCTTTCCTCCATGCTGCATGGTGTTCCACTAGACCCCAGACTTTCAAAATCGTTGATTCAGACAGTTTTTGCCAGTCAAATAGCTGTTTGGGTGTAGGGACTGATTCCTGGAACTTGTTACTTCACCCTTTTCCCAGTTTCCCCTCAGTTTTTTTGTTTTGTTTTGTTTTAAAATGCATGTTTGGGCAGTGCGACAGTGGCTCAGTGGCAGAATTCTCGCCTGCCATTTCAAGAGATCCAGGTTCGATTCCCAGTGCCTGCCCATGTTAAAAAAAAAAAAATTCCATATAAAATGTACATTTACTGAGATATAGTTGTACACTATACAGGCCATTCAAAGTGAATAATCACTAGTGCACAGTACCATCTAATCAGTTTGATTTTAAATATTGATTATTAGAGTTGAAGAATTTATGGACTGTTGATTCTAAAACAATTTTTCTAGAATGGTAGATTTTCTTTTTTAAAGAGATAAAACAATACAGTATTATTTCAGAGTCTTTTAACTTTTTTCTAAAGTGTTCTAAGTATATTATCTCTTTAAGTATAGATTCGCATTCTCAAGTCGCCAGAAAATGTAAAACCTGGTCAAAGACACTATAATATGGCAAAAAGTTACCCAAATGAAGAAAAGGATGCTTGGGATGTGAAGATGTTGCTAGAGGTAGGTTGTGAAGTCTTGGATGTGTTGATGTAGCAGGGAGTTAATTACCAATAGAATCACTTTCTGATTTCTAACATATGCATCCTTTCTGCTTTAATGAAGAGACATATTAAAAAAGGTAGTGAAAACCAGGAATACTCTACCTCAGCAGATTGAACACTGACCCAATGCCCTGTAGCAGGGCAGAGACTAAGATGGCCAGAAAAAGTTGAGAAAAAGAAAAATTCCATGAACCAATGCTTCTTAACCTTTATATATTTGATAATCTAATCAGGTAATAATGGGTGTTCTCTGGAAAATAGCATGTATACCCAATACCTACATTTTTGTCATCATTTTGTTATTTCAGTTCTCCCTGAAGCATACCAGTATATCTCTAAGGACAGTAATTAGCAGTTAGAGGGTATGAAAATGTAGATAGTAAAAATACTATTGGGAGCCATGAAAGTTCTTCTCTACCAGAATTTTTTAATTTTGTGTTTTTATTCTAGTGATAAATTTAAAGATAGTTAAAATTAAAATTCTATATTATGTGAATTCTTGCTTTATAACAGAATACTGTCACATGACTTCATTGTCTGAGTTTGTGTGTACTACTACTTTGTTGTAAAATGGTGTTCTGTGAAGTAAGTGTTTATCTCTTTTTTTTTTTGAAAAAAACTGTTTTATTGGGAAGTTCTGGGTATACAGAACAATCAGGTATATAATACAGGATTCCCATATACCACCTATTACTAATACCTTACATTGGTGTGGAACATGTTACAATTGATGATTGCATGCTTTTGAATTGTATTATTACTTATAATCCATGGTTTGTTTAACTTAGGGTTCACTATTTGTGTAGTGAAGTTTCATGGATTTTTAAAGTATTTTTATTTGGTTATGAAATATATAATCTCACATTTCCCTTTTTAATCATACTTGGATATATGTTTCACTGTTGCTAATTATGTTCACAGTGTTGTACTACCACCACTACCATCCATTACCAAAACATTTCCATCATTCCAAGTAGGAACCCTGTATTTTAAGACTAAACTTCTCATTTGTTATCCCCATCTTGTCCCATGGTTATCTATATTTCTAGATTCTGATTCTAGGAGTTTGCTTATTCTAATTGTTTCAAATCGGTGAGATCATAAAAAATTTGCCCTTTATTGTCTGGTTCATTTCACTCAACATGGTGTTGTCATGGTTCATCCATGTTGTTGCATGTATCAGGACTTCATTCCTTTTTTAATGGCTGAATGATACTCCGTTGTATGCATATACATATAGTGTTTATCTTTTAATGTGTTTGTGTGTTTTCTGTTGTTGCTGTAACAACATATTAGCACAAAATTAGCAGCTTAAAACAATACTCTTATTATTTATCTCATAGTTTCCATGGGATAGTCCAGGCACAGCGTGGCTCATCTGGATTCTCTGCTTAGGGTCTCACAAGTTCGAAATCAAGTTTTCAAAGCTTGAATGGAATTAAAGGATATTGTCAACTCTTTATCCAGTTTGAGAACCATAAAGTGCTGTATCTGTATAGTACTCTGACATACCTTATGTCATTTGATCTGCTAACTACTCTGAGAGGTAGGTTGAGGTAGCACCATTACTCGTAAAAAGAGGCTTGGCAAATTTGAATGATTTATCCATGGTTGGTTCTACAACTAAGTAATAACAGCCAAAATTGAGCGGCCAGATTTCCCAACTCCTGAAACAGCCAGACCACCACACTCTGCTTTTCTGTGGGCTTCCACATAGCCCATTCTTAGGGGAGGAATAGGAGAGAAAAATGACCTTTATCTACAGATGCTCTTTTCCAGAAGCCTAACTCCATTACCCCAGGGTATTATCAAAATCACACTGGCAAGGGAGGCATCTTGTAAGAACAGTTCATTCCTCAGACAGGGCTTTCTGACCTCTCATATTAACATTTTTAAAATCAAAGATTCTTAACATGGAGTCCCTGGGCTGTTATGGTAAAGGTTTTTGAATTAATATGTGAAGTCCTTTTAAATTAAGGAAAAATAAAATCATCACATACCTCAATGTTGATATAAACTGATTTTTAAATTTTTATTTAAATCACTTAAAATTAGATATGTACACTTTAAGTTTATAATACATATACAGTTGTAAAATCAAAACAAATTTTAAATAAAAAATAAATCTATAAAACCAGTAGAATCCTTGAAATAGTTTAGAGGGATCTTTTTTGGTATGGATCCTGAGATACCCAGGAATAAGTATCAAAGCCACTTGAGCCTTACAGAATTATAGTGTCTTCATAGCTGGGCAGTATATTTTTAGAGCAACTCTCTAAAGAATAGTGATTTAGTTCAGAACAGCCATAAAAAGCTCCACAGGTCTTCCCTTTTTGCCATTCTGCCAGATGTTAGTCTCTGCATTCTCACTGTGTAGGTGGATGAGAACCACAGGTAAAGAGCACTATATGGTTACTCGTGCAGAACTACAGTCAGTCCTGTGGTGCTATTTTTAAATCTTTAGTTTAAACACCCTTTAGGCTGATGTAACTGTTAATCTCATTAAGAATTCCTGTTTTTTTTTTTAAAGCAATTTAGCTTTGATATAGCTGAGGAAGCATCCAAAGTTTGCCTAGCACATCTTTTCACATATCAAGATTTTGATATGGGAACACTTGGATTAGCTTATGTTGGTTCTCCCAGAGCAAATAGTCATGGAGGTGTCTGTCCAAAGGGTAAGTTTTTCCATTTGTTACGCGAATATGATGCTGGAGTCATAGGGCAGTTAGTTTTGTATAACAAGCATTTTGTTTCTATTTCCTTTTTCCTTTAGCTTATTACAGTCCAGTTGGAAAGAAAAATATTTATTTGAATAGTGGTTTGACCAGTACAAAAAATTATGGGAAAACCATCCTTACAAAGGTATGTTCATTTATTAAAAAGATAGATTTGGTGTTTATCGTAGTGGAACAGAAGAGTATAATAGAGGAACAAGGGGAGAATAGAATAGACATTGGGTGAGAGTATTAGTATCTCCTTCACTGTTATTTGACTATGATGCTTAACTTGGTATAAGTATTCCCCCCCCACACACACTGGGCTGGACGCTTAAATCTGGGAACACGTCTTTATGCAGTTTTCTTATATTGTTTGATAGTTTTTTGTCCCTTTTTTATTCTCTCTGAACTCTATAGAATCAGTTATTTGATTTCCTAGAACAAGCGACTGATTTTTCTTAATATTTTCTCTGTTTTCCAATTATCTTTTTGTTCTGTTTTCTATCTAGACTATGGTCTCAAACTTATCTTCAGTCATTCTTTTGAATTTTTTATTCCTGCTGACATCTTTTTTTTGTTTTGAGTGTCCCTTTTATATATATATATATATATATATATATATATATATATACTTTCCTGTTCTTGTTACATGGTTGCAGTATTTTTTCCTTCTCTAACTCATATATTTTTTTTCCTCTTCCAAAATGTTGTTGACATCTGTTGTTTATTGTGGTCTTCTCGTCTATTCTTTGTTCTTGTTGGGTTAGAACCTTTTCTTTCCTATACCGTTTTAGTGGGATTTCATTAAGATGAATGTATGTAATGTTTAACTGGAAGCCTCCCATAATTGATTTTAACTCTCAAAAATAAAGAAGTTAAACAAAGGCCGTTAATTCAAGTATTGAGGGAAGAGTGGCAGTATTAGTGAGTGAAAGAAAAGTAAATCATTTTGGAAGTCAGAATGTGAGTTATAGAAGTAGGCAGTAGTTGTAATATGTATCTCTTAGTCTTTCTAAATCTGAAAAGTCTGCCACATAACAAAAAACCCAGTTCCCTGCCCTTGCCTCCCTACCAAAAAAGAAAGTGAAACATACTGAAAAGTTTTAGAGTTGAAGACTGAAGGACAGATAAAATGAAACTGCTGTGAGCATGTAGAAAGAATAGGACAGGAGAAAGAAAGGAACCAAGGAGATAAAATGAACATCGAGGAGTAAAAGTATTGACATTTCCTGGATGAAAAAAATGTAAAGTGAGACAAGAGAAGAAAAAGACAGTATTTTTTGGAAACCTTTTAATTTCCCAAATTATTTCTTTCATATGTTCTTTACATTTTGGTGTCACAACTTAATGGTTTGATTTCATGATGTATTTTCCTCTTCCAGAATTTTTCTCTTTGAAGTCATAAATAAAGCAGAAAACAAATTTTGTTTGTTTTTGAGATGTTTTTACAGCATCAAGTCTGTTAGAGAATTTTGTAATGAATTTTCCCAAGGCACAATTAGAAATTATTTTCTCCACATTATTCCTTTGGGATTTGAGTGCATTTTGACCTGAATAACAGTCCAACTGTTATTCTTTTTGGATTGGAGTACTCAAGGCCCTATTTAAGATAGCTTGGGCAAAGCATCTTAATTGACCAGAGAAGCTGATGGTTGGTTGGTTTTGGGAAATAATACTTTCTTTGTATGATCCTTAAGGAAGCTGACTTGGTTACAACTCATGAACTGGGACACAATTTTGGAGCGGAACATGATCCTGATGGTCTAGCAGAATGTGCCCCAAATGAGGATCAAGGAGGAAAGTATGTTATGTATCCCATCGCTGTGAGTGGAGATCATGAGAACAATAAGGTACTTTTTTAAGCTTCTTTATGTTAGGAAAGGGAAAAGAGGCTATGTTTGATTATAATGAAAGCTCGGTGAGTTTACCTGTTATGTTGGCTGAGAGAGAGAGGCCACATCTGAGCAACAGAAGAGCTTCCCTGGGGGTGACTCTTAGGCCTAATTTTTAGTAGCCTTAGCCTATCTTTTGTGGGAATAAGTTTCATATGGACAACCTCCAGGATTGGGGGCTCAGCCTGTTGCTTTGGTTGTCCCCACTGCTTGTGAGAATACCAAGAATTAAGAAGCTTATTTTCAACTCATTTCTGCCCACTCTTCTAACATGTCCAACTCCCTGTTGAACTCTTTTTTTTTAAGTTTGTCTCTCCATTTCTATACACGTACATGTTCATGTTCAGTGCTTTCGAATAGAATTTTTAACAGTGATAGAAATGTTCTGCATCTGCTCTGCCCAGTACAGTAGTCAGCACGCACTCATATGTGTCACTGAGCACTTGAAATGCAGCTTGAGATACTGAGAAACTGAATTTTAAATTTTATTTTATTTAAATGTATGGGGCTGAGAGAGGACACAGGAATTAACTATATAAGGGCTGGAGGAACTGGGGGATGAAAGTGTTCTAAATCCATTTCTTAGTGATAGTTGCACCATATGGAAAAGCTTCTAACAATTACTGAATTGTGCACTCGAAATGGGTGAATTTTATGATAGATAAAAAATATCTTTGTAAAGCTTTTCAAAAACACACATACAAGAAAGCCAGTTTGAGAGTAGAGAGAAATTGGTGAGGAAATAGATGAGATGGGTGATAGGTACATGGGGTTCTGTGATACCATCCTGACCACTTTATTTATGCTTCAAAATTTCCATAATAAAAAGTTGAAAATATGTGAGCAGGGAAAAAATATTAAACAGCTGCATATGGCTGGTGATTACCATTTTGGACAGTGCAGCTGTAGTTGATAGTTAATTGTTTCTTGGTTATAAGAATTTTGCCAGCACTTTAGAAGTAAATGTTTTACTTTTCAGATTGTCTTCAGTTAGCATATTGCTAACTTTTACTACTAATGCTACATTTCTTAACAAATGAAATCTCCCGGTGGGCTCTTCAAAACAGCTCTGTAAGAACTTGCTAATGAGAAAGGAGCCTGGGTTTACTTACTTACTTTGTCCTGAGCACATCAGATTTAGTGTACTTTATGTAGCAGTTGTTTACCCAAGTAGCAGTTTCCTTGGGAGAAGATAGGCATCCTCTAATCTCCTTTTTAAGTGAACCCCTTAATAACGATGTTTTTAAGGAGATAAAAAGGGCTCCAGGACAAAACTTCTCAACCTTTAGAGGAAGACAGACAATGCATGAGGATTGAGGAAGACAGACATGTCATGCCATGGTCGTGCCTAATTGTCAGCCATTGCAGTCAGTGAAAAGAAAGGAAGACTTAGAATCTGGTAGCGTTCACAACCTCTTAGTTGATGCCAGCCTGCTTGTCCTCTTGATGGAATTGGCTGGGATGTTTGTCTTAATATTTGCTTATCTCACCGTTGTGTGAGAAATTTTAGGCCCTTCACCAAATCCACATACACTTTTTAGCTTTCCGTGGAGGGAGGTACTCTATTTCATATGGTTGACATGTAGAGGTGACTACCTTCAGGGTGGTGTTGATTGTGGTTTTTTACATTGAGTTTGTCTCTAGAGAACAAGAAGAAACACTGCATGGTACTGGATTTCCGTTATTCTTGGTCACTTGTGGCTTTTTTTCTCTTAGATGTTTTCAAACTGCAGTAAACAGTCCATCTATAAGACCATTGAAAGTAAGTCCCAGGAGTGTTTCCAGGAACGCAGTAACAAAGTGTGTGGGAACTCCAGGGTGGATGAGGGGGAAGAATGCGATCCTGGCATCATGTACCTGAACAACGATACCTGCTGCAACAACGACTGTACTTTGAAACAAGGTGTTCGGTGCAGGTGAGAGATGTTAAAACAGTGAGTTTTGGCAATTAAATATTACAAGGTACCCAACAACAGATCAGAAATGTAGGAGCTTTATGATTAATTTGACCTTTTGTGTGTATGTTTGTGTTATATCCCTTTTGCTTTTATATAGCAAGGGCAATGCTTTCTGTAAAGCAGTTTGGCATTATGTCTCAAAATCCTTCAACTTGCATACTCTGATAAAAGTATGATATTTCCATTTTTATGTCCACTGAGAGACCAGTACTAGCATTAGTAGACCAATTCTTGGCTTAGAAGTGGATGGAGGAAACTTTGGGTTATGGTGAATAATTGAAATTCAACTGTATACATTACATATTAATATTGTAGATACTGATAGGGAATAGGGTTTTTGCTGGCGAGTTGTTAACCATGGATTGCTTCACAGGCCCGAGTTTCAATCTCTCTCTTTCTCTTTTAAATTGATGCATTAAATTAACAAAAACCAAGGACACCAAGATGTTTTAAAGATTAATCATTTTGGACACCCTCTGTATGCTTTTTCTCCTCTATTATAGAGTGGCACTGATGCTGCTTTATTCTGCAACATAGATAGTGTAGGTGTATGCGGTGGCTGCAACACCTAGGGAGCAGAGCTGCTGTGACTGTGCAGGAATGGGTGACTCAGCCAGGAGGTCTTCCCCTGTGATCTTCAGGCCACTGTAACATGACCTAGGTGTTAGATGGGGTTATCATTTGGATTGAACTTACCCTCTCTGCTCTTCCTCAGTGACAGGAACAGTCCTTGCTGTAAAAACTGTCAGTTTGAGACTGCCCAAAAGAAGTGCCAAGAGGCTATTAATGCTACTTGCAAAGGCGTGTCTTACTGCACAGGTATGTACTCTTGTTGGTTTTCTTGGAATACTTTGGTTCAGATTTGTGTGAATGGGTGTTTAATAAACGGGTTTATATTTAGTTCACATGAATGCAGCCTTTTTTAAATATTTTATTTTAAACATAGCAACATACTAACACGAACATTCTTACTATAAGATCATTCCATTCTTGGCATATAATCAATAACTCACAATATCATCACATAGTTGTATACCTCTCAGAACATTTGCATCAATCTAGAAAAAGAAATAAGAAAAAAGAAAATTTGTACATACTGTACTGCCTCCCGCTCCCCCTCTCCAATCACCAGGATTTCAATCTACTAAATTTATTTTTACATTTGTTTCCCCTACTATTTATTTGTTTTTAATCCATATATTTCACTCATCTGTCGATAAGGTAGATAAAAGGAGCATCAGACACAAGGTTTTCACATTCACACAGTTACTTTGCGAAAACTGTATCATTATATAATCATCTTCAAGAAACATGGCTACTGGAGCACAGCTCTACATTTTCAGGCAGTTCCCTCCAGCTTCTCCATTACATCTTAACTAAACAGGTGATATCTATTTAATGCCTAAGAATAACCTCCAGGATAACCTCGCGACTCTGTTTGGAATTTCTCAGCCATTGACACTTTATTTTGTCTTATATTATTCTTCTCCCTTTTGGTTGAGAAGGTTTTCTCAATCTCTTGATTCTGAGTCCCAGCTCATTCTAGGGTTTCTGTCCCATGTTACCAGGAAGGTCCACACCCCTAGGAGCCATGTAGAGAGGGGGAGGGCGTGAGTTTGCTTGTCGTGTTGGCTGGGAGAGAGAGGCCACATCTGAGCAACAGAAGAGGTTCTCTGGGGGTGACTCTTAGGCCTAATTTTTTTTTTTTTTTTTTTTTACATGGGCAGGCACCAGAAATCGAACCTGGGTCCTCTGGCATGGCAGGCAAGCATCCTTGCCTGCTGAGCCACCGTGGCCCGCCCTAGGCCTAATTTTAAGTAGGCTTAACCTATCCTTTGCAGGGATAAATTTCATATGAGCAAACTCCCAGAATGAGGGCTCAGCCTATTGCTTTGGTTGTGCCCACTGCTTGTGAGAATATCAGAAATTCTCCACTTGGGGAAGTTGAATTTTCCCCCTTTCTTGCCACTCCCCCAAGGGGATTTTGCAAATACTTTTCCATTCACTGTTCATATCACTCAGATTTATTGGCGCATCACTCTGGACAAACCTACAAAATTTCATGCCCTACTGAAGGTTCCATGTACTTATGGTGTTCAGTTAAGCTGTCCACATAAGTTATATTAGGAAATACACTTGTCAAAATATAAATTTTGTACCAAATAAATATATTTTGCTTTAGTCTCACACATAAGTTAAATTTTTAAGATATGAATTACCATCTATTTTCGACATCATGCAGTATTGACATTCCTTTGTTCTTCCTCATGCAAAAACATTTTTCATTTTGTACATTTAGTCACTATCATTATTTTTCTAGTTTGCTAGCTGCCGGAATGCAATATACCAGAAACGGAATGGCTTTTAACAAGGGGAATTTAATGAGTTGCTAGTTTACAGTTCTAAGGCCGAGAAAATGTCCCAATTAAAACAAGTCTAAAGAAATGTCCAATCAAAGGCATCTAGGGAAAGTTACCTTGGTTCAAGAAGGCCGATGAAGTTCAGGGTTTCTCTCTCAAGTGAGATGGCACATGGCAAACACGGCATCATCTGCTAGCTTTCTCTCCTGGCTTCCTATTTCATGAAGCTCCCCGGGAGGCATTTTCCTTCTTCATCTCCAAAGGTCACTGGCTGGTGGACTCTCTGCTTCGTGGTACTACAGCATTCTCTGCCCTCTCTGAGTCTCTCTGAATCTCTCATTCTTCCAAAATGTTTCCTCTTTTATAGGACTTCAGAAACTGATCAAAACCCACTCAAATGGGTGGAGACATGTCATCCCCTAATCCAGTTTAACAACCATTCTTAACTAAATCACATCAACCAGGGAGATGATCTCATTACAGTTTCAAATATACAGTATTGAATAGGGATCATTCTACCTTTAAGAAATGGGATTTATATTAAAACATGGCTTTTCTTAGGGGGCATACTTCTTTCAAACCAGCACAATTATGTACTCCAGACATTCCTAAATTATACCATCTCAGTCTTTATCATATATCTTTCCTTCTGATTTAGTTTTTGCCCCCAGGCTTCCTCACTCTATCATTCTCACATTCGGCTTCATTCAGTGTTTTAACATTAGTGTATTACAGTTAAGTAGTATTGTGCTATCTATTTCTGAATTTTTACAGTCAGTCCTGTTGCATAATCTGTATCCCTTCAGCTCCAGTTACCCAATATCTACCTTATATCTATCACCTGCTGGTCTCTGTTCTTAATTCAACTTCTCCAAGTTCATTTACTAATGTTAGTTCATATCAGTGAGACCGTACAGGATTTGTCCTTTTGTTTCTAACTAATTTCACTCAGCAAAATGTCCTTAAGGTCCATCGAAGGTGTTACATACTTCATAACTTTATTCTGTCTTACAGCTGCATAATATCCCATCATTTGTATGTACCATAGGTTATTTAGCCACTTGTCTATTGATGGACATTTTGGCTGTTTTCATCTCTTGGCAATTGTAAATAATGCTGCTGTAAAAACATTGGTGTGCAAATGTCCGTTTGTGACCTTGCTGTCATGTCCTCTGATAAGATACCTAGCAGTGGTATTGCTGGGTCATATGGCAGTTCTATGCTTAGCTTCCTGAAGAACCGCCACACTGCCTTCCACGGCAGTTGTACTGTTTGACATTCCACCCAAGGGTGGATAAGTGTGCCTCTTTCTCCACATCCTCTCTAGCACATGTCGTTTTCTGTTTTATTGATAATGGCTATTCTGCTGGATGTGAGATGATACCTCATTGTGGTTTTGATTTGCATTTCCCTAATAGCCAGGGAAGTTGAGCATCTTTTCATGTGCCTTTTGGCATTTGTATTTCCTCTTCTGAGAAGTGTCTGCTCATGTCTTTTGACAATTTTGTAATTGGGCTGTCTGTCTTTTTGTTGTTGAGTTGAACAATCTCTTTATATATTCTGGATACTAGACCTTTATCTGATATATTGTTTCCAAATATTGTCTCCCATTGTGTAGGCTGTCTTTTACTTTCTTGACGAAGTTCTTTGATGCACAGAAGTGTTTAATTTTGAGGAGTTCCTGCTTCTTCAGTGCTCGTGCTTTGGGTGTAAGGTCTAGGAAACCGCCTCCTATTATAAGATTTATAAGATATTTCCCTACATTTTCTTCTGAAAGTTTTATGGTCTTAGATCTGATGTTTAGGTCTTTGATCCATAGGGAGTTAATTTTTGTATAGGGTGTGAGATATGGATCCTCTTTCGTTCTTTTCAGTGGGAATATCCAGTTCTCTAGGAACCACTTATTGAAGAGACTGTTCTGTCCCAGGTGAGTTGGCTTGACTGCCTTATCAAATATCAATTGTCCATAGACGAGAAGGTCTATATCTGAACACTCTATTCAATTCCATTGGTCAGTATATCTGTCTTTATGCCAATACCATGCTGTTTCGACCTCTGTAGTTTGTAATATGCGTTAAAGTCAGGTAGGGTGAGACCTCTGACTTCATTTTTCTTTCTCAGGGTATTTTTAGCTATTCGGGGCCCCCTACCTTTCCAGATAAATTTGTTTATTGGTTTTTCTGTTTCTGAAAAGTAAGTTTTTTGGGATTTTCATTAGTATTGCATTGAATCTGTAAATCAATTTAGGTAGAACTGACATTTTAACTATATTTGTTCTTCCGGTCTATGAACATAGTATGCCCTTCCATTTATTTAGTTTTTCTGTGAATAGGTCTTTTGTCTCTTTAGTTAAATTTATTCCTAAATATTTTATTCTTTTGGTTGCAATTGTAAATGGAATTCTTTTCTTGAGTTCCCCCTCAGAATGTTCATTACTAGTGTATAGAAACACTACAGATTTTTAAGTGGATCTGGTAACCTGCCACTTGGCTGTACTCATTTATCAGCTCTAGTAGTTTTGCTGTGCATTTTTGGGGGGTTTTCGACATATAGTATCATATCATCTGTAAACAGTAAGCGTTTTACTTCTTCCTTTCCAATTTTGATGCCTTGTATTTCTTTTTCTTGTCTAATTACTTTGGCTAGAACTTCCAATACAGTGTTGAATAACAATGGTGATAGTGGACATCCTTGTCTTGTTCCTGATCTTAGGGGGAAAAGTTTTCAGTTTTTCCCCATTGAGGGTAATGTGAGCTGTGGGTTTTTCATATATTCCCTTTATCATGTTAAGGAAGTTCCCTTCTCTCCTTATCCTTTAAAGTGTTTTCAACAAGAAGGGATGTTGAATTTTGTTAAATGCCTTTTCTGCATCAATTGAGATGATCATGTGGTTTTTCTGCTTTGATTTGTTGATATGGTATATTACATTAATTGATTTTCTTATGTTGAACCATCCTTGCATACCTGAAATGACTCCTCCTCGGTTGTGGTGCATAATTCTTTTAATGTGCTGCTGGATTCGATTTGCAAGAATTTTGTTGAGGATTTTTGCATCTATATTCATTAGAGATATTGGTCTGTAGTTTTCTTTTCTTGTAATATCTTTGTCTGGCTTTGGATGAAGGTGATAGTGGCCTCCTAGAATGAGGTAGGTAGCTTTCCCTCCTCTTCAGTTTTTTTGAAGAGATTGAGCAGGATTGGTACTAATACTTTCTTGAATGTTTGGTAGAATTCACATTTGAAGCGATCTGGTCCTGGTCTTTTCTTTTTGGTGAGCTTCTTAATGACTGATTCAACTTCTTTACTTGTGATTGGTTTGTTGAGGTCGTCTATTTCTTCTTGAATCAGTTCTTCTTGAGTCAGTGTTGATTGTTCATGCCTTTCTAGGATGTTGCCCATTTCATCTACATTGTCAAGTTTATTAGCGTAAAGTTGTTCCTAGTATCCTCTGAATACTTCCTTTATTTCTGCAAGGTCAGTGGTTATGTCTCCTCTTCCATTTCTGATTTTATTTATTTGCATCCTCTCTCTTCTTTTTTTTTTTTTTGTCAACCTCGCTAAGGCCTCATCAATCTTATTGATTTTCTCCTAGAACTGATTTCTGGTTTTGTTGATTTTCTTGATTGTTTTCATCTTCTCAGTTTCATTGATTTTGATTCTAATCTTCATTATTTCTTTCCTTTTGCTTGCTTTGGGGTTAGTTTGCTGTTCTTTCTCTAGTTCTCCAAGTGGATAGTTAATTCCTCAGTTTTTGCTCTTCTTTTTTAGTATAGGTATTTAGGGCAATAAATTTCCCTCTCAGCACTGCCTTTGCTGCACCCCATAGGTTTTGATGTGTTGTCTTTTCATTTTCATTTGTCTCAAGATGTTTACTGATTTCTCTTGTAATTCCTTCCTTGACCCACCAGTTCTTTAAGAGTATTTGTTGGACCTCCATAAGCTTGTGAATTTTCTGGCATTCTGCCTATTATTGATTTCCAGCTTCATTCCTTTATGATCTGAGAAAGTGTTTTGTATGATTTCAGTCTTTTTAAATTTATTGAGACTTGCTCTGTGACCCAGCATATCCTTGAGAATAATCTATAAGCACTTGAGAAAAAGGTGTATCCTGCTGTTGTAGGGTGTAATGTTATATACATGTCTGTTAAGTCTAGTTCATTTTTTATATTATTCAAATTCTCTGTTTCTTTACTGATCCTCTGTCTAGATGCTCTTGTCCATTGATGAGAGTGGAGAATTGAAATCTCCAACTATTATGGCAGATGTTTCTATTTCTCTTTTCAGTGTTTGCCTCATGTATTTTGGAGGATTCTGGCTTGGTGCATAAATATTTATGATTGTTATGTCTTCTTATTGAATTGTTCCTTTTACTAATACATAGTGTCTGTTCTAGTTTGCTAGCTGCTGGAGTGCAACACACCAGAGACGGATTGGCTTTCAATAAAAGGGGATTTATTTAGTTAATGTATAGTTCTTCAGGGGAAAGGCAGCTAACTTTCAACTGAGGTTCTTTCTTACGTGGGAAGGCACAGGATGGTCTCTGTTGGCCTTCTCTCCAGGTCTTTGGGTTCCAGCAACTTTCCCCAGGGTGATTTCTTTCTGCCTCTCCAAAGACCTGGGCTGAGCTGCAAGTGCTGAGATGAGGTATGCTAGCTGCTTGGGCTGTGCTACGTTGTGCTCTCTTATTTAAGAACCAGCCAATTAAGTCAAACGTAATTCATTGCAGCTGGCATGCCTCCTAGCCGACTGCAGATGTAAATTAGCAACAGATGACGTTCACATACCATTAGCTCATGTCCACAGCAACAGAACTAGGTGTCTTCACCTGGCCAAGTTGACAACTGAATCTAACTACCACAGTGTCCTTTGTCTCTTTTAACTGTTTTACATTTGAAGTCTAATTTGTTGGCTTTAGTATAGCTACTCCTGCTCTTTAATGATTGTTATTTTTCTGAAATATCTTTTCCCAACTTTCACTTTCAATCTATGTTTATCCTTGGGTCTAAGATGCATTTCCTATAGACAGCATATAGATGGGTCCTGTTTTTTAATCCATTCTGCCAGTCTATGTCTTTTGATTGGGGAGTTTAATCCATTAACATTTAGTGTAATTACTGTATGGGCAGTACTTTCTTCTACCATTTTGCCTTTTGATTATTATATGAATATCTAATTTTTCTTCTTTTTACCTTTACTGATAGTCTTCATTTCTACACTGTTCTCCATACTTCTCTCCTGTCTTTTCCTATCTGTCTCTAGTGCTCGCTTTGGTATTTCTTACAGAGCTTGTCTGTTGGCCACAAATTCTCCCAGTGATTTTTTTGTCTGAAAATGTTTTAATTTCCCCCTCAGTTTTGAAGGGCAGTTTTGCTGGATATAGAATTCTTGGTTGGCAGTTTTTCTCTTTTAGTAATTTAACTATATCATCCCACTGTCTTCTCGCCTCCATGGTTTCTGCTGAGAAATCTACGCATAGTCTTATTGGACTTACCTTGTATGTGATGGATTGCTTTTCCCTTGCTGCTTTCAACATTCTCTCTTTGTCTTTGACATCTCACATTCTGAGTAGTAAGTGTCTTGGAGTACGTCTACTTGGATGTATTCTGTTTGGGATATGCTGCCCTTTTTGTATCTGTAATTTTAAATCTTTCATAAGAGTTGGGACATTTTCAGTGATAATTTCCTCCACTAGTTTTTCTCCTTCTTTTCCCTTCTCTTCTCCTTCTGGAATGTTTACAACACGTATATTTAGTGCATTTCATGTTGTCATTCAGTTCCCTGAGTCCCTGCTTATATTTTTCCATTCTTTTCCCTATATTTTCGCTTGTTGGATTTCAGCTCTCCCATCCTCCAGTTTACTAGTCTTGTCTTCTGCCTCTTGAAATCTAACATTGTAGGTTTCCATTTTTTTTAATCATCTCTTCTACTCAGCCTTTCATTCCCATACGTTCTGTGATCTGTTTTTTCAAACTTTCGTTTTCTTCTTTTTGTTCATTCCTTGCCTTCTTTATATCTTCTGTCAGTTCATTGATTTGATTTTTGATGAGGTTTTCCTTGTCAGTTCAAACATGCTGAATTGTTTCAACTCTTGTATCTCATTTGAATTGTTGGTTTGTTCCTTTGACTGGGCCATATCTTCAGTTTTCCTATTATGAATTGTTATTTTTTGCTGACATCTAGGTATTTCGTTTCCTTAATTAGTTTATTCTGGAGATTGTTTTCACTTTTTTTAAGTAGGATTTTCTTGCTCGTTTTCTTTGTTGTCTATCTGTTCTTTGACATTCAGTTCAGCTTATTCTAGGTCTCTTGCTTAAGTTTGGTTTAATAGATCAGAATTTTTTAGTTCTTATTTTCTTATTTCTTGCCCTGCCTGTATGGTGCCTTTTTTCCCTGCCTCAGAAGGGTCTACTTAGGTATTATAGACCCCAGCCATATTTTCCCAGACTAGACTGGCCTCCTCTCAGGAGGAAAAAGAGCCACCCAGGTCAGTTTTCCCTAAGGGTGACACCTGGCAGGTTGGAAGGTTCTTCTATGAAGCCTCTGGACTCTTTTTCCTGTCATGCCCAGTATGTCATGTTGGACTGCCTGTGGGTCCCTTCAGCATAAGGTGATGTGGTACCTTTAACTTCTGCAGACTCTCCCTGCTGGGAGCATGGTTGAGACAGAGAAGAGGTTATAGGCTGGCTTCAATTGCTTCAGTTTACCAGTCCCTGGACTCTGAATTCCTTGAGGGAGGGATTCCACCTGAGCTGGGCCCCACCCCTCTCCTGGGGAAGGCACAGACTCCAGACAAACACTCAGACAAGCTTAATTCTGCATATGCCTGGGGTGGTTTGAGTCTGAGAAGTCCTGCAGTTGTATCCAAAGAATAGTCAAGCCCTAGAAACAGAGCTACAAAAAAGAAAAAGAAAAATCCTTTTTGGAGCAGGACCCCCTGTTTCTCAGGTTTGCAAATCAAGAGCTTAAGTTGGTATGTTCCTCTTTGTATCTCCAGGTCCTATGTGCCCCCCTTTTTCCTTCAGGGCCCAGACTGTTTCAAGTATTATGTGCTATCGGATCCCAAACAAAAAAACTGCTGTTTTTTTTTTTTTTTCTTTTTTCTTTTTCTGTCAGCCCTGCTTTCTCTGCGTTGGGGCAAAAACCAGTAACCTTAGCTTTTACTCGCGTTTCAGCTGAGCTGGGGGCCTATTTTTAGTAGGTAGAATTTGTTAATTAATTCCACAATTGGAGCTTGGTTGTTCTCAATCCCTGCTTCTGGTAAAGTCTCTTTCCTTTCCCCTCTGGGAAGCAGCCTATTGGGGAGAGGCACCAGTTGCCACAGCTTGGGAAGCTCATGGTTCTGGGTGATCCCACACCTGGTCCAGACTGGGATACACTGTGTGTCCGGTCACTGATGTGGCCCCAGCAGTTGTTCTGTACTGTTCCTGGCTATTTACTAGCTGCTCTGGAAGACGAATTAAATCCTACTCCTTACTGAGCCACCATCTTGGCCTTCAGCCTTTTTTTTTTAAAAACTTAACTGAGGAGATTTGAGTTGCTTATAGTTATTTTGTGACAAACTATTGTCATTGGTCTGTGATAGACTCCTTTATAATTTCATTTCTGTTCATTGTTTCCCTTTCATTTGTCATTATCACTTCTGTTTTCCTTCCTCTCATAGATATCCATTCTAATATACTTAATATTTCCTGGATATGTATAATCTTTAAAAGATTATAATGTAGTGTTATTTTGTATATGAATATGTTTTTACTGTACCAAAACGGCATGCTACCATTGTACCTTTTTTTTATTAATTAAAAAAAGAATTAACAAAACAATTAGAAATCATTCCAATCTACATGTACAATCAGTAATTCTTAATAACATCACATAGTTGCATATTCATCATTTCTTAGTACATTTGCATCGATTTAGAAAAAGAAATAAAAAGACAACAGAATAAGAATTAAAACAATAATAGAAAGAAAAACAAAAACAAAAACAAAAACAAAAAACCTATACCTCACATGCAGCTTCATTCAGTGTTTTAACATAATTGCATTACAATTGGGTAGTATTGTGCTGTCCATTTCTGAGTTTTTATATCCAGTCCCGTTGTACAGTCTGTATCCCTTCAGCTGCAATTATCCCTTCTCTCTTTTTTTTTTTTTAATTAACGGAAAAAAAGAAATTAACCCAACATTTAGAGATCATACCATTCTACATATGCAATCATTAATTCTTAACATCATCACATAGATGCATGATCATCATTTCTTAGTACATATGCATTAGTTTAGAAGAACTAGCAACATAACCGAAAAAGATATAGAATGTTAATATAGAGAAAAAAATAAAAGTAATAATAGTAAAATCAAAACAAAACAAAACAAAACAAAACAAAAACCTATAGCTCAGATGCAGCTTCATTCAGTGTTTTAACATGATTACTTTACGATTAGGTATTATTGTGCTGTCCATTTTTGAGTTTTTGTATCTAGTCCTGTTACACCGTCTGTATCCCTTCAACTCCAATTGGCCATTATCTTACCCTGTTTCTACCTCCTGCTGGACTCTGTTATCAAGGACATATTCCAAATTTATTCTCGAATGTCTGTTCACATCAGTGGGACCATACAGTATTTGTCCTTTAGTTTTTGGCTAGACTCACTCAGCATAATGTTCTCTAGGTCCATCCATGTTATTACATGCTTCATAAGTTTATCCTGTCTTAAAGCTGCATAGTATTCCATCGTATGTATATACCACAGTTTGTTTAGCCACTCTTCTGTTGATGGAGATTTCGGCTGTTTCCATCTCTTTGCAATTGTAAATAACGCTGCTATAAACATTGGTGTGCAAATGTCCGTTTGTGTCTTTGCCCTTAAGTCCTTTGAGTAGATACCTAGCAATGGTATTGCTGGGTCGTATGGCAATTCTATATTCAGTTTTTTGAGGAACCGCCAAACTGCCTTCCACAGTGGTTGCACCATTTGACATTCCCACCAACAGTGGATAAGTGTGCCTCTTTCTCCGCATCCTCTCCAGCACTTGTCATTTTCTGTTTTGTTGATAATGGCCATTCTGGTGGGTGTGAGATGATATCTCATTGTGGTTTTGATTTGCATTTCTCTAATGGCCAAGGACATTGAGCATCTCTTCATGTGCCTTTTGGCCATTTGTATTTCCTCTTCTGATAGGTGTCTGTTCAAGTCTTTTTCCCATTTTGTAATTGGGTTGGCTGTCTTTTTGTTGTTGAGATGAACAATCTCTTTATAAATTCTGGATACTAGACCTTTATCTGATATATCATTTCCAAATATTGTCTCCCATTGTGAAGGCTGTCTTTCTACTTTCTTGATGAAGTTCTTTGATGCACAAAAGTGTTTAATTTTGAGGAGTTCCCATTTATTTATTTCCTTCTTCAGTGCTCTTGCTTTAGGTTTAAGGTCCATAAAACCGCCTCCAGTTGTAAGATCCATAAGATATCTCCCAACATTTTCCTCTAACTGTTTTATGGTCTTAGACCTAATGTTTAGATATTTGATCCATTTTGAGTTAACTTTTGTATAGGGTGTGAGAGATGGGTCTTCTTTCATTCTTTTGCATATGGATATCCAGTTCTCTAGGCACCATTTATTGAAGAGACTGCTCTGTCCCAGGTGAGTTGGCTTGACTGCCTTATCAAAGATCAAATGTCCATAGATGAGAGGGTCTATATCTGAGCACTCTATTCGATTCCATTGGTTGATATATCTATCTTTATGCCAATACCATGCTGTTTTGACCACTGTGGCTTCGTAATATGCCTTAAAGTCAGGCAGCGCGAGACCTCCAGCTTTGTTTTTTTTTCCTCAAGATGTTTTTAGAAATTCGGGGCACCCTGCCCTTCCAGATAAATTTGCTTATTGGTTTTTCTATTTCTGAAAAATAAGTTGTTGGGATTTTGATTGGTATTGCATTGAATCTGTAAATCAATTTAGGTAGGATTGACATCCTAACTATATTTAGTCTTCCAATCCATGAACACGGTATGCCCTTCCATCTATTTAGGTCTTCTGTGATTTCTTTTAGCAGTTTTTTGTAGTTTTCTTTATATAGGTTTTTTGTCTCTTTAGTTAAATTTATTCCTAGGTATTTTATTCTTTTAGTTGCAATTGTAAATGGGATTCGTTTCTTGATTTCCCCCTCAGCTTGTTCATTACTAGTGTATAGAAATGCTACAGATTTTTGAACGTTGATCTTGTAACCTGCTACTTTGCTGTACTCATTTATTAGCTCTAGTAGTTTTGTTGTGGATTTTTCCGGGTTTTCGACGTATAGTATCATACCATCTGCAAACAGTGATAGTTTTACTTCTTCCTTTCCAATTTTGATGCCTTGTATTTCTTTTTCTTGTCTAATTGCTCTGGCTAGAACCTCCAACACAATGTTGAATAATAGTGGTGATAGTGGACATCCTTGTCTTGTTCCTGATCTTAGGGGGAAAGTTTTCAATTTTTCCCCATTGAGGATGATATTAGCTGTGGGTTTTTCATATATTCCCTCTATCATTTTAAGGAAGTTCCCTTGTATTCCTATCTTTTGAAGTGTTTTCAACAGGAAAGGATGTTGAATCTTGTCGAATGCCTTCTCTGCATCAATTGAGATGATCATGTGATTTTTCTGCTTTGATTTGTTGATATGGTGTATTACATTAATTGATTTTCTTATGTTGAACCATCCTTGCATACCTGGGATGAATCCTACTTGGTCATGATGAATAATTCTTTTAATGTGTTGTTGGATACGATTTGCTAGAATTTTATTGAGGATTTTTGCATCTGTATTCATTAGAGAGATTGGTCTGTAGTTTTCTTTTTTTGTAATATCTTTGCCTGGTTTTGGTATGAGGGTGATGTTGGCTTCATAGAATGAATTAGGCAGTTTTCCCTCCACTTCGATTTTTTTGAAGAGTTTGAGGAGAATTGGTACTAATTCTTTCTGGAACGTTTGGTAGAATTCACTTGTGAAGCCATCTGGTCCTGGACTTTTCTTTTTAGGAAGCTTTTGAATGACTAATTCAATTTCTTTACTTGTGATTGATTTGTTGAGGTCATCTATGTCTTCTTGAGTCAAAGTTGGTTGTTCATGTCTTTCCAGGAACCCGTCCATTTCATCTAAATTGTTGTATTTATTAGCGTAAAGTTGTTCATAGTATCCTGTTATTACCTCCTTTATTTCTGTGAGGTCAGTAGTTATGTCTCCTCTTCCATTTCTGATTTTATTTATTTGCATCCTCTCTCTTCTTCTTTTTGTCAATCTTGCTAAGGGCCCATCAGTCTTATTGATTTTCTCATAGAACCAACTTCTGGTCTTATTGATTTTCTCTACTGTTTTCATATTTTCAATTTCATTTATTTCTGCTCTGATCTTTGTTATTTCTTTCCTTTTGCTTGCTTTGGGATTAGTTTGCTGTTCTTTCTCCAGTTCTTCCAATTGAACAGTTAATTCCTGCATTTTTGCCTTTTCTTCTTTTCTGATATAGGCGTTTAGAGCAATAAATTTCCCTCTTAGCACTGCCTTTGCTGCATCCCATAAGTTTTGATATGTTGTGTTTTCATTTTCATTTGCCTCGAGGTATTTACTAATTTCTCTTGCAATTTCTTCTTTGACCCACTCGTTGTTTAAGAGTGTGTTGTTTAGCCTCCAGGTATTTGTGAATTTTCTGGCATTCCGCCTGTTATTGATTTCCAACTTTATTCCTTTATGATCCGAGAAAGTGTTGTGTATGATTTCAATCTTTTTAAATTTGTTAAGACTTGCTTTGTGACCCCGCATATGGTCTATCTTTGAGAATGATCCATGAGCACTTGAGAAAAAGGTGTATCCTGCTGTTGTGGGATGTAATGTCCTATAAATGTCTGTTAAGTCTAGCTCCTTTATAGTAATATTCAGATTCTCTATTTCTTTTGATCCTCTGTCTAGATGTTCTGTCCATTGATGAGAGTGGGGAATTGAAGTCTCCAACTATTATCGTATTTGTGTCTATTTCCCTTTTCAGTGTTTGCAGTGTATTCCTCACGTATTTGGGGGCATTCTGGTTCGGTGCATAAGTATTTATGATTGTTATGTCTTCTTGTTTGATTGTTCCTTTTATTAGTATATAGTGTCCTTCTTTGTCTCTTTTAACTGTTTTACATTTGAAGTCTAACTTGTTGGATATTAGTGTAGCCACTCCTGCTATTTTCTGGTTGTTATTTGCATGAAATATCTTTTCCCAACCTTTCACTTTCAGCCTATCTTTGGGTCTAAGATGTGTTTCCTGTAGACAGCATATAAAAGGATCCTGTTTTTTAATCCATTCTGCCAATCTATGTCTTTTGATTGGGGAATTCAGTCCATTGACATTTAGTGTTATTACTGTTTGGATAATATTTTCCCTTGCCATTTTGCCTTTTGTATTATATATATCATATCTGACTTTCCTTCTTTCTACACTCTTCTCCATACCTCTCTCTTCTGTCTTTTCGGTTCTGACTCTAGTGCTCCCTTTAGTATTTCTTGCAGAGCTGGTCTCTTGGTCACAAATTCTCTCAGTGACTTTTTGTCTGAGAATGTTTTAATTTCTCCCTCATTTTTGAAGGACAATTTTGCTGGATATAGGAGTCTTGGTTGGCAGTTTTTCTCTTTTAGTAATTTAAATATATCATCCCACTGTCTTCTAGCCTCCATGGTTTCTGCTGAGAAATCTACACATAGTCTTATTGGGTTTCCCTTGTATGTGATGGATTGTTTTTCTCTTGCTGCTTTCAAGATCCTCTCTTTCTCTTTGACCTCTGACATTCTAACTAGTAAGTGTCTTGGAGAACGCCTATTTGGGTCTAATCTCTTTGGGGTACGCTGCACTTCTTGGATCTGTAATTTTAGGTCTTTCATAAGAGTTGGGAAATTTTCAGTGATAATTTCTTCCATTAGTTTTTCTCCTCCTTTTCCCTTCTCTTCTCCTTCTGGGACACCCACAACACGTATATTTGTGCGGTTCATATTGTCCTTGAGTTCCCTGATACCCTGTTCAAATTTTTCCATTCTTTTCCCGATAGTTTCTGTTTCTTTTTGGAATTCAGATGTTCCATCCTCCAAATCACTAATTCTATCTTCTGTCTCTTTGAATCTATCATTGTAGGTATCCATTGTTTTTTCTATCTTTTCTACTTTGTCCTTCACTTCCATAAGTTCTGTGATTTGTTTTTTCAGTTTTTCTATTTCTTCTTTATGTTCAGCCCATGTCTTCTTCATGTCCTCCCTCAATGTATCGATTTCGTTTTTGAAGAGGTTTTCCATTTCTGTTCGTATATTTAGCATTAGTTGTCTCAGCTCCTGTATCTCATTTGAACTATTGGTTTGTTCCTTTGACTCGGCCATATTTTCAATTATTTGAGCGTGATCCGTTATCTTCTGTTGGCGTCTGCGCATTTAGACAGATTTCCCTGGGTATTGGATCCAAAAGTTTGGAAGAGTTTCCTGTGAAATCTCTGGGTTCTGTTTTTCTTATCCTGCCCAGTAGGTGGCGCTCGTGGCACACGTTTGTCTGCGGGTCCCACCAGTAAAAGGTGCTGTGGGACCTTAAACTTTGGAAAACTCTCGCCGTCCAGGGGGTTCGCTAGCCGAAGCGGCTTGAGCCGGCCCGGGGTCCGAACGCAGGGAGGGTTATTGGTCGCCGCAGCCCGTGAAAGAGCCCGTCCGAATTTCCTAGTCGGCCCTGGTCGACAAGCGTGGCGGGAGGGCGCCAGCGGCAGCAGCCCGCCTGAGAGAGTGCACGTTCCCCGGGAGTCACGGGTTTGGAAGGGGCCTCCCCCACCCGTCACCGTTCTCCGCAGCCTGGGGATTTCTGATCCAATTCTCTCAGTTGGTCCGGGGGGGCTGCGCTTGGTGTGGGCGCCTGCCGCCTTGGTTTCAGGGGACCGCCTCTCCAATTCTCCCAGCTGGCCCGGGAAGGGGGAAGGGAGTAACTCCGGCCGCTTGCCACCCCGCCCGGTGAGGCCCGCGCGCCTCGGCGTTCTCACCCGAGCTGCTTCTCTCAGCCAGCCAGCCGTTCCAGGATGGGGTAAGCTGTCTTTTTTATCTCTGTTGTGGCTTTGGGCGCTTTCTGTATCATTTCTACTCCCCTAGTAGCTGTCCTGGAGAAGAAACTAAGATCCGCGTGTCTTACTAAGCCGCCATCTTCCAGGAATTCACCATTGTACCTTTGATCTACTTTTTTTTAAACTCCGTTTCATGCTTGTAAGAATTGTCTGTATTGTGGTATGAATCTTTATCTTTACATCTAGATATAGATATGTCTATTTCCCAAATGATAGATATTTTACTTGCTTTCATCTCCTTGATACTACAAGTAGAACTATAATAAGCATCCTCATACATCTCCTTTATATATGTGTGTAAGAGTTTCTTTAACTGTGTACTCAGGAGCAAAATTGCTTAGATTGACAAATCCGTCTTTAGAAAAGCATTACTGGTTTGTCAGTGCCTGAGGGTGTCCTATATCCTGCTTGGTGTTACCTTGCTATCTTATTTTTTGCCAGTCCAATGAGTTATTCAGCTTTCTCTTTCTGTGAATAACCAGTTCATAAATTTGGACCTTTCTGTTTTTCCATTGGCTTTCATAGCTTTTTGGGGTATATTGATTTGGAAGTGTTCTTGTATAAAATCTGTTTTTTTTTTCATGGGCAGGCACTGGGAAGTGAACATAGTAGGTAAGAACTCTGCCATTGTACCACCATCGCCCACCCATGATTGGTTTTAAACAGTGCAAAGATCTTCCTCCTATCCATTGTCCTTGGAATAATAAATAAGTAAAATGAAGGATTTCTTTTTATATTCTGGATATTAAACCTTTATCAGATATGTGATTTCCAAATGTTTTCTCCCATTGTGTAGGCTGTCTTTTCCCCTTTTTGAAAAAGTCCTTTGAAGTACAAAAGTTTTTAATTTTGAGAAGGCCCCATTTATCTATTTTTTCTTCCATTGTTTTTGCTTTTGTTGTAAAGTCTAAGAGACCATTGCCTACCCAAGATCTTGAAGATGCATCCCTACATTTCTTTCTAGGAGTTTTATGGTTCTAATATTTAGGTTTTTGATCCATTTTGAGTTAAGTTTTATATAGAGTGTGAGGTAGGGGACCTCTGTCATTCTTTTGGATATGGATATCCATTTCTCCCAGCACCATTTGTTGAAGAGACTGTTCTGTCCTAGTTGAGTGGAACTGGCAACCTTGCCAAGTATCAACTAACCAAAGACGTGAGAATCTGTTTCTGAACTCTTCATTTGATTCCATTGGTCCAGATATCTTTCTGCCTGTACCATACTGTTTTGACCATTGTAGCCTTGTAACATGCTTTGAAGTTAGGACGTGTGAATCTTCCAACTTTGTTCTTTTTCAAGGATTTTTTTCTGTTTGGGACCCTTTACCCTTCCAAATAAATTTGATAGTTCTCTTTTCCATTTCTTCGAACTAGGCTGTTGTAATCTTGGTGGGGTTGCATTGAATCTATAAATCACTTTGGGTAGAATTGACATGTTAGTGTTATTTAGCTTTTGAAACCATGAACATAGACTGTTTGTCCATTTGTTTAGGTCTTTTTTTATTACTTTTAGCACTGTTATGTAGTTTTCTGTGTATGGGTCCTTTACATCCTTGGTTAACTTTATTCTTAGATATTTGATTCTTATAATTGCTATAGTAAAAGAAAATTTTTTTCTTCGTTTCCTCCTCAGATTGCTCATTACTAGTGTATAGAAACATTACTGATTTTGTGTATTAATCTTGTATCCTGCCACCTTGCTGAACTCAATTATTAGCTCTCAGTAGCTTTGTTGTAGATTTTTGGGGGGACTTTCTATTTATTTGCAAATAGTGAGAGTTTAACTTTGTCCTTTCCAATTTGGATTCCTTTTATTTATTTTTCTCATCTGACTGCCCTAGCTAGTGCACAGTGATGAATAACAGTAATGGCAGTGGGCATCCTTGTCTTATTCCTGATCTTAGAGGGAAAACTTCCAATATTTTACTGTTGGGCATGATGCTAGCTGTGGGTTTTCATGTATCATGTTGAGGGAGTTTCCTTTTATCTATCTATCTGTCTATCTATCTATCTATCTATCTATTGAGAAAGGATACTGGATTTTGTCAAATGCTTTTTCTGTGTCAGTTGAGATGATCATGTGGCTTTCCCCCTTTGATTTGTTAATTTGATGTGTTAATTGATTTTCTTGTGTTGAGCCCATCCTTGCATATCTGGGATAAAACGCACTTGATCATGGTATGTAAGTCTTTTAGTGTATTGTTGTATATGATTTGCAAGTATTTTGTAGAGGACTTTTGCATCTATATTCATAAGAGAAATTGGTCTATAATATTCTTTTCTTGCAATGCCTTTATCTGGCTTTGGTGTTACGGTGATGTTGGCCTCTTAGAATGAGTTAGGTAGAGTTTTCTCCTCTTAATTGTTTGAAAGAGTTTGAACAGGATTGGTATTGATTCTTCTTAAAATCATCAGTGGAATTTACCAGTGAAGCCTGGCATTTTCTTGCTTGGGAGATTTTTTTTTTAATTTATTTATTAATTAGAAAAAATTTAACAAACCAAATAAAACACCAATATATATAATCAGTAATTCACAATATCATAACTTAGTTGCATATTCATCATTTCTTAGAACATTTGCATCAATTCAGAAAAAGAAATAAAAAGACAATAGAAAAAGAAATAAAACAAAAACAGAAAAGAAAGAAAAAGATTATACCTACCATACCCCTTACCCCTCGCTTTCATTGGTCACTAGCATTTCAAACTAAATTTATTTTAACATATGTTCCCCCTATTATTTATTTTTATTCCATTTGTTCTACTCGTTTGTTGTCAAGGTAGATAAAAGGAGCATCAGACACAAGGTTTTCACAGTCACACAGTAACATTGTGACAGCTATATCATTATTCAATCATCCTCAAGAAACATGACCATTGGAACACAGCTCTACATTTTCAGGCAGTTCCCTCCAGCCTCTCCATTACATCTTGAATAACAAAGTGATATCTACTTAATGCGTAAGAATAACCTCCAGGATAACCTCTCGACTCTGTTTGGAATCTCTCAGCCATTGACACTTTGTCTCATTTCACTCTTCCCCCTTTTGGTAGAGAAGGTGTTCTCAATCCCTTGATGCTAAGTGTCAGCTAATTCTAGGGTTTTTCTCAATACCTTGATGCTGAGTCTCAACTCATTCTAGGATTTCTGTCCCACGTTGCCAGGAAGGTCCACACCCCTGGGAATCATGTCCCACGTAGACAGGGGGAAGGTGGTGAGATTGCTTGTTGTGTTGGCTGGAGAGAGAGGCCACATCTGAGCAACAAAAGAGGTTCTCTTGGGGGTGACTCTTAGGCCTAAATTTTAAGTAGACTTGACCTATCCTTTTTGGGATTAAATTTCATATGAACAAACCCCAAGACTGGGGGCTCAGCCTATAGCTATGGTTGTCCATATTGCTTGTGAGAATATCAAGAATTCAACTTGGGGAAGCTGAATTTCTCCCCATTTTCACCATTCCCCGAAGGGGGCTTTGCAAATACTTTTCCACTCACTGGTCGAATCACTCTGGGATTCATCGGGGCATGACTCTGGACAAACCAACAAAATCTCATGTCCTACCTGAGATTCCAAGTGCTTCTGGTGTTCAATCAAACTATCTACATAAGTTATATTAGGAAATGCACTAGTCAAAATATAAATTTTGTATCACATAAATATTTTCTGCTTTAGGCTCACACATAAGGTGACAATTTAAAATATCAATTACCATCTATTTTGAGCACCCTGCAGTAATGACATTCTTTTGTTCTTCCTCATGCAAAAACGTTTTTTAAATTTGTACATTTAGTCACTATTATTATATGCTCTAGGCACTCCTAGATATACCATCTCAATCTTTAACATTTATCTTTCTTTCTGATTTCATTTATGCCCCCCACCCTCCTCCCTTTATCATTTTCACATGCAGCTTCATTCATTATTTTAACATAATTGTATTACAGTTAGGTAATATTTTGCCGTCCATTTCTGAGTTTTTGTATTCAGTCCTGTTGCACAGTCTGTATCCCTTCAGGTCCAATTACCCGGTATTTCACCCTGTTTCTATTTCCTGATGGTCTCTGTTACCAACAAAATATTCCAAGTTTATTAACTAATGTCAGTTCATATCAGTGAGACCATACAATATTTGTCCTTTTGTTTTTGGCTAGTCTCACTCAGCATAATGTTCTCTAGGTCCATCCATGTTGTTACATACTTCATAACTTTATTCTGTCTTAAAGCTGCGTAATATTCAATAGTATGTATATACCACAGTTTGTTTAGCCACTCGTCTGTTGATGGACATTTGGACTGTTTCCATCTCTTTGCAATTGTGAACAATGCGCTATAAACATTGGTGTGCAAATGTCCGTTTGTGTCTTTGCCTTTAAGTCCTTTGAGTAGATACCTAGCAATGGTATTGCTGGGTCATATGGCAATTCTATATTCAGCTTTTTGAGGAACCGCCAAACTGCCTTCCACAGTGGTTGCACCATTTGACATTCCCACCAACAGTGAATAAGTGTGCCTCCTCCACATCCTCTCCAGCACTTGTCATTTTCTGTTTTGTTGATAATGGCCATTCTGGTGGGTGTGAGATGATATCTCATTGTGGTTTTGATTTGCATTTCTCTAATGGCCAGAGACGTTGAGCATCTCTTCATGTGCCTTTTGGGCATTTGTATTTCCTCTTCTGAGAGTTGTCTGTTCACGTCCTTTTCCCATTTTGTAATTGGATTGGCTGTCTTTTTGTTGTTGAGTTGAACAATCTCTTTATAAATTCTGGATACTAGACCTTTATCTGATATGTCGTTTCCAAATATTGTCTCCCATTGTGCAGGCTGTCTTTTTACTTTCTTGATGAAGTTCTTTGATGCAAAAAAGTGTTTAATTTTGAGGAGTTCCCATTTCTTTCTTTCTTTCTTCAGTGCTCTTGCTTTGGAAAGCAAAGCAAGAAAACCACCTCCAAATATAAGATTTATAAGATATTTCCCTACATTTTCCTCTAGCTGTTTTATGGTCTTAGACCTAATGTTTAGATCTTTGATCCATTTTGAGTTAACTTTTGTATAGCGTGTGAGATATGGGTCCTCTTTCATTCTTTTGCATATGGATATCCAGTTCTCTAGGCACCATTTATTGAAGAGACTGTTCTGTCCCAGGTGAGTTGGCTTGACTTCCTTATCAAAGATCAATTGTCCATAGATGAGAGGGTCTATATCTGAACACACTATTTGATTCCATTGGTCAATATATCTATCTTTATGCTATTACCATACTATTTTGACCACTGTAGCTTCATAAAATGCTTTAAAGTCAGGCAGCGAGAGACCTGCAGCTTCGTTTTTTTTCCTCAAGATACTTTTAGCAACTCAGGACACCCTGCCCTTCCAGATAAATTTGCTTATTGTTTTTCTCTTTTCTGAAAAGTAAGTTGTTGGTATTTTGATTGGTATTACATTAAGTCTGTAAATCAATTTAGGTAGAATTGACATCCTAATTATATTTAGTCTTCCAATCCATGAACAGGGTATGTCCTTCCATCTATTTAGGTCTTCTGTGATTTCTTTTAACAATTTCTTGTAGTTTTCCTTTGTATAGGTCTTTTGTCTCTTTAGTTAAATTTATTCCTAAATATTTTATTCTTTTGGTTGCAATTGTAAATGGAATTCATTTCTTGATTTCCCCCTCAGATTGTTCATTACTAGTGTATAGAAACACTACAGGTATTTGAATGTTGATCTTGTAACCTGCCACTTTGCTGTGCTCATTTATTAGCTCTAGTAGTTTTGCTGTGGATTTTTCAGGATTTTCGGCATATAGTATCATATCATCTGCAAACAGTGAGAGTTTTACTTCTTCCCTTCCAATTTTGATGCCTTGTATTTCTTTTTCTTGTCTAATTGCTTTGGCTAGAATTTCCAACACAATGTTGAATAACAGTGGTGATAGTGGATCTACCTGTCTTGTTCCTGATGTTAGGGGGAAAGTTTTCAGTTTTTCCCCATTGAGGATGAAATTAGTTGTGGGTTTTTCATATATTCCCTTTTTCATTTTAAGGAAGTTCCCTTGTATTCCTATCCTTTGAAGTATTTTCAACAGGAAAGGATGTTGCATTTTGTCAAATACCTTTTCTGCCTCAATTGAGATGATCATGTGATTTTTCTGCTTTGATTTGTTGATATGGTGTATTACATTAATTGATTTTCTTATGTTGAACCATCCTTGCATACCTAGGATGAATCCTACTTGGTCATGATGTATAATTCTTTTAATGTGTTGCTGGATTCGATTTGCTAGAATTTTGTTGAGGATTTTTGCATCTATATTCACTAAGAGATTGGTCTGTAGTTTTCTTTTTTTTTTTTTTATTATCGGAAAAAAAAAAAAAGAAATTAACACAACATTTAGAAATCATACCATTCTACATATGCACTCAGTAATTCTTAACATCATCACATAGATGCATGATCATTGTTTCTTAGTACATTTGCATCGGTTTAGAGGAACTAGCAACACAACAGATAAAGATATAAAATGTTAATATAAAGAAAAGAAATAAAAGTAGTAGTAATAGTAAAAAACAACAACAACAAACAAACCAACAAGCAAACAAAAACAAAAAAAACCCTATAGCTCAGATGCAGCTTCATTCAGTATTTTAACATGATTACTTTACAATTAGGTATTATTGTGCTGTCCATTTTTGAGTTTTTGTATCTAGTCCTGTTGCACAGTCTGTATCCCTTCAGCTTCAATTACCCATTGTCTTACCCTGTTTCTAACTCCTGCTGAACTCTGTTACCAATGACATATTTCAAGTTTATTCTCGAATGTCCATTCACATCAGTGGGACCATACAGTATTTGTCCTTTAATTTTTGGCTGGATTCACTCAGCATAATATTCTCTAGGTCCATCCATGTTATTACATGGTTCATAAGTTTATCTTGTCTTAAAGCTGCATAATATTCCATCGTATGTATATACCACAGTTTGTTTAGCCACTCTTCTGTTGATGGAGATTTTGGCTGTTTCCATCTCTTTGCAATTGTAAATAACGCTGCTATAAACGTTGGTGTGCAAATGTCCGTTTGTGTCTTTGCCCTTAAGTCCTTTGAGTAGATACCTAGCAATGGTATTGCTGGGTCGTATGGCAATTCTATATTCAGCTTTTTGAGGAACTGCCAAACTGCCTTCCACAGTGGTTGCACCCTTTGACATTCCCACCAACAGTGGATAAGTGTGCCTCTTTCTCCGCATCCTCTCCAGCACTTGTCATTTTCTGTTTTGTTGATAATGGCCATTCTGATGGGTGTGAGATGATATCTCATTGTGGTTTTGATTTGCATTTCTCTAATGGCCAGGGACATTGAGCATCTCTTCATGTGCCTCTTGGCCATCCGTATTTCTTCTTCTGGTAGGTGTCTGTTTAAGTCTTTTTCCCATTTTGTAATTGGGTTGGCTGTCTTTTTGTTGTTGAGTTGAATAATCTCTTTATAAATTCTGGATACTAGACCTTTATCTGATATGTCGTTTCCAAATATTGTCTCCCATTGTGTAGGCTGTCTTTCTACTTTCTTGATGAAGTTCTCTGATGCACAAAAGTGTTTAATTTTGAGGAGCTCCCATTTATTTATTTCCTTCTTCAGTGTTCTTGCTTTAGGTTTAAGGTCCATAAAACCACCTCCAGTTGTAAGATCCATAAGATATCTCCCAACATTTTCCTCTATCTGTTTTATGGTCTTAGACCTAATGTTTAGATCTTTGATCCATTTTGAGTTAACTTTTGTATAGGGTGTGAGAGATGGGTCTTTTTTCATTCTTTTGCATATGGATATCCAGTTCTCTAGGCACCATTTATTGAAGAGACTGCTCTGTCCCAGGTGAGTTGGCTTGACTGCCTTATCAAAGATCAAATGTCCATAGATGAGAGGGAGTTTTCTTTTTTTTTTGGAATATCTTTGCCTGGTTTTGATATGAGGGTGATGTTGGCTTCATAGAATGAATTAGGTAGCTTTCCTTCCTCTTCAAGTTTTTTGAAGAGTTTGAGCAGGATTGGTACAAATTCTTTCTTAAATGTTTGGTAGAATTCACATATGAAGCCATCTGGTCCTGGACTTTTCTTTTTGGGAAGCTTTTTAATGACTGATTCGATTTCTTTACTTGTGATTGGTTTGTTGAGACCGTCTATTTCTTCTCGAGTCAAATTTTATTGTTCATGCCTTTCTAGGAAGTAGTCCATTTCATCTACATTGTTATATTTATTAGCATAAAGTTGTTCATAGTATCCTATTATTACCTTTTTTATTTCTGTGGGGTCAGTGGTTATGTCTCTTCTTCCATTTCTGATCTTATTTATTTGCATCCTCTCTCTCCTTCTTTTGGTCAATCTTGCTAAGGCCCCATCAATTTTATTGAATTTCTCATAGAGCCAGCTTCTGGTTTTATTGATTTTCTCAATTGTTTTCATGTTCTCAATTTCATTTATTTCTGCTCTAATCTTTGTTATTTCTTTCCTTTTACTTGCTTTGGGGTTAGTTTGCTGTTCTTTCTCCAGTTCTTCCAAGTGGACAGTTAATTACTGAATTTTTGCCCTTTCTTCTTTTTTGATATAGGCATTTAGGGCAATAAATTTCCCTCATAAAACTGCCTTTGCTGCGTCCCATAAATTTTGATATGTTGTATTTTCATTTTCATTTGCCTCGAGATATTTACTGACTTCTCTTGTAATTTCTTTCTTGACCCACTGGTTGTTTAAGAGTATGTTGTTGAGTCTCCACGTTTGTGAATTTTCTGGCTCTCTGTGTATTATTGATTTCCAGCTTCATTCCTTTATGATCTGAGAAAGTGTTTTGTATGATTTCAATCTTTTTAAACTTGTTGAGACTTGCTTTGTGACCCAGCATATGGTCTATCTTTGAGAATGATCCATGAGCACTTGAGAAAAAGGTGTATCCTGCTGTGTGGGGTGTAATGCTCTATAAATGTTAAATCTAGTTCGTTTTTTGTATTATTCAAATTCTCTGTTTCTTTATTGATCCTCTGTCTAGATATTCTGTCCATTGATGATAGTGGGGAAGTGAAGTCTCCAACTATTATGGTGGATGTATCTATTTCTCTTTTCAGTGTTTCCGGTGTTTGCCTCATATATTTTGGGGCATTCTCCTTCGGTGCATAAATATTTATGATTGTTATGTCTTCTTGTTGAATTGTTCCTTTTATTAGTACATAGTATCCTTCTTTGTCTCTTTTAACTGTTTTACAGTTGAAGTCTAATTTATTGGACATTAGTATAGCTACTCCTGCTGTTTTGTGGTTGTTGTTTGCATGAAATATCTTTTCCCAGCCTTTGACTTTCAACCTATGTTTATCTTTGGGTCTAAGATATGTTTCCTGTAGACAGCCTATAGATGGATCCTGTTTTTTAATCCATTCTGCCAGTCTATGTCTTTTGATTGGGAAGTTCAATCCATTAACATTTAGTGTTATTACTGTACGGGTAGTACTTTCTTCTACCATTTTGCCTTTTGGAATTTATATGTCATATCTAATTTTCCTTCTTTCTACACTTTTCTCCACACCTCTTTCTTTTGTGTTTTCATAAATGTCTCCAGTGCTCAATTTAGTATTTCTTATAGAGGTGGTCTCTTGGTCACAAATTCCCTCAGTTATTTTTTGTCTGAAAATGTTTTTATTTCTCTCTCATTTTTGAAGGACAGTTTTGCTGGATATAGGAGTCTTGGTTGGCAGTTTTTCTCTTTTAGTAATTTAAATATATCATCCCACTATCTTCTTGCCTCCATGGTTTCTGCTGAGAAATCTGTGCATAGTCTTATTGGGTTTTCCTTGTATGTGATGGATTGCTTTTCTCTTGCTGCTTTCGAGATCCTCTCTTTCTCTTTCTCTGACATTCTGATTAGTAAGTGTCTTGGAGTATGTCTGTTTGGATATATTCTCTTTGGGGTATGCTACACTTCTTGGTTCTGTAATTTTGAGTCTTTCATAAGAGTTGGGAAATTTTCAGTGATAATTTCTTCCATTAGTTTTTCTCCTCATTTTCCCTTCTCTTCTCCCTATTATCACTCAATTCCTTGAGTCCCTGCCCATATTTTTCCATGTTTTTCCCTATAGTTTCTTTTTCTTTTTGGATTTCAGATGTTCCATCCTCCAGTTCACTAATCCTATCCTCTGTCTCTCGAAATCTACCATTGTAGGTTTCCATTTTTTTTCATCTCTTCTACTGTGCCTTTCATTCCCATGTGTTCTGTGATTTGTTTTTTCAGACTTTCCATTTCTTCTTTTTGTTCATTCCTTGCCTTCTTCATATCCAACCTCAATTTATTGATTTGGTTTTTGATGAGGTTTTCCATATCTGTTCGTATATTCTGAATTAATTGTTTCAGCTCTTGTACCTCATTTGAACTGTTGGTTTGTTCCCTTGACTGGGCCATATCTTCAATTTTCCTGGTGTGATTTGTTATTTTTTGCTGGCATCTAGACATTTAATTACCTTAATTAGTTTACTCTGGAGATTGCTTTCCCTTCTCTTACCTAGGGTTTTCTTGCTGGATGAATTTGTTGTGTATCTGTTCTTTCACATTCAGTTCAGCTTTTTCTGGACCTCTAGCTTAGGTTTTGTTTAACAGAGGAGAATTTTTCAGTTCTTGTTTTTTTGTTTCTTGCCCTGCTTGTATGGTGCCTTTTTTCCCCCACCCTTAGGAGGGTCTATGTAGGTATTATAGACTCCAGCTGGGTTTTGCTGGACTAAACTGACCTCCTATCAGGGGGAAGAAGTCACCTGCATCAGTTTTCCCTGAGGTTGAGACCCAGCAGGTTAAAAGACTTCCTGTGAAGTCTCTGTGCTCTGTTTTTCATATCCTGCCCAGTATGTGGCACTTGTCTGCCTGCGGGTCCCACCAGCATAATAGGATGATACAGCACCTTTAACTTTGAAAGACTCTCCCTGCTTTGGGCGTGGTGGAGACAGAGGAGAGGTTGTAGGCTGGTTTTAATGGCTTCAAATTGCCAAGCCCTGGGGTCTGAATTCCTTGAGGGAGGGATTCCACCTGAGTTGGTCTTCACCCCTCCCCTGGGAAAGGCACAGGCTCCAGACAAGCCCTGACTGAAAGGAGTTTGTTACTGCCTATGCCTGGGGCAGTTGCAGCCTGAAAAGTCCTGCCGCTGAGTCCAGAGGCAGTCAAGAGTTTGTAGAAACACAGCCACAAAAACCTCTGTTTCTTTCCTTTTTTTCTTTTTCCCTTAGCCCAATGAGCGACCTCCGCTTTGGCCAGGTTCTCCTTAGCTGGGGGCCTGTTTTTAGTAGTCAGAATTTGTTAATTGATGCCACAATTGGTGTTTGGTTGGACTCAGCCCCTGCTTACTCTTTCCTTTCCCTTCTGGGAAGCAGCCTATGCTTCCCAGGCTTGGGCCACTTGGGGAACTCACGGTTCTGGGACGCCGGTCCGGCTGGTCCAGACTGGGGTACGCTGTGTGTCTGGTCACTGACGTGGCTCCAGGAGCTGTTCTGTACTGTTTCTGGTTATTTAGTAGTTGTTCTGAAGAATGAACTAAAACACGCACATTGCTAAGCCGCCATCTTGACCACACCCTGTCCAGATTTTTTTTTTTTTGGTTGGTTGTTTTTTAGAGCAAATAGTTAAGAAATTTATGAAGTACACATGCAGGGAAAGGAGCATGTGTGCACTCTCCCAGATAATGAAAGGGCAAGAGGCAATAGGCAATTGGGGGCTATTTTCTTTTATAGATTAGCCTCTTGTTCTATACTCTCTTCCCTACCCTCTCTGTTGGAAGGATTTGATGACTGATTCCGTCTCTACTTGTAATTGGTCTTTTTAGGTCAGTGTAGGTTGTGTGTTTCTGTGAATTTGTCCTTTTTATCTAAGTTTGATGATTTGTTGGCATACAGTTCTTAGTCTCCCCTTATGATCCTTTTATTTCTACAGGGTCACTAATAATATCCTTTTTCATTTCTGACTTTATTATAAATTTCCACCTTCTCTCTTATTCTTTGTCAATGTCTCTAAGAGTTTGCCAGTTTTATTGTTTTTCTCAAAGAATCAACTTTTCATTTTGTTAATTCTTTTGTTTTTTATTTCATTTACTTCCGCTCTGTGTTATTTCTTTTTTCTGCTTGCTTTGGGATTAGTTTACTGTTCTTTCTCTAGTTTGTCCAGTTGTTCAGTTAGGTCATTGATTTTAGTTCTTCCTTTTTAATGTAGGTTATTAAAATAGCATTAAAATTAATACTATAATTCTCCCAGTACTGCCTTTGCTGTACCCCATAAGTTTTGATATTTTGTGTTCTTGTTTTCATTCATCTTAATATAAATACTGATTTCTCTTGCAATTCCTTCTTTACCTCACTGATTAAAAGTGTTTTGTTTAACCTTCCTATTTGTGAATTTCCCAGTTTTCTGCCTGTTATTGACTGTCACCTTCATTCCATTATGATCAGAGAAAGTGCTTTGTATTCCTTCAGTCTTTTAAAATTTATTGAGACCTGTTTTGTGACCCAACATGTGGTGTGTCCTGGGAAATGAACCATAAGTACTTGAGAAGAATGTATATCCTGTTGTTTTGTGTTACAGTGTTCTGTATGTCTTTTAGGTCTAGTTCATTTATTATATTATTAAAGTTATCAGTTTCCGTATTGATTCTCTTTGTAGATGTTCTGTCTATTGATGAGAGCAGTGTATCAAAGTCTCTATTATTGTATATATGTTTTTTGCTCCCTTCAGTTTTGCCAGTGTTTGCCTTACACTGGTTAGGTGCATAAATATTTATGATTGTTATTTCCTCTTCATGCATTGCCCCTTTTATTAATATATAGTGTCATTTTTTTGTGTATCTTATAATAGTTTTGCATTTAAAGTCTATTTTTTCTGATATTAGTTTATCTACCCCAGCTCTCTTTTGGTTACGGTTTACATGGAATATCTTTTGTCAGCCTTTCACTTTCAGCCTATTTGTGTTCGTGAGTTTAAGGTGAGTCTCTTGTAGATACCATTTAGATGGATCACACTTTTTTATCCATTATGCCAGTCTGTGTGTTTTGATTGGAGAGTTTAATTCATTAACATTCAGTGTTATTACTATAAGGCAATACTTAATTCAACCATTTTATCCTTTGGTTTTTATATGTCATATCTTATTTTGTCTCTTTTTGCCCTTTTATTTACCCTTACTTGGTCTACACCCTCCTCCAAGCCTTTCTCTTCTTTTCCTTTAAGAACTCCTTTTAGCATTCCTTGTCAATAAGATCTCTTGTGGATGCATTCTCGGTTTCTGTTTGTGAATATTTTAAACTCTTCTCCATTTTTGAAGGACAGTTTTCTAGGTAAAGAATACTTGGCAGGCAATTTTTCTTTTTCATTATTTTAAATATATCATACCACTGCCTTCTTGCTTCCATGGTTTCTCATGAGAAGTCGGCCTTAATCTTATTGTGATTTCCTTCTATGTGTTGAATCACTTTTCTCTTGTTGCCTTCAGGGTACTCTCTGTATCTTTGGCATTTGCCATTCTGAGTAGTGTGTGTCTTGGAGTAGGATTACTAGGATGTATTCTGTCTGGAGTATGTTGCACTTCTTGAACATGCATATTCTAGTCTTTCTTCAGAGTTGGGAAATTTTTGGCCATTTGTTTCTCAAATATTCTTTCTGCCCCCTTTCCCTTCTCTCACTTTCTGGGACACCCATAATGTGTATGTTTGTGTACCTCGTGCTGTCATTCAATTCCCTCAGAACCCTGCTCAATTTTTTTGAATGTTTTCTCTATCTTTTCTGTTGACTAATATTTCAGATGTTCTATCATCTAATTCCTGTTGCCTCTTTAAATCTGCTGTTGTATGCTTCTAGTATATTTTTTAACTTTGCTATTGTGCCTTTAATTCCCATAAGTTCTCTTATTAAAAATTCTTTATGCTCACCCAGGGTCTTTTTAATATACTTCATCTCTTTATGCATATTTTCCTTCATCTTTTTATGCATATTTTCCAGAATTTAGGAGATGAGTTTGAACATCTTTGATTAGTTATTCCAAATCAGTCTTCTCCAGATTTTTAATTTGTTCCTTTGAGTGGGACATACCTTCCTATTTCTTCCTGTTTCTTAGTATGGCTTTCAATTTTTTTCTTATATTTAGGCATCTGATTATCTTAATGAGTCCATTTCCCTCTCTTGTCTAAGGTTTTATTGATGATTGGCTTTGTGTTAAGGCTCTTTCTTGTATTTATTTCAAACCTTGAGAATTGCCCATAGTTAACAGATTTATTCAACTCTTCTGCATCTAATTTTGCCCTGGGTTTGGGGTACAATTTTTAAGATTACTCTGTTTATGCAATTGTTTCACCCCTTACCTCTATTCCTTCTCCGGAAATGTTTTCCTGTTCTGTTTGATTTTGTTTGGCTTTTATAGACATATATTTTATTTTTTGTGTTTTTTGAGCTCTCCATTCATTGCTTCTAGCTGCTTTTGGGTGGATGGCAAATGTGAGGAGGTGGGTCACCCTGTTGAGGATTTTCCAGGTCTCAGCTGAAACATGGCCATGGTTCCATGAAGGACAGACAAATTCCAAAGGGACCTGAGGAAAGGGTCAGGGAAGACACCAAAACGTCTTTTTGTTGGCTCTCCTAAGTGGCGCTTTCCTGGCCTGCCCAGCAGATGATGCTCTTCAGCAAACTTACCCCGCAGCTTTAAGGAGGCCCTGTTTCTTTAAACCTCCACTGATTCCACTCCTTTCGGGATTGGGGTTGAAGTTGAAACAATGGCCTCAGCCCTCTTTGTCCTGTCGGGCTGGAATAGCCGTTCAGAGCTGGGACCCAGTGACTTAAATTTGCTAATAAAAAGCCATGATCCTTTTTGCCATGTGTGCCCCTCCTCCCCCAACCCCTCTAGGAGGAGAGCTTTCACACCCCTCCGTCCACAGCAGCCAGCCACAACCTGACCCAGGGTGCCTCACCTTAGCATGGGGATGGGCGCCAGCTGCTGCCATAGAGCTAAATGAGTCACAGCTTTTTATCAGAGTTCCTCAGCCTCTTCCTCTAGCTTTTCCCTGGGTGCTGTACAGTGCTTCCCTGGGCTCTGGAGCCCCAGCACAGTTGTTTCAGGCAATTTCCGCCTGTCTACTAGTTGTTTTTTGAGGCAACCCCTACTTCACCATCTTCCTCAGAAGCTACCTTTGTATTTTTAAATGTTTGAAAAAAAAGAATGATCATATTTTGTGACATGAAAATTACATGAAATTCAAATGTCAGTGTTTATAAATAAAGTTTTATTGGTCCACAGCACATTTGTTTACTTATTGCCCATACCTGCTTTTGCCCCACAACAGCAGAATTGGATAGTTGTGATGAAGACTAAGTTGTTTACTATGTATCCCTTTACAAAAAGAGTGCACTGACACCTGTGTTAGATATACTTATATTTGTGGTAAGAATATAAAGAAAAGTATGAGAACAATATTCAAGATATTGTTTACTTTGGTCGTCTAAATTAATGGTATGCAGGTGTTTTGTTTTCTTAGTGATAGGACATATATATTATACGTATTCTTTAATGTGTTTATTTCACAATTGGCAGATAAATATTATCTTTGAAAGGTAAATATTATTTTTGAAATATACATAATACATACATCGAATATGCATACACTGAACTATGAAAATAATGTCTGTGAGGCAGAGGAATGTAGAAATAAAGGGAACTTGGAGGGGCCAGGATTGTGTAGCATAGCGCTTGGCACTTTAGCCAATTGCTCACTAACTGCTTACTGGCTGGCTGACTCTGTAGACTCTTGCCCTTGTCGCTTGCTTTGGGAGTCTCTTAGGGGGCACTCACTTAGGGGGGAACGGTGTATATCATGTACTGTAACGCTGCCTGACATGCAGTTCAGTGTGATATGAAATTGTGTGCTTCCAGGTAATAGCAGTGAGTGTCCCCCACCTGGAAATGCTGAAGATGACACAGTTTGTTTGGATCTTGGAAAGTGTAAAGATGGAAAATGCATTCCTTTCTGTGAGAGGGAGCAGAAGCTGGAGTCCTGTGCATGTAATGGTGAGAGGGGGGTGAATATGGTACCTGCCTACCTGGCCCCGTATTGTTCGTCAGGTTAGCTAGAACCAAGCCAGGCACCCAGGAAGGGGTGGAGGCAGGGCATATCTGGAGGCAGATATCTGGATTCAAATCCTGGCCCCTCCACTAGATATGTGAAAGCTATTCTGTGGGCCTCACCTCTTGCTGCATTTTCAGGGAATGTGGCAGGCTCAGGATGGGGCAGGAGGGAACTTTAAAAAATATGTTTATTGAGAAATATCTATACATATATACAGTCCAACAATATTTGGAGAAGTGGTGTTCCTGGTAGGAGAACATGTAATTCAAGAAGATAACGTATATAATAGGTGTCAAGTAATCATTCACTGAATGAATAGTAAGAGGGATGGAAGACCCTGAAAGTCCAGTACCTGACAGGTAGCAAATAACAAGTATGAAAGGATGGTAGAAAGGTTTTTGTTTTTTCCTTTAAGGTTTGTTTTACTTGTTTTTATGTTCTAGCTGACTTCTGTTCTAAGTCATTATAAACACTGACTTTGCTGAGTCACTTGTACTGTTCCAGGTTACACTGCCAGTTTAATTTTTTGCTTTCTCTGTCACTCAGGTGTGCCCCCGCAGCTTCTTTTGTTTTCCTTTGCCAGTGTTTTCCTTTGGCCTCTGAGCTCTCAGGAGTTGATCTGGGCTGGGGAAGCCATTCCACTGAGGATGCGCTGTCTGCCGCTGGGGCTCGCGCAGGCCCACACCTGTGGTTGGACACTCAGTCACGGAAGCACTGCAGCACTGGCCCTTTGGAATGAATACACTTTAAACCTAGAAGCCAAGAACTTAAATTGGCAGTTTAATAAATGTTTTTGGGACAAAGGGAAACATTTTAGAAGAGCTTTATGAAGGATTTGAGGAGAGAGACTACTTTGGCTTTTGATAAAAAGAAAGTTTTGCGTATAATTTTTTTTTAAACCTTTTGGCCTCTGTAACAGATCAAAGAGTCTGTAACCTCTAGCTGTGAGAACTGAGAAGTGTGAGCTCAGAAATTATTCCTTAGGGGGTAAAACATGAATTGCATTTGCTTTTTTAAAAAATACTTTTTTGGAAATAATTTTGGACAGTTGAAAATATAATATAAAGCCCATAGAGAGAATTTTAACTCACCCCCCCACCCCCACCCAGAAACTCAGATAGCTTGACTTTGAACACTTGCCACCTTTAACATGAAAGGAAAGCAGGGACAGAGAAGTGGCAGAAGAGTCACATCTCTAACTAAGCAAACTCCAGCTGTCAACATATTCTCTCTTTTAGAAACCGACAATTCCTGCAAGGTGTGCTGCAGAGACCCTTCTGGCCGCTGTGTGCCCTATGTTGATGCTGAACAAAAGAACTTATTTTTGAGGAAAGGAAAGCCCTGTACAGTGGGATTTTGTGACATGAATGTAAGTATTCATTTACATCCAGCTTTTTCTGTAACAGCCACCCTGGAAGTTTTTATAAATTGTCATTATTTAACATTGCAAACAGAAGGAAACCAAAACAAATGCTGCGGGCATGTTTCTAACCATTGTTTGTGTAAAAGAGTATTTTTATATAAGTATGTATGAGTATTATTTAGAAGGAAAAAGCCAAGTGCTTTCAGGTAACTGGAGCTTATGCTCTCTAGAGCAGCAGGAGACTCTTAAGTTGAGAGGCTGGGAAGGACCTAGGCAGGTACTTTTTTGAAAAGTTGGTTATTTTTAGGCAGTAGGGTCCTGATGATATGTATCCTAGGTTAATTCATAAAATTTACTGAGATTGCAAAATTTTCAGTGTTGTCATTTTGAAACAGGTACCAAACGACTAGGGGAGACCTGTAGGAAGGTGGCTGACTCACCTAAGTCAGACTCTTTTCTTCTCTGTAGAAAAATAATTTTGTTCATGCAAAATGATGGGAAAGCACTTAAAAGTTTAAAGAAGATTCTTAGGGCATTTTGTTGTGTTCTTTCCTGTCCACATTGTTTGTATGATCAATATAGTCCTTATTGGAAGGGCCCCATCTTTATAAACTTTTTCTTGAGTTTGTCTCCTGATAATTCTAAATTCATGTATAAAAATTGACTAATTTTGAAAGTGTCAATGACAGTATATCCTATTTCTTATGTATCCATTACACTAAAATTACTACCCCATGTCAAAGAGGGCCCTTTACATGTTTGACTTTTATGAAGCCCTTTACAGCTATTTTCACAAGGTCATATTGCTTCTAAGTGCATTGTTTTTAGGGTAATGCTGTAATGTTTCTTTTAATAGGGCAAATGTGAGAAACGAGTACAGGATGTAATTGAGCGATTTTGGGATTTCATTGACAAGCTTAGCATCAATACTTTCGGTAGGTGATTTCCCTAGGTTCTTTAATTAGAGATGACCTAATTTCTGTATATTAGAAAAGTGTTGTTTCATAATGATTTGCTCTGATTCTGAAATAGAAGATGGAAACAGTCACCATTCATAAATGTTATAAATTTTGTCACCTAGAATAAAATTGACGTATAGGTCTGTCCCTGTGTATCTCGGATGCACACATTTCCAGATAAGGGAAAGCAATATTTTAGTCAAAATATTGGTGTCCTTCTTTACTGAAAAATGAACACAATATAGTATAAGCATGGTTTAGACCTACAGAGTCTAAGTCGGAATCCTATTGATATAAGAATCATTTATTTAAAAGTTGGTCCTCAGAGTTTGCAGGAGGCTGTAGTATGTCTTCTGTAGTGTCTGTGGTTTAGAATTTAGTTACACAAATATTAGTACCCAAATAAAAACTTTATTTTCTTAAACAATCTTTATTATAGTAGTATTGTGTAAGGTTAGAATCTGCTGACATATTTATTGCAGGTATTATGTTGAACACTTCATAATCTAGTGTCTTCAAGAAGTGCATTTGGGCTCTTTCTTTAAAGGTACTTGTTGATTTGGAGAGATGGTTGGGTTTGGACACCCTTCTCAGGACTGTGCCAGTAATGTTACTTGGTCAGTAGCTTTGTGGCATTTGACACTATGAAGATAATCTGAGAGCATTTAATTTTAGGTTTGCAAAGTGCATTGATCAAGATATTTTATGTTTAAACTTGTTCACAGGGAAGTTTTTAGCCGATAACATTGTAGGCTCGGTCCTCGTTTTCTCCTTGATATTTTGGATTCCTTTCAGCATTCTTGTCCATTGTGTGGTAAGTCACCAGTTTTCAAGTAAATATTTTACTAAAATTTTGAACTGCAACTATATAATCTTTGAAAAAGATATAATTTGTTCTTAGCATATCTATCCTTGTTTTTTGGACATTTTTTGCTAATTTTTTTTTCACTTTTCTTTATTGTATAACGTATATATAAAGCAAAGAAAGGAAAAAGCAGTAGTTTTCAAAGCACTCTTCAACAAGTGGTTACAGGACAGAGCCCAGAGTTTGTCATGGGCCACCATACCATCATCTCAGATTTTTCCTTCTAGCTGCTCCAGAACATAGGAGGCTAGAAGAAATATTTTTTGATCATCACAATCGACTTTTTCTTTTTTGTGAAAACTAACATATATACAAAAAAGCAATAAATTTCAAAGCGGAGCAGAACAATTAGTTGTAGAGCAGATTTCAGAGTTTAGTATGGGTTACAATTCCACAATTTTAGTTTACTTCTAGCTGCTCTAAGATACTGGAGACTGAAGGAATTGTCAATTTAATGAATCAGTAATCATATTCATTTGTTAAATCCTACCTTCTCTGTATAACTTCACCATCACCTTTGATCTTTCTATCCTACTCTTTTAGAGGTATGGGGTATGGCCATTCTAACTTTTTCATGTTGGAAGGGGCTGTCCATAATATGGGGTAGGGAGATGGAACTAGCTAATGTTCAGGAGAGGCTGGGCCTTCTAGGTTTCAGGACTTATCTGGTTCAGGGACCCATTTGGATTTTGTAAGTTTCTGGAAAGTTACCCCAGTGCATGGAACCTTTGTAAAATCTTATATAATGCCCTGGGTGTCCTTTAGGATTGGCTGGAAAGGTTTTGGTTCAGGTTTGACAGGTTATGACAAGTAGCAATGTCTAACTGAAACTTGCATAAGAGTGACCTCCAGAGTAGCCTCTTGACTCTATTTGAACTCTGTCAGCCACTGATATTTTAGTAGTTACACTTTCCCTCCTTTTGGTCAGGATGGAATTGTTGATCCCATGGTGCTAGGGCCAGGCTCATCCCTGGGAGTCATCTCCCATGCTGCCAGGGAGACTTTCATCCCTGGATGTCATGTCCCATGTAGTGGGAAGGCAGTGATTTCACTTGCATAGTTGGGCTGAGAGAGAGTCAGTCCACATCTGAGCAACAAAAGAGGTCCTCCAGAAGTAACTCTTAGGCATACGTACAGGTAGTCTAAGCTTCTCCGCTACATACATAAGCTTCACATGAGTAAGCCTTAAGATCAAGGGGTTAGCCTATTGATTTGGGTGTCCCTACTGTTTGACAGAGTATCAGGTGTTTTCCTTAGTGGTAAAGTTTAACAGTTTTTCAGGCTAAATTTATTAATAATAGAGCAAGTGTTAAACTTCAATGTTCCAAGGATGTTATTTATATACAATGTAGATACTTGGGATTATTGTTACAGGGTACCCTCAGATCTTTCCAACCAATAAGAGTGGACAATTTAAAAAAAAAAAATCTCATTCATGATGAGTAACAGCTACAAGTTGACTAGGGCTTTGTCTGAGTAATTCCAGGTCCTTGATAAAGTTGAGGCACTTCAAAAATTCTTAGAAATCCATTCACCTTCCTTCTGTGGGTAAAAATGGAGATTAGTCTGCTTTAGTGATGAGGACATCAGACCCAGGCTTCCAGATTTGTACTGTATTTCCACAGTGTCCCCCACATTAGCACTGTTATTTCTAGTGACAGACTTTACTGCCTTCTGCTTCCTTGACTTTTCCTGTTTACTCTTCTTGCCTCTGGGCCATTTACTGCACAAATTTTCCTCAGAGTGGGAAGCATGATAGGTAAGGGAGAACATCTCTGGGAGCATGTCCTTTCTGGTAAAACAAAGCTGTTTTAAAGGAGACATGGTTGATGCTCTGACAGATGAAAATGTGTGTCTGGATGAAACTGCCATCCATTATGATTGTTTTTACTTGAGACAGATGTGTTGTATATAATGAAAGTTATGGTGTGGACTGTGAGGCATGATCCTTGATTTCAAGGGAAAGCAGATCACCTGCAGAAGGATGGGAGCTTATTTCTGGCCACCGAACATGTTCAAACAGTCAGACTGGAAGCTGAGACTTTGATTCTTGGGCTCAGCCTCCTGCCTTATCCTTGGTCATCTGTGTTAATACTTCCTACAAGTAGGGGTAAAGAGCCATTGATAGCCATGTATTCAGCCTTCTGGGATATTATGTAGGGACCTGAGGCCTAGTTCCTCCAACAGAAACCTCCCCAACAGAGCTGGGCCCCAGCAGCTATACAGACAGCTGAGGAAAGTATCACGTGGGGTGGACAGGTGCGACTGGGGCAGAGAAAGCTTCTGCCAGTCCAGCCAGCCTTAAGCCAATTCACCTGCTTCCCTTCCTTTCTGCATTGTCTTGGTGGATCCAGGAACTGGTACACTGATCTGACAGCTTAACACATAGGGGGAGAGCTCTCTCAGGAAAAGGATTCTCAAACCTTGCCTATTTCTATACTTATTGCCCCCAAAATGTATCTCCCTTGAGTACCAAGGAAACTTATGAGTGGTGACAGAACTATTAAAGCTTGCTCAAGAAATTTATTCTCACCTCTTGAACCTGCTACCACTTTTTTTTACAACTCAGGTTCTAAATTCTTAATTTAATATTAGGATTAGGCTATCAGGAAAGGGTACTTATTAACTGAATTTTGTTTCTAAGAATGACCTTTTTCTTGGTATTCTTTTCTTACTAGGATAAGAAATTGGATAAGCAATATGAATCTCTGTCGCTATTTCACCCCAGTGTAAGTATAACATATGAAAGGAAAAATTATTTCCAGTTGGCCAAAGGTACTTTAAAGCATTTTTAAGCAGAGGATTCACTGCTGAGGCCTTCAGTTGGCCACCTTAGCAAGAGCCCTCAGGCTTTAGTTTCTTTTGCTAGGGCAAAGTCATGTTGCAGCAGGAAGGACCTGGGTTGGAAATTAAGATGAACTCTCCTGACAACAGCTATAATAAACTTTTAGTTGGATGGTTGGAGATTTCAAAAGGAAATTGCTGTTATCTCCCCTCCCTATATCCATAAGGAATGATTTGGCTGTTTAGCACTAAATGATAGGATTCTTTCTTATGAGTCATTTCCTGGGTTGATGCCTCATGATTTAGTTACCATGAGGGACCCCAATGCTGAGAGCATAAAAGCAGTTTGGTGGTGGATAAGTTTAAAACTGAGAGCTGTGATTCACCCTTTACTCTCAATTAACTCATTTCTTTTCAGAATGTCGAAATGCTCAGTAGCATGGATTCCGCATCAGTTCGCATTATTAAACCATTTCCTGCACCCCAGACTCCAGGCCGGCTCCAGCCCCTGCTGCCTGCCCCAGTGATGCCCTCAGTGCCTGTGGCTCCAAAACTGGACCATCAAAGAATGGACACCATCCAGGAAGACCCCAGCACTGACTCTCATGTGGATGAAGATGGCTTTGAGAAGGACCCTTTTCCAAATAGCAGTACAGCTGCAAAATCCTTTGAAGATCTCACAGACCATCCTGTCACAAGAAGTGAAAAAGCATCCTCCTTTAAATTACAGCGTCAGAATCGTGTTGACAGCAAAGAAACAGAATGCTAGTTCAGGGATGGATTTTCTGCATTCTTCTGACTTAAGCATGTAAAATGTTTTTATAGGTTTGATCTAAAGTCACTGCATTTATTTTGGCAAATTGTGGAGAAATAAGTGAGGTAACAGCAGATGCTGGCCAGGTGTTTGCACTTCACATGAGTACTTGTGTGTACTTACGAAGAGGTAAGGTCAATAGCTCATCTTGAGACTTTCAGGTTTTTAGCTTTTTTGAAAAATATTTAAAATATCTTTCAACCTGTGGTGCAGAAGCAGAAATATAGTTGGATTAGATTATGAATATACATTTTTGTAAATTAACCTTTTATACTGGTAAAGGCACTGATAAGGGAGATGATCAATTTTTTTATACACTGTAAAAATCTGCCAAATAACAGGACATTCAGCAGCTATTTGTGAGGACATCTGGAACACAGATTAAATGTACATTTTTTTGGTATTCAAGTAAAGTCAAAGGAGATAAAATCTAGTTATCATTATCTCCAGACTGTGGGTTCTATTTCTAGGTATTACTCAAAGCTTGTAGTAGCAACAGGGAGAATTTGCGCATATAAATTTGGAAATTGATTATGTCAAAAGACGCAGCATAGCATCGTGATGTTAAGATTTGGACCCTGGAGCCAGAAATTATGTCTCTTTCTGATTCAAAGGCTACTATTTTATAGAACTCAATCTAGTTATAATAAGGGTTACAGATATTTGTACCTAACTGTTCAGGACCCCGATTTGCTGGGCATTTTTTCTGTTTCATAATATACCTTCATGTATCTCTAATACTATTGCTGTGCTCTTAAATAAAATCCACAAAAGGCTAGCTACTTCAAAATAAGTGTGTGATTGCCTACTTTCAAGCATAACTGGATTCAAGGGCAAGCAAGATACTTTTCCCAGAACAGCAGTTGTTTTGGGTGGGAAGAGGTATGATATAGTGCCCCCCACCTCCATGGGGGTCAGGGTTCTGGCTCATCCCTACAATTGATACTGAAATCTTTCCTACTGACCAGCAAGTGGATACCTGCATTACTTCTTGTTTTAGTGCTTCAGGATTACTGAGTGAAGGATAGAAATCATAGGATTGAACTCTAATTTCAATAAAATGGTAGTTGAGCTTTTTTGTTAGTACTGAAATATGCTCACTAGCCAACGTGTTGTAACTGATAAGTTATAAACTTTGAAGACAATTAACCAGACCTGTGACAAATCATGTGTCTGTCTCACATGTCGTGACCCCCCCCCAGGACGGTTGTTACACAGATACTTATTACACTAATACTTGAATTTGTACCTTATGGTATTTGCTATCTTTTAACTAATCACTATATTCTTATATTTTAATTACACTTTTGGAATTTGGTATCAGGTAAGTAGGGTGTGTGGGTGTATGTATGAGAGTGAAACAACCCCAACAGAATGTAAGAAGACCCCTTTTTAAATAAAATTATGACTTTTTAAAAAACAAAGCTGTCTTTCCTTTCTTTTACCATTACAGAATTAACAAGCTGCTCAGGTTGTTTTATAGCTGTGGTGCAGAATCAATCAATACTTAAGTACAAAGTTTCCCTGTAAAACTGTAATGCTTTTTATTCAATATTGGTAGCAAATGTTAATTATTTTTCCATTTAAAGTCTTAAAGGTTTAAGCTTGAAGTGTTTTCTGAAAAAATCATCTTAGAATCTTTGTGCCATGGCAACTTCATGTTCTGTAAATTAACAACCAAACCTGAATTGTCTGTGATTAACTAGTGGTCCCCATCTCCCAGAAGACTTAGTTCAGGTTTTGCTTCTTCTACATCTCGCCAGTAAGGAAGAAGCAAAGGCAGGGAAGAGACCTTCTTCTCTATCAAAGGCCAAAGATACGAGAACACAAATTCATTTCCCTTTGGTGATAAATGTAGTCCATCTGATAGATAGGGTGAAAAATCCTGGAAGGGAGAGAGAATTAAGTTAAAGGTGCAAGTAATTTTTGTAAATGCTAGTGTGGCCCTGGCCTAGAAGAATCACCCAGGCTCTTGTGCTGTTTCAGGCATCTGACCAGTAGCATCTACATGCTGTTTACACAGATGTTCAACCATACCTGTTCCCACTGAGTGCTCAGAGTCCTCAACAGAGATGTAGTATGTCTCCATCCCTCAGCATTGTAGATGACTGTCTGAGCTAGCACATCATTCTAAGGCATACACATCAGGTGATCAGGCTATTTGAGTCAAAAGGAAAGGCTTAATGGGTAAATACGGTCCATTACTAAGACCAATGGAAGTGAACACTTTGGCATTAGGAGCTTAGGGACCAATTGAGCTAAAATTGTTTTTGATTCTCTCAGCACAGGTATTGATAAGTAGAAAGAACCTGTACCAGTCAGCCTAGAATAGCAATTGCTGGAATACAAGAATACAGTCTCTCACCACACTTTTTTTTTTAATGTATCTAATATATTTTGAATAAAAGACTTAGAAACATACTACAAAGCATCAAGTAAAATATTTCAAATATAAACATTAAATATATATCATCCTAATCTAAATTAATAAAGGATATTATTCAAAAAGAATACTAAACCTTACATAAAATAAAATTTAACCTTGGAAAAAGGAAGATAGAATGATACGGATTTTAAGAAGTGCAATCTATATGGATGGTGTTGGCCTTGAACTGTGAGTGCATTTTTGTGGACATTTTTCCAGATACTAAAAACATTTTGGTTGTATACCAACATGGGGGCAGAGTGAGGAACCAGTTGGCTCCATCTTCAGATAACCACATATTCATTTTATTGTTTGATAACTTTGAGATCTGATTTATTTTTTTGTCAGAGAACACAGTCAAATGGAAAAGAACTGGTATAAATTTCAGTATGTAATATCCTTATTCCACTTGCCCAAAGATTTTTGTTTTTTTAAACATGGGCAGGTACTGGGAGGCAAACAATGGGTCTCCGGCATGGCAGGTGAGAACTCTGCCTGCTCAGCCACCGTGGCCTGCCCTTGCCCAAAGATTTTAAGAATTATTGTTCCAGGAGGGGCATTGCTTCATTAGTTGGCATTTTCTTTCTCCTTTTGTGGATTATGGAGGTATGGAAGAATGCTTTCTATTAGCGCAACCTACGCTTGATTTGAACTTTTAATGTAAGTTATCTCCCTACACTCTTGAACTCAAGTATTTATCATTAAAGCCAGTGTAGTAAAGCCAAAAAATTGATGTTTTGGGGAAGAATCTTTTCCCTAAGATACCTAGAGTAGGTATCCCGATTCTCCCTAGAGAATCTCCCTAGCACTTATCCCTAGGCCTTAATTTTCTCATCTGTACAATACTCCATTAGATTATCTCTAAGGAAGACCCTCTCAGTTCTAGGATCTTACAGTGGGACAGATAGGAGAAAATCTAAAGGGACTTTAATGAGATGAACTAGTCCATTAGTTAGTGATTTTTGTTTTTCTAACAGCACATCTTTTTCAAACCATCTTAGGCAGAAACTTAACACAGAAAAACAACTCAACTCTAGGCCAGGTTTAGGTGGGGGCAGTGATTTATTTGGACACAGTTGGTGGTGGAGTTAGATGCACAGCCCAGGCTCTCCCAGAGGAGACTTGGGAATGGGGAGAGAACAAGAGCTCCCAAAAGTGACCTGCAACTTTGTTTCCCAATGGCAATGTGACTTTCTTACTATGTTTTCCTATTCTATACGTATCATAAGTGTGTAAATATTAGAAATAGCCAGGTCATTCCCTTTCTACCTTCTTTATTGATAGTGACTGGCAAATGGGCCAGCCCTAATAGTTGCAAACATAGTACACTGGGGTGGGCTATGTTTCTTCTCACGGTACCAGAAACCTTCCTATATGAACTACTTCCCTTCTGCCCCCCAGCAACTTCAAACAAGTTACCCAGGAAGGCTGGTTAGGTGACAGTCTCTCAATAGATCAATGAAATGGCCTTCTATGTGCCCTGCAGAATAGACCCTTTACTTTTAAAAGGGTGAAAAACAGCAGAAAAAATGGGGGAAAAAATGTGCCTGACCTAAACCTTTTCTATGCTGTCCATAAATACCTATATGAGTTACAATGAAGGGAACCAGTTTTTTGACTAATCTCGATCTGAGCTGTTCCAGGGAAAGTTGCACAAACCTGGTCTCCTTCTGTCAGATCCTACTCACCCTGAAGAATGAGCAAATCACTGTACCTGACTGTCCTTCTGCATCAGGGTCCATAGGTCAAGTACCTCAGTCCCACAGTCTTGGGAAACTCGTAAACAGGCGGTGGCATATTCACCAACAACCATGTTCAGGCGATTTAATCTGCAACCTATTGAGAAGAGAAAAAATCCAGGTGGCAAGTACTCAAGTACTGATCCTTGTCTAAGTTCTACTGACCTGGATTGTCGAGTTCAATTCAATAGGCACTTACTAACACCCACTTTGAGCCACTGAGCCATGGAGCATGGGGAACCAGAGAAATGAAAAAGAAAGTTCCTACCTGTTAAGGTTTTACAAGTTATTAAAATTTGCACAGTACAGCAGAGAACAAAGTTCACTGGGATAAAAGAGTTTTAACTGAGTTAAACCTGAGTTCTAACTGGGGTCTCCTGAGGAGCTTTGAGAGGGTGGGCCTGAGGGACATTCTGAGGACAATGAAGAAGGATACAGAGGCAGAAAAGGCCTGGGGGAATGCCAAGTCTGGTTGGCTAGAGTGCACGCCAGAGGTGAATGGAACTGGGATGGCGGCAAGTCAGTGATATCATAGAAAGGAATGCTGGCCCAGACAACAGAAGGGGAATGTTGTGCTGACAACTCTGAATTTTTATATTATAGGTTAGGGGAAGCCACGGCAATATAGTTGAAAATCATTCACAGACTTAAGACTTAGAAAATGAAAATAAGGCGATGTCTATAATTGACACTAAATGGCGGTGTGACTGAACCACTTAACCTATTGAGGCTTTCTTAATCTATATGATGATGATGCCTACTAATCACTGGACTAATGAGAAGATTAAAAGATTAAACTCATGCAGAATGTCATGAATGGGGCATTCAATGCATACATAACATGGGCATATCTCCCCACCCCTGGCCCTTTGCGAGCAGAGATGTAGCTCAAACCCCACTGAAAAGTGGTTCTGTGTAATAGTAAAAACCTGGGCTCTTAAGTTAGAGTTCCTGGATTTGATTTCTGATTCTGTCACTGTTTGTGTAATCTTGAACAAGTTACTTAACCACTCTAACACTCAATTTCCCTATCTATAAAATGGGGACAATAATAGTCTTCCCATAAAATTGTGGTGTTCATTCTTTAGCGTGTATAAAAATCACCTAAAATTTCTTCTTTCCAACACCACAAATATGCCTAAAAAAGTCCCCTTTTTTAGGCATATAGGGAGAAAGGGGGAAAAATTCACCTTCCTTATTTGGAGAATTCGGATAGTCTTACAAGCAGTGGGGACAACCAAATCAACAGACTGAGCCCTCAATCTTGGAGTTTGTCTCTATGAAACTTATCCCTGCAAAGGAAAGGCTAAGCCTACTTAAAATTAGGCCTAAGAATCACCCCGAGAGAACCTCTTTTGTTGCTCAGATGTGGCCTCTCTCACTCTCTCAGCCAACACTGCAAGCAATTCACTGTCCTCCTACATGGGACATGACTCCCAGGGTGTAAATTTCCCTGGCAATGTGGGACAGAAATTCTAGCATGAGCTGGAACTCAGTATCAAGGGACTGAGAAAACCTCGACTGAAAGGGGGAAGAGAGAAATGAGACAAAATAAAGTGTCAGTGTCTGAAATGAGAGATTTCAGGGTCAAGAGATTATCCTGGAGGTTATCCTTGCATATTATATAGATTCCCTTTTTTAGTTTATGGTATATTAGAGTGGCTAGAGGGAAGTGCCTGAAACTGTAGAGTTGTGTTCCAGTAGCCATGTTTCTCGAAGATAATTGTATAATACAGCTTTTGCAATGTGACTGTGTGATTGTGAAAACCTTGTATCTGATGCTCTTTTTATCTATGGAATGGGCAGATGAGTAAAAAATATGGGTAAGAAATAAATAATAGGAGGAACAAAAGTTAAATTGAATAGATTGAAATACTAGTGGTCAATGAAAGGGAGTGGTAAGGGATATGGCATGTATGATTTTTTTCTTTTTTCTTTCTTTTGCTGGAGAGATGCAAATGTTAAAAAAAAATGATCAAGGTGATGAATACACAACTATATGATGATACTGTGAGCCACTCACTGACTGTAACCATGTCAAGAATGTTTGTATGTCAAGAATGCTTATAAGTTTGTTCATTGTTTATAATAAAAATAAATATTTTTAATCTGCCTAAAAATAATAGTTAACAATGAACCAGATCATGCTTTGGAAACAGCTGTCCTGTACTGCAAAGCCATTAATTTGTCATAGAATAGCCTGTTCTCTGAGTTTGGATACTTAGAAAAATTCCATAATATCACCTTTTAAAACATTCAAGTATGTTAGTATGAGAAACTTGCTATACTTAAGTTACATAATAATGTCTTGATATAGAAGAAAGAGTGATGAGATTAAGAATATGTAGCCATGAAGATCTAGGAAGTTATTTAAAAATACCTTTCAGGAAAACTTAACTTCTGGCTAACTATTTTTGAATTTGTCTTTCTTTTTGCCATTTTCTCATTTGCCTTTAGACATAAGGATTAATGCAGGACAGTGGAAGTTGCAACTTATGTTAAAAGGCAATTGGCTCCACACTAGAAAAGAGTTAGTCAATGAATCCTGGCACTCAGGAGACCAAGCATAGAAGAAATCATTATTAGAATTTAAGTCTTCTGCAGGAAAAATAAGCTGATACCCAAAGAATACAACTGTAACTTTCTAACACCAGATTTGATTACCAATACTAGTCTTTTAAAGCTGATGAAAGTTTGTATATACTAACAAACTCATGTGCCTATCGCTTTACTGAGGTTAAAAAAAGTTTCTGAAGAAATTTAGGATCTAAAACCAAGCAAGAAAAACAATTACTGAAGTTGACACAGTTAACCATAGGTGCTAAAAATGGCAGGCAATTATTTTTATTTTTTGCTATTTGTATTTTATCAGATTTAGAAAAGGGGCATTTAGATGATAAAATACCAGACCATGCCTGCTACCTCAATTCAAAAAATTTTAAATTTCAGGTCTGAAGAGAATCCCAGGTGACAAAGGACTCTCAATCAGAGAAATCTAGAGCTGGAAGGGCTCTCAGAGGTCAATTAATCTAGCTCAGGGGTCAGCAAACTTTTCTGCTGAAGGGCCAAGTCTCTGCTAATAACTAGTCAACTCTGTGTTAACCAGTGGGCACAGCTGTGTTCCAATAAAACCTGGTTTACAAAAACGTGTGGCCAGTGGACCACAGCCTACAGGCTCCAAGGCTAATGCAGTGATTCCCAAACTGCAGTGCACAGCAGAATCACCTGGAGTACGTGATGAATCACAGCTTGCTGGGCTCTGCTCCTGGAGTTCTGATGCAGAATTTGCATTTGTAGCAAGTTCCCAGATGATGTTGATGCTGTTAGTCTGGGACCACACAAAAAATGTGGTCTGATGGTTCATAAACCTTACTAAAATCTCAGTGACAAATACATTTTATATCAGGATCCTCTAAACACATATCCATCTATATAAGTGAAACAAGTTTCTCAAAACAATGCGTACTGTGAGGTACTGATTTTTTTCCTATTCTAACCATTAAAAAAATGTTTATTGTAACTCACTTAATTGGTTTCATGATCCACTAAGGGTGTGTGACCCACAATCTCAGAAACACTGACACAGTTCTAACTTCTATTCCTCTGGTCATCAGTCTTACCTTGAATAGTTCTTGCAATGGTGAACTCACTGCCTCACAAGGTAATTTCCAATGGAAGGCAGAATATCATTCTTTATGCTGAACTAAAATCACCTCTCGATGATGATCACTGGTAGATCCTAGTTTTGTCCGCTCACCAGGTGACCAGAGTATGCTTAATTCCCTTTGCATGAAAGCCCTTCCAAATAGCTGAAGACAGCTAACGTATCTCCCTCCTCCCTATATTCTCTCCTCCAGGGTAAATATTCCCTATTTATCTCCTATCTTCAAACTTTCAATAGAATTTTATGTAAAACTCTACGATATCACTTATTACTGTGCTGCAAATAGCTATTTACTTGACTGTCTCCCTCCCTAGCCCAACAGGCAAGGACTTTCACATCAGTATCCCTGGCTCCTGGCCCAGGCTGTGTACAGTTGAATAAAAATAAAAAGTTTGTGGGGATAAAAATAAGCACCATATGGAGAACAGTAGATTATGGCTGTTGTAATGATGTTCACTCAGCTGTCACCATACGATTTTCAGTGGGCTTCATAGAAAGGTCAGCAACTTCAAATACCCAGGCCAGTGATCCCCAACTTAACCAAGACAGAATCCCTTTTTTATGTCAAAAACTTTCTCAGATATAATATAAGAAGCCATAAATGTATTTTTAAACATCTATTGACTGAAAAGACAAATGAACTGCTTTGGGCTAGTAACCACAGTGCTATGAAAACTACTCTCTGGGCATTTATATCCAGGTCTGATGTGATTCTGTGGTTTAGTGTGGTTTACCTTGCATGAGGCACTCCCTCTCCCAAGCTGTTTCACAAAGAGGGGGTGGCGTGATAAGAATAACTCTATTCTCAGGGATGTCCACAGACTTCAGGTACTGCACCATGCTCTTTAAATTCCCAACGTATTCATCTAGCGGAATGTGTTGCTTAGGATTCTCATCTGTACAGGAAAAACATAAAACTTTAGCTCAGATATATATTGGTTCTAAACGACAATGACTATGATTAATAGACATTTTTGCAAATGGATACGACTCATACATTGGGGGATTCTTTAGCATAAAAAACAGAAAAATAAGGGGAAAACAATTTAAAATATACAGTTCCTCAATTCAAAGGGTTTTGCTGTGTGCCTTTGAAGTACTCCTGTCTTTTCTCTTCTAGTTGCCACATTATTATTAGCCTATTAGGTTGGCTTTGTGAAGAAAAGTGACAGCCCAGGCTGTGGGGTCAAATGGCCCAGGTTCTAATTCTGGCTCTGTCACTGACTAGCCACAAAACCTTGGATAAATACTTCATTTCTCTGTACCTCAATTTCCTTACTGGCAAGATGCGGATAATAAACAGAGTCCACCTCATAGGGCCATTCTAAAAATCAAATCAGGTAAGTGTAAAGCACTTAGAACAAGGTGCTTTCCAAAAAGTAAGCACCGAGTAAATAAATGTCAGGTATTGCTACTACTATTATTCCTAGAGAGGCTCACAAGATAGGGATTCCAAGGCTCATTGAAGACCACTTGCAAACAACATATAAAAGTAAAGAAGGAAATTAAAATCACTCATAATTCCACCACACCCAGAAAACCACTGGCATTTGGATGTATTTCCAGTATTTCTAGGTAGATATATAAGCTTTTTTCAAAAAAAACAAAACAGGGCAGTGAGATGGTGGCTCAGTGGCAGAATTCTCACCTGCCATGTCAGAGACCCAGGTTCATTTTCCAGTGCTTACCCATGCAAAAAACAAAACAAAACAAAAATTGGGATCACTCTAAATATATGTGGCTTTATATTCTGCTCTCCACACCACACATATTATGAACATTTGTGTCCATAAATAATCCTCAAAACTTAATGGCTGCATGGTATTTAGTTGTGGGATGACCATAACTGATATTTCTACTTCCTTACTATGAAGCATTCTAATTTTTTGCTATTATAAAAACAACACTGCATATAAATCTTTGCACATTTATCTTTGACTGCATTACTGAATTATTTTCTTAGGCTGGATCTCTAGGTGAGGGAAGGTTCTTGATGCATAATAACAAGCAGCTTTCTAGAAAGATTACACCCAATAGCAATGTAAGAGTCACCTTATTTCAGATTTGTCAGCTGTAAGTATTATTGCTTAAAACTATTTTCTATATTGAGGTGAAAAAACAAAAACACCTTATTGTAATTTGCATTTTTCTTGATAACTGAAATTTTCACACATTTTGAAACATGTATTGGCCACTAAATTTCGTTTTTGAACTATTATTTCCTGTCCTTTTTCTACTGGAGTATTTTTCTTATTGATTTCTACATTAATGACATTAATCTTTCATTTTTTTCCTTTTTCATTTCTGCAAATGTTTTTCTCAGTTATTTTTTCCTGCTTAGTTTTTTTAATATAAATTATTTTGTTTATTTCATAAATCTATTTTTTAATTTGTGACCCACTCTATAGTTTTTATGTTTAGGAAGCATTGTTTCTTGCCCACAATTTGGTAAAAATTCATCTATTTTTAAAAAAATTTTGTACTTTGGAATTTTCTTCCGCATATATAATTATGTTAATTTATCTAGGATATTTTGGTGTAAGATGTAAAGAAGATCTGACTTCAGTTTTTTCCAAGTAGGTAACTTAATTCTCTATCAATACCTGTACTCTATATAATCTTTCTCATAAACAGTGCATTACTGTCAGTCTTGTCCCTTCCTGTATCACTGGTCTCCCCTGGCATGACCCCAATTGGCCTAAAAACAGCAGACACTCTGGTGCTGGTTCTGTGACAGAAGTGGGAACATAGGGGAAACCTCAGGAAGCTTACTACCCAGCTTTTTAAACAATCCTTCCTTTGAACCATGCAGGAGGTTCTCTTTTTAAGAGTAGGATGGGAAAAGGGAAAGGCTCCACTTTATGAGCTTTTCCACCCGTCACACAGCAATTTTCCAGAAAGCAAGCAGAGCCACGTCTCCTTTTCAAAAGCCATGTTTAGCATCACCCAGAATTTAAGCACATCCTAATTCCAGATCCCTGCTGCTCTGAAATACTTCTTTTTCATCACGGGATTCAAATTGTAAGGTGTACAATTTGAGCCCTCTACTGCCAACTGCAACAACATTAAAATGTTCGAAATGCCAGGTCTGCCAACAAATGAGGCCACGTAGAAAATGAGTTGGGATGAAATCCACTGATGTTGAAGTCAGAAAAAACATACATACGTAAACTGAGGAACTCAATATAAGCTTTATAAAACTTTTATCTATTGGGAGATAAGCAAACAGTGGGAAAAACTATATAAATTTAAGTTTACTCTAAAGTAAAAATGATTAGAAATGAGCTAGAAAAACAACAAAAAAAAGTTTTTACCTTTTAAAGTACTGTCATTGGCACCAAAGAAAATTGTTATGGCTACAGGGCTGTCCAAACTGTTACCTTTCCTGATTAATCTTGGAAGGATAATTTTGGCCCATCTGGTATTATAACCCGAAAATCCACGATTCAGAACATCACATTTTCTGAAATGGAAAGTTTAGAAAGAAGGTAAATTGTGGGCAAAGAACTATTTACGAACTCATTTAGCCACCTCTGCTGATGTCACATGACTAATCCAGCCTCAAGTTTTACTGTGCTTAATTAACTAAGAGTGATAAAATAGTTGAAGCATGCTATTCATGCTGCACCTATAGAAGATATAGGTAAAGGCATCCTATTCCTTGATGAGAGGTTATGAGTAATTATGTACGAAGGGCTATGATTTAGTCTGCAAATTAATTTCATGGATGGTACAGGAGGTCCTTTCTTTAAAAATAAAAATATGGAACCCTTTACAAATTTGCTTGCCTTCCTTGCATGGGGCCATGCTAATATTTTCTAACATTCAAATTTTAGTATATGTGCTACTTAAGTGACCACCAGGATGTGCTTTTAAAAAGGAGTTTACAACACACAAATATTAACCTGAATATATATCTTATATAGAAAGTCACTAATAAGCTGGAACGTAAACATAATAATGATTTAGTTTAGGGTAAATGTATTTAGAATATTTATGAGGCATTTGGCAATAATTTAGTAAATATATTGTGTTTCAGTATAAACGAGTTCATTAACAGGCATTTTTTTCCTTCTTAAAAGTGTTAGTTCAATTCACAGTACTGTACAGTACAATGAAAACAAGCATTGTCCCTGAGCCAGGTGGCCTGGGTATGTATCCCAATTCTATCACTGACCAGCTGTGTGGCCTTAGGCAATGTTATTTTGCTTCCTGACATGCAAAGTGAGGATAATCAAAATTCAAGTTTCAATTAGAAAACATTTTTAAAACACCAAATACAATACCAGTTACATAAAAGATGCCCAATTATTTTTATTATTTATGTAGTCTTGGTAAAATGACATCATTTGTAATTTGCTTCCTGGTAAGGCTAATATGGGCAATGGGTACAAGGGTTATTATACATCACCCTCTGCTTCTGAAGATGTTTAAAGTTGTCCATAATAAAAAGTTAAAAAAATAATAAGAGGGGGCAGTGGTGTGGGTTGGGGATGTGCAGAGAGGTGGTCCGGGCAGGGGTGCTTGGTGTGTGGGGGAAGGGGGAGGGCGGGCACGGGTGATGGGGTTCAAGACATTGCAGAAGAATTAATTGAGCCTGAATTAGACAAACATTTTAAAGAGGATGAGAAAAATAAAGAGGATGAGAAACCTCAGGAGAAAAAGGAAGAAGAGAAATCAAAAGAGAAAGAATCAGTTTATCAAGATCCAATGGCCCAAAAGAAAAAGTATCTTGAAGCAATGGCTACAACTGAACATATGCAGAAGGTAATGGGGGTTGAAAACAGAGCCAGACAGGTAGATGAAACATCTGACAATGCAAATGAGAAACTTCATTATACCTTAATAAAAAAATAAGGAACTGGAGAAAGAACTAGAGGAATCATTCAGAAAGTCTACAAGCAAAGATGCTGAAGGAGGAGAAGAAAAAGAAGAAAGAGATGAAAAGGAAGAAAAAGAAGAGGAAGAGGAAGAAGAATTCAGGTCAACAGCAAGGACCCCAAAAATCTCTAAAGAAAGAGGTATCACACAAGGAAGAGACTCCCAACATTAGATCTAAAATCAGAATAAATCCAGCAACAAGATGAAATCCAAGCAGCATTAGTAGTGAGCTGTGGTTCGCAATGGCTACCTCCACTGAACACTATCTCTGATATCTGTGTACCATAGAGCTATAGGGCTCATCCAAGGGACTCCCTTTGTAATAGCCACTAGAAAAACCACAATACAATTCCAAGAGCAGTTTTTTTTAATTTAAAAGTCACAATAATTGCTACAGGGAGTCAGTGCATTAGCTTACTGCCCAGAATAAAGGAGCATGTGGGGGGAAAAAAAGAATCTTGGGGTTCAACAAGTAGTTAGGAAATTGCTGTGGATATAAGCAATTTAACAGACAGGCTAGTTTGATTATAAGAATGTTATAGGAGTTCATACGTCATCTTAGAGGGTCATCTCAAGTATTGAGCAAAAGATAGAAGGTGCTGAGAACAAACAGCAGATGGCTTAAGGATACAGAAAGAAAACTGAGTTATGAGATATCTACAGGCACAAAGATAGAAGTATTGACCAATGGGATCGAATCAAGAGTACAGAAATAGACCACCAAATCTATGGTCAACTGTTCTTTGACAAGGGCCCCACATCCATTGAACTGGGACAAAACAATCTTTTCAACAAATGGGCATAGGAGAACTGGATATAAAGAATGAAAAGAGTACCCTTACGTTACACTCTATACAAAAATTAACTCAAAGTGGATCAAACACCTAACCATAAGAACCAGTACCATAAAGCTCCTAGAATAAAATGTAGGGAAACATCTTCAAGACCTAGTATTAGGAAGTAGCTTCCTAAACTTTACACCCAAGGCACAAGCAACAAATAAATAAATTAACTTAAAAAAATGTAAGGGAATAGACAGAAGTGAAGGTAGCTCACTAGTGTGTCTACAAGTAATATAACCACGTTCATGCTGAAGGTGAACGTGATTGATAGGAGTTGTATGGACCCATGTGTCCCACTTAATTAACACTGCAAAAGTAAATAAGTTCTTGCATGAACTATTGCAAAGATATGAATCTTGTACAAAGAGTGAATAAGTTTGGGGTATAGGGTGAAAACTGCTATTGCATGCTATGGGCTATGCTTAACAGGAAAATATCAACAGTACCACAGCAACACCAGAGTAAATAACGGGGGGAGGGACAAGAGTTAAGGAGAGGTTTGGATTTTCTATTTGGTGAGGGTGTGTTTATTGGTTATCCTTCTCTCGGGAACAATGAAATTATCTAAAATTGAGAGTATTGATGGACTATTGACTTTGGACATTATACAGGATACCCAATGAATGGAGGTAGCTGAAGGATGTACTGACCGAGAAGCAGATTGACGAACAATGCAGACATATGATTGAATACTGTGCTGCTACAAAAAGGAATGAAGTTGTGAGGCATACAACATTGTGAATGAACTGTGTGACATTTGGTGAGGCAAAACAAGCCAGAAACAAAAGAACAAACATTGTATGGTTTCATTTAGAAAATACTTTATAAGAAAACTGGGGCCTGGATTGCAAACTCTTATAGCAGTCACATTAAGTCCAAAGTGGGGTAATTGTTATTTCTGGAGTTTGAGAGGATGTTTTATATATGTACAACCTGGTATACAGAGATAAGAATGAAGTTGATCAGGTCGGGATTAAGGTAATTCAGAATACAGGGGTAAGGAAGACATTGTCTGTACTTGAGAACCCCATCTACTCTTTGAGACCAAAGGAAGAAAGGTTTATTTTGTATAGAACCTAAGTTTTCTGTAGCACATAATCTACCTCAATCTGTTTGGATAGATCATTTAAAGAATACAAACACTGGGAGCCCAGAATAAGAATGAGGGCTTTTAATCCTGTATATCCTAATGTAATGCCTGGATAAATCCCAGAGTATATTAAGCAGATAATCAAAAAGTATTGGCAAAGTCCCTTGAGTAATGGGAGAAAAAATATGGAACTACTGAACTTTACCCCTGGGGACACCCCTGATACTGTGTTAAACAACAGGGACACCCAAATCAATAGGCCAAGCCCTTCATCTTGAGGCTTGCTCTTGTGTATGTAGTGGAGAAGCTTAGCCTACATATAGGTATGCCTAAGTGTAACTTCCTGAGCACCTCTTTTGTTGGTCAGATATGGCCTCTCTCCCTTTAAGCCCAACTCTGCAAGTTAAATCACTGCCCTCCCCACTACACAGGAATGACATCCAGGGTGAAAGTCTCGCTGGCGGCGTGAGAGATGACTCCTAGTGATGAATCTGGCCCTGGCACCATAATTCCATCCTGACCAAAAGGGAGAAAAGTGTAACTAATAAACTTTGCATGAGGAAGAACAAAGGAATGTTATATTGCAGGGTGTAGAAAATAGTAATTCATATTTTAAAACTAACCTATGTATGAGACTAAAGCAAAAAAAGTTTATTTGGTACAAAATTTATACTTTGACTAGTGCACTTCCTAATATAACTTATGTGGACAGTTTAAATGAACACCATAAGCACATGAAACCTTGAGTAGGGCATGAGATTTTATACGTTTGTCCAGAGTGATGCCCCGATAAATCCCAGAGTGATCTGAACAGTGAATAGAAAAGTATTTGCAAAGTCCCCTTGGGGGAATAGCAAGAAAGGGGGAAAATTCAACTTCCCCATGTGGAGAATTCCGGATAGTCTCACAAGCAGTGGGACAACCAAAGCAAAAGACTAAGCTCTCAATCTTGGGGTTTGTTCACATGAAACTTATCCCTGCAAAGGATAGGCTAAGCCTACTGAAAATTAGGCCTAAGAGTCATCCCCAAAAGAACCTCTTTTGCTGCTCAGATGTGGCCTCTCTCTCTCAGTCAACAACACAAGCACACTCACTGCCCTCCCTCTCTATATGTAGGACATGACTCCCAGGGGTGTAAACCTTCCTGGCAATGTGGGACAGAAATCCTAGAATGAGCTGGGATTCAGCATCAAGGGACTGAAAAAGCCTTCTCGACCAAAAGAGGGAAGAGAGAAATACGACAAAATGTCAATGGCTGAGAGACTTCAAACAGAGTCAAGAGATTATCCTGGAGGTTATTCTTATGCATTATATAGATATCACCTTTTTAGTTAAGGTATATTGGAGAGGCTGGAGAAAAATGGCTGAAAATGTACAGTTGTGTTCCAGTACTACGTTTCTTGAAGATGATTGTATAATGATATAGCTTTTGCAATGTGACTGTGTGACTGTGAAAATCTTGTGTCTGATGCTCCTTTTATCTACAGTATGGACAGAAGAGTAAAACATACAGATTAAAAATAAATAAATAAGAGGGGGAAGAAGTGTTAAAATAAATTTAGTAGACTGAAATGCTAGCGATCAATGAAAGGGAGTGGTAAGGGGTACAGAAAAAAATAGGGGAAAAAAAAGATTGGCAATTTTCTTAATTAAGAAGTTCTCTGTTACAAATGCAATTAAGAAGTTTTCTTAATTAAGAAAAAGACAATTTTCCAAAGATAAAATACAGTCGGCTAAAAGCACATAAAAGATGCTCAACATCACTATTAGTGAAATACAAATCAAAACCACAATGAGGGGCCAAGATGGCGGCTTAGTAAGGTACGCACGTCTTGGTTCGTCCTCCAGAGCAACTACTAGGTGACCAGAAACAGTGCAGGACAGCTCCCAGGGCCACGGCAGGGACCGGACACACAGTGAACCCCAGTCTGGACGGGCTGGATCAGCTGTGAGACTCCGCTGCGGTGAGCTCCCTGAGTGGTGCGCGCTTCCCCGGCGGCTGCCGGCGCCCCTCCCCCCCTCCTTCCCGGACCGGCTGAGAGTCTCGGAGAGGCAAGTTTCCCAAGCCGCGGTGGCCGTTGGCCAGCACCCCTCTCTCACGGGCGGCTTCCCGGACCGGCTACGAGTCTCGGATCAGCGAGTTCCCAAAGCCGCAGCGGCTGGCGACCAGCGCCTCTCCCCCACAGGCAGCTTCCCGGTCCGGCGGCGAGTCTCGGATCAGTGACTTCCCCAAGCCGCGGCGGACAGCGGCCGGCACCCTTCCCCCACAGGCGGCTGCCCGGATGGAGAGGAGAGAGTTTCTGACAGTGGCAGGGACTGGGTCCAACCAAACACCAATAGTGGCATTAATAAAGGAGCCACAACATCTTTTGCTGGTGGGACCCACAGACAGACAAGTGCCACATACTGGGCAGGATAAAAAAAAAACAAGGCCCACAGACTTCACAGGAAAATCTTTCAACCTGCTGGGTCTCACACTCAGGGAAATCTGATTAAATGTCCAGACGCCAGCAAAAAATAACAAATCACACCAGGAAAATTGAAGATATGGCCCAGTCAAAGGAACAAACCAATAGTTCAAATGAGATACAGGAGCTGAAATAATTAATTCTGAATATATGAACAGAAATGGAAAACCTCTTCAAAAACCAAATCAATGAATTGAGGGAGGACATGAAGACGACATGGGCTGAACAAAAAGAAGAAATGGAAAGTCTGAAAAAACAAATCACAGAACTTATGGGAATGAAAGATACAGTAGAAGAGATGAAAAAAACAATGGAAACCTACAATGGTAGACTTCAAGAGACAGAGGTTAGAATTAGTGAGCTGGAGGATGGAACATCTGAAATCCAAAAGAAACAGAAACTATAGGGAAAAGAATGGGAAAAATTTGAGCAGGGAATTGAGTGATAATGTGAAGCGCACAAATATACGTGTTGTGGGTGTCCCAGAAGGAGAAGAGAAGGGAAAAGGAGGAGAAAAACTAATGGAAGAAATTATCACTGAAAATTTCCCAACTCTTATGAAAGACCTAAAATTACAGATCCAAGAAGTGCAGCACACCCTGAAGAGAATAGTTCCAAATAGGCGTTCTCCAAGACACTTACTAGTTAGAATGTCAGAGGTCAAAGAGAAAGAGAGGATCTTGAAAGCAGCAAGAGAAAAACAATCCATCACATACAAGGGAAACCCAATAAGACTATGTGTAGATTTCTCAGCAGAAACCATGGAGGCAAGAAGACAGTGGGATGATATATTTAAATTACTAAAAGAGAAAAACTGCCAACCAAGAATTCTATATCCAGCAAAATTGTCCTTCAAAAATGAGGGAGAAATTAAAACATTTTCAGACAAAAAGTCACTGAGAGAATTTGTGACAAAGAGACCAGCTCTGCAAGAAATACTAAAGGGAGCACTAGAGTCAGATACGAAAAGACAGAAGAGAGAGGTGTGGAGAAGAGTGTATATATGATATATAAGGCAAAATGGTAGAGGAAAGTATTACCCAAACAGTAATAACACTAAATGTTAATGGACTGAATTCCCCAATCAAAAGACATAGACTGTCAGAATGGATTAAAAAACTGCTGTCTACAGGAAACACATCTTAGACCCAAATATAAACATAGTTTGAAAGTGAAAGGCTGGGAAAAGATATTTCATGCAAATAACAACCAGAAAAGAGCAGGAGTAGCTATACTAATATTCAACAAATTAGTTTTCAAATGTAAAACAATTAAAAGAGATAAAGGATACTATCTACTAATAAAAGGAACAATTAAACAAGAAGAAATAACAATCATAAATATTTACGCACTGAATCAGAATGCCCCTAAATACGTGAGGAATACACTGCAAATACTGAAAAGGGAAATAGACACATCTACCATAATAGTTGGAAACTTCAATTCCCCACTCTCATCAATGGACAGAACATCTAGACAGAGGATCAATAAAGAAACAGAGAATTTGAATATTGCAATAAATGAGCTAGACTTAACAGACATTTATAGGACATTACACCCCACAATAGCAGGATACACCTTTTTCTCAAGTGCTCATGGATCATTCTCAAAGATAGACCATATGCTGGGTCACAAAGCAAGTCTCAACATTTAAAAGGATTGAAATCATACACAACACTTTCTCAGATCATAAAGGAATGAAGCTGGAAATCAATAATAGATGGAGTGCCAGAAAATTCACACATACGTGGAGGCTCAACAACACACTTTTCAACAACCAGTGGGTCAAGGAAGAAAGTGCAAGAGAAATTAGTAAATACCTCGAGGCAAATGAAAATGAAAACACAACATATCAAAACTTATGGGACACAGCAAAGGCAGTGCTAAGAGGGAAATTTATTGCCCTAAATGCCTATATCAGAAAAGAAGAAAGGGCAAAAATTTGGGAATTAACTGTTCACTTGGAAGAACTGGAGAAAGAACAGCAAACTAACCCCAAAGAGAGCAAAAGGAAAGAAATAACAAAGATTAGAGCAAAAATAAATGAAATTAAGAACATGAAAACAATAGAGAAAATCAATAAGACCAGAAGTTGGTTCTATGAGAAAATCAATAAGATTGATGGGCCCTTAGCAAGATTGACAAAAAGAAGAAGAGAGAGGATGCAAATAAATAGGATCAGAAATGGAAGAGGAGACATAACCACTGACCTCACAGAAATAAAAGAGGTAATAACAGGATACTATGAACAAGTTTATGCTAATAAACATAACAATGTAGATGAAATGGACAATTTCCTAGAAAGGCATGAACAACCAACTTTGACTCAAGAAGAAATAGATGACCTCAACAAACCAATCACAAGTAAAGAACTTGAATCAGTCATTCAAAAGCTTCCCAAAAAGAAAAGTCCAGGACCAGACGGCTTCACATGTGAATTCTACCAAACATTCCAGAAAGAATTAGTACTAACTCTCCTCAAACTCTTCAAAAAAATCGAAGTGGAGGGAAAGCTACCTCATTCATTCTATGAAGCCAATATCTCCCTCATACCAAAACCAGGCAAAGATATTACAAAAAAAGAAAAATACAGACCAATCTCTCTAATGAATATAGATGCAAAAATCCTCAACAAAATTCTAGCAAATCGAATCCAGCAACACATTAAAAGAATTATACATCATGACCAAGTAGGATTCATCCCAGGTATGCAAGGTTGGTTCAACATAAGAAAATCAATTAATGTAATACACCACATCAACAAATGAAAGCAGAAAAATCACATGATCATCTCAACTGATGCAGAGAAGGCATTTGACAAGATTCAACATCCTTTCCTGTTGAAAACACTTCAAAGGATAGGAATACAAGGGAACCTCCTTAAAATGATTGAGGGAATATATGAAAAACAAACAGCTAATATCATCCTCAATGGGGAAAAATTAAAAACTTTCCCCCTAAGATCAGGAACCAGACAAGGATGTCCATTATCACCACTGTTATTCAACATCGTGTTGGAGGTTCTAGCCAGAGCAATTAGACAAGAAAAAGAAATACAAGGCATCAAAATTGGAAAGGAAGAAGTAAAACTATCACTGTTTGCAGATGATATGATACCATACATCGAAAACCCTGAAAAATCCACAGCAAAACTACTAGAGCTAATAAATGAGTACAGCAAAGTAGCAGGTTACAAGATCAACATTCAAAAATCTGTAGCATTTCTATACACTAGCAATGAACAAGCGGAGGGGGAAATCAAGAAACGAATCCCATTTACAACTGCAACTAAAAGAATAAAATACCTAGGAATAAATTTAACTAAAGAGACAAAAGACCTATGCAAAGAAAACTACAAAAAACTGTTAAAAGAAATCACAGAAGACCTAAATAGATGGAAGGGCATACCGTGTTCATGGATTGGAAGACTAAATATAGTTAAGATGTCAATTCTACCTAAATTGATTTACAGATTCAATGCAATACCAATCAAAATCCCAACAACTTATTTTTCAGAAATAGAAAAATCAATAAGCAAATTTATCTGGAAGGGCAGGGTGCCCTGGATTGCTAAAAGTATCTTGAGGAAAAAAAACAAAGCTGGAGGTCTCACTCTGCCTGACTTTAAGGCATATTATGAAGCCACAGTGGTCAAAACAGCATGGTATTGGCATAAAGATAGATATATCGACCAATGGAATCGAATAGAGTCCTCAGATACAGACCCTCTCATCTATGGACATTTGATCTTTGATAAGGCAGTCAAGCCAACTCACCTGGGACAGAACAGTCTCTTCAATAAATGGTGCCTAGAAAACTGGATATCCATATGCAAAAGAATGAAAGAAGACCCGTATCTCACACCCTATACAAAAGTTAACTCAAAATGGATCAAAGAGCTAAACATTAGGTCTAAGACCATAAAACAGTTAGAGGAAAATGTAGGGAGATATCTTATGAATCTTACAATTGGAGGCGGTTTTATGGACCTTAAACCTAAAGCAAGAGCACTGAAGAAAGAAAGAAAGAAATGGGAGCTCCTCAAAATTAAACACTTTTTTGCATCAAAGAACTTCATCAAGAAAGTAGAAAGATAGCCTACACAATGGGAGACAATATTTGGAAACGACATATCAGATAAAGGTCTAGTATCCAGAATTTATAAAGAGATTGTTCAACTCAACAACAAAAAGACAGCCAATCCAATTACAAAATGGGAAAAAGACTTGAACAGACACCTCTCAGAAGAGGAAATACAAATGGCCAAAAGGCACATGAAGAGATGCTCAACGTCCCTGGCCATTAGAGAAATGCAAATCAAAGCCACAAAGAGATATCATCTCACACCCACCAGATTGGCCATTATCAACAAAACAGAAAATGACAAGTGCTGGAGAGGATGTGGAGAAAGAGGCACACTTATTCACTGTTGGTGGGAATGTCAAATGGTGCAACCACTGTGGAAGGCAGTTTGGCGGTTCCTCAAAAAGCTGAATACAGAATTGCCATATGACCCGGCAATACCATTGCTAGGTATCTACTCAGAGGACTTAAGGGCAAAGACACAAACGGACATTTGCACACCAGTGTTTATAGCAGCATTATTTACAATTGCAAGGAGATGGAAACAGTCAAAATGTCCATCAACAGACGAGTGGCTAAACAAACTGTGGTATATACAGATGATGGAATATTATGCAGCTTTAAGACAGAACATGGATGTCTTAAAGCATGTAACAACATGGATGGACCTTGAGAACATTATGCTGAGTGAGACTAGCCAAAAACTAAAGGACAAATACTGTATGGTCCCACTGATGTGAACTGAGATTAGAGAATATATTTAGAATATGTCACTGGTAACAGAGACCATCAGGAGATAGAAATAGGGTAAGATAATGGGTAAATGGAGCTGAAGGGATACAGACTGTGCAACAAGACTGGATACAAAAACTCAGAAATGGACAGCACAATACTACCTAATTGTAATGTAATTATGTTAAAACAGTGAATGAAGCTGCATCTGAGGTATAGTTTATTTATTTATTTATTTTTATTTTTTTCTATTATCGTTTTATTTCTTTTTCTGTTGTCTTTCTATTTCTTTTTCTAAATTGATGCAAATGTACTAAGAAATGATGAATATGCATCTATGTGATGATATTAAGAATTACTGATTGTATATGTTGAATGGAATGATTTCTAAATGTTGTGTTAATTTTTTTTAATAAATAAAAAAAAAACCACAATGAGATATCATGTCATACCTACTAGATTTGCCACAATTAAAAAAAAGGGGAAACTACAAGTGGTGGAGAGAATATGGAGAATAGGAACACTTATTAACAGCTGGTTGGAATGTAGAATGGTACAGTCACTGTGGAAGATAGTCTGATAACTGCTCAGAAAACTAAGTATTGAATTGCCATATGATTCAACAATCCTGCTACTAGGTATATACTCAGAAGAACTGAAAGCAGTTATGTAAATGGACACTTGCACACCAATGTTCACAGCAGCATTATTTATAATTGCCAAAAGACAGAAACAACTGAAGTATCCATCAACTGATGAATACATAAACGAAATGTGGTATACACATATGATGAAATATTATTCAGCTGTAAAAAGGAATGACACAGCAGCATTATTTATAATTGCCAAAAGATAGAAACAACTGAAGTATCCATCAACCGATGAATACATAAACGAAATGTGGTATATACATATGATGAAATATTATTCAGCTGTAAAAACGAATGAAGTCCTGATATATGCAACAAGACTGATGAACCTTGAGGACATTATGGGACATTATGTTGAGTGAAATAAAACAGACGCATAGGATAAATATTGTATGATGTCGCTAAAATAAACTAATCATAAAGAGCAGATAATGGAGCTAACACATAGGGTATAGGTTAATGAGAGATAGAACAAGGTAGAGAATGGGGAACTGATACTTAATTTGTATAGAATTTTAATTTTACTGTAAATATTTAGAAATGGATAGCAGTAATAACACATTATTGTGAGTGTAATTAGCAGCACTGAATTATGTATGTGACTGTGGCTGCAAGGGAAAGTTTAGGGTCATGTATGTCACTAGAAGGAAAGCTTAGAGGATATAACAAAGAAGCTTAGAGGATAAGACTACTAACATGGTGAATCCCATTGTGGACGACAACTGTGGTTAATAGTACAAATATAAGAATGTTCTCTCATGAACCAGAACAAATGCATATCACTAATACAAGATGTTAATAATAGGATGGTATATTAGAAATACAAACTATAGACGACAGTTAACAGCAATATTTTAATATTCTTTCCTCAACTGTAACAAATGTAACACACTAGGCTAAGGGTAAATATAGCACTGGATAAGGCATATGGGGTATTTGTTTATGGAGTAATTGAAATGTTCTAAAACTGTGGTGATGAATGCACAACTCTGGGATTATACTGCCAGCTACTGGATGGAGTGTATAATATGCACATCTATCTCAATAAAACGGCTCTAAAAGTTAAATTTAAAGATGTCATTGAGGGATAAAGATTATAACCTCTTGGATTTTAAATTTAATGAATATAGGCAGTACACGGGGTAATTCCAGTTAAGAGGCCCCTAATAAATTTCAAACTTGCAAATTACATTAAGTTAAAACACATCAATTCAGGCATGTGCAGATAGCTAAAGCAAATGTCTAGAATGCAAAAATTTACTCAAAATATTAACACATTTAAAGACTAGCTGTAGTTTAACCTATAGGAAGAACATGTGCTCAGTAAGTTAGTAAGTATTCCATTCTGGCTGATGGCGCCATCTTTATTTTAGTGGAATTTTTGTTTATAATAGCTTCTCCTGAGCATCACTGATGTCGGTGTACCTAGGGAGAGGTAGGCATGCTCAGGGCTTCTGAGACCGGAAGACTGAGGGCAGACCCAGGTACAGTCTCCTTGTGAGGTCATCCAGCAGTCACTGAGTTGTGCTTTGTGCCTCAACAAGACACTTTTTAAAAAAGTTATATAAGTCATAAGAAAGTATATGCTGTCTCTAACTTTCTCTCATCTCGTGATTACTCTGAATTCTGAAAAACAATTGGCTTCTAGTTAAGCGGTCTTTAGCAATCATACCTATAAACCATCAATTCTGACAAGATTTTAGGACTAAAAGCTATTAACTATGAAACATTCTTATGTTGGTTAAACAAGTGAAATGCCTGGAGTTTTTCAGTTTGAGTACTTATTTAGCTATTAACTGCAGCATCTTTTATTTGTTCAGAAAGGTCAAAGAACTAGTTAAAGTTACCAGTTACTAAAAATAAAAGCTAATCTTTACTGAGCACTTATTATGTTCCAGGAACTTGACTAAGCAAATACAGATTAGCTTTTTAAATTTTCCCAAAAATCTTATGAAAGTAGGCATTCCTGCTTTCCCCAGAGACTGGGGATAACACCTGCTCTGGAGCCAGAGTACCTGTTATTCATTACTTGTGTAAGAATGGGCAAGTTATTTAACCTTCTTCCACCTTATTATTCTTAGTTATAAAACGAGCAGGAGAATAAAAATACTCTACATTGCAAAGTACTATAAAGATTAAATGGAGTAATACACATGGGAAGTGGGAATAGGCCACAGATGGTGGCTTAGCGAGGTGTGGGATTTAGTTCGTCCTCCAGAACAGCTACTAAATAGCCAGGAACAGCACAGAACAACTCCTGGGGCCATGCAGTGACCGGACACACAGCATACCCCAGTCTGAACCAACTGGACTGGTTGTGAGCGCCCCCAGAACGTTCAGTTCCCCAAGCCGCAGCGGCTGGCGCCCCTCCCCCATAGGCTGCTTCTCAGAGGAGAAAGGAAAGGGACTGTACCAGCACCAGGGGCTGAATGCAACTAAGCTTCAATTGTAGAATTAATTCACAAATTCTGACTACTAAAAATAGGCCCCCAGCTCAGCTGAACCTGGGCAAAGTGGAGGTTGCTGATTTTTGCCCCAGCGCCAAGGGGCAGGGCTGATGGAAAAAGAAAAAAAGAAACAGAGGTTTTTTGGATCGGATAGCACAAAATACCTGAAAGGGTCTAGGCTCTGAAGGAAAGGAGGGGGCACACAGGATGTGAAGGTACACAAAGAAACATACCAACTTAGGCTCTTGATTGGCAAACCTGAGGAATGGGGGTCCTGCTCTGAGAAGGATTTTTCTCTTTCTCTCTCTATTTTTTTGTGGCTGGGTTTCTACAAAGGCTGGACTGCCTTTGGATACAGAGGCAGGGCTTCTCAGGCTGCAACTGCCCCAGGTATAGGCAGAAACAAACTTGTTGGAGAGCCTATCTAGAGCCTGTGCCTGTCCCAGGAGAGGGGTGGGGCCCAACTCAGGTGGAATTCCTCCCTCAAGGAATTCAGACCCCAGGGTTGGAAATTTGAAGCAATTCAAGCCAGCCTACAACCTCTCCTCTGTCTCCACACACCCCTAGTAGGGAGAGTCTGCTGAAGTTAAAGGTACCACATCACCTTATTTGCTGGAGGGACTCGCAGGCCCACAGGTGCTACATACTGGGCAGGACAGGAAAAATACAGAGTCCAGAGACTTCAAAGGAAAGTCTTTCAATCTGCTGGGTCTCATCCTCAGGATGAATGATGCAGGTGACTCTTTCCTCCTGACAGGAGGCCAGTTAAGTCTGGGAAAACCTGGATGGGGTCTATAATACCTAAGTAGACCCTCCTAAGGGTGGGGGGTAAAAAACCATATAGGCAGGGTAAGAAACAAGAAAACAAGAACTGAAAAATCCTGCTCTGTTAAACAAAACTAAGCTAGTGGTCCAGAATAAGCTGAACTGAATGTCAAAAAACAGAGTCAACAAAGTCAACCACCCAGAAAATCCTGGTAAAAGAAGTGAAAACAATCTCCAGAATAAACTAATTAAGGTAATTAAATGCCTAGATGCCAGCAAAAAATAACAAATCACACTAGGAAAATTGAAGATATGTCTCAGTCAAAGGAACAAACCAATAATTCAAATGAGATACAGCAGTTGAAACAATAATTCAGAATGTTCAAACAGACATGAAAAACCTCATCAAAACTCAAATCAATGAACTGAGGGAGGATATACAGTAGGCAAGGAATGAACAAAAAGAAGAAATCAAAAGTCTGAAAAAACAAATCATAGAACTTATGGGAATGAAAGGCACCATAAAAGAGATGAAAAAATACAATGGAAACCTACAATGTCAGATTTCAAGAGGCAGAAGACAGGATTAGTGAACTGGAGGACAGAACATCTGAAATCTGACAAGCAAAAAAAAATATAGGGAAAAGAATGGAAAAATATCAGCAGGGACTCAGGGAATTGAATGACAACATGAAGCTCATGAATATACATGTTGTGGGTGTCCCAGAAGGAGAAGAGAAGGGAAAAGGAGGAGAAAAACTAATGGAGGAAATTATCACTGAAAATTTCCCAACTCTTATGAAAGGGGGAAGAGCGAAATGAGACAAAATAAAGTGTCAATGGCTGAGAGATTCCAAACAGTCAAGAGGTTATCCTGGAGGTTATTCTTATGCATTAAGTAGATAACACCTTGTTAGTCAAGATGTAATGGAGAGGCTGGAGGGAACTGTCTGAAAATATAGAGCTGTGTTCCAGTAGCCACGTTTCTTGAAGATGACTGTATAATGATATAGCTTTCACAATGTGACTGTGTGATTGTGAAAATTTTGTGTCTGATGCTCCTTTTATCTACCTTATCAACAGATGATTAAAATAAATGGAATGAAAATAAATAATGGGGAAACAAATGTCAAAATAAATTTAGATAGATTTAAATGCTAATGATCAATGAACGGGAGGGGTAAGGGTATGGTATGTATGAATTTTTTTTGTCTTTTTATTTCTTTTTCTGAATTGATGCAAATGTTCTAAGAAATGATCATGATGATGAATATGCAACTATGTGATGATATTATGAATTACTGATTATATATGTGAAATGGAAAGATTATAATTTTAAAAAAAAAGGATCTTAGTTAGCTTAACCATAGGCATATTTAAACAAAGTATCCACATAATCATTGTAAAAAAAAGTGTAATGAAGTCCAATTTATTAATGTTTTCATTTATAAGTCATGCTTTATGGTGTGTCTAAGAACACTTTGTCCATCACTAGTTTATGAAGGTTTTCTCTAATAACTTTTTTCTAAAATTTTTATACTTTTTTATTTTATATTTTCCCTATGTCAACTTACAATTATCCATTTCTTCAAGGAGTCCTTGTCTCTTTATCTAGGGATTGGTTTCTAGAAACCAAAATCGGGACACTGGATGTGCTAATAGCTACTGGAGTGGCATTGTTTTAGGACCCCTAACTGAATAGAGCTAGGAAATGTATGTTTGTATATTAATCAGTATATACACACGTATTTATAAATATTCCTGTATCTATCAACCATTCTCTCTATATTAAAATAAACATGAATTAAAAAAACAATAATACTCATGGAACACTTGGCATACTGTCTGGAACAGAATAAGCTTTCAATAAAAGTTAGCTACTTTAATTCCCCCATTTTATAGAAGAGAAGACTGAAGAATGAAATAATGTTTTCATGTTTTAAATTAAGTCCACCTAAAACAGAAAGCTTCTGGGAACTGGAAAAAAAAAAGCAGAAAGCAAATTCTACTTTAGGAATAAAAATGAAGGAGAAAGCATAGGCATTTAAAAGTATACTTTACATTTACAAATAAGTTAAAATGTGTTTTCTTGATGTGTTAATTATACTGATGAAGAAAATTATCTTTAAGTAATGACAGGCCTGTAGCACATTCAGCTTATTATTCTTCTAAAAAAAATAAAAGACAAAATTTCTGCCAGGGAATATACTGATACCACAAAACCAAATGCATGTGTCTTCTGTTTTTAATGTGGAAAATGTTTCCAAATATTTAATTTTTTAACTTCTTTACTTGGACATTGTTTCCCTTTTAATGAGTTCATTAGCCGATGCCTAAATTAAGTTTGGCAAATAAAATACCCATATCATTACTATTTCTGATAAATTTGATGAAATGATTTCGGGGAAAAACCTTCAAAGAGAAAAAAATGATACAATATATATTGCTTTCTTTCAACTGAACTCCTCACTAATCATTTAAATCATAACCACCATAATAAGTGAAAAAGAAGTCAGTCTTCTTTGGATGGTGAACAGCTAGACTTTTTTGATCCAAACCTCTAATATTTTTTCACAATTTTTCTGGTTTGATTTCACAGTGGTAAAATCCTTTGTATTGAAAATTGAACCCTGAGTGCCTGCCCTTTCTCCTCCATGCACTCCCCACCCCTACCCCTTATCCTGACTAGGAAAGGCAAGCAAAGATGAATAACGGAGGAACTTACAATTGGAAAATATCTATCATTCATTTTCTTTCCCTTTTCCTGAGATACAATTGCATTTTGCATCAATAAACACTCAAGTATCAAACTATTCTTACCTGACCAACCTGTCAGCCAGTGATGCTCCCCATCCACCCGGCTGAAAAGAAAACTGAAGAAACAGAAGCCTGTTACTACTTAATAGTGTAGTTAAAACATTTTAGTAAGGGAAGTTTAGAGCAGCGACTCCTCTCTCTTGCTTTCTGCACCCCCTGCCTTACTGGACTTCGTCATTTGATCTGCTAAGAGGTCATTTTACAGATTACACCTCAATAGCATTCTAGAAAGTGTATTTTCCTTCCCTATAAACTGGATTTGAACCAGTCATCTACATCTTATTCACTTATCTAGAAAAGCTACTTTAAAAAATCTACATACAAGATAAAATCAACTGTTCATTAGAAAATGGGAGTCCATGCTAATACCGCTCAGTAGTTGATACAATAAGGAAATTCGCTACTTTATTAATGACAGAACTCAGGGTAAAATGGAAAGCCCTTATTGTCCCAGATTTCTAAAATTAATGTACCAATTATGGGCATAGACACATTCACACACAAAAAAAAATTGGTTTAGAAACTCACATCTGAATGTAATTTTTAAGGTTTATTCCCTCTCTGAAGTAAGAACATACATTTCCAACAATTATTTGTTACTGTGAGTGGAAATGATCTCGAGTAAAAAGATCTTTTTCTACTTTATTCTTGGAGGCATTTTAGTTTCAAGATCTGCCATTAATTGCCTAATCGGCTCCACCACAGGAAGGACAGATGTGAAATGGTTCAGAGTTTTCTGTGTGGAGGGAACAGACTATATAAAAACTCTGCAGGAAGTGATCCGGCCTTCCAGGTCTGCACAGCAGAGTCTCCTCCGAGGCACCCTCTCTGGCTAAGGCAGCACTAGGCTCGTGGCATGACGCAAAGCACAAAGGACTGCTCGTGCCTGGGAGAGACTAAACCACAGTTCTTGAAATCATAGCTACCGACGAGGATGACACTAAAATGAAAACATTGTGGCTAAACCTGTACCAGATCATCTTAAAAGCCGTGAAATCTGTGAAAAACCCGAAAAGGGAAAGAGCTACGGAACGAAGTTGGCTTTGTCATCGCCTAGGGCATGGCCTGGACAATCCATTTCACTTTCCCACACCTGCACTCCTCACTGGTAAACCAGGGAGCCACAATACTCAAATGAAAACGTGTGTGAAAGCAACGATACCATTATCCTTGTAGATACTAACAACTAAAAGTAAGAAGCACAGCTAGGATATTACCATGGGAAACTGGGGACGGTTGGGACAGGACTTCCAATCAAGGGAGTAACGCGGGGCTGGGGGCGTTACAGAAAAGATGCCCGCGCGGGCTCGGCCTGAGGGCGGCTTCTGCTAGGATGGGGAAACCCGGGTATTCTGGAGAAAGGTGGCCTCGAAAGTCTCGTGACGAACCGACTGAACTGAGTGGGTAGAAGTGGAGTGGGGCAAGGGAGTGCGGAGAGCCAGGAGACAGCGATTTGGAACCGGGCCGGGGTGTGTGGGCGCCCCGAAGCCCAGCGGAGTGCAGAGAGCGCGGCGTCCAGGGAGGCACCGACGCGGGGCCGCGTGAGGGCCGGAGCAGGAACCTGGAGGCCGGAGGGCGTGGCGGCGTGCGGCATGAGGGCGCGCTTCACACTTCCCCCGGGAGCCTGGGGCGGCGGTACCTGGGTAATGGAGTCTCCGAAGAGCACAACGCGAGGCCAGTACAGGAAAGTGCCGCAGCGCTCCGCCTGGCACAGCGACATAGCCGCTACCGGTCGCGAAGCGAAGCCAGACCGGAAATCCGGGCAGGGCAACTTCCGGTCTCGCGTCCCCTGTCACCTAGGCGCCTTCACCCGAGGTCCATTAAACAAGGGCCCATTTGACGGCAGGGAAGGGGATGGGCTAGCAATTACTCTTACACTGCCATAGCCGTTGCCTCTTGGAAACGCCGTTTTGGTCCGTGTAATATCAGCTCGCCGTCCTGCAGCCATTCGTTCGTTCATTCTGTAGCGACTCCACCGTAGAGTCCACGGTCCACCCGAAGAGCCGGGCAGGGGTCTGCGGGAGTCAGACCTTGTTTCCGCCACGTTGCGTCCCGACCTATGCGCACCTACAGCCCCGGGACTGGGCAACGCGGAGACGTACTTGGGTGCAGCAGCGTACCTATCTCTCGGCCTGTCTTGCTACTTACCCGGATGAAAACGAACCCTGAAAGGAAACTTAATTGGGGCCGCCGTCAAACCCAACATCACAGTATTTGAAGATTATTTGTAAAGAATAATTCGATTCTGATGTGTTTCGCAGATGATAATAGTATGAAATAAGGTGCAGGAGGGAAGTACTTCAAAGGGAATTCATCACACAACGATATATTAACTAGAATTTCCTTATTTATGAAATGGTAAACTCCACTGTTTGATAGTGACGGCCTTGATAAAAATGGGCCAGGACGAAACTGAGCTTTAGGTTAAAACCAGAACAGCAGGAGCAATGTGCTTCAGAAAAATGGAATTACCTTTCATTTGGCTTGGACGTGGGGTGTCAAGTGGGAAAGTGGTTGCAACTGAAGAGGCGGTTAGGATAGTGCAGAGAATGATCAAGCCTTTAGGCTGGTGGTTCCCTGGCTTCATACTGTTATCAGGAAGCTTATGTATATGTACTGGAAAAGGGCTGTGGCTCCTTACCTGTTTCTGGTGGTAGGACGTGGATGCCAGTAAAGTTTTAATGCTCCTCAGGTGATTCCAACATACAGCCAAGGTGGAGAATCCCAACTAGGCCAAGTTAAGGTTTTTGGACTTTGTCCTAACCACAAGGAAGCCGCTGAAGATTTTTAAGCAGGGGAGGATTGAGATCAGATGTGTACTTTAGAAAAGTCAACTATAAGAAGAGAAAATGGGAGGTTGTTGCAGGAATTCAGAGGCGAGAGGAGGAGGATTTGGGCTCAAACGGCAGCAGTGGAGATGAAAACAGATGGACAGATTGAAGAACAATTTAGAATCCTCATGAACTCAAACTGGCTATCTCCAAGAAGAGGGATTAGGGGAAAGGACACAAAGTATTTGTTCTACATTTTAATGTATTAAGATATTACAAGAAACATACCTTTTGTAACAATGTTTTTAAGTCTATATAATGAACTCTTATGTGATCTTTGATTTGAGCCAAAGACAAAAATGAGGAATCCTATAGAAATAAATGCATTTCATTTTAAGTGACAGGTAGATTCACACACAAGTTTGTCATCAAAGCCCAGGGAAGGAGTGATCAGTGGTTATAAATCACTAATTGGGGAGGCAAGATGAGAACTAAATAATGTTAAGGCAATAAAATAACAAATGCTTAATTGTTGACTTTAGCTTAAAGTGAGTGTAGGCAGTTTTTTGTTTTTTTTTTTAAAAGAAGTTTGGCTGTGAAGGTGAAGACCGAGCTTGTGCGCTTGCTGTTATTCACTCCTTTCTGGAGAGGTAGCAATCAGCACTATCTCCTTTGAAGTAGATGCCAAAGAATTCCTAGCAGAGTCTACCTGCTTCCTTAGCAGACAGCACTGGGGATCCTGTGTTCGGTTATCTGCAAATCTGAATTACATGGTACTTCAGGAAATTTGACTAATGATTAATAATTACTTACACATAAAAGAATTCAACTACTGATATTTGAATACACTTGAACTTAAGTCATAAAAAATATATTCTGAATATCCCTGAATAGTCACTGTACAAAGAAAATATTACAGATTCCCAAATGTCATAACTTTACAAACATAAATTAAGCAATTTGGCGAGAGTGTCACTTGTGATAACCTCTCAATTCAAATTCAGAATACGGGTATGAAAAAAACAGACTACTGTGTATTTCCTTTCCTTAAAAAGCACAGAATTTCTGATTCAGTTGCTACGAGCATATCTTAAAGGTTTCAATGGAAGCGGCACACACATGCTTGGAAGCAAAACTAATGCATTCTAAAATAACGGTCAGTTTATTTGGTAATTCTAGAATAAATTAATTATTAATTTAGCAGTATTCAAGCTGTTGGAATAAAGGCCATTCAATGTCAAAAGTAAGTAGCTATCTCAGAGAAACTAATTTAAGTAATAGAAGCAGAGTCAAGTGTTAAAAAAAGGTTTACTGTATACAAAGACATAAGATTATCAATGAACTGGTGTAAGGGCCTCATAGAGTCTTTGTGCAGCCAGTTCCACCATTTCTCGGAGTGATTCATCATCTTCACTTCCTTCTTCACACTCTACACTCTGAAAGTGAAAGCATAAACACTCTTTCAACTTAAGTCTACAATGAATATATGGAAGACACAATAATATTCTTTATGAATAAACATTTCCTCCAAGGGTAGAGAATATGTAGGACTGATGACCAAGAACTAGAATAGCAGCACTGCACACCTGAGGGGCAGGCTGCCTTTATGCAGAAAGAGATTCCCTACAGTGCTGCTAAGAAGCACAACAACTGGGTCTAAATAGAGATTCATTTTGGAAATTAAAAAACAACAAAAATCTCAAAGTCCAGTGAACTACATTTACTTCAAAGCCCATAGTTTGGTCCAATAATTGATACTTGGTGATGTCCTTCACCTATTTTTCTATCGAGGTAAAAAAAAAAAAAATCTAGTCATTTCTCAAAGCATCTATATAGTCAAAGAACAAGAAAGAAATTTAACACGTTATTTGTTTAGTAGAACTGTTTTAATCCTCAAAGCAATGCTGCCAAGAAGATATCTACTTGTGAAATACTTATGCAAGAACTGCTGGTATGAGATAAATACAAGTGCTATGCTCTATAATCCTATTTTTTAAAAGTGACTTGAATCATGCTTGGGCAAACAGAAAAGTAGCTTCTTTGAAAAAACCTAGAATCAAATTGATGCCAAACTAGAGAAATGCTGAAGTAAATTAAGGTATATTAGGAAAAACGAAAACAACAGAAGAATACACAAGAGTTAAAAATGTATATGGTGCAACAACATGGAAGAGCACTTCTGACAGAATTATAAATAAAAAGCACAGGATGTAAAACTTTATATACAAAATCAATACAACATTAAAATTTTTTTTTTTAAAATAGGAAAAAACTGGAAGAAATGCCAAAAATGCAAATATAACCTGCATAGGATCACAGATTATTTCCTTTATTTATTTCCCAAATGTCTTGAAATGTAAGAAGGCACAGTTACATACCCGGGTCTCCAAGTTTATATTAGCAGTTTTTCCATCTACTGTGACACTAAGAATAGAGCCATCTTTTACACTTACACAATCTTCTCCAAATATGTCCCTGAAATAAAGATGCAATATTAGTGGAAACAATACATTACTCAGGCAGAGTACAGATTTATATATTTTGGAAAAAAACAAAGTTGAAGATAGGTAGGCCCTAATTCTGAAGCAGAATACAATTATATACTTACCTACTCCCTGAGATAAGCTTCCTATTTACCTGTATGCATTTTGTTAATTTTATAAAACAGGTAAAGTTCATAGCTATCAATCATTAAGAATTTTCTATTCAGCAGGTATTGTGCTAGGCACTTTATATTATCTTAACTTATAACTTTGGTAAGGATTCCCTTATACACATGAAGAAAAGAAATTGTGATTTTTCTCAAAGCTTCACAGCTAATAAGCGGTAAGGCTATTCAAAGCCAGTTATCAAGGTTTAAATGGCTCCAAAGTCCATTCTGTTTAGCTGTTTACACCTTTTAATCAATACTAAGCTCCTACTTTAAGTCAATTAAATTCAATATTTATCGAACATCTTCTTATGCACCAGGTGCTGTGCTAGATGATGAAGATAGAAAAATCCATTAAGACCCATGTCTTCATTCCGAGCTACAGTTTAATCATTAATTTCAGCATTCTTCACATTAAAGAGATATTCACAAACAGTAGTACAATCAGTAGACTGGAAGTAGGAAAGAAAAGGAAGTCAGTGAATCCATCCATAAAGAAACAGTCACCTCTTAAACAGCCAACAGAGATATAAAATTGGAGGGGATGGGGCATCAACTACTTGTTCTTATAGGTAATTAATTTAATAAATGTTTGAATAATTTGGCTGGGTAATCTAGTTCTAAGGAAAATACAGCTCTTTAAATGTAGAAATATATTCAAAAAGATAGAAAAAAATGTTTCATTTTATCTAATCAATCACTGGTGGTGCTAAAGAAATCAATAAATTTATCCCCGCATAATCCTAAGTATTTAAATGACTGGGAAAATAAGCTGCACTATTTTATAAGGTACGATCAGTTTGAAACTTTCAATGCTCTGTTATCTCACATTCATGAGGCTACTACATGTTTTGGCTCTTTATCTCCTATTTCTGTTTTTAATAGTTCAAGTGGGGGAGTGGGGAATGGGAGAGGGAGGTGGCAAGTGTGGTTGAAGGATTGGGAGAAGGAAGCCAGGGTGGGAAGTAAAGTTGAAGGGCTAGCAAGCTTTGGCAGAGTCCCCTCAGCATGGCTTAAACTGTGTAACTGCAACAGTGTGTATTTTCATTCAGCACTACCAACCGCTGTACTAGAAGAAAACTATTTCAGTGGAATACAGGTTTTTCTATTCCTTTGAAGCCTTTGGGAACAGAGACAATATCAAAAGTTCTAATTATACTCCCCAGACAGGCCAGGAGAGCAATGACATCCCACCTCCTACAGCAGGGCCGTTTAACTTGAAGTCCCAAGCAGAGGCCTTGGCTGGGGGTGTCATCTAACCCCCCAGTATTCCACCCCTCACCCTACTCCCACAGCCGCTCACCCCCAGGGAGAAGTTCCACGGCTCGTACCAGATTGTCAAAGGGGTCGGTGATCTAAAAGTGAGAAGGACATTCAGACTCCAAGGCTAGTACTAAAGTCCTTCTGCAAACAGGGAGTAACAGAACTAGGGACTACTATAGCCACAGGGTTGGGGGCCAACAGACAGAAGCTGCTGCACTGTTACGGCACTGTCAGGTGGCTTTTACTTGTAAGACAAGAGATGATTTAAATGACAACATTTTTCTGAAGATGTGTGATGGCCTCAGTAAACAGAGTCACCATTTAAAGTCAGCCATCCATTTATTCTTATTTATTGTTTATTTCATCATCCATATTTTAAAAGCCACAAAATGGCTGCTTAAAAAATAAATTGCCACTTTGGAATTTGGGGAAAAGAAAGGAAGAAGCAGAAATTTGACATAAAAGTATTCCAAACATGCAGAACATCTTAATCTTCTAAGATGTCGAATTAAATGATTTTCAATTTAAAAACAGGCAGCCACTTATTCAAATACATTTATTGAGAGATTATTAAGTACAAGGTACTATACTAGATGCTGAGATTATAAATCTAAATATTTTTATTTTTCCTCTTCTGGGTGTAATATATAAGCTTAAATTGTAGTTATCCACTACAAAGCAGTTTTATATGATAATTTTATTTGGCAAAACTTTTATAAATCAGGCTTAAATAATATTTGAGGAAAGGGGGAAGACCTAAATATCTGTCTAATCTTTAAAAAAAATACTGAGTTGAAGGTACTTCAGAGTCACAGATTTACTATCTGAGAAGAGTTCACAAGAAAACCTTTCCTAAGGAAGAATTCACATTTAAAAGATAAATGCCTTTAATAATTCTTAAAGGCATAGTGACATTAGGCTGAGATTTTAATGCTTAGCTTTGATGAGAATGTTCTATCTTTGCTGAATATGCCACCTCACGTAAGAACATCCTGAGGCTCTAAGTTAAGTAAAATTGGTTTCATGGACAGGTGACTTACCAAGCAGGTCACATACTTGGAATTAACTAGAGTATTTACCTGAAAGGGGTTTGAGAGATCCCCCAGTTACAAACTGCTCTCTTTACTGACAGAAAATAGGCACCCAGAGTAGTTAAGTGACCTTATCTGAGGCCCCACAACTAGTCTGTGATTGAGCCAGAATTAACCCAGGACTTCTTCCTCCCCATCTCTGCCTTATTACACACTTGATGAACAATAATGGGTGAAAAACTTACTGGAGCATAATCTCCAACCTCTTGCTAAAAACATGCATTTCTAATTTTTTAGAAACCTTATGTACAGCACCTGGAATAAAAAAAAAAGTGAGAGTTCAGTTTCCAAATTCTCTTATAACTTCCAAACCAATAAAAAGAACACGGTTTGCTAAGTCAAAGCAATTAACTATGGAAAAGAAAAGTCAAATTAACTATGGAATACTTAAAATGACAAACATGTAGACTCAATATCTACTCTCTAAATCAGGTCAATATTTTCACCACTTTATTTCATGATCTTATTAAAGAAATACAAAATGACATTTAAAATTAAAAAAATTTAATTTGATTTCCAATGCTTTTAAAATTTTCCCATATTTCATTTATGAGAAGTGAGTGAAATCTTAATTCCAAGAATGCTAGGGGCACATCCAAGCTTGAAAGATCTTAGTTTTCTGTCTTATGTAAAACGCTACATAAATTCAGCATTGTTATATAATACACATATTTTAGTAAAAATTAATATTTAAAATCACTTGCCAGTTAAACCATTTAGCTTCCCCCTCCCACAAGGTAAATGACAGTTCAGGAAGATGAGCCACATCCGATCTGGAATGTAAGTATACCCTAGCACATCACCAAGCACCTCCCAGTCCATCAAAACAGTAAAGTAGTGCAGTTCCTCAGAAGGTTAAACACAAAATCACCAAGTGACCCGGTAATTCCATGCAAAAACTAGTACACAGATGGTGAGAACGTAAGTCAAAAGGTGGAAATAACTCAAATGTCCTGTGATGAATGGCTAAACAAAGTGTGGTATATCTATAAAATGGGATATTATCTGGCCACAAAAAGGAATGATGTACCAATTTGTATTCCAAGGTGGATGAACTCTGAAAATATTATGGTAAGTAAAAGTCAGACACAAAAGGCCACATATTGTGTTTCCATTTATATGAAATGCCAGAATAGGCAAACATATAAAGACGAAAAGTAGATAGTAGTTTCCTTGGGCTGGGGGAGTGGGAGATGTGGGGTGTGGGACTGGGAGGTGTGGGTGAGTGATGGCTAAGAAATACTGGGTTTCTTTGTGAAGCAAATATTCTAAAGTTGATTGTGATGATGGTTGCACAATTCTGAATATACCAAAAAACACTCAACTGTACAAGTTAACTGGGTAAATTTCAGAGTATGTAAATAAAATCTCAAAAGAATTGTTATTAAAAAATATACTGCAGCATTTGGAACTCCTTCAGACAAAACACATACACACACCCCATCCCATCCCCACTTACAATACATATATATACCAAGGAGGAAAATCCCAGAAATAAATTCATGATCTCATCCATAATCAGGGAAATACAATCTAAAGATCTGTCATTTTAAAAACAGGTTTAAAAAATTAAAGATTTTTTTAATATGCTTTCAATTGTCAGCTCAGGTAACTATTTTATCATATAACACTATTAAAGTTTTGATACCTTATATAATCTGTTAATTTTTATTAACTGACCAAGTTGTTCCACATACATATTTAAATCTATATAAAAAAAAAACCAAAATGTCATTTCTCCTAACTTATTCTATAATTCAAAGCAGTTTCTCTGTTTTTTTAAAATTTTTTTAAACTTTTTTTTATTAAATAAAAAAAATTAACAAACAAAACATTTAGAAATCATTCCATTCTACATATATCTAATTGTTTTTAATTCATGAGTTTTTATTGTCTCCACAACTAACCAAATGCTGGACAAGAGAGCTATATAATAAAATAATTAAAATTTAATTATAAACATGAAATTCTATAATTAAGTATTAAGCTATTAACTGGCATGTAAAAAAAATCTCATAAAACATACGTTATTAAAACACCCTTAGGGCCACGGTGGCTCAGCAGGCAGAGTTCTCACCTGCCGTGCTGGAGACCCAGGTTCAATTCCCAGTGCCTGCCCATGCCAAAAAGAAATAAAACAAAAAAACCCACCTTAGCCATGAAACCATATTAAAATAAACTTACAAAGTATGTGTATATATATATATGCATAATCACTGATATTTATGACAAACTCCTCAGACACATGGATTATACTAAGTGTGTAATAAGTCATAAAACTATTCAAGTAAAGCTGTTCTTGGTTTGTATGACAAAACAGGATTCAGGCAGGCTGAAAACAGCTGCAGTGTGAAGCCATCTGGTCCTGGATTTTTCTTTTGGGGGAGCTTCTATTTCTTTACTTGTGATTTGTTTGTTGAGGTCGTCTATTTCTTCTTGAGACAATGTTGGTTGTTCATGCCTTTCTAGGAAGTTCTCCATTTCATCTACATTGTGAAGTTTATTAGCATAAAGATGTTCATAGTATCCTCTCATTACTTCCTTTATTTCTGCAGGGTCAGTGGTTATGTCTCCTCTTCCATTTCTGATTTTCTTTATTTGCATCCTTTCTCTTCTTTTTTTCTCAACCTCACTAAGGGCCCATCAATCTTTTTGATTTCCTCATAGAACCAACCTCTGGTTTTGTTGATTTTCTCAATTGTTTTCATGTTCTCAGTTTCATTGATTTCTGCTCCAATATTCATTATTTCTTTCCTTTTGCTTGCTTTGGGGTTAATTTGATGTTCTTTCTCTAATTCTTCCAAGTAGACAGTTAACTCCTCAATTTTTGCTCTTTCTTCTTTTTTGATATGGGCATTTAGGGCAATACATCTCACTCTTGGCACTGCCTTTGCTACATCTCATAAATTTTAATATGTTGTGTTTTCATTTTCATTTACCTTGAAATATTTACCGATTTGTCTTGTAATTTCTTCCTTGACCCAATGGTTGTTTAAGAGTGTGTGGAGCCTCCATATATATTTGTGAATTTTCTGGCACTCTGCCTATTACTGATTTCCAACTTTGTTCCTGTATGATCTGAGAAAGTGTTCTGTATGATTTCAATCTTTTTAAATTTACGGAGACTTGCTTTGGAACCCAGCATATGGTCTATCCTTCAGAATAATCCATGAGTACTTGAGAAAAAGGTGTATCCTGCTGTTGTGGAGTGTAACGTTCTATAAATGTCTGTCAAGTCTAGTTTGTTTATTGTATTATTCAAATTCTCTGTTTCTTTATTGATCCTCTGTCTAGATGCTCTGTCCATTGATGAGAGTGGGGAACTGAAGCCTCCAACTATTATGGCAGATGTATCTATTTCTCTTTTCAGTGTTTGCCTCATGTGTTTTGGAGCATTCTGGCTCGGTGCATAAATATTTATGTTTATTATGTCTTCTTGTTGAATTGTTCCTATTAATACATAGCGTCCTTCTTTGTCTCTTTTAACTGTTTTACATTTGAAGTCTAATTTGTTGGGTGTTAGTATAGCTACTGCTCTTCTCTGATTTTTATTTGCATGAAGTATCTTTTCCAACTTATCACTTTCAACCTATGTTTATCCTTGGGTCTAAGATGCGTTTCCTGTAGAGAGCATATAGATGGGTCCTGTTTTTTTAATCCATTCTCCCTCTCTATGCCTTTTGATTGGGTAGTTTAATTCATTAACATTTAGTGTTTTTACTGTATGGGCAGTACTTTCTTCTACCATTTTGCCTTTTGGATTTTATATGTTGTATCTAATTTTCCTTCTTTTTACCTTTACTAATAGTCTTCCTTTCTACACTCTTCTCCACACCTCTCTCTCCTGTCTTTTTCTATCTGCCTCTAGTGCTCCCTTTAGTATTTCTTGCAGAGCTGGTCTTGTGGTCAGATTCCGTCAATGATTTTTTGCCTGAAAATATGTTAATTTCACCCTCAGTTTTGAAGGACAATTTCGCTGGATACAGAATTCTTGGTTGGCAGTTCTTCTCTTTTAGTATCTTAAACATATCATACCACTGTCTTCTTGCCTCCATGGTTTCTGCTAAGAAATCTACATATAGTCTTACTGGGCTTCCCTTGTATGTGATGCAATGCTTTTCTCTTGCTGCTTTCAAAATTCTCTCTTTCTCTTTGACATCTAAGATTCTGATTAGTAGGTGCCTTGGGGTACATCTATTTGGATCTGGGGTACACTGAACTTCTTGGATCTGTAATTTCAAGACTTTCATAAGAGTTGAGAAATTTTCAGTGATAATTTCCTCCATTAGTTTTTCTCCTCCTTTTCCCTTCTGTCCTCCTTCTGGGACACCCACAACACGTATATTTGTGCGCTTCATGTTGTCATTCAATTCCCTGAGTTTCTGCCCTCATTTTTCCATTCTTTTCCCTATATAATTTTATTTTCCTTGTTGGATTCAGATGTCCAGTCTTCCAGTTTATTAATCCTATCTTCTGCCTCTTGAAATCTAACACTGTAGGTTTGTATTTTTTTTTTATCTCTTCTACTGTGCCTTTCATCCCCATAAGTTCTGTGATTTGTTTCTGAGGCTTTCAATTTCTTCTTTTTGCTCATCCCTTGCCTTCTTTATGTCTTTCCTCAATTCAATGATTTTTGATGAGGTTTTCCATGTCTGTTCAAACATTTTGAATTAATTGTCTCAACTCACATATCTCATTTGAATTGCTGGTTTGTTCCTTTGATTGGGCCGGATCTTCAATTTTCCTAGTATGATTTCTTTTTCTTTGCTGGCATCTAGGATTGAATTACCAATTAATTAGTTTATTCCAGAGATTGTTTTAACTTTTTTTGCTTAGGATTTTCTTGCTGGATGACTTTGTTGTCCATCTGTTCTTTGACATTCAGTTCAGCTTAGTCTAGATCTCTAGCTTAGGTTTTGTTTAACATATCAGAATTTTTCAGTTCTTATTTTCTTGTTTCTTGTCATGGATATATGGTGCCTTTTTTTCCCCATTAAATCAGACCTTAGTCTGATTTTCCCAGACCAAACTGGCTTCCCCTCATTAGGAAAGAGTCACCTGCATCAGTTTTCCCTGAGGGTAAGACCCAGCGGGTTGAAAGACTTTCCTATGAAGATTTTAGACTCCATGTTTTTCCTATCCTGCTCAGTACATGGCACTTGTCAGCCTGCAGTGCCACCAGTATAAGATGATGTGGTACCTTTAACTTCAGCAGATTCTCCCTACTGGAGGTGCAGTCAAGACAGAGGAGAGGTTGTAGGATGACTTTAATTGCTTCATTTTTCCACACCCTAGGGTCTGAATTCCTTGAGGGAGGTATTCCAACTGAGCTGGGCCCTACTCCTCTCCTGGGGAAGGTATAGCCTCCAGACAAGCTCTCAGACAAGCTTAATTCTGCCCCTGCTTGGGGCAATTGGAGCCTGAGAAGCCTTGCAGTTGTATCCAAAGAGCAGACAAGCCACCGAAAGACAGCCACAAAAAAGAAAAGAAATAGAAAATCCTTTTCAGAACAGGACCCCATTCCTCACGCTTGCTAATGAAGAGCTTAAGTTGGTACGGTGTCCTGTATATGTCCAGGTCCTATGTGCCACGTCCCTTCCTTCAGGGCCCAGACCATTTCAAGTATTTTATGCTGTCTGATCCAAAAAATATATATATTTTTTCTTTTTTTCTTTTTCTGTCAGCCCCCTCTGTGCCGGTGCAAAAACCAGCAACCTCAGCTTTTACTCGAGGTTAGGCTGAGCTGGAGGCCTATTTTTAATAGTCAGAATTTGCTAATTAACTTCATAAATTGGAGTTTGGTTAAGTTCAGCTCCTTGGTGCTAGTAAAGTCTCTCGTTTTCCCCTCTGGGAAGTAGTAGCCTGTTGGGGGGGGGGGGGAGCACCAGCCACTGTGGCTTGGGGGACTCACCATTTTGAGTGGGATCGCAGTTGGTCCAGCTTGTCCAGACTGGTGTATGCTCACTGATGTGGCCCCAGCAGTTGTTTTGTACTGTTCCTGGCTATCACCTGCTCTGGAGGATGAACTAAATCCCATACCTCACTAAGCTGCCATCCTGGCTTGTATTCTGGAACTTCTGATTATTTTAAAGAGGGCTGTTACTAAAGGGATTTTATCTTACTGTCAATTGTAGCCAGATGTTTACAATACCAACAGAGATCCAAGAAAAAAGGTAAGTAAAATGATACTAATATGCATTATGAAGCATGAAGTCTAACTTAAAAATTACACAAGAATGAAAAAAGAGAATTCTTTAGGACTCTATACACTGCTTTTTAGCTCATAAGGCCATGGGAGAAATGAAAGAATTGATGAAAAAGAAATAATTCTGTACCTTTCCTTATTTTTGGGTTTGACTGAACTTCTAATATCACAGTTGTTACTGTATCTGCATACATATCATTGGAAGGATTTGCTAACCACTGAAAAGGAAAAAAAACAGAATTAGGAAGGCATAAATACAACCAACCACAACGGCTGTGATCACTACCCCACCCATATGGATGGGACTACTGCTTCTAGTTAGCATTTCCACTGAGATAATGAAATTGAACAAAAGATTAAACTAATGAATAAGAAGATTAACTGACTCGTTTCCTGAAATTAATCATTTATTTTGATGTCACGAAACAATATATAATTCTTAGCATGGCAGACCCCTCTAATTTTTATTTTTTATTTTCACATGGGCAGGCACCGGGATCGAACCCAGGTCCTCAGGCACAGCAGGCAAGGGTTCTACCTTGAGCCACCATGGCCCGCCCTCCTCTAATTTTAATAACAGCAAAATTTATCCAGCTCTTCCTTTCTGTGAAATGCTTTATATGAATTATCTTATTTAATGTGCATATCAAACAGTAAGTACAATTAACATCATCTTTTTATAAAGGAGGAAACTGAAGTTTAAAAGTAACTTGCCTAAGTGAGGATAATGTTAGACACGGATAGGACATTTTCCATGATACCCAATGGATGGAGGTGGCTGAAGGAATACTCTGACTGAGAAACAGAATGGCGAACTGCAGTATGTAAGTATGAAGTAATACTGTGTGGCTACAGAAAGGAAAAAGTAACGAGGCATGCAACGAGGTGAATGAGCCTTGGGGACATTATGTGGTGCAAAATAAGCCAGAAACAAAAGAACAAATATTGCATTAAATGGTCTCTTTTAGAAAATACTTCCAATTGGGGCCTAGATTGTAAGCTCTTATAGCAGTTACATTTAGTCTAGAGCTATAATTGTTATTTCCAGATCTTGAGATGCTGTGCTATATATCTATAACCTGGTATTTCCTGGAACTTTGTGCACCTGTGTGACATTTAAAACTCAAGAGTTGGAGTTCGGCAGCTCTGAAAGTCAGAATTGCTACATGCAACAAACTGAAAAAGAAGCTGATCTGGTTCAGATTAAGGTAAATCAGAATACAGTGTAAAGGAAACCATTCTATCTTTTTTTTTTTTTAGAGCTCGATGGGATCTTTTTTTGGGGGGGTAGGGTAGGGGGTGCATGGTCCAAGAACCAAACCCAGGTCTCCTGCATGTAAGGTGAGAATTCTGCCACTGAACCACCCATGCACCCCATTGTTTTTTTTTAAAACTCTTTTTATTGTATAATATAACATATATACAAAGCAAAGAAAGAAAAAAGCAAGTTTTCAAATCACTCTTCAACAAGTAGTTACAGGACAGATTCCAGAGTTTATCATGGGCTACATACCATCATCTCAGATTTTTCCTTCTAGCTGCTCCAGAACATAGCAGCTAGAAGAAATAAATATTTTTTATCATCAAAATTGACTTTTGTATGTGTGTGAAAAATAACACATATGCAAAAAGGCAATAATCAAAGCATAGCACAACAATTTGTTCTAGAACAAACTTCAGAGTTCTGGTTACAATTCCAAAATTTTAGGTTTTTACTTCTAGCTGCTCTAAGATACTGGAGACTAAAAGAAATGTCAATTTCATGATTCAGCAATCATATTCATTTGTTAAACCCTACCTTCTATGTATAGCTCCACCATCACCTTTGATCATTCTGTCCCGTTCTTTAGGGGTATTTGGGCTATGCCCATTCTAACTTTTTCATGTTGGAATGGTCTGTCAATATGGGGTAGGGAAATGGAACTAGCTGATATTCTGGAGATGCTAGCCCTCTAGGTCTCAAGACTTATCAGGTGCAGGGACCCATCTGGACGTTTGTAGGTTTCTGGAAAGTTACCTTAGTGCATAGAACCTTTGTAGAATCTTATGTATTGCCCTAGATGTTCTTTAGGATTGGCTGGAATATTATTGGTTGGGGTTGGCAAGTTATGATAGGTAGCAATGTCTAAATGAAGCTTGCATAAGAGTGACCTCCAGAGTAGCTTCTTGACTCTATTTGAACTCTCAGTCACTGATACTTTATTAGTTACACTTCTTTTCCCCCTTATGGTCAGGATGGAATTACTGATCCCATGGTGCCAGGGCCAGACTTATCCCTGGGAGTCATCTCCCACACCACCAGGGAGACTTTCACCTCTGGATGTAATGTCCCATGTAGGGGGAAGGGCAATGATTTCACTTGCGGAATTGAGCTTGGAGGGAGTGAGGCCACATTTGAGCAACAAAAGAGGTGCTCCAGAAATAATTCTGAGGCATACCTATAGGTAGGCTAAGCTTCTCTGCTACATACGTAAACTTCATGAGAGTAAGCCTCAAGATCAAGGGCTTGGCGTACTGACTTGGATGTCCCTCATGTTTGACACAGTATCAGGTATTTCCCCAGTGGTAAAGTTAAATAGTTTCATATTTTTTCTCCTACCCCTCAAGGGACTTTGCCAACACTTTCTGATTATGTGCTTAATATATTCTAGGATATATCCAGGTATTACATTATGCTATACAGGATTATAGGCCCTCATTCTTATGCTGGGATTCAACTGTTCAAATGAGCTATCCAGACAGGTTGAGTTAGATTGCGTGCTACAGAAAATTTAGGTTCTGGACAAAATAAAACTTTCTTCCTTTGGTCTCAAAGAGTAGGTGCAGTTCTAAAATACAGACAATGTCTTCAGAAGACATTGTACTTTAAAACTTGATCTACTGTTTGAAAGGAAGAGAGGTTTATTTTGTCCAAAACTAAACCAAACAAAACTGAACACGTGGAGCCCAGAATAGGAATGAGGGCTTGTAATTCTGTATAGCTTAATGTAATATGCAGATACATTTGAGAGTATACAAGGCAGATAATTAAAAAGTATTGGCAAAGTCCCTTGAGAGATGGGGGAAAAATATGGAATTACTAAACTTTCCCACTGAGGAAACTCCTGATACTGTCTCAAAACTTAGGCAATCCTGACCAAGTCAACAGGCCACACACTTGATCCTGAGGCTGCTCTTATGAAACTTATTTCTGCAATGGAAAATCTAAGCCTACTTACAGTTATGCCTAAGATTTACTTCCAGAAAACCTCTTTTGTGGCTTAGATATGGCCTCTCTAGTGCCCTCTCTCTCTAAACCCAACTCTGCAAGTAAAATTTACCTTTTTCCTCTACATGGGACATGACATCTAGGGGTGAAAGTTTCCCTGGCAATGTGGGACATGACTCCCAAGGATGAGCCCGGCCCTGGCACAATGGAATTGGCAATGCCTTCCTGACAAAAAGGAGGAAAAGAAATGCAACAAAATATGGTATCTGTGGCTAAGATAGTTCAAATGCAGCTGAGAGGCTATCCAGGAGGCTAGTCTTATGCAAACTTCTGCTAGATATTGCTAATTACCATGGTTTGCCAAACCCAACTAACACCATTCCTGTTAACCCTAAGGGACACCTAGGGCTCTATCTGAGATTCCACAAAAATTTCACATCTTAAGATTACTTTCCAGAAACCTAAAACCTCCAAATGTTTTTTAGGCCAGATTAAGTCCTGGAAACGCAAAAGGGCCAGCCTCTGCAAGAACATCAGTTAGTTCCACTCCCTATCCTATACTATCAACACCCCTTTCCAATATAAAATAGTTAAAACGGGTATAGTCAAATACCCCTAAAGATCGAGAGCAGGATCAAAGAAGAAGGAAGAGTTGTAACAGAGAAGAATTAACAAATTTGGCAAATGAGTATGCCTGCTAATCATCATACTGATATTTGTTTGAGTCTCCGGTATCTCAGAGCAGCTAAAAGGAAAAACCTGAAATTGTGGAATCAAATTCTGAAATCCGTTCTTTATCCACTTGTTACAATGTACTTTGAAATTTACTGCTCTTTTGTATATATGCTATATTTCACAATAAAAAATGTTAAATAATAAAATAATAATAAAAAAATGTTAAATAATAATTTACCTAGGACAACAGAGGCAATAACTGCTGGTGCTGAGATTCAAACTCAAGTTCCTAATCATTATATTTTAGTAGCATATACAGCATAGGGAAATATTTTCCAACATTTACTTTTGTTTCTCATCTGAAGCCTTAGATTACTTGACACTTTTTCATGTGTTTTTCAAATATACCAGTTTAGGGTGCTACCACTATAATTATTTGAAGAACGAACTCCATATCTTTTATTATCGCTCCAAAAAAAAAAATTTTTAAGAGCAACTTGAGGCATATGTAAAACTTCCTAAAACTTTCTTTGATATGTTAAGTACAGAGACAAATATATATTCTTTAATACTACTTAGTAGCAAGAGCTAAAATATTTTCAGTAAGTTCTCCACTTTTTAAAAAAGTTTTATATATTGCTGTATGTAACTTCACATTATAACATAAGTACTCTTTTGCCACTTTCTTCATTTAATTCTCTTTAGCCTTATGAACCAAATCTAGACTTATTTCACAGAATTCAAGTGGGACTAGGCCAGATAGACCTTCTTTTATTTGTTTTTAAAATAATATTTAAGGGGTGCAAGGGTAGTTCAGCTGTAGAATTCTCAAATTCTCGCCTGCCATGAGGGAGACCTGGGTTCGATTGCTGGACCATGCACTCCCCGCCCCCAAATCAACAAATGGTGCTGCAATAGTCACATGGAAAAAAGAATGAAATGTGACCCCCCCACCATACAAATAATAATAATAATAATATTTAAGAACAGAATAAGTAGCCTGGGAAATTGATATACAATTTTTACCTTGAGGCAGAGAGATAGTCAAGGTGCCTCCTGGATCATTCAGTCCCAGGATTCTTTGAAAGTCTTTCTTTACATTCAACAGACACCATTTTATAATTAGCCATCTAATTCCTTGGTGTCTGGGTACCAAATTCTACAAGTAGGAATTTAAAATTCTATCAGTAGGAATTGCATTCATCTAAATGAATGATTTCTCACCTTTTTGGATTTTGGCAACTAAAGTGTTGGTTATTTGAATCTTCAAAATTCCACTCTCTTAACAGAGCACAGCATGACAAGACTGTTTGTTTGAATGTAACATAATCTAAATTTTAACTACATACAAAATGTCTATTTATGCTATATTTAAAGCTGATCTTGGAAAGAAAAATGTGCATATACAGTATATTTTCCCAAAATCTTGATTTGTTTTTTCTTTTCCTTGATTACAAGAAAATAATTTTTGTTAACATTACAGGTGAACTCTTTTTAAAACCTTTTTCGTCTTTGTTTATGTAAATGGTCGTATCTTACTTCTAATACCACCATTCCTGGTTCTTGTATTACAGTTATATTTTTGAATACTTTCAGAGCAGGTTTTTCTTGAATTTCTAATTCTTCTACATCACCTGAAAAAAAGAATTATAAAATGAATATAATTTTCTGATTATCTTCTAGAGATGTATTTATTCATTTGTTCATACAGACAGCTGAAATAAAGCTGATACACAGTGAAATATTAGTTGAATAACTCATTTGTATAGTTCATTTTTATCTAGTTGGGGCTTATGTTAATTACTTACAGCACCTGAAGGATATCAACGTGTATAATAAAATACCATACAACTAGGTAGGATTATACTTTAGAGATTAAATATTTTATCAGTAGCAAACTTGCTGATTCTCAACATCTATGTTTGTATAAAAAATTCAGTTTCCGTTCACACATTTAATATGAAACTAACCAACTATTACTTCTACCTTGTTTCCGTACGTTTTATTATTTTACAGAGAAATTCTACTAAGATGAGATTTTTCTCATCTTCCCAGTAACCTCTCAATAAAGGATTAATTCAGACATTTTTATTACCTTTCTATGTTAAGACTCATAATTTTAACATGAGGTTCTTTCTAGTGGTTTATTTTACAGTAGTACTTTACTATATGAATTATGAAGAGCACATTAATAGAAAGCTTATTTTGTAATCTGAAAAATGTTCCTGCTTGATTACAAGAAAGTCCACATCTTTAAAGCAGATTTTAAACAGAATGAACAAAAACTACTGATATTCTTATTATTTAGGGTGGATCAAGGAGAAGAGGTTTTTAAAGATATTTTTAAAAACTTCAGTATAAAGATGACCAAATAAAATACAAATAAATTAGTACAATTTTTATGAGACAATTAGCAAAATTAAATAACATCCTTTCCTAGGTATATATTTACCTTACTGAAAAATAAAAAATGATTAGATGAATTTCAGTAAATATACACACCTGTCAATTTCTGTAGCTGGTAATAGAGCAAATTAAAAGGACCAGTATATGGGATGGCTTGAGTCTGTTTTACAGTGCTCATGGCCAAGTCGGTATAATCTGAAGAGAAAATTAGAATAAATATACTTTAAGAAACAATAATAATCCCACAATATACAATTTGCAAACAAATACTAGGAGTAAAGAAAAAATAAGTAAAAGAAAAGTAAATGAGAGCACTTTTTCACAAAACTAACAAGGTGCTTCTTAATTTAGTCCCATCCTACATTTCTACCCTTCTCTCCCTCCATCCCCTTCTCTCACGATTACCTTACACTCCAGCCACAGGAAATCATAAATACTGCCTAACCAATACACTAGCTATCACTGCCTTCTTTTCTAATTGGTGATTCCTAGCAATCCTTCAATGCCTGAAATAGCACTGTTTCTTTGCAAAGCTTTTCCCAATTCTACCAGGCCCAGTTTCTCCTTATAATGCACTTCTATGTCATTGATCAAACAGTTTCTCTCATTAGACTAAGAGCTTTTCAAGGACTGCTACTAGGCTTTCAAATATATTTTTAGTCCTTCACAACCTAGCACAATGCCTGGCACAGAATAAGAATTCACTGATTGCTAAATGAAGGAATAACTAATACAGTACTTGTGTGGTCTGAAAACTGACAGTTGGCCTATTTCATAGATAAAAACTCCTGGTATCCTTATTCCTTCAGAAAGCATTTATGATTTATATAAATAAAATTGAGCATAGTTATTTACTTGAAGAGCATATCATGTTTATTGAAAAATTAATATTTACTGATGGTTTAGCATTTACACAGGCACAGAACACCCATGGAAATGTTTATAAACTTTGGAAAAATAGCAATTCACAAACTATTTAGATTAGTGCAAATTTTTATTTTCCTGTATAATAACCTTCAATTTATAAATACTTTGGGCTTTGGCTATATAGTTAATGTCACTTATCTGGATGCTGAATAAAAGTTCCAACACAGCGAAGAAAATTAGGCTTCACATTAATATTTTCTTCCTTTTAAAGAAATTATGTAAGTTTCTGTCCCTTACTCCTGACCATTCTTTCGGAATGGTGAAGAACAGGAAGGTCCAGCAAGTGATATAAAACTACAGGTCATTAAAAAAGAAATGCTTATCTGGGGAGTAAGGCACTTCAGAAAATAAAAGCACTAACATTTTGCTGTAAAAGTTAGAAAACAGGCTAGCTAAAAGGTCGGCAGGAGTAGTTAATCTGTTTTAGAAGCAAACTATTTCTGACTAAGGTTATTTTCCAAAGAATTTAGATGTTTCAATGATTCAAGGAAGATTTTTTTTCATAAAGCTAATTAGTCTGTTAGCTTCTACCTATTTCAATTTTATTATTTGGTTGTTATTTAAAATTTGGCTACTGGTAAGAGAAGCTTTCGTAAACTTTTTTTTCAGTGAGAACATCAAATTATATTTGACACTTAATAGAATACTTACTAGAGAGGTCACAAGGAGAAAGTATGTGATAATTAAAGTTTCTTTTAACGAGTATTCCTGAGACCCGCTGGCCTTGTTCTGGTTTTTTGTCTGCTAAAAAGCCCATGACCTATTACCAAAAAAAAAAAAAATCTTATAAACTGAAGTTACTCAGGTTCTGCATGAGGAGACATGTAATCTATGAAAACAACACATGAATTAACCATGAAATACATAAAATGATCTTTATTAGCAGGACAGTAACATGGCTCCCAATATTTCAAAGGGAAGATTCACCAGGACAGATGTGGCAAGAAGGGCTAAATTCAGTTCATTCCCAAATGGTTCAACATCCAGGGTAAACCTCCTACGTGCAGGGGCTCTTAGTAGTTTTCAACAGCTGCATCTGGTAGGGAAGGACAGGAAGTACAGGCTGGAGATGCAGGTGCTCCCTCAGTCAGGTTATGAGACACACAGCAGAGCTCCATTTTCAGAAAGGTGGGAGTCCGTGTTAAAGCTAACAGGGAAAGAAGGAGCATCTCTGAGTACAAAGGTTGATAAAGGTAGGTTTGTACCAGCAAGTGGGAAATATTTTAAGAGAAAAGAATAGAGTAATGACTGCAACAAACAAAACCATTAAAACATGACACCCCTTAAGGACATCATGCTGAGTGTGATTAGCCAGAAACAAAACGACAAATACTGTATGGTCTCACTGATATGAACTGACATTAGTGAATAAACTTGGAATATTTCCTTGGTAACAGAGACCATCAGGAGATAGAAATAGAGTAAGATAATGGGCAATTGGAGCTGAAGTGATACAGATTGTGCAACAGAACTGAATATAAAAACTCAGAAATGGACAGCACAATATTACCTAACTGCAATACAATTATGCTAAAACACTGAATGAAGCTGCATATGAGGATGATAGAGGGAGGAGGGCTGGGGCATAAATGAAATCACAAAGAAAGATAGACGATAAAGATTGAGATGGTATAATCGAGGAATGCCTAGAGTGTATAATGATAGTGACTAAATGTACAAATTTTAAAAATGTTTTTGCATGAGGAAGAACAAAAGAATGTCATTACTGCAGTGTGCTGAAAATAGATGGTAATTAGTATTTTAAAATTTCAACTTATGTGTGTGAGACTAAAGCAAAAAATGTTTATTTGGTACAAATTTATACTTTGACTAGTGCATCTCCTAATATAACTTAGGTTGATAGTTGGTTGAACACCTTAAGTACATGGAACTTTGTATAGGACATAAGATTTTGTTGGTTTGTCCAGGTGATGCCCTGATGAATCCCAGAGTGATTTGATCAGTGAGTGGAAAAGTATTTGCAAAGTCCCCTTCAGGGAATGGTGAGAATGGGGGAAAACTCAACTTCCCCAAGTTGAATTCTTGATATTCTCACAAGCAGTGTGGACAACCAAAGCTATAGGCTGAGCCCCCAGTCTTGCGATTTGTTCATATGAAACTTAACCCCACAGGGGATAGGTCAAGCCTACTTAAAATTAGGCCTAAGAGTCACCCCCAAGAGAACCTCTTTTGTTGCTCAGATGTGGCCTCTCTCTCCAGCCAACACAGCAAGCAAACTCACCACCCTCCCCCTGTCTACATGAGACATGACTCCCAGGGGTGTGGATCTTCCTGGCAACATGGGACAGAAATCCCAGAATGAGCTAAGACTCAGCATCAAGGGATTGAGAAAAACTCTAGAATGAGCTAAGACCCAGCATCAAGGGATTGAGAAAACCTTCTCAACCAAAAGGGGGAAGAGTGAAATGAGATAAAGTGTCAATGGCTGAGAGATTCCAGAGTCGAGAGGTTATCCTGGAGGTTATTCTTATGCATCAAGTAGATATCACCTTGTTATCCAAGATGTAATGGAGAGGCTGGAGGGAACTGCCTGAAAGTGCAGAGCTGTTTCCAGTAGCCATGTTTCTTGATGATGACTGTATAATGATAAAGCTTTCACAGTGTGACTGTGTGATTGTGAAAACCTTGTGTCTGATGTTCCTTTTATCTACCTTGTCAACAGATGAGTAGAACATATGGAATAAAAATAAATAATAGGAGGAACAAATGTTAAAATAAATTTAGTTTGAAATGCTAGTGATCAATGAAAGGGAGGGGTAAGGGGTATGGTATGTAAAATTTTTTTTTCTGTTTTTGTTTTATTTTTCTGTTGTCTTTTTATTTCTTTTTCTGAACTGATGCAAATGTTCTGGGAAATGATCATGATGATGAATATGCAACTATGTGATAATATTGTGAATTGCTGAGTGTATGTGTTGGGAATGTTTGTATTTCTTTCTTGTAATTTTTTTTTAATTAATAAAAAATTTAAAAAAACAACAATTACAAAAAAAACATGATACCCACCATTTTCAAATACAACTATTCTCAACTATGAATAAATGAACTTACGGGAATAAAAAGACAGCCCATCTACCTTCAATGATGTGAGGATACGTGGAAGCCAGGCATTGACAAGTTCATTCTTATAACTATACATGAAGACAGCTCGTTCACTTGACTACTAAGGGCGATTTTCTCCCTAAATGCTGGTGATTCTATGCTAGGAGCTTTGTTCCTAGAAATTCGTTTTCAACACTGATGCTCCCAGGTATGGGAATGTTTGTCTGCCTGTGAAATAAGTACCTCAGAGAGTAATACTGATTGATTATCCTTCTGACTTCACCTGCTGCCAGTTGCTGTTTCTCTCTTTACTCAAATGCATTCCAGTTTCCAATATGCTGATTAATGAACATATATAAAATTGGTTGATCTAATATTTCTAGTAAGCAAAGTATACAGAAGCTTTGATGGTTCTTTGTGGATGTGATCTCCTTTACCCACTCAGTTTCTGTGGCTGCCATAAATTTGACTTCTCCCTAAGTAACGTGACTGCACTTGAGGAAAAAGCAACCTAAGTCAATTACTTTAAATAACTAAAATTATGGCTGAAAAAAACAGACTACTCCAATAGCAAACCATATTTGGAGAAATGGCTATTGAAAGTTTCTCTATGCATAAAGTTAAATGTTTTTTTAAAAAGGCAGGTAATTCTAGACTGATGTTTCCAAACTGTGTTCTCAATTCAATGATAAAAAAGTTAAAAAAAATGCTGTATATTACATATTTTGGAGATTTATAATGTATAATAGTCTTTAGACTATTATAAATAGATTTATAATTTTACAATAGTAAAAGCTCTGAAAGCCCTGCTGTAAAGAAAACTTAATTTTGTTAAATTCTGTTTCTCCTAAATTATTATGCTGCAAAACATTTTTTTTTCTCCCTACATCTCAACCAACAGAGTCTGGGTACACAGTTCCAGATTCTCAACAGAATATATTTTTCTGCAGATACAAGACCACTAAATTAGCTCCTAGAATGTTGCTGAACAGTGTAAAGACAAGTATTTTGCTCTTCTTCTGCAACAAAAGCCTCACATCATAGGTTTTATTAATTTATTTTTTTCCTTCAAATTCGATTTTATAAAAGTATAGTCTTCAATTAATTTTTTCATGTCTGGCTCATTATGAATTAAGAAAATATTACAAATTTCATTAACATTTGCATCATATTTAAAATTTAAGATAAATCATGAAGAACTTAAGAAATACATACTTCCATGAAGAAAAGACATGAATAAGATTAAGAAACCTAGCCTTTTACCTTGGCGAGTTTTTCTCCTCTGAAGTTTAAGGTCACTGCTTCTGTATTCCGAGGATTATGAACCTCTATGTGAACTTCATCATTATCCTCATATTCTCGAATCAGGGCTGCTTTCAATCTGGCCATCTCATTCTGTTCTCCATGAACTAAAATCTACAAAGAATAACATTTAAAAGAGCATAGGAAAATATCCTTAATTTAGATTAAAGATGGCCTTTGTCTGAGTTAAATATACAAAACAGAGAAATACCTGAAACTATTAAATTTTACTATTTTAAGGTCCTCCACTCAATCAAATTTGTATAAAGACATCTTCCATTCTGTTTGGCTTTAAAAGGTCCATAAGTGGAATTATTTCAAAAGAGAATAAAGAAACATATTTTTTACACCAATCTTTACCACTAACTAAATATGCAACTTTGTAAAGTTACTCACTTTTTCTAGGCTTCCATGTTCATGCTGGTAAAGTGGCTGGACTAGGTGACTTTGATAATCATTTTACCAGCTTTAAATGTCACTGATTCTGATATGAAACTACTGCTATTTCAACTATTTCAGAAAATGCCTATAGTTTTCTTCAGATTTCTAATATAAAACTTTCAAGGAAAGCTTTTTGGTCAGGGTAGGTGGGGTATTCTTCTGTTTATTAAAACAATACCAAATAGAGTATTTCAGAAGCAAAGGAAATTACAAGTTGGAGAGGTATTTATAACTACGGCATTAACCACTCATCTCTTTCTATTCACTTTTTTGCTTGTTTCTTGGGTGCATGGTCCAGGAATCAAACCTGCGTCTTCCACATGGAAGGTGAGTATTCTACCACTGAACTACCCCTGACCCTTTCTATTCACCTTTATAACATATTTTATATGACAGGTAATAACCTATAGACCACTGGTATATTGTTTCTTGTCTTAGGCTAACAGAAGCAGACCCATGTCATTATTACTTGGTGGCACAGAGTAGAATGGTGAATAGTCCAGGCTTTGGGATGTTAAGTAATTTGCCCTGCTAATAAATTACTTGACATTTCAGTTTTCTCATCTACAAAACAGGTGTTGATTATGAGGATTAAACAAGCTGATATATGTAAAACACTAGCACAGTGCCTGGCACAGAGTAAAAACTCAATAAATGCTAGTTATTATTTATTACTTCTATCACCACTAACAGTATTACCATTTTATCATGTAGATATGCTTTTCCTAGACCTGGACACTGAAAGCAGGTAAGCATCAAGTACAACTCAGGAATTTAAATTGTCAAACAGAGACAGAGGACGGAAGAGTGATGAGACAAAATGAAACTGAGGATGAGGAGGTAGTACCAGAGTGAAAAACTCGTTTTCTCTATGGCTTGAAAGTCTGGGGGTATTTTATATCCCTAAACTACATACACAAAAAAACACTTGTGAGACATCTGCACTGTAACTAAACTCTACATGCTATGATGTCAGTGAGTGATTTTCTCCATCAGAGAATCTGGTTATTAAGGGTCAGTGGCAAATACCTGTAAGGATTATCATAGGAAAAGAACTGAAAAACTAACAAAAGGACATTTCCTCTATACTAGCTTTCAGTACATTCAGAAAGGATACTTCATTTGTTTTCTAGACATATATTCTATAAATGCTACTCTGATATTTAAAAATACATATATTTTAGCTTACCTCTCTCTCCAATCCCATCAAATATATAATTGCTATTTTTATAATTTCATGAAACTTAAAAATATAAAGAAATTTTTATACAAGGACCTATATTATATATTTCTCATCCTCTTCACTCGTAAACGTTTATTATTATCTCACTTGTCTTTCTCCTATCTCCAAATTATCCTTGCACACTCTATTTAACATTACTGAGCATTCACTGTGCCAAGCACTGAATTAAGTGCTTTGTATCTCCTTTCAGTCACACCTCATGATAACTTTATGAAGTGGGTACTATTATTATCCTGCTATTTCAACTATTTCAGAAAATGCCTATAGTTTTCTTCAGATTGCTAATATAAAACTTTCAAGGGAAGCTTTTTGGTCAGGGTGGGTGGGGTATTCTTCTGTTTATTAAAACAATACCAAACAGAGTATTTCAGAAGCAAAGGAAATTACATATTCATTACATATTTTACAGACAAAATACAGAGAGGTTAACCTGTCAGGGTTCCATAGCAAGTATGGGATGGAGCTGAGATTCAAAACAGTCTGAGTTCGAAGGCTGCACTCTTAAGTTATTAAGCAAAAAATAATGGGAAAAAAACATGAGAATTGGGGTTAGTAGATCTGAATAAGAGTCCCAACATAAGACGGAGGAAATTAAAATGCATAGCTTGCTCATCTCAAAGAGGAGTTGTAAAGTTCCAACTCAAGTATGAGTGAAAGTGCTTTGTTTCTAAAGGGAAGGCAGTTTTGATTTGTGCACTAGTTGTTGCAAAGTTTCTGGAGTATCCCCCCTCTTTTTTTTTTACTACTATAAGTCATATTCATAGACTAACCACATGAGGAGGTTTCAATGCACGAATAAATTCACTGGTTTGCTGGTAATCTGTGTGAGCAGAGAAAGAAATGTAATCAACAGACATTTTCAGTGGTAACTTCTGTCCAGACATGGTAGTGATCTCTTCAGGTTCGGACATGATATGCTATTAAAAACAAAGAAAAATTAAAAACAAAACAAACAGTTTAATTAGAAGAGGTACATTTTCATGTAGTGATAACTTATGTTAAATTTAGGACTTTATAGCCCAAAAGTCATTCTAACACTACTCATTTAGTAAATGGCAAATAGTCATTCTTTTGATATAGTAAACAATCAGCAAAGTAAGAAGATCAACTAAAACAATGTGTTTAGAGTGCTGGCAAAGAAAATGATCACTCTTATGATTAGAAAGGCAAGTCTATATTGCTGACTCCTCCTCTTGCTTGAAAAAGTCACTTTCCAGATATGCATATGCATATAAAAGACAGATGTGTTTCTTACTTGGGGAAATCTATTTTAAATACATGGTCAATATTTTACCTCAATGGCTTCACAGAATACAGAAAAAGATTCACAATATATTTTAAAAAGCAAAAAAGAAATCATAGGTAAGAGGAGATAAGTGAACAGGATATTTGGATGTCAACTTTTGAAGTTGACTTTAAAGCTTTGAATATATTTTCTAAATTGCCTATATCCTTAAGAGTCAACCCAACCACATTATACAGCTTTTCAAGGAGAATCCTTTTTAGTGAACTTCTTCATCAAAGGAGGACATTCCTGCGTCTGTCTCAAGTAAGCTCCTTTTCATTTTTCACTTGCAACCATGTGAGTATTTCTCAGTCCCCAATGTGGGTTCTCATCTTGCCTTTCAGTATGCATAAGTCCTCAAACTTTTGAACATCTCTAACTACCTATTTTCATCTTCATTTAAAATATGACCCAAGACTATAACCAACCTTGGCAAGGGTACCTTCTACGCAGTATCCTGCTATAATAACACCGTTCCTCTTATCAGTACACCAGCTTTCAAACAGCTCTCTGGATAATCCACTTTGCATCATTCCTGGGGAAGCCATAACAACACTGGGTCCAATGTCATCAAAATGATCCATGCTCTGAGAGAGAAAAAGGAGTGGTAAAAAAACATGTTATTCACTAGGGTTCGGAAAAAGCATTCATTATTTTTAAATAACAGGAAGCTACATAAAAAGAGTCATTACACTACTGAATGAGACTTGATGAGACTAATAAACCTATTAAGCCCAATTTACAAGTTTCTAAATAGTTTAGGGTAGGGGTCATAGGAAAATAAAGTAATAAAAATCAATGAATTCACATTGACCTTCAAAATGTCCTGGTAGTAAAAGGGCCATTAGGACCACAAAATCAGGCACAGTAGGGATAAGAGGCCGTGAGCCAGAAAGAGAACAAATGGTCAGGAAAGCCTGAGGTTTCCTTTCATTTGTCGTAAGAATACTACTGTTCAAAAGGTATGACATTTAAATAACAAGAAATTCAATAGGTACATTTTTAATGAATGACACAAAATTAGAAGAACATTACTACCATCCTTCACAGCATTAAAAAAAAAAGGCTAAACTTAAAATATGAATTTGAGCAAGGCTTACAAGAATGAACAACGAATGAAAAGTTTGTTTCCTTTTTAAATTTGTCTCCTGCTTTGGAAAATAAGTTACTAGTCTGTAGCTTCACACGACCTATTATAATTGCCCAGTGAAAGCTCATAGATTTCTTTAAGGAGGACAATTTCAAGTACAAATACACAGATAATCTATGACTTGAAATTTCTTGCACAATCAACAGCCAAGCTATATGCTAGCTGCAAGAAATCCCTTTTCCTTCTCTGTATCTACAGTTTAATCACTGCTCTAGAGTATAAACCAGTTCAAACTTTAATGCACATACTCATCACCTAGACCTCTTGTTAGAATGCAGATTCTATTTCAGTAGATCTGGTCTGGGGCTTGAGTTTCTGAATTTCTAGTAAAAAGGCTTGCAATTCAGACTAAGAGTACAAGCATCACCTGGGAAATTCTTAGAAATGTAAAACCCTAAGCCCCATGCCAGACCTGGAAACAGGCTCAGGAATACTGTATTTGACAAATTCCTCAGGTGTTTCTTATATGATCTAAAGTTTGGAAGCATTGCTCTAGTCTAAACAATGAGATAAAATATCTACAGTAACCCGAATCTGTGCTTATTTTTTTGTAAATGTGATTCTTCTATTAAATTTTTCTTTTTTTTTACATTGGTGAAATATATCACAAATTCAGAAGAGTACACAGGATAAAAATGCACAATTCAGTAATTTATCACAAAGTGAATTCCTGTGTCGCTACCATCAATGTCAAGAAAAAGCATTATCAGCACCCCAGGCCCCTCAGGTTCATCCAAAGGTATAGATTATCTCAACTTGTGATAGTCTCCTTGTTTATCTTTATAACTTTACTATCTAAGTGTGCTATTCTAGTATCCCTAATACTATATTTTAATTTCTATTACTTTACTGGATGGATTTTCATAAATTGAACACATCCAAGTAACCAGGACCCAGATCAAGAAACAGAACAGGACCAGAACTTCAGGAGCCCCCAGTGAACTCTTTCCTGTCATATCTATTGGCCCTGCCTCCTGTTCCAAGGATACCTTTGGTCTCTGGATTTTTCCACTTGGGATACTGTTTACAGGTTTCACCTTTGTTGCTGCATATACTTGTTTATTTATACTACTGTATAGTATTCCATTGGATGATTTAACTTACTTATTCATAGTAATAAATATTAGATAATATTTTTCTTTCCAGTGCCCAGCAGGCAGGTGGACAGACAGTTTTTAAAAGGAAGTGTCAAATGGGTTTCTAGTTACCTAAGAGAGAACTTTGAAAAGAATTTTCTCAAAGACAATAGCTTTTCATATTTCACACATATTTTGAGCTGGTCTGGAAATCTAATCAAAAAGCCTAACATTGTTTATAGGCAAAACTTGGCTCCCATTCCTAAACAATTAGCTATAAAATACACTTTACAAACAGAGCCTATTTCTAACTTGAATACCATATATAAAAATTTTGGACATTGTTCTGTTATGAACAAAGTGTTAGTTTGAGAGAAACAATTTTTTTTAATATAAAAGAAAATCAGATTTTATTGAATATTCTACAAAAGTGCATATATGAAATGTTCACATGTGAAACTTAAACAGCACTAATCAAAAAGATGATTAGACTTCAGTGGGAACAGAAAATCTTAATACGAAACGCAAGATATTTTTCTCTTCTGGGCTTTTTATTCTTATGGCAAAAGAGTTTTTAGCAATTATATTTTTAAATATTGAGAACATATGGTTATACAGAATTAGTAGTAAGATTTATTTAAGAAAAGAAGAACTTCAGTTGCTGGATTTTTGGTTTTCTGAAGGAAAATGTTGTTTGCCAGAAGCAAGAAGGATTCAGCCACTGAGTCAATTACAGGCAACTTCCTTCTATTAATAACTTACTTGTGTTTTGCCATCCCTTTTTCTTTCACGAGCACTCACCTTGAGGTTACTAATGTGTTTGAAAACAAAGGGATTATTGATGTTGATTTGTTTGCGGATTTTATCATTCATGGCATTTACATAAGTTTGGTACACTGCCATACATTTCTTGGCCAAGGATGATGCATAATATATTGGAATGTCATGAAGTTCTGGGTGATTCTGCCAATATTCATCTAGAGAGGGATTTTACAAGAAACAAAGACCATTTTATTATGTGGGATAAATAGTTCAAATAATAAATCATACGCAATTAACATTTTAAAATTTAGATAACCAAGGAACAAGTTAAAGCAGGTAACTATAGTTAAAAGAATTGAAGAAAAATTAGCCTGGTCTTTACTATTTTAAACTTATGAAATCAAACTTATCTCTAAATACTAGTGCATCATCTAAAAAAAATGCAGTAGCCACAATCCAAAGATATGGAGGTTTTTAAAAATCATGTGGTTTGCAAAGCAATAGGCTGAGCCCCCAATCTTGGGGTGTGTTAATATGAAACTTAACCCCGCAAAAGATAGGCTAAACCTACTTAAAATTAGGCCTAAGAGACACCCCCAAGAGAACCTCTTTTGTTGCTCAGATGTGGCCTCTCTCTCTCAGCCAACATGACAAGCAAACTCACTGCCCTCCCACCCTCTACGTGGGACATGACTCCCAGGGGTGTGGACCTTCCTAGCAACATGGGACAGAAATCCTAGAATGAGCTGGGACTCAGCACCAAGGGATTGAGAAAACCTTCTCAACCAAAATGGGGAAGAGAGAAATGAGACAAAATAAAGTGTCAATGCTGAGAGATTCCAAACAGAGTCGAGAGGTTATCCTGGGGGTTATTCTTATGCATTAAATAGACATCGCCTTGTTAGTTAAGATATAATGGAGAGGCTGGAGGGAACTGCCTGGTAATGTAGAGCTGTGTTCCAGTAGCCATGTTTCTTGAAGATGACTGTATAATGATATAGCTTTCACAATGTGACTGTGTGATTGTGAAAACCTTGTATCTGATGCTTCTTTTATTTAACTTATGGACAGATGAGTAAAACATATGGATTAAAAAAAAAATCATGTGGTTTAAGTTTACACTAACCAAACAGTATCTGATAATGAAAGCAGGAGACAAAATACCTTCAAAGAAAGGCTTTTTTTTAATGAAAGTTCTCATTTAATCCCCAAATTTTGTAAGGGATCATGTGGTCAAAAGATTTTATCCCATTAACTGCATTTAGGAATTGGCTAATATGTAATTTCATCTTTTTTACTTCTAATTTTCAAAAGTCGAAATGCCATCTTATAGATAAGGAAACTGAGGCTAAAAATAGTTGAATTGCATAGGGATGCTATTTTTCTACTTGATATATGTGATAATTCTAGATAAGGACGGAAATGGTTTTCTTTTCACATGTTACTAATATACTTCCTGCTATGTTCTCTGGCTTACTTTGTTTATTTTTTTAGATGCGATTAAAATTTTTAATGGTGTAGACCATAATCTCCTATTTTTTGTATGTATTTTTTATGAGCAGATTTAATATTAAAAAACAAGCTGGGGAGGGCCACAGTGGCTCAGCAGGCAGAGTTCTTGCCTGCCATGCTAGAGACCCAGGCTCATTTCCCGGAACCTGCCCACGTGAAAAAAATAAAAAGCTAACTAACTTGTCCAAAGCCATATGGCTAGAATGTAGATAAGATGTGGAACCAGTTTCTCTAACGACTATTTTCTTTCTACTCACTACATTAAAAGGGAGAACTTAAGAAGAAAAAGGGACAAACAATTGCAGAAAGTAAGTTCATTAAAAAAAAAAATCATAATACATGCTTTAATGGTAAGGTTACCAGATAAAACGAAGAATGCCCAGTACAATTTGAACTTCAGACGAACGATGAAATATTTTTCAGTACATGGATACATATTAAATATCTGGTATATATTAATACCAAAAAATTATTCATTTCTTTTCCAAAATTAAAAATGTAATAGGGTGTACTGTACTTTTATTTGCTAAATCTGGCAATCTAATCTGATAATAACAACATGGTCACCATCTCAAACTTCCTAATTTCCTCTGGTCTTATTACTTGTTATGAAGACTTTTCATCTTAAAACTTTTAAACTAATCTGACTTGCAGCTAAAGTGGATTAGACTAGAATTAGAAAACTTAGCATTTTGTAAGTTCTGTCTCTTCCCACCTCTGCCAAAGTTTTATTTTGATCTTGGGCCATTTATTCATCTTTCCTTGCTTGTAAGAGGGATATTATTTATCATAATGATCAAAGACATGGCCATACTGAGAATAAGAGCTTAAAGTGTGATAAGTTCTAGTTCCTCGCATTGAAGCTATATAAACACAAAGTACCTATAATTTATTCTTCAAGAACAGTGCATTCCCCAAATAGATTTACAGAATGTTTGCGTTAGAAAGAATTATTAAGTAGAAATCTATGCTAAAAAATAAGGGACATTCATTGTTTTTTTTTTACAAAAAGTAATAATTCAGGTTCATTTAAGTATTTGAGAACTGGAGAAAACCAAAAAAGAAAAAAGAAAACATCCACTTTCTCCCATCCAGATTTAAAACATTTTATCACTTTTGTGTTTATTTTTACCTAAGGATTAGAGTATACAGGGTTTTGAACCTTATTTTTTTGTCCACTTTAATAGTTTATATGAAAGCTATATATTACTCACCATAACATATTTTTTCCCACAATGTTAATACTAATGTGCTTATTTCCTTAAATATACTAAAATGATGAATGCTATTACAGACAAAATTCTCTTTACATCCCAGTTGTTTCCCAAAAATAGAACCACTGGGTCAAGGGTATGCATATTTCTAAGACCTGTGACGCTGACTGACAAGTTGGTAAACAGAAAGACACCCCAATTTACATTCCCAGTAGCAGTGCACAAGGCTCATTTGCCTGGGCTTTTAACTACTATCAAACCTCTATTTTTTTAAGTGAAGACACCAATGTCCAGAAAGGTTAAATGACTTATCATAGGCCATGTGATTACCTTGATATAAAGATGACACTCCCAAATTTTTATAATCTCCCAGAGATAAAAGAAAAGGTGTACCTAAAATCAAGAGCAGTTCCTGAGCCCTTCCAAGGGCAAAGACAGGGATGAGACCTCTGCCCCCTCTATTTACAATATCATGAACAGTGTTGCAGAATCTTGCTTCTCGCTCTTCACGTTTCTCATGGATATGAGTACCATAAGTAGATTCCTAAAGAACACATTAGAATTGTGAGAGAAAGACCTCTGATCCCCATAGAATTTAAAAGTTAAACATTAGGGCGCTGCAATGGCAGAATTCTCGCCTGCCATGCCAGAGACCTAGGTTTGATTTGAGAGGCTGCCCATGCCAAAAAAAAAAAAGTTAAACATCAATGAAACACCAAGGTAGTGATTCACTTTTTCAACATGCCATTTACTTGAACACATACCAATACAATATTAATTGTAAAGAGGAGCAATTGAGAACTTTAGAATTCAGATCTGACTAATAAAAACCTTTTAGAAAATGGAATCAGGACCATGTTTTGGCATACTTTCCCCACAAGATAATTGTGACTCTTTTTTCCTTCCTTAACATTTTCCTTTCCACAGGGGTAAAAAAATACATTCCTCCCACCAATGACAAGCCAATGTCTATAGACCAGAAATACCTACTGCTTCTTATATTTCTGTTAAGAAAATCCCCTGAGATTGAGAAAACCTTCTCGACCAAAAGGGGAAAGAGTAAAATGAGACAAAATAAAGTGTCAATAGCTGAGCGATTCCAGAGTTGAGAGGTTATCCTGGAGGTTATTCTTATGCATTAGATATCGCCTTGTTAGTCAAGATGTAATGGAGAGGCTGGAGGGAACTGCCAGAAAATGTAGAGCTATGTTCCAGTAGCCATGTTTCTTGAAGATGATTATATAATCATATAGCTTTCACAATTTGACTGTGTGATTGTGAAAACCTTGTGTTTGATGCTCCTTTCATCTACCTTATCAACAGACGAGTAAAACATATGGAATAAAAATAAATAATAGGGGGAACAAATATTAAAATAAGTTGATTGAAATGCTAGGATCAATGAAAGGGAGGGGCAAGGGGTATGGTATGTATGAACTTTTTTCTGTTTTAATTTCTTTTTCTGAAGAGATGCAAATGTTCCAAGAAATGATCATGATGATGAATATGCAACTATGTGATGATATTGTGAATTACTGATTATATATGTAGAATGGAATGATCAAAAGTTAAGAATGTTTACGTTTGTTTGGTGTTTTTTGGTATTTAAAAAAAATTTTTTTTAATTAATTTAAAAAAAAGAATACCCCTGAAGTCCTGCTACATGTGATCCACTAATCAAAAGCACTGGCATCACCTGGGAGCTTGTTAGAAGTACAGAACCTCAGGCCCCAGTCCAGATCTACTGAATCAGAATGTGTATTTTAACAATATCACCAAATGATTCATATGCATATAAAGTTTGAAAAATAATGCTCTAAATAACACGCAAATAACTATTCATGCAAATAACTATATGATATCATGTAAACAACTGTTTCAGGTTTTCTTTTGAGAGTTAAAAATGTAACTGTTTCTTAAATTAGGGCAGTTTATATGCTGGCTATAGTAGGGCCTGACCCCAAATAATCCACTTTCAACATATTGCTTATAGATAACAATATGCACTGGTCTCATGTTCTTGGGCAGCCGGGGGATGCAGTAGATTGTCGGGGAGAAGCAGGCAGCAGGTGATGTTTTATATATACCACAGCTTCAAAATCTTTCTCTTTGAAATTCTGACCCCACTGTTACCAATATGCATTTATTAATACTTGCTTCTACCATTTACTCACACCCCAGCTCCCAAATAAGATGGTTCATTTTTTTCTTGTTCTCCTGAGACGCACAACCTAGTAGGCAGATAGGCATGCACATTTAAAGACGAGCAATGTGATAAGTTAGCATATGCTAAGGGTCAAAAGAATGGCAGAGACGGTGGAGGCACACCATTTCTAAACAACCGATAAAAAGATGCCTTTTTATGAATTTGGGGTAATTCAATAGATAAAATATTTAGGAGACAGAGGAAGATATATAAAGTGACCTGCCCAGCGATGGCCTAACATCTTGGATACCAGAATAAATATATTTAACAGCAAGAAAGTGAAACTGTGCTGTAATATAATTTTAGTATAAAATATATAATTTTATACTAAAAACCAAATATATTTATATTCAATAACATATAAAACAGAGACAACTGTTATTTTTTCCTGCTAGAAAAAATTTGTTTATATTACACTGATTATAATACATTAATACTTACTATGATAAGAATATCAGGTTTAATATTAGGAATTTCAGCTGCCATTAAGTGTCTATCTTCTTGTCTTGAGAAATCACCTGTGTACAAAAGCTGTGAAAAACAAAGAGTTTTGGAAGCCTTCATCTTGCTAATGAATATATTAAACTCATGAAATATTAAAGTGAATTTTAATAGAAATAAAAGCCTACAATGATGAAATTTAGATGTAATGCTTGTGTTTAATTCAAAATTGGTAATTTAGTTAAGCCACTAAATCATAAATTTCAACAATTCAATCTAATTATTAGGGATAATATACTATCAGAATCATCCCCCAAAGGCAGTCTGTATAATATTACAGTTGAGAACTGCTCATAATTTCTTAAAAGGAAAAAAGGCATGATCATGGGGAGAACAATTTGAGGCATATAAGACCACAGTCTAAAAGAAAGAAAAATTCATTTGAGGGTATACGCTTAATTTCAAATTTTATATCTGCACTTGTGCTGTTTTCAGCTTCTATTTTTTGTGCCCTTGAGCAAACAGCAAGAATAAATGATTTATCACCTCTCCATGTGGGACATGACTCCCAGGGGTATAAACCTCCCTGGTAACATGGGACAGATATTCTAGAATGAGCTGGGATTCAGGATCAAGTGATTGAGAAAACCTTCCCGACCAAAACGGGGAAGAGAGAAATAAGACAAACTAAAATGTCAGTGGCTAAGACATTTCAAACAGAATTGAGAGGTTATGCTGAAGGTTATTCTTACACATTATATAGGCATCCCCTTTTTAGTTTAAGATGCATTAGAGGCTAGAGGGAAGTGCCTGAAACTGTATAGCTGTGTTCCAGTAACCATGTTTCTTGAAGATGATTGTATAATGATACAGCTTTTGCAAAGTGACTGTGTGATTGTAAAAACCTTGTGTCTGATGCTCCTTTTATCTATGGTATGGACAGATGAGTAAAAAATATGGATTAAAAATAAATAAGTAATAAGGAGAACAAACGTTAAAATAAATTGAGTAGACTGAAATACTAGTGATCAATAAAAGAGAGTGGTAAGGGGTATAGAAAAAAAATAGGGGGAACAAAGGTTAAAATATATTGGGTAGAGCAGGCCTCGGTGGCTCAGCAGGCAGAGTTCTCGCCTGCCATGCTGGTGTCTGCCCATGTAAAAAAAAAAATGAAAAAGAAAAAAAAAAGTTAGTAAAAAGGGATTAATCTTGTGTTAGTGTTAGGGAACTTAGTCGCTGAGATGCTTACTTTACGCTTTTCTTAGTACAAACTTGGATTACAGATCATTGCGTATTCAATCATTCAAATCAGTCTTGATATAGAAAGCATTATAGTGGAGGTATCAACTTAATTTTTATTTTATGTTTCAGTGTTTTGGCACTTTTCAAGTCTTAGGAAACTCTCTTTAATGACAGTTCATAGCAAAAAGCTCTGCACTGATTTCTGCTGGGGAGAAAACTGCTAGTGCTGGAGGTACCTTTACACCTGCGATCTCGATCATGAACATGGCAGCTCCGAGAACGTGGCCTGCATGGTAACACCAAAACTTGATCCCTGCAACTTCCTTAACTTCATGAAAGTTGATAGTTTCAATTTTGTCCATGCTCTCTTCCAAATCTGTTTCAGTATACAGCATGTCATCTGCAGATATATTACTAAATTTTGAAAACAACAAAATGAATAAGGGTAAATTTTTTTAAAAAGTCTTTGAACTCAAAGAAATTGTCTATGGATGACATATCCAAAAAAATATTTCTTAAAACTATAGTAAGAATGGGTTATGTATTAAGTTTCTCTTGGATATTTTGCATATATTTTTACTGTGCAAATATAATAAAAATATTCAATAGGTTTAATACAAAGCTTGATTTTAAGCAGAGTGCACAGAAAATTAAAACATCAAGTTCAAAGTACTCTTCAGGATAATTATTCCTCAATCTTTTTTTTGTGCTCCCACACTCTTGAGCTGTAACTCGGTTACATACAATGAAGCACAGTGAAAATTTTCTTGCTAGGATGTGAAAGGAATTCTCTACAAAGTCCAGCATAACTTGTTCCCTGGAAATTAGGTTAATGTACTTCAAGAAACAATCGGACAGTAGTTAAGTTCCTATTTACAATGGGTTCATATCCATATGAATGGATTAAGACTAAGAACATGGCTTTTTTCTGGGGCACATAATTCAGTCTGCTACAGGACCCCTTGCTTGGCACAAGCTCCTTAAAGTAGCCTGAAACAAGTTTTGTCAATTCTTCTTAAAAACAATAACAAACCACCTTATTACAAATGTTCATTGTAGAAAATTTGCAAACACAAGAATTAAAGAAGACCATCCATAAACCTTAAAAAAGAGTAGTGTCCCATACCACTTTACAAGATATCTGGTAATAAATTTTTAATAAAATCACGACATGCTATTTTCAGAGTAGTACTATCAAATAGAACTACTATTTGATTATAAATACTTATAATATTTAACAGGATGTAAAAGCTTTATAAAGATTTTAAGGCCAGGAAGGTGCTAGGTACCCTCACAATAGGTGTTCAATAATTTGTTACTGAATGATTAAATTAATGACATCCTTAAACCATAAGTATTGTGCAGAGCCATAAAAATCTAATAAAGGAATTTACCTAACTTTGACATAATCTGAAAGAAGCCATCTATAAATAGCTTTTGTGGCATGAGTCATAAATGTTCTTCCTTTGAAACTTGTCTTCTGTAGAAACCAAGGCAAAGCTCCACAGTGATCCAAATGGAAACTTAAAAAGAAATAGAGTGTGGTTAAAAGGGAAAATTTTAGGTTGTATATATGTTACTAGAATAAAAATTAAAAACAAAAAAACCCAACAAAACCATAGAACTGTACAGCACCATGAATCCTAACTGTATAGCACAGTGAACCCTAATGCAAACTATGGACTACAGTTAATAGTACAATTATAATAATATTCCTTCATCAATTGTAACAAAGGTACCATACAAATGCAAAGCGTTAATAAGAGGTAAAACTGGTGTGTGTGGGGGGGATATACGGGAACTCTGTTTTTTCCTAATGATTTTTCTATACACCTACAAATTCTATAATTTAAAAAAAAATGTAAATAAAAAAAGAGGTTCTGTTGATTTGTAAAATATTCCTCATATACTATAGATAATTATATGGTTGCTCACTGGACAAAAATGTCTATGTAACAATTACATATTGATACTTTCAAGAAAACCAAAAGTTGGTATAGTGCAGAGTAAAGGAATAATACACCCACTTTTAATGGAGGAAGATTAAAAAAAAAGCATCAAAAATCTTTATCAGTAATAATTAGAGAAGGGAGAAGAATATATCCAAACTTACTATTAAGCACCCAAAATTAAATAAAATTGAAACATGTTATTATTTATAAATGAAGTTACTATAGAAGAATGTGACAAGGAAGAGAATTTGAGAAATACTGTAAAAATGTGTTATTGGTCTCAAATTTTACAATGGCCCAAAAACTACCTTCTTCCCACTTACCCCTGGACTCAGATCTAGAGATAGGTAAGTTTTTCATAGTAAACTTCTCTAGACTGTGATCACAATATGGAGTGCTGGACTCAGATGTGTGCAATATGCTTCCTAGTAGAAAATACTCTTTAAAAAAAACAAAATCTTGAAATCTGATAAAGAATAATCTTTATAGTAAAAGTTTTTAAATAAGTGTCATTATTAAGAAAAAAAACTTACTGACTAATTAATAAAAGATCAATCTCAGCTGGGTCAATTAAATCAATATAAGGAAGGGCATCCATTCCTTCCAGGCCAGGGTGGATCCCACAGTCCAACTGAAAGAGAACAACAAAAAAATCACAATTCCCTACACATTTTATTAAAATACATTCAACAAGCAGACAATATGTATAACTGATCCATCATACACATAATCAAGGTGGACCTCATACAGTAGCATTTGTGGTGCAGTTCTTACTAGATGTGGGAAATACGCCACTGACAATTCTAACTTCATGAACAAATTTAAAATGTAATTCATTTGATGCAAAATATAAGACATCTTCTTTCCAGCTATTTTTGCTAGTCATTCTAAACAGCAAATGAACTCTTCTTCAAAAACTTTGATATTAGAGGACAGTAGGTGTTCTGGAAATTCATAGATTTATTATGAACTAGATCTGACTATGGTGAGAAAACAATAATTGGAATGAGTAGTTTCTCTGATCAGGGTAATTAAATTTTTAAGACATTAAGGAACAAATTCATGTCAGGTGTTAAGCATTTACTAATTTCATATGGTATTACTACCAAATAATACAATATGACTAAAACAACAACTATGTCTGACACATGTCAGTTTTTTTTAAACTTCATTTAATTTATTATTATGCTATTGTTATTTTTAAACAATAGATTTGCTGCAACATGCTCTGGCTCATATTAAAATTTCAAAATTTAACACATCTTGTATCAAAAATATACTCTATTGAGTCTTAAGATTACATATGACAATGATTGCACAAAACGATAACATACGAACCCACTGTCTGGATGACATCTATTGGCAACAGTGAGAGAAAATCCTTTAGCATCTGGGAGAAGTGCATGAAATTCAGAATACAAGGAGTTCATATGTGATCACAAAATTAGAAAAACAGGGCAGGATTTACTGTAGCTGATTTTTTTTCAATCTAGGAAGTGCTTACCTAACTATGAGGCAAAAGTTACTAACTTGCTTCCATGATTGGTATACCTGAAAGGCTCCACCCAGAGAGAACTAAAAAGGGATAGAAGACAGTTCTAGAGTGATGCTGCAGACATCACTGCATGGCTTGGAGACTATTTAAAAAATGGTACATTTATCAATAATAACCAAGTGCTCCCTTATGGAGGTCTCTTCATTAATAATTATTGAACAGATAGAGAAGGTGAGCCTATGGCTTCCAAGTACCTGCATTTTACATGTCAGTTTTTTTTAAGAGTGGGAGAAACAGAGAAGAAAGAGGAACAGAAGAAGCATGAACCACTGAACAGGTTAACGACAACCTTAGAAACCATCTATTCTAATTCCTTTATCTTTCCAGACAAGGAAACAGGCTTCATAATGATACTCAGGTATCCAAGCTCCCAAATCTGGCTCTCTCACTACACCTGCTGCATGGGGGTGGCTTGTGGTCTTCCACTGTGGTTGGGGCAACTAGGTTGGCTACAATCCTCATCAGTGGAAGTGACTTTCAAGAGACAACAGTTCAACAGATCTATCTACATGTCAATTTTACAATCTTGGAATATATCTTCACAATTTACTTAGTTAAGGTTTTATCAAATTACTAAGTGGCTGTGTGTATTAGTTTTTCACATTAACATTATATAGCATAGGCTACATACACTGACTATGATATTTTTTCAGGAAGAGAAACAGATAACTACTACAAAAGACCTAACACCCAATGCAGACAGAGTTGTAATGTTAATCGAACAACAAAAATTAACTATTACCATTATTTTTCTTCCTTTGAACTCCAGAATAATACATGATCTTCCTACTTCTTGTCCTGCTCCACTGTAAACATTCGGGGGGGGGGGGGGGGGGTAAAATGATTAAATCAAAATCAAGTGCAACAAATTCAAACTTTTTAATAACTTAAATTCATTGGATAACAACATTCACTTAAAAATCTTGAGGCAAAATTATTTTCACAGAATTACAAAGACAGGGAAGATGGTGTCAAGTGGGAAAAGAGTAAAAGTGGCCCTTGGGAATGTGGAGATTTTGCAATCGGTAAAATTTTGAGAGAAAGTGGTACAGACTAGATACCGGAAGATTAAATTAAATCTTCTGAATGCTGAGATTAAATTGTGATGTAGTTAAAAAATAAGCCAGCAATTACATAATAGTAATATTTTTTAAATTAGCACTTAAGTATAAACTTATAAGCATTTCAAAAATCTTTCATCATTTTTAAGATCGCATTATGTATTTCCAAACAACTTAAATAGTAGACTTATTCACATCTGTGAATTTCAGCTCTTATTCCTTCTACTTTATTTCATATAAAGTATGTAAACAACTTTCCATTCTTAAATTTATACAACAGCCATAATTTTCAGTTATCACAAGACACACTTTTATGCTAAACCTTACCTATTTCTCAAGTCCCTCACCTTACTTGATTCCTTTCCCCATCACTCTAGCTCATGATTCATTCATTCATCCAACATTAAACACTTCTATAAGCAAGGCTCTGTATTAAGTACCTAGGAAAAAGAAATGCCTAATACATGGACCTTTATTGCAAGCAACTTGGTCTCCTCAGAGACAGATAAGAAATGGCTCTATCCCCAAACCTAGAACCTACCTCAGGGCTGGCAGCTGACAAGGAACATCAAACTGCAGATGGATTCCACCATGAATTCATGACCTCCACCTTTAACTCACCCTTTATGCTGCCTAGCCTCCCTCTTAAGTGTCCCTAGGACAGTTTTTTCTATTCTAGTTTTCATGGCAATTATTTCAAACACTCTTCATTTTCCTAATTTCCCAGCTCTCTAATCTCTTCTTCACTCGGGGCATGAGCCTCTTTCTACATAAAAAAATACACAGGTCATTTGTCAATCTCCTCAACCTCACTTACCAATTCACCTACATCTCTGTCTCCTTCCATTCTCCCTTCATAATGGAACAGATCTCTCTTTCTGTTGAAGACCAATGTTTTCACCATTGCTCTACACTCCACACACCTTCTGAGGAAACGAATACTGCTGTATTATTGATATTTTCCTCATTCTCAGTTCTTCACCATCAGAATTTAAACATGTTATGGTCATTCTCATCAGCACGTTACAATTCCTTAATTCTATTCTCCTTTACTTCCCACCCTACTTTGTTTTCTGAAGTAGTATCCTCTGTCTCTATTTCCACATCTCTACTCACTCAATTCACAAATGCAATCTGGCATTTGCCAACCAATCTTCTGAACTGTCCTTGCAAAGAATCTCTTTGTTCTTAAATACAACCACTTTTAGTCCTTACTTGTTCTCTTAATAGTCTTTGTCACCACTAACTACTTGCTCCTTCTTCAAACACTTTTCCCTTAGCTTCTCTGACTCTATGCTACCATCCTGTCTTGCTGGTTTTCCTCCTCAGTTTCCTTCACATATGCAAATACTCTGCCCATCCTTTAAATGTTGACATTCCAAAGGCCTCTTCTCTTTTCTCCATCTTCATTATCTTAATTCTCATGTTTTGGACATGATGTTGACTTTCAATCTATATTTGTAGTGCAGATTGTTTTGAATACCAGACTTCTAAAATACACCTGATATTTGGATAGCGCAACTTGAATATCGCACAGGAACTTTATACTCAGTATGTTAAACTAGTTTCACCTCAAGCCCTTTGCACTTGCTCTTCTTTCTGCCTGAAATGCTCTGACTAAAAATATTGACAATTGTCCCTTTTGTATCATCTGAGTCTCAGTTCAAATGTCACCTCCTCTTTCCCTACCTCTTCTAATTTGCCATTCACACAAGCCATGATCCAGTACTTTTTGCTTACACTTGTAACTACAGGCTTCATATCTAGTTATTTATAGCTTGTTTCTCACTATGAAAAGGAAAGCTCCATAAGAACAGAAACATTGCCTCCTCTGCTCACTGCTCATCACTAGGGTTTAGAACAGTGCTTCGCACATAGTAAATGTCATGAAATATTTACTGAATTAAAAAACTCCCAAATTATAAACTTTGAGAACATTATGATAAGTGAAAGAAGTCAGTTATAAAAAAAGACTATATGTTGTACGATTTCATTTACATGAAATGTCCATAACTGGCAAATCTATAGACAGAAAGTAGATCAGTGGTTGCCTATGATTGGGGAGGTTGGAAGGAAATGGAGAGTGGCTACTAATGGGCACAGGATTTCTTTTTGTGATGATGAAAATCGTCTGGAATGAGATAGTGGCAATGATTACACAACTCTATGAGTATACTAAAACCTCTGAACGTATACTTTTAACAACTGTATGGTCGGGTGAATTAGATCTCAATATAGCTGTTATACAATCAAACTCCCAAATCTACTCTAGACCTACCCTATTTCCTGTACTACTTAAGGAAACACTACCTGGAACACCAAGCCAGGACTCTATCTTGCCTTCCCTTTCCACAATTGCCCTTTCTGATGTAGCTGATCAGTTACAAAGGCTTAAAGATTTCACTTCCTAACTCTCTCAAACTTCTTTCTTTCTGCCCCACTGCCACTCACTTTAAGCCGTCCTCACTAACTACTTGTATTATTTCAGTTACATCCTACTGGATTCCCACTCTATTCTCCTTCACTTAATTCACCCTTTTATTTCTCTGTTACACCTCTGCTAGGAGTGAGCTAACATGTGATTCCTACTATATCCCATCCCAGCTTAAAATCCTTCATCGGCTCCCTATACCTGAACTGATAAAGACCCAAACTCCTTAGTATATATACAAGGTCTTTCCTAAGCTGGAAAACTTCTGCCACTGCATCTGCTGACTCCAGCCATAAGGAAACTGGCCACAAGTTGAGACCACTCTCATTTCACACATGCCACTCCTCTGCCTGAACATCTTTCCCTCTCATCTCGATTTACCTGTCTTCAATTCCTAGTTATTCTTTAGGACTCAGTTCCTGTATCAGGGACATGATTTCCAGGACACTATATAGCCTTCTCTCCTCAATCTAGTGCACTGCTGACACACAAGTGCTGTATTTGGTGAATACATAAAAAGATAACAGGTGTTAACTGAGGGAAACTTGTGTTATGTCATCAGTAAGTGTTCAATCTTTACTGTGTGTGTAAGAGATACTTTCCCCATTTTGAAAAAAGCACAGATTAATGTGCTAATATCTGACAATAAGCATTCTTGTGGATTCGAATTGCCCATCTTTATGAATAAGTTCCCCATATTTTTCTCTCTTCTTGTAAGCAGCACTCTCGGGTAAAAGGCCATCTTATGGACAATCAAAGGCCGAGAGATTACGCTTTTAACATCTCTTGCTCTTTCTCCTCTCCAATTCTTTATTGTTAGAGCTCAGTATTCAGAACCCAAAGCAATTCCCTAAATTACTTCCTCTCTTTCACATTTCAGCAAACGTGAAATCCTGGAGATAATAAAGAAGGCAGATTTAGTCCTTCCTTGCACTTATTATAGCTTTATCCAGGTCCTCATCTCATGCTGTCCGATCAAACTCATCCCCGGTTCCCTCGTGGCTTGCCCTGACAACCCTCTTAACTTATATGAAAGTGCCCGGAGGTCCCAAAGTTCTGTTTTTCAACTCCCATACATCCGCCCCTGAGATTTAAAAAAAAAAAAAAAAAAAGGAAAATCCCATTCAACCTGGCTGGCCTTACCAACCAACAGTTCTCCAAACCCTTTCAACCTGAGAGGCCGGACCCGCAACTGCGGACCGAGGGCAGCCAGCTAGGGCACACTGGGGCGGGGGGTGTGGGGGGCGCCAGAGGGCCAACCCCTTCGGCTAGCTCTCCTCCCCTCTCACACAGCCTGTGGCTTCCTTTCCTGTGTCGCCGGTTCCTTACAGAGGTCGGATCAGCAGCTGGTCACTCTCCTCAGCAGGAATTGCAGACATCTCAGAAGTCTGAGGGAGAAGCGAGGGGGTGGGAAACCAGGCACCGCGGTCTTTCTAGATTGGAAGCACAGACTCGGTGAAACCCAGGAAGAAGTAACTCATCCACCATGAGCAGAACTTCCGGCACCCTGGTGCCGCAGCGCTCAGGCTCCTCTCCTCCACTTCCGGCCGAGAGCGCGGTCGGGTAGGTTCCGCCCCGCCTCGGAGTCCGGAAGCCCGGGCCCGGCGGGCAGGGCTGCGCCTGCGCATAGGCTCTGAGGTGGGGTCTGGCGGGCCGAGGATACAGGGCCGAAAAGCTGGCGCCGGAATTAGAACTGAAAGAGTTTCCCTGGGCGCCGGCTGCCAAAGCGGACCCCTCTGATCCAAACCAAAAGCGGCTCCAGAGATGGGCCGGCGGTTGTGAGGTGAGCGTCCCCCGAGTCTCGCCCCCATTAGGACTGAACTCGCGCCCCCTGCGGGCGACTTGCGGGTGTAGGAACCGGGAACCCGGGCCCGAGAGGGGCGCCGAGCTGGGTGAGGCCGGCGATGGGGAGGGATGGACGGGCTGGGCTGTGGAGACAGCCTGAGGTCTCTAGCTCTCGAGGGCTAGCGGGGAGAGCAGGGGGTCCAGGCCCGGGATTGGGGTCTCCGGGGCGGAGGCGTGGGGAGCCGGGCGGGAGGGAAGGGACGAGCCTGCTGGCTCCCGCACTGCGGCGAGGAGCGAGCGCCCCGAGTGCACGGCTTCCCCTCCTGGCCGGCCGCAGCGTCTGTTTGGAGAACCGTAGCTCCTGTGACTGTGGGTGATCGTGTCTGAATTTGGCCAACATGGAATAGAAGCATTTTTAGCTGCGGGTTCGTGCATCTGTCTGTCAAGATCGGCTTTTTCTTGCTCTTTGGAGGGAGGGTGAGAAGGCAGAGCCTGCCCTCATTCGTTTATCTTGCCTCTCGCCCGCCCTGCGCCCAGTCACTCCAGGGTGTGATTGCCTGTGTCGTGTTTACTGTCATTCTCCTCAGCACCGAGCACGTGGCAGGCACTCGACCACGGGGGCAATGTCTGGAAAGAGGTTTGGAGCGAGGTCTAACTAGTCCAAAGCTTGGGCAAGTCGCATTAATCTCTTGGCGCTTGGGTTTCCTCATTCGAAAGGGACTTTCATACTGCACCCTTGCAGGTCAGTAATGAGGGTCGGACTTGTATAAGCACCTACCACTGGGCGTGGTGTGGAAATTGATATTTGTGTGTCACCTCGCAAGAAAGTCCTCAGGTTTGTTAAGCGTGTCCCCTGCCAGGCTAGGCATTGGGTAGACGCCTCTGAGGAGCTGATCATTTAGGCAGTGAGATAGTCGTAAGTAGACAAAGACAGTAATGCCATGATGGAGGTGTACGCAAAAACTGTGGAGGAGCCGTCCCTTAGCATAACTTGGAAATCCGTGGAAGGCTTTCTAAAGAGAAGCAGCCTGAAATGAGTCTTGAAAGATGAGGAAGGGTTAACCAAGTGCAATGAATGTAAGGTTTGGAAAAGGCAAATTTTATAGGCAGAAGGAGTGGCAGGAGCCAGGAACGTAGTGTGTGCGGAGAATCAAAGCAGCTCTGTTCCCTAGTCAGTGAGAAGCAAGTTGTTGTGTAAGATGAGACTGGAGAAGGGCTTTGACTTTAGTTTCTAACTTTGGGGAACCATTAAAGATTTTAAGGACGTTAGTGATGTCAGATTTCTGTTTTAAATGGATCGTTTTGGCCATAGGGTGGCGGTAGATTTGAAGGTGGCAAGGAGTCTAGTGAGGATTGGAATGCAGTATTTTCAGGTGTTTGTGAATTCCTTAAATTGTGTCACATTTTGCGCATGGTTGCATTTGTGTGGGTTGAGGATCCATGGCTTTCATCAGATACTTGAAAAGGAGTTACACAGAGCGAAAAAAAAAAGTCAAATGTTGATGCTTGCCTGTTAAAAAGATGGATTAAAGAGCTATTTACGTCATACAGATGTTGGTGCTTGATTGGATGTGGGGACTGTTGGGCAGTGAAGAGTTGGTAAGACTCCCCGATTTCTAGCATAGAAATAATGTAATTAGCTGAAAGTGAGAGTATAGGAGAGGAGCATTTCTGGAGGGGAGCATAATGGGTTCAGCTTTAGACATTTTAATATGTAATGGGCCTGTGGAACACCCGAGTGATAGTGAGTCTCACTGGTCTCTTTTTTTTTTTTTTTCTTTCCCTGTCCGCCTCTGGATCTCAAGTCTCCTTTTTAATGCATTAATAATTTAGAGACAAAAACGACTTGCTGAAGAACATGCATCAGAGTAGTGGCAGCTATCAAAGACTCTAGTAAATGCTTTTTTTAAGTTCCTGGAATGATGATGACAAGAAAGGCAGTGTAGGATAGGGTAGTATAGTAATATAGTATTGCATAGTGTAGTAGTAGAATATAGTGTAGTATTCTCGGGATTGAGGAGGTGCGTCAGGATTTCACTAACAATAGAATCAGATTTCATTTAAAAAATTCAAAGCATATTTAAAATTTATATGTAGTTGTACATGTAATGTTATGTGTTACATAAAATACATGTATTTTAAATATACATTTTAAATATGTGCTTCAATATATTATATACCAACATATTGAGACCACTAACATACTACTTTATGCTGTGAGGAAAACCTGTTTTTGTGCAGACTTTGGAATGAGGCTCTTCAACCATCTATCTTTTATTGAAAAAATATCCCGTTTCATTTGCAACAATTTATCTGCTATATAGCCTTCAAACCAGTCTCCCTCCTTTTACGCCTTAGGATAGTTCTACCCAGCAGCCAGAATAATTTTTTCAAAACAGAAATCTGATCATGAAACTTGACTACTTAAAAGCCTCTTCCTTTTAAGCCTAAAATAAAACCCAAACTTTTGTCATGACTTACAAGACCTCAGAGCATCTTCCTCAGAGCATCTTTTCTGTCTCAAATATTTACTCCTTCCTTCAACTACTCTGTATCTCCTTAGCTTGCTTTAGTTTACCTCATAGCAATTATTGCTTACTATTATTTTGATTTTTGTTTCTTCTTGAACTGTTTTTCTTGTTTGTTTCCTCTAAAATAAAATCTTCATGAGGTCAGGCAGGGGCTTTGTTTGTCATATTCACTGATATATCCCTAGTACCTAGTAGGTGTTCACTGACTACCCAGGAATGGATGAATGAGTCAGATTTTCTTGCTACCCCACAAATAAAGCAAAAGCATAGAAATAAATTGGATGATGAGGCTGATTAAAGAAACTGGGCTCCGGATTCAGATTTGGGTAATTAGCCTAAGGTCATAAGGTAAGTAGGTTTCCAGATACATTGGGAGAAACTTTTAATTGGAACGGGGACATTCATTGACTACCTCATGATTTACTCATTGTTTTACTCCTTTAGACACATCATTTTTCCTAAAGGAATTGATCATGTCAGAAAAAAAGGAAGCTATCTGTGTAGACTGCTTTCTGTGCAATTTTGGAAGACAATAAAATAGCATTCATTTCTATAGTGAGCAGATTTCCTTGTTGCCTTTGTAGAATTCAATTTTGGTAAGATTTGCTAGGTTATCTTATTTGCAAATCCTCTTGAAAGATGGGCTAAATTCTCAACTATAAAATGCAGATTATAACCTACTTTCTGTAAGTGCCTTGAGGGTAGGAGCTTAGAGCCCCTTGTACAGTATGTTGCACATAGTAGACCCTCAAAAAATATCTGTGGCATAGATAAATACATCACATGGTTGCTAAAAAGATAAAATAAGATAATATATTTGGAAGTATTTTGAACTATGAAACATTATGCAGGTTATTTAATAATAGTTTCTAAGTGTAATATATTAGCGCCTATGAAATGGGTAAGAATAAATCTAAAGAATGTTTGTAAGGCATTAATTATTAATATAAAAAATTACATATGTAAAATTGACTCTGGGAAACTTAAAGTTACCTCCTTACCTGGCCTTATTGGAATAGGGAGGTGAGACACTATCCCCTGGGATTTTTTTTTTTTTTTTTTTTTTTTTGCACAGCCAGGCACCAGGAATCAATCCTGGGTCTCGGGCATGGCAGGTAAGAACTCTGCCACTGAGCCACCGTTGCCCGCCCCCTGGTAATGTTTTTAATATCATCTTTTACTTAAAGATATTTCAGGACTTCAAGAAAAATGTATGTTTCTGATAAGTAAGTATGTCTTCTATTCTCCACTACCAAGTGCAGAGTATGAGAAAAACAGTAACTTAATCTTAGTGTCTTGGTTAGTAAACTAAGCATCACATGTTTTGCTACAATCTTGAATTGATTAAAGAGAAGTTAGGTTCTTAAATATTTTGAAAACTGATTGGCAAATGTCTATAACTCTTAGAAAAGTGCTTTTTACACCCCTAGATCTAATAAGTGGATTTCTGCCCTTTTGCATCCTTGGTTTAGTTTTTGTAATTTAAAAGAGAGGATGAGAAATAATAGTCTCCAAATTTTGTGATTAAGTGAAAATATTTATGTTTTAAGTTAAAGAAATATATCCATGGAACTTGAAATAATTAATGATTTTTGTTATTGTACATAAGGTGATTAAAGTTGCTGTTTTTTGATATAATTGTAATGAATATTTTCTTCCAGGGGAGCTTCTTTGGATCAAGCTATGGTGAAAAATGTTTCGGAAAAGCAAAAAACGACACAGTAGTAGCAGTTCCCAAAGTAGTGAAATCAGTACTAAGAGCAAGGTAGGAAGGGAAATGGAATTTGGAACGGAATCATAAAGCAGTGAGAATTTTGTTTCTTCTAACTGATACTGCATAGAGGATACTAACCATGGGCAGACCACCTGATATTCTTCAAACTAGGTGTGTTTTAACATTCATTTTTTGCATTAGAGACACATTCTATGCTTGGTTTAATTTAATTTTGTTTTGGTAGATTTTCTGAAATTCTTAAATCCTTAAAACTACATGGGTGGAGAGACTACACTGGGGGTCATGCTTATACACACTTCAGTTAGAAATTGCTACCTATCATAACTTGCCAAACCCCACCCAAAACCATTCCTGCCAATCCTAAAGAACACCTAGAGCGTTATATAAGATTCTACAAAGGTTCTATGCACTAGGAAGTCCCTGGACCAGATAAATCCTGAAAATGCAGGAAGCCCAGCCCTTCTAGAATATCAACTAGTTCTATCCCCCTATCCCATATTATCGACAGCCCCTTCCAACATGAAAAAGTTAGACTGGGCATTACCCAAATACCCCTAAAGAGTGGAAAAAAGATCAAAGGTGATGGTGGAGTTATACAGAGAAGGTCGGATTAACAAATGAATATGAGTGCTCAATCATTACACTGATATTTCTTTTAACCTCCAGTACCTTACAGCAGCTAGAAATAAAACTGTGGAATTGTAACCCATACCAAACTCTGAAATCTGTTCTACAACTAATTGTTGCGATGTACCCTGAAATGTATTGCTTTTTTGTTTACGTGTTATTTAAAGAGAAGGAGTGTAACAGAGCAGATAGGATTTAACAAATGAGTATGACTGCTGAATCATTATATTGATATTTCTGTTAGTCTCCAGTGTCTTGGAACAGCTACAAGAAAAAATGAAATATCGTAGAACTGTAACCCATACCAAACTTTAAAATCTCTTCTATAACTACTTGTTAAAATATATTTGGAAATTTATTGCTTTTTTGTATATATATTTCACAATTTAAAAGAAACTATATATAAACTAAACTTTTCTGTGAAAAAACAAATACTTTCAGTATTAGGTTCTGATTTATAAAAAAAAACAAACCTACATGGGACACAACCTATGAATGGTTTCATTGAAACATTGTACACATTTTTTTAAATGGTAGAAAATATTTTAAAATGGTGATCAAAGGGCTGGATCTCTTGAATTCTGGAATTGGCAGTATGTGTCACTAAAATTCTATTTACTCAACAGTGAAATTTGCAAACACCACTACGTAGAGACGTTCTAAATGTTTAAAAGTATCTGTGGACTTAATTTATGCAAAGCAAACCTTGGAAGATCTCATCAGGCCACCCAGATCCCCTGTTCCAAGGATAGAGTGATTTTTTTCTAGCTGACATAGACTTTTTTTCACCTAGATTATGAAATGACAGCTGAATTATGTCTGTTCTAAGAATTTTAGGTTTTTGACACCAATTTTCTTGGTGTTTAGAAGAAAAGTAGTCTTTTCTGCCTCCTGGACTACAACATATGGAAACTCTTGTACTCATTCATTCACTCGACAACTATTTGCCAAATACTGTTTCCAGTTCAAGGGCCTAGAGCAGTTAAAAAGAAAAACCTATATGACCCTGCCCTCATAGGGCTTACATCTAATTGTTTGGGGAGGGAAGTAGAACATATATAAGTGGAGTACAGAGCATGTTAGATGGTGAAAACTTGTATGAGAAGAAGAAATTGTAGGGAGTAGAGAGTGATGGGAGGCCAGGAATGATGCTTTTTTTTTTTTATCATCGCATAGTTGTATATTCATCATCATGATCATTTTGTGATCATTTCGTGATCATTTTTCTGAATTGATGCAAATTGGAGCATTTGCATCAATTCAGAAAAAAAGAAAAAAAAAACTTTTTACGGGAACACAGCTCTACATTTTTAGGCAGTTCCCTCCAGCCTCTCTATAACACCTTAACTAAAAAGGTGATATCTATTTAATGCATAAAAATAACCTCCAGGATAACCTCTTGACCCTGGGCTCTCTGCCGTTGACACATTATTTTGTCTCATTTCGCTCTTCCCCCTTTTGGTTGAGAAGGTTTTCTCAATCCCTTGGTGCTGAGTCCCAGCTTATCTAGGATTTCTGTCCCACGTTGCCAGGAAGGTTTACACCCCTGGGAGTCATGTCCCACGTAGAGACAGGGAGGGCAGTGAGTTTGCTTGTCATGTTGGCTGGGAGAGGCCACATCTGAGCAACAGAAGAGGTTCTCTTGGGGGTGACTCTTAGGCCTAATCTTAAGAAGGGCTTAGCCTATCCTTTGCAGGGTTAAGTTTCATATGAACAAACTCCAAGACTGGGGGCTCAGCCTGTTGCTTTGGTTGTCACCACTGCTGAGAATATCAAGAATTCTCCACTTGGAGAAGTTGCATTTTCCCCTTTCTCACCATTCTCCTAAGGGTAGTAGGAATGATGCATTTTTAAACAGTGTAGTCAGGAAAGGTTTTATTTTATAGATGGCATTTGAATCAAAGGCCTAAAGAAGATGCAGTGCCAGGATGATATCTGTAGGAAGAATGGTCCAGTTAGAGGAAACAGCTGGTGCCATGTTTCAGGAAGAACAAAAAGACCAGCATGACTGGAGTGATGTGAAGTGGGGTGGGAGCATGTAGGTGAGGTGATAGAGGTCACAGGAGGCCAGCGGGTCTTGTGGGCCATTGGCAAAATTTGTCCTTTTATTCTAAGACGGAAACATTGGAGAGTTTGGTACAGAGGAGCGACATAGTCTTAAGTTTAATTGGAATCTCTTTGACTGCTATAATTGGGGCATATATAGAGCAGAAAGATCAGTTAAGAAGTTGTTGATAATCCAAGTGAGGTGATGGTGGCTAGGACTGGGAAATAGTGATGGAAGTGGTGGGAAGTCAACTTTTAGATATATTTTGACACTGGAATTGACAGGATCTATGGATATATTGGCCGTGGAATATGAGAAAAAAGAAGAGTCAAAGTTTGCACCATTAAAATCACAATGACATTCAAAGCAACTATTCAAGCATCTGCATGACATGTCTGAGGTTTCTTCAATATATTTCCAAAAAAAAAATCACAATGACAGTTTATTTATTTTCTCATACTTATTTCATTTAAATTTCTGGTGAATATAGAAACATTTGGGGTACCAATCTTAAGAGTGATACTTCAGATTTTGTGTGCTTGGCCCCCTCCCTAGCTCACCCTAGTCCTGGCCCTATGTGTGCTGAACTGTTAAGTAATAGTGTCTACACGTTAATGAAACAGACAAACCTGTTAGAGTTGTGTATTGGGATCGAGTAGGCTTTTTGTTGTTATAAACATGGGAAAAAGAGATCAGTTTCTCTCTTCCTGGTCACCTTATTCAGAGGATCATTGCGTCATGGTGTTTTCCTGTGTATGTGAATGCTGGGGGAGGCAGGGGTTGCATAGTTTGAAGCACAGAGAGCTCACTCTGGCCTATCAGTGACTTCAGGAATTGTAGTCATCCCAGAAGCCAGCCTGAATTCCATATTAATTCCAACTTCCCACCTTCCCATATGTAGGTTATTTACAGCTTTTCAGTATCACAGATAACATGATAATGAACATCCTTGTGCATATAGCTTTGTTCTCATTTTAGATTGTATTCAAAGAAGTGCTATTAACAAAAAAGGGTGGAAACATATTTAAGACTTCATATATTTTTGCAGTCACCTTTGATTCACATCTTAAACTTTTAAAAATTTGAGTATACTTTTAAATGTTATTGTTGAGTCACAAAAGAAGAAACTATTTGAGTCAGAAGTTTTCAGAAAATGTTATTTCTAAGAAAATTTAAGCACACTCAGTAATGCCATAGAATCAGCTACAGTCCGATTCTATGTCTGTATTTTGCTTAAAGGTTTTGATTTTTCATTGATATTCACAGTAATAGTTAGGTTCTGGTGTGCCAGTTAGCCTGTGTATAAATGCTATGTGCCAGGTAGCAGCTAGAAAAATTGCAGAAGCACTGGAAGTTAGGCATTAGGTATTTGAAATTTTACATCTTTATAGATGTGACCTCACTCATATCTTACTTATGACCTGCCTTATGTGACCTGACTGACTTGCTATATTCACTTCACCTCTCTGTATGTTTCCTCATTTATGAAACAGGGAAAACGCTCTCTGCTCTGTGCAAGTTTTTTTTTTTAACTTCAGTGGAAATAATGTGAAAGTATGGTGCAGATTTTCACATATCGTGTAAATATAAAGTGTTTCATAAGGATATAGAGGTAATGGCTTTGATTTAGATTGGGAATGTTGATACCACATTTATCCAATATTGTGTTATGTGAAGAACAGTTGGAATTATGTGTGGTTTGAAGCTTGCTATAGAATTTGCCTTTAGAAAATTTGTTTTGGTTAATCTACTTGAATAATTGACTTGATTTTTTGTGTCACCTCAACTATAATAATTCATATATGTTTGCTAGAGAATTTGAGAGAAGACAGTCCTCTTATTACCATATTAAGGTTTTGTTGTTTATTTTTTATTTTCTAGTCTGTAGATTCCAGCCTTGGGGGACTCTCCCGATCCAGTACTGTAGCCAGCCTTGATACAGACTCGACTAAAAGCTCAGGTATAGAAAAAGCTGTATCATTGCTTGCCTAAAACTTTTAATTTCTGTTTCGGTAATTTCATCACTGTAGCATGAGTTCTTCTGTATTTGGGGTTTTCTTTTTCTCCTTTGCCATTTTTGAGAAAAAATAGCACAAATTTGGTGAAATGTATGTGGAGGGTGTGGAGTGGTTGGTGAAAATGACTACATTGAAGGTTGCCTACAGCACATGAGAAAACGTCTCTTAATGGTTCCCAGACTAAAAATGTTTGAGAATTTTTGTGTGGTAAGAATTTAGAAGTTTCAGAATAGCTTTTTAAGAAATGGAGTGGCAGAGGGTGAACTATCAATAAAGGAATTATGTTTATGGAACGTGAGGACAGATATCTCACTAATTAAAAGGATTAAGGAAGCTATTTGCCCAGAGATACATTAAGAAACACTAGCTCATGAATCTCAAGAACATATAAGTAATTAAGGGTAGCATCTGCCACAGACTCTTTAAAACATTTGTATAGCCACCTGGAATGCTTAGCTCCTTGGAAATTAAAATCCAGCTCTAACCCAGTCCCCAAAAATAGCCAATGACTAATTGGAAAGACATTCATTTTCTTGTTTAAAATCCTTTCTACTTTTCTTTTCAGGATTATTGACTAGTCAATCTATAAAAGAGGGGAAGTGTGATGTAAGAGAATTTTGTAGCAGTTTCATTTACAGATGCCTTTAAAATATTAAAAATGTGGGCATCCTTCATTACATAAGCATAACTAAAAAATAATTACAGAGTTCCCTTAATATGGCAGATACCATAAACACTTTGTGCTAATTTTTGTATTGGTGGATTTTATACCATAATACAGTTCTTCAACCTGTTGCCATCTGTTATGCTAAGGGATTCCTGTCTGGCATTATTACATCTACATTAAAAAAATAATTTTGTTTGGTCTTTACTGACTGAATGGTAGAGGAAGACCAGGTTTTCTGAATCAGGAAAGAGTTAAAAGTTATCATGGTAAAGAGGGAGAAGAAAAAAAAAAATTACATATCATTATGCATTATAATGTTTGTTTTGAAATGAAAGGATAGTAATACTTAATTTATTCCTATAGAGATTTTTATACATTTCAGATATTCCAAGCCCCTCAGGAAAAGGTTAATGAAATTTTAGTCTTTCCCATTACATCAAAAAAATTTGCATTAAAAATTTTTATTTTTATTAATGGTTAAGTCCTAATGACACAGTCTGTTTTATTTGGGAAGGGAATGAGGCTACCTTGTAATGCGGATGTTGCTTTTGAAGTCTTACTATTATAACTTTTCTTTTAACTTTTAGGACAAAGCAACAATAATTCAGATACCTGTGCAGAATTTCGAATAAAATATGTTGGTGCCATTGAGAAACTGAAAGTCTCTGAGGGAAGAAGTCTTGAAGGGCCCCTAGACCTGATAAATTACATAGATGTTGCCCAGGTAAAAAAATTTTCAATTTAAGACCTCTGGCTATATTTTAGATAGTAACCTTCTTGGACAGAGAAAAATGTTTGCTAAAATTTCAGGTCCTCTGGTTCACTCTTCTCCCTGTCTTCCCCTGAAGCCACAGCTCCAGGGCTTTTATCACTGTTATAATATTTACTGAGCACTCTGACCATGGGTGGTACAAGATGCTTTAGAGATTGAATTGCATAAGAACACAGAGACTGCTGTTCCTTCCTCAAAGATTTACTTTTTACTCTGTCCAATGCGTTGATTGCGGTGACTGATTAACATAGATTTTCCTTGTAAAGTAGTTTGACAAAATCAGCCTGCATTGAACTAGTTAAGAGCTTTTTGAATAATCTAATTCACAGTGATGTTGACATAACATAGCTATTTTTTCATATCCTGTTTCCAACAAGAATTGAGGTAAAGTGGATTTGAAGAATATTTCCAGGTCAAGAGGATAATTTTAAAAATTAACAATGAAAACTAAGATGAACTAAAGGTGTGTAAGGTTAGTACATAAAATAATGTCTGCACCCTTGCTTATGGTGGATGTGAATGGAGAACCAAAAGACTTACACCATATAATTGGTTATAGTGAAACTGGTTCCTGAGTTTCTAGAAGATGAAATTGCATATCTTCATGTTCATTAACAAAGGGATATTTATACTGCAATGGAAAGATTCCTTCATCAGTTCACAGAGTTCTAATTATCGTTGAGAATTTAAGGTCTCAAATCGTGGAGAACGGGTTCATTAAATATAGTGTTTCATGTACTCATGAAGATAAAAGAAGTTAATTCTGTCTGAGGGAATCAGTGAATCTAGTTTACCATCTAACAGAGAAGTCTTGGTTTGAAGTAGACTACAAATACAATTAGTATCCCAGTGTTTAGTTTAGAATATAAAGTGATTCCAACAATGTACAAGGAACAAGAATCATAGTAAAGTATAATATTGAAAAATACTTTCTCTCAAAAGTACATGAAGATTATTTCCATTCTTAGAAGAACAGCTAAATTTCTCACATCCCATAGAATTCTGGCTTGGTAGAAGGTCATCATTGACAATAGGGTTTTTCAGTTTTATAAACTGTTACTATTGCTGTGAGAAATGATTGGCAAGAGGTTGCTATAAGAATCAAGGTATTTGGACATGCCTTATATATCAGAATTTCTTTAGCGTAGGCAGATGGTTCCACAAAAACATTTACAATATGGAACATCTACTGATTGCCAGTAATATTTATTTTAGAGAAGACAGATTAGGCAGTATTGTCTTAGGAGATAAAACTGGATTAATCTGCAGGGAAACCATCAAGTATTATCTGCTGTTTTACTTGTTTCTAAGTAGCTCAAAATACTGATTAATATTTTTGTAAAGCTGAGTAACCAGGCCTCAGTGTTTTATTGACAAAAACCCTCTGGCCTGCAGATAACTAGACATACCCAAGACACGGGTAGGATATGGATGGCTGTGAGAAAAATGATTCCTGTGGCCATGTTTCCTGGTCATTTTATGTGCTGACAGTGCTGTAAGCTTTGAGCATTGTTAAATCTAAATAAACTCTTTATTTTCTAGTTTAAATATTTTAACCCTACTAGGACCTGTAAAACTTGTTTGTAATTCAGGTTAACACCAAGAGAGAGGATAGAACAATATGCATGAAGTAGGTGGATCTGAATTTTCATTCAGATTTTGTTCTGAGGTAAAAAAAAAGGAAAATGTTTCTTCTGCCTCTTGGAATAAAAATCCTTGCTGGGCTGTTGTGTAACTCACATTCTTTACAGGGTTAGGGTTTGTGAAATTGCCGGATACTAAAAGTGACTAATCATACTTAAGGCTATAGTTTTTAAGGTTTATCATGTAATTTTTATTTATCTTTACTTTAAAGCAAGATGGAAAGTTGCCTTTTGTTCCTATGGAGGAAGAATTTATTATGGGAGTTTCCAAGTATGGTATAAAAGTATCAACATCAGATCAGTATGTAAGTATTTAACAGGAAAAAGTGTGTCTTAGGCTTTAGGGAGTTCATATGAGTAAGAGCCTATTTGTATTCAGGCCTGCTTCCATTTGTAGAGTGGTTGGTTTGTAAACATTCGTGGCAGCTGGTCTTAAGCATGACCATTTTCTTAGGGTGACTGATACTTCCCACTGTATCTCCAGTGCCAGGGGGGCCTAGGCCAGCATCCTCACTGATAGCTCTTGATACATTTTCAACTTAGGACACCATGTCAGTTAAGAAAATGGGATAGTAAGTTTGGATCACCTTGTGTCTTCTGGAACTTTCGTAAGATGTGATTCTGAAGGGAAAATGCCCCATTCTGAGCATTTCAAAATGTCCCTTTGGGTGAAAAACCTATACATGGATATGCTTTGTTTAAAGCCTCACAGTACATTTTGCATATGAAAATGTGTTGTAAGAACTGAGAAACATTTAAAATAGCCATAATCTTTCTGAATTTTCACTGATTTCTGCAGGATGTTCTGCATAGGCATGCTCTGTATTTAATCATTCGGATGGTGTGCTATGATGATGGTCTGGGGGCAGGGAAAAGCTTACTTGCTCTGAAAACCACAGATGCAAGCAATGAAGAATACAGCCTGTGGGTTTATCAGTGCAACAGCCTGGTGAGATTTTAAATTACCTTGATTAGTTTGTTATTTCATCAAATGAGGTGGCAAAACCCAGCCTCCTATTTTGTCTTTTCAGAGGTCGAAGAGGGGCTATCCATTATTTATCTAATACCTGGTATAATAGTAATTATTGAGTATTAGGCCCTAGGTCAGCCAGCTTTTCTGACTATAGCAAAGGTGGTGAATTATTTCCATTAGGCCCAGTAGCACTTATTTGTGTCTGCATTTAAAGGTGTAAGGTAAACATAAAGCAGCTGAGGGGAAGTGGTGTGTAGAGTTTCCATGAGCTAGAAGGCTCTGAAGGGCAGCAGAAAGGACCCCACATGCAAAGAACACGTTACTCTGTGATGCTCACCAGGGCAGGCATATGGAGAGGGCCTTCTACAACTGCAGAGGAAGAGGAGGAGAGGTATTAGAGGGTCAGATTAATTCATGAAGAGATGTATGAACATTGTTTACTGTGTCTTTTCATGTAACTCAGGAACAAGCACAAGCCATTTGTAAAGTTTTATCTACTGCTTTTGACTCTGTATTGTCATCTGAGAAATCCTGAATTCTGCAATCAAGTGGAAGTTGACTTCATTTGGAAGAAAGTTCAGATATTTTCTAAATAGTTCTTTTTTCAATTTGCAATGTTGAACTATTATGGAAATTTGAAGTAATCCCTTGTTTTAGATTTTTTTTGAAGAAAAGGAAATGTATAAAATATTGTTCATTTGTTTTTATATTAAAAATGTATCTTAACTCCCAGTGAAGTTAATTTGCTTTCTCTGATTAAAAAAGAAAACCTCATTTGTCATTCTAAACCTAATGAGCTTATGAGCTAGGTGTTATAAAAGTCCACTTAATGGATAATAAACATTGAGAACTTGTCTCAGCAGGGCTAATGTAGTCTCTTCTGTAGCCAGCTTTGCACTGATGTAGTATTTAGAGCTCTAGTGAGTCAGAAAGCTTGGACTTGAGACCTGGGTTTATGCTGTTTAGGAACAGTAACACTGCTAACTTAAGACAAAAAGTAAATTTTTAAAAGTGTGTTGTCAAGATCACATGCTAACAGACCACAATTTGTATAAGATTACTGCTCAAAAGAAATTGGTATTTAAAGAACTTCAAGTATAATATGCTAGTGTATTTTTTTTAAACAATGACTATCTTAATACACAACACTTTAAAGATTAAAAACAAAAATAAAAACATGTCATATTTAAAGTATTTTATTTTTTTCCAGTCAAATGACTAGTTAACAAGAAGAGTAAACTTATTAAACATGCTCTAATTATAAATCACTGCATTAAGGACAATGAAAATAAGAATTGATTTAGGTTATACAATATATACAGTTGCGCTGCAACTAGACCAAAGTAATCAAGTGAATGAATTGAATATCATACACCTCAAATAGCATTCCAACCTGCATATTATGTTATCCACTCCTTAACAGATAATGCCGTAACTATTAGTCTGTGCATATTTCTGATTCATCTTCCTTTGAAATAAGACTTGATGGAAAATGGCATGCAAAATGCCAGAATCTTGCAGCTGAAGTTCATGAAACGTAAACTTTAAATATAAATAGATATCTACAATGTTTTCCTCTCAATTTTTTTTTTTAATTTGCAAATAGCAAATACCTAGGAAAGGATTATTAGTGGGGAAGTTAAAATAATTTCTCCTCTGGCAAGAATAATATTAATATTACTGCACAATAGCACCACCAAATTGTAGACTGGAAAAATATTTCCTATATATTCATGTACCAGTGAACCTGATAGATTAGTTTGGAAATGGAGCTCACATGCTGATATGAATCAACTTTAATTCCTTATATAACTGGCACCAGGCAGTCAAAAGACTGACTGTAAGATACACGTTGCTGGAGGATTGTATTAAAATATACATAAGAAGTGCTCTGTGCAAAATATATCTGTTTACTTTCTTAAACCTAAGGGAGAATTAACTAAATGAAGGGTTCAAAACAATGGAAATTAACAATTAGTGAGAATAGATGTAGTGCTTTAAAAAAAGACTTTAATTATACAGATCTAACACATTTTTTACCCAGAACTTTAAAAGGCAAAAAGCAACTGCTGTACAACATCATAAAATATTCCAGTTTGTTTTGGCTTCTTTATGATAGCAACAAAACACAATGCAATTTAAAACACAAAAAAACTACACCTACAAGAGTCTTGCATGGTAAAGACAGGCTGCTTCAATCAAATGTACCATCATCACAAATACAATGTAGCATCATTGCCTTGCTTTCCAAACCTATATTAAATTTATTCTTTACTTTTTGTAAAAATCCAAGTGGGCATCATATGCCTGTTTATTCTCAAGAAGTGCCAAAATTCCCAATATTCCTGCTATGAAGCTTATGCTCACAATTACTAAATAGTGGTATGACAGTCAAGTTCATTAAACTAATGAAATTTGATTTTATCATATACAATCTAACCCCCCTCCCCCCATAGCTAAAGTTTAAGAGTGATATGATGGCCTTAATACTAAAATTGGGGTGTTTGGTAGTATTTTGTTTACCTGGGATCTACAGATTTCTGATAAACTCTTGATTTTACAAATAAAATGGACAGATTAAATTTCAAGACAGTGTAACTACCATTCCTGTTGATATATAAATACAAGACGCTAAACTGAGTAGACATTCTCTGTGCTAGGAAGGGAAGGCAGTGGTACACTCAATAGGAAACAGCAATTAAGATGTATTAATATATATCATGGTCTGTACCACAACATTCTATTTGTGTATAATTATTTTATGTGTGATTAAGGAAGTTCAAGAATGCAAATTCCAAAACACCTAAAGCATGTAACTAGTTTAAAAAACTGTTTGCAATCCATCATCCTTAGTTTTTAATCAAATTCAGGAAATGCAGTTTCTATAGAACCTCCTGAAACAGAATTAAGTGCTTTTACCATATATTGTAATAAACCATCAGTTTTGTTAAGTGTGGTTGCTCACAATAACAGGTTATACACACATGCAGGCTAGAAGGAGAGTTGCAACTCACAAATTAGAGTTAGGAAGTGCAACAATAACTAATGTGTAAATTTCCAAGTTATTTAAAAAAAACACTGCATGAATTTCAAACACACCATCCCTTTAAGGTGAACTGACAGCATTTTATCAAAAGTCTAGGGCTGGGCTATTGATTTCTAAGTAACATTTTTACTGGCTTAGCAATTAAAACACTAATTGCTCTAAAGGTCACTGTCTCCAGAATCACGCCAAGGGAAGATTTCCAGTACTCTTAATTTAAACATTTTTAGGTATAAATTCAGGATCTTGTTTATGTAATTAAAACAATTTTTCAGTTCACCTTATAGGAAATTCAGTTTTTTCTTAAAAATGTATGGCAATGTTTCATGAAAACTGCAAATTATAAAAACTATTTATATATAAAAATTGCCTTTGGATTTTTTAAACAGAACAATGGCATTAGAGAAAGTGGGCTACAGTACGATACAATTCATGAAACTGGTTATCTGGCAAGAGTTTTGGTGCCAGTAATGAAACAGGAACATAAATAACTTGAAAGAAATGGTTTGATCAGTAGCAATTTAGTCAGCAATAAAGTGCACAAAAGATACAGGGAATGCTCCTCTGCGACTGGGATCTCCATCAATGTGGCCAATCTGAAATGAATAAAAGTTCAGTTTGTTATAAAAATTCCAAATGTTGGAAACTCCAAAAGGGGTGGTGTTACAGCGTTTCGTTAAAGAAAATATATAGACACATTTTTTTTTGGTCCAGATGAATCTATTCTGAGAGTAACCTGGGTAAAACATTACAATTATTTTATCCTTTTTGTCTCAATTTTCATATAGTGCATGCCTACTATGTATAAGGCCCTCTTCTAAGAAAGGTCTTGGATGTTCCTACCTACACACTCACGCCAGCTATCAGCATCATTTAGTCATAATAGCCTAGCAAGGCGCACAAAGCACCATTCCCCACTTGCTTTTTTTTTAAATGGATGAAGCAGTTGTGTGTCAGAAAACTGAGTTACACTGTCACGGCATGTGGCAAAGGTGTGGCTTAGCCCCATTTAAATTTAACTACGCATTTATGGGAGGCTTCAATAAATCCATTTTTTTCTAGGTAAATTGTATAAATTGTATATCAAGTACCATCATAACAATGTAAAATATGTAGGCAAATACAAGTCTAAAGGAAAACTACCAAAATATGAATAGTGGTCTCTTGGGGGAGGAAGGACTGAGATCATGGATAGCATCTATTTTTTCTTTTTTTATATATATACTTTTCTGTATTTTCCACATTTTTGGAAATGAATAGGCACTTTTCCATTTGGTTAAGCCTGTGGTCAGGCTGAAGTCCTGTCCTTATGGCAGTGTCACACAAGTGTGAAAGCTGGCCTGCTCCTTCTGTTTGCTGGCTGGTCTCCGGAGGGTATAAGGGAAGTTGGAGGAGGGAATAAGTTCAGATCCTTCTACCTCTATGTGCAGGCTCAGGGCCAGGAACACAGCAGGAGCTCAGGAAGCCGAGAGGCACAATGAGCTCCCCAGAACTCAAAAAGTAGCAGGAACGGATCCCTGTTGCTACCTGTGCTGTGGCAAGGCTGATGGACAGGGACTGGCACTCTTTAATGTCCTAAGGGGGATGAGGTCACAAGACACTAGAATTCCACTGTCACAGTTTAAACACAGATGGGAGCTCTACCAGGGGTACTAAGAACAACATTAAAACTGCATTGACAAAGCAGTTTCCATGATACCAGTGTGAGTTGTAACAACAATGGTGAACTATGTAATCTGAGCTCAATCTAAGGAGTCAGGCCATTAGTGCATCTACCATGCAGCAGACAACACCAAATAATTTACGTACATACTTTATAAAAGTTGTTAAATTCTATTATTCTTGCTCTGTAACAGCTACCTTTTATTGGCTGTTCACTGTATACCTCAGCTCATCCAATCTTTACATCAATGCTATGGGCTACTTTCCTTTACAGATGAAGTGGTGAACGCTTAAAGAGAAAAGGTCATCCAGCCTAAAAATGGCTGAGTCTGAGTTCTTAGGGTCATCAGGCTCAAAACCTGTGTTCCTTCCATCCCGTTCCCACCCCGCATGCCTGACTAGGCCCATAGCAAGTTTCCAAACCAAGATTGACACCCAGGGATCTTGCCCTCTAGGCCAGCTCTCCCAAACTGACCCTCCACTAAACTGGCAAGGTGGGGAAGATGGATACTGCAGCTCAAAGGGCCTGCCCACCTGCATGAGGGAGGAGGGATGGGGAGAGAATGAAGCCCATTCACAGGTGGATGGGAATGGAAGACAGCTGAGGATACGGAAGGGCTGACAAGAGTCAGCAGAGGCATGGACTGGAAAGCAGTGCTCAAGCCCTGCTCAAGGGGAGGTGGTGAGAACCCCACTTGTGAACAGCTCATGAAGCCCAGGTAGGCAGGGGATTCAGCTCAGCCCCTCCCTAAGCTCAACCCGGTACCCAGCCAGACTCACCCACCACTCTTGATCCTCCTCCCCATCCACAATGATCACGTCTCCTTCGGAGAAGGTCAGCTCATCTGGGTTGTCAGCCACACAGTTATAAAGCGCTTTGACCCGCTTGGGCTTTGATTTTGTCTAAGTCAAAGGAGAGGAGAGAAATGAAAAGTTATTGTGGCAGGAAGACATAAGCTCTTAGGGCAGAAAACTGGGCCACTTCACTTCTGGCTGGCCTCAGGAATCTCATACCCAGGCCTGGGAAAACCCACAGGATGTCAAGGTGGGACAGGTCAATGTAGCTGGGGAGACAGGGAGATGTTGAGGAGGTGGGATGAATCAGGACAGAAAGAGAAAAGGGAAGACATCCCAGCCGAGTAAACAGCGTGGGCACAGGGATGGGAAAATGAAGGGTGTGGTGCCTGGTGCCTGCAGATGGGTGGTTCTGTGCAGGGAGCTGTGGTTAGAGGGCCAAGCTGGCGGGCTGACGCGCTCTGGGGCTGTGTCCTGCCCTGATCCAAACAGCCAGGGAGCCAAGAAGAAGCCTCTTCCCTCTCTCATCCCCTAGCCCTCAGGAAAAAAAAACACACACACACACACACACTTCTTGCTAGAGTAAAGGGGAAGAAAAGGAGGGTTCTGTTAAGGACTCTGGTGCTTTCACTTACTATTTGTGACTTCCTGGGCATGGGTGCTGGTGGCTGCATGGCTAAGGTGTTGGACAGAGAACCCAGAGCTTCTGTTCCAGAGTGATCCACTGTTTTTAAGGCCAAAACAAAATCAACTTTACAATATAGCTCCAATGATAATCATGAGATATAAATAATCAACATAAAAGCCACAGTCACGTCTGAAAAGCAAATTTCCTAAGAATTACTGATGTGTTGAGGGTTTAGTGCCCTAAAAGCCCAAAGAAGTTTCTGACTTGCACACAAACTTTACAGAGTGTGTAAAGAATGCAAAACACAAGATGGGGTGCAGGGAAAAGAAGACCCACGATTAAAGCTCTACAAGAGCACTGGAGGCTCTGCTTAGGGAAGGACGGCTGCTGAATGGAAACAGTCGGGGCCTCGATACAGCGGGTGAGTACTTGGCTGGAAACCACTTCACCCCCATAGATCAAGCAGGAAAAACCCCAATTCCAAACTGAATGATTACCAGGTCCTCTCGGCTGGCCTTTGTTGAGCAGTGGGGTTGACTTGTCAGCCCTACAAAGAAACGGACAAACAGGTTTACAGACAGCTGAGGCCTGAAAGGCATACTACCTACCCCTAAGTCACCCCTTTTATAGGGGAACCATATGTATTTAAGTAAAAAAAATATATATATATATATGTGTGAGCTGATTCTATCAATTCTCATTCAACTATGTCTTTTTTAGAAAAAGGAAGAATGGGAAAAGCGCTGAACCCAAGGTTCCTGATCCTAAACCAGGGTCTTCCCAAAGCATCCCTGTCCATGTGGGCCTGAAACCAGTGATGTGGGCATGTGGCTAGAAGCTGAGTTCTAACCACTGGCTTTGTCCCCAGTTTGCCAATTCTCTTCCCCACTCTGGGCCTCGGTCTCTTGGTATGTTCAAGGGTGGAACTGAATCTTGGTCTCTGGGCCCTGGTGACCCTGGCAGGACTTGCACAAACACCAGACAGTGTCACCCATGCCCCCACACTGCGGTTCCTGTGCCTGTGATCCCTGTGGTCTGTGTGGCTGTCCATTGGCTCAGACCCCATCTGTGAGTCTCCAGGTCCCATACGTACGAAAGCCAGTAAGCAGAAACACCAAGTAAGGAACTGGTTTTCAGGGCTAGCAGACAGGTGCCTATTAACTCTCACATTTGCTATCTAGTTGGGCTGGATAAATGGGTTTCTTGCTATTTTCATCTGTAAAACAGTTCTGTAGACCCTCAAAATAAGGTCAAGTGACAGGATTTCTGTGATAAGCCAAAGAGAGAAGCAATCTCTTAACCTCCCTGGTAATCCTTGCGGGACTTAGCACAGAGCAAGGCCACCAACTGGGATGTGATCAGTGATGGAAGGGTGCTGGAGAGCAGAAGAGCAAAACCGGGGAAGAGGCTTATATGCATCAGAACACCTGCTCTGCTGCCCACAATAAACCAAGTCTGGCGCTGTGGGCTGCAGTCTCGGAAGGAAGAAAATCTAACATTGGTATTTTTGAGGAACTGAAAAGGCAGAACAAATAAAGGTCCCGCCAACCTGAACAGTCCTGCCATCAGGGCCTCTTGGTGTGTGATGGGTCAACAGAAATCATTACACAAAGCACACTGACCCCATAGCCTTCAGCATCACCCCCAACTACAAAGGGTCCTAAGAAAGGCCTGATCCTCTAAGACAAGGGTCAGCAAACTTCTTCTTTTCAAAGGCCAGATGGTATATTCTTTAGGCTTTGTGAGATGTATGGTCTCTTGCAACTTTCAACTCTACCACTATAGGGTGATAGTAACCATAGACAATATGAAAGTGAATAAACATGGCTGGATTCCAATATAGCTGTATTTATGGACACTGATATTTGAATATCATAATTCTGTACATCATGAAATATTATCCATCTTTTGATTTTTTCCCACCATCTAAAAACATAAAAGCTATTCTTATCACACAAGTTATAAAAAAAACAGGCAGTGGGCCGGACTTGGCCTAAGGGCCAGTTTGCTGACCCCTGCTTTAAGAAAATTAGTGCACATAATTCAGACTTATAATAAGGACAAAATTATGGGGAGTCAGGTTGGGGAGAGATAGGGCTTTTTCCTTTAAGAAAAGGACCTGTCAGTGTAACCTCTTAAAAACAGAATTCCACTGGGCATTAACAACATGATTCAATTCACCCACATTTGTCTTGGATATGCTCTAACATAACCTGCTTTACCTGCCCTCTTTTCCTTTCAGCCAGATCTAGTCCCAGTTAGGACCATGCTAAAGAGACCATGCTAGAACTCTTCTGAGTACTCGGAAAGCAGCAAGAGAGAGGAAGACATCGTGCTTGACAGCCACCATGTCTAATCTCAGAGTTTCCCTCTGATGACTGCCAAGAACTCAGTGATTCTTTTTACCTTTTATTAATTGGGGTGGGGGGTAGGAGGTGAATGCATAGGCCTGGGAAACAAACCCGGGTCTCCTGCATGGCAGGTGAGGATTCTATCACTGAACCACCCATGCACCCCAGCCCACTGGATGTTAATGATATGTGACTGGTCTCTTAAAGAACAGCGGCTTGAAACATGCCAGTTGGGTAAGAGGGGAGAAATCCCACACCAGGAGACAGGAATGTGGGGGTGCAGTGAAGAGTAGTGCCTGAACTCAAGCTGCTACAGGAGACTGAGAGATTCTACTAGGGGAAGGACGGCTGCTGAATGGAAGTAGCTGGAGCCTGGACCTTAACACAAGAACTAAGAAAAGCACAGTCTGTGGCCATTTAGTGTAGAGCAGATAATTCTCACTAGCACTTAAGAGCGGATTCATTGCAGCCTAACCAATAACAGATTATATTTCACATGCACTGTTAAAGAACAGAAAGGAAAGACTAAGCAAGTTTATTTTAGGAAGATATCTTGCAAATCAGAATTGAGAGAATTCTAGTGAAAATGGCAGACTGAAATACATATACTTCCACTCTCTCCCAAGGAAAAATATTTTTTAAAAAAGTTTTAAACCCAAAAGAACAAAGAGAACTGAAAAAGAAACAAAACATTGGAAGTGGAAGGATGAATAGTAACCGGTATAAGGGTCTGAGGAAGATGAATCCTAAGATGGCAGCAAGGAAAGCCTGAAGAACTTCAATCTGTCCTTCAGAGTCCACCAAAGGCTCAAGAACCCCTGGACATGGAGACAAGAATGGCTATGTGCTGGTCTGAAAAGATGTATGTCCCTAGAAAAGCCATGTTTTAATCCAAATCCCATTTCATAAAGGCACAATAATCCCTATTCAATACTGTATGTTTGAAACTGTAATCAGATCTCCCTGGAGATGTGATTTAATCAAGAGTGGTTATTAAGCTGGATTAGGTGACATGTCACAACCCATTTGTATGGATCTTGATAAGTTTCTGGAGTCCTATGAAAGAGGAAATTTGGGGGAATGAAAGAAATTCAGAGAGGGCAGAGCAGAATGACATAGCCATAAGAAGCAGAGTCCACCAGCCAGTGACCTTTGGAGATGAAGAAGGAAAATGCCTCCCAGGGAGCTTCATGAAACAGGAAGCCAGGAGAAGAAGCTAGCAGATGATGCCATGTTTGCCATGTGCCCTTCCAGATGAGAGAGGAACACTGACCATGTTCACCATGTACTTTTCCAGATGAGAGAGAAACTATGACTATGTTCACCATGTGCCCTTCCACTTGAGAAAGAAACCCAGAACTTCACTGGCCTTCCTGAACCAAGGTATCTTTCCCTGGATGCCTGTGATTGGACATTTCTATAGACTTGTTGTAACTGGGACATTTTCTTGGCCTTAGAACTGTAAATTAGCAACTTATTAAATTACCCTTTTTAAAAGTCATTCTGTTTCTGGTATATTGCATTCCAACAGTTAGCAAACCAGAACAGGCTATAAACAGAAGGACTGGTAAAAAAAATTACAGAGATACTAAATTCCTGGATTTCCGCCCCAACTCTGAATATCCCTAACCCCATGGAAGATCAGATGCCTCCATTCCTGGAGAGGGTAAAACAGAGGGTGTCTGGATGGAAGGACTCCAGGCACAGGGGTTGGGAGTATCTTAAAAAGACAAGGACTAAGGAAAAGCTTAATGATATTTATCTACTCAACTCCCAGTAATATAAACCCTTCAAGCAAGAGACTAGAAGACTGTTCTCTGGAGTATCTGAATAGCATCCCCAGAAAGATCCAAATCTGGGACCCCCAGTAAAATGGCCCAGTCAGATCACTTGACAGTGAAATGCACGTTGACAGCTATGAGCTTTAGGGTATAGTTGATCAATTTTTTAACATCCCACCCAGAATATACAGGCATGGAACACAAGAGTAACAGAGAAAACCTCTAACATAAAGGATGGCAAAACAAAGAAAAAATGCAACATGGAACAAATAAGTTATGCAGAAAAGCAAAAACAAAACAAAACAAAACAAAAAATAATAAGCAACACCACAAAAAAACACCATCATTAATGTTCTCAGAGAGATAAGGGGAAAAAAGTGGTTCTATGACACAAAAAAGCTTAAAAGAGACTAGAAAAGGCCCTTAAAAAATATACGACAGCCAAAATGAAGAACTCAATAAAAGAACTGGAAGACAGAAGAAATAATTGAGAAAATCTCCAAAAAAGTACATTTAAAAAGCAAGTAAGGGTGGTACAATGGTGGCTCAGTGGCAGAATTCTTGCCTGCCATGCGGGAAACCCAGGTTTGATTCCCAGTGCCTGTCCATGTCAAAAAAACAAACAAATAAGTAAGCACACAAAACAGAAATGGAAACCAGAAGGTGGCAAAGAAGGTTGGGTGATGATGAAAAATGCAAGCTTCTTCCACAGGGCAGAGCCGGGGCAGGGAAGCGAATGTCTGGTAGGGGCTGCCTTTCCAGCCCCGGGAAACTGGGCCACAGGGTCAAAGGAGTACGACGTGTGTGGCTGCAGGCCACGGAGCTTCAGTGTCTGACATGTCTCCCCATGATCTCTCTCCCTTGGGAAATAATCCTGGACGCAGGGCATAAAGACGGTGGAGGCAGAAGGGGCCTGGGTTCCTGAATCATCCCCTGGGGCTGCTGCACAACCAAGTCCATGCACTCTGGACTTCGTGTGAGTGAGAACTTAGCTTGTGTTTGTCAAGCAGATGAGATTCTAGGATGGTCTGTTTACAGCAGGTAGCTTAACATTAACAAAAACAAAAAGATGATACATTGAGAGGAAAGGCAAGGGGAATCTGACATGAATTAATAAGAATTACATTAAAAGAGTGAACAGAAAAAAATATGGGAGAAGTAAAGGCATTAAAAAAAAAGTGAAATTTCCCAAGATTGACAAGGGTAGCTTACAGGCGCTGTAGGTTCCTTAGTAGTCTGGATGAGGACAGGCCCAAGAGGTGTGCATTCACGTGAGGGGTGGTGGGGGGGGGTGGGGGAAGGGGGTCAGCCTGAGTGGAAAGAAGAGGAGGGGGCCACAAGGGAGGGGTGGCTTGATGGGAGGCATCAAAGCCCAAGGGGGATAAAGGAGCATGTCTCCCATGTACCGGATCCATTATGTGCACACCTGGAATCACTGTGTGGATACACTATATATACACCTGTAAGCAATTTTTTACAGTTTAAAAGTTCTTGTGAACATTTCCTGAGTTCCTAAGGTGAATTACTTTTATGGCCCTAGAGATCCGATGAATGAGTTAGGAACTTTCAGCCTCAAACATTACAGGAAGAGAAACACTAGAGATTTCAAATTTTCACACCAACATCTCAGCAGATGAACCAAGCTAGGGTCACTGCTGTTTTGGCAGCTCCTTGAATACAGGAAGCAAGGTGGCAGGCTTCCGCGGGCCCTCCGGGGGCGCTCAGAGGGGCAGGTTACCCGGGGGCAGGCTTCTTCTGAGGCAGGCGGCTGGGCGGCTGGGGTGGCAGGGGTGGAGGCGTGGGTTTGCACTGGGGGATGCCAGGCTGGGCGGGCTTGGTCTGCTGACTCAAGGCTTCTATCACACTGGGTGTTTTCGCCACAGGTGGGGGTGGTGTGGGAGTCAGGGGATCTGTGGAGAGAGAAAAGAGAGAAATACAGAGGGTCAGACTTTAACTCTTGACACTGCCCAGCCTTCTTGTCTGAGGCTTTTCACACACTGCTTTCCTTTGTTCTATTGATATTTACTAAGGAAAAAACCTACTCCTGCTTCATTGCTGATTTTCAGGAAACAGTACTAATGGAGAAGGGGGTAGGAGGTCCTTTCCAAACTAATGAGAAAGCTGCAAGCCTAAAACTATGATTAAAAAAGTTTTCTCCTAATCAATGAACTTGAACTCTCTATCAGGAAGCCTACAAGGTCTTCTGCTCTTGACCCTGAGGCCTGAGAAGCAGCAGATGAGTTCTGGGAACAGGTCCCAGCACTAGCTCCTGCCCTGGGTGGCTGTGCCTCCTTGGATCTCTGTTCTTCACAGCTTAAGGAATGATGCTCTACTCATTTCTCCAGGTTACTGAGCAAGGCAGTGAACTCTGTACAAGTCTGTCTGCGAGGTGGGCACGATGAAAAATTCTATTATTATTGAGTTTTATAGACAAGGAGGCTGAGACTCAAGGGTGTGAAGTTTGCTGATGGCACAGCGAATAAGAAACGGAGCCAGGGGCTGAACCTATGCGAAGTTCTTTCCCCCAAACTCACTCGTCTCTAGCAAACATGAAAGCCCGCTCTTGTGGGAAGACATCCTATTTTCCTTGCTAAGGAGGCAATCAGCCTCAGTGGGGGAGGCTACTGCACGAGTAGTCAGGTTGCTCTCTGCCCGGACAAGCCAGGTAGGTGGGGCCATCAGCTGGCCAAAGAGGGTCCTTTGGGTGGGAAAAAGGAAGGAATCAGTCTAACAGTCTTTCTTTTCTTTCTTCTTATTTCCCTATTCTGTTTTAAAGGCAATGTCAAAAGGTTGCCTCTAGCATAAATATTGGCAGTGCTGGGGATACTAGACTGAGAGGCAGGAAGTGGGCTCTGGTTCCTGCTGTGTGCTCCCCTTACTGTGAGACATGGGTGCATCTTCAGTTCTCCCCTTGGCCCCCACCAACGCCCCACTCTGGGCCTCGGATGACTTCTGGAACACGCTCCCAGATACCCCCCTCTATGGTTCTGCCACCAGCATCAGGAGAAGGTGCTCATATACACATGGCACTTACTAGAACTTGTGTGGGGGTTCCTTTTTCTCATTTTAACTTATTTTCCTAAAGTCAGTGTGTGTTCAGGAGCACCTCTGTCTAGGATACTCTAAATGCCCTCAAGGCAATGAAGCCCAGAGATGGAGGAGCTCCGCTTTCCTCCTGCAGTTGATACAGAACAGGAAGTAGGTGGCAGCGGGAGCGACATGGTAAGAAACTCTTGCCTCTGCATGGTGGAGAAAAACCTCTTCCACCTCTTTCCCCAAGTTTTCGGTGGCTTTCAAACACATGCTCACACTGAAGAAACTAGATTATGATCCCAAGTGTCCATCCCCAAATATTTAAAAATAAACAAAAACAAAAACTAGGCTAATGTGTCAAAGGAGGAAATGTTGCCAAAATGCTCAGGGAAGAGAGCGCGCGATGGTCTCGGGAGCTGGGCTGGGGAGGAGGAGGCTGAGAAGAGCTGGACAGCCTGTGTGCAGGAGCCACAGGCCAGACACACGTGTGCACTGATGCTGTGAGCAGGTCTGCAGCTCTCCACCCTTCCCGCTGCTGAAAGCACCCCCTGCCATCCAAGTACACCGGCAAGAAAGGAAAAAGGAAACAACGTACTGGTAGACGTGACGCGAAGAGGGGGCAGCGGTGGGTGGACAGCTGGCGGATCTGACGAAGATCGCTGCCGGCTTACACCGTCCACACTTACAGAGTTTGTCTTCCACAGGGTGTTAGCTGAGGAGGCTGTCTGAACTAAACCCAAGCACACACACGCACGTGCACGCACAGAACAAAAACAGAAACAGAACACTGTGTTATTGATCCTCTCCCTTACAAAATGGCAAACACGACCCTTCTAGAACAGCATCGCAAGAACAAACAGAACACTGCATGTTTTCTTTTTTATTTCTGGTATCTGGAAGACAGATACTGATATATGCCAAACCAAAGATGATTTAAGAGAACTCCCAGCTGGCTTTCTCAATCTTATTGTGAAATTTTAAAATTCCTTATTTTATTTTTCAAACACAAATACTGTTTAAAGAGGGACACAACCAGAATTACATCTCCTGAGCATTACCTTCGGGACTTCTGGAACTTCAGCTCATCTGTATCCTTCCATTAAACCCTTTCCCCCCAGCCCATGGGAGTCACTGACATTCAGAGAGATGGGGACCCGGTCCTCAAACCAAGCTGATGGCGGGAAGGGTGCAAATCGAAGACAGTAAGTGAAGGGCTCTCTCTACTGACCTCCTGCACACATATTTCTGGCTAGAAGTCAAACAGGTTCAGGCAACCCAAAAAAAAGAGATGGTATTTCCTTGTCCATGCCTTTCCTCTACCTTACAAAACTCCTCACTAACATCTACTCGGGCACAAAGGCCCGAGGGCGGCCCCAGGTCTGAGGCTGTCCATGTCTCGGAAGAGAGGGCTGGGCCTGGAAATGTCATGGGCCACACCCTTACGGGGGAGGCCGCAGGTCCACAGGAAGGCACTGTCCCTCTCCTGTGGTGGACAAAGCCTGCCCCACCAGTGCCAGGCATGTGAATGTCAACTCCCTTTACTACCTGTTGTGCGGGAATTTCACTATAGACAAACTGTGGAATAGATGGGGAACAACAAAAACCTACAGAGGTGGACAGAAGGCATGGAGCACAGTCTACATTAAGAGAGGAAATGAAACTGAAGACAAGAATGGAGAATCAAAGAAGAAACTCCCCAAATTCTCCAATTCCAAGACCTTAGAAAAGCAATAAACAGGTATGAAGAGCTTACCATTCCTTTTACCTGGCCCAACAGCGACAATCTTTTCCCACATGACATACATCATCAATAATGGAGATGACCAAATCCCCTTCACTCCAGAACTTTAAAAATTAAGGCATGTACAGAGGATATGGAAGGAGAAGGGGAGAAGGCAATGTGGGACCCAACCACAACTCCTGCCCTCAGCCCCTCCCATCCAACCTGGCTAGGGGGACAGGAGGAGGCTGCGGCTATGGGACTTGATTTTGGAACCTCTCTACTTGTTCAGGACATCCCAAACAAACTCAGGCTCAGACTTTGTCCGGGATATGAGATACAGGGCACACAAGCTGGGCTCTGTGGTGAGAGCTGGTTTCTGGGTCTTGTCTAGGGCAATGCCTGCCTATAGAGGGTGTGCTCTCAGGGGGCATGATTCAGGGACAGAGAAAACAGGTTCCTCTACGGTCCTCTAGGCCTCCCTAAGTGAGCAGGGAGAGCTACGTGGAGGGATATGAGAAGCCCAGGGCAGCATGGGGAGGCATGGCCCCATCACATTGCTGAGTGCTCACGCAGTGCAGTGGGATGCTGTCACAGGGCTAAACCCTACAAACTAGGTCTTCTGGCCATTCGCCTCCATCCCTCCCCTATACCTGCCCTTCCCAGGATATCAGCTACTACAGAAACATCCTGGAACTTATTTCCGTGACGTGGGCTCCATTCCTCACAGCAGCCCGAGCACACAGATACCGTAAGCTGTGGAGACTCTTGTCTTTTTTTGCCCTTCCCCCACAAAGCATAAGAAGTACCTTCTTCACAGCGGACCTCTGTGGCAATCGAAGGGCTGTGACTGGCAACCCTATCCCAGAGTGGAGGCAGTCACAGGTTAGACATGCATTCAAGGAGCAGCGTGGCCAACTGGTCTTAGGAACTGGGCAAATTACTGAACTTTGGGGGGTTTTAATAAAAATAAAAACATGAAAAAAATACCATGTGCTGTGACAGACCAGATGAGGTAAATGTAGAATATTTTCAACACTGAATAGCACCCTAAGCATTGGACAACACCCTCAGAGACTATCAGGCATTTTTATAATGAGGCTGAGCCTCATTCCAAAAATTAGTATCTTTTTTTTATCTTTGATTATATGGGGATCATAAAGGTAAGAAATACAGGACGGTGCCACAAGGTGGACCAGAGTGCAGGCTGGGGAGGAATAAAAAGGAGAGAATAAAGGTAAACGGAGGGCTAGTGAGTGGTGAAAATTAAAGAGAAACAAAACAGAAAGAAGGGTGAGAGGCACGTTCTTGTGGCTATCAGGCTGAAGAACTGGCCCCTCCCTCCTGGGGGCCACTCTGGCAGATGAACCAAATCATGTGTGCACATAGCACCTCGGCCGAGAATGAGAGTAAAGTCCAGATATGCTACCACTGTTTGACATCATAAGACTCTCAGAATTTCTTTAGGAAAGAAAATAACTACAAAACAAAAGATTCCAAATGAAAAAGAAATATTTGATACTGGCCCAAATGTCATCTCATTGGGGACAAAGCAACAGTAAACTTCTAAAGCAAAAAAAAACACGCAAAACCATTCCCACGTTAGCAAGGAGCTGCTAACAGTTTAGTACCTTTGCCAACATTCCGTGGAGGTAATGGGGGGGCACTGGTGGTGCTGGGAGCTGCCGGCTGGGTGGGTGGTGGGCTGCCGCTCAGGAGGGTGCCATATGTCTCATTCTGCAGGATGCTAGGCACAAAACTTCTCTGCTTGTCCTTGGCAAGGTTTGCAGCATCTCTGGCCAAGGACGCAGCATTAGACTGAAGCTGGTTAGACCCCAGCTGATAGAAGCTGACAGGCCGGTCTTCTCGTCGATTGGGACTAGGCTGCAGAAGGAATGTCGGAGCAGAGGTTTGTGAGTTAGAGATACGTGTACGTTTTGGTTATAACTTTCAATCTGGTGGTGAATACTTCATGTAGACCACACCTATGTAGTCATGCATACCATTTTAGCTCTGCACTGTGGTAAAAGAGTCGTAAGATTTAAGAAACACACACAAGCCAAAAAACCATGATGTACAAGTTATAATGTTCCATCTGGTAAAGGATTTAAAACCTAAGTTTTTTCACCTTATTAGTCACAGAGTTGTCTCAACCTCCTGCTGCATTTTTGTTGCAGTTTCCTTTTTATAAACGTACTTTCTTTATAAAAGAATAGTATAGCTGGCTCTGGCCACCCAGTTGAAATCTCTAACAGCAATATGGTCAATTCAGGTGAGAACATGTTTTCTCCCATAAGCAAAGAGACTTGAGATTTATCTCTCAGGCCAGCAAGCCAGGGCCCATAGAGAATCACTTGTTTTTATAAATAAAGTTTTATTGGAAGACAGCCATATCCAGTCACTTACAGATTGTGTCTGGGTATTTTTGTATCACCCTGGCAGAGCTGAGTAGTTGCAACAAAGACTGTGATATTTTAGGTTTGCAAGCCTAGGGTATTTACTCGCTGGCCCTAGAGTTCTGCTCTAACTGAAGGCCATGTGCTATTGTGTAAAACTCATGCATGGACTCATGACTCAAGTAACTTGGATCTGACTCATTTCAAATGTCTGCTTCATGATAATAACCGTGGTGGCCTTGCACAAATTCTTAAACCTGTGTTTTAGTTTCCCAGCTGCTAAAATTAATACCATACAATGTTGGCTTAAACAAAGGAAATTTATTGTCTCCTGGTTTTGAGGCCAGGATAATTCCAAAATTGAGGCGTCAGTAAGGCAATGCTTTCCTCTCCAAAGATGTGGCATTCTGGGGATGGTTGCCAGCAATCTTTTGTCCTTGCTTTTACTATCATATGACAATGCACAGGGCAGTGTCTTCTCCTTTCTCTTTCAGGTCCCACTGACTTCCTGCTTCTATCTATTCCCCTGTGGCATCTTTCTCTGTGTCCATCTTCCTTTGCATATAAGGACTTCAGCCATACAGATTTAGGCTCACCCTCAATGGATGTGGGTAAATCTTAACTAATAACATCTTCAAAAGTCCTACTTACAAATGGGTTCACAACCACAGGACCTGCGCAGCCTTCTGTGGAGGACATGATTCAACCCCCAAGAGCTTACCCTCTAGACATGCAAAAGACATGTAATTCACACATGCAAAAATACATTCCTTCCATCACAACATCCTAAAAGACTTAAACCATTTTAGAAAAATGCTAAGTACAAAGTGTCCTCAAAACCTGTTATAGGTGTGGCCTATCCTAGGGCAAAATTCCTGTTTAATGGACCTATGATATTTAAAAAATACGTTATCTGCTTCCAATGTACAACAGCGGGACAGGTTCCCATTCCAGAAAGGAAAAACGGGAAGAAAAATAGGGGTAGCAGATCCCAAACAAGTCCAAAACCGAGCAGGACAAGCCCCATTAGAATTCATGTCCTGAGGGCCAGCATTCCTGGATTCTTTGTCCTCTGGGCCTGACGAGCAGCAGCCCCACACCTTCTAAGCCTTGTACAGTGGCCATGCCTTCCCACATACTGGGGTGTAGCCCTCACCCTCTCTGACTACCAGGATGCCAGCACTCTCCCTGAACAACAGAGCTCAAGGCTCCCCTCCAAGCACAAGGGGGACCAGCCCTTACCCCACGTGGAGGTGGTCCCACTCTCCTGGCATGAGATCTTCCCAGCCCATATCTTTCTTCCACGGTTCTGTCCTTGAAGCCATTCTTCCCTCAATTCGTCCCTTCCCTGCCTCTTTCAGTTCAGTGGTTCTGCTCACACAAATTTTAGAAAAACCCTGTCAGGTTTGCACGCAGTTCAGGGAGGCCCAAACCATCAGACAGATCCTTCGTGCATAACTGCATTTCTGACCCTGACTTCCACTGAAATGGCTGACTGGGCTCTATGTCTAGTCACATCTGATCAAGTAAAAGGTTGTTAAGTTGAAACCGTCACGTGGAGCCCTGTACTCTGGCCATTCCCTCTGGGCTCAGCGAGGTCCCTGATACAGCTACTTTAGTCTTAGGGCACTCTCTGGATAGGCTCAGAATTTTCCAAATGATCAAATTTTGTGTGTGTGTGTGTGTGTGTGTTTGTGCTTTAAGAGTTCATTTCTCAGCATATCCCTTTCTTCTCACATTTCACTATAAGCTGCAAGGAGAAGCCAGGCTGCACCTTCCACACTTAGCTTGGAAATTTCCTCAACTAAATAGCCAAGTTCATCACTCAAAAGTTCCACTTTACATATCAGAATACAAGTTTACCAGGTTCTCTGCCATATTATATTAAGATCACCCTTCTTTCAATTTCAAATAACACATTCATCATTCTTATCTAAGGCCTGATCAGAAGTACCTTTAATGTATTTCTACCAACAGTCTCTTCAAAGCAATCTAGACATTTTCTATCAAGCACCTCACGATTCTTCCGGCCTCTACACATTACACAATTCCAAAGCTGTTTCCAAATTTTTAGGTATTTGTCATAGTAGCACCCCACTTTCTAGTAACAAGAACTTTGTTTCCCAGCTGTTAAAACAAGTATGATACAATGGGGGTTGGCTTAAACAAAGGGATTTATTAGTTCATGGTTCTGAGGGTAGGAGAAGTCCAAAATTGAGGTATCAGCAGAGTGATGCTTTTTCACTCCAGGGACTGTGGAGTTCTTTAGTCCTTGGTTTTTCCATTCCTTAGCAGTGCACACGATGGTGTCTTCTCATTTCTCTTCCAAGTCCAGCTGACTTCCAGCTTCTGGCTGTTCTCTCTGGCTTTCTCTGTGTCCAATTCCCTTTGCTTATAAGGACTTCAGCCATACAGATTAATGCCCACCCTCATCCAGTACGGGCACAACTCGACTAATAACGTCTTCAAAAGTCCTACACACAAGTGGGTTCTCACTGACAGGACCAGGGGCTAGGACTTGAACCTGCCTTTCGTGTGGGATGTGATTTAACCCCAACCCCCTGCTAATCTTAATTCTCATCTGTCGCATAGGAAAATAATTGCAATTCCTTCTCTAGCACAGTGGGTGCACTGGAGCAGCTGGTGTGGCCCTCCTTCCCACCCACATGACCATCCTTCCAATCTAGGCTCTGGCCAAACCAATGGCTCAAACCCAGCTCGGAAGGGCAGAGCTCAACAGCTAGTATCACACACTTTTTTCTGATTCCAGGGAAGCACACAGCCATATAGTGCTCACACAGTGAAGGCTTCACGCTGTGGGAAATAGAGCGGGTGAGGCAGATGAGATTGAGGACTACAAACCAGAGCCGTTACTTTCTGCTTTTACTTGAGTTATGCCACTTCCTTTATCTACTGCTCATAAAATGGGAACGTGAAATTTTATAAGCTCTGCTTATGAAGAGACAATTTGAGCTAAGCTGACTCAAGCTTTCTCATTTTTTTTTTTAAAAGGTAGGTAAGTACACACTTAATCAGCTTTTCTCACTTTGATGTTGTTTTGGATCTAATTCAGTGAAGACATTTCTTATTCCGTAATCGAAGAATCAGTAAGCATAGATGTTGTGTTCCCAAACAAGGAACTTTCAGGCTCCAATAAATTTTAAAAATGCCTGATATATCCTCAATAGGATGTCCTTTCCACACCCTACAGTTAAAAAAAAAATGAACCATTTAAATGTGTTGAACATGGCATTTCCCACTTATTTCAACAAGGAACACTTTTGCAGGCATACCTAGTAACTCACTGCTGAAGGGGAGATACACAGGGCAGCAACTATGAGTTTGGCCTTTGACATCAAACTACCTAAATCTGAATCTCAGCTCTAAAAAGGCTTTGAAGGTGTCAGTCTTCTCAGGATTCAACAAAGTACACAAGACAGTGAGAGTTGTGTGCAAAAAGCTGGCTAGAAGGCAAAAGACTTGACTCTCGTCCCAGGTCTCTCTCTAAATAACTGTTTTACTTTGGCCAAGCCAAGTTTTCTCCTGAGGCTTCAAATTCCATACCTGATAAAGGAGGGAAATGGACTCAGTGAGCTGAGTCGCTTAATAATAATTTCAGTTGGGTTTTTAAAATCATCTAGCTAAACATGATGAACCAGTTAAATATAATCAATTCTGACATTATTCCATAAGAGTGAGCTTCTTCTAAAAACCACTAGCACTGAAGGTCATCCTATACCTTTCCTTCCCATCAAAAGGTGAGCAGTTGCCGTGATTATATAATTAACCATTTCTTTACATTAAAGGAACGTGTGTGAGAGCTGGGAGACAAAGGGCAGTAGTGGAAAGGGAGAGCTGAGATCAATGAAAACAAAAAGTAAACTATATTTTTCTTTTCTACAAACTAGCTTTCTGCCATAATTACAGGTTAGGATCCATACAGCTCTGGATAAGGCTTCTCAAAACGCTTTTAATTTTAATATTTTGCAGTCTGGCACCAACCTGCAATTTCTCATCCACATCATCATCACTCTCATCCAGATCTTCATGGAGCAGCCGCCATTCATATTCAACGTGGACATGAGAATTAAACCTTCCGGATAAGGCTTGAGTCAGCTGAGAAGAACAAAGGCACCGTCAGCGGCGTGGCTCACGCACACAGCCGTGCACAATACGTAGGCGCTAAAATATCCAAACCAGGATGGGGGGGAGGACTGGCTTGGAAGGCAGAGCGCTGCATTCCAGTACCAGGCAAGCTTACTCAGATCTCTGGATCTAAGGATCCTTGTTATAAAAGAGATGAGATGGATTAGTCCCCCTCTACCCAATTCATAGGGTAATCTTGAAATTCAAATCTGATCATTCACAATGAAGTGCTCTGTAAACTGTAAAGTACTGTATATAGGCAAGGGACATTTGAAATCTAGACGATGATCGGTTTGTGGGTATTGACAACTATACATGGGAGCCAAGTCAACCTCAGAAGAATGAATGTGTCCATTAAGTGTTAACCCATCATTTCCTGACCAATTTGACAGAACTGAGTTTTGAAGAAAATTATTTCAATGACTCTTTTCTTATCCTCACAAAGAATTTGAGAGAACTGAGTTTTGAAGAAAATTATTTGAATGACCTTTTCTTATTCTCTCAAAGAAGGTAGATAGCTAGGTCCACTGTATATGCTCAGGAGAGAAGTTCATTCATTACATACAGCAGATGTTTTAATTGGGCTAATCTCCCTACCCAAATAGTAGTTGTGGAATGACAGAGGGAGGAGGGCTGGGGGCACAATTAAAATCAGAAAGAAAGACAGACAATAAAGACTGAGATGGTATAATCTAGGAATGCCTACAGTGTACAATGATACTGACTAAATGTACAAATTTAAAAATGTTTTTGCATGAGTGTTCTAGTTTGCTAGCTGCCAGAATGCAACACACCAGAGACGGATTGGCTTTTAATAAAAGGGGATTTATTTTGTTGGTTCTTCAGAGGAAAGGCAGCTAACTTTCCACTGAGGTTCTTTCTTACGTGGAAGGCACAGGATGGTCTCTGCTGGTCATCATCTTTCCAGGCCCCTGGGTTCCAACAACTTTCCCCGGGGTGACTTTTTTCTGCATCTCCAAAGGCCTGGGCTGAGCTGCAAGTGCTGAGATGAGGAATGCCAAGCTGCTAGGCTGTGCTACATTGTGTTCTCTCATTTAAGCACCAGCCAATTAAGTCAAACATCACTCATTGCAGCAGATACGCCTCTTAGCCAACTGCAGATGTAATTAGCAACAGATGAGGTTCACGTACCTCATCTTGTGTTGTGGCTTGTGTCCACAGCAACAGAACTAGGTATGCTCACCTGGCCAAGTTGACAACTGAATCTAACACATTTGAATTGACTGAGGAAGAGAAAACTCGGGCCTGGTTTACAGATTACAGGTACAGCACGATATGCAGGTACCACCCAAAAGTGGACAGCTGCAGCATTGCAACCCCTTTCTGGGGTGTCCTTGAAGGACAGTGGTGAGGGGAAATCCTCCCAGTGGGCAGAACTTTGAGCAGTGCACCTGGTTGTTCATTTTGCTTGGAAGGAAAACTGGCCAGAGGTGCGTTTGTATACTGACTCATGGGCTGTCGCTAATGGTTTGGCTGGATGGTCAGGGACTTGGAAAGACCATAATTGGAAAATTGGTGACAAAGAGGTCTGGGGAAGAAGTACGTGGATAGACCTTTCTGAATGGGCTAAAAACATGAAGATATTTGTGTCCCATGTGAATGCACACCAGAGGGTGACTTCTGCAGAGGAAGATTTTAATAATCAAGTGGATAAGATGACTCGTTCTGTGGATACAAGTCAGCCTCTTTCCCCAGCAACTCCTGTCATTGCCCAATGGGCTCATGAACAAAGTGGTCATGGTGGTAGGGATGGAGGTTATGCATGGGCTCAGCAACATGGACTTCCACTCACCAAGGCTGACCTGGCTACAGCCACTGCTGAGTGCTCAATCTGCCAGCAGCAAAGACCCACACTCAGCCCCCGATATGGCACCATTCCCCGAGGTGACCAGCCAGCTACATGGTGGCAGGTTGATTACATTGGACCACTCCCTTCATGGAAGGGGCAGCGATTTGTTCTAACTGGAATAGACACATACTCTGGATATGGGTTTGCTTTCCCTGCACGCAATGCTTCTGCCAAAACTACCATCCGTGGGCTTACAGAATGCCTTATCCATCGTCATGGTATTCCACATAGCATTGCTTCGGATCAAGGAACACACTTCACAGCAAATGAAGTGCAGGAATGGGCGCATGCTCATGGAATTCTCTGGTCTTACGATGTTCCCCATCATCCAGAAGCAGTTGGATTGATAGAACGGTGGAATGGCCTTTTGAAAACTCAATCACGGTGCCAACTAGGTGGCAAAAACTTGAAAGGCTGGGGTAATGTTCTCCAGGAAGTTGTGTATGCTCTGAATCAGTGCCCACTGTATGGTGCTGTTTCTCCCATAGCCAGGATCCATGGGTCCAGGAACCAAGGGGTGGAAATGGGCCTAGTACCACTCACTATTACCCCTAGTGATCCACTAGGAAAATTTTTGCTTCCTGTCCCTGCTACCCTGAGTTCTGCTGGTCTACAGGTTTTAGTTCCAAAACGGAGTGTGCTTCCTCCAGGAGAAACAACAGTGATACCCCTGAACTGGAAGTTAAGATTGCCACCTGGTCACTTTGGGCTACTTATGCCTCTGGATCAACAAGCCAAGAAGGGGATTACATTATTGTCTGGGGTAATTGACCCTGACTATCAGAAGAAAGCAGGACTGCAACTACATAATGGAGGTAAAGAAGAGTTTTCTTGGAATACAGGAGATCCCCTGGGGCGTTTATTAGTACTACCATGCCCTGTGATTAAAATCAATGGAAAACTGCAACAACACAATCCAGGCAGGACTACTAATGGCTCTGAAACTTCAGGAATGAAGGTTTGGGTCACCCCACCAGGCAAAGAACCACGGCCAGCTGAAGTGCTTGCTGAGGGGAAAGGGAACATGGAATGGGTAGTGGAAGAAGGAAGTGATAAATATGAACTTCGACCACGTGATCAGTTACAGAAATGAGGACTGTAATTCTGTTTTGTTCATGTTATACTATTTAAGTTGTAAGATATCAAGTTTAAGAATGAATGTTGCCCAAGGATTTTGCACCTTATTCTGGAGAGATATAATGTATTTCCAGTTATATGCAGGACAGTTGAGTATTGTCAGGAAAAAGAAAAAATGTGTGCTTATTTGTTTTCATTTGGAAATTAAGTATGATTTAAGGCGATATATATATATAGGTACCAAGGTGACAAGGGGTGGACTGTCATGGTTAAGGACACGTGTCAACTTGGCCAAGTTGTGGTACCTGTTTATCCTATTGGGCAAGCGCTGGCCTGTCTGTTGCAATGAGGACATTTCATAAGATTAGGTCATGATCACGTCAGCTGCATCCACAGCTGATTCCATTTGTAATCAGCCAAAGGGGAGTGTCTTCTGCAATTAGTGATGCTAAATCCAATCATGGGAAGCCTTTTAAGGAGGACTCAGAGGAGACAGGTCCCATTCCTGCTTTGGCTGGTGAGCCTCTCCTGCAGAGTTCATCCAGGCCATCCATCGGAATCGTCGGCTTCGCAGCCTGCCCTGTGGATTTTGGACTCTGCATTCCTGCGGTCACGTGAGACACTTTTATAAATTTTATATTTGCAAGTGTTCCCTGTTGATTCTGTTTCTCTAGAGAACCCTAACTAATACAATGAGGAAGAACAAAGTAATGTCATTACTGCAGGGTGTTAAAAATAGATGGTAATTGGTATTTTAAAATTTTAACTTATATGTGAGACTAAAGCAAAAAATGTTTATTTGGTACAAAATTTATATTTTGACTAGTGCAGTTCCTAATATAATGTATGTGGACAGCTTCATTGAACACCATAAGTACATGGAACCTTGAATAGGGCATAAGATTTTGCAGGTTTGTCCAGAATGATGCCCCAATATATCCCAGAGTGATTTGAACAGTGAGCAAAAAAGTATTTGCCAAGTCCCCTTGAGGGAATGGTGAGAAAGGGGGAAAATTCAACTTACCCAAGTAGAGAATTCTTGATATTCTCACAAGCAGTGGGGACAACCAAAGCAATAGGCTGAGTCCCCAATCTTGGGGTGTGATCATATGACACATAACCCCACAAAGGATAGATCAAGCCTACTTAAAATTAGGCCTAAGAGTCACCCCCAAGAGAACCTCTTTTGTTGCTCAGATGTGGCCTCTCTCTCCAGCCAACACAACAGCAAACTCACCACCCTCCCCCTAACTACATGGGACATGACTCCCAGGGGTGTGGACCTTCCTGGCAACGTGGGACAGAAATCCTAGAATGAGCTGGGACTCAATACCAAGGGATTGAGAAAACCTTCTCAACCAAAAAGGGGAAGAGCGAAATGAGACAAAATAAAGTGTCAGTGGCTGAGATTCCAAACAGAGTCAAGAGGTTATCCTGGAGATTATTCTTATGCATTAAATAGATATCACCTTGTTAGTCAAGACGCAATGGAGAGGCTAGAGGGAACTGCCTGAAAATGTAGAGCTGTGTTCCAATAACCATGTTTCTTGAAGATGATTGTATAATGATAAAGCTTTCACAATTTGAATGTGTGGTTGTGAAAACCTTGTGTCTGATGCTCCTTCCATCTACCTTATCAACAGACGAGTAAAACATATGGCATAAAAATAAATAATAGGGGGAATAAATGTTAAAATAAATTTAGTAGATTGAAATGCTAGTGATCAATGAAAGGGAGGGGTAAGGAGTATGGTATGATGAATTTTTTTCTTTTTCTGAATTGATGCAAATGTTCTAAGAAATGATCATGATGATGAATATGCAACTATGTGATGATATTGTGAATTACTGATTATATATGTAGAACAGAATGATCATATGTTAAGAATGTTTGTATCTGTTTGTTACATTTTTAAAAATATTAAAAAATTTTAAAAAAGAAAAAACACATAGTAGTTGTGTGACCCTGAGCAGTTAATTAACATTTCTGTGCCTGTTTCCTCATCTGTAAAATGGGAGTTATAGTAGAAAGTGTCTCACAAGGTGGTTATGAGGATTAAATAAGTTGATAGATACAAAGTGCTCAGAACAGGACCTGGATACAGAGAAGACAGATACAGACATATTCTACATTTACAGAGCACTTACTACTAATCGTAATTACTCTATGCCATCGCTTTATAGAGTCCAACAATAATTCTCAAAACCACCCTGCCTTCTGGTATAACAGACTCTACAAATGAAAAAACAGCCTGAGAGAGTTTGAGCGACTTTTCCAAGTAAACCCAACTTGGCCTGATCCCAGTAGGCTCTTCCCAAGACCCACTCTGCCTCTTCATCCAGAACAGGAAAGGAAAGGATGGTGCAGACCAACCCAAATGACTTGGGTTTGGAGAACAAATGAGAAAGTCAGTTTCTGTGTGCTGTATAGCAATGAGCTAACAGGCTGTGACACCAGTGCATAGGTGCAGTCGGGTCAGGCCTCCAAGACTCTGCTCCAGTCACCCCAGACAAGGCTGGTGCTGCTGCCATCAACATGTCCAACCAAGAGAACCCACCTGTGTTCCAAGTCTCACCTCAAGGTGGGAAAGCCGCACTCTCTCTATAAAGACTCCCCATACACCTTTTCCAAGGAAGACCAATTCTTAGCTCGCCCTACCTAGGACACGGCAACCTGCTCGGCGACACCTCTGCAAGGTTCAGAGAAAATGCTCAAGGGCTCCCCAAGCAGGGCGACCTCATTATCCCAGGAAGGGGTGTCCCCTCCCCTTGTCCACACGAATAGGAAGACTCACCAGCTCCTCACAGTGCTCATGCTTCAGGCGCTTGGCTATGTCCAGGGGTGTCTCCCCTGACTCGTTAGCTGAAAGTCAGGTAGGGAAAGGTGGACGTTATGGCAAAAACAAGCAAAAGTCTGATAGCTGGAGGTAATTAAGGAAAAAAAAAAATCCAGTAAAGCAGTACTAAATTAAATTAAACAAGATCCATGAAAGCCAGTAAGATCCAGTCAGAGCCGAATTTGTGCTGTAATTGTAGAGGGAGAAAAGAATTACAGAGAAAAAATGGTAGGAAAGCTTTTAAAAGACAAAGTTTGAGCTAATCAAAAAAAATAAAACTGTTCAAATAACCAATTAATTAAAATCAATATCCTATAAGACACTCAATAAAGGAGTTCATAACAAATCTCTAATGGAAACACTTCATCTAGTTCATGCATTTCAATGTAATCCACTTTGAATACCTTTTCAGCAATCTAAAAATGTGCACATTTTGTATTATTCTCTAAATAAGTCTCAGTCAATGAAGTTTGATTATTAATTTTTTTAAAAAAAGAAACCTGGCTCTTGAGCAGGCATGTGTCTTTTTCTTACTCTCCTTACTCTCTCATAAATGGTTTTTCAAAAGAATTTTGTCATAATATGGTAACAGTTGGGTCAGGGCTCCTCCTGCAGAAGGAATGGATGAAGGCCAAGCAAGAACCAGGGCCTCTCTGGAGAAGAGTTGATACAAAGGAAAGGAGAAAGACAATGAACAGCATCTCCCACAAGTAAATTTCTAAACCCCAAGTTAAGTGGGTAGAGTTGGGCTGACCTTACGTGTAAGTAAGGTTTATGGTTTATGAGCTGAATGTAAAAATCCCCAAAACTTTAGTCCATAATTCCCTTCATCATCACTGATAACTTCAGGGCCTATCCTTTACCTTTCTTATAATCCATAGAAGGCTGTAAAATGCAATCAGAGTCTGCAAAACAGGTGGTGAACACTGCTAATGAACACTGAAACCACAAAAAGCCTTCAAGAACATTCAAGAGGGGGCTCTTTTTTTTTTTAAGAGGTCAAGTTTTACTTCTACTTGGCTCAGACAGGAGGATCCCCAAGAATGTAGATGTTTTCCAAAAGTGCAAGAACTGCACGCAGAAACAGAGAGCAAACCTGCAGCCCTGCCCTGTACCCCCAGTACCCGTTTACCTATTTCAATGGAGGCCTTTCCCCGGAGGAGGAGTTTGAGGCACTCGGCGTTGTCAGTCAGGCAACAGTAGTGCAAGGCCGTGCTACCTTTCCCGGTCTGTTTGTCCAGGTTCCCACTGGCCAAGAAAAAGTACAGAGAAAAGAGAATGAGTCACAGGGTGGAGGATGAGAGATTGCCTTGGGAGGAGACTCAGAAAGTGTGACCTGGGGAGGGAGTAAGCAATAAGAATACACGAGAGGTGGGTAAGATGCAATGCTACTCCTGCCTGTGTGGATGAAGACATCTTGGCAAAAGGCAGTGAGGGAAAGAACAGTACGGTGGCAGAGACGGCAGCTGTGCCTGCCGGGCCTCCTGGCCCTCCTCCCACTTTACATCAATGCCTGAAAGCTGAGGCTGCAGTGTCCCTGTATGGGTGACATACAGGAGGTGGGACATCAGGACATCTGCATGACTCACCCATCCTGTCCCACAGAAGGACAGGAGACTGAGTTTTTATTCCATTTTATTCCTTGACACTCTTGCCAGGAAGGGAAAAAACTCCTTTTCCAAGGTCCATAGTTCCTGGTTGCCCTAGGAATGCCCTCTGAGAACAGGTGAAGAGGGAAATCTTGACAAGACTGTCAAAAATTCTTTCCATTTAAAGTAGGACTATGTCATTCAAAGGAGGTGCTTCTATTCCTCAGACAAGGGACAAGACATCCAATTTGACAGTAGAGCAGGCAGCCCTGTAACTAAGGCATCTGTCACATTCTGAGGAGGATGGGATAGAAGAGAGCTTAATAACCACTGCTCCCACGGGAAAATCAGCAATGTTTTCAATGTGAAAAAAGAGCCCCGTTTTCTACTCTCTCCTCTCCTCTTGCCATCCTTCCATTCTGGAAGAAAAGAAAGTAGGATTGTCCTTCTGCTGCCCCTTGAGAACGGGGGCACTGTGGGAGAATGGCATCACTCAGCTAGTTAGTGGAACATTTATTAAGCCCCCGCTACACTCCAGGTGTGAGGCTGGCATTAGGCTCTGTCAAAGGTCATCTGGCAGGCTGCCACCAAGAGCTCAGCTGATCCCACCTCCTCAGGAAGCAGCCGCAGGGCTTGGGCTGTCCTTACCGTTTCCTTACTCCTCCTCCCAGAACGGCAAGGACAGGCAGAGGATACAACATATTCCATTGCTTCTGGATCAGTTTTTATGCTTTTTAGCCAGCATTTCTGCCCCCAACACTCAAACCCAAAACATGGTCAGGGAATCAACATACATTTTGAAGTTTTGAAGTCTGACCATGGCTGCCAGACAGGGAACATTAAAGAGCAAAGGAGCACACTTTAAAATGTAGGGCACAAGGCGTATGCACATTCTTAGTAAAGGGGATTCTAATTTCTAACAAGTACACACAATCCACTGTTCTCATTTATAATCTCTAGCTTAGGCCAGTGGTGAAAGTGTGGATTCTACTTTCCTCAAACATCTCATGACTGCGTAGAGCCCTCTGCTTGGCTCTGAGACTGCACAAGGGACCTCTGCACAGATGGTGGCTTAGAATTCGGCAATCAAGGCTACGAGGGGTTGCTCCTGGTCCCAGACACCAGAAGTTGGATCTTTCAGATGCCACTTTCTGTTCTCACATTCCAGGGCTTTTTTTAGCATTGCCATGAAGCACTCCACACCCGGCAGCACTTTTTCTGTCCCATAGTTCACATTTAGACCTGGAAGAATTCAAGCATCTTGGCAACACAACTGAAGCAATGAGGCAGCATCTGATTCCTTCTTCAGAAATACCAAGCGACAAAAATAAATGCCTCTCCTTAATTTTACAGCACCTACCTGTTCTGAACCAGGAAGTCAACAATGTGGAGAGATGTTCGATCCACAGATCTGACGGCAAGATGGAGGGCAGTTTCATCTGGCTCCTGTAAACCAAAAATATTCCAAAATTCCAATGCTAGCATTCAATTTTGTATCCAACCCATATAAAATTATATATATTTCTTCCAAATGCCTTTATCTGTTCCTTCAAAACTCTTGTATCTAGGATCTAGGGTGACCCTTCAATTTCTGTGGCAAACTCATTGTCCTTAGAAACATGCATTTTAGAGACTGCTCCTTGCTCAAGAACTTCTGGGGCTTAATTTCAAAGTCCTGTCAATCTATACTTCCAATGCTTGCATCAGCCATATGAGGTATTTATAAGTAGGGGTCTGAGTTCAGACTCTAGGGAGGTTCCCAGCCTCCTATATCCACCCCCTTATATCTGCTCCCTGAACAAATGCAAATAGACTTTCAAAAACAGGATCAATTTTCCATTCCATATTTACAGGTAAGGCCAGAAATGCTAATACCTTTACCATTATCACTTTATCTAGGGGGTACAGGACCACAATTGCCTTTTCTGAAAGTTAAGTTTTGGCACGTGGTGGAGTAGAGATGAAAGGATGATGGTTTCAGGTAGGCAAGTGGACAGGAGAACCGGTGGCTAAGGAAACATTCAGGGAACAGCAAACATGGGACAGAGGGACATCTCCTGTCCCACCACCCTGTCTACTGGACCAGGCAGGGACATGGCTCAGAGCTGAGCACTTTCTGTCCCGGACTGCCACTGAGGGAGTTCTTTCTAGAGGGAAAGGAGATGGGCACCACTCCAGTCTGTGCGCTGACCCAAGATGTGAAGGAGCATGCCTGGCACCAGGTGAGCGATGCTGCTCATTTATAGCAGCTCTGCCAGGAGCACCTAGCAAAGCCATCAACCAAACCCTCAGGCCATGGCTTGGAGTTACCGGGCACTTGGGGTGAACCTGAACACCAAGGTCCTATAAAGCACTTAACTTCTCAAGTGGGTGGTTCTCAGAGCTCTGCACCTTGACTCTGAGGTTAGGGAGGTTTTGAGGCTCTGAAAGCTGCTGGCATTGTGAGTGTGTCACTCACAAAGGTGTTTGGGACAGAAAATTAAATTAAGGCACATATCAATCCCTCTGACACCAGTAGTTTACTGCTGACCCAATACTAATCAGCAATGCCCACTCTATAGAATATTCTCTCAGGAAACTGAGGAAGAAAGCAAGAGTGCAACAGGCCATAGGGGACTGTGCACCAATCCCACTCAAAGCTTCTGTGTTCAGTGCGGTCTTGGAGAGGCAATGTTCAAAGCTGGGCTGCTACTGGGCTTCCAGTGCGCTCAAGGGATAAAAGTGTGGGGCGACATGATAAACCTGCTCAAGATGAGGAGCTTCCTGCAAGTCGCTTCTACAGGGAAACCCTCCCTTTAGCCCAAGGCGGGGCTTTCTTTCCAGAACTGGCATGAAATTTTTGGTTTTAGAATAAACCACCAATTTCCTTCTACAAAACGTAATGCTGTCTTCTCTCAAACAACTACCACAACTTTAGTCGGCATTTCTGATTATCCTGCTTTCCTTTTTATTTATTTTTATTTAGGAGCAACCCACACTCTTACATGTCCATTGGCCAGTGGGATTTTTTCTGTAAGATCAACACCATCAGCATAAGCTTGGAGCAATCCGAAAATATCTCTTGTTTTCACAGCCTCACAAAGGCTATGAAGTTTTGCCGTATTATTATCTGCATGTTTTTTCCTTGCATATTTTCTCTCAATGTACTTTGCAGTAATGTAGTCTTTTCTTGCATTCCTGAAATCAAACACAATCGCCTTGTAAATTACCCAACACCTTTATTCAAATGCACCCAACATTCATTCATCTATAACTATTTAAAAACGAAATAAAACAAAAAACCCTGCCCCCCCCCCCTCTTTTAAAACACACTGGGCCTTTTTAATGGTCTACATATGCCAGAAAAACATAAAGTGGGGAAGCAAGCACCCCTGTGCCACTATGTAGCACTCGTGTTTCCTGCGGTCCTTTGAGCCATCCTGAAGAAATATCTGAAATCTGGTACTTTTCAAACAGGCATCAAGGTCCAATGCAGGAGAGATCCAGGTCTTCACCCCTCACCCACTAAGGACAAGTGGTCATGATTCATTCATGGGCTAAAGCCCATGTTCTCTTAGGTGGCCTGCCTCTCTAGCCTTGTCCTCCTCCCCAGCTCTCTAACAGATCTGTGCTCCAACATCACCACCTTACGTACATCTCTCTACCTTTGTTTACCCGGATCCCTCTGCTCCCTTGCATCCTTGAGCCTTCTCTCTGATGATACCCACATTCCCTCCACAAGCAGTTCACCTCTCCCAGAATAGCTGTGCATCCTTCTGTACTCAAGACCCCCAGGCCCACCCTTGGTTGTAACTCTCAGCCTGTCTGTGTGCCCAGCTGGGGGAAGCTGCTCAAAGGCAAGGGATATGTCCTCTCTTTTGTACACACTAAGTCTGGCATGAAAGATAGTTAAGGTCAGATTAACCCAAATGGACTGTTAGTCTTCTTAATATTCTATCTTCTGGGCCTGTACATGGCATCATCCCGAGAGATGTGACCCTGTCCAAGTAGCCTAGCATGGAAGGGACCATGGAGCCAGAGAACCCTGGGTTTAAATCTGACTTCTACCACTTTCCAATGCTTTAACTCTGGATGAGTACTCCATCCCTTTACGCCTCAATTTTTATTTTTTTTAATTTGTTATTCTTGTAATGGGTGACAATGTAAAAGTAAAAGCATAGCATTCACGCATTCATTTTTCAAGGGAAGCAGGATTAAAACGCATAATAATAACAAACACGGCAATTAAAACAAAAACTTGAAGACTATGAAAAAAAAATACCACTTTGATCCTCAATTTTTCCGAAATCTTTCCACTTCACTGTTTTCCAAAGTACTCTTAAAGAGCTTTATTTTTTAAAGCAGTTTTATGCACACACCATACAATCCATTCAAAGTGTACAATCAATGGCTCACAGTATCATCACATAGTTGTGCAGTAAACACCACAATCAATTTTAGAACATTTACATTACTCAAAAAAAAAGCCCTAATACCCATACCCCTTATCCCTCCTTATTATTAACCTTTAGAGTTGGCGTGGTACATTTGTTACTGTTGATAAAAGAATATTAAATTTTACTGATAACTACAATCCATAATTTGCATTAGGTAATTTTTCCCCCATTTACCACCCTATTATTATTAACACCATGTAACAGTGACTTACATTTGTTCTAGTTCATAGAAGAATGAACTATTAAAAATAAGTGCTATCTGTACTATTAACCAAATTTATTGCCCACAATAGGGTCCATTATGTTATACGGTCCCATGTTCCATTCTCCAGCTTTCCTTCTAGTGACATACACGACCACAGACTTCCCCTTTCAAACACAACCACATGCACAATTCAGCACTGTTAATTAAACTCATGATAATGTGCTACCATCACCTCTATTCATTTCCAAACATTTACAATTAATCTTATTAAAAATTCTGCACAAATTAAGCATCAGCTCCCTATTCTCTATCCTCATTCTATGTCCTGGTAACCTATATTCTAGATATTAACGCTATGAGCTTGCTCATTATAATTAGTTTGTATAAGAGAAATTAAACAGTATTGTCCTTTTCTGTGTGGCTTATTTCCATTCAAAATAAAGTCCTCAAAGTTCATACATATTGTTGCATGCTTCAGGACTTCATCCCTTCTTACAGCTGAATAATATCCCATCTATGTATATACCATATTTTGTTTATTCATTCATCAGTTGATAGACACTTGGGTAGTTACCATCTTCTGGCAATTCTGAATAATACCACTATGAACATTGGTGAACAAATGTCTGTCATGTCCCAACTTTCAGTTCTTCTGAGTTTATAACTAGTAAGAGGATTGCTGGATCATACGACAATTCAATATGTAATCTGATAAGGAATCACCAAACTGTCTTTCTTAGCAGTTTCTACATTCCCACCAGCTGTGAATGAGTGTTTCTATTCCCCCACATGGTCTCGAACACTTGTAGTTTTCTGTTTGTTTAATAGAGGCCATTCTAGTAGGTTATGAAGTGATATCTCGTTGTGGTTTTGATTTGCATTTCTCTAGTAGATAGTGATACTGAACATCTTTTCATGTGCTTTTTAGTCATTTGTATTTCCTCTTTGGAAAAATGTCTATAAAAGTCCTTTGTCCATTTTTAATTGGACTGTTTGTCTTTTTTATTGTGGAATTGTAGGATTTTTTTATATACTCTGTGTATTAAACCCTTATCAGATGTATTTTAGCCTATTCTTGACAAAGTCCTTTGAAGCACAAAAATATTCTATTTTGATGAGGTCCCATTTACATTGTTTTTTCTTTTGTTGCTTGTGGTTTTGGTGTAAAATCTAAGAAAACATTGGCTACCACAAAATCTTGAAGATGCTTCTCTACATTTTCCTCTTTATTTAAGTATTTGATCCATTTTGTGTTGATTTTTATATAAGGTATGAGGTAGAGGTCCACTTTCACTCTTTTGGATATGGATATCCAGTTTCACCAGCACCATTTACTGAAGCAAATGTTCTATCTTAGTTCAGTGGACTTGGCAGCCTTGTCAAACACCAACTGACTCTCAATTCTACTCCACTGATGAATGTTTTCTGCCAGTACCATGCAGTTTTGACCACTGTACTTTGTAACAGGCTTTAAAGTAAAAAAAAAAGTGTGAATCCTCCAACTTTGTTCTTTTTCAAGGTGTTTTTGACTATTCAGGGCCCCTTCCAAGTAAACTTGATAACTTGCTTTTCCATTTCTGCAAGTTGGCTATTGGAGTTTTGATTGGGATTATGTTGAATCTGTCAATCAATTTGGGTAGAATTAACATCAGAACAATATTTAGTCTTCCAACCCATTAACATAAGAATGTCCTTCCATGTATTTTTAGGTCTTTGATTTCTTTTAGTAATGTTTTGTAGTTTCCTGTGGACAGGTGCTATATATCAATGGTTAATTCTATTCCCAGATTTAGATTCTTTAGTTGCTATTGTACATGGAATTTTTTTTTATTTCCCCTCAGATTGCTCATTACTAGCATGCAGAAACACTACTGATTTTTGCATGTTGACCATGTACCCTGCCACTTTGTTGAACTCATTTATTAGCTCTAGTAGCTTTGTTGTAGATTTTTTTTGGACTTTCTAAATACAGGATCATGTCATCTGCAAATAAGTGAAGTTTTACTTCTTCCTTTCCAATTTAGACACGTTTTATTTTCATTTTGTTGCCTAACTGCCCTAGCTAGACCTTCTATCACAATGTCTAATAACAGTGGTGACCATGGGCACCCAGTTCTTATTCCCAATATTAAAGATAAAGCTTTTAGTCTTTAACCACTGAGTATGATGTTAGCTGTGGGTTTTTCATATATGTCCTTTATCATGTTGGGAAATTTCCTCCTACTCCTATCTTCTGAAGTATTTCTATCAAGACAGCATGCTGGTATTTCTCAAATGCTTTTTCTGCATCAATCGAGATGATCAATGTGGCTTTTCCCCTTCAATTTTGAAATGTGGTATATTACATTAACTGATTTTTTGTGTTGAACCATTTTTTGTATACCTGGGATCAAAACCACTTAATTCATGGTATATAATTCTTTTAACATTCTGTTGAATTTGATTTGTAAGTATTTTGTGGGGATTTTGGAATATGTATTCCTTAGAGAGAGACTGGTTTGCAATTTTCTTATAGTATATTTATCTGGCTTTGGTATTAGGGTGATGTGGGTTCAGAGAATGCTTTAACTTATGTTCTCTCCTCTTCAACTTTTTTTTTTTTTAATTTTTTTATTAATCAAAAAAAAGAAAAGAAATTAACACAACATTTAGAAATCATTCCATTCTACGAATGCACTCAGTAATTCTTAGTATCATCACATAGATGTATGATCATCATTTCTTAGTACATTTGCATCGATTTAGGAAAAGAACTAGCAAAACAGCAGAAAAAGATATAGAATGTTAATATAGAGAAGAGAATTAAAATAATAATACTAATAATATATATATATAAAAAGGAAAAAGAAAAAAAACAAAAACAAAAGATACAAACACACAAACAAACAAACAAAAAACCATATTTCAGGTGCAGCTTCATTCAGTGTTCCAACCTAGTTACATTACACTTAGGTATTATTGTGCTGTCCATTTTTGAGTTTTTGTATCTAGTCCTGTTGCACAGTCTGTATCCCTTCAGCTCCAATTACCCATTATCTTACCCTGTTTCTAACTCCTGCTGGTCTCTGTTACCAAGGATATATTCCAAGCTGATTCTCGAATGTCGGTTCACATCAGTGGGACCTTACAGTATTTGTCCTTTAGTTTTGGGCTAGACTCACTCAGCATAATGTTCTCTAGGTCCATCCATGTTATTACATGCTTCATAAGTTTAGTCTGTCTTAAAGCTGCATAATATTCCATCGTAGGTATACGCCACAGTTTGTTTAGCCACTCGTCTGTTGATGAACATTTTGGCTGTTTCCATCTCTTTGCAATTGTAGATAATGCTGCTATAAACACTGGTGTGCAAATGTCCGTCTGTGTCTTTGCTCTTAAGTCCCTTGAGTAGATACCTAGCAGTGGTGTTGCTGGGTCGTAATCCATTCTGCCATTCTATGTCTTTTGATTGGGAAATTCAGTCCATTAACTTTTAGTATTATTACTGTTTGGATAATATTTTCCTCTACCATTTTGGCTTTTGTATTATATATATCATATCTGATTTTTCTTCTTTCTACACTTTACTCCATACCTCTCTCTTCCTTCTTTTCGTATCTGACTCTAGTGCTCCCTTTAGTATTTCTTGCAGAGCTGGTCTCTTGGTCACAAATTCTCTCAGTGACTTTTTGTCTATAAATGTTTTAATTTCTCCTTCATTTTTGAAGGACAATTTTGCTGGATATAGGAGTCTTGGTTGGCAGTTTTTCTCTTTTAGTAATTTAAATATATCATCCCACTGTCTTCTACCTTCCATGGTTTCTGCTGAGAAGTCTACACATAGTCTTATTGGGTTTCCCTTGTATGTAACAGATTGTTTTTCTCTTGCTGCTTTCAAGAACCTCTCTTTCTCTTTGACCTCTGACATTCTAACTAGTAAGTGTCTTGGAGAACGCCTATTTGGGTCTATTCTCTTTGGGGTGCGCTGCACTTCTTGGATCTGCAAATTTAGGTCTTTCATAAGAGTTGGGAAATTTTCAATGATAATTTCTTCCATTAGTTTTTCTCCTCCTTTTCCCTTCTCTTCTCCTTCTGGGACACCCACAACACGTATATTTGTGCGCTTCATATTGTCATTCAGTTCCCTGATCCCCTGCTCAAGTTTTTCCATTCTTTTCCCTATAGTTTCTGTTTCTTTTTGGAATTCAGATGTTCCATCCTCCAGTTCACTAATTGTAGCTTCTGTCTCTTTAGATCTACCATTGTAGGTATCCATTGTTTTTTTCATTTTTTCTTCTTTGTCCTTCACTCCCATAAGTTCTGTGATTTGTTTTTTCAGATTTTCTATTTCTTCTTTTTGTTCAGCCCATGTCTTCTTCATGTCCTCCCTCAATTTATTGATTTGGTTTTTGAAGAGTTTTTCCATTTCTGTTCGTATATTCAGCATTAGTTGTCTCAGCTCCTGTATCTCATTTGAACTATTGGTTTGTTCCTTTGACTGGGCCATATCTTCAATTTTCCGAGCGTCATCCATTATTTTCTGCTGGTGTCTGGGCATTTGATCAGATTTCCCTGGGTGTGGGACCCAGCTGGTTGAAAGGTTTTTCTGTGAAATCTCTGGGCTGTTTTTCTTTTCCTGCCCAGTAGGTGGCGCTCGTGGCGCTCGTCTGTCTGCACGGCAGTCGGCCCGGGAAACCGCGCGTGGAGGCGGGGGTCGCTGGCCGCTGCGGCTTGGGAGAGTGCCAGTCCTAATTGCCCAGCTGGCCCAAAACGCCAAGCGTGACGGGAGGGCCCCGCTATCCAACGTTCCCAGTCAGACCGGGGAGCCACGTGCGTGGAGGGGACCCCAGTCGCCAGCCGCCCCGGCCAGGAAAACGCGCGCCCCTCGGGTATCTCACCGCAGCAGATTCTCCCTGCCCGTTCAGCTGTTCCAGAATGGGGTACGCTGTCTTTTTGGTCTCTGTCGTGACTCCGGGAGCTGTTTCGTATTGTTTCTGTTTCTTTAGTTGCTTTCTGGAGGAGGAACTAAGACCCGCGCGTCTTACTAAGCCGCCATCTTCTCCGGAAGTCTCTCTTCAACTTTTTAGAAGAGTTTGAGCAGAATTGGTGTTAATATTTCTTGGAATGACTGGTAGAATTCACCCATGATGCCATGTGATCCTGTGCTTTTCTTTTTGGGGAGGTGTTTCATGACTGATTCAACCTCTTTACTTGTGAGTGGTTTGTTGAGGTCTTCTATTTCTTCTAGAGTTAGTGTAGGTTGTTGGTGTGTTTCTAGGAATTTGTCTATTTAATCTAAGTTGTTTATTTATTGGAATAAAGTTATACATAGAATCCTCTTATGAACTTACTTCTTTCTGTAGGTTCAGTAGCAATGTCAACCCATTCACTTCTGATTTTATTTATTTGCAGCTTCTCTCTTTTTGTCTTTGTCCATCTAGCTAACTTTTCGATTTTACTGTTTATTTGTTTACTATTTAATAAGATAAAATAAAAGCTTATTTTTAAACAAACTTCTGGGTTTTATTATTGTTTTTGTTGTTCTCAATTGCATTTATTTATGCTCCAAACTTTGTTATTTCTTGCTAATCTCTGTTATTTCTTTCCTTCAGCTTGCTTTGGGATTAGTTTGCTTTTATTTGTTTAGTGCCCCCAAGGTGTGCAGTTAGGTCTTTGATTCTAGTTTCTCTTCCTTTTGAATATTTTTCTGGAAGAAAAAGGAGAGTAGTTTTATTATCAAGTAGATAATCTAATTACACTTAATTTCTTCCTTTTAAATGTAAGCATTTGGGGCTATAAACTTCGTTGTCAGTACTGCCTTAAGCTGTATCCAGTAAATTTTGATACGCTGTAATTTCGTTTTCATTGTCTCTAGATATTTACTTATTTCTCTTGCAATTTCATCTTTGACCCCCTAAATTATTTAAGACTTATGTTGTTTAACCTCCATATAACTGTGACGTTTCTGTGCCTGTTATCGATTTCAATCTTTAAGTATGATAAATTAAAAATTAAGTAAATTTATTTTATTTTAACTTTATTTATATACATTAAATAGTATAATTTCAATCTGTCGATTTTTTTGAGACCTGTTGTGTGACCCAAACCGTGGTCTATCCTGGAAAAGTTTCCATGTACACTTGGGAAGTATGTATATCCTACTCTTTTGGGGTACAATGTTCTGTATATTACCTGTTAGGGTTTAGTTCATTTATCATATTATTCAAGTTATTTGTTTCTTAATTGATCCTCTCTCTAAATGTTCTATTTATTGATGACAGTGGTGTACTGAAGTCTTCAGATATTGTAGAGATGTCTATTTCTCCCTTCAGTTTGTTAGCATTTGCCTCATGTATTTTAGAGCATACTCGTTAAAGCATAAATATTTGCTTGTTATTTCTTCTTGATGGATTACCCCTTTAATTAATATATAATATCCTTCTTTGTCAAAACATTTTTGCATTTTAACTGTTTTGTCCAAGCTACCCCTGTTCTTTTTTGGTTATGATTTGTATGGAACCGCTTTTTCTGGCTGTTTACTTTCAACCTATTTTGCTTCCTTTGGCCTAAGGTGAATTTCTTTTCGACAGCATATAGATGGATCATACATTTTCATCCATTCTGCCTATCTGTGTCTTTTGACTGCAGGAGACAGATCCATTAACATTCAGTGTTATTACTTTAAATGCAATACTTCAATCATTTTCTCCTATGGCTTTTTTATGTCATGTGTTATTTTTGCGTCTCTTTTTTACTATTTTGATTACACTTACTGATTATCTTCATTTTACACTCTCCTCCAAGCCATTCTCTCTTGTCTTTTCCTTTTGGCCTCTTTCAGTTTCTGTTTATCTGTGAATATTTTAAACTCTACCTTATTTTTGGAAGGGCAGTTTTTCTAGACAATTCTTGGCTGGCCGTTTTCTCTTTCAGTATTTTAAATATATGAATTTTACTACCTTCTCACCTCCATGATTCTTTTTTTTTTTTATTAATGGAAAAAAAAAAGAAATTAACACAACATTTAGAAATCATACCATTCTACATATGCACTCAGTACTTCTTAACATCATCACATAGATGCATGATCATCGTTTCTTAGTACATTTGCATCGGTTTAGAGGAACTAGCAACACAACAGAAAAAGATATAAAATGTTAATATAGAGAAAAGAAATAAAAGTAGTAATAATAGTAAAAAAAAAACCAAAAAAAAACCCTGCAGCTCAGATGCACCTTCATTCAGTGTTTTAACATGATTACTTTACAATTAGGTATTACTGTGCTGTCCATTTTTGAGTTTTTGTATCTAGTCCTGTTGCACAGTCTGTATCCCTTCACCTTCAATTACCCATTATCTTACCCTGTTTCTAACTCCTGCTGGACTCTATTACCAATGACATGTTTCAAGTTTATTCTCGAATGTCCGATCACATCAGTGGGACCATACAGTATTTGTCCTTTAGTTTTTGGCTGGACTCACTCAGCATAATATTCTCTAGGTCCATCCATGTTATTACATGGTTCATAAGTTTATCTTGTCTTAAAGCTGCATAATATTCCATCGTATGTATATACCACAGTTTGTTTAGCCACTCGTCTGTTGATGGACATTTTGGCTGTTTCCATCTCTTTGCAATTGTAAATAACGCTGCTATAAACATTGGTGTGCAAATGTCCGTTTGTGTCTTTGCCCTTAAGTCCTTTGAGTAGATACCTAGCAATGGTATTACTGGGTCATATGGCAATTCTATATTCAGCTTTTTGAGGAACCGCCAAACTGCCTTCCACAGTGGTTGCACCATTTGACATTCCCACCAACAGTGGATAAGTGTGCCTCTTTCTCCGCATCGTCTCCAGCACTTCTCATTTTCTGTTTTGTTGATAATGGCCATTCTGGTGGGTGTGAGATGATATCTCATTGTGGTTTTGATTTGCATTTCTCTAATGGCCAGGGACATTGAGCATCTCTTCATGTGCCTCTTGGCCATCTGTATTTCCTCTTCTGGTGGGTGTCTGTTCAAGTCTTTTCCCCATTTTGTAATTGGGTTGGCTGTCTTTTTGTTGTTGAGTTGAACAATCTCTTTATGAATTCTGGATACTAGACCTTTATCTGATATGTCATTTACAAATATTATCTCCCATTGCGTAGGCTGTCTTTCTACTTTCTTGATGAAGTTCTTTGATGCACAAAAGTGTTTAATTTTGAGGAACTCCCATTTATTTATTTCTTTCTTCAGTGCTCTTGCTTTAGGTTTAAGGTCCATAAAACCGCCTCCAGTTGTAAGATTCATAAGATATCTCCCTACATTTTCCTCTAACTGTTTTATGGTCTTAGACCTAATGTTTAGATCTTTGATCCATTTTGAGTTAACTATTGTATAAGGTGTGAGATACGGGTCTTCTTTCATTCTTTTACATATGGATATCCAGTTCTCTAGGCACATTTATTGAAGAGACTGTTCTGTCCCAGATGAGTTGGCTTGACTGCCTTATCAAAGATCAAATGTCCATAGATGAGAGGGTCTATATCTGAGCACTCTATTCGATTCCATTGGTCCATATATCTATCTTTATGCCAATACCATGCTGTTTTGACCACTGTGGCTTCATAATATGCCTTAAAGTCCGGCATCGTGAGACCTCCAGCTTCGTTTTTTTTCCTCAAGATGTTTTTAGCAATTCGGGGCAACCTGCCCTTCCAGATAAATTTGCTTATTGGTTTTTCTAATTTTGAAAAATAAGTTGTTGGGATTTTGATTGGTATTGCACTGAATCTGTAGATCAGTTTAGGTAGGATTGACATCTTAACTATATTTAGTCTTCCAATCCATGAACACGGTATGCCCTTCCATCTATTTAGGTCTTCTGTGATTTCTTTTAGCAGTTTTTTGTAGTTTTCTTTATATAGGTTTTTTGTCTCTTTGGTTAAATTTATTCCTAGGTATTTTATTCTTTTAGTTGCGATTATAAATGGGATTCGTTTCTTGATTTCCCCATCAGCTTGTTCATTACTAGTGTATAGAAAAGCTACAGATTTTTGAATGTTGATCTTGTAGCCTGCTACTTTGCTGTACTCATTTATTAGCTCTAGTAATTTTGTTGTGGATTTTTCTGGGTTTTCTACATATAGTATCATATCGTCTGCAAACAGTGATAGTTTTACTTCTTCCTTTCCAATTTTGATGCCTTGTATTTCTTTTTCTTGTCTAATTGCTTTGGCTAGAACTTCCAACACAATGTTGAATAATAGTGGTGATAGTGGACATCCTTGTCTTGTTCCTGATCTTAGGGGGAAAGTTTTCAATTTTTCCCCATTGAGGACGATATTAGCTGTGGGTTTTTCATATATTCCCTCTATCATTTTAAGGAAGTTCCCTTGTATTCCTATCTTTTGAAGTGTTTTCAACAGGAAAGGATGTTGAATCTTGTCAAATGCCTTCTCTGCATCAATTGAGATGATCATGTGATTTTTCTGCTTTGATTTGTTGATGTGGTGTATTACATTAATTGATTTTCTTATGTTGAACCATCCTTGCATACCTGGGATGAATCCTACTTGGTCATGATATATAATTCTTTTAATGTGTTGTTGGATACGATTTGCTAGAATTTTATTGAGGATTTTTGCATCTATATTCATTAGAGAGATTGGTCTGTAGTTTTCTTTTTTTGTAATATCTTTGCCTGGTTTTGGTATGAGGATGATGTTGGCTTCATAGAATGAATTTGGTAGTTTTCCCTCCACTTTGATTATTTTGAAGAGTTTGAGGAGAGTTGGTACTAATTCTTTCTGGAATGTTTGATAGAATTCACATGTGAAGCCGTCTGGTCCTGGACTTTTCTTTTTAAGGAGCTTTTGAATGACTAATTCAATCTCTTTACTTGTGATTGGTTTGCTGAGGTCATCTATTTCTTCTTGAGTCAAAGTTGGTTGTTCATGTCTTTCCAGGAACCTGTCCATTTCATCTAAATTGTTGTATTTATTAGCATAAAGTTGTTCATAGTATCCTGTTATTACCTCCTTTATTTCTGTGAGGTCAGTAGTTATGTCTCCTCTTCCATTTCTGATCTTATTTATTTGCATCCTCTCTCTTCTTCTTTTTGTCAATCTTGCTAAGGGCCCATCAATCTTATTGATTTTCTCATAGAACCAACTTCTGGTCTTATTGACTTTCTCTATTGTTTTCATGTTTTCAATTTCATTTATTTCTGCTCTAATCTTTGTGATTTCTTTCCTTTTGCTTGCTTTGGAATTAGTTTGCTGTTCTTTCTCCAGTTCTTCCAAGTGGACAGTTAATTCCTGCATTTTTGCCTTTTCTTCTTTTCTGATATAGGCATTTAGGGCAATAAATTTCCCTCTTAGCACTGCCTTTGCTGCGTCCCATAAGTTTTGATATGTTGTGTTTTCATTTTCATTCGCCTCTAGGTATTTACTAATTTCTCTTGCAATTTCTTCTTTGACCCACTTGTTGTTTAAGAGTATGTTGTTGAGCCTCCATGTATTTGTGAATTTTCTGGCACTCCGCCTATTATTGATTTCTGTCATGGTTAGGGACAGGTGTCAACTTGGCCAAGTTATGGGTACCTGTTCATCTGATTGGGCAAGCGCTGGCCTGTCTGTTGCAATGAGGACATTTCATAGGATTAGGTCATGATCACGTCAGCTACATCCACAGCTGATTCCATTTGTAATCAGCCAAAGGGGAGTGTCTTCTGCAATTAGTGATGCTAAATTCAATCATGGGAAGCCTTTTAAGGAGGACTCAGAGGAGACAGGTTGCATTCCTGCTTTGGCTGGTGAGCCTCTCCTGTGGAGTTCATCCAGGCCATCCACTGGAGTCGTCGGCTTCGCAGACTGCCCTGTGGATTTTGGACTCTGCATTCCTACGGTCACGTGAGACACTTTCATAAATTTTATATTTGCAAGTGTTCCCTGTTGATTCTGTTTCTCTAGAGAACCCTAACTAATACAATTTCCAACTTCATTCCTTTATGATCCGAGAAAGTGTTGTGTATGATTTCAATCTTTTTAAATTTGTTAAGACTTGCTTTGTGACCCAGCATATGGTCTCTCTTTGAGAATGATCCATGAGCACTTGAAAAAAAGGTGTATCCTGCTGTTGTAGGATGTAATGTCCTATAAATGTCTGTTAAGTCTAGCTCCTTTATAGTAATATTCAGATTCTCTATTTCTTTATTGATCCTCTGTCTAGATGTTCTGTCCATTGATGAGAGTGGTGAATTGAAGTCTCCAACTATTATGGTATATGTGTCTATTTCCCTTTTCAGTGTTTGCAGTGTATTCCTCACGTATTTTGGGGCATTCTGGTTCGGTGCGTAAATATTTGTGATTGTTATGTCTTCTTGTTTAATTGTTCCTTTTATTAGTATATAGTGTCCTTCTTTGTCTCTTTTAACTGTTTTACATTTGAAGTCTAATTTGTTGGATATTAGTATAGCCACTCCTGCTCTTTTCTGGTTGTTATTTGCATGAAATATCTTTTCCCAACCTTTCACTTTCAACCTATGTTTATCTTTGGGTCTAAGATGTGTTTCCTGTAGACAGCATATAGAAGGATCCTGTTTTTCAGTCCATTAACATTTAGAGTTATTACTGTTTGGATAATATTTTCCTCTACCATTTTGCCTTTTGTATTATATATATCATATCTGACTTTCCTTCTTTCTACACTCTTCTCCATGCCTCTCTCTTCTGTCTTTTTGTATTTGACTCTAGTGCTCCCTTTAGTATTTCTTGCAGACCTGGTCTCTTGGTCACAAATTCTCTCAGTGACTTTTTGTCTGAGAATGTTTTAATTTCTCCCTCATTTTTGAAGGACAATTTTGCTGGATATAGGAGTCTTGGTTGGCAGTTTTTCTCTTTTAGTAATTTAAATATATCATCCCACTGTCTTCTAGCTTCCATGGTTTCTCCTGAGAAATCTACACATAACCTTATTGGGTTTCCCTTGTATGTGATGGATTCCTTCTCTCTCGCTGCTTTCAAGATCCTCTCTTTCTCTTTGACCTCTGACATTCTAACTAGTAAGTGTCTTGGGGAACGCCTATTTGGGTCTAATCTCTTTGGCGTGCGCTGCATTTCTTGGATCTGTAATTTTAGGTCTTTCATAAGAGTTGGGAAATTTTCAGTGATAATTTCTTCCATTAGTTTTTCTCCTCCTTTTCCCTTCTCTTCTCCTTCTGGGACACCCACAACACGTATATTTGTGTGGTTCACATTGTCCTTGAGTTCCCTGATACCCTGTTCAAATTTTTCCATTCTTTTCCGGATAGTTTCTGTTTCTTTTTGGAATTCAGATGTTCCATCCTCCAAATCACTAATTCTATCTTCTGTCTCTTTAAATCTATCATTGTAGGTATCCATTGTTTTTTCCATCTTTTCTACTTTATCCTTCACTTCCATAAGCTCTGTGATTTGTTTTTTCAGTTTTTCTATTTCTTCTTTTTGATCAGCCCATGTCTTCTTCATGTCCTCCCTCAATTTATCGATTTCGTTTTTGAAGAGGTTTTCCATTTCTGTTCATATATTCAGCATTAGTTGTTTCAGCTCCTGTATCTCATTTGAACTATTGGTTTGTTCCTTTGACTGGGTCATATTTTCAATTTTCTGAGCGTGATCCGTTATCTTCTGCTGGCGTCTGGGCATTTAGTCAGATTTCCCTGGGTGTTGGACCCCACAGGTTAAAAGATTTTTCTGTGAAATCTCTGGGTTCTGTTTTTCTTATTCTGCCCAGTAGGTGGCACTCGTGGCACACGTTTGTCTACGGGTTCCACCAGTGAAAGTTGCTGTGGGTCCTTTAACTTTGGAAAACTCTCGCCGTAGGGGAGGTTCGGCAGCCGAAGCGTCTTGGAAGAGTGTCAGCCGGCCCGGGGGTCCGAACGCGGGGAGGGTCGCCGGCCGCCGCAGCACGGGAGAACGCCCGACCGAATTTCCTAGTCGGCCCGGGGCACCAAGCGCGGCAGGAGGGCACCAGCTTTCACAGCCCGGGAAAGTGCACTGTTCCCAGCCGGACCGGGGAGTCACGTGTTTGGAAGGGACCCCCCAGTCACCGTTCTCCGCAGTCTGGGGATTTCCGACCCAATTCTCTCAGTTGGTCCGGGGGGCCTCACGTGGTGGGGGCGCCAGCCGCCGTGGCCCACGGGGACCGCCTGCCCAATTCTGCCAGCTGGCCTGGGAAGGAGGAAGGGAGGGACTCCGGCCGCTTGCCGTCCCACCCGGGAAAGCCCACGCCCCTCGGCGATCTCACCGGAGCTGGTTCTCCCAGGCAGTCAGCCGTTCCAGGATGGGGTACGCCATTCCTTTGATCTCCGTCGTGGCTCCGGGAGCTGCTCTGTATTGTCTCCACTCCCCCAGTAGCTGTTCTGGAGGAGGAAAGGTGAGGGTGGCAAGGCTGTCGAGGCCGGTGGCGGAGGAGCCGGTGAAGGCGGTAGAGGGCACGGTGGTGGTTGGAGAGCCACCGGAGCAGGAGGGGAAAGAGGGGAGAGGAGGGCGGGCGGGCTGGCTGCTGCGGGGCGTGGGCGCCGCGCGCCGGGCCGGCGGACAAAGAGGGGAGAGGAGGGCAGGTGGGCTGGCTGCTGCGGGGCGTGGGCGCCGCGCGCCGGGCCGGCGCACAAAGACGGGAGAGGAGGGCGGGCGGGCTGGCTGCTACAGGGCGTGGGCACCGCGTGCCGGGGCGGCGGACAAAGAGGGGAGAGGAGGGCGGGCGGGCTGGCTCACCTCCATGATTCTGATGAGAAATCAGAACTTAGTCCCTTGTATGTGAATCAGTTTTCTCTAGTTGATTAGGCATTTCATATTTTGATTAGTATGTGTCTTGGAGTAGGTCGATTAGGATTTGTTCAGTTTGGAAAATGTTGCACTTCTTGGATATGTCTTTCAAAAGACTGGGGAAATTATCAGCTATTATTTTCCCAATTATTCTTTCTGCCCCCTTTCCCATCTCCTCTTCTTCTAGCATACCCATCACACATACATTTGGACGCTTTGTGCTGTCATGTAATTCTCTGAGACTGCTCAATTTTTCCCGTTCTTTTCTCTGTTCTTCTGGCTGTAAGATTTTGGTTGTCCTTTCTTCTAGTTCACTGATCATTTCTCCTACTTTGTTCAAATCGGCTGTTGTATGCCTTTAGTGAATTTTTAATCTCATCTATTGTGTCTTTCAATCCATAAATTCTATTATTTTTCTTTGCATGCTTTCAAATTCATCTTTACACCCATGCAGTGTCTTTTTAATATCCTTTCTCTCTTTAATCAGATTTCCTTTCATCTCCTTGAATTGATTTAGGAGATTGGTTTGAACATCTTTGATTAGTTATCCCAAATTCTGTCTTCGACTTTTTGATCTGTTCCTTTAACTGAGTGATATCTTCCTGATTTTTTACTATGGCTTGTAATTTTTTACTGATATGTAGGCATCTGATTATCTTGACGTGTTTATGCTGATGATCAGTTTCTCTCTCTTGCCTAGAGTTTTACTGTTGACTAGTTTTCTGTTAAGGCTTTTCTTAGACACTTGGTTCAACTTATTCTAGACCTTTAGAATTGCCTATGTTCAACTGATCAAAACAGGGACAGAGAAGCATGAAGGGGGCACAGACCAGTTCCAAAAAGTCCTAGGGAGACGTCAGGAAAGAGGCCCAAATGCCTTTTTTTACTTCACCTCCCCTAAGCCACACTTTCCTGGCCTGCCCAGCAGATGGCACTCTTAGGCAAACTTTCCCTGCAGCTCTAAGGACGGACTGTATTTTTTCAACCTCCACTGGGCAGCGCTGAAACAATGACCACGGGATCCCTGTTCTTGTTAGTCTAGAACTGCGACTGAGAGTCGGAATCCAGCAGTCCAAACTTTCTGATCAGAAGACAAGCTCAGCATTCGACCATGTCCCATTACTGTTTCCAGGAAGGAAGACCTTCACGCCGTCTCTGTCTGGGGTGGCCAGCCAAGGACTATATCTGAGGCAAACCTCGAGGGTGGGGGATGGACACCAGCCACTCTCACGCAAGTGATTCACTCACCGTTTTTCTGCAGCTTCTTAAGTCTCCCTATCCTGCTCTTTCCTGGATGCTATACAGTGCTCCCATGGCCTCCAGAACCCCAGAACCCTTGATTCAGACAGTTTCGGCTAGTCTACATGCAATTTCTATAGAAGGATGTGTTCTGAAGCTCCATACTCTGCCACTTCCCTAGAAGCCTAAGCCTCAAATTTTATCTGTGGAATGTGTATACAGAATGGGTGAAATGTGTTACAGACTTTATGGTGATGTGAGAAGTATACACATTAACATACCTCCTAAGTATATCCTTAGGGCCCAAGAGAGTACTGATGAACTTAAAAAGGCCAAGCAGGAAAAACAGTAGCTCATTGGTCAAGGTAACTTGCTAAGCATTCTATAATCCTCTTTGTTTCAAGAATCATAACAATCACAATAAAATCTGCAGTTTTTCAGAGTCACAGTAAATGCCAAATTACCTGTGACAATCAAGTTAGAAATGTGAAGGAAAACCAAACTGCATTGATGATACAAAAACTTTATTTCTGCCAGTAAATCTATGAGAGACATAAGAATAAGTAGCAAGACCGGATTGACGCCTTTGGTTTCTCTTGCCCGCTCTGCATGAAACGTATGGCAGGCAGGCAAGGGGGAACTAAGACAAAGGCCTGCATCTTTCAGAGGCTAGTTCCATCATTGTGAGCCTGGGCTCAGGATACAGACTGCCAGATCTCTAATCAGGGATCCACCATTCATCATTTGTGACCTGGGGCTCCTTATCTGTAGAATAAAAATAATGCTACCACTACCTCACAGGGTTGTTTCAGAATTAAATGAAATAATACATTTAAGCATTTAACACAGTATTTTAGAATCACCAGCTATAATCACTGTGAAAGCACTGGAATGGGGCAAATCAACTTGGTCAGCTCCCTAAGCTCAGGCACTGGTCATATTCACCCAGCACCCAGAGTCTTGCCAACCGGGTCTGCATTTACTGATGTTTAGTTATCACACTTCTCATGTTACCATCACAAGGATCCTTACAGCAGAGCAATACGGTTTGGTAAGGGGCACATGAATGCCATGCTCAGGGTGGGGGAAAGGGGCTTTGGCCCTTAGAGGAACCATCAATACTGACACCTTCCTCACATGGTAAATCAACTTAACCACCCACATGCCTTGTCATTTTAAACTCTAGAAGAAAAGTGGGGAGAGACTATTCTTCTCGAGTTCCCCCTTCCAATGCCTGCAGAGTTGTCTATCTTTACTTGTGGGCTTCGGACCACCTGCATTAAAATAACCTAAATGCTTATAAAATGCAGACGCCCCAGTCCCTCTGAATCAGAATCTGATGATTTTGATTCTCACAAACGTTTGAAAGCCATTGCCCAAATGATTCTTGAGAGTCTTTAGTCAGTACATACAAGTAGAAACACACGAATTATATTAGCATTCAGTATAACTAAACTACAAACTGGCCCACAGAGTATTTTATGATTCTTCCATTTGGGTGGTATTTCTCTCTCTTTGGGCTACATTTTTCTCTCCTGAATTTCTGCTTTCCTCTCACCCAGCCTACTCAAAGATAAGAGCCTGTGGATGCCTTAAGTCCAAGTTAGACAACTGTTGCTGAGCCAGAGACCTCCTGGAGGAGTGCCTGAGTTTCTGGGGAACTGAACTCTAGGCAGAGTGCTGCATTTTGTCTATCCCAGAGGCCCAAGAAGGATCAGCCCAGGTTTACCCAGACCAAACCAAGAGGCAAGAGCATCTTCCTGGCATCTACTGGGAGCCATAATTAATGCCCTTAGTTACATGTTACTCCTACATAGGCCATAATATACAGATACCAGCTTGTCCAGCTAGAGAGGAAAATATGTTCAGCTCTGGTTCAACCTGAATTTTCAACTGAGGACCTTCCAGGGAAACTTTGTGAACTTGTGTTTCAACACTTTTAATCATGCTGTATCCCCTCTGCTTCTATCTCAGACTTGCCCAACCTTCAAGCTCCAGGTCAAGTCTCATTCCTTCAGAAGCCAGTTTAGGTTTCCAACAGCCACCTCTCCTGCCTGCAGCACAATTAATTGTATCTCACATAACCTATGTAGTTATTTAACTTTTTTTCTCAATAAATAGCACCTTTTACCTTTTTTATTTTTTATTGAGAAAAATAAAATTTATTAAAAAAACAATAAATTTCAAAGTACACCACAACAATTAGTTACAGAACAGATTTCAGAGTTAGTATGGGCTACAGTTCCACAATTTTAGGTTTTTCCTTTTAGCTGCTCCAAGACAATGGAGAGTAAAAGAAATGTCAATATGATGATTCAGCAGTCATACTTATTTCTTAAATTCTGTCTTCTCTGTTGTAACTCCACCTTCTCCTTTGATCTTTCTCCCAATCTTCACGTGTATTTGGCCTTTCTAACTTTTTAGGTCGGAAAGGGCTGTTGATAATATGGGATAGGGGAATGGAACTAGTTGAGAGGTTGGCCCCTTGGGTTTTCAGGACTTATCTGGTCTTTTTTGTTGTTGAATTTCTTTTGGCTGTTTGTTTTTTGTTCGTTTGCTTGTTTGTTTGTTTTGGGAAGTGCATGGACCAGGAATTGAACCCGTGACTCCTACAGAGCAGGTGAGAAGAATTCTACCACTGAACTACCCTTGCACCCCCCTTCTAGGAGAGTTTTATGGTGCTGGCTCTTATACTAAGGTCTCTGATCCACTTTGAGTTAATTTTATGTAGGGTATAAGGTAAGGATATTCTTTAATTCTTTTGGCTATTGATATCCAGTTCTCCTGTGCTCACTTACTGAAAAGACTATTTTATCCCAGTTAGTGGGTTTGGGGGCCTTGTCGAAGATCAGTTGATTATAGATTTGGTGGTCTATTTCTGCACTCTTGATTCAATTCCATTGGTCAATATTTCTATTTTTGTGCCAGTACTATGCTGCTTTGATCACTATGGCTTTATAATAAGCTTTAAAATCAAGTATTAATCCTCCCACTTCATTCTTCTTTTTAAGGATATTTTTAGCTATTTGAGGTCTCTTTTCCTTCCAAATGAATTTGACAACTAGTTTTTCCAAATCTTCAAAGTATGTTGTTGGCATTTTGACTGGTATTGGCTTTCAATCTGTAGATAATTTGGGTAGAATTGACACCTTAACCTCATTTAATATTCCTATCCATGAGCAATCTTCAAAGTATGTTCTTGGCATTTTGATTGCTTTCAATCTTAGGTAATTTGGGTAGAATTGACAGCTTAACCTCATTTAATCTTCCTATCCATGAACAGGTAATGTCTTTTCACCTATTTAGATCTTCTTGGATTTTTGTTTAGCAATGTTATATAGTTTCCTGTGTTCAGGTCCTATACATCCCTGGTTAAGTTTATTCCTGGATACTTGATTCTTTTAGTTGCTATTTGGAATGGATTTCTTTTCTTAATTGTCTCCTCAGTTACATCATTGCTTGTACATAGAAACATTACTGAGTTTTGCACATTAATCTTTTATCCCATCACTTTGCTGAATTTATTAGCTCAAGAAGTTTTGTCATAGATTTTTCAGGATTTTTGAAATACAGTGTCATGTCATTTGCAAATAACGAACGTGTTACTTCGTGCTTTCAGATTTGGATGTCTTTTATTTATTTATTCTGCCTGATTTTTCTAGTTAGAACTTCTAGTACGACGTTGAATAATAGTGGTGACAGAGGGCAACCTTATCTTGTTCCCAATTTTAGGGGGAAGGTTTTCAGTCTGTCACCATTGAATATGATGCTGGGTATGGGTTTTTCATATATGGCCTTCATCCTATTGAGGAAGTTTCCTTTGATTCCTACTTTTTTAAGTGTTTTTACCAGAAAAGGATACTGAATTTTGTCAAGTGCTCTTTCAGCATCAACTGATATGATCATGAGGTTTTTTTTCCTTTCCATTTGTTAATGTGCTATATTACATTGATTGATTTTTCAGTTTTGAACCACACCTGCATTCCTGGTATAAACCCACTTGGTCATGGTATATAATTCTTTTAATGCGTTGTTGAATTCAATTTGCTAATTTTTTTGTTGAGAATTTTCGCGTCTATATTCATTAGAGAGATTGGCCTATAGTTTTCCTTTCTTATAGCATCTTTCCTTTCTTATAGCATATGGATTATATATTTTGGTGTTAGCTTCATAAAATGAATTAGGTAATCTTCCTTTTTCCTCAAGTTTTTTGAAAGAGTTTGAGCAGGTGGGTGTTAGTGCTTTTTTGGAATGTCTGATAAAATTCCCCTGTGAAGCCATCTCGTCCTGGGCTTTTCTTTATACGAAGCTTTTTGATGGCTGATTGAATCTCTTTACTTGTGATTGGCGTGTTGAGATTCGTTTCTTATCAAGTCAGTCTAGGAATTTGTCCATTTCATCTAAGTTGTCTAGTTTGTTCACATATGGTTGTTCACAGTATCTTCCTATGATTTTTTTTAAAAATTTCAGGGTCCAAGGTAACAACCCTCCTCTCATTTATGATTTTGTTTATTTGTATCCTCTGTTTTCTTCTTTGTCAGCCTAGATAGGGTATTTTATTGATTATCTCAAAGAACCAACTTTTTATTTTATTCTTTCTATTGTCCTTCTGTTCTCCAATTCATTTAATTCTGCTTTAATCTTTGTTATTTCTCTTCTATTTCCTTTGGGTTAGTTTGGTGTTCTTTCTCTAGTTCCTCCAGGTGAGCCATTAGGTCCTCAATTTTTGTTCTTTCTTCTTTTTTAATACAGGCATTTAAGGCAAGAAACTTCCCTTTCAGCACCGCCTTGGCCACATCCCATAAGTTCTGACATGTCATATTCTCATTTTCATTCATCTCCAGATATTTACTGATTTCTCTAGCAATTTCTTCTCTGACCCACTGGTTCTTTAAAGTCTGTTAACATTCAAAGTTATTACCATAAAAGCAGTTCTTGAATCTTTCATCTTGTCCTTTGGCTTTTATTTGTCAGATTTATATATTCTTTCCCCTCTTTCTCTTTTTATCCTTTAAGTTACCCTTATTGCTACTGTTAAATTCTGTGCCCTCCTCCGGGCCTCCCTCTCCTGTCTTTTTTCTTCAGTTGACAAAACTCCCTTTAATGTTTCCTGTAGGGCCAGTCTCTTGTTGACAAATTCTCTCAGCCTTTGCTGTGAAAATGCTAATCTCTTCCTCACTTTTGAAGGACAACTTAGCTAGGTACAGAATTTTTGGCTAGAGGATCCGTATATTATTATATATTTAAGATCTTACAGGATCTTAAATATATCATACCACTGTGAATTTTATCTCCACTTTGCAAATAAGTCAACTATTTCACACGGAGGTAAAATGAAATTTTTTCCTCAAGCAGCTGGCAGGCTCTTTGAGGGTAGAGCCCATTTTTCTTCACCTAGGTGCTCCTGTCTGGGCCTCCTGGCACAGCTTCACAATACTCATGGGAACCAGTCAGTGACGACCTGTAGCTCCATAATGTGCCATATCTGGAAACCTATACAGTGACTGAAACTCTCTGAGTCTCTTGTGACAGGCAATTAGACTGGACAGTTGTCAAGTTTTATGCAGTCCCAATAGTCAATGGGGACAATCATTCTCATGACTCTCACAGGAAGGGTGTAAAGATAAACTGGATTTTATTTTTTTTAATGTATTATTCATCTGCCCAGGGCTTTGAGTTCCCTGAAGGGAGTCACTACACAAACACAGACATACATGCTCCCTGGCTTCTTGAAGGAAGTTGATTGTGTCAATGAAACCCCACTGCTTTATTCCTTAAAGCTTCGGCTTTTGGAGAACAGCAACGTACCTAACAATGAAACATCTGGCATGTGTTCAGAAGCAGGGGCTTCCCTTTACCTTCTGAATGACGGGATATCTAAAACAGTCCTAAATCACAGAAGAGAAACATTTCTGGCTCTGTAAACAGATACAAATCTCATCTCTTTTCCCTTCCACCTAAACCCAGGTTGTCTCAACACTCCCCTACCCATTTGGGGATTCACAAGCCACTAGAGGGTGCCTTAGGCTCACCTTCAAGGGCTTATCTGAAGATGGCGATAAAGCTAGAAACAGTGCCTTCCTTTTCCCTGGAAGTAAAATATTAACGTATTCGAGTAGGTACAGAGCTGGGAGTAGATCTTTGACTTGCTGATTCATTATTCATTTCTTGAACCACCACAAGCAACATATTGTGGTAGCAGGAAACACAAAAATGAGTAATATATGACTTATCAGAAGCCAATATGTAAATTACTAGCTATAATGTGGAATGAAATGCTTTATTTAAAGTAGAGCTAAATGCTAGAGGAACACAGAGAACCAAGCAAGTGATTTCAACCGAAGAGGTGAGAAAGGCCTCCTGGAGGAGATAGCATTTACCATGAATTGATAATGTGCTCTCATTTGAAAAGGGGAGGGAGTAAATTTCCTTTCCAAAAGTGTGAAGGTTGGGGGAGGTTCTCAATGTGAATAGAACATTTAGATAGATGTTTCCAAACAGAATCATCTGGCCCCAGAACAAACTAATTATCTGCTTTTATAAAGTATCCCTGGTACTTTACTTTCTCAAAGATAGGTTGTAACATTAGTGACTCATACTTTGTTTGCTAAGATCAGTGGGAAGATTCCCTGTTGTAAACTCTGCCTCAGAAGCAAGCTGGGATGAGGGAAAGGAATGCATGATGAGGCATAAAATCTTCTCAGTCAAGTTTTTATATCAACAGTAAAACAAAAGCCAAAAGAAAAAATGTTTGAAGACAACAACACATCACACATTTACAGGAACACTGGCAAAGAAAATAATACACAATCATGAATATACGATAACTAACTTGTCACATATTTATGCAGAGAAAACTAGATGGGAATGGGATTAAAGAGGATAAAGAGCAGAGACCAAGAGGCATGTATGTATACACACACACACACACACACACACACACCGCCAGCAGTGAGAGAGACTCACACCAATACCACCTTCACTTATACAGAGCATCTGCTAGATTTGCTTTCCTCTGTCCTCTTTCTCCAAACAGCCATTCCTAATTTCTATTTGGATACCCAAAAATGTTGAAGTGACTTAAAAAAAAAAAACCTTTCGAAGCCTGACCCCAGCACCATGAATCACTGATCCTCTGTTCCTTTGTCCACTTCACAATTCCATCACCAAATCAGGATTTCTTAACTAGATTTTAAAACCACCACATAACAAAAATTAACACTTTCAAACAAGAGGGCCAAACAAGAAACTAAAAAAGCACTTGGATGGACAGACACACTGACTACGGGGTATAGGACAGAAAGGAAAACATAAGGAGACCAACTTAGGCTGATTTAATTCCTACAGAATACAACAACTGATGCACCCCAAACTTGTAATTTCCCTGCCCCTAAGGTTTCAGGTTGAAAGGCATTTATTTGTGCAGAAAATAAGAACAGACAGTCTCAAACTTACATGTCACTGCCTGGATTGGGTTTGACCGAGTCCTCAGCTGGCAGGCAACACTCCATAATCTCATTAAAGCCTGCATTCCCAATATTCTTGGCAAGCTGCAAAAACAAAAGTCTATTTCAGGGTACTCAATTATTAATACATTCTGCTGCTACACATTACTCATGCATCTGATCGTTTAATGGCCACTAAGAAATAGAGAAATAAAGTGGTTTGCCTTTAATGAAGACAGACAAAGCCCAAAGGTACCCATAAAGCTAAAAGGTAAGAACCAGCATGCCTATCACAGAATTGTGTTCTCATGAATGTCCCCTGGATAAAATACCTAGAAAGGCAGGGAGAAGCATTCACTAGGCTCCAACATCAGTTTCCCTTCTTACCTCCCCCCAAAACTTGTGCTCCAACTAAAATGGAACTATTTCATGTCTCTCAACCTTTATTTATGCAGCTAGGAGGTGGTTTTGATACAGTAGGATGGGCACTGGGCCAGGAAGTCAAAGACTGGGGTTTAAATCATGGTTTTATTTACTGGCTGTGTGACCACAGGTAAGTCAGTTTACCTTTCTGAGCTTCAGGTTTTTCATCAATAAAATGGGGATCATACACACAATTCAAAGGGACAATTTATGTGAAAGTACCCAATAAACTGAAGCGCTAAAATGTAATCTAATAATTCCAAATGTATGGTCTTCATATTCCTATCAGCCTGTGATTTCTTAAAATATTAAATTAACACATTTAAACTGAAGTTTATGGAATACCAGGCACTGTGCTTGATGCAGCAGACACTAGGATATACCATCATTCGTTTTATTTAGGCTATACTGACAACACGGTAACTTAATTTTTTTTTTTTGAAGGAATGAATGATTACTGAAATGAATAGATTCTCCTTTAGAGAACAGATTAATTCACTTTATCCCCAACACCCAGTGCAGTACCTCATACAGACACTGGTTTTCAGATCCCATTCTTAAATGCTTAATGAAACAAAGAAACCCAAAGGGAAACAGTTATAATAGTGCTTTGGAAAGAACAGATAACTTTAATTTCCATGTTGCAAATGGAGTTAGTGATACTTCTGATATTTCTACTCTCAGTTAATATGCAGACAAAGGGTTGATGGAGGTTTTCTAGGAGATAAGGCTGCTACCTGAAAGTCTCTTTTTATCTCCATAGGGGAACTGGCTTAAGAACAGCTGAAAGTATCTACATTAGATAAGACAGAACTTCCTGACGGCAAGTAACATTAAACAGTGAAATGCTGAAAGTATTTTCTTAAACATCAGGGGCAGCTTAAGAATTGGATGATGAGCCTCCTTAACGTTACCTTGTTTTTGACAAGAGAATAAAACTTTAAATATGGCCCCAACAAATACTACCCAGTTATTTTGGGTACCATATTGGCCTCAAGCCACTGAAAGGTTGCAAAACTCCTTTGGTGCCTCGTTCCAGTTTTCCCAGAGACAAGGCACACATGGCTAATGGTCAAGGTGGCACTCCAAGTTGACAGTGTCTGCCTACCATGAAGACAGCTGGTGTCAGGTCCAGGATAAACCTCTACATTAAAGCCTATTAAAGCCCACCTTTCAATATACTGTGGACACTCCTCCCCAGCAAAGCACAATAGTTCTCGAAGGGTGAGTCAAAGAATAAAACACAGCACCCTCTCTGAGACTGAGGGGCGTCTGTGCAAAGCAGATGGGGAGGGGGATGGGAAGAGGAGAATTCCCTGGGAATTGAAACGCTGCTTCCCTTCTGCTTGTACTTGGCTGGTTTACTAGGGGACAGCTGGCTCAGGGAGCCTCCACACACGTGCGTCATACACATCCAATGCTAGAGAAATGTGCCCCCGCACAGGCTTGCCAAGTTCCAGTTTACATTTTAGCCTGCAGAGAACCCCTTCAGAACCATCAACAAAAGCAAACCATTTACAGATGAAGGCTGCAGGGTTATATCAAGAAAATGTGGGGCCCAGCATTTCGGGCAAGCAGAAGCTAAGGAAGCAGGGAGGTCAGGTTTTAACCTGGCCCCTGGTACATAATGTTTTTCTCACTTGCCAGAGGACTACCATCCAGAATGAATCTGAGGGCTATGCTGAGTCAGAAATTAAGCCAGACCTAGGAGCAAAGTCTGGTATGTCTGACTAGTACATCACTTAAAGAAGTGAAACCATAGTCAATCCTAGCCCCTCGCTCCTTCATAAGAATTCAATAAATGCAGATTGAGAGCCTCACATGTGCGAGGTCTCTCTAAGGCTCAGTAGGAAAGCACAGTGTCATCAAACACGTGAACCCATCAACCAATTTGACTTTTACCAACAACAAATCTGATATTTGTTCTCTATCTCCTTAACTTGTCTATCCTCCAACTGGTTCTAAAATTCATTAGGGAAATAGGGTAGTATTTATTTGGACTCAACAGATCCCAGAGAAAAGCATGCCACCTTTATGTAAAAATGTATAAAATGTTTAACATACAAATGTATAAAAATCCAGAGAAACTTGACTATGATAGGCAGAAGAAGAAACATAAGGAGCTATAAATTGTTGCCTCCAAAGTGGGGAACACAAAAGAATACTCTAGGAGTGCATAAAAAATTTCAAGATTTTTTTATCTCTACCTTTAAAAATTCCATTTTTCATGTATAATATACTTTTTAGTAAGTAGTATAGAGATATAATTTATAAAGAGCTATATTTATATATTTTAGTGCTCAACCTCTTCTGCTAATATTTGTGGTTTAAAAAAAAGTTCACAGTATTGAGTTAAAAAAGAGAGAGTAGAGAACACAGGCTCTGGAGTCTGATGATTCTGAGGGTAACTGCTGACTTAGTCACACTGGGCAAGTTAATCACCCTCTTTGGCCTGTTTTTAAAATGAGGCCCTTGTTTAGGTTAGATATAATGTGCATAAAATACCTAGGACAAATCGTGATGCCTAATAGCTATCCAATAAATGATAGGTGGTACTCAATTTCTTATAGTTCTAAGCCACAGCTTTTAGTATACCGAGTGTGGCTTTGCTTCAGTCCTACATGAAACAAGTTATAATTTATGAGTAAGGTCTTGGTCTTTGCGGGCTCTTCTCTACACACACACACACACACACACACACACACACACACACACACTTTAGCAGATATGGCTACTGGGTGGCCTGCTTTAATATGTGACAGTTTATTAACAACCTAATGAGAATGGATGCAAAAAAAGTCAAGAAGCAGAGGCCCAAGGCAGTTTGGGTTTACTCCTAAGGTTCTTAACACTTATTCTTCAAGTTTGATGGAAAAAGATTTTAAAATGGATTCATTTCATAAAATCAACACTTCCTTTAATTTCACTTCTGCCCCTTGTACCAATGAGACTGAGTTTTTCATATGAACTTAAAATCAATGCTGAATCAACGTTCAGGAGGAAATTCATATTTTAAAAATCTTTTTACCAGGAAGTTTTTTGAAACCGAATTTGCTTTAAAATCTGAAGCTATTAAACCACTGCCCATTAAAATAGTTAAGATGGCACAACACAAAAGAACTAATCAAATTATGCCTCAATTACCCAACTTTCATCCCATGGAAAAAAGAACAGATTCTAAAAGCAGGTAAAGAGAAAAAAGAAAAAAAAAAAAACAAAACTATTACTAACCAACCACCTTCATGGATGCTGCTGAAATCTCCTCAATGAGCATGAAAAACAAGCATACTTTGAAACAAAACAAAAAGGAAATGGGGAAACCACCACAGCATTACCATCCACTGAAACTGCAACGGTGAGGCCAGAAAATAATTTATGGAATTAAGCAAAAGACTCTTATTATGAGGAATATGGTGAGGACATATGGGAGGACAGAAGTACATTTTATGGGGTGGGCATCTGTCTATTTAGGGACACCATGCCAAACAAAAAAAGGGAATGCAATCAAATCAGAGCCTGCTCATGCGTCTGTTGCCTCTTTCAGGCCCTTTAAAAATCCCTTCCCTGGTATGCCACATCACCCTTAGGTGTGGGCTGTGCTGTTGATTTATCTGAAAGAGATAAAACACTACTCCTGGGAAACAACTTTGTCCATCTGGTAAAGCTATAACCCAGCTCAACTTCTTACTTCCTTTACTAGAGTACAAACAGGTCTACTTAACATTTGCTGCAGAAGAGAAGATTCTATAATGAATAAATCAACTAAAACCCTGATATTATCATATTGGATCTGAAATGTTTCAAAGAGTTTCTGAAAGGTTCATACACAGAGAGGCAACCAGAGCAGAACTTGTGGAATCCTTTGGATTCAGATTCAGACCCATGATTTTAACAAAATCCCTCTTTCCGAAAGGATTTTGTTGAAATCATCTTAGAGGAGATACTAACAAAAGCTCATATTTTATCTCTCTTATTATGTGCCGGCCATATTTCTAAGTGCTTTATGTATATGTCAAGCCTTTAGGAAAATCAAGCATCTGATTGTCTAAGCAAAACAAAATTTAAAAACCTGGGTGCTTTAAAGAGGCTTGGGATTTCTATGACCTAAAGAAGACATGTACTAACGTCTGACATGTATGCTCTGTCTACTGCTTAAGAGCCAAGAGATAAGAGTTTGAACATAACCTCAGCCCATGGTCCTGCCACATGTACTTTGGGACTGGGGTGAGAAGTGGGGCTGTCCACATCCTGGGAGCCATGAGAGTAATGGACAGAGTTCAAGGCAAGCAGAGTGGGCAGATATATGCCACACAATTTAGGGGTCTCCTTCCCTCCTGTTTTTCCGACAGAGGCTAGAGAAGGGTAAATTTGAAAACTATGGTAGAATCTCAATTTTGAAAATATGTCCAGATATTAATTAAGCAGGCTCTGCCTGATTTCTCTATAACAATTAAGAGTTAACCAAACTACATACGCTTCTGTGAGAAGACAGAGACAGAGACTCTGGGAAACAGAAAATGAGATTAGAATTAGAAATTATAATTCATCTCTTTATAAGATGGAACCAACATATTACATATTCCTTTACATTTTCTTTGGTGTTTTCCTGCTCAGTAGGCAACTCTCATGAAGATTATCAATTAAATTTTGGAGACACAATAAAATCATCAGTCAGGTTCCTTCCAGGTAGTTTATGAAAGCTAATCGTTAAATTTTTAGGAATTTTGGCAGTCATCTGTACACACAGCCATTATTAAAAATTATATTATTTAACTCAAATTATTTTACATTTTATATGACCCACGCTCTTGAAGAGATTTAATGTTTGTTGTATTTGCATGGTAGACACATTATGTAACGTCATCTTACTGTGCATTTCTTTCCAAGTTGACAGTCAGTGATGTCACATTAGCAACTTGAAACTGGCCATGGTGAGAGTTTTTACACCATGGAAATAGGCAGACTACAAATCAGGGTTTCTTCCTTTTTTCCCCTGAGAGCTGGCTGTTAAACATTTATCAACAAACCACAGGACTGGGAGGCTGTGGAGAAACAGATGTGTAAATGTTTACTAGCTGACCAACAGCAAATGCCAGCTTATGTCTCTGGTTCCTCAGAGGTTAAAGGTGTGAGCTCTGGAAACAGAGTAAAGGGACCAGAACTCTAGAGATGGCATCTAACAGCTACAGATCCACGGGCATATTACAGTATTCTAAGCCTCAATTTCCTCCTTTATAAAGTAGGAATAATATTCCAAGCTCATAAGGTTGATGTGAAGATCAAATGAACATATATAAAGAGCTTTGTAAAGTGCACAAAAATAACAGTTTATTCATCATAAATCACTTACATGTTCTATGTCTTAAAAAAAAATTTAGTAAAAGCAGAAACTGCTATAGGTCACCAGTGCTTACTGAAAAATAACTTGTTTTTCAATATACTGTACAGTGACAGTCTCTAATCTACAGCATCATAAGTTACCCAAGCTATCACTTGTACACCTCCACACCTAAGAAGTAGATTATATTTGTGTAAATACTGCATGGATCTTATTGAGTCTAGCTTAGTTTTATGCATGGAAGTAATACCAGAGATGTTACTAACTGGTTATCAAAATCTGTTGTAGTTTTTCTAAAACTTTTTATTTCAAGGCCATAAAGACTTGGAAAGACCAGTAAGGTTCAATAAAGTAGTTCAAGATGCATTAGAAATTCAGACACTTTGGACCAAGAGTAATCTTCAGAAAGATTTACGGTCTCTTGAGAGAAATAGTGACCACAGTTAGATTGATTTTCTGTCAAGCTGATTACTCTTGACATTAAAATCAATGGTGATCAATAACAACTTAATATTTATTGTTCACCTCCCAGCTGCTCCAGGAAAGAATTCCAAACACTGCTTCCTACAACCAGAAATTCTAGACTTTGAAAAACTCATGTTTCAGGTGGCCCAAAAGCACAACCGCCTTGTTTGTCTTGTTGCTCAGTGGGGCCACAGTCTCAATACTTGGAGAAATACTTCATAGAACAAGCTTCCATCTCCAAATCTCCGAATATTTAGAATAGTATGCTATCACCAAACCAAGAATAAAAGACTGTTAGAAACAAAAGCAGTAAAAGCAAAGACCAATAACTCTCCCCAAAGGGGATAATATGCGGCAGGGGAAAAGTCCACTGTAGGCAGCCCTGTCAGACATGGGCTGATGAATTTGGGAGAATGAAATCTTTCACTGGGCTTTAGGTTTTGGAGCTCTGCATGCATTTAATGAGTGGGGTGTGGACTGGACTATGCCACCATCCTCTGCCACTTCAGCAGAATCTTACCATCAGTCTTAGTGCTCCTTTTTTACTTTACTTTACTTTCTTCATTCAGGAATAAAGCCATGCAATTAGAAGTGCCCTTGACTACTAATAGCTAAGAAAGAGGAATTATCAATGAATCTCTAATTGCCCAAACCCAACCAGCAACATATATCATCAATCTCAAGAAACTAAATCTCAAGAAACTAAAATGGATTAGAGGGCCAAAAAAAAAAAACCCTTAATCTTCAGTTCATTTATTTCTAACCCAAAACAAAGGATTTGAAAATTACCAGAAGCTCAGATGTTCCTAATACATCCAATGTCAGCGACTGCATTCGGGAATAGTGCACCCCCAATTCTCGGTGGATTCCAGAACACTCGATACAGGTCAGTATGCCCAGATTGGTGGAAAGCCATGTGGGATCTGCCAAAGAGAAGAGGATAAAATTGAGCTGGCCATAAGTAGAGGGCCAAAGAGCGGTCAGAAAGTTTTTCTGCACTTACTGAACATGGAGTTTCATGGCATTTTTTGATTCCAGACACATGTGGGACCCTCATTTATTCCTAATCACCACTAACCTATATCTAATACACATACATGAGCATGTCTGTTCTCCCTCCTCTTCCTTAGCTCTCCACTTCCTCATCCTTCCACTCATTTATCAAGCACTCCTAGATGCTAGGTGCTGTGGGTACAAAAACAAATAAGATAGTCCCTATACTCTAGCAACTACGTTCCTCAAGGGCCTGTCCCAAACATGCCATATTCATCACCAACTTAGTCATACCAGAGATGGGCAGCGAAAAAAAGCAAGACCCAAAAGTTTAGTGCAAGAGGTACTTTACAATACACAGGTCCACACTGCCACAAAGGTGCTAATAATAACAAAGAAAATACACGCAATTCTCACAATGTGCTGTGTCAACACTTTGGTAGTAGCATATTACTAGTTCATATGGTAAGAGCTTCAGAAATTACACAGCATAAGATTTTAAGATCCCCATAAGATGAAGAGGGTAGGTGCTTTTATCTCAGTATACAGATTTTCTATCTCAACATTGCTCAGAAAGGTTAAGGTTGCAAATGAGTGGCAGAGTCGGGGCCTCACCTGATTACAAACCCACACTTTTGCATTATCCCAGTGTTTCTCCTCAGAGCTAGTTTACCTGCTTCTGGAAGTGACTTTAATGCCTAGCATAATGCCTGGCTCATAGAAAAGACTAAATAAATGCTTAACAGATGAATGCTGAATTTACTAAAAATGGATAATTAAAAATAAAATATACTTGCGGTCATTGTCACAGCCCATAAATACAATTTCCTTCAGAATAGTTTGTTGCCCTTAGAGATTCACAGCAGGTAACTATTACAACCTTTAATATTGATAATCATGAAGTTATCTAAAAAATATTAAAGTTATAAAAAAATTGTATCCATGTTAGGAAACATTTCTGGGCATCTGTGTTTTACTTTGCTAGACCTATTTTACTGTATCTTTGCTTATAGTAGATAAACAGTATACATTTAGATTACTTTGACTCAAGTTTTTATATCACTCATATTATCTTAACATTTTAAGATAACAACGTATGAGCTTCAATCTCTTTATGAAAGTGTTTTTAAAACTGAAGTACTGTAACATCCTTATCTTTTCAAGAAAGAACATGACCTGCTACTTTTACCTCTATAATTCATCTCCCACCAAAGGAGATTTATCGAATCCAAGACCCCATGAAATCTCATTCAGTTGAAGTCCTATTCCTCAAATTATACACACAAATAGCTTTCAGGATAATAGAAACATGACAGCACTTCTCAACTCTCCTCTGTTTATGTTGTTTTTATATTTTTTAGGAAAATTATTATAGAATAGAGGAATATTCTAGTCAAGTAATCATTTTCATTTATCAAATATCCAGAAGAGGCTTCTACAGAGTTCATCTGAACCTCTCAACACTATTCCTTCCTAACTAGAAAATAAGTCGATTCCTTAAACTTTTAAAATACCCATTGTTAAAATCAACAAAAATACTACGTCTATTAAAAACAAAGCCTCTAATATGCCTCATGAGAACACAAAAGTAAATATCTTATTTCACAGAATGTGACAGCTAATAGGGACCTGAAAAAAACAAATTGAGACAAACTCACTCATACAAGAAAACTATTATCTAACAAAAGTAAGGGCCTTTTCTGGGTCCCAGAGCTAGATAATGACGTGAAGTTACTTCAGAAGTTCTAAAAAGCTGTACAAAGAGAGGAAGGGTTAAATCCCAGGAAAAGAAACCGATACACAGCCACCAAGGGCCAATACAATGACTAGAAGACTGTGAGGGCAGTTTTCATTTCTCAAAAAGCATTTAACTCTTTTAAGCTACATCAGGCTATCTTCATTCTGTCCTGCTCTGAGGACCCGGCAGGCAAACACCTCTCCATCCCTTCCCGCCAAATAGTCTCCAACACAGGTCACAAAGCATTTGTGCAATACGATGAACTCGAGTGAGCTGCACTTAATCTTGTGTTTGAGAGTGACCAGTGATGGGTGGATTCTGTGCCTTGAGATGGGGGGACAGCCCCTATGGGACATCAAGACCCATGGGCCTTCCTGGGTCACCTGGTGCCCCGCAGTCGCAGCACACGTCATTGCCCGTCATCCGCTGGATTTCTGAGATGATCTCTTTTGTCAGTTCCTGGACTATGTTATTTTCTCCAGTGCTGTCATCTCCCTTAAATGCATTGTTTAAAGCTTCCTCTTTGCTGTTTTGAAGCACTGACATCCATCTAGAAAACAGTGACAGTGTGTTAAACCCAAGAACAACTGCTATGTCCTGGCCCAAAGTCCCAACTCCAAAGAACTTACATCTGACATTCCTGCTCGTCTTCTGCTTGAAAGTGGTACGTTCTGTCATCTGCACAGCAAGAGGGATCTCATCAGTTGTGGGCCCAGACGGTAATCCATACACAATTCCAAAGGAAAGTGGTGCGTAATTAACCTCAGTAACAATCTTAGCTCTCTGCTAGGGAACTGATGATTTGTACAAAATCAAGCACTCTCTCATGTCCTTCAAATGTCTGCCCTTGCTCACTAATTGTGGTTTTGTAATGCAAATTGATAAACCTGTCCTATTCTACCATTCAAGTCTAACAAGATGCAATTTCCAAAAACCGAAGCTATTCAATGAGAAACACTGTATCTTCAAAAGCTTTATTCTTCAAACTTGCAACATTGTTGGCTCCAAAAAGGCAATTGCTAAAGTTCTATGGTAATAACAGACTTTTATAAAACAAATATCTTAGTTATTTTCTGACCTTCTTAGAAAAAGACTATTATGAGAAATCCTTACACAGCTAATTCAGTAGTGGATTTTTATATTTTTGATAACACTCAGATTCTTAACAATAATTCTTGGTGAGCTGACTGGAAGGAAACCATGTCCCAAGGAGGTTAAGCTGCAGAAAGGAACAAAACCAGTGGCTGGGAAATCAGATTCTTCCTATTACACTAACCCATTTTTCTTTTTCTTCTTTAACACTCTATCGTCAATCTGCTTCTGCAGAGGTAAACAGGAGTTAAGAGAACTGCTTTGAAGAGTAAAAAAAAAGGGTAAAAAATAAATAAATAGGGGAAGGTAAGGGGTAAAAAATTGGGTAGTGTGAAATACTAGGGGAACAGTAAGGGGTATCGGGTATATGAGCTTTTTTCTTTTTATTTCTTTTTCTGGACTGATGCAAATGTTTAAAAAATGATACACAACTATGTGATAATATTGTGAGCCACTGACTGTATACTATGGATGGATTGTATGTGGGTGAAGATACCTCAATAAAAACATATATAAAAAAAAGAGAGAGAGAGAATTACTCCAAGTTCGGAAAAATGAACCTAATTTTGTGATCCAAATATCAGCCAGAGCTAGGCTGAATGGTCAAATGGACTCCAGCCCAGGTGCTAGAAAGAGAAGTGAGGTCACCTTTCGCTGCTCCCCAGTCCTGACACGATGTACACAGCCTTGTCTGGAGTAGAGGCCAGGAGGAGACACCCACACCACCCAAGCCCTCAGCTGGAAAGTATGTTTAGTGGATTCCCGAGAACTCTGGAAGCTGGGGTGACAGCAAGGAGGGCCAGAAGCTTCCATCTAACACTAAACTACTTCATGGTCAGACCAGCCACAGTGTGAGTAGAAAATGCAAGGAGACAAACTGAAACAACCTGATTCCTTTGGCAAATTCTTTATTCTAGTGGGTGAACACCATAGAAGCAGGGGATAAACCTCTGTGAAAACTTCCAGATGAGAATTTGGAGAGGATAGAGAGAAATCCATTATAGACTCTCTTAAGATATCTATAAACAAAAGTTAGCTTCAACTACAAAGGAAAAGAAAAGCAGGAAAAGCTGGGAGAGATGAAGATGGCCGCTGATGTGACTTGCAGGGGCATGGAAAAGGCTGCACTCTGGGACCAAACCTCTGGCTCCACAGGGAACACTATGTTGCTGGGTGGACCTGGAAAAGTCACTTACTCCCTCTGGGCTCCATTTTGGGGGACTAACCTATAACACCTCAAAATCCTCATGCCCCTTCCAACCTACCTAGGTTGCCGTGTGATTTCAGGATAAAGGCATAGGACTTGAATTTACAAGGGGTAGAGCCAGTCTGGGGCTAAGAGAATGAACAACTCTCAGAAGCACTGGCCCCACTATCAGACTCTGGATCCTTGGGAATGTCCTCCTTGAGAAACCCATCCCCGTTCTCATCTTCATCAGAATGGGGAGATTCCTGTTTGGAGAAGGAATGGTAAAGGAGAAGGATCTTACAGGAAAACATCTGAAGTTAACCAGTCACTTTAGTACTCTCAGGTTCTCCAGGCAGGTACACAAGGTGACAGAATGGGGGGTGGGGGGTGGTATTCCTGGGATGGCCACACCTAAAAAATCATCATGTGGTTTTAATTCCCCAGCCACCCACATGGCTTAAGAGCTCAAAGGGATTCTGATTATCACTTCTCCCACTAGACTGGCCAATGGGTAAAGAAAGAATCTGAGTCAGGCAGAATCAGAGCCTGACCCCCAAGTCTTCCAACTTCTCAGGATGTACATCAAATTATGACTTTCACTATTATGCAATGTTTTTTCCTTTATGATTCTTTGGAGGTGTCTGAACAACTCAAACCTAGACAACAGCGCTGTAACAAAGCATTTTCACAGCAAATACCCCTAATGGATTAACACATTTGGAAAACTAGCCAAGGAGGAAAAACTGCTAGGGCTTAGGATTCATTTTATCCATTGGGGAACAAATGGGAAAGAAGTACTGAGAGTGCTTCTCAAAGCAGACAACGGTTTCTGGCAAATTTACAAGTGCCTCATGGAGACTCAGTAGGCCCTTCTAGATATCAGAGGCTAAAAGCCTTTACCTGAAAATATTTATTATGCTTTAGGCACTAGAGCAAAGATACAGACGAACTCTTGGAGAAATGTCAGTTAAGCATAGTGTTCACAGGTAACCAGATTTACACAGAGTTACTCTCCCACACATCCAGGAATGCGGTAATACATGCCTGGTAGGTTAAAAAAAAAAGATAATTTCATTTATGCACATTTACTATCTACCTATCCTCCTTGGTGACTGACAAAAATGTGCGGGTGGCATACTACATGAGAGGTGTTGACAAGTCCTGCAACAAATGCTTCTGTACATATGATATCTAATACAGTTTCCCTAAAGTGGTTGCTGGAGGCGACAAGATGGCAAGTTAAGGGAAGTCCGTGCAACTAACTCCATATGGTACACAAAACTCACTCAAGCTTAGTTAAGTATCAAGTGATAACCACTTACTAAAGTACAGTTTTACTATAACATAACACATTGGTTATTAAGGGCTAGGGTGATGTCAAAATTGGTAAGGCCTAAAATCCTCCAGATTTTTCCTTGTTACTGGCTGCCAATATCCAGACTATACCATATTGTATCTCGCTACTTAAAAAATTTTATTGCTATTTAGAAGCAGATAACCCACCAGTAGTGATCCAAGTATGGTCAATTCTCAACATGTTACTAGCTCTTATATGAACAAAGGATTTGTATGCAAGATCTAAGAAGGGATAAATGATTTGTTGACCTTAGTAGACTGACTAGGGATGTGGATTAGAAGCAATAATAAAGATAATTTTCATTTTACAAACCAGTCTAGAATCTGCAGAGCAGATCAAACAACACCCAAACTCTTTCCATGCATCACACTGCTCAACCTTCCCTGCAGCTTCATACAGTGTAGATTACAAAGGGGTACTGGGGAGAGAGAACAACAGTGAGCCACTGCAGACCTCAGTCTCCCTATTGAGCCAAATAGAGCTGCTGATAATTATGTCAGAGACTTGCTGTAAGCACTGAATTGTTCTTAGCCCTCAATTAAACAAGTCAACACAGATTTTTAAAGGCGGCCAGACATTTAAATGCTCAGGGATACTAAGACAAATAAGACAGAACCCATTTTCCAAAAACGTAGCTCAGTATTTTTCTCCATAAATAGAATTCTTGCTCCTAAATCCCTCACGACTATCTTTTCAAAGGGGAGACTTCCCCTATTCCTTCACCCAAAAAATGTAACCCTGCTACATAAAACTGCCAAGAACAATAGGGTTATCTTATTTTAAGAGACCACGGATCCTTTTCTTTTAATTAGAGTGTGCTGGGTAAATATGCACCATAAGATATGGCTTCATGATGATATTTTTGGATGTGCCACACACAAAAAAGAAAAACTACAGAAGGAAAAAAAATAATTTCGCTGTGGGATAGATAAAACTATTTCAAAAAAATAAAAGTTTCAAGTGCTACACTGTAGACCTTATCATTTTAGTTTTATAGCATTTCCAACATCGCCAAGATTATGGACATGGATGCTTTTGAGAAGAAATTTCTGCCCCCCCCCCACCTTTTTTTTTTCCAGAGCAGAAGGGATTTTAGGTTTGAAGGCTCATGTAGTATAATCTCCTTGTTGACAATGCAAAATCTGAGGGAAGGAGAGTTGAGATAATGTACCCAGGTTTACAGAGCAACGACCAGCAGAGCCAGTCCTCAAAGTCAAATCTTAAAGGAGAGACTGGCAAGCAAACAACTACTAATAGAAACAGAAGGCATATACGTCACTTGCAAAAAAGGTATTTCTCTTTAAAAATCTACTCTTAAAATGCAATGTCTGAAGTGGAATTGCTGGCCTTGAAGAGAGTTTAACTTAATTTCTCCTGCCCCTCCTCTATGGTACAGCATCTAAGAAAGAAACCTACGTGAAATAAGGTCAAAACACTTCTTCTCCTCAGGGTTGGTCTTCACTTGGCAAGTTAACAGGTTGAGCTTTGCAGGCGGGCGGTTAGCCTGTTTGGAAAAAATAAAAAGGACATGAGTGGGAAAGTATGGAAAATTATACAGTATCATTCCTCATTAAAATATGCCAAGGCTTTTTTTTTTTTTACTTGTTTGCAAATATAGCTTTTGTTTGTTTAAACCATGTTCAGAAATTACTGGCACATGTAACTGAGCAACCTGGAGGTAGTAAACTGATTTTCAGGCAAGGGTGCCCTGGTACTACAGGTTACAAGCAGGAGTAACATCCCAGGACTGGTCTTGAAGAGGACTGGCAAATTCCACTTCTTTGCTCTTGGAACACTTATCTTCAGGAGACTGGAATAGCCATTTAAGGCTATTCTGCTGGAGACACCATGTGGAAAGTCCATATTAAGAGGAGAGGCCCTGAGAGTACAAAGAAAGGAAAAGAGACCCTTCTGTCCCAGCATTCCAGATAGATCTCCTGATGACTCCAGCCTCAGCCACCATCTGACAGCAATACCATCCAGCCAGGACAATCGTCAATCTATAGACCCATGAAGATACAAGGATGTTCACTGTTAGGAGTCACAAAATTTTGGACTGGTTTGTTTTACTCCAAGAGAGGGGCAAAATAGAGCTGAGAACTGTTTACTTTTTAGTTCTCATTATGAAGCCCTAAAGCGGAAACGGGGCACAAAAGTTTCAATTGCAATTTTATGGATTGTTTCTTGTTTCTCTTAGTGTTAATCTGTTTTTTTTCTTTTATTGTGAAAAATAACATATATACAAAAAAACAATAAATTTCAAAGCACAACACAACTGGTTATAGAACAGATTTCAGTGTTTAGTATGGGTTACAGTTCCACTATTTTAGGTTTTTACTTGCAGCTGCGCCAAGACATTGGAGAATAAAAGGAATATCAATACAATGGTTCAGCAGTCATACTCATTTGTTAAATCCCATCTTCTCTGTTATAACTCCACCTTCTCCTATGATCTTTCTCCCAATTGTTAGGAGTATTTGGGTTATACCCATTCCACTCTTTCATGTTGGAACGGTTGATAATATGGGATAGGGGGATGGGATTAACTGACATCCTGGAGAGGCTGGCCCTTCCTTTTTCAGGACTTATCTGGTCTAGGAACCTATCTGGAGGTTGTAGGTTTCCAGAAAATAATAGTAGTACATGGAACTTTGTAGAATCTCAGAGAGAGCTCTAGATGTTCTTTAGGATTAGCAAGAATGGTTTTGGTTTGGTTTGGAAAACCATGATAAATAGCAATATCTAGATGAAGCTTGCATAAGAGTAGACTCCAGAGTAGCCTCTTGACTCTATCTGAACTCTCTCAGCCAATGATACCTTATTTGCTGCAATTCTTTTCCCCCTTTTGGTCAGGATGGCGTTGTCAATCCCACAATGCCAGGACCAAGCTCATCCATGGGAGTCATCTCCCACGCCACCAGGGAGACTTTCACCTCTGGATGTCATTTCCCACGTAGCGGGGAGGGCAATGCTTTTACTTGCAGAATTGGGCTTAGAGAGACTGAGCCACACCTAAGCAACAAAAGGGGCCTCTGGAAGTAACTCTTAGGCGTAACTATAGATAAGCTTAGCTTCTCTGCTACAGAAATAAGCTTCATAAGAGCAAGTCTCAAAAAAAGAGAGCAAGCCTCAAGATCAAGAGCTTGGCCTATTGACTTGGGAGTCTAACCTTTGAGATAGTATCAAGAATTTCCCAGGTGGTAAAGGTTAAACATTCCATACTTTTTTCTCCCATCCCTCAAAGAACTTTGTCAGTACTTTCTATACAGAATTACAAGCTCTCATTTCCATTCTGTGCTCCATATGTTTGGGTTGATTACATGATCTATTCAGACAGGTTGAGTTATGTGCTACAGAAAATTTAGGTTTGGGACAAAATAAATCTCTCTTCCTATGGCCTCATAGAGTAGGTGAAATTCTAGAATACAGACAATGTCCTCCTTACCCCTGTATTCTGATTTACCTTAGTCCTGACAAGACTGGCTTCGTTCTTATCGCTAATTAATACCTGATCTCTTTTTCAATTTCTTTAACAGTTATTGAATGTAGCAGTGCTGACTTTCACAGATGCATGACTTCTACTCTGAGACTTAGGTGTCACAAGGTACCTAAAGTTCCAGAGAAATACCAGGTTATACATACATAGCACAGACTCTCAATATCTAGAAATAACAATTACAGCTCCAGAATAAATGTTACCATTATAACAGATTATAATCTAGGTCCCAACTTCTTATAAGTATTTTCTAAATGTGACCATATAATATTTATTCTTCTGGTCTGGCTTATTTTGCATCATGTATCGGCCTACAGCTTCATTTACAATGTTACATGCCTCACGACTTTGTTTCTTTCTGTAGTAGCACAATATTCGATCATAGGTATACACCACAGGTTGCTATTCTACTTCTCATATATCCTTCAGTCACCTCTATTCATTGAGCATCATCGTACAATGTCCAAAATCAACAGTCCATGTCTGCATTATCCTCACTTAGTGGTATGATAATCAACATGCTCAATTTTAGACAATCCTTAGTTCTCCCAAGAGAATAACTGATACACCAAAGAGAATCCATTCCGCCCCTTAACTCTTGCATCCTGCCCCCCCCCCCCACCCTAGTAATTTACCCCCAGTACTGATGTGGTACTGCTGCTGTCTTCCTGTTACACAAAGCCCATTGCATGCAATAGCAGCTTTCCCCCATACCCCGATATTAAGAACTCTTTGAAGTAGTTCATGCAGAAACTTATATTTATATTTGCATTGCTAAGTGGAGGGATACATGGCTGTATACAATCCCTTCTAATCATGTTCACGTCCAATATGGCAATATTACTTATAGACTCACTAATGAACTGCATTCACTTCTATCCATTCCCTTACATTTAAGTTCAACCTCATCAGCTAACTGTTCACCTATCTCTAGCTTCCATGTATTTCTAGGTCCTCTATATATAAGCCTGAGTTTATATTTACCAAGGTCATAGAGGTGAAATCATGCAGTATCTATCCTTTTGATTCTGGCTTATCAAAGAGAGCTTTTTTTTTCCAATTGTGAAATTAATTTATTTTGTATTATCAAACTGAAACAGCATATACATGAACATTCTTAACATACAAGAATTCCATGTATGGTGTACAATCAATGGCTCACAATATCACCACATGGTAGTATATTCATTACCATGATCATTTTTTAGAACATTTTCATCACTCTAGAAAAAGAAACAAAAAGAAAAAACTTACACGTACCATACCCCTTACCCCTCCCTCTCATTGACCACTAGTATTTCCATCTACTCAATAGGTTTTAACCTTTGTTCCCCTATTTTTTTTCTATACCCCTTACCACTCCCTTTCATTGTTCACTAGTACTTCAATCTACTCAATTTATTTTAACATTTGTTCCTCCAATTATTATTTATTTAATCCATATCTTTTACTCATCTGTCAATATAATAGATAAAAGGAGCATCAGATACAAGGTTTTCACAATCACACAGTCACAAGGTGAAAGCTATGTCACTATACATTCATATTCAAGAACCATGGCTACTGGAAAACAGCTTGTTCTAGTCTGCTAGCCGCCGGAATGCAATATATCAGAAACGGAATTGGTTTTAAAAGGGGGAATTTAATGAGTTGCTAGTTTACAGTTCTATGGCCGAGAAAATGTCCCAATTAAAACAAGTCTATAGAAATGTCCAATCTAAGGCATCCATCCAGGGAAAGATACCTTGGTTCAAGAAGGCCGATGATATTCAGGGTTTCTCTCTCAAGTGAAAAGGCACATGGTGAACACAGTCAGGGCTTCTCTCTCAGCTGGAAGTGCACATGGCGAGCACAGCATCATCTGCTAGTTTTCTCTCCTGGCTTCCTGCTTCATGAAGCATCCCGGGAGGCATGCTTCTTCATCTCCAAAGGTCACTGGCTCGTGGCCTCTGCTTTTCGTGACTGTCGTTCTTCTCTGCTCTCTCTGAATCTCTTTCTCCAAAATGTTTCCTCTTTTATAGGACTCCAGTAAACCAATCAAGACCACCCAAGTGGGTGGAGACATGCTGACCTAATCCTGTTTAACAACCATTCTTGACTAAATCACATCATCCAGGGAGATGATCCAATCAGTTTCAAACATACAGTATTGAACAGGGATTATTCTACTTTTATGAAATGGGATTTTGATTAAAGCATGGCTTTTCTACGGGGCATACATCCTTTCAAACCAGTACGCAGCTCTACAGTTTCAGGCACTTACATCTAGTCTCTCTAATACACCTTAAACTAAAAGGGGGATATCTATAAAATGCATAAGAATAACCTCCAGGATAACCTCTCGACTCTGTTTGATATTTCTCAGCCACTTACACTTTATTCTGTCTCATTTCTCTCTCCCCCCTTTCTGTCAAGAAGATTTTCTCAATCTACTGATGCTGAGTTCCAGTTCATTCTAGGATTTCTGTCCCATATTGCTAGGGAAGTTTACACCACTAGGAGCCATGTCCCAAGTAGAGAGGAGAGGGCGGTGAGTTTGCTTGCCGTGTTGGCTGAGAGAGAGGCCACGTCTGAGCAACAAATAAGTTCTCTGGGGGTGACTCTTAGGCCTAATTTTAAGTAGGTTTAGTCTATCCTTTGCAGGGATAAGTTTCATATGAACAAACCCAGGCTTAGCCTATTGCCTTGTTTGCCCCCACTGCTTGTGAGAATATCAGGAATACTCCAAATGGGGAAGTTGAGTTTTCTCCCTTTCTTGCCAATCCCACAAGGGGACTGTGCAAATACTTTTTAATTCATTGTTCAAATCACTCTGGGATTTATCGGGGCATCACGCTGGACAAACCTACAAAGTCTTATGCCCTATTCAAAGTTCCATGTACATATAGTGTTCAATTAAACTGTCCATATAAGTTATGTTAGGAAATGCATTAGTCAAAATATAAATTTTGTACCAAATACAAAATTTCCTTTAGTCTCACACAAGCTGAAGTTTTAAAATATGAATTACCATCTATTTTCAACACCCTGCAATATACTGACATTCCTTTATTCTTCCTCATGCAAAAACATTTTTTAATTTGTACACTTAGTCACTATCATTGTACACTCTAGACATTCCTTGATTATACCATATCAGTCTTTGTCATCTATCTTTCCTTCTGGTTTCATTTGTGCCTCTGCCCTCCTCCCTCTATCATTCTCACATTCAGCGTCATTCAGTGTACTAACATTATTGTGCTACAGCTAGGTAGTACTGGGTTATCCATTTCTGAATTTTTACAATCAATTGTCTCACAATTGTATCCCTTCAGCTCCAGTTACCCAAAATCTACCCTATTTATATCTCTTCATGGCCTCTATCCTTAAGTGAAATTCTTCAAGTTCATTCATTAATGTTAATTCATATTCAAAGATGGCTTTTGAAAGCAGATTTCCCCTAGGAAGGCACAACAGAACCACATTTCAGCACATCCTTGAAACATGGCTCCACAGAAGGGCAACTGCCCCTCCCTGCACAGAGCATGCTTGGTGGCCCAGACAAACCCAACTGGACTCAAGGATGGGTTGCTTAGCTTTGCGGTCTGTGCAGTGGCTTCCCTAAGATCAAAACGTTTTTCAGCTGGAGCTCCAAGTTCCTGGTTCCCAAGATGACACAGACTGTTTGCAAGATGACCTGGGCACCCAGCTCCAGTTCTGGTGAACTTGAAAGTATTTTGCTGAGTATAAACAGTGACTTCCAGGAAAATGAATAGACCCATATTTTTGGCATCTAAAAAGTCATTTAAGACTTTGTATATTATACGTGATTCCTAATGGATGGAGGTGGCTGAAGGATATATTCACTGAGAAGTAGAAGGGTGAACTGTGGTGTATACATATGATGGAACATTGTGGGGCTACAGAAAGGAACATCGTGAGGCATGCAAAGAGGGAAAGAACCTTGGGGGTGTTATATGGTACAAAATAAGCCAGAAACAAAAAAACAACTATTTTATGGTCTCTTTGAGAAAAATAGCTATAAGAAAACTGGGGCCTAGATTGTAAGCTCTTATAGCAATCAAATTTAGTCCGGGGCTATAAACTTTATTTCTAGATTTTGAGAGGCTGTGCTAGATATATATAACCTGGTACATTTCTCTGGGACTCTGGGAACCTGTATGACACTTAAGATTCAAAGTAGGAGTTCTGCAGCTCTGAAAGTCAAAACCCGTACATACAACTTGTAAAAGAAATGGAAGAAGAGATCAGGTTTCAATTAGAGATAAGAACAAAGCTGATCTTATCAGAACTAAGGTAAGAACACAGGGCTAAGGAGCATACTGTCTTGCATTTTAGAACTCTACTTACTGTATGAGACCAAAGGAAGAAAGTAGTATTTTGTCCAAAACCTCAATTTTCTGTAGCACATAATCTAACAACCTGTCTGGATAGCTCATTTAAAAACCCAACAACATGGAGCCTAAAATGGGAATGAGGGTTTGTAATTCTATATAGCTTAAGGTAATACTCAGATACATTCCAGAGTATGTTGGGCAGATAATTTAAAAAGTATTGGCAAAGTCCCTTGATGGATGGGAGAAAAATATGGAACTATTAAGCTTTACCACCTAGGAAACCTCTGATACTGTCTCAAACATTAGGGACTCCCAAATCAATAGGCCACGCCCTTGATCTTGAGGCTTGCTCTTGTGAAGCTTATTTATGTAGTGGAGAAGCTAAGCCTACCTATAGTTATGCCTAAGGGTTACTTCCAGGGGACATCTTTTGTTGCTCAGATGTGGCCTTTCTCTCCCTAAGCCCAACTCTAAGCAAAATCATTACCCTCTGCCCTACATGGGACATGACATCCAGAGATGAAAGTCCCCCTGGCAGTGTGAGATATGACTCCCAGGGACGAGCCTGGCCCTGGCACCATCGGACTGCAATATCTTCCTGACCAAAAGTGGGAAAAGAAATGTAACAAAATAAGGTACCAGTGGCTTAGAGAGTTCAAATAGAGTCGAGAGACTACTCTGTAGGCTACTCTTAATAAGCTTCAGCTAGATATTACTATTTATTATAGTTTGCCAAACCCCAACCAAAACCATTCCTGTTAACCCTGAAGAACACCTAGGGCTCTATCTGCAATTCTACAAAGGTTCCGTGTACTATGATCACTTTCCAGAAACCTACAACCTCCAGATGGGTTCTTAGGCCTGGTGAGTCCTGAGACCCAGACTGGCCAGACTCTCCAGAACATCAATTAGTTCCATCCCTCTATCCCACATTATCAACACCCTTTTCCAACATTAAAAAATCTGAGAGGTTAAAAGAGGAAGAGGAGTTATTACAGAAATGATAGAATTTAACAAATGAGTATGACTAATCATTATATTGATATATCTTTTATTCTCCAGTGTCTTGGGGGAGCTAGCAGGAAAAACCTAAAACCGTACAACTGTAATACCAAACTCTGAAATCTGTTCTATAAGTACTTGTTACAATGTACTTTGAAATCTATTGCTTTTTTGTATATATGTTTCACAATAAAAAATGTTTAAACAAATGTCATTTAAGTTTCAACCAAACTTACCTCCTTTACATATCTACCCTCTCCCCACCAGACACACACTGATTATGAGGGATCACAACACATTTTTGTCAGAGATGTCTCAAAAACTGGCCATTTTAGTTACAGTCTCAAAAAATATTGTTTAGTCCATAAAAGCAAATTCAGAGGGTGTAGTATTAGGTTCAGGTGTCAATTTGGCCAGGTTAAGGTGCCCAGTTGTTCTGTTGCTGTGAGCTGAAATCATGAGCTTGGGGATTCATCTGTGGCCTGGTTACTCTGCTGTCTGCTAAGGGGAATGCCTTCCACAATGAGTGAAGTTTAATTTGATTACTTGGAAACTTAAAAGGAGAGTCAGAAGAGAGAGATGGGGCAAGCATAACCCAATACAACTCAGCTTAGATCTCAGAGCCTACAAAGACCCAGATGTTTAATGATGCAGAAAGGAATTGCCCCAGGGAAAGCCATTTGAACCCAGAAACCAGGAGGGAAGGTACACAGTAATGTCTACTGGCCTTCCCATGTGACTGAACAAGCTAGAGGAATGCCAGCTGCCTTTCCTCCAAAGGACTATAAATTTGTAACTAAATAAATCCGCTCTATACAAGCTAATACATCTCTGATGTATTGCATTCTGGCTGCAGAGGATAAGAAGATAATTTAAGAAAAGAAATTCTGACAGCAAAATGGCTTTCAGAAATCTTGGAAAAAATCTCCAAATATGAATGGGCTTATCTTATTCACCTACCAAGCTGCTAAGAGCAAGATCAAATAAGAAAACAACTTTCAATTATTCTTGCTCACCATTTCCCTTGGCCACCAGCAGCTTTAAGATACCATAAAAACCAATGCAAGATGTTAATAATAGGGTGATAAATGGGAATCCTGTTAATTATGCATAACTGTTGTATAAACCCACGCCTTCTCTAATCAAAAATAGTAGTAAGAGAGGTGGTATATGGGAACTGTATTTTCAGCATAATTTTTCCATAAACATACAACTTCTCTAATAAATAAAATTTATATTAAAAGATAAAAAAAAAAATAAGGGTGCACAGGTAGTTCAATGGTTAGAATGCCTGCCTTCCATGTGGGAGACCCAGACCACGTACTTCCCCCACCCCACCCCCAAAAATAAAAACCTGTTTGGGATTAATCCAGGTATAAACACACATGCACAGACATCTAGGCAGATCTTGGAGACCCTCATGTATGGAAGACTCAGCAGATTTTCTCCATTAACCCTCAATGGGGAGGAGGTAGGGAATAAAGAATTAACTCCTTTAATTTTCCTAATTATCCTGTGAGGTAGAAACTACTCCAACTTTATAAATAAAGAAACTGGTCTAGGTAGACTAAATAATTTTATGAATGTAATACAGCTTGGGGGCAGTGAAGCTAGGATTTGAACAAGGCGCAAGGACTGAGGACTTCACCACAAAAAGTAGAGTAACTTTGATTTAAATATCTTTTAGTACAGCAAAGAACCACAATTTGAACCACCAACCTTTCTGCTTCCCCTTCCCCAATCTATATTCTTTTTAGCTCTAGTACGGCGAAAGTTCATTCACTACTGAGACAACCACCACCAAAGCATTTTTTTTTTTACTTCAGCAAATGAATACCTAAATGTAGAAAAAATATTCAATGTGTTTATTTGAATTAGGAACAATTATAAAGGTATAATTGTGACTTTATAAAATTACAACCATAAGAACTGGTCCACAAACATATAAGTTGAAAATCTTGAGCAACATCAGCTATTCTGAAGTTTACATTAATAATTGTTTGCTATTTCTCTATTCATATTAAGGATTTGTTGACAGCAAACTTTTAAGAAAAACTCATAGGAGAAAAACAGTATTTTTTTGGAGAAGTTCTAGGTTCACAGAAAAAACATGCAAGAGGAGAAAATTTTTAAACAGAGAAAATTCTACTTATAAATTCCCTCCTTATTACAATTTGGAAAAAATGGTACCATTAAATTCATTTGTCATTAAATATAATTGTCCCTAATTCACTAGATATTAGTGTTCCTCAAGAAGCTAATAAGAAAAGCCCTTAGATTAGCAAAAAGCTTGGGAAAGAATGGAAGAAAAGATACACAGACTGTGTGTTTGCCACGAGGCATAAATTATTGGAGGTTCTCCCATTTTAATCTTTCCATTCCATTTCTTACAATTTGTCAGGTCTTTAAAAGAAAGCTTGTTTTCTTCCTTCCATGTGACTGAAACTGTATGTTTATTTGTTTTTTTAACTTTTAGATTGTGGAAGAATCAGTAACATTTCTTCCATCTTAACACTGTCTCAAGCCTTTGGTGATGTGGTAATGCCAGGAATTTGGCAAAAAGCTTAGTTAATTAGGATTATTTTGTCCCAAGGATTACTTTCTCCCAGTGCCAGAAAACAAAATTAGCTTTCGCTAATAGGGAATACCAACTTAGGCTTTTAGTAAATTAGCCCCCAAATGTTATCATTATCCCTCTGCTGGAGGGAGCAATACAACAATTTCATTTTTCAAAGGCAGCCAGCTTCCTGGGAAGGTTTTTCCTAACAGCGCAAATATACCCAGTGACTCCTTTTCTTAAAGACCTGGTTCTCAGCTGCATGCCAGATACAGAACTTAGATCCCCATTTATTCACTTGCACCTGTAAAAAAATTGCTCTTTTTTTTTTTTCCTGATGGCAAACTAAAATACTCAGAAGATGCTAGATAAACAGGTAATCTACACAAGGAGCCAGAGCAAAGCAAAGCCCCCACAAACAGGGAGGAAGGGAGAAAGAAAAAGCATCTCTCAATTCTCTTTCTTGGCATAGGTTAATTGACATCACTACATGTGAGCATCCCGCAGATGCAGTAAAAAGCAAGGGCGTGCAGGTTTCTGACCTCCAGAGTACACAGAACAACAAGCAGGGAAAGGAGAGAAAGAAGGGTTCAGCAGTTGAGAAGAGAGTTGTTGAACTAACCTACTCAATCTCCTGGCAAAGCAGGGGCATGGGAAACGAAGCCCACCTGCCACCCCTCCTGGCTGGAGCAGACAGACAAGGCCTGCTTCCAATGGCTTCGAGATTTCCTAAAGAGGACTTCTCCTCTAAACGCAAAGCACTCATTAAATATGCAAGTTGTGTGACAACCTGAGCTGTCAACATCCTACTGAAGCTAGTTATAATTGTACTATCTAAAAAAGCAAGTCACCATGTCTTTTCAGAGGAAATTCAAGTAATGGACGTAACTGAGAGTTTATGGTGTCAGCAAGAGAATACTAGATCTGTTATTTTTGTCATGGAGGGAGAAACAGTCATTAGCATAAACTGAGGCCCTGGGTCTAGAGGAGCACTTTAATGAAGCAAATCTACCAAATGACTGTAGAGCTGTAAAATAAGGATAAAAGAAATTTATCCTTATTTTATGACGTTATGGCATTGAAGCAGTAAACCTGAGTTAAAACAAATAACCTGAGGGGAAGACAATTTAAAAGCAAAGCAGAGAAGCACCAGTGTTTAGATTACAAAAGGAACCTGGCCATTATCCAATCTAACATTCTTAATTTTAAAGATGAGTAATGGCTAAATAAATTTGTTTTCCTTACAGTCCATAGAACTTATGCATCTATCTATATGGAAAGAACATTATATCAGGATCCAAACTGCATGGCTCTGGGAGTGAGCTGGTGATCATAAGGTTAGCCAAAGTTGATTTTTTTTTAAAGAAGCACTAATATCTCTTTACCTAGTCAGGAGACACATTAAGTCTCCTAAGAGATCCCCACAGACTATACTTGCTGTGTGCTAGTTTTACTTCCTCTCTCCCTTCCCATTAAAAGGAATAAGAGAAAATGGTGACCCTCTGCTCCAGTGGAACACAATCCATGCCACAGTGACACATTCTTCAATTAGATGCTTGCTCACAAGTATTGAGAAGACCTTCTCTTTAGGTTTCTGAAAAGTCCATCTAGGCTCCCCACCAGCTCTGTTTTTCATTGAGGAAGGAGTTATCCTCAGTATGAAGCTCAGAGTTATCTTTACTACCATCCACCCATATTACTGAGGGTGCTAACATGCATGCAGCACTAGGTCTCTGGTTTAGGGAATGGAAAGGCAAGTCATCAAGAACACTGATCAAAAACAGTGGGTTCTCTGCCTGATGTGCTCAAATAATTCCAGAAACACCGGATTTTCGAAGAATGAAAGGGTTTACTGCTAAGCATGAAGCAGGGGATCAGACGGTCTACATTCCCAAACTAAAGTGACTCTGATAGCTTTATAGTATCAAAAGATGGGCAGGAAAAAGTCTCCCTGGCGATGTGGGAGATGACTCACAAGGGTAAATTCAGACCTGGCACCGTGGGATCAACAACTACATTCTGATCAAAAGGTGGGAAAGAAGTATAACTAATAAAGTATCAGTGGTAGAGAGAGTTCAAATAGAGTTGAGAGGCTACTCTGGACGTTGCTCTTATACAAGCTTCAGGTAGACCTTGCTACCTACCTATCATAACCTGCCAACCCCCAACCAGGACCATTCCAGCCAATCCTAAAGAACACAGCGGGCAATCTATAAGATTCCACAAAAGTTCCATGCACTAGAGTAACTTTCCAGACATCTACAACCTCCAGATGGGTCCCTGGTCCAGATGAGTCCTGAAACCTAGCCCAGCCTCTCCAGAACATCAGATAGTTCCAACTCCCTACCCGGTGTTAGTGACAGTCCCTTCCAATATCAAAAACTTAGAATGGCCATAGCCCAAACACTCCTAAAGAGAGGGATGGAAAGATCAAAGGTGATGGTGGAGCTATACAGAGAAGATAGGATTTATAAATGAATATGAATGCTGAATCAGTAAATTGATATCTCTTTTAGTCTCCAAAGTCTTAGTGCACCTAGAAGTAAAAACCTAAAATTGTGGAATTGTAACCCTTGTCAAAGTCTGAAATATATGTTCTACAGCTAATTGTGGTGCTGTGCTTTGAAATTTATAGCTTTTTTGTACATATGTTATTTTTCATGGAAAAAAAAGAAGGAAAAAGTCAATTGTGATGACAAAAAAAATATTTATGCCTTCTAGCCTCCTATATTCTGGAGCAGCAAGAAGGGAAAACCTAGGATTATGGTATGGTAGCCCATGACAAACTCTGGAATCTGTCTTCTAACTACTTGTTGAAGAATGTGTTGAAAACTATTGCTTTATTTCTTTGCTTTGTATATATGTTATACTATACAATAAAAGAAGTTTAAAAAAAAAAGATGGGCAGGCTTTAGGATAACGAGCACAATGGCTCGAAATGACAAAGTTAGAGGCAAGCTAATTATTGAGCATATGCAGACTGATTACATGCTTGCTTTGTCCAGCAAGACAGTTCAGGTAATTGAGGAGTGTTAGTTCTGAGCTGAACTGACTCAAGTTTCTTCATTAATAAACATTAGGGGCTGTCTTTGTGATTTTACATCTTTACCATAAAAGATACATCTTTTTATAAAACGGGATAAGGGGGAATGATCAGGGTTTATATACTAGATAAAGGTTATATAGTTATAAAATCATTTTCAAGGCAGCTGGGTTACAGTTCAGTACTTTCAGGTATTTCCTTTTGGCTATTTTACAATACACAAGAAGGTAAGAAAAGTGTCAATAAAATGGTTTAGTAATCAAAATTATTTAATTCTTAACTCTTAGTTACATCATCAGTATTCTCATTCACACAACAGGAAGAACTCAGACTCTACATATTTTCAGAACTGTCTATCAGCCTACATGGTTTTCACCCAGTCTTGCCACACCAGGGGAGATGATAATATGCCAAAGTTCACTGTGCTATGAAGGGTTGTGTTTGTAACTGTGATTATAATTCCTAGTCTCTGAAAGTTAGATTAATAAATAATTCTATTCTGATTAAACTTTTCATAGGCTCAACACACCAAAGCCCAGGGCTAGAATTTGTGGGCTCTGTTTCCTTGCATGGTCTTGTGCAAATACGATAGTAGAAAAGGGATTCCCATCATGGCTGGGCACAGCATGTTTGATTTCTAAAGTAACATTACAGAAATCTGACCAGTTAAACTTTCTTTTCCTTAAAGGAAAAAGAGGTAACAGGGGAAAGCAGAAATCTTCCCAAGTGAGACATTAAATTTCCAAAGACAGAAATCTGTGTTTTGTGTGTCTGGAAGTCACAGGTTTCTGCATAAAGACAACCTGACTCATCAGTTAGTCAAGATGATTCTAGGTAGGGAAAGATAAGATGGGTTAAAAAAAAAGCAGAAACAGGGTACAGATACATCACACTGAAAAGGAACCCAAACAAGCTTTACTCAACAGAGAAATATTTTAAAATGCATACTTCATACTGTAAACATACACAAAACAACTTTTGTCTTCTCACATAGCTTCCCAACACACACACATACAAAACCTCAGGATAGCAGAGACCAGGAATTAAAAGAGGATACTTACAGTACCATGGGAAATAGTCAGAAAACCATTTTTAACTGAACATTTCCTTTTCTGCCACACTTTTCGAATTCTTATGGAGATAAATGGTAAAACAAAAACAAAAAAACACAAGAGTTTAGAAATTTTAAACAAGAGAGATAATGAACACAACATTCAAATTCTATTAACACCATCTAACATACCCATCGCTTTTCTTGTAGAGGTTGCCGTTCCGTTCCGTTCCGTGTTCTTTGTTCCCCTGAGGTTGATGTAAGCTATAGGCTGTACTCTGGCGAATTTGTGAATCCTATAAAATGGTCAAGAAGTTACTTTTAATCTTGTCCTGACCCCAATTCTTTAAAAAACAGTACACAAAGGAAACTTATGCCCTCAAGAAAAAAAAAATTAAGTAAAGAAATTTCTTCTCACCATACTAGAAAAGGGACATTATTGCATGAAGAGAAATAATGCAGCTGTGAACATTTCTGTGCACATTTTTGCATAAACTTATATTTTCATCTCTCTTGGGTATATACTACATGTGAAATTGTTGGGTTATGTGGGAGCCCTATGTCTGACCTTTTAAGGAACTGTCAGGCTGTTTTCCACCAACATTTTCATATTTTACATTCCCACTGGTAGTGTACGAGGGTCCAACATCTCTCCACATCCTCACCAACATTTGATACTGTCTGCCTTTTAATTTTAGTAATCCTAGAGCATATGAAGTAGTATTTCATTGTGGTTTTACATGAGCTTATGGCCATTTGAATATCTTCTTTGGAGAAATGTCTATTCATATTTTCTTTACCCATTTTTAATTGGGTTATCTTTCTATTGTTGAGTTCTAAGAGTTCTTTTTATATTCTATATAGATCTTTGTGAGATATATAATTTACAAATATTTTCTCCCACTCTGTGGGTCATCTTTTCACTTTCTTGATGGTGTCCTTCAAAACACAAACACTTTAAATTTTGATATAGTCCCATTAGTCTATTTTTCCTTTCGTCACCTGTACTTTTGGTAGTCATATCTAAGAAAGCATTACCTAATCAAAGATCATGAAGAGTTACTTCTATGATTTCCTTTAAGAGTTTTATAGTTATACAGCCTGCTACTAGCATAAGGACAGACATACAGACCAATGGAATAGAACTGAGAGTTCAGAAATCAACCCTTACATTAATAACCAAATGGTATTTCAAGGGAGCCAAGTCCACACAATGCGAGAAGAACCATCTCTTCAACAAATTGTGCTGGAAAAACTGGACCTCCACATGGACCCCTACCGGACATATGCAAAAGTCAACTGAAAATGGATTACAGACCTAAACATAAAAACTCCTAAAAGAAAATGTAGGGAAACATTTTAAGGACCTTGTGCTAGGCAATGGTTTCTGAGACTTTACAACCCAAAGTACAAGAAAGAGAAGATATAGTAGAAATAAGAAAATTTTGTGCACCAAAGGACTTTATCATGAAAGTAGAAAGAAAACCTAATCAACAGGAGAAAATATTTGGAAACCACATCTCTGATAAGAGTTTAATATTCAGAATATATAAAGAAATCCTACTACTCAGCAATAAAAAACAGAAACATGTTCTAAAAAGACTAGAATAGACATTTCTCTAAAGAACATATACACATGGCCAAAAACGTCCCCAATATCACTAGCTACTAAGGAAATGCAAATTTAAACCATGCTGAGATACCATTTCATACCCATGAGAATGGCCACTATTAAAAAAAAACAGAAAATTACAAGTGTTGGAGAGGATATGGAGAAACAGAACACTCATTCATTATTGGTGGAAATGTAAAATGGTGCAGCCACTGTGGAAGACAGTTTGGCAGTTCCTGTGAAAGCTAAGTGTAGAATTACCATATGACCAAGCAATCCTGCTACTCGTTATATAACCAGAACTGAAAACAGGGACTCTAACGAGATTTGCACATGAAGTTTAAGACAGGTATTAAATTGTGAATACAATTGCCAAAAAATGGAAGCAATTTAAGAGTCCATCAACTGATGAATGGACAGATAAAATGTGGTATATACATACAATGAAACAGTCAGTATTAAAAAAGAATGAAGTTCTAATACATGCAACAACATGGGTGAACCTTGAAGACATCATATTGAGTGAAATAAGCCAGACAGAAAAGGACAAATATTGTACTATTTCACTGAAATGAAATAATGAGAATAAGCAAGCTTAAAGAGTCAGAATCTAGAACACAGGTTACCAGAGGAAAGAGTGAGGGCAGGGAATGAGGAATTAATGCTTAAAGTATACAGAGTATCTATTGGATTGATCATAAAGTTTTGGTAAAAAACGCCTGTGATGGTAGCACAACATTGTGAATGTAATTAAACAGCACTGAATAATAAATGTATATGTGGTTAAAAGGGATATTTTAGGCTGTATATATATTACTAGAATAATTTTTTAAAGCGCTTTATAGTTTTAGCTCTTACATTTAAGTCTTTGACCTATTTTGAGTTAATTTTAGTATATGATGTGAGGTAAGGGTTCAGCTTCTTTCTTTTGCTCATAGCCATCCATCTGTCCTCACATCATCCCTTAAGAGACTATTCTTTCCCCATTGACAAATATGTTTTGGCATATTTGTTGAAAATCAACTGGCCATACATATAAGGGTTTATTTCTAGGCTATCAATTCTATTCCATTGATCTATATGTCTATCCTTATTGTCATGATTATTATAACCTTGTGGTAAGTTTTGGAATCAGGAAGTTTGAGTACATCAACTTTGCCCTACTTTTTAAAGAGTATTTTCACAGCTATTTTAGGTCTCTTGCATTCCTACACGAATTTTAGGATCAGCTTGTCAATTTCTACAAAAAGGCAGCAAGGATTGTTTTTTTTTTAAACATGGGCTGGCAATGAGAGTCAAACCCAGGTCTCCAGCATGGCAGGGAAGAATTCTGCCACTGAGCCGCCCCTGCACCACCCAGCAGCAACGATTTTGACATTAAATTGAATCTGAAGATCAATTTGGGGAGTATTGTCATTTTAACAATATTTACTCTTCCAATCCGTGAATGTGAGATGTCTAGCACTGATAAATTTGGCAATAGATATGGGACAAATACAAAGAAACAATTTCATCTGAGCAATTAACAACATACTTAGACACTCGATAGTTGAACTCACAACAGACCTTGAGTATACTGACTCAAAATGGGGGAAAAGGCCTCCTTCGTGTAGCACCCACAGCTCTGGACAACCAGGGCAAACAGCTCATTCATGGAATGAGGATGGTCCCTATTTCCAAATTTTCTCAAATGGAAGCATGTAGCACTAGAAATTTAGAGCAAAGTTTTAAACATTGCTGGGAATAAATGCAGTAGATGGGAAATGGAATAATACTGTTCACCTACATGAATCTCTGTGAATGACTAAAAATAAATCTGTCAAAAGCCTAACTTGCGGAACCAAGAAATAAGTTTATTGATTTGGAGAGGGAAAAAATCCTGCACAAAATAAGTGGTGAAATCATGTGACTACACTGCTAAAAATATCCATGCCAAGCATATTAATCAGAACTTTTTACAGGTCTTATGAACAACACAAAGGACATTTTTCTTTTCAACAGAATCTGACCCTATGCCAGGAATTAAGGAAGAAATTGCTTTTTTATTCTTTTGTTTGAACCTAGAATTTTCTAAAATGATAATAAAAAAAAGAAAGAAAGAAAGAAAATACAGGCAAATCCAAAGCCAAACTAACATGTAAAATTTAAAATATGTAAATAAGAGGAATATTATCTGTTAACATAAAATTGAAGTTGCCTGAGAACAGGTGACCTTTACCTGTATAAAATGTCTGATGAAGCAAAGGGTTGATAAATGAAGTCATTTATCAAAATGACTTTCAATTTTCAAAAGTTTCACATGACTTTCAATTTAATGGCAAACAAGTCGAGAGAAAGGGGGTTCTCTTTATATAATCAACATGGTGCCCATGACACTCTGATTCCTCAAGACTCTCTAATGTACTCTGTACTTTTCCTAAGAGAGACAAGGACAACCTAAGAACTGACTGAGATGGTTTTACCATGTAGAAACTGTGTGTATGTTTGAAGTGCACAGGTGTTTATGGAACTTGAGAAGGTGCTCATAACAGTTACCTATCCACCATTCTATGACATACATAAAAGGTCTCAGATCCCAGGTTCCACCAAGAATCTTAAGTTTTTTTGTGGGCTAATGAAGTGTGAGCATTTGGCCTCTGCCAAAACAGACACAGCCCAGATGTGCCGTAGCTTTAATATCTGAAATTTTCAGGAAGCAGGTGTTCTAGTTTACTAGCTGCCGGCATGCAACACACCAGAGACAGACTGGCTTTTAATAAAAGGGGATTTATTTTGTTGGTTCTTCAGAGGAAAGGCAGCTAACTTTTCACTGGGGTTCTTTCTTACGTGGAAGGCACAAGATGGTCTCTGCTGGTCTTCTCTCCAGGCCCCTGGGTTCCAACAACTTTCCCCGGGGTGACTTCTTTCTGCATCTCCAAAGGCCTGGGCTGAGCTGCTAGTGCTGAGATGAGGAATGCTGAGCTGCTTAGCAGTACTACGTTGCAATCTCTCATTTAAGCACCAGCCAATTAAGTCAAATGTCACTCATTGCAGCAGACACGCCTCCTAGCTGACTGCAGATGTAATTGGCAACAGATGAGGTTCATGTACCATTGGTTTATGTCCGCAGCAACAAGACTTGGTATGCTCACCTGGCCAAGCTGACAACTGAATCTAACTAACACAGCAGGGAAAGGGTGATGTTCCTACACTAAGTATACCATATACAGGTTTACTTATAACATCTGAGGTACGCTTGAGCTATCTCAGACTCTCGATATCACAGTCACAAGATTCTCTACCCACTGCGCCAAACCTTCTGGACTAGACACTGAACACTGCAGTTAGTTGAGCCTCTCAAAACATTTTCATGTGGTTGTAGGAACCAGAGAAGAAAAAGACATGATTCTCAGCTGTATATATAAAATGTTGATATATAAGAATTATATGTCAATATATAAGAAATGTAATGAAGGTCAATATATAAGAAATGTAATGAAGGTCATAAAATCTTTTATACTTTATCTGTCCTACTCTTATAAAGTCTGTGTCCAAACAATTGTTGTGGTCAATGAACTACTAAGGAGTCATCTCTGGATGCTCACACCTCTCTGTCCAGTGAGGGCTGTGATATTTAACTCATTCACCTTCATCCAAAAGTCCATCAGGTGTACCCACTTGCATGGATACAACTAGGAGCAGAGGCTTTGCTAAGCCATCATGGAGCCATGGTCTAAGAATAGTGTCTTTCAGTCTTCTCATCACCAATTAGTCTCCACTATTTCTGGGCAACGTTTTAAAAGATTCTGTCTGGCATAAGATATTAAAGCCACCTAACATGGCTGAAAAGAACAGGCTTAGAAGGGAACAGACCAGGGTTCAGATCCTGACTCTGATACTGATGAATAAGCACCAGCAAGTGCATTCATTTTTCTATCTCAGACACAAGTTGTAAATGTAGGATAAAACTGCCTACCCTGCAAGGCTGCTGTAAAGATTATTGATAATGATTGCAAAGTGCCTGGAAAATCCTGAAAAACGTTGGCAAGTTGGCCATGATCATCAGTTGACAACTGCTGATGTAGGGCTAGGCAAAAAGAGGTGGATGATACCCAGATGCGACCCAAACGATCTGGGTCAGGGGCAAGGGAAACAGCTTAGAAGATAGGTACAGCAGCTCCTTAAATCATATTGGGAAAGTGGGCAAAAGTGGGAGCCTGAGTCATTAAGAGAAGGCACCAGAGGATAAGCCAACAGTGGAGGCTTAAGTAGACAGAAGGACCTATTGGAGATAGCAGGAACAGGAGCAGCACTATCTACTACTATTCAACCCCTAAGAATGTAAATTCCACGAGGGTGGGGAATTTGGTGTCCTGTGTAACTTCAGGGTCTAGAAGCTCAATGCTGAATGAATGAATGAAATTGCATTTGTTTATCAGGAAAATAGGCTAAGTACTTTACAGAAATCTCCTCTTAGACTTTACAACAACTCTATAATGTAGGCAATATCATTTCTGTTTTAGATGAAGAGAACAGAGCACAGAGAGGTCAAGTAACTTATCCAACGTCAAAATGGTAGGAAGTGGAAGACACAGTATTAAAACAGTAAGATCCAAGCTCTCTCTCTCCTCTGCTAGGCAATTACCCAGGCACACTTCCTATCCTAGTTTGGAAGCTGGTCTACTTGTCCCTACCAGCCGGGAACCTAATTTCTAATCATTCTCCAAACACACAGCTCAGGCACATCAGTATCTAGGAAGTTATTCCTAACACATTTGCTTACTCCCACAACGGTGAGACATCTCTTCTTAAAGTTGAACTCCTAATATTGTAGTTTTCATCACACTACACCTTCAATTACTTTTCTGTCCCCACCCAAGATTGTGAGGCTCCTAAGGGTTTGTATATATCTTATTCTGGTGATTGTGCATGTCTGGCCTAGACAGACTACTGAGAAAATAGTAGATGAATATATGAATTAATGAACAAGTCTTTAATTGTTTAACTGACACAGAACTGAAGGCAAGAACTAGGCCAGCCAATGGAGCAGTAAGAGAGGCAGGGAAGTGCATTCACACCTGGCCAGAGGCATTCACTAGGTTTCTGACTAAGGTCAGATTTGAGTAAATATCTGCAAAATTATAAGATATGCAAATCAATACCAGAAAAGCCAGAGTCAGAATTATGGCCATCACTGACCTCTACTTCCTGGAAAATATTCAACACATCTTAGCAGACAGGGACACTTAAAAGGGTTTGGGAAGCAAAGGGGACAAAATGGCCACACTTGAGACATCCAAAGAGGAAAACCACTGCTGTTGCAGCACTCACACCTCCCAGGACCACATCCCCGAGTCAGATCCTCCTCCATTAGGATGGCTCTGCGTTCTCAACACAGCAGAGCAGTAAGGCCAACGGTGAGGTGCTGGCCGAGAATCAGTCAGCACTGCAGCAATATCTATCCCAGCAGAACTCCACTGAGTTGGACACATGGGGAAGGCAGGGGAAGGTAAGGCGCACAGGGAGAAAGCCCACTAAGCACTGGCAACATCTTAGTGTTTTAGCTCTGCAGAGGAATCTTTTCTAAAAATTGAACACAATGGTACATATGCAGGTATTCACCGAACAACTCTAAACATTTCCTTAAGCTTGAAAAGTTTTATAATGACAGAAAAGTCAAATGGTAATAATATCCTCTTTAGAGAAAGACAAATATCAAGAAAACACTACGCATGAATATCAGCAATTCAGAGGTGTAAAGGTGTGGTGGAGTCAAAGTGCCATAGTCTCCATACAAAAGTGAAGCCACCGGATGATAAGAAAAAGCAGCCAAAAGCCAACATACTATAAACCTTTTTCCTTTAGACCAAATGATTAAGATTTATAGAAGGAAATGAGGATCAGTGGCTCCTACCAACTATCAGCTTTTGGATTCATTACCTACTTTAAAAATGAGCTGTAATGATATAGTAAGAGTTAGAATTTTTTTATCACTGAATAAAAAACCATCAACACCTGTTTTTTAAGTCACAGAAAAGAATCTAACCAAAGGAAATGAAAGCCTACAAACAAATAGGCTTGTTCAATCCTCTTTGTCATTATAGGGACACAAGATAAAACCCTAACCATGAATCCCAATCGCAAACACTTTTAAATATTTAAAATTTAACTTATACATTTTTGCTTATTACTTACAACTGTTTATAGAGACAGTTTTGCCTCTAATTTGTAGAACACTCTCATCAAATGTATAATTTATGGGACACCATCATCAAAAAGCAATTCACAGGACTTCCAGGCCAAGATGGCAGCTTAGCAATGTGTGCGTTTTAGTTCGTCCTCCAGAACAACTACTAAATAACCAGAAACAATACAGAATAGCTCCTGGGGCCACGTCAATGACCAGACACACAGCGTACCCCAGTCCGGACCAGCTGGACCAGCTGCAAGCCCCCCCAGAACCATGAGTTCCCAAAGCTGCAATGGCTGGCGCCCCTCCCCCACAGGCTGCTTCCCAGAGGGGAAAGGAAAGGAACTTTACCAGCAGCAGGGACTGAGCACAATCAAATGCCAATTGTGGAATTAATTAACAAATTCTGACTACTAAAAATAGGTCCCCAGCTTAGGTGAACCTGGTCAAAGTGGAGGTTGCTCATTTTTGCCCTGGTGCCAAGGGGACAGGGCTGATGGAAAAAGGGGGAAAAGAAAAAAGAAGGAAACAGAGGTTTTTGTGGCTGTGTTTCTACAAAGGCTTGACTGCCTTTGGATATATGGGCAGGACTTCTTAGGCTGCAACTGCCCCAGGCATAGGCACAAGTGAGATCTTTTGGGGACTTGTCTGGAGCCTGTGCCTTCCCCAGGGGAGGGGTGAAGCCCAACTCAGGTGAAATCCCTCCCTCAAGGAATTCAGACACCAGGGCTTGGTAATTTGAAGCCATTAAAACTAGCCTACAACCTCTCCTTTGTCTCCACCATGCCCCCAGCAGGGAGAGTCTGCCAAAGTTAAAGGTACCACATCATCTTACACTGGTGGGACCTGCAGGCAGACAAGCATCACATACTGGGCAGGATAATAAAAACAGAGCCAGAGACTTCACAGAAAAGTCTTTCAACCTGTGGGTCTCACCCTCAGGGAAAACCGATGGAGGTGACTCTTTCCTCCTGATAGGAGGCCAGACTGGTCTGGGAAAATCCGGCTGGGGTCTATAATACTTATGCAGACCCTCCTAAGGGTGAGGGTAAAAAGCAGGGCAAGAAACAAGAAAACAAGAGCTGAAAAATTCTCCTCTGTTAAACAAAACTTAAGCTAGAGGTTCAGATAAAGCTGAACTGAGTGTCAAAGAACAGATAGACAACAAATTCATCCAGCAAGAAAACCCTAGGTAAAAGAAGTGAAAGCAACCTCCAGAATAAACTAATTAAGGTAATTAAATGCCTAGACGCCAGCAAAAAAATAACAAATCACACTAGGAAAACTGAAGATATGGCCCAGTCAAAGGAACAAACCAACAGTTCAAATGACATACAGGAGTTCAAACAATTAATTCAGAATATACGAACAGACATGGAAAACTTCATCAAAAATCAAATCAATGAATTGAGGGAGGATATAAAGAAGGCAAGGAATGAACAAAAAGAAGAAATCGAAAGTCTGAAAAAACAAATCACAGAACTTATGGGAATGAAAGGCACGGTAGAAGAGATGAAAAAAACAATGGAAACCTACAATGGTAGATTTCGAGAGGTAGAACATAGGATTAGTGAACTGGAGAATGGAACATCTGAAATCTGACAAGAACAAGAAAACATAGGGAAAAAAATGGAAAAATATAAGCAGGGACTCAGGGAATTGAATGACAATATGAAGCGCATGAATATACGTACGTGTTGTGGGTGTCCCAGAAGGAGAAGAAAAGGAAAAGGAGGAGAATATCTAATGGATGAAATTATCACTGAAAATTTCCCAACTCTTATGAAAGACTTAAAATTACAGATCCAAGAAGTGCAGCGTACCCCAAAGAGAATAGATCCAAATAGACGTACTCCAAGACATTTACCAATCAGAATGTCAGAGATCAAAGAGGAAGAAAGGATCTTGAAAGCAGCAAGAGAAAAGCAATCCATCACATACAAGGGAAGCCCAATAAGACTATATGCAGATTTCTCAGCAGAAACCATGGAGGCAAGAAGACACTGGAATAATATATTTAAATTATTAAAAGAGAAAAACTGCCAACCAAGAATTCTATATCCAGTAAAATTGTCCCTCAAAAATGAGGGAGAAATTAAAACATTTTCAGACAAAAAAATCACTGAGAGAATTTGTGACCAAGAGACCAGCTCTGCAAGAAATACTAAAGGGAGCACTAGAGACAGATAGGAAAATACCGTGTGGTCTCACTGATATGAACTGACATTAGTGAATAAACTTGGAGAATTTCGTTGGTAAACACAGAGCATCAGGAAATAGAAATAGGGTAAGATATTGGGTAAATGGAGCTGAAGGGATACAGATTGTGCAACAGGACTGAATATAAAAACTCAGAAATGGACAGCACAATACTACCTAACTGTAATATAATTATGTTAAAACAGAATGAAGCTGAATGTGAGACTGATAGAGGGAGAAGAGCTGGGGGCATAAATGAAATCACAAAGAAAGATAGACAATAAAGATTGAGATGGTATAATCTAGGAATGCCTAGAGTACATAATGATAGTGACTAAATGTACAAATTTAAAAAATGTTTTTGCATGAGGAAGAACAAAGGAATGTCATTACGGCAGGGTGCTGAAAATAGATGGTAATAATATTTAAAAATTTCACCTTATGTGTGAGACTAAAGCAAAAACTCTTTATTTGGTACAAATTTATATTTTGACTAGTGCATCTCCTAACATAACTTAGGTAGATAGTTGGTTGAACAACCTAAGTACATGGAACCTTGGGTAGGATATGAGATTTTGTTGGTTTGTCCACTGTGATGCGTGATGAATCCCAGAGTGATTTGATCAGTGAGTGGGAAAATATTTGAAAAGTCCCCATCTGGGAATGGTGAGAATGGGGGAAAATTTAACCTCCCCCAGTTGAATTCTTGATATTCTCACAAGCAGTGCGGACAACGAAAGCTACAGGCTCAGCCCCCAGCCTTGGGGTTTGTTCATATAAAACTTAACCCCACAAAGGATAGGTCAAGCCTACTTAAAATTAGGCCTAAGAGTCACCCCCAAGAGAACATCTTTTATTGCTCAGATGTGGCGTCTCTCTCCAGCCAACACAACAAGCAAACTCACCACCCTCCCCATCTGCGTGGGACATGACTTCCAGGTGTGTAGACCTTCCTGGCAACGTGGGACAGAAATCCTAGAATGAGCTGAGACTCAGCATCCAGGGATTGAGAAAAACTCTAGAATGAGCTGAGACCCAGCATCAAGGGATTGAGAAAACCTTCTCAACCAAAAAGGGGAAGAGGGAAATGAGACACAGTGTCAATGGCTGAGAGATTCCAAACAGAATCAAGAGGTTATCCTGGAGGTTATTCTTATGCATTAAGTAGATATCACTTTGTTATTCAAGATGTAACGGAGAGACTGGAGGGAACTGCCTGAAAATGTAGAGCTGTGTTCCAGTAGTCATGTTTCTTGTGATGATTGTATAATGATATAGCTTTCACAATATGACTGTGTGACTGTAAAAACCTTGTGTTTGATGCTCCTTTTATCTACCTTGTCAACAGACGAGTAGAACATATGGAATAAAAATAAATAATAGGGAGAACAAATGTTAAAATAAATTTAGTTTGAAATGCTACTGATCAATGAAAGGGAGGGAGATAAGGGGCATGGCATGTATGAATTTTTTTCTGTTTTCTTTTTATTTCTTTTTCTGGATAGAAGCAAATGATCTAGGAAATGATCATGATGATGAATATGCAACTATGTGATGATATTGTGAATTACTGATTATATACATAGAATGGAATGAGCAAATGTTAAAAATGTGTTTCTTTCTTATAATTTTTTTTAATTAATAAAAAAAAGAAAGAAAAAGCAGTACACAGCATGATATACAGAAAATCCAACATAATCACAAGTTTGAGACTGGTGAGCCTGGTTTCAGCAAGAAGTCAGCTGGGTTGGCCTTTATAGGCAAAGAAGAACAGTAAAGAAGGTTCATTTGACTCCTTTGTGTAATCAATGGCAGATGGACTGGTCAACAATAACCACAGAAACAATAAACCATAAAAGACTTCTATCTGTGCTGGTAAATTAATGTTTTACACTTTTCTACAAAGCTGTAAATAACCAGCTCCCTAAGAGCAATCAGCTTTTCCAAACCTCTTGACTTCGTATAGCCAAAGCAAACATAGACCTTGCACCATATACAGATGTATCCAGAGGACTACTTAACTCCAGCTTTTGCTCTGCCTTATTTTCAACCTGGAGTTTTGCTTCACTGATTTGACTCCCCTTCTAAGACAGAAGTAACTCTCAATCATTCCCAGTCAATACAATGGGCAGCTAGTCACCTTGAACACCAACCAGTATGGCATTGATGCCTAGCAAGTCCTCTTTGAGTTACAATTAGGCCACTGTTTTCCCCATATTCAAATTCCTTTTTCTCCCTTTTTTCTGCTTATATTCCATATTTGGGAATATGAAACCTATCAGAACCCATACTCTTCAGATTGAGAGGAAGTCAACGTGCTGTGGGTAATTTCTAGCATTATGTATCACCTCAATCTGCCCATCCTTTACTTAGCTAACCCATGCTTACCCAGGGCCTATGGATAAGAAACACGGGTACTACAGTGTGAAAGCAGGAAAAGCACAGAAGGAAGGAGGACGTCCTCAAGCTGCTCAGAGACTAGCTAGAGAAAAGGTACCTGCATCCTTGAAGACGTAACCAATAATCCAAAGGGAACAGTATTTGACCGAAATAAGTCTTTCAACCAGAACATGCTATAAGAACTCAGACCAGTGTGGGTTGGAGTGATGATTAAAGGCGACTCTCCAAAGGTAGCACTTAACCATGGACTAGAAGGCCTAGAATTCAGACCTGCAATCAATGAGGAAGCAAGGTACTTTATCTTCACAAAGAAGCAATGCTGAAAGTTTGCACTCTAAACCCGGAAATTTTCCATTTCAATAATATTTGTGCATTCGAAATATTTAGTATTTAATGAAATCTACTGCTTTTGAAAAAGGAAGGGTAAAAAATTAAACATGTTACTAGTCATTAAACTATAAGAGGAAGAAATATCTATTTTTTTATATTCATAAAAAAAAGCATGCAAATTCTCTAATTTATTAGAATACTGAACTACTTACTCTCCTAGACTTCGGTCACGAAAGGTAAATGCATTTGGGAGAAAAACAACAATATTCAGTTATAGTACATGAATTTAAAACAAAGTAGAGCATACTGAATTTCCAGTACTGAACTTTATGCTCTGCTAAATAGTTTGAGTTATTTTTCTAAAATCTACTAGATATACAATTTGACACAATCTTTATTGACAAAGGTAAGTTTCTTTTAAGATCCTCATAATACCCATAGTGTAAGACATCATAAAATCACTTTAAATATTTACCTTTTAATAATTCTTTTTTAATGAGCCCCAAAACACAAATTATCATTGCTAATGTTTTGATGTGCAGAGACGTCATGACATGAACAAGATGATGCTAGAGGAACCAATGTTTTCTGACCTATCAGAATGCAGCTGTAGGAGAATCAAACTCTTCCCATTTTACAGAACACACAATCGCAGAGTTGCAAGAGACTCAGAGTCACCCCTTACATGCCTTATGCCCTGGGCAAAGAGTCTACATATATCAGGACAGAAAAACCAAAAAGTTCCAGGTACAAGATGAATGGCATAAATAACAAGTGTTCCATGCAATGGAGAGACTCAGAGCTATTCAGTCAACCAACAAGCAGAACAATTGTTTGGAAACCTTTTGGTTTCTACTCTGCCGTTAAGGCTATGACTATACCAGCACTTCTCTCATGAAATAAACCTTTAAACGGTGGTTTTACAAAACTAACCTTAAAGAACAAACTACATGCTTTCGTTCTACTTGATATAGCCCCAGAATAAACTCTGAGCACCTAGAAGATACAGATTTTACATTTCTCAGCCCCAAAGTGTCCAAGACACAGGTATAAAATAAGTGTTCTTTCAAAATTAAATCCCCTCACCTCTTTCTGTTCAACTTGCAATGCTGATTTCAAAATATCTCGAAGCTGTATCAACTGCCTTCTTTCTTCATCCTGGGCCTGTTTGATCTGTTAAAAACAAAACAAAACAAACATGCACACAAAACATGGAAAAGACAAGACAAGACTGAGGTACAGAGAAAAGCGGTAGTTCACAGGGCATTTCCACATGAATGCAATGAATGAGTTCCTCATTAGTTTCAGCTTCTCTTCAACCAAGGCATGGGAACTCAGCTGCCATACTCTGCGTGGTATTAGAGGGCTATCAGTTTCTGGGTAGCAGCATGTAAACACAGGATTATGTAGGGGCAACATTTAAATGAAAATGTTTGTTGCATAAAAGCTGCTTCAACACTAATAAGGGAGGGAAGCTACTTACTGTGTGAAGATCTGTTGAAAGTGTTTCAATAGAAGGTTTGAGACTTTCAACTGCTTTCAGTCCATCCTGGAAAAAACTAGGGGATAAAACAGAAGAAACATAAACTGTGCTACATAAAGGAGAAAATAATTTTGTTAGATGGGAAAAAAAACTTCTTCAAAGGAAAGTGACTGAAGTGAATATGTAATTTCTGGAGGTGGGGGTAACACAGTACCAACGGAACCGTCATGTGTCAGTCAACACAGAATAAAACAACACTCAAAATTATGAGAAGTGAACAGAAAAGGAACTGCAGTAAGCTTGAGTATCCATGAATTCTTTGTACACATAACCTGAGTCCTAAATTTTCAGTTTATAATGGGAAACAGAATTCTACTGACAAACGGAAACAAAAGGCTGGGCTCAGATAGTCTCTTCTGGGTATCCAAATGGAAGCCTCTGAAGTCTGAAAGGACTTGGGGTGAAAACAAGGAATAACACTAAAGAATTTTCCTCAAAAGGCTAACAGCTAAGTGGAAAAGTGAAAGAACGCTGGGGAAAAACACCAAGCAACTTTGATACACATGAACAGCCATGTTCTATTTGTAAAATACGAAAATGTGAGATCTAATACCAAAAGGATCTTTTTTGTAAAAGCTCAGAAGTCAGTGCTTTCAAAGCCATTTATAACAAGTGATTCAGGAAATGCAACTGGCACCAGAACCTAGACAGGCTTTTTCCTGCAGTGACAGGAAACAGTGTCCAGCACTGCCTCCAAGGCTGCTGTGTATGAACCTTTTGAAAGGAACAAATGAAAGGCTTCCACTGCACTTGGGATAAAGTCCAGATCCCGTAACAGCGCTACACTGCCGATGTGACCTGGCCCCTGCCTGTGTCTCTTGCCGCATCCACACCATGTACCCCTTCACTCACCTCATCATCAAGTTCCAGACCCGTCGGGCTTCTCGCTACTCCTCCAGCCACCCAATTCTCCCTGCATCAGGCCCTTTACATGGGTTGTCTGCCTCTTCTCCCTGAAGGAGAAGTCTAGACTGCACTTCAGAAAGGAAGCACACGGTAGCAGGTTCATTTTGCCCTGCTGACTCCACTCATTTGTCCTGTGTCAAGTTAAACATTGACTCTTTATGAGGTCTTCTCATGATTCTCTACTTTAAATACAATCTCCTTGTTATATTCTCTCAGGGCATTCTGTGTTTTGTTCCAAAACACTTGCCATAAACTGCAATTGTGTGTTCATTAGCGTGATTATTTGAAATAAATTTCCCCATTACATTTGAAGTTCCCTCAGGGTGAGGATGAGGTATCCATGAAGCCTGGACATTCTCAGCACGATACTTATTGAATGAGGAAATAAATTCATGAAGGAAGGAAAGACAGTCACTGACTTCTGCCAGTTTACCAAGGAGACAATCTTCAAAAAGGGATCTAGTTTTCACATGTATTCGTGTGAGGTGATGTTTATTTCTTTTAAACCAAGCAATGGTCCTGTGGGACTTTCTCCATACCAAGTGTGTCATAAACAAGAGGGGTTGTGAAAACAACAGAGTGTGGTACTTAATTCTGTGACTCCAAGGAGAAAGGGAAGGGAAAGCAGACATACAGGAGGTGTAACATGCTCAGAGACTGGGCTGTTAGAACTTTATTAATCTTTCAATATACACATAATACTTTACGTTCTTGTTCCTAAATTTTAACAACTCATTTTCTCCCTGAATATACAATATGCTTCCGGTTTAGAAACTGCCTCAATGTCATAATTATCTATCTGCCTGTCTACTCCACTGTTAGAGTACTTTATCTTACTCATCCCTGTGCCTTCCATTTCTAGCAGAGCGGCTGGCACACAGCAGGTGCGCCCTTTAAAATGAAACAGAAATTACATAGTCACTGTGGTGAGAAACTGAGCTTTTCCCTCTTTGGGTTCTTATGATTTGTTCTATTTGTATTTTTTTCTTTACGTAAGTATTTCCTTAACCACTACGAATTCCTGTGGAAGAGTAAGAGTAACAGAAGAACATGAGAAAAATAAATAGTTCTAAGACAGGAAGTAGGAAAAAATATTATAGGAAATAAATGCAGAAGTGTTCCTGGGGGAAGAGAATAGGTGTACAGCTCCAAGAATTCTTGCAACCTGGCAACTCTCCCTACAGTGAGAAAGAGAGCCCTGTAGTGTAGTCAGGTGCTCAGAGATGTGTCTCTATCACAGACATTATTTCCAGTAAGATAGGGGAAAAGGAGCATTTCATAACAATCCAAATAGGGTTGAAGATTTGGTCTTCAGTCTTGGAAGAGCCTACCCACATTAATCATCTACCTAGAACATATGTTCCACTCTGATTTTCAAAATTCCCATCTCCTCACTGAAGCAGGTCTTGTAGACAGGTATACCTTAAAAATGCCATCAACGCTGGCATTAGGAAAAAACAAAGCAAAGCAGCAGGTTTCATCAACAATTATCACAGTGACATTCCTAAGCACAAATACCTAGTAAGGTTTCCTATAAGATATATTTATAAGCTTCAATCAAAGAACTTTTATCATTGACATTACCAAATATCAAATTTTGTTTTCTATTAAATATAATCTAGCTTACCTGACCAGATTCTCAAAGCTTTAAAATATAACGCCTTAGATTCATTCTTCAAGTTTCCACTAAAACTCCCCAGACCAACGTGGCCTCCCCCACCTGACTCCCACAGTACCTCGTCTAATCTACCTTCTAGTCTTTACAAGAGCCCATTATAATTCCATCTGCTCACACACCTGCCTGTTTGTGCCCTGCCTGCCCCACCCTCTCACTGGAGCCAGCTTCTCCAGGGCACCTGGACCTGGGACTCCTTCAACTATGTAACCCAGCACATTGAGCAAGAGCTGGTCATAGTGGTTATCAGCAGTTATCTGCTCAAAGAACAAACCAGATCAACCGCACTCACGACACCTTCTACAACATGACTCCTTTTGTTTGATTTATTTTGCCTTTAAAGACTGCACTATTTCTAGATTCCACCAGAGAACAGGATTCTCAATCATCAGCAGAGGCCTAATAATCAGACATTTTTTCAAGATATTTCAGGAACTAGACAGAGATGCAAATTTTTTCCTTAAATGAAAGAAAAGACAAAGAATATGAAGTACTTTTAAAGAACACATTTTAAAAAGCAAAAATGAGTTAAAAAAAAGCAAAATAATATATGTATCTAAGTAGTTTTAAGGGTCAACACCTAAACACAGCTCCTAGAATCTGGTTCACACTGAGTGTACTCTTTGTAACAACAGAGAGCAACAGCGTGGAGATAAAAGGTGCTGGCTAAGCTGGCAGGGTCCTGCCTGTCAGGGAACAAGAAAACATCAAGCTGTGTTCTGGGGGTGAGAACTGGAGACTGTGGATGTTCAATGAGGGAATGTGACAGAACTACCATATGTAGAAATACAAATATGGTTATAAGCTTTTTGTCCCCTGGCTCAATCACTTAAGGCCCATGTTTTATTCCCAAAAAAATGTGAATTAAAAAAATCATAGCTGTTCGAATGATTTGAAGAACTTGCAACACACATCCACACGTATATACAAACACACATGCACTCATCCGAATAGGAAATAACAGAAGGTTCATTATTTTAAAAGGTTACTGAGCTCATGCCCATAAAAGGCCATATTTCATTTTTCCACAGTGGTCTGTTGCTACCCAACTGATCAGTTTGGGCAAAATAAAGGGGAAAAAAAAGGAAATCCCAGAATAGCTTCTTCTTAGAAATAAAATATCAGCACGGGAAGTGACCCATTTCCTAAAGTGTCTCACATAAGGTAACTAGGATAAAAGCAGAAAAAGAAATCTGCATGTTAATCACAAAGTTAGGATTCTGAGTCTCTAAAATAAATTCAGTTTGAATATTCTACACCGTAGGGGCCTTTTTTCCACTTCTGAGTCTAAGCTTGAAGCTCCTTCATTTAACCTGGGGTGAATCACTCAGCACATCTTCCTCGGCTGTTGGACCTCAACTGTTTTAGAATGGCAGTGTCATCAAAGACGTATTTAAAATTCCAAACCAGACTTCAGTTCAGTTCAACACGGCAGATGACTTCTTCAAATCCACGCCTGGTAAATCCATCATGCAATGGAGATAAAAAAAATAAATGACTCAGTCTTTTCTCTTGAAGAATATGCAGTTCAGTAGGAGACAAAAACGTAATGAGACAGATGCCACCTTACGGAGTGTACTGGTAACACAGAAGCACGAGAAGCAACTCTGTCTGGGGGGAGCAAAAACAATTTCAAAGCAGAACTTACTCTAGACCTGACGCTAGGCCTTCAGGATGAACAGAAGTTGGGGGGAAGGCACAGAGAGAACAGAATGACAAATTCTGAGAAAAGGGGACAACGTGTGCAAAGGTAAATCAGTTGGGGCACACTGGTAAATGTGCACACAAAAGGTAAGTACATCAGCATGGTGAGTCAACCTTCAAAAGACTTCTCAGACAAGCCTACCCCCCTTCACAAGCACTGTCACCAGGCTAAGCCAACACAGGACAGGAGCTGTCAACCTAAATAACCACCCGTGTCCACTTTCGTCCCCTCTGATTCTTTCTCCACACATGCAGCGTAACCTTGTTAGAAAAGAAATGGGCTCAGAGAAGCCTTTCCTAATATTTCCAATTAATTTTATTATTTATAAATTATAGTATCCGATTATATTATCTTTATCTCATCAAGCTGTTTGGTTTTTCACAGCCATGTTCATTTCCTAAAACTACTTCATATATTTGTCCATTTGCCTCTTCCATTAGAACTGAAGGTCCGTGAGGGTAAGAATTATTTTTTCCTCCTCATTGTATCACCAGAGCCACAAATAGTGCCTGACACATAGTAGGGTCTCAATAAATATTGTTGAATGAATCTCCTGCTTAAAACTTTTCCAGAGCTTTCTAACATACTTGGAATAAAACCTAAAACCTGCAGCAAGGCCTCCAAGGCCACCCATGATCTGGCCTCTGCCATGTCCACTAGTTTTATTTCATGATACTCTCCCTTCACCACTCTGCCAAAGCCACACTGCCCTTCTCCCAGATCCCTGAATACACAAAAGCCTTCTGCCCTGAGACCACGCCTCTGCCTGTTATGTTCTCTCCAGTCTGTATCCACTAGCTCCTATTCATCCTTTAGATCCCTGAGAAAATATCTCCTCAGAGAGGCCTGCAGCCAATTCAGCAAATACCTGAGAACCCACTGTGAGCCCTGGCTGCTATGGGATACAACAGGGAGCAAGGCTGGAGAAAACCCTGATCCTCCACCTCAACTGAAGTTAAGTCCTTCTGTGATATTCTGACTTAGATTTCTATCCTTTGGAACATTTTTTTTTAATGTCCGATTACAATTTCATTAGTTTGGTAATCTGTGTAAGTCCAACTCTGCTGCTGAATTCTTCTAGTGGTAACCAGGCCTTCAATGTGCCCTGCACAGTGCCAACACTCAAAGAGTCGGCTGGATGAATCAGTGAACAAGCAGTGGCTTATTTTGATGAGAGACTGGAGGTGAAGGAAAAGAAGTAGGATAAGGAGCAAGAAAGAGAACGAGGCTGAGAAATGAAGGCCAGGTTGTGAAGGCCTGATGTGTACGGCAAAACTGAGTCCTTGAAGCAGTCGTTAAACATGTGAGTTTCCCATTCTCTCATAAATACAGCCTCCTTCACTCATCTCTGTCATTTGCTCCATGGGATAAGTAACATTTTCTAAGATTTTCTGAGAATCATGTATTAGAGCAAACTAATTTTTCTCTACAAAAAAAAAAATAAAGAGCACACGGAAATATATTTAATAATTACTTTAATTTTTTTTATTATTATTTTATTTTTTTGCATGGGCAGGCACTGGGGATCGAACCTGAGTCTCCAGCATGGCAGGCGAGAATTCTACCGCTGAGCCACCATTGCACTGCCCAATTACTATAATTTTTATGTTCTGAATTTATTTTTTATTGAGAACTAGTTCTCAAACCATCAAAATTCATCCTTTTAAAGTATGCAGATCAGTGTTTTTTAGTCTGTTCACAAAGTTGCACAACCATCACCACTATCTAATTCCAAAACATTTTTTCACCCCAGAAAGAAATCTCATACCCAATAGCAGTCATTCCCTACTTCCCCCTCCCCACAACCCTTGGCAGCCACTAATCTACTTTCCTTTCTGTCTCTACGTATTTGTTTATTACAAATGTTTTATATAAAAGGAATCATGCTTTACACAGCCTTTGTGACTTGTTTCTTTCACTTAACACGTTTTCAAGGTTCATCTATGCCACAGAATACAATTTTTAAATGAACATTTAATTTCCTCAATAAAATATTATAGATCTACTAGAAGTTATCATAAAAAGAAAAACATTTAAAATAACATAATAAGAAAGGAAAAACAACTTACTTGCATTGGGCATGAAAATATTTGATCAAATTCTGAAGCAAATCCACTCCCTTTTTAATCTTAATCTCATTGACTTTTAGCAGATACTGTTAAAAAATAAAAAAGAAAATGTCACAGAAATAAACAGATTATGAGCTTCTCAGGGCAGAGATTCTCTCTTCTACTTCTCTGACATCTTTTACAATGGGTAGAGCTCATGGTAGATGCTTAATAAATATTTTTTGAAAGTCATTACTGATTCTTTTATTTGGTGCTGTGTAAATTATCTGTTGGTCACATTATTAAATGTTTAACTTTTAAGTGCTGAGAACTCCCAGCAATGAGACATTCTGTCTAAATCTAGTAGCTAAAATGTTCGCTCCATTTACATAAAGAAAAGAACAAGAGTGGGTGGGATGAACGGGATTTCTAACCATCTTGAATGTGCGTGCACACACATGTGTTCCAGTTCCCTTTCTTTGGGCAGAATATTTTCTACAATTTTGTGGCTGTGACGCTTGTTACCATGAGTCTAATTCCAAGATACTTGTGATAAAAACTGAATTTTAAATGGAAAGGAACTAAAACCATTTTTACTTGGAGAATTCATTAACTAAGACATTGGAAGGGCCCTGGGGTTCTACAAAACCAGTGTCAGGATATACTTATCTTCTTTCCTAAAAATGTATAAGAACAAGAACCCGACAAATTTCTTATCTCCTCCACTTTCAGAAGCAACAGGATATGGTATAAGGAACCTGGATAGTATCCCTGAGACCTGCTGAGCACCCCCTGAAAATGCCCCTGAACCACGGTGAGCCACAAAGCCTTTTCGTGTGTGCAAGGGCTCAGGTCACCCAAGCGACCTCCCAGGCATGCTGTTTAGTCCAAACAAGATACAGGAAGGTGCTGTGAAACTGTCAACTACAACATGTCTTTTGCCTAAACCATTGCCTATATATTCTTTTCTCCCTCCTCCTTTCTAGAATGTATTCACTGCTGATTAATAAGATGTTTGGCAATGGATCAAAATTTAAAATGTGTGTACCCTTTGCCTTAGAAAGTCTATTTACAGGAATTTATTCTAAGGAGATAATCATAACAGTGTACAAAAAGATGAAAAGAACAGCCCTACTTGTAGAAGAGAAAAATGGTAATAACCTAAGTGTAATGAATGGGTGATTATGGTTTATCTAAACCCAAAACACTATGAAGCCACTAAGCCAATAAAGCCAAGATTTTCTTACATGGAAAGACATCCACACCACAACAGTGAGTAAGAATAATCAACTTACAAAACACCAGTAGAAAACAATGCTGCTTATACAAATTAATACAAATTCAGCGAAATGTTGTAGTAGTTATATTTTACTAAATAAAATTTGAGGTGATTTTAAATTACTTTTTTATGTTTCTTGGTATTGACCAATTTTCTTAAACAAAAAGTACATTTTATTTAATTATAAAAAGCAAGGTAGGATCTTTCATACTTTCTTCATTCACAGAAGCTTTGTGTTACCTAGTCAGCATACTGAATTTATTTACAAAATTTACTTTCAAGAAAAGGTTTCACAGCTTTAAAATAAAAGCCTGGGCGGGTCACAGTGGCTCAGCAGGGGGAGTTTTTGCCTGCCATGCCAGAGATTCAATTCCTGGTGCCTACCCAGGCAAAATAAAATAAAAGCCTGAAAAGCACTCTGTCAGATTAGATCTGGAGCAACTCAAAATTTAAATACCTAAATGACATTAAGTATTTACAAAGCTTGAAGTGAAGAAAAGACTGAGCAATTTTAAAATGATTTCTACTAAGGCAATTTAATTCACTTTCAGATGTTAGATTCGCATATAACCGCTTTTCAAATCCTCTTTTCCCTACATGGAAGGTCCTTTATAGCCCGTGTCTATTTGGTCAACTTCTACATCCTTCAAGACCACCCAGCATCAAAGGTCTCATCCTCTGTAAACCCATTAAAGTCTAGGCAACTGCTGAAGCCAACCTCTGCTTCTATACATACAGTATCGCATTTCTCTTACTGAACTGCAATTATGCATGTGCTTGCCTGACTCCTGACTGATGTGTCAGCTCAACAGATGGCCCAAGTATATTACTTAAAGGCATCACATACACAGTATATTTCCAATCAAATTATTTAAACAGCCCTCACAATCCATCCATCTAAACCCAGCAGAGGAAAAGTAACTAATGAGTACAGGGTGAACCCCACAGAAAGCAAAGACAGAGCTGGGCATGTGGAACACACTGCTCCTCACTTTGAGGCAATGCTAATAACATACTGACTGCAATTCAAAATTCTGTCAAATGGGGGGGGGGGGGGTTTGCAAAATATGAAGATAAAAAAAAAATCTGTCAACATTTTTTCTAACAAGAAGTCTTACAGAATTTTGGTAATTAGATTTCCTAAACTAGCCAAAATGAAAATATAACTGGAACATATACACACACACTCTTTCCAAATTTATTATTTGCAAGACATTACTTAATATTGCCCCTGATTAAATAAAAACTATGCCCATGTTTGCCTAAAGCATGGTAGTTTATCAGTTTCTAGCTCATACTCTCTTGGTTAATTTCTCCAACAGTGTGTGTGAAACATATGGTGTCTGGTTATAAAGCAATACGTGTACAAAAACATTCATTCTCCTCTCTACCTATAATAACACTTTTGAGTTTAGTTAACTTTCTAAATATTCACCTATTGTAAAATAAAGCAGTAAAGGAGGAACAAGGGAAGAAAAAAAAGACATAACACACACACACACACAAATCAAAAGTAAAATAGCAGTTGTATATCCAACCATATCAATAAATTAAATGTGAATGGATTAAACTATCTAATCAAAAGTCTGAGATTGTCAGACTGGATTTAAAAAGCATGATTCAACTACATATGCTATCTAAGGAAGATATACTTTAGATTCAAAGATATAAACAGGTTAGTAAAAAAGTAAAAGTATGAAAAAATATATTATGCAAACAGGAAGCATGAGAAAGCTGGAATAGCTATAGTAATATCAGACAAAATAGAACAGAACTTTCTATTGCCCCCTGATTGCTGATTCTCTTCCTCTGACCACTTAAAAATTTGCTCTGGGAACAAAAACTCAATTAAATATGTACCTAAGATATAAATATGTAAATATATTTATAAAGGCTAAGCTCCTGCTGCAGCAATCAACAAACAAACATTCCAAAATCAAAGAGATAAGGCATGAGCTATTTCCAAATGCTGGTTTTTTTTTTAACAAGTAAGGTAAAAAAAAAAAAAAAAAAGAAAGAAAAAAGCTGGAAGCAAAGGCCTTCAAGATTTGGATGTTCTGATATTTTTCCATTCTAAGTCTAAGGCAGAAAAATTCTCCCTCCCAAAGCAAGGGCTCAGGCGGCACAGAGGCTGCAGGTATAGCAGAGTAGAGAGGAGCTCCCAAGGACGAGGGACTGTTGATGAGCATCCCCACAACAAAACAAGTAAAACGTAGGTAGAAACCCTTCAAAGGCAGGCAGCTTGACTTCTCATAATATACCTTCACATACTTAAACAGAAAGAGCGGCACAGACCATCATCTCTCGAACTGGCCTTTTTCCCAGCTGGCTCCTTACTCCCCCTTCCCCGGTCTGTGCCTCCTCTAGTACAATGAGGACCCAAACACTTCATCAAAAAACACCTAAGGAGAGAATATTTTTAGCTGTGTTCCAGTGAGAGGGGGTACATTTGGTGCATATGTGTGAGATCAGAAAGGACACTCTTAATTTAACGTTTTTCTCCATCTTTAACAAAAGGTTGATGTTAGAATAACTTAAACTCACCCTCCAGAAGATTAAGGTACACCTAGTAAAATAAATTGTCAACATGGTGAACAAGTGAAGTCCAAACAATACATCTGATATTTCTCTGAAGCCACAGCTAGATGTCAAAAGATGGATACAGGTGATGGCAGACTGCCTACAGCCTTGGCTGGTGGAACCCGTGCTTTTCCAGGCTCTTACCTCACACATCTGCAGCTGGAAGAACCGTCTCTCCTTTTCCATCTCTTCAGCAATTTCAGCCCCACTTATTTCAGTACGAATCATCCCATGGAGCTTGGCATGTTCCTTTTTCTCCTTTTCTATTTTGGTTCTAAATGTGAAAAAAGCAAGGATAAATCAAGATGTCTCTTGAGCACAGTATTCCAGACTGGACACCTGAGAAATCTCCCTGTTATCCACATACATTTTAGGCACAGGACAGATTCTTACCTTACTTGAAAGAAAAATATATTTGGCCATAAAAATATCAAACTTGATCATTCTATGACTTACCCAATAAATACTTCCTAAGCACCTCTGCTTTGTGCCAGATTCTGGGCCAGCAGTGTTTCCCCAGGGTCAGAGGAGGGTGTAAGTATGCTCACACCTAAAAGGTTTCTCTAAAAAATAACCTTCAATGGGTCTGTCTACCCTTTGAATTGGCCTAAGGGGATCGTTTGGCCAGTAACTTTTTCCTTAGCACTACTTCTCTTCTCATACTTTTCCCCTATTCCTCTTTCTTCATTTCTCCCTTCTTCTCACCTGGTAAAGCCATGCCAGTTCTCCTACCATGACCCAGGACAGAGCTTATCACTTTAAGAAGAAAACAAACCCCTTTTCACTTTATAAACTTGATTCTCCTTTCCATGTTAATCACAGGCTTGAACATAAATGTTGACTGTACAGTTTAGAATATAAACTGGAGCATTGCCCAAAGAAGAGTGACCAGAGTGAGAAGAAGCCACAAAATCACACCAGCTAAGGAGGCCCTGAAATAACTGTTAATTTTTATTCTGGAAATAAAAGGAAGCTAAACAAATAGAAAGCACCCAAAAATAAAAAGTGTTGCCATGAAGAAAAGAATGTAGGCATTTTCTGCAGAGCCTCAAGGCAGACATTAGAAGACAAAAGGAAGCATTTTCTTAAAAAGTTTTTCAACGATGATATGGGTCACTTTGAATTACCCATTTTTGGGAGAAGAGGTGCTTAAGAAGAGGCAAGAAAAGTAATTTTTAATCTTTTGTTTCTCTAGCTGGGGCACAGTACTAGGCGCAGACAGGTATGCAACAATTTGCGTGAATGAGTGAATAAATGAGTATAAGAATGAAGAGATGACTACTGGTAGATGTTATTAAATGAATTCATGCCTCAGGGAGGATGTGTGACCAGAGGGCCCACAAAGTCCCTGGGTCTATAATTACATAACTTCAAGGCTCCCCCCGGCACCACCTCAAAGGATCAAGACATAGTCCAGACACTGGTAATTTCTCTTAATAATAAGCCAAGGAACAACTGCCCAGAAGATTTAAAGACATCTTGAGCCTTTTGTTTAACGACATCTTGAGATTAATGAATCTCACATGTTAACAGATAAAGAATTACTTCCTTTATTTATCTTAGAATTATTTCAAATTTTAAAGAGGGCTGCTCCCTGATTCTCAAATTCTGTGATTTTATGATCAATTCTGTCTGTCCGTTCCCACCCCACCCCTACCACCTTTCTGTGTGTGTCTTGATTTTATAGAATTTGAGCTCATTCCCCTTACAAACCTTTTCCTTTCAGAACCAGAGGACTCTCAAAGGCAAGCAATCCTCTTAGGAAATCCTTTTAGGTCCCTGGTCCAGTAATGTACGGAATCATTTCATCTAGAGTACATGAGGGTGTCAGGAGAGCAGTTGAACAGAAGTCAGGAAACCCATTTCCTAGCCTGAAGCCCTGTGCAGTTATTCTCTACTGTTTGACTAGCAAATCACTAAGTCTTGGTTTCTCACACGTAAGTAGGAATGGTAATCTCCTATAAATTTGACTGAATTGCTGTACAGATAAAAGATGTCCAAGAGCTAGAGACAATAAGTTTGGAGCCTTTCTGGGATGAACAGATGTTCTAGTTTAACACTCTACCTCTGCTTATATATATAAATGACTGCCATTAATGAAACTCCAAAATTCTGGGATACAAGCAACTTCAAGTACAGACATTTAAATTTTCCATGGGGGAGTAATGAGTATCAAAGATCTAATATTCCTTGGCCTGAGCTTTGTGATTCTTCACGACTTTAAAGATACCCAAGGCTCGTTTTTAAAAAATGCAATTAAATGCTTATAGTTACATCTGAATGACTTTCTTCTTAACATTTCTCACTTTACCAGATGGCTTTCATATGAAAGTTTCTACGTTCACAGAGAAAACTACAATACGACCCAAAGTACAACAATTACAAAGTAAACACAAGACATTTTAAAATATTTTCTTTTTCTCAAGAGTTTACAATAATTGAAAACATCACTCCTCCCAATTACCAACTCAATTTTAGCTAGTTCAATTCTCTCTATGTTAGGAAGGAAAAATTATGAGCGGAAATGTTAAAATAACTGTCTGAAATCAACCAATTGATTGATTAAAGCCAAGTCTTGGCTTTAAGTGAAAATTGTAGTAGACATTAAAGAAACAACTAGGCCATTTCTTATGCTCTTTTTTGATAGATGAAAAAAAATAAGCTGAAGAAGATGGGTGGTCCAAACAATTTGTTTCTCTCTCTAAAACAAAAGGGAATGATACTGCAGAGAAACACAGACAAAAAGGTGAAAGCAAATGATTTTCACAAATTATCAGGAAGATAAAGTCTGCAAACTGTGCTGCGATTATAAATGATAATGAATTGTACAAAGTTTTTTTGAAAAAGGAAATCCTTCCTGAAAGAAATGAGCCTTAACTTCTTTCAACCAACTTTCCTGGAAATAACATTCTTTAACCATCATGATATAAAAGAAAAGGGACAAGGAAAAATTGTTTAAGGAAGTTAACCTCATTTTTGAATTTAGATAACCAAGTATAGAAGCACATGGCATTATAATAAGCCATAGCAATATGGTTTCAGGTAAATGAATTCCTTCCTGGATTAGGGTATATTTGAACAATACGTTTAAGCAATACAAGCTTGATTTAAACTTGAAATCTCAAACTAACTACAATGAAAAAAAAATAAACACTCACATTTTTGTTTCATAGTCCTTCCAAGCTTTATCAAATGGCTTTTTCAGATCCTGTAAACAGAGAGGCATAAATTAAACATGATTAATCATTAACTTCTGTGCAAGATAAACTTACTTAACCCTGGACTAGTCCTGAAAGGTGTGTTATTTTCTGCAATAAATTATGTGTGTAATTCCAGGAAAAATAAAAAATTTAAGAGTGTAGGTTTTTAATTAGACCAGTGGTGGCAATTTCTTCTTCTCCTTTAGAATACACTAAAGGGCACACAAAAACAGAGAGAATCGAATAAAATACCCAATACCCAGACGTAACAAATATTAACTCATGGTTTGTTTTGTTTCAACTATACCCTACCTCTGCTCTAGCATTATTCTGAAATTAAAACCAGAATTATTCTGTAAATATTTCAGTACATCTCTTTAAAAGAAAGGGACTCTGACTTTTTATATTAATATAAGAGTGGCCCCAACAGTAGGAATATAAAGCTATCCATATTCTCCAACTCTACTCTTTTGTCCAGAACTCTCCGATAAAGCCTGGCTCAAAAATTACTAAGTCACTAGAAATTCTATCCAATGGTTCCTACCTGTTTATGAGCTCATCTTTCAGATGTGAGAAACCATTTTTTCTTCTAATGTTTCAATTCTTCACTGATCCTATGATAAAGTCTAAGCTCCGCAATCTGGCATAGAAGGCCCTCCATGGACTGGCCCCTTCCACCTCTCAAGCTTCTTCTCCCAATACTGGCACCTCTTTTGACTAATTACTTAAGCAACACTAAAGCCTAATACATGGTGGTGCGTCCTGCTTCCAGGTATTTGCATGTTTTCCCCTTTGCCTAGAATTCCTTCTCCTCCTGGGTCTTCTGGCTAATTCAGTTGTTATAATCCCCAATGCCTCCCCTGACCCACCCCCTACCCCCAACACACACACAAAGGCACCATGAGTGGCGCTCCTCGGAGTCCTAACAGCTCACTGGGCACAAGTCGCCCAGAGCTCACTCTGGAAAGGGGATACTGAGGCCTCGGCAGAGGACCCTAAGTTCGACCAGGGTGGGCTTTCAGACACATCTGGTATGGTCCTGCCCTGAAATGATCACAGGAAGAACCAATAAAAGACCCTGAATTTCCTAAAAACTCAGGCATAACCTTTTCCCTTTCAGAGCACACATCTGTTTGTGCCAATGATATGCAAAAGCAACTTACTGCTCAGCACACTGAACACAAACACATTTCTATTCATGCTGTTACTCACCTATACACTTGTGAAACAATTCACAACTTAAGTGTTTGTAAGTAGCAAGGCACTTCTTAAAAAGAAATGAAGTTGGCTCATGCCTTTTCCACCTGGAAAACATACTCTTGCATGAAATCTTTTCTGGGGTAAACCAGTGACACACCAGCTACAAAACCAGTATTCTATGCACAGGTTCTCCTGTTCAACTGAGAAAACCCAAAATCTTTAGTTTCCAAAATAGCTGTTTCTTTCCCTTTACAACTTTCTCTCCTTACCAAGTTCATAGCACCAACAAAAAGACCTGAAAGGTGGTGCCAAGACTGCAAATCAAGGAAAACTGAGATAGCAAAAAGAAACCATGTCATCCCAATAAAAATGCAATGATGCAGGCTGCCTGCCCTGGAAGACCAATATTACTGACATTCAACATTATATAGAAACCCGTCATTTCATGATAATGAGTTTCAAATGTCCTACCCCTTTTACTCCTTTCAGGTCTCCCTTCAGCAAACTGTCCAGAGGGAAGGAGATTATGTTGTTCATATTCTGAATCTAAAAAACAAACAAACAAACAAAATGATTTCTTATCCAATTTCATTTTTAATCTAAAGTAAGAATAGCAAAGATGTTAGAACATTGGGCAATAATTAACTTGACCAGCACAAGCAGGATAGCCTTATTCATTCTCAGATACTTTGTAATGATTTTATCTTACAAAGGAATGCATAAGCAATGAAAAGTCCAGAGCCATATATTTTTCACAGAAATAACAATCTTCTGTTATCAAGCTATGAAGTTTGTGAAAAGACAATCATTACAATGAAGAAAATACATGTCAAAACCACCAATGACAAAACTACTTTAAAGTGACTGGAATAAAAGAAAACATCCACTTCCTACTTTAAATCACTGCTCCAACCAATGTGCTTGTGCTGTGCTTTGGTCTATTTCTGAGTCCACAGACTCCAAAAGACACCCTCCAGCTCTAGCTAATCTCCCTGGTACAGCTCCAAACAGTGGAAAAACAGAAGTAAAAGCAGATCTAAGGGCACTTCCACAGAATGTGACTATGTATGGGGGGAATGCTGAGTAAGAATGAGTGTGAATGAGTGTAACTGAGTATGTGTGTGTGTATGTGTAGGGGTGCTGCCAGAGAAAGAAGGTAAATGAGAAAAGGAGGGGTGAGCAAAGCCATCCCAGCTGTAATTCAAATGTGAGTAATCTAAATGATACAAAGACTTTACAGCACTGGCTCTCAGTGACCTGAACCCTACAAGATTCCCTCCCAATTAGATCATAAGTTTATAAGTCCCACTTTCTCATTTCCTGAGGCTCAGGCCACATCAAGTGACACTACTGCCAATGAGTAAGTACCACTGGGGCACCATATGGATCCCACGTTGCATTACCTACACCTGGATTGTAGGCCTATAAATCGAAAAAGACAAGAGTAAGGAGTTTGGAACTCAGGCATTCCTCTGACAATCAGCAAAGAAAAATGTATTTTTAGTATAATAACCTTGAAGAGGAAGAAAAAATGTAGGTGCAATTTTTAAGGCATCTTAAATAAGATGGGATCGATTTCCATATATTACTCAGTATATTGAATTTCAAAATGGAGAAAGAAATTTACTTGAAAAATATTGGTAAGATGTGTAGTAATGCCTAAGCAACAACCAATTCTGCCAGATAAGTGATTAATGAATGAGTATCAGTTTAGAAATGCCTTTCTTTGGTAACTTTTAATCTAGGCTTAGATAACAACATTTATCATGTACCTGGCATTCCTCCAAGGTACAATGTAATCAGCTATGACTTGCTAAGAATAGCCTGAAGAGTTAAAATTTTAAATACTGAAAAGCTCAGTTGCAGGCAATGTCTTATGGATGACTGGAAGGAAGGCTGACAAATAAGGGACCATGTTAATGAATAATCTATGACAGCAAACACACATGGGTTCCCATTTTAAAGCATAACGGGAATAAACAAGAGCAGAGGAAATGCAGATCTCTGCCACAACCCCTCATATCTAGTTCCACATTTCCAGCTGACAACTAACTGTGCCCAAACAAGCTCTGCCCATACCCACCATCTCCCTTCTCCAGTGCTTTCTATTCCTTGAAGTCATACCCAACTGTCTTCCCAGTCACCTGAGTCATCTTTGACTCTTCTCTCTGCTCTGCCACCACCCAGTCATGCTCCACCCTCTTCACCCAGCTGTCAAGTCCTGATTCTAACTTGCAGGATCATCTGCGAATATCCTCTTTTTGTCCTTCTTGCGGTTCTATTCTTCTCTTGGGCCCTCATTGTGCCTTTTCTGGATGAAGCCACTGCTTCTCCTGGCTCCTACTGCCCATCTCTGCCTGCTTTAGTCTTCACTCACAGTTCTGCCAGACTTAGATATAGCCCACCTATAGAAAAACTTTCAACAGACCTCCAATTCTCAATACTCAGCTTCTTATTCCTGCATTTGAGGAATTATAAGATTCACAATCCAATCTTATATGTCACTTTCCACTTTTCATCTTCATATCCAACCAAAGTAAACTCTTTGCTAAACTAAACTGCTTCCCTGATTCTATGCATTTGCTCAGTCTGTTCCATTTCAACTGAAATGTCTTTCCCAGATTCCCACTGTTCAGTTCACCAGGACTTACTCAAACGTCACAACCACTACTAAGCATCCTCAGTTTCCTTAATGGGAAGTATGGCCCCTCCTCAAGCTCCTCCAGTATTTTATTTTTCTTATCTCTCAAGGCACTTGACAGGTTCTAGCCTGCATTAGTCTTACTGACCTTAGATCGTAAGTTCTAAAGGGCAGCATCCAAGTGTACTTCACTTTTGCATTTCTCCACCACTCAGCACAAGGCATGACTCAGAGTACATGTCTGATAAATACTGCTTGAATAAATCAACACACTTAAACATTTTTATAAGCATCTAATACAAGAGATAGACTCTGGAAAGAGTACAGATACAACCTTAGTTTTATTAACTTCCATTAGCCAAACATAACACAGCAAATGCAGGTATAAATTCATTAATTCATTTATCATTTATTTACTGGATGCCTATTTTTTAGACAGCAATGAGCTGGCTACCAAAGGAAAAAAAAACATGATGCCTGCCACTACTAGGAAGAATACCTATGCATACACCAAGAGGTAAACAAAAAGCCTAAGACGTACTATATGCAGCTCATGTTATATACAGGTGCTAATGATCTTGCCATAAAAAGAAAGGATTACTTTGGTTTTAAGTGATCAGGAAAACTTCATGGAGGAAGAGGTAACTAATCTAGGCCTTGGCAGAAGGACAACTATTTCAATTACTGGACCTTGAGATACTGCTCATTAATCTATGCCATCACACAAATCTACCCATGATCAGTCTCCCTGGCACAGGTTAATTCAGTCCTTCACATTGTTGGAAAAGGGGTTTGTCCATCTTGGACAAGGAAAGTACAAGAAAAGAGAAGAGTCAGGCTGCACAGAACCCAATTATAAGTGAGTTAGGAGAAGGGGGGAAAACACCAATAAGGTGCTCACAAGTGTGTTGAGTTAAAAATGTATTTCTAGGGAGTGGGCCATGAAGGCTCAGTGACAGAGTTCTTGCCTGCCATGCCAGAGGCCCGGGTTCAATTTCCACTGCCTGCCCATGTGAACAAACAAACAAACAAAAAACATGAAAAAATGTATTTCTAGAAAGAATTCTATTAGGTTCCTCATGAGGGGGGTATTTAAGTGTGAGTGTCTGCCTGAGTGTATGAGAAAGGATGTTCTACAGCAGGGGGAAAAAAACACCAATCACAATGTGGTTTACACATCTATTTTAGGGTTGTTCGTTAGTTCATTCAAACAAGAACTTTGATAACAGCTATCAGGGTGAGAAGAAGTAAACTAAGATCTGGTACTCACAGTGAAATATTAAAGTGGAAAAGAGCGAAAATCTATGGATAGTCAAATACACTTGGTTGGTGTGCTTTCATCCTCCACTCATTTCAGAAAACATGTGCTGACTTCACCATGCTGGCCACAGGGGACAAAGCCCACAGTCTAGGGGTGAACGTGACCTTAAACAACCAATTACAGCTCTGACAAGTCCTACAAAGGGAGTGTACAGGCCCTAAAAGGAGAAGCAAATGAAGATGGAGAGGTGTACGGGGGTGAGCCAAAGGTAGTTTAGGTAGCACCTCAGTCTTAAAAGAGCTTAGGCTTTAATGGGGGAGATAAATCACGTATTTAAGTAAACTACCGAATGATGATACCATAAATTTCAGATAAGAGAAAATTCTTTAAACTGACATCAGGGAAAGCTTTATTGAGCAGGGGGTATCTGAGATAGACCTTCAAGAGCCTTGCAAGATGGGGATAGGGAGAAAATCCTCTGCAAAAGGAACAGCATGGACAGTGGGTAATGGCACAGAAGTAGGGACATACCAGCCACTTCAGCAGAGGCAGCAGATGATGACTGCTAAAAAGAGAAGATTTGATGTCAGATCAACCAAGGGAATTTTGGGCTTCATTCATAGTCCATTTGTCTTTTTGAAGTTTTTCAAATTATCTAAAGTAGAAAACTATTACTTTTCTCATCAGAAGATAATTTATTACAATAAAGACAAAGTAGATTAGTGGTTGCTTGAGACTGGGGGTAGGACTGGGGATTAACTGTAAAGGGTCAGGAAGGGGCTTACTGGGGATGAAAATGTTCTAAAACAGATTTTTGGTGATGCGTGCATCACTAGGTAGCTACCAAAAATCACTGGATTGTACACCTGAAATGGGCAAATATTATAATATATAAAATTTACCTCAATAAAGCTGTTTTTTAAAAGAAGCCATTACAAATATAAACAGAATCTTCGGTGTTGAATAGACTAATAAATCTTTCATTCTTCTGGACGTTGACTTCTGTTTGCCCTCTTCACCGGTAACACAAGACACCCAAGCGTTTTGACTCAGGACTGACCCTCACAGGAAATGACCACTCTTGTCTCTGCTGGGCCCAGAGGACAAACGCTGGAGCTTGGCAAGTGTGGAATGAGGCATGAGGGGTGGGCTCGGACTTCTCCGACTATGTGGGTTTGCATAGTTCAGGCCACCTCAGGCCCCAAGCTGAACGAACCATCCTCAAGTTATGGCCAAGAGAGGAAAACTGTAGCTAAAAAATTATTGCATATCCCTGGTACACAGGAAGCTCCAGCTCCAATTTTTAAGTAATGACATTTTTATGATCTATGGGAAGAATTATATTATCCCCAAGTAACTCAACCAAACACATTTCTAAGTACCAAGCAGGCACTGGGTGTTTTCTTAAGCTCTGACTTACTTTTAACATATACACTACATAAAATGGCTTTCTGAAATACCAAGCGTGACAGGAATACAGATTATTCCTCTTAGCCATTGCTATTAGGTACTGGACCTGCTCTTATCAACTGAAAAGAAGCAATCATTTAAAGCAAGAATCCTTCTGTGGCGGTTTTTTTTCTTTCTGTCTTTCCTTTTCCTGAGTTTACTTGGAGAAGCCTGACAAGATGAGCCGGTAAATAGGCAAAGGTCTGAAATTTCACTGGCAAAAACACAATGATTTGGTCACTGTGGCAGGCAGGAGAAAGCAGGCCAACATTACCAAGCACAAAACTGTTACGCTAATGCCACAGTAAATCAGCAGAGAGACAAGGAGCTGGAGACAGAAAGGAAGATAGACAGCCAAACAGCTATCTTCTCATATTGTTCTTCCTAATTACTTCTTTTTAGTCTTAAAATTACTTGACTCTAGTCCTCTCATTTCCAAACTTTAAAATCTTACACACACACCTCCTCGGCTCACAGGTGTACCATCTCACCCGCTCTTCTAGCTCTTGCCATGGGCCACCTTCAATAGCTGAACCAGCCAAAGCTCCCAAAGGGTCCCACTGCACAGCTGGCCCCTGGGAAACTGTGGGCTGCCCTCTCTTTGATTCAAGCAGTGAGTAAAGCTGCTCTGTCAAATGATTCTCCCCAAGGGGATCTGTCCAGAAGCCTGAACCTAGATAGGATGATCCCATCATAGCTCTGGGAAGGCAGACTCAAGACAGAAAGTGTCATCGGACACAACCTTCCCAGCCTTAAGTGGGTCCAACTCTCTTTGGAGATAACCTTTCCTTTAAAAGACCAATTTTTCACAAATAAAATGTGGCCAAAGAATCTCTCCTGAAACTTCTCTGTGTCATGTAGGTTATTTTTATATGTTCAACTTACAAGAATCTTAAAAGGGTGTGATATGTGGAGGTTTTTTTTTTCCCATTAAGCAAATGCTGATCTATCGCCATGTTAAACAGAAAACACCAAGGCTTCAAAGAAAGGCAAACCACGTGTTCACCTTCAGCAGAGTACTTCCTCATCATAGGGTAGAAAGTTTATAAAAAGACTTAGCACCCAATTAGTCAATTAAAGATGATCTTAGCAGAGGTTTCAGCATAAGCAAGGATACGTAGTATGAAACAGTCATTACCTGCTGGAATGTTCTAGTAAACGGTAAGGCTTTAGATCTATGCTGCTCAATATGATAGGAAACTGTTTCCTAGGGAAGAGGGGACATTCTTATCTGTGTAAATGGGCGAATTCCTAAAGAGGGCCACAGGCGCGTGCCTAAGAAAAGGCTTAAGGAACAGATGCCTCAGAGTCTAAAATCTAGTGATAACATATTAATATGAAATGACCAGATTTCAACAAAAGATTACAATATATACAAAGAAACAGCAAACAATGACTCAGGCAATTAAACAGGCATTAAAAACCAGAGGACCAGACCAGGGACATAGCGGACAAAAATGCTAAAAAAAAAAAAAAAAAGTGAAATGTGCTCAAAGAGCCAAAAGAACACATGGGAAAAAATTAAGAGAAATCAGGAAAATAATACATGAACAAAAAAGAATAATAATAGAGGGAAGGAAATTATAAGAGGGAAGCAAACAGAGCTGAAGACCACAAGTGCAATTCCTTTGAGGGATTCAGAAGAACACTGGAGCTGGCAGAAGAGAGAATCAGTGAACTTGAAGATGAGACTACTGAAATCACCTAGTCTCAAGAGCAGAAAAGTGAACAGAGTGAACAAAGCCAGAAGAATGTGTGGGATTCCAACACCATCAAGCACACCAATGTACACACTGCAGAAGCCCAGAAGGGAAAGAGAGAAGCAGAGAGAATTTTCAAAGAAAACATGGCTGAAAACTTCCCAAATTTAACAAAAGACATAAATATACACATCCTGAACTCCAGACAGGATAAATCTAAGCAGATGCACACCGTAAGACATTATAGTCAAATCATCAAATGCCAAAGAGAAAGAGAGAATTCTGAAAGCCTCAGGAGAGAAGCAACATGTCACATACAATGGAGCCTCAATAAGATTAAATGCTGATTTCCTAATGGAAACCATGGAGGTAAGAAGGCAGTAAGATGACAAATTTAAAGTGTTAAAGGCAAAATATTGCCAACCAAGAATTCTATATTTGATAAAACTAATTTTCAAAAATAAGGGAAAGATTAAGATATTCCCACATAAACAAAAGTTGAAATAGTCTGTCATCATTAGACTGGTCCTACAAAAATGCCAAAGACAGTTCTGCAGGTTGAAAGGAAGGGACACTAGACTAAAGATGAAGGTTACCAGAAGAAATAAAGTCTTGGGCGAGGGTAACGGCATGGGTAAAAATTAGTGCTAGTACTGCTGTATTTTTGTTTTGTCACTCCACTTTTTACTTCATACAGGATCTGAAAGGCAAATGTATAAAATTTAGTAAGAAATCAGTGGTTTTGATTTCTAAATGTATAAACATGCAATTTGTGACATTAAGAACTACATTAAAGGTGGGGAAGGAGAGATAGGAACAAAGTTTGTGTATACTACTAAAGATAACCTGGTATCTAAGCAAATTAGAGTGTTACAGATTTAGGACGTTAAATCAAGCCCTACGGTATCTACAAGGAAAATATCAGAGAATATGTAAGCTCATAAAGACAGAAATTACAGTACAGGTTGCCAGGGGTAGGGGAACAAGGAGGTATTGCATAACGGGTGTAGGGTTTCTGTTTGGGGAGATGGGAAAGTCTTAGTAATGGAAGGTGGTGAGGGTACCATAAGAGCAGAAAAACAATAATCCTACTAAATGGTGTGCCTGCAAGTGATTGAGATGGGAAAGCTTATCACATATATATATGTTCCCACAATTTAAAAGGATGAGCAACTGAAGAGACAATGGCAATCAAATGTAATAAGTGATCCTGGGCAGGATCTAACAATGTTAGAGAAAAGGCTCAAAAAGACATTTTGCAGACATGAAAAAAAAAAAGGAATATAGACTTAAGTTTTATATCAATGTAAAATTTCTTAAATTTGATAACTTCACTTAAGGTGGTTACATAAGTGAATATTCTTGTTCTTAGGAAATGTACATGGCAGTATTAAAGTGTTCAAGAAGCATAATGTATACACTTCACTCAACTGTTCAGAAAATGGGTTGACAAGTAAGTGGACAGACATAGGAAGATGGACAGATAGACTGACGAACAGACAGAATGATGAGGCAAACGTAGCAAAATATTAAACTCGGTGGATCTGTGTATCTAGGAAGATAAGGGTACGTCCTCTGTATGGGATTTGTATTATCATTCTTTTTTAACTGTCTTATAAATTTGAAAGTATTTCAAAACAAAAAGATTTTTTTTTAAAGTCTTTTATCATTATGGGGGCTGATGGCTTCCATCTGACACAAGGATCAGATCAGGATAAATTGTGAGGCTGAATAATTGCTTCCATCTGAAATACAGCCTACATCAAAATTTCCCGCTATTCCTCTGTTACAAAAGCAGTATGTATGAAGAAACTGTGAAAAGGAAACCATCTAGTCACTTTCATTTTTGGCATAAATAAAGAGACTTCTTCCCCTGGGCTATGGACAGAACTGCCTTAAAGTCTACTAAACATACATGTGTACACACCCACAGGCTTGCTTACACAATCTTACAAAGAAAGCCCTCAAACAGATACTCCCAGGACTGTTTTTTTGGCAGCAGAGCTGCTCTGATAGTTTGTTTAATTAGAAAGGAAAGGGGGGACAAGCCCATACCAATGTTGAGTGTTTAACACAAACTGAAAGAGCAAAACCCACAAGCTGCCAAAAACACATTGGCAACTTTCACATCAGAGAGAGGAAGGGAAAGCTGACCTGGTTTCTGCTTTTAACGTTGCTTCTCTGGACAGATACACTGCTTTGATTTTTTCAGGTTCTAAGTGGAGGAAAAATAATGACCCTTTATTCCCTTCTTCCCCTGGGGAAAACAATGATGAAATTATACACTTTAGCCTTTCTCCAAACATGCTGAAAATTCGTTACGGTTTATTCTGGGAGGCAAAGGTGGCAGGACAGAAAAATGCAGGAAAGCCCACAGCCCACAACTTTTTCTATAATGTTTAGTTGAGCCATCAACCACAAATGAAAGCGTTTTTTTCTAATTTTATTACCTTCATGAATCCAAGGTTAGAAAATATCTATTCTGACCTCAGCTAGACCTTGGACACCTTAATTCTGCCCAAGGTGAAAATCAGAAACTACCCTCTAAGGCAGGAGTTCTCCAACTATGGTCTCTGATAAGCAGGATCAGCATTGCTGGAGAATTGGTTAGAAATGCAAATTATTGTGCTCTACCCCAGAACTATGAAATGAGAAACTTGAGGAGTGAAGCCCAAACTGTGAGCTAACAAACAGTCCAGGTGATTCTTATGCACTAAAGTTTGAGAACCATGATTTGTAGGTATGGAGGGAGAGCCATGAGTTTGTATTTCTGTAAGTTTCAGGTACTGCCGGGGTGGAGCCACACTTTGAGAACCACTGCTCTAGAACAATGCTTTTCCAACCTTAACATGCCTTCTCATCGCTTGGGGCTCTTATTAAGATGAAGATTCTGGTTCAGTAGGTCTAGAAGGAGGAGGACCTGAGGATCTGTAGCTTAAGGAGCTCCCGGGTGACTCCAATGATGTCACTTCCAGGACACTCTGAGTAAAAGATTAGAGTTCCTGGAGCTGTAAAGCACTTGGTAAGAACAATCTGCAATATGAAAGTATTAATGTTCTGTGCCAATTGTTAAATTTTAAGGAATGATTATTATGCTGTCTAAAATTTCCAAGGAAAGGGGAATTTGCATGAAGAAGCCGGAACGTTGAATCTCTCTACATAGATGTGCTGAGAGTTGAGAACTCTCAAACAGGCAGGGGATTTACTCTTCACTGAGCACATCACCAACAAGAGGAGACAAATGGAAAAAAGGAGCCTTCAAAGCTCACCAGCCCTGTCTTCTTCCTTATCATCCAGCGAGCAGCTCCTTCAACTGGGGCCTAAAAATAGGCTCAAGTAGGTCTTATTTTCAAACCCTTCTCCTTTAGCTTTCTGCTTCCTATCAAACTTCCTCCCAGAATAGTGAACACCTGTTGTCTCTCCTTCACCTGATGTCTCTCCTCATGCTACAACAACCTGTCTTCTGTCTTTATAGAAACAGTCAGCAAGGAAGTCACCATGGCCTCTAATCACAAAGCCACCAGCCACCCATCAGAGCATCTCTTCCTACACCTCTGTTCTGCCAGGATGCAGGTGACCCCTCTTCCATTCATTCATATCCTCTATTCAAGCCTTTTTACGTATCATGTTAGGTTTGGCAAAAAAGGTTTTAAGAAGGCTGAAGTCCTCTATTTACATTGCGGCAGCTCTTTTCACATCCAGCATTTGAGAAAATGCATGACAAAACAAAAACAAAAAATATGTTTTGAACTCAATACCTTCAAGTGAATATCTTATAACAGCATCTCCTATATACATTTGAGAAGTTGTTAAAGATAGAGGCAAGACATTTGTCTATAAACATTACAATCACGCTGTGTGCATTTGCATTTGAGGTTACCTTGTGATGGCCTACAGGATGCCCTGGCTCACCTCCGCCCTCGAAAACCAAACCTCCACGGTCCTGGAGCTGAATCACTGCTTTCCTGCCTGCCAAGGTCTCACAACTCGGGGCTCTGTGGAACTTTATTCAGTAACCATCACAGTATACATTGCATTACAATTAAAAAATGTTTCTCTCTCTCCCAGACAGTAAGTTGTTAGAGCTTATTGCCTTATTATTATTTTTAAACAAGCACTCTCCCTATTTCTGACTCCTTCTATCCTCAGGTTAACTCTGCTCTATTTTCTATCTCTAAGAATTTGCTATTTCTAGTTGTCTCTTATAAGTGATATAATACATACTTGTCCTTATGTGCCCTGCTAATTTCACAAAACATAATGTTTTCAAGGTTCTTCCCTACTGCAGCGTTTATCACAACTTCATTCTCTACAGTGAAATAATACTCAAGTGTGGGCATGTACCCCATCTTATTTATCCATTCATCTGGATAAATGGGTACCTGGGATGTTTCTACCTTTTGGCTATTATGAATAATGCTGCTATTCACATTGGTGTATAAGAAATCTGTTTGAGACATACTTTTTTCTTTGTCTTCAGATATATAACCCAGGAGTAGAATTGCTAGGTGGTATAATAATTATATATATAACTTTTTGAGGAACTGCCATATTGTTTTCTACAGTGGCTGCACCATTTTACACTTCCACTAACAATAGACGAGGGCTCAAATTACTCCACATCTTCTCTAACACTTATTTTCCAATTTTTGTTTAAATAATAGCCATCCTTCTGGGTGTGAACTGGTATATGATTATGGTTTTGATTTGCATTTCCCTAATGGCTAATTATGTTGAATGTCTTCATATGCTTCTTGGCTGTGTGTGTTTCTTCTTTAGAGAAATGTCTGTTCTATTCAAGTCCTTTGCCAATTTTTAAAATGGGTTGCTTTTTTTGTTGGGTTGTGAGTTCCTTACATATTTTGGAAACTAAAACCTCATGTGCTTTATGACTTATTTCACCCCGTTTGTAAATTGTCTTCTTACTTTCTTGATAATTTCCCGTGTTGCACAAAAGCTTTTAACTTTGATGAAATAAATTTATCTATTGTTTCCTTTGTTGCTCATGCTTTTGGTGTCATATCTAAGAATCCACTGCTGAATTAAAGGTCATAAAGATCTGCCCCTATATTATCTTCTAATTGTTTTATAATTTTATTTCTTCAATTTTGGTCCTTGATTCATTTTAAGATGATTTTTGTATCTGGTGTGTGGTAACGGTCTAAGTCCATTCTTTTCCTTTGGGACACCCACTTTTTCCAGCACCATTTGTTTGACTATTTTTTCCACATTGAACGTACTTAGTACCTTTGTCAAAAATCAACTGGTCAGGAGACTTCCGGAGAAGATGGCGGCTTAGTAAGACGCGCGGGTCTTAGTTCCTCCTCCAGAAGAGCTACTAGGGGAGTAGAAACGATACAGAACAGCACCCGGGGCCACGACAGAGATCAAGAAGACAGCGTACCCCATTCTGGAACGGCTGACTGGCTGGGAGAACCCGCTCTGGTGAGATCGCCGAGGGGCGCGGGCTTCCCCGGGCCGGGGAGGCAGGCGGCCGGAGTCCCTCCCTCCCTCCTTCCCGGGCCAGCTGGGAGAATTGGACAGGCGGTTCCCTCAAGCCATGGCGGATGGCACCCCCCCACACGCGCAGCCCCCCGGAACAGCTGGGAGAATTGGATTGGAGATCCCCAGGCTGCGGAGAACGGTGACCGGGGTCCCTTACAAACACGTGGCTTCCCGGTCTGGCTGGGAACGGTGCACTCCCCCGGGCCGCGGCGGCTGGTGCCCTCCCGCCACACTTGGCGCCCCGGGCCAGCTAGGAGATTCGGACGGGCGCTCTCCAGGGCTGCGGTAGCCGGCGACCCTCCCCGCGTTCGGATCCCGGGGCCGGCTCAGAGATTCGGATTGGCACTCTTCCAAGCCGCGTTGGCTGGCGAACCTCCCCCACGGCGAGAGTTTTCCAAAGTTAAAGGACCCATAGCACCTTTTACTGGTGGGACCCGCAAGACAAACGAGTGCCACGAGCGCCACCTACTGGGCAGGATAAAAAGAACAGAACCCATTTTTCACAGAACAATCTTTCAACCTGTGGGGTCCAACACCCAGGGAAATCTGACTAAATGCCCAGACGCTAGCAGAAGATAACGGATCACGCTCAGAAAATTGAAAATATGGCCCAGTCAAAGGAACAAACCAATAGTTCAAATGAGATACAGGAGCTGAGACAACTAAAGCTGAATATACGAACAGAAATAGAAAACCTCTTCAAAAACCAAATCGATAAATTCAGGGAGGACATGAAGAAGACATGGACTGAACAAAAAGAAGAAATAGAAAAACTGAAAAAACAAATCACAGAACTTGTGGAAGCGAAGGACAAAGTAGAAAAGATGAAAAAACAATGGATACCTACAATGATAGATTTAAAGAGACAGAAGATAGAATTAGTGATTTGGAGGATGGAACATCTGAATTCCAAAAAGAAACAGAAACTATAGGGAAAAGAATGGAAAAATTTGAACAGGGGATCAGGGAACTGAAGGACAATATGAAGCGCACAAATATACGTGTTGTGGGTGTTTCAGAAGGAGAAGAGAAGGGAAAAGGAGGAGAAAAACTAGTAGAAGAAATTATCACTGAAAATTTCCCAAATCTTATGAAAGACCTAAAATTACAGATCCAAGAAGTGCAGCGCACCCCAAAGAGAACAGACCCAAATAGGCGTTCTCCAAGACACTTACTAGTTAGAATGTCAGAGGTCAAAGAGAAAGAGAGGATCTTGAAAGCAGCAAGAGAAAAACAATCCATCACATACAAGGGAAACCCAATAAGGTTATGTGTAGATTTTTCAGCAGAAACCATGGAAGCTAGAAGACAGTGGGATGATATATTTAAGTTACTAAAAGAAAAAAACTGCCAACCAAGACATCTATATCCAGCAAAATTGTCCTTCAAAAATGAGGGAGAAATTAAAACATTCTCAGACAAAAAGTCACTGAGAGAATTTGTGACCAAGAGACCAGCTCTGCAAGAAATACTAAAGGGGGCACTAGAGTCAGATACAAAAAGACAGAAGAGAGAGACATGGAGAAGAGTGCAGAAAGAAGGAAAATCAGATATGATGTACATAATACAAAAGACAAAATGGTAGAGGAAAATATTATCCAAACAGTAATAACACTAAATGTTAATGGACTGAATTTCCCGATCAAAAGACATAAACTGGCAGAATGGATTAAAAAACAGGATCCGACTTCCGGAGAAGATGGCGGCTTAGTAAGACGCGCGGGTCTTAGTTCCTCCTCCAGAGAAGCAACTAAAGAAACAGAAACAATACAAAACAGCTCCCGGAGCCACGACAGAGACCAAAAAGACAGCGTACCCCATTCTGGAACAGCTGAATGGGCAGGGAGAATCCACTGCGGTGAGATACCCAAGGAGTGCGCGTTTTCCCGGCCGGGGCGGCTGGCGACTGGGGTCCCCTCCACGCACGTGGCTCCCTGGTCTGACTGGGAACGTTGGATAGCGGGGCCCTCCCGCCACGCTTGGCGTCTCGGGCCAGCTGGGCAATTTGGACCGGCACTCCCCCAAGCCGCTGCGGCCGGCGACCCCCCCCTCCACGCGCGGTTTCCCGGACCGACTGCAAGATTCGGATTGGCAAATTAAAGGAGACACTGCATCTTTTACTGGAGGGCCCCGCAGACAGACGAGCACCACGAGTGCCACCTACTGGGCAAGAAAAGAAAAACAGAGCCCAGAGATTTCACAGGAAAACCTTTCAACCAGCTGGGTCCCACACCCAGGGAAATCTGATCAAATGCCCAGACACCAGCAGAAAATAATAGATGACGCTCGGAAAATTGAAGATATGGCCCAGTCAAAGGAACAAACCAATAGTTCAAATGAGATACAGGAGCTGAGACAACTAATGCTGAATATACGAACAGAAATGGAAAAACTCTTCAAAAACCAAATCAATAAATTGAGGGAGGACATGAAGAAGACATGGGCTGAACAAAAAGAAGAAATAGAAAATCTGAAAAAACAAATCACAGAACTTATGGGAGTGAAGGACAAAGAAGAAAAAATGGAAAAAACAATGGATACCTACAATGGTAGATCTAAAGAGACAGAAGCTACAATTAGTGAACTGGAGGATGGAACATCTGAATTCCAAAAAGAAACAGAAACTATAGGGAAAAGAATGGAAAAACTTGAGCAGGGGATCAGGGAACTGAATGACAATATGAAGCGCACAAACATACGTGTTGTGGGTGTCCCAGAAGGAGAAGAGAAGGGAAAAGGAGGAGAAAAACTAATGGAAGAAATTATTACTGAAAATTTCCCAACTCTTATGAAAGACCTAAATTTGCAGATCCAAGAAGTGCAGCGCACCCCAAAGAGAACAGACCCAAATAGGCGTTCTCCAAGACACTTACTAGTTAGAATGTCAGAGATCAAAGAGAAAGAGAGGATCTTGAAAGCAGCAAGAGAAAAACAATCTGTCACATACAAGGGAAACCCAATAAGACTATGTGTAGATTTCTCAGCAGAAACCATGGAAGCTAGAAGACAGTGGGATGATATATTTAAATTACTAAAAGAGAAAAACTGCCAACCAAGACTCCTATATCCAGCAAAATTGTGCTTCAAAAATGAAGGAGAAATTAAAACATTTATAGACAAAAAGTCACTGAGAGAATTTGTGACCAAGAGACCAGCTCTGCAAGAAATACTAAAGGGAGCACTAGAGTCAGATACGAAAAGAAGGAAGAGAGAGGTATGGAGTAAAGTGTAGAAAGAAGGAAAATCAGATATGATATATATAATACAAAAGCCAAAACGGTAGAGGAAAATATTATCCAAACAGTAATAACACTAAAAGTTAATGGACTGAATTTCCCAATCAAAAGACATAGACTGGCAGAATGGATTACGACCCAGCAATACCACTGCTAGGTATCTACTCAAAGGATTTAAGGGCAAAGACACAGACGGACATTTGCACACCAGTGTTTATAGCAGCATTATCTACAATTGCAAAGAGATGGAAACAGCCAAAATGTCCATCAACAGACGAGTGGCTAAACAAACTGTGGCGTATACCTACGATGGAATATTATGCAGCTTTAAGACAGACTAAACTTATGAAGCATGTAATAACATGGATGGACCTAGAGAACATTATGCTGAGTGAGTCTAGCCAAAAACTAAAGGACAAATACTGTATGGTCCCACTGATGTGAACCGACATTTGAGAATCAACTTGGAATATATCATTGGTAACAGAGACCAGCAGGAGTTAGAAACAGGGTAAGATAATGGGTAATTGGAGTTGATGGGATACAGACTGTGCAATAGGACTAGATACAAAAACTCAAAAATGGACAGCACAATAATACCTAAGTGTAACGTAACTATGTTGGAACACTGAATGAAGCTGCACCTGAAATATAGTTTTTTGTTTGTTTGTTTGTTTGTTTGTATTTTTTGTTTTTGTTTTTTTCTTTTTCCTTTTTATATATATATATTTATTATTAGTATTATTATTTTAATTCTCTTCTCTATATTAACATTCTATATCTTTTTCTGCTGTTTTGTTAGTTTTGTTAGTTCTTTTCCTAAATCGATGCAAATGTACTAAGAAATGATGATCATACATCTATGTGATGATACTAAGAATTACTGAGTGCATGTGTAGAATGGAATGATTTCTAAATGTTGTGTTAATTTCTTTTCTTTTTTTTGATTAATTAAAAAAATTAAAAAAAAAAAATAAAAAAAAATAAATAAAAAACAGGATCCTTCTATATGCTGTCTACAGGAAACACATCTTAGACCCAAAGATAAACATAGGTTGAAAGTGAGAGGTTGGGAAAAGATATTTCATGCAAATAACAACCAGAAAAGAGCAGGAGTAGCTATACTAATATCCAACAAATTAGACTTCAAATGTAAAACAGTTAAAAGAGACAAAGAAGGACACTATCTACTAATAAAAGGAACAATTAAACAAGAAGACATAACAATCATAAATATTTATGCACCAAACCGGAATGCCCCTAAATACGTGAGGAATACACTGCAAACACTGAAAAGGGAAATAGACACATATACCATAATAGTTGGAGACTTTAATTCACCACTCTCATCAATGGACAGAACATCTAGACAGAGGATCAATAAAGAAATAAAGAATCTGAATATTACTATAAAGGAGCTAGACTTAACAGACATTTATAGGACATTACATCCCACAACAGCAGGATACACCTTTTTCTCAAGTGCTCATGGATCATTCTCAAAGAGAGACCATATGCTGGGTCACAAAGCAAGTCTTAACAAATTTAAAAAGATTGAAATCATACACAACACTTTCTCAGATCATAAAGGAATGAAGTTGGAAATCAATAATAGGCGGAGTGCCAGAAAATTCCCAAATACGTTGAGGCTCAACAACACACTCTTAAACAACGAGTGGGTCAAAGAAGAAATTGCAAGAGAAATTAGTAAATACCTCGAGAAGAATGAAAACGAAAACACAACATATCAAAACTTATGGGATGCAGCAAAGGCAGTGCTAAGAGGGAAATTTATTGCCCTAAACGCCTATATCAGAAAAGAAGAAAAGGCAAAAATGCAGGAATTAACTGTCCACTTGGAAGAACTGGAGAAAGAACAGCAAACTAATTCCAAAGCAAGCAAAAGGAAAGAAATAACAAAGATTAGAGCAGAAATAAATGAAATTGAAAACATGAAAACAATAGAGAAAATCAATAAGGCCAGAAGTTGGTTCTATGAGAAAATCAATAAGATTGATGGGCCCTTAGCAAGATTGACAAAAAGAAGAGAGAGGATGCAAATAAACAAGATCAGAAATGGAAGAGGAGTCATAACTACTGACCTCACAAAAATAAAGGAGGTAAAAACAGGATACTATGAACAGCTTTACGCTAATAAATACAGCAATTTAGATGAAATGGATGGGTTCCTGGAAAGACATGAACAACCAATTTTGACTCAAGAAGAAATAGATGACCTCAACAAACCAATCACAAGTAAAGAAATTGAATAGTCATTCAAAGCTTCCTAAAAAGAAAAGTCCAGGACCAGACGGCTTCACATCTGAATTCTATCAAACATTCCAGAAAGAATTAGTACCAACTCTCCTCGAACTCTTCAAAAAAATCGAAGTGGAGGGAAAACTACCTAATTCATTCTATGAAGCCCTCATACCAAAACCAGGCAAAGATATTACAAAAAAAGAAAACTACAGACCAATCTCTCTAATGAATATAGATGCAAAAATCCTCAATAAAATTCTAGCAAATCGTATCCAACAACACATTAAAAGAATTATACATCATGACCAAGTAGGATTCATCCCAGGTATGCAAGGATGGTTCAACATAAGAAAATCAATTAATGTAATACACCACATCAACAAATCAAAGCAGAAAAATCACATGATCATCTCAATTGATGCAGAGAAGGCATTTGACAAGATTCAACATCCTTTCCTGTTGAAAACACTTCAAAAGATAGGAATACAAGGGAACTTTCTTAAAATGATAGAGGGAATATATGAAAAACCCACAGCTAATATCATCCCCAATGGGGAAAAATTGAAAACTTTTCCCCTAAGATCAGGAACAAGACAAGGATGTCCATTATCACCACTATTATTCAACATTGTGTTGGAGGTTCTAGCCAGAGGAATTAGACAAGAAAAAGAAATACAAGGCATCAAAATTGGAAAGGAAGAAGTAAAACTATCACTGTTTGCAGACGATATGATACTACACGTCGAAAACCGGGAAAAATCCACCACAAAACTACTAGAGCTAATAAATGAGTACAGCAAAGTAGCAGGTTACAAGATCAACATTCAAAAACCTGTAGCATTTCTATACACTAGTAATGAACAAGCTGAGGGGGAAATCAAGAAACGAATCCCATTTACAACTGCAACTAAAAGAATAAAATACCTAAGAATAAATTTAACTAAAGAGACAAAAAACCTATATAAAGAAAACTACAAAAAACTGCTAAAAGAAATCACAGAAGACCTAAATAGTTGGAAGGGCATACCGTGTTCATGGATTGGAAGACTAAATATAGTTAAGATGTCAATCCTACCTAAATTGTTTTACAGATTCAATGCAATACCAATCAAAATCCCAACAACTTATTTTTCAGAAATAGAAAAGCCAATAAGCAAATTTATCTGGACGGGCAGGGTGCCCCGAATTGCTAAAAACATCTTGAGGAAAAAAAATGAAGCTGGAGGTCTCATGCTGCCTGACTTTAAGGCATATTATAAAGCCACAGTGGTCAAAACAGCATGGTATTGGCATAAAGATAGATACATCAACCAATGGAATCGAATAGAGTGCTCAGATATAGACCCTCTCATCTACGGACATTTGATCTTTGATAAGGCAGTCAAGCCAACTCACCTGGGACAGAACAGTCTCTTCAATAAATGGTGCCTAGAGAACTGGATATCCATATACAAAAGAATGAAAGAAGAACCGTATCTCACACCCTATACAAGAATTAACTCAAAATGGATCAAAGATTTAAACGTTAGGTCTAAGACCATAAAACAGTTAGAGGAAAATGTAGGGAGATATCTTACGAAACTTACAATTGGAGGCGGTTTTATGGACCTTACACCTAAAGCAAGAGCACTGAAGAAGGAAATAAATAAATGGGAGCTCCTCAAAATTAAACACTTCTGTGCATCAAAGAACTTCATCAAGAAAGTAGAAAGACAGCCTACACAATGGGAGACAATATTTGGAAATGACATATCAGATAAAGGTCTAGTATCCAGAATTTATAAAGAGATTGTTCAACTCAACAACAAAAAGACAGCCAACCCAATTACAATGGGAAAAAGACTTGAACAGACACCTACCAGAAGAGGAAATACAAATGCCCAAAAGGCACATGAAGAGATGCTCAATGTCCCTGGCCATTAGAGAAATGCAAATCAAAACCACAATGAGATATCATCTCACACCCACCAGAATGGCCATTATCAACAAAACAGAAAATCACAAGTGCTGGAGAGGATGCAGAGAAAGAGGCACACTTATCCACTGTTGGTGGGAATGTCAAATGGTGCAACCACTGTGGAAGGCAGTTTGGCGGTTCCTCAAAAAGCTGAATATAGAATTGCATACGACCCAGCAATACCATTGCTAGGTATCTACTCAAAGGACTTAAGGGCAAAGACACAAACGGACATTTGCACACCAATGTTTACAGCAGCTTTATTTACAATTGCCAAGAGATGGAAACAGCCAAAATGTCCATCAACAGATGAGTGGCTAAACAAACTCTGGTATATACATACGATGGAATATTATGCAGCTTTAAGACAGAATAAACTTATGAAGCATGTAATAACATGGATGGACTTAGAGAACATTATGCTGAGTGAGTCTAGCCAAAAACTAAAGGACAAATACTGTATGGTCCCACTGATGTGAACCGATATTCGAGAATAAACTTGGAATATGTCATTGGTAACAGAGTCCAGCAGGAGTTAGAAACAGGGTAAGATAATGGGTAATTGTAGATGAAGGGATACAGACTGTGCAACAGGACTAGATACAAAAACTCAAAAATGGACAGCACAATAATACCTAATTGTAAAGTAATCATGTTAAAACACTGAATGAAGCTGCATGTGAGCTATAGGTTTTTTTTGTCTGCCTGTTTGTTTGTCTTTTTTTTCTTTTTCCTTTTCTTTTTTTTTTACTATTATTTTTTTCTCTATATTAACACTCTATATCTTTTTCTGTTGTTTTGCTAGTTCTTTTCCTAAATCGTTGCAAATGTACTAAGAAATGATGATCATGCATCTATGTGACGATGTTAAGAATTACTGATTGCATATGTAGAATGGAATGATTTCTAAAGGTTGTGTTAATTTCTTTTTTTTCTTTAATTAATTAAAAAAAATCAACTGGTCAGAGAAGTGTGGGTCTATTTGTGGACTTTCAATTCTGCCTCATTGGTCTATTTGTATATCTTCATGCCAGTACCACACTGCTTTGATTACCTTAACTTTGAAGTATAACTTGAAATCAGAAGTGTTGAGTCCTCCACCTTTATTCTTCCTTTTCAAAACTGTTTTGGATATCTGGGTCCCTTGCATCTCCACTTGAATTTGAAGATTGGTTTCTCCATTTTTGAAAAAAAGGGCATTGGAACTGTGATAGGGATGCAATGAATCTGTGTACCATTTTGGGTAATACTGATGTCTTAACAATTTTAACTCTTCCAATCCATGAATGTGAATTGTCTTTCCATTTATTTTGATTCTTAATTTCTTTCAGCAGTGTTTTCCAGTTTTCACTGTATACACCTTCTGTATCTTAGTTAAATTTATTCTTAGACATTTTATTTTTATTGTAATTTTTTATTAATTTCCTCATTGGATTGTTCATTGCTAAGTGTATAGGACAACAATTGACTTTCATGTGTTGGTCTTGTACCCTGCCACTTTGCTGAACTCATTTATTAGTTCTAATAGTTTTCTTGTGGTTTCCTGTTGGCTTTTATATATAAGATAGGGTGATTTGCAAATAGAAATAGTTTTAGTTCTTCCTTTCTAATATGAGTACTCTTTATTTTTCTTGTCTAGTTGCTCTGGCTAGAACTTCTCATGCAATATCGAATAGAAGCGATGAAAGTGGGCATCCTTGTCTTATTCCTGATCTAAGGGGGTAAAACCTTAAATGTTTCACTATTGAGTATGATGTTAGCTGTGGGTTTTTCATAAATGGTGTTTATCATTATGAGAAAGTTTCCTTCTCTCCCTACTTTTCTGGGTGTTTTTCTCTAGAAAGGGTGCTCAATTTTATTGAATACCTTTTCTGCATCTACCGAGATAACCATGTGGTTTTCATTTTTCATTCTACTTTTGTAGTGTATTGCAATGATTGATTTTTGCTGGCTGAATCACCCATACATTCCTGGGATAAATCCCTCTTGACCATAGCAATGACCTTTTAAAATGCTGTTGGATTCGATTTGCTAGTATTTTGTTAAGGATTCTTGCATCTATATTCATAAGCTTATTGCCTCTTACAGTCCCCAGTGCAGCACAGGAACTAGCAAGCATTTTGTTACTTTTCTCTTTGAGCTTTCTTTCCTGCGGCCCAGGCCTTGCTTGTTCCTATCCTGTCCTCTCCCGCTCAAACTTTTTCCACTTTCTCCGATCTCTAAAAGTCAAAATATCATGGCAGTTACAATGAGGTAGTATTGCTTTTCCAATAAAAAAAAAAAAAGAAATAAAAAATAAATAATATTAAAGTATATTTTAAACATATTGGTTGTGCTATAAAGCACAGATCTCTTGACATTAGTCTTATGGTTCTCAGTTGTTTTGATAAACTAAAAGTGTGCTTTCCATTTTGGTTAGGATTTATAAGTACAAGAGATAACGTACAGTGCTAAAGTCTCACAAGACTTAAACACAGTATTATCAACTGTAAATTAGGCCATGCTAAAAAAATATAAGTGGTAATGGTTTCTAGGTGACCAAAGTAACTGGTCACCCATGTACTCTATTTCACTAGAGAAATCTTTGCTCTCAAGTCCTCTTCACTCAAGCTTATTGACTTTTAATTTGTATACAGTCTGAAAAGTCGTCCTATTTTCTAGCTCTTATCACAGTGGAAAAAGAAATTTTAGAAGCAAGAACCTGGTAGCAGCTCAAAAAAAAAAACAAATAGCAGGGAAAAGACAGTCAGAACATGAAAAGGCAGATGTTGGAAATGGAAAGTCAAATAGGCTGGAGCCAGTATGAGGGCAGACACTCCCATATACCACAAACAACCTGCTGAGAGTTTCTCTAAATCTCAACAACAGTTCAATCATTTATGCCCAAATCAATGACTTAAGTCTTCCCCTTCCTCCCAATGAGGAAATTACAATCAATGTCCCCGTTTAGTAAGAAAGATTATTAGATATTTAAAATGTAAGATATTTTTAATAAAAAAGCTTAGAAGAAAAGGTTGATGGAACTAACTCTCGATTGAGACCTTGTGGTAGCAAGATCTTCATATTAAGTCATGAGATAAGCTTTATTAATGTGGAAAATCAGCTCGTATTTAACCTAAGACTGATGGTGGTAGGAAAAGAGCACTACTTTATATTACCATCACAACAAGGTGAAAACACCTCTCTAAGGACTGCACACATCACATACGGACAAAGCCACAAACCACTGCTCATTCTAACAGAACCTTACTAGCTCCCTTTACTCTGTGACTATAATGTCTTTTAATTCTGAGGATTTGTGTAAAAAACTCATGATTTATGGGTTTGGTGGAATTTTCTTTGTTCCTCTTTCAATATGAGTAAAATGAAATTCCTCAACCACAGAACCTCTCTGTCACTGGCCCTGTTTCCATTTGATGCACAGAGCAGGTTAGATTTGACTACATATTTTTACTACCAATTCTCTAGAATCAAGGACAGAAATTACAACCTGTAATTACCTTTCAAAAACCTGTCTCTTAATGCAGGCTAATATTAAAAAGTCAATTCTCAACATAGAAGTGGCCCTTGAAAAATCTTTTCAGGATTCTCACATCCATCTGGTAAAAGGAAAAGAGCCTAAGAAAGTGGGCTCACTTTGAAACCAGTTTAATTCCACACATTTTATTTCTGGAGATGTCTTGTTTTCCCTGTTATCCTGCATAACTGCAGAGAAAATTCACAGACTTTCTAAAGGTGAGAACCTCACCCATTAGTAAGAAAATATCACTTCATAATAAGTTGGCTTTTCTTTGGAGACATTTCAACTGCTTTATAAACATTCTTTCATGCCACAAAGCAGGTAGGTGGTAATTATTGTTTCTGGACAATGGGGTAGAATTGAGAATCTTAGCCGTATGGAACTGAAATGTTCTGCTTGTAAAGCATGGCGTTGAGAGATAAGACAGATGTGACCAAAAATAGGAATAAGAATGGTATATAAAATACCAAAAGAGGAAAATTCTCCCATAATCAGCTCACTCTCAGCAAAAGCTTCTTAGAAGATGCCACTTTGCATTTCTATGGCTGTACAGCTTCAATACCAGCACTGGCCTGAAAAATCAGGCATGGTGAATGCTAATTTTGACTCAAATAAGGGATTTTCTTTCTCTCATCTTTGCTGGGAAACAGGATGATGGTCCCACGGTGGGCAGAGTTTTATCACCCCTGTTTTAAGATGAAGCTAAGGCCATCTGGCTACCTCTGAGACACTCCTGCAGTTGAGCCCAGGTCTTGTGATTTCTCTTTACACAACACTTTTCCCTGTATTGCCTTCTGTTCTGTTATTTTCTCCCTAAAAGTTGACAAAAGCCTTAAATGACACACCGGAAAGAACACGAGTCTGGAGTCAAAAGACTTGGATTTAAAGCCCAATTCTATCCCTTACCAGGCTAAGGACCTCTTAATGTGCCTGTGCCTGCTTCTCTATGAAGTGAAGATAATGAAATCTACCTTACACAATTGCCTTGAGGATTAAATGAAGTAGTATATCTTTTATGTACAGCCGCTGTTTACTATACCATGGGTGATCACTGTCATGGCATCGGCTTCACTCACTGTAGAAAGGTGGGCAGCAAGTAGGATGCAGGGTGATTTTTTAATGAAACTGGCAAAATCATGGGGTGGTGAGCTGAGTACCAGTCCCAGCTCTGCTGTGCTTCCTGCTTTTGCAGGACAGCAAGAAAAGGAGGGTTGCTTTTATTTACCTGTGTAGTTGACCTTATTGACAACTGAATAAAAGCCAGTTTATTCAGGATCCTGCCACGTGCAATGCTGCAGGTGGACCCTTCTACACCCAGAGGCACACATCCAAAAGCTGTCAACGACTCCAAGAGAGATGTGGGCCCCTTAAACCTCTCTGCGCCTCAGTTATCTAATCTATAAAGTGGGAATAACATTGATTTACCTTAGAGGATTAATGGGTTGCTATAAGGATTAAGTAAAATGCATGAAAAGCAACTGGTCATACTCTAATCACAGACAAGATACGACTATCACAGTTTTAGAGATGAGAAAATCCTGATCTAAAAATTACCTGAATAAAGATAAAGCAGCTAGTTCCTGGGGTGATGGAGGGACAGAACCCAGGGCTCCTTCCTACCTTTCTCCTGCACTGCAGAATGTCTTGGACTCAGGTAGTCCTCCTGGGACTTCCCTCTGCCAGGCTATTGGGCTTTCCTTTCATGGCTTTCTATCCTGTGTTGGATCCTGTTTCCTAACATTCACATCTTCCTTTTTCTTGGTTTACCCCCTCATTTTGCTAAAGCACATCCTTTAGAAATTTCAGAGAAATGACTCATGGGGATTAAATTTTTTTGAGCCTTGCATGTATGAAAATATTTTTAATTCTACTCTCATGCTCACTTGGCTGAGTATTAGTTCAGGTTGAGAATCGTTTTCCTCAGAATTCTGATTGCTCCATGCTTAAATTTCCCAGTGTTATTGTTCAGAAGACCAGTGAGTTCTGATTCTTAATCCCCTGTGGGTCTTCTGGACACTTTTATGATCTTTTGTTAACTCAACACACAATATGCCTTTCTTGGTGCAGGTTTTTTTGTCCTTATTGTGCTGGGGACTTGCAAGCCCCTTTTATCTGGAGAGTTGGGTCCCTCTGTTTTAGAAATTTTCTTTTGAATGTTTCCATTGATGAGGTCCTCTCCACCTTCTCTGAAATGCCAGTCAGTTCGATGCTAGACTTTGAGGATTAATCCTTAATCTTTTCTTTTATCTATTCCCCACAATTTTTTTTGTCTTTCTATTCTATTTTGAGAGATTTCTTCTATTCCAACCTTATAACTGAATTTTCATTGCATATTTTTTTACATTAACTGTGACCCCCTCCCCCATGTTAAAAGAAAAACTGCTCCCCGTTCTTCCTGTATTTGTCTTTCCCTATTTCTCTGAGGAATTATGTATGGTTTCTTTAAAGTTTTCTTTTGCTGTCTTTATTGTCTCTGTTTCCTCCACATTACTTTCTTGTATTTATCTTGGTCTTTCATTCTGGAGGCTGTTCATTCATATTTAAGAGTCGGGTACAAACAAGCTGACTGACAGCTCTGTATGCTTGGTCTTGTCCCTGATGTGCTTTACCCTAGGGTAATTAGACAGCAAGCTCTTTCACTGTAAGGCCTCCCATATGTAAGCATCTATAGGACCATTTTGTTTATCCAGTTTTTTTTTTTTTTTAATCTTCCAATCTTTTCTGAATTGGTGGTGGGGCCCTAATCACATATCTGACAACATGTAGAAACTGGGGCTGAGAAAGGGGCTAGGGCTCCACAGTTCAGTATACACAACTTCACCTTGGTTCTGGCAATAATGAACAGATGACAAACTTTGATAAAAGTCCAAACTTTAGGACCCAAGAGATTTCAAATTAATATGAGTGAAAAACTCAGGCACAGCAACAGTTTTTTATGGTTACCTTTTCCAACTGAAATATTTACAGATGAAAATCTTAATGATCTTGTTCCTTCCCCTTCCTATTATTAACTTACATATTATATTCCCCTTATATATTGTTTTCTGCCCTTCTAATGCCAGTCTTATAAAGCCACCATGGTCAACATTTCAAGAATGATGAGCTATTTTTTCACTTATTATGAGCGTTGTGCTGGTTGAAACCATTATGTACCCCAGAAAGGCCATGCTCTTTTAATCTAAGCTTGTGGATGCAGACCTGTTGTGGGTTGGATCTTTTGTGGGATGGATTTTTTTATTAGGTTATTTCCTTGGAAATGTGATCCAGCCCACTCGAGGTGAGTCTTAATCCCCTTGCCACAGTCCTTTAAAAGAGAGACATTTTGGAGAGCGCTCTGAGCTGAGATAAGCTATAAGAGAGAAATGCCCATAGACATTTGGAGACAGCCATTCTGAAACCAGAGCTCAGGAGAAAAGGGTCAGCAGACATCACCAGGTGCCTTCTCATGTGACAAAGGAACCCCGAGATGCCAGCAGCCTTTCCTCAAAGAAGGTATCTCCCTCTGGATGCCTTAATTTGGACATTTTCATGGACTTAGAACTGTAAATTTGTAATCTAATAAATTTTCACTGAAAAAAGCCAACCCATTTGTGGTATACTGCATTCCAGCAGCTTTAGCAAACTGAAACAGGCACACACACAAGGGGAAAGAGAAGGGCACAGTTACCTGTGCCTTACATAAAAAGCATTATGGGGAGCTTTACTTGGTCTTCCATGACCCATAGGAGAAGCTGAGGGTAAGCAACAGGAAGGAGAAGTCCGGAAGACCCCTAGTGCACACTCCACTTGTAGAACGAATCACCCAGGCAGGGTCACAAACAGCCCGGCCGTCACAGGCTGCCCACTTCTTCAGGATTCTATTCCCATACAAGAACAGGACTGAGCTGCCAAGCACAAGAAAGAACACGATTCACCCAACACCACTCAGCGCTTCACACAGGCAGTAAATACCAACTCCACATTTTCGCTGGCTTAAAAAGTAAGACGTTTCTTTCAGCCCTGCTTTTTTTAGGCTCTGCATTTGGGAACATAAAAGCCCTTTAAATATTCATGGTAATTTCTGTGCTTTGATTATAGGTTACCTTGCTATGCAAGACGGGTCTGAACATATTTATTAAATATTATAAGTTTAAATGCCTACTATAATTACTGGAAACATACACTGTTCTACACAGTTTAGAAACTATTAAAAAATGATGTCAGAGGCCCTTAAGAATATGAATGCACGTAACTGTTCGTCCCCCAGCTGTGCACATTTAAAATGCCACTGAATTTTAAAAGTCTTGTTAGAGAAAAATTACAATTTTGAAATTGTATTCCAAGGTGGCTTAATATATGTAGAGAATATAATTTCTTTAGGTGTCATGTGTACTATGAAACAATTTATATCTAGTCGATCAAACAAATCTTAATTTCCTTCCACACAGTTACCTTCTATTTAAAGTAACTACAGGCATTTCACAGTTGACTGATAGCTGTGCAGACATAATGAATACTTACCAGATTTTTGAAAAGTGCCGTCAACTCCTTTGTAAACACTGAGAACTTCAGAAATGCACTTCCTAAATCTGGGTCATCTCTGCACACACAATTGCCACCAAACTTCTCCAGGGCTTGGGTGTACTGCTCTTCATTTTCCACATGAGCTACAACGGCAATGGGAAATGCACTGTTAAGGTATCCACACTCCATTCCCATTCCCAACCAGGTTTTTCTTAGCTGTGAATAAAATCTACAAATAAACAGAATGAAAGTCTGAGAAAAGTCAAGGTGCATCAGAAACAGACGTAACTTTGTCATGCCAACAATAACCAACTATGCCAGCAATAGATGCCAAAGAACAAATATGATGAATAGGAGAGAAAGGGGCTTCCCAACTGGTATCACAGAATTCGAGGTATCGGATGAGACCCTCAGAGATACTCCAATGCTTTCCACTTCCTGACTCCCCCTCAATGATGGCAGAAGTAACAAGACAATTTAACAAACTCAGCCCTTTTCTAGAAACTCAACAAAAGGAGCCCTGGTCCTCTCCATCCTGGAGCTTATTGCTCTAATTCCAAGCCACATACCACAGCTTCTTCTGCTTTCCAAACTGGAACAGTGGTGATCCTCAGAACACAGACTGGGGAAGTAAGAGGTCAGTGCCTCCACATCTCTGCTTGTGAAGGCTCTTATGCCTGGTGGTTCTCCCCTCCCTGACTCCTATTCATTCCAGACTCACCCTTCCTCTGGGAAGCTTTCTGTGACTCTATCCATATGCCCTGGGTATCTGGATTTGGCACTTTCCTATCCTTGCACTTAGCACATTGCATTGAAATTTCTGGTAAATGTGTTCCCCAATACACTGGGATCTTTTAGAGCATAGAGAGCAAGTTTTATTCATCTGTGTGCCAGAATTATAAGACACACGCCACACATATTACTTGAACAGAAAAAGCAAATCCTGATCACCATCAGATGGCATCTCACTATCATAGACCTCCAAAGCTGCGCCTTAAAGAGTGAAGACCTGGGTTCTGGGTCTTGAACTCAGTAGTTCTCAATACCTGTTGGACATCAAAATCATACATGAATCTTTAACTATGAAAGACGAAGTTCCATCTCAGACCTCTAATTCAGAAACTAGGGCTTGCGGTGGGGTAATCTGGGGAGTTCATGTGATTGAATATAATTCCCACACTACTGGGCAGGCAGTTTCAAATGAAGCAAGCCAGTCTACAGAAAAACAAGTTCTGTGTGCATGGAAACCTGATTTTTATTTTTCCTCCATTTTAATTAAGAAATATGAAACAACCACTTTACGGTCACAACAGAACAGGGAGACATGCAGCTCAAAACTTTGTATTTATTGCCCTGGGAACACCATGAGACAGAGAAAGTCTTGGTGCTGCAGCTTCTTCACCAAGGATCAGATCCTGGAAGCCCCTCTGTAGGAGCCCAAATTCTTCCTCAGAGAAATGAAAACACTGTTACTCAATGCCAAGGCCTATGCCTGACCTGACAATTGGGATCAAGGAATGGGATATTTGTTTCTAGAGAGCAAACCTCTACCCTGAGCCAGATCCCAAAGATCCAGAGAAGGTATGTTCACCCATCCTACCAGGGATGCACTTGGCCCTTGATCTCCAGCCTACAGAAGGGTTTCTAGGTGGATCTAACAAATACAAGAGAAACTTAATTTCAATTCAAATTCTAAGCTATGAGAGTGCATGCACACACACACACATACATCCTGAAGTATACATGGTACACAGGAAGAGTCTTCATAACATATAGGTTCCAGTGCCATGTGTATGCCAATAAATGTATGTATGACCTTGATTGGAGGTAATTTACTCTCACTGTGCAAAGATAAAAACATGTTGTGAGATATTCATGAGGTCAAAGAATAAGGAAAAGAAATGCAGTTCAATCACACTGAGCATATAACTAGTAATAACAATTTCAGCAACCACTATCATTTACATTAAGCATAAACTACTTCATGTTTTTTCTTTAAACATCACGATTTTCTAAGATATTATTTCTCATAATGCTGATAGGAAATTGAGTTCGAAGAGATAAAAAAGACTTGCTGTAGGAAACAAAGCTAGAAAGTAGCAGAGCTGGGATTTTAACTGAAATCTGTCTGATTCCAAAGACCATTTTTTTTCTGTGCTACATCTATGCTTAGGTCATGGCTAAAAATAGCTTACCTCAACAAAAACAAAAGTGCATAATTTTTAGATTTTTTAAATATTCCATCTCACAGATGGATCAATAATTCCTATTTTGTTCCACTCATAATTCAAGAACATGTTAGATAACACTGAAGGGTAGTTCCTTTCAAGCACAAACATACTATTTTATAACTAGTTTCTGAAATTGGTGGTCAAGAAATGGGCAACTTCAGTTAGGTGAAATCATTCGACTGGGTTAGAGAAACAGGAATGCAACTGCTGCTTTTTCCCATGCTTGCTGTTTTCTGAGCCATCTTGCTTCCCAGTGATGCCAAGAGAGAGGTGTGCCAGCTGTGGAAGTTGACTTGGTGGTGTCTTAGCAATGAATGCAAAAGCACAGCAGAAAGTCTTGAGAGGCCCAAGACTCAACAGAAATTTCGATGTGCCCTACAAAATAGTATCTGGACCCCCAAACAAACCAGTGGACTAGGGATGTGGCCCCTACAAGCTCCTTCAGGACAAGTGTTAGCATGGCAGGGCCTAAGGGCTTTCTCTATGCTGCGGTAGCCAGGATGGTATGTCTTGCCTCAATATTGGTGAGAGGCCCAACCCAAGATACATGCAAAAAATGTTTCTTTTTTTTTTTAATTTATAAAGGCACACATGTACTTTAAATGTAAACATAAGAGTTATCAAATATTTTTGTAGTGGGAGGAAGGGAGAAGAAAGTTCCTTTTGGTTGTGGTTAAAGTCTTCTTCAAAGATTTTCCCCAAAAATACAATGGAAAAAAAAAAGGTCTGTAAACAAAATGAGAAAAAAACTATACTTTTTAAAATTTTTTCCCTAGTATATACAACTTTCTCGCATCAAGACAAATCTTCGATTATGGAAATCTTGATTGTGTGATCCTCATTGAATCTGAACCAGGATTCAAATTCAACCACTGTTCACTAATGCAGAATGTCTCCCAGCGTGTGGGAACCTGCAGGAGAGAAAAATCCACCTTCTCTTCATTGGTAGTCTATCAAACTGGGCACAGAGGATAAATAAGAGGCTATGTTTCAGCACCAAGAAAATATGAAAGAACCACCAGAGACCCTTCCTCTGGGCTCCTCAACCTATTACTTGGTAAAAGTTAGGTGGTGATTGTCTTTTAAGTCTTTCCCTTAAATCAATTTTGTGTTGCTCCTCAGAAACCCCAATAGTGACCCATGACTTCTCCTGTGTTACTGTGAACTCAAGGTTTATATTATACTGTTTAATCCACTGCAATCATTCTTCTGTTTTCATGTTCAAACTGTCCTAGCTTAATAGTCACTTCACATTGCTCTGGTTTGGGGGTTTTAATACATATTTCTCATCCTGCAAACAAATTTAGGGTTTCTTGATACAGACCATAAGCCCTCTGATCTCTGAATTTTTCTTCCACACCCAACATAAGACTATGATATGCCCTTTGATACGAACAGTAAATCTTCCACAAATACCTGTTAACTGATTGCGCTGGTTTGAAAGAATGTATGTCCCCTAGAAAAGCCATGTTTTAACCTAAATCCCATTTCATAAAGGCAGAATAGTCCCTATTCAATACTGAATGTTTGAATCTGTAATTGGGTCATCTCCCTGGAGACGTAACCCAATCAAGAGTGGTTGTTAAACTGGATTGGGGGAAGTGTGTCTCCACCCATTTGGGTGGGTCTTGATTACTTTCTGGAGTCCTATAAAAGAGGGAACATTTTGGAGAATGAAAGAAATTCAGAGAGAGCAAAGAATGCTGTAGCAACACAAAGCAGAGTCCACCAGCCAGTGACCTTTAGGGATGAAGAAGGAAAATGCCTCCCAGGGAGCTTCATGAAACAGGAATCCAGGAGAGAAAGCTAGCAGATGACACTGCATTCACCATGTGCCCTTCCAGCCAAGAGAGAAACTTTGACCCTGTTCGCCGTGTGCCTTCTCACTTGAGAAAAAACGCTGAACTTCATCAGCCTTCTGGAATCAAGGTATCTTTCCCTGGATGCCTGTGATTGGACATTTCTATAGACTTGTTTAATTGGGACATTTTCTCGGCCTCAGAACTGTACACTAGCAACTTATTAATTTCCCCTTTTTGAAAGCCACTCATTTCTGGTATATTGCATTCCAACAGCTAGCAAGCTAGAACACTGATTAACCCACTACTCTAGATCTCCCGAAGTCTGAGATTTTCCTACTAGAAAACAGAAAGTAGCTGATGGCCTTTATTTTCCTTTTGACAAAAACAAACTTAAAATAGAAACCTAAAATAAAGAGCTTGGGAATAAAATTTCTGGAAAGGACCCAAACTGGTCCTATCAGTTTTTATTCACAGAATCGTGAAAGCTGTTCTTCTAAAAGGAGCTCACTCTCCAACCTACCACTTGTTCAAATATATCTAAACTCTGGTTCATATTAATGACCCAGATTCAAAAACCTTTGATCTGGAAGGAACTCTGGAAAATGAGGATCAGAGTCACTGAGACGATGCAGGACAAGAACCCATTTCCCGTCCATGTAACCCAGCTCATTCTCACTCTCACTGCACTGCCCAACAGATCACCCTTTCTGCCAATCCACTCACAGGAGACTCAAAGGGATGGGATAAGAAACTCTCGTGGGAAAAATCTATTATATACCCAGCAAGTATGAGTGTATACCGAGTTCTGAGGCACGATTAGGTTTTTGTTGTACGTTTTTTAGTTTACTTATTTCTGTTATTTAAAAAATTGACATCAAGAGAGAGCCCAGTTCACATGGTTCAAGCAAACCTGATGAATCAGAAAAGGACAAAAGGTGGCCCCCTTACACACTGGCAGGTCCATGTGTGGTCCACAGCACTGTGAGAAGGCAAGTCACTGGGAAAGTCCTGAAAAAGGAGGGGAGGGGATCCGTAGCCAATTCACCTTTAACCACTTCACTTTCATCTCAAACATCTCACTCATTATTTCTAGCCCTGCAACGGGGATGTGACAGCATGTCAGGGAAGAATACAAAAATGAGTAAGATCATGGTGTCTGCTATAAATATCCAGGAAAATAAACATTCACCTGTTTACAGATCAACATGCCAGACGAACGTTCTGGATGCTGAGGATTCAGAGATGCTAAGAAGGACACATTTGATGATAGGTAGAAATTTTCAGGTAGGGAAGCAAGAGAACAGGGAGATCTCAGGACCCCAGGAAATTTTACGACATCCCATGTGTTCAGAGCCTATCAATGCTTTCTCTATCTTGAAGCCCCTGCCTGCATCCAACTCTCAACTCTCAAAACTATTATAGGGCAACATAGGTCTCACTGCCTCAATGTCCTCAGGACCGTGAAAGCTTACTACACGACTAAGTCCTTTCATGCAAAAAGGTCCTGCATGTGACCTAGTCCCGAGTCCTCTCTTTACAGACAAGGAAACTAAAGCCCAGAGAGTTCCGTGACTTGTTCAAGTTCACACAACCAGTTCGCAGCAGAGCTGGAACAAGAACTCATGTTTCCTGACTCTCAGGCCAATACTCTTCCTACCACATTAGGAACCATTTTTGCTAGTCACATTATCACTCTCCTGGGTTCCAAGTTAAAATAAATGTATTACCATCCTACAGTCACACGCATGTACTGTCACCCACACCATTACATGCTCTACACCAGAGAGAGAAGAATGTGGAGTTAAAAATATGGGTAAAAAAATAAACAAATAATAAGGGGGACAAAGTTTAGTTAAAATAAATTGGGTAGATGGAAATACTACTGGTCAATGAGACAGAAAGGTAAGGGGTATGGTATGTACGAGTTTCTTTCGTTTTTATTTTTTATTTCTTTTTCTGGAGTGATGTAAATGTTCAAAAAAATATCATGGTGATGAATACTGTCATGGTTAGGGACATGTGTCAGCTTGGCCAAGCTGTGGTACCTGTTTGTCTGGTTGGGCAGGTGCTGGCCTGTCTGTTGCAATGAGGACATTTCATAGGATTAGGTCATGATCACGTCAGCTGCATCCACAGCTGATTCCATTTGTAATCAGCCAAAGGGGAGTGTCTTCTACAATTAGTGATGCTAAATCTAATCATGGGAAGCCTGTTAAGGAGGACTCAGAGGAGACAGGTCCCATTCCTGCTTCGGGTGGAGAGCCTCTCCTGTGGAGTTCATCCAGACCTTCCATCAGAGTCGCCGGCTTCACAGTCTGCCCTGTGGATTTTGGACTCTGCATTCCTGTGGTCACGTGAGACACTTTTACAAATTTTATATTTCCAAGTGTTCCCTGTTGATTCTGTTTCTCTAGAGAACCCTAACTAATACAAATACACAACCATGTGATGATATTATGAGCCATTAATCATACACCATGTATGGAATGTTTGTATGCTAAGAATGTTTATATAAGTTTTATCAATAAAAATATTTTAAAAAAAAAGAAAGATGAATGTGAAGGGGACCATGATGAATAAAGCTTGGTACTTGCCAACAAACAATTTAGCAAGAAAATAAACATGCAATAACAATCCACTATGACAGAAACTACAGGGACTGTATAAGGAAAGGAGTAAGTTTTCTGGGGGCTGATGACAGGAAAGGCTTCTAGGAGGATGTAAAGCTTAGAGGAGTTTTCCTCTTTTAGAATCTAGTATAGGATGAGATTTTAAACAAGCTACTAGCTGCTTGACTTACACTTAGGCTCTCCTTATCTAGGGAGTTACTTTTCATCCTAGATCTGCCCTAAAATCTAACCACTAAAGGAGATAAGAGGCTTTTGCTAAACAACTGGCAGGGGTTTTCTTTTAGCCTGGAGTCCCAAGGTACCAGGGTTTCAAAGAAAAAGGGAAATCAACATTTGCTGAGTGTGGACTATAAGCTATTACAAACATAACATTCAATTACATAGATGCCCTTTGATGGCAAAAGAGCCAGTGTTGGTAAAGCAATTTGATTAGCAACATTACAGAAACTGCATTTTGGCACTGCAAGGTGCTTTCCATGCTTTGCTTTTGTCTCAACATACTGAGGGATACAATTCCCTTTACTTACAGAAGCCCACTACAGCAGAACACAAGAGGCCACCGCTCCTCCCACCTCACCAACACAGAGAGTACAGCAGACTGGGAAAGAAGACAACTCCTGTAGCTTGAAGAGGCCCCCAAAATCTTGAGTCTTAAGGACCAGAAGCCCCTGAAAATCAGTGGTCTCTACAACTTTACAACAGTAGCTATACACATACACACACATATTTTAAAGCTCATCCAGGCAAGGAGTTTTCACCTGATGTATTGTATCTGTGGAAGTTGGGTTATCCAGAAGAATACAATACATCCAATTTTGACTTTAAGCTCCAAATATTAAGATGTGTCATACAGAGGGTCATCATATTTTCACTGGTGTCTTGTGATACATTTAAAACCACTGACTTAACCAAACCCCAAAGTTTTATAGATGGGGTTACTGTCACAGAGTTGACTTTTTGCCTTACTTACTATAAAACACTGACCAAAAATAATGACCCTCTGTATGAAGCATCTTAATATTTGGAACTTTAAGTCAAAATCTTTGCATTCCTTCAGATTAACTATACTTCTATGATTAAGATACTGATTATTGCTGATGGGATTCCACAGATTACCCATCTAAACTATTCTTAACCAGAAGAACTGAGATTGTTAGAATCCCAGAGCCTTATCATTGGAGATTTCATCGTAAGCATTTTTTCTTCATTTTGCTACATAACCACATAGCCATCAAGGAGTTATAACCTAGTTTAGTTTACAGGACGTGCTTTTAGTTTCCCAGCTGCTAAAACAAATACCATACAATGGGTTGGCTTAAACAATTGGAATTTATTGGCTAATGGCTTTGAGCCTAAGAGAAATCCAAAATTGAGGCGTGAGCAAGGTGATGCTTTCTCCTAGAACTCTGTGGCATTTTGGGACTGGCTGCCAGTTATTCTTGATCCCTGGCTTTTCCGTCACATGGCAATTCACAGAAGCCTCTTCTTTCTCTTTCAAGTTCCAATGATTTCCCTAATCTCTATGGATTCTTTTGTCATGTCCAATTTTCTTTTCTCATAAGAACTTTAGCCATATTGGATTAAGGCTCACCGTCATTGGGTGTGGGCAAATTTTAACCAATAAATAGGAAAGGTCCTATTCACAAATGTCCTATTTACACCCCACAGGACCAGAAGCTGGGACCTGTGCAGCCTTTTGTGGGGATATGATTTAATCCCCAATAGGAAGCTTTCAGTTTTTCACTATTGTAAAGACATTATTCCTTGTGCATAGATCTCTTGCCATATTTTGGATTATTTTCTTAGCAAACCATGACAAGAATAGAATTTTATTCAGTGAATAATAATTTTTGTTTTTCTTTGTGTACTGCCAAAACGCTTTCTGAAAACTCTATATGCCAAACTTTTATGCCACAACAATGTAGCAGAGTACCAGTTTCTCAGCATTCTTGCCAAACATTGAAGACTATTATGATTGAACTATTCTCCATTGTAGCAGGTAGAAAATCAAACCAGATAAAGAATATACTTAATGCACAATGAAACCTGACTTCCTCAACTATTAGTATATTTCTTCCGAAGTGCCCTATTCTAATTATAGGATACAAATAATACTAGAAATTTTTTCTCTGTATAAATTTTAAGTCTGCTTTAACAGTCATATTCTTATTAGCACTGAGATAACAGGGAAATACACACACAGTTGTTGAATTCTCATTTTTCTTTACAGGTGAATTGAATCATGTTGCCCAAAAAAGGCATATTCGTGCAAAGCCCTAGCCCTACTACCAACAAGCTGGCAAGGTTTTTTGCAAAATTTTTATAAACAGAACCACTGCCAATCTGGACTGAAAGTGACCGTGAAAGGATGAGTTAAAGGAAGAATGACTTCAAGGGCAGAACCGCAGAAGCAAAGGTTTGACTGAAAAGATCTCCTTGGGCCAAGAGAGTGGGCCCATCCACAAACTAGAACTAGCTGTCGGAATGCAATATACCAGAAACGAATGGCTTTTAAAAAGGGGAATTTAATAAGTTGCTAGTGTACAGTTATAAGGCTGAAAAATGTCCCAATTAAAACAAGTCTATAGAAATGTCCAATCACAGTCATCCAGGTAAAGATACCCTGATTCAAGAAGGCCGACGAAGTTCTCTCTCAAGTGGAAGTGCACATGACAGAGTTTCTCTCTCATCTGGAAGGGCATATATATGGTTTACACAGCGTCATCTGCTAGCTTCTTCTCCTGGCTTCCTGTTTCATGAAGCTCCCCAGGAGCGATTTTCCTCCTTCATCTCCAAAGGTCACTGGCTAGAGGACTCTGCTTATCATGGCTATGTCATTCTCTGCTCTCTCAGAAATCTCTCTTTCTCCAAAATGTTTCCTTTTTTATAGGACTTCAGAAAGTAATCAAGAACCACCCAAATGGGTGGAGACATGCCTCCAGCTAATCCAGATTAATACCACTCTTGATTAAATCACATCTCCAGGGAGATGATCTAATTACAGTTTCAAACATTCAATACTGAATAGGGATTAGAAGAAATGGTTGCCTTTACAAAATGGGACTAGGATTAAAACATGGCTTTTCTAGGTACATACATCATTTTAAACCAGTACAGCTGGTCTGCCCCTGCACTTGGAGGAGTCAGGCCATCTGCCCCAGGGCCCTGCACCCTGTTGCTTAGGGAGAGTGCTACCATCCTAATGCTCGGAGATGGCAAATTCTGTGCCCTGGCATTCACAGAGAGCCTGGCCTCTGCACACATGCTTGGAAGGGGTGATGCTGCTGCTCCATCAGGCCTGGGGGACAAAATATCAATCCACAGATGGCTCTCAGACCTTGTGATCTAATGAAGTTTGCATGCTGGATTCGAACTTGTCTGGGACCTGTGACACCTCTTTTCCTTCTAATTTTTTCCCTCTGAAATGGAAATATTTATCCTATGCCCAGCCCACCAGTATACTGGAGGCAGATAACTTGTTTTCTAGGTTTTACACATTCATAGATGGAGAAAATTCTTCCCCAGGATGGATGATACCCTTAATTGATTTTGATGAAATTTTGTACTAAGCATTCTTATTGAAATAACTTGAGGCTACTGGGATGTTGTGATGGAAAAATGTATCTTGCATATGGGAAGAACATGTCTTTTTGGGTCCAGAGGGCAGACTGTTGGGGATTGAATCATGTCCCCTGCAAAAAACATGTTCAGGTCCCAACCCCTGTTCCTATGGAATTGTAAATAAGCCCTCCCTCTTTTATGGCCTGAGTCACGTTGGGCTTTAATTCAGATTACTGGAGTCCTTTATAAATGAATGAAATTCAGACAAGGGAGCAGCCTGAAGCTGCAAGTCCATGGGACCCAGAATAGAAAGAAGATGTTGCCACGTACACTGCCAGGGACACCAGCCCAGGAGAAAGCAAGCCTTCTGGTTTCTAAAACCATGAGCCGATAAATTCACTTATTAAGCCAACTCATTGTGTGGTATTAGCATATGGTACGGTTTGTACGTTGTGGTTTTTGTTGTTTTTTTGTTTTGTTTTTATGGTATGGTTTTAACAGCTAGGAATCTAACAGTGGAACATAGTAGAAATTTGGTAAGGACGCGACACATTTCACCATGGTACGGAAAATTAGCAAGTTTTCTTTGTACTCTTCATTACAAGGGTGTGACAATTTTCTAGGTCATTTAGATTGAGGAAAAAGGTGCCATCACTTTCACTAAGAATAGCTTAAGAGAGTAATTCTAGAGAAGTGAAAATGAAAGTCTTTTGTTGCCTCCTTCTTGATAAGTAATTTTTCCACCCACTGATATGTCAAACTCAGCCGAAAAAATACTACCTTCAACTTCCTCAGAGGGGAAAAACAGCTTTCAGTTGAGACAGAGTTTGAGAAATTTCAGAATAAGCATTTCCAAATAAGTGCGAATTGGGGATTTTGTTTTCTTTGTTTTGCTTTTTTTGGCTTTTAACAATGGGAATTTATTAGCTTGCAGTTTGAGGCCATGAAAATGTCCAAATCAAGGCATCATCAAGGTGACGCTTTCTTCCTGATGACCAGCTGTGGTGATTCTTGGGTCCTATGCCATACGGCAAGGCAAATGGTGGCTTCTGCTGGTGTCTCCCTTCTCTTACAGGTTTCAGTGCTTTCAGCGTTTTTCTTCCAAGACTTTTTCCTCTTTGCCTGAAATTCATCTCATACAAAGAACTCTAGTAAGAGGATTAAGGTATACTCTGGGTCACACCTTAATGAAATAACACCATCAAAAGGTCCCACTTACAATAGGATTTACACCCACAGGAATGGATTCACTTTAAGAACATGTTTTTTCAAACTGCCACACTCTACTCTCTGGGCCCCAAAAAGACATGTTCTTTCCATATGCAAAATACATTCATTCCATCACAATAGCCCCAAAGCCTTATATCATTTAGAAACAATGTTCACTAAAAATCTCATCAAACTCAGTTACAGAAGTAGTCTGCCTTGGGGCAGGATTCCTGTCTGTTGACCTGTGACACCTAAAGAACAAGTTATCTGCTTCCGATATACAATGGAGGGACAGCCATGGGATAAATATTCCTATTCCCATAGGAAGAAATCTGACAGAAAACAGGAGTCACAGGTCCCACACCATTCCAAAACCCTGCTGGGCATACTCCATGATATTTCAAAGTCTGAAAGTCATCTATGGAAGGATGTTTTGTTTTCAGGGCCTGATGAAGTGGCAGCTCCACTTTTTCCCAGTGCTTGAGCAGTAGCCATGCTCTCCTTGAATACTAGGGTGCTGCGCTCTACAAATACTGAGGTGAAGGTTCCGTCCTCATCAAGCATCATAATGGCAGCCGGACTCTCCACAATCCCCCAGGCACCTGAGAAAATGGGGTGTTCAGCAGTTCCTGAACAACAGAGTAGATGGTCCACCCTCTCCAAATGTCAGGGCATACTCACCCTTTCCACACACATCGGTGGGCTTGCTTTGGCCCTAAAAGACATCATCAGTCCAGATATCAGCTTTTATGTTTCTGCCTTTGAAGTCATTTTTTTTTTCAATCTGTCCCTTTTTTCCCCTTTTAGTTCAGACTAGAAGTGGTTCCTTTCATACAAATCTCAAAAAAAAAAAAAAAAGTCGGTTTTACATGTAGTACATAGGAGTCCAAACCATCAGACAAAAGAAGTTTCCAAAAGTCCTTTCTGGATAACTGCATTTCCAGTTCTGACTTCTACTGAAATGTCATTCTAAAACAAGGGTGAAAAAAATAATAAAACAAGGGTGGCCTTTCTTTTCAGTTTCCAATGATGCATTCATCATTTCTAAGACTTCATTAGAAGTAACTTTAGTGCCCATAGTTCTACAAATAGACTCTTCAAAGCAATTTTAGGCTTTTTCTATCAAACATTTGAGAATTCTTCCAGCCTCAATGCATTACCTAATTCTAAAGCCTTTTCCACATTTTTCATATTTGCAATAACAGTACCCCACTCTTCTGGTATCAAAATCTATTTTAATTTGCAAGGCTCCCCAAAGCAGATACCATGAAATGGGTTGGCTTTTAGCAATAGGACTTCCTTAGCTTACAGTTTTGAAGCCTTTGAGAATGCCGAAATCTATAAAATGTTTTCTTCCTAAGGATTGGCCACTGGTGATCCTTGGGTCCTCTGCCACACAGAAAGGCACCTAGCAGTATCCGTTGTTCTCTCCATTCTTCCATGTTTCATTACTTTCAGCCTCTTTCTTCTGTATTTTGCTTGGTTTTGGTTTTTTTCTTTGTTTTAAAAGAGGTCATGTATCAGTATATTTTGAGTGGGAAAAATTATTGCAGAAAATTTCTCAACAAATCATTTTAACAACTGTTTTTTCAAACTTGTACCCAAGACTTTCCAAAAAATACATCTGGGGCCACAGTGGCTCAGCAGGCAAGAATGTTGCCATGACAGAGGACCCGGGTTCGTTTCCCGGTGCCTGCCCATTTGGAAAAAAAAAAAAAAAAAAAAGGGCCACAATGGCTCAGCAGGCAGAGTTCTCACCTGCCATGCCAGAGGACCCAGGTTCGATTCCCAGTGCCTGCCCATGTTAATATATATATATATATAATATATATTTATATATACTGGCTGGGTTATCTGTCCTTTTGAAAACTGGAAGCAAACACACATACCTGTTACAGTATAAGAAAATGAACTTTGTATGTAGATGGAATATACAAATTTGGGCTCAGCCCAATATTTATAGATGGCTGGGGGAGCTCTAAGGTCATGTTCTCAAACAGCACCAGCATCAGTATCGCCATCAGCTGGCAACTAGTTAGCTGGGCACATTATCAGGCTGCAAACTGGACCTACTGAACCAGAAATGCTGGGTGTGTAACCCAGCAATCTGTGTTCTAATAAGACCTCCAAGGGATTCTGGTGTACTTTAAAGTTTCAGAACTACTGGTCTAAGAGTAGAACTGGCAAACATTTTCTTAAAAAAAAACAGATAGTAAATATTTAAGGCTTTGCAGATCAAGAAAGATGCAAAATTGGCTATTGTGTCAATACACTGTAAAATGGTAAAAAACAGGTGGCTGGCCATAGTTTGCCAACCCCTGCCCTGAGGCTTCTTAGAGCAAATTCTTCTTCTATATAACTCTAGAGGAATTTTATACAGCAGAACACAGGGCCTGCTATAATACGGAGTTCGTATATCTACAAGTTTACTACTTCTATACTAAGACAACCATCTAAGAACTTACAGCAGAAGCATTATAATCTATAAAGGAATATTTATTGGGCCCCTACTATCTGTCTACCCCTGTGCAAGGAACACACAGGAAATGTATGTACAGCTGTTGTGCTTACCAAGTGTCCAGAACTATATTTGCTATTTTTTTCATGTAATTTCAGTTAATCTCACCAACACAACTCCATCAAATATTAATATTCCAATTTATACATGAGGTGTGGTTCCCTGACCTTCAGAGGCTCGTGATCTAATTGAGGAGTGAAGGCCAATACAAATAAAACTACTAGGGAACAATCAAGAGCAATATTAAAAATGTGTAACAGTACCTTGCATTACTTTTTTCTTTTTACTTTTTAGATGAATATGGAGTCAAAAATGTTTTGAACTCGAAACTTAATAATTCAGAGGTGAGGTGTGATAAGTAGAATACTTTGTGCCCCCCTTGCCTACACCCTGCAAAGATGCCCAGACCCTAACCCTCAGAATCTGTGACTACGTTATGCTACATGGCAAAGAGGAATTAAGGTTGCAGATGGAATTACGGCTGCTGATTGGTTGGCTGTGAGATGGAGAGAGCCTCCCTAATTATCTGGGTGGGTCCACTGCAGTCAGAGGGTCCTTAAATGTGAACAAGTGAGATGAAAGAGTCAGTGTTGGAGCGAGGCAACATAAGAAATCCTTGAACAACCACTGCTGGCTCCAAAGGAGAAGAATCAAGGGGAACGGGAAGAGTCAAGGACCGAGAGTAAGAAAACAGATTCTCTCTTACAGTCTCCAGGAAGGAACACAGCCCTGGACCGCTGAACTTTAATCCACTGAGACTGTTTTCAACTTTAAGACCTCAAGCACGGCAAGATAATACATTTGTGTCATGTTATGCCACTAAATTTTAGTAATCTGTTAAAATATCTGAGGGACTCATAGAAGGCTCAGCTTGTTAGAGATGGGTGGGAAAGGACCATCTTGTACTCTGGGACAGTGCAAACATATTTACGGACCAGGGGTGGGGCTGGGTGGGAGACAAGGTGTAGAAAGATAAAGACACATATGAGAAGTAAGTCAGCCTGTAGTAGAGAGAGGCTGAGATGTAGCTAGAGATGAATCAGAGGTCAGATGGGGTCAATCTATGAGAAAGCAGGTCAGGGAGAAGACCTTGTCTAAAGAAATTCAGGAATATGAGGAATAAATTCTCAATATTCACTGTTTAGTCATACATAAAATGAGTGCTCTCCATGTACATGCAGTCACCTTGGGACATTTAACACTAATGAATAAAACACCTGGGGAAACTTCTTCCTCAGAACCAACTTCCTTAGGGTCAGAATTACTTTACAGTTACAAGGCACCCAGCCAACTGTGGTAGGCAGCAGCTTAATCCCTCATTGAGTATGCCTGACTGACTACTGAATGACATAAAAATTCTAAAAAAATGTAATCTATCCTTAGAGTTCTCTATTAAATATATTCAAAAGAATGTGCTATTAAAAGCAGTTCTAGAGAGGAGTTCCAAAAACTGTTTGCTGTGAATGAGGCCAGCAACCTCACAGGAAAAAGTATAGAGTTTCCTTGGGTAACTATTGTGAAGGAGTTAATGCCTGTACCAAAATAAAGGTTTCAGGATCAGTATGATGGCTTTAAAAACAAATCAGACTCATGACCTTAAATTGTAACTCCAACTTGACATGACATAATATGTGGTAAAAGATGACAAAAAATAAGAGATCCTCCTCCAAGGTTAGAAAGCAGATAACCTGCTATAGTATTAAAGCGTGGCACTGCAGGAAAGAACACAGGCAGGGGTACCTGAAAGAACTGAGATAAAATTCTGGTTCTGTCTTTTCCTAGTTTTGTGATTTCCAACAAATTTCACAATTTCCTTAGGTCTCAATTTTCTCTGATAACATGGCAAAATGACATTTTAAGCTGACAAAACAGCGTGTGCAGACGGAAGAAGACACAAATGTGGCACACTGGGGAAAACTGCAAGTTATGTCAAGGAAGGTAGTGTGGACTCAATTGTGTGCACCAATTTGGTCGTATTCTTGGTCTGAGTTCTCATTCTGGTGGGTGTGGACACACTGTCAACATCATCTCTTCAAGATGCTACTTCAGTTAAGGTGAGACCCAACTAAACTGGCTCATACTTTAATCCAGATTCCTGAAGTCCTTCATAAGACTCAGCGACATTTTGGGACAGATAATTCTTTGTTCGAGGGCTGTCCTGTGCATTTTAAGATGTTTAACAGCATCCCCAGTCTCTACCTGCTAGATGCCAATAGCAGCCTCTCAGTCACGACAATGAAAAACCATCTAAGATACTGAGGAACGCCCCTGGAGGCAAGTCACCCTGGTTAAGAACCACTGATCTGTATTCTAACCCAAACCTATCATTTTAGAGACAAGAAATAGGGGCTGAAATATGTTAAGTAAGTTGGTCCAGGGCACAATGCTAGCACCACAAACTTCAGGTTCATAAACCTCACAAAACTAGGAACTAGGTCAGTCAAAAACAACTTAAATCTGTTCCACTGATTTCCTGAACTTATTTTACAATCATCTGATGCTTATCAAAAACAACTTAACTGCTTAATCATTACAAGGTCAATACAATCATAAAACATAAATCATGCAAAACAAAGGGAAACAAAAAAATACCTACAAAGGTAAAATCCTAAAGCAATTATTTTTAGCATTAATTTCCAAAAATTTTGCTTTCCTATACACAGTCTTATTTCCCTCTTGGTAATTTTTCAATTTCTCCTGTAATCCTGAAATTTCAGTATGGTAAGTCTTGAGACACACAGACACATACAATCTATAACTACACATATATATCCACACATCCACACACACATTTATATATATACAAAGTGGACTCTCCCAATCAGATCCTAAGGACTTTTCTTTAGTTCTGGGAATTTTTCAGTTATTATTTCTCAAAAATTTCCTTTTTTCCAATTCCCTATTTTCTCTCCTCTGGAACTTCTTTTAGGTGGATGTTATTAACCCTTCTGGATCTGTATTCTATGTTTCCTGATTGATCTTTTGTACTGTCCATCTGTTTCACTCCTTGTGTTGTGTTCAGGAAATCTGGGACCTCAAAAATTCCCTTTTCAAATATGTGTGATCTGCCATTCAACAAATTTTAGTTTTTATTTCAACAAGCATATTTCTTAAATTTGAAGACTTTTCCCTGGTTATTTTTCCAATTTCCCCAGTACCTTTTCCAATTTCAGTAATTTAGTAACCTCTCTTAACCTCTTTGAAGATATTAATCACACATGGTTATTTTAAAGTCCTCATCTGTTTGTCCTATTAATTCAGTATTCTCAATCACTGGTTAAGTTTATTGATTTTGTGTACTCCAAATGTTAGGCTATTTTATTCTTTTTTTTTTTTTTTTTTTTTTTTACAGGGACAGGCACCGGGAATCGAACCCGGGTCCCCTGGCATGGTAGGCAAGTGTTCTTGCCTGCTGAGCCACTGTGGCCCGCCCATAGGCTATTTTAAACGGTATCTTTCAATGAGCAGGAGTTTTCAGTGTTGATGAACTATAATTTATCCACTTTTTTCTTTTATGGTTATTGCCTTCTGTATCCTAGCTAAGAAACCTTTGCTTACTCCAGACTGCAAAGGTATTTCCCTATGTTTTCTTCTAGAAACTTTATAATTTTAGTTTATAAATTTAAATCTTCATCCATTTCAAATTAATTTCTGTATAAACTGCCACAGAGGATCACACTTCATTTGTTTCCACATGAATAACCAGTTGCTCCAGCAACTGGACATTGTCCCAGCACCATTTGTTGAAAAGAGTTTCTCCTTCCCATTAGACTGCCTGGGCAACTTGACTGAAAACCAAAAAAACATTTAAATGTGGGTCAATCTTTAGACTCTATTTTATTCCACAGATCTGTTTGCTGAGCCTTATTCCAGTACCACACAATCTTGATTGCTACAACTTTATGAGACTGAAGTCAGACAGTTTAAGTTCTCCATCTCACAGTTTCCCCCAAGACTGCTTTGGAATTCTAAGCCTGTGTTTTCCACCTAAGTTTTAGAATCAATATCTCAATTTCTCTGGCAGAGACTGAGATTGGCACTGTGGGGGATCTTGAGATCAATCTGGGAGAACTGACAACTTAATCTTGAGTCTTCCAATCCATGCACATCACAACCCTCTCCAAATGGTGAGATGTTTTAAATTTCTGACAGCAGTGTTTAATAGTTCTCAATGTAGAGTTCTCGCACATCTTTCATTAAATCTGTCATTAAATACGTCTGGCCATTTTTGATGATGATATCTTAGTAGTTGAGATTTCCAACTAAGCTTCTCACAGCCTTGGCCTGGATGGCACTTAATGGGGGGAAGGCAAAAGCACTGACTGAAGTCTGTACTCACAATTCTGAGAGAAGGGGTTAGATGGGATATGTACTTTCTGACTATTCCACATCCCTTCTAACATCACAGCCACAGGAGGCACCTCCCTGACCTTCTGTTTCAATCACTGTTGCACTAAAGGGAGACACCACTAGAGTGAAAGAGACAACGCGTAGATATCAAGCGCCTGCCTACTTCCGCAGGGGACCCAGGCCCACTTCTGCTATTTCATCACGTTCACAGCACTCATACTGTTTCAGCTACCCTTAGCTGTTGTACCCCTTTTCTCTTCAATCCATCAAATCTGTTTTCTGTCTAGGATTCCTCACAATTTCTAGCTCCCAAAGGCTCCCACTTTCTTGTTTCTGAGTGAAACTGTATAGCCACTTACTGATTTTTAAAAAAAATACTTTCCATCACTTCCAAAATTCTGTGCAGGGGGCAGACCGGCCACATATGCACAGCCTGCCATCTTGAAGCCAACAGTGGCAGTGGTTTTACTTTTGCTTTTTTAAGCATATTTATAATTCTCTGACAAATATTATTAATTTTTAGGTCAAATATTATTTTGACTAGTTGATTATGCTTTTGGATTTATTTTCTTTCCAAATTAGGAGAAGCAAGAATTAGATGGATAAAAGAAAAACAGAAAGGGCATTCAGAAATAATTAAAAGCATGAGCCATATACCAGGCAGGAATGAGTCTGGTGTCCTTGTCAACCAGCTTAACAAAGCAGGTTTGTGTAGGGCTGTTGTGGGAAGCTCAGCTACACTTTATAGAACAGGAAGCACAACATGGGATAATGTGGGGGGAGGACGGAACAGTAAGAAGATGAAATCCCACACGAGTACTAGACTATTAGCAAACAAAACACATTTTGAAAAAATAAACATCCCAACTCACCTCTATAATTTGCTTGCCTAGGAAAGTCGTTTGGTTAATTATTCCTTAATGCTGCTCAAAATCATGGGATTAGAACTTCAAATACAATGTTTTCTACAAATACACCCCTAGGAAAGACTGCACACTTACCCAGCCCTGAGATGTTGATTGCTTTCACAGATTTCTTCATTTTGTAAAGAACCATCCTGTCCACATCCAAAGCCTAAAACATAGAGAAATATGTATTAATTAAAACATGTGTTTGCAGTTAGACATGACTATTAGAGAGCTGCTCTGGAGGTCCCCTGCTCAACTTCATTAGGTTATTTCTGTGGGACAAAACTTCAGTGTGATGTGGAAGATTGGTTTTCAAACTGCATGAAGCAGAAGTTTAGTTTGGCAATCACTAAATATCAACTCCTCCTCAGTTGCCTCACCCACCTAAATGACACAAGCTGCCTCCTGCCAACACTACCTACTAGACATTAATGAAATTAGGTAACTTGAACAGACCCTGCTTCTATCAAGTTTTTTTTTTTTTTAACTTTTATTGTATAACATATATACAAAGCAAAGAAGGAAAAAAGCAATCGTTTTCAAAGCACCCTTCAACAAGTAGTCAAAAAACAGATCCCGGACTTTGGCATGAGCTATCATACCATCATCTCAGATTTTTCCTTCTAGCTGCTCCAGAATATCGGAGGCTAGAAGAAATAAATATTTTTTTTAATCATCACGTTCTATCAAGTTTTAGTTCTCCCTGTACATAACCAAGGTTCCATGATATACCTGCTAGCCAGGGATTGCCCATGGTGCCTGCTCCTTCCTGTTGCAGAGAAAGAACTGTGAACACATTTATGTATCAAATACGTGTATGCATTTAACATTCAATAAATATTTACAAGGCACTTACAATGCCTAGTGCATAGTAAGTGCTTAAACAATACATATTCAATGGCTAATGGGGCCTGGAGACTTATTAGAGCTCTGCTACATCTGGGATTATAACCTTAGACATATAAATAAATTTCTTTTAAATTTATTCGTAAAACATCTATAGGAAATCTAATAAGCTAACAAATGTGAAAATATACCAAGCACCATCAAACACAATGCTGGAGGGTAAGGGCTACCATTTTCATTACTGCACCCTGTATCTAAAAGTGAAGAGCATCTACCTAGGAGAGAGCATACATATAGTTCAACCAAAAGAGGAGAAAACCTTAAGAGCCCACATTTAGGCGGTGTCATGGTCAGGTTCATGTGTCAACTTGGCCAAGTGGTGGTACCTGTTTGTCTAGTTGGGCAAGCGCTGGCCTGTCTGTTGCGGTGAGGACATTTCATAGAATTAAATCATGATCACGTCAGCTACATCCACAGCTGATTCCATTTGTAATCAGCCAAGGGGAGTGTCTTCTACAATGAGTGATGCTTAATCTAATCACTGGAAGCCTTTTAAGGAGGATTCAGGAGAGACAGGCTCTCTTCCTGTTTCAGCTGGCGAGCCTCTCCTGTGGAGTTCATCCAGACCCTCCATCGGAATCGTCAGCTTCACAGCCTGCCCTGTGGATTTTGGATTCTGTGTCCCCACGGTTACGTGAGACACTTTTATAAATTTTATATTTGTGAGTGTTTCCTGTTGATTCTGTTTCTCTAGAGAACCCTAACTAATACAGGTGGTGTTATGGAACTTTCACAGAAGACATGGGGGTGAAATTTCCTTTCAACCCAATGAAACAACAAAAGTAAAGAAAAGCAATGGGTGTCAACTTTTAGTTGTCATAACAGGGGAGAGAACATCTGTAAACTGTGATAGTGATACCAGGGCTACTGTAAAGACAATGAAAAACTCAGGGGAAGTCCAATATCTGGTATATAGTAGGCACTGAATAACAAGTAATTATTATTACCCATTGTGAATTTTGATCAGAAAAAGAAATTCCAATAGTTTTATCACGTGAAACAGCACAGCACCTTAAAGAAATGGATTTTGGACTTCCAGCCTTCCTGAATCAGTTATTGAACCCATTTTTCAATAGTGGCATCACAAATCCTTGTTCTACACATCAGCTATTTTACCAAACACTAAAACAGACACGATTAGAGCTGACGATTTTAACAGAAAAATAGTCACCCTATGAAAAAACTGACAGAGTGGTTGCAATACAAAAAGAAGTAATGATAAAAAGTTTCATTTTCTAACATGCTGTAGAAAAAGGTAGGTAAACTGATGCTAGATAGTTAAAAACTCTTGTAGAGAATTTATTCTCTACATAGGAATTCTCTACCATTACCTAGGTGGTCAACTCTAATCCATTCCTGATTCCCCCTTAAGATTTAAAAGGGGATCTGGCTGCAGTGAATAACCTTTGAAAATTTACTAACTCTTCCTCACAAAGTCTTATCAACTTTTATTCTCCAATCCATTGCCCAGAAAATAACAACTTGCAATGTGTATGCCCTGACTTTCAGGGGTTCAGGGTTCTGTTTTGCTCATACCGGTGATCAGACTGATGATCTGTTCAGGGCTATGTCAGAAACTCTAGCTCCTGAAGATTTACCTATCATGCATCAGAAAGCACAGTTCTCACACAAGAAGATATGATTTCAGTGCACTCATCAAAGCTCTGCCTAAGATCTCAATCCCTGGATGAACAGTCATTATAGAAAAACAAACTTGATCTAATAACTATCTAGACTAGCACTTCTGAGAAAATATGGTCCTGCCCAGTCTTTGAACTGTCTAGAAAAGCATCTGACCTACAATCAAATAACAAAACCCATTCCTCTTTCTAAATCTTCCTACAGAGAACAGAAGACACTCACACCAGCCTGGTCAGGCTATATGGAAGCATTATGTCAGCCAATATTTGTATTAAGAACTTTTCATATGCTGGGGGGATTATGAACAGAGAAACTATCGCATACAAAGGAAATAAAAAAATAAGAAAGATTTCAAGGGCAGCTCCCAACCCAGGTAATTGGTAAGATTTCCCCATGCCCTCAGGATAATGTCTAGATTCTTTAGAACGTATTAAAAAAGACTTTTTACTAGCTGATCCCTTCTACTTTTCCAGCCTCATCTCTTGATATTCTCCCCTACCTTCATGACTACCATCAGCATGAGTCAAAATGAACTACCTGTAGCTCCACCTCAATTTGCCATCTTCTCTTTTACTTCAAAGCATTACCTTGTAGCTTCCCTTCAACTCGCTATCTTCTCTTTTACTTCCAAGCATTTATACACTCTCTTCCCATCTTAGAATATCTTCCCTGCCTCTTTATAACCCTTTACCTTCTATTCCCTCTTTGTAAGTCGGTTAGAGAGATTTCTTGCTCCTGGAAGTCTTCTTTGATTCCTCCTCTCTCTCCTCCAGAATGGGTTAGATTTTTCCATAGCACCCTGCATTAACTCAATATTACACCTGATAAAATTTACTGAGCACCTTCTATGTACTAAGCCAGGTACTAGAGACACAATGGTGAGCAAAACAGGACACGGCCCATACCTCCACAGAGTTTTCAATCTAGCAAAAGATAATCCCCTAAATAAACACAAAATTATTAACTATTATACAAACTAGAAATCCAAGATTTATAGCCTATACTGACTGCATCTGTACTTATCCAGTTCTGCCTCTAGACTGTGCTGTCTAATATGGTAGCTACGAGTCACGTGTGTCTATTAAGCAACATGTGGCTAGTGTCACACAGTCAGATGATACTATGTTGGATATATTGGGTTAAATAAATATTGATAAAATCAATCTTACTGTTCCTTTTTACTTTTTTTCTATGCTGTACCCTAATAGCAGGAACCAATATTTGTTCATCATTGTCTCCCAGTGCCTAACTTTAGAACTGGACTCATAATAAGCAGTTGAACAAATGAAGTAAGACCAGAGAAACAGGCACAAACTCCAATGCCAGGCAACAGTGTTTAGGCTGATCCCAGAGATAATGGGGCAGTTACTGAAGGTTCTTTTGCCAATGGATTCTTTTGCCAAGGCTACTTAAGGATCCCAGAGATAATGGGGCAGTTACTGAAGATCCTTTTGCCAGTGATTCTTTTGCCAAGGCTACCTAAGGATGAAAAAACTGGTAGGGACACACAGTGGAAAAGGCATTTGGTGGCTAGAAGTAAAAACCTAAAATTGCAGAATTGTAACCCATGTCAAACTCTGAAATATGTTCTACAACTAACTGGTGCTGTGCTTTGAAATTTATAGCTTTTTTGTATATATGTTATCTTTCACAAAAAAAAAAAAAGAAGGAAAAAAGTCTATTTTGATGATTAAAAACCTCCTATATTCTGAAGCAGCTAGAAGTAAAAACATGAGAGGATCGTATGGTAGCCCACGACAAACTCTGGTATCTGTCCTGCAACTACTTGTTGAAAAGTGCTTTGAAAACTATTGCTTTTTTATTTCTTTGCTTTGTATATATGGTAATACTATACAATAAAAAAAAAATTTTAAAAAGTCATTTGGTGGCTTGAGGCCAGGCAGCAGAGACCTCTTAGAAGAGTCAGTGGGTGAATGGTCAGGGAAAGCTATTTCTGCCTCTCAACTGTATTTTAGCTCTCCAGCTTCTGGTACTCCCGTAGTTGAGAGTAAACTTCTGTCCAGAGAAGACTGACTTCAATTATGCCAAGAAAAATGGGGAACAATGGTTAGGGCGTATACTTAAGTCTGGGAGGTTGAAATATACCTTTTAACACAGATGAATTCTGACAAATTTCCTCCCACATTATACTGTAGAGGATAAACCTCTGTGATCATATAGTTCGTAAAAGTCTCGTAAAAATGTCACCATATGAATTTTTCTAACTTTATCATTAAACTTTATGAACTCAGAAATGAGTGGATAAACAATAACTGCTACTTTGTCTGTTAAGTAGGGATTGGAAATAAAGGTGAGCTAGGTGGCAGAGGTAATTTTTAATTAAAATTGCAAGAGGAAAAAGCAATTACCTCCCCACACAGAAACACATCCTTCATTTTGGTGCATATTTATAGATAATTAAGGTTAAATTTGGTCAGAAGAACATGGAATGACTAAGATTGAATGCCAGGAAAAGTCTTCTGTCAATTATATACAAAAACACTACTGAATCTTAAAACAACAAAAAATAACAAAATTCAAGATACCAAGAAACAAAACTCAAGCTTTAAGAAGCCAACAATGCATATCAATCAGGCTGAATTTCTAACCAGATTAGGCATTCTCTCTACTATCTCCCTGTAAACCCCACCCCACCTCCTAAATCTAAACAAGCTTAAGAGAAGTGGGAAAGGCTACACTTTTCACCAGAAATTGTGTGAAAACTATAAACAAAGGGACAAAAATCTAATAGACAGTAAGGCCTAAGTGGCAACTACATAACAGATTAAGTCTGTCCAAATCTCCCAATTCTGAGAAGGAAGACTAAAGTTGACCTTTAGTTTGTAAAACAAGTCTCACAGAGTAAATTTATCACATAAACAATACCATAGGGATGTGTTTCAAATATTTCAGAGGAAAATATACAACTGCTTTCAACCACTTAAAAGCATCTCTTTAGGAATCTCCAAACTGTTAAATTAACAGTCACTGGTTCTTATATATTCATTAAAGCAGTGCCTTAAGAACCGCTAGTCCCAAACTATGGCTACTGTTCCCGGGGACAGAGCACCATGTGCATAAAGGAAAGCCCACCCAAGGAAGGACACCACAAAACTGGATACTCTTCATTTTTCAGACTCAAAAGATCCCACTCATCTCACTTGTAGACTTGTAGTACCCCAAAATTTCATCAATTAAAAACTTAGAGAAATTTATTTTTTTCTCTTGTTATATTAGTACCTACAGAGTATCTCTGATTTTGCCTGTGGGCTTACAAAGCCTAAAATATTTACAATTCGGCCCTCTACAGAAAAAGTCTGCTGACCCTTGGCCTGGAAAAACCTCTTAAAACATGTTCTCCAGCAGATCCAACAGCTCCTGCTCTGCTTGGCCCAGGCCTGGAAGCATTAGCAGGGGCACAGCACAGTGCCAGTTTGATTCCCAGCACCCTGAGGTTTCAATCTGAGCCGGCAAGGGTGGGAAGGTAATGATTTCATTCTTGGAACCCAAAGACGCTACAAATAGAGAGGAAAAGAGGACAGCAGACCACATGCCTCACCAATCAGGCTATCTGAGAGTCACATTCCACTCTCCTCTCCCATGTCATCTCTCGAGCACTTTCCGACCTGAGAGGAAGGCCAACCTAAAAGCTAACCTGAGAGCAACTGACATTTTTGAAAGGCAGCAGGCCAAAAAAAAAAAAAAAATCATTTCTGGGCCCCGAGGGTACTTTTGCCAAGAAAAGAGTTATATATACATTCAGATGGCAACTTTAACTCACCACACATCATTTGACTTTTCAAAAAAAAATAAAGAGAACATGAATGACACTATCAAGTATCTCCAGAAGCATTTTGGGAAACTCAGAAACTCACTGAGGCCTGCAGGGTTGGTTTAAGTCACAGCAATAATGGATCTACCACTTTCTGGGAATAAAGCAGCGTACTGTGTAACAGCAAGCATCACTAAGAATTAAAATCACACAACTAAGCTATATCGCAGTTGTGTAAATATATACAAAAAAGGACAAAAACTAGAAGGGCACATTTTGGCATTATCTAATAACACTGAAGCTACTCAGAGGCTATACATGCACCAGAAGGCACACACAAACAGTAAATAAAACTGGACATCCTAAATGTCTGTCAATGTAGAAGGATAAACTGTCACATATTCATATATTAGAACATAAGAATATGCTACACAGCAATGGAAACAAACAAACCTGACTAATGAATTTCACAAAAATAATGTTAAGCAAAAGAAGAAAGTTGCAAAAGTACACATGCAGTATAATTCCTCAAATGCTTAAAATAAACAGGCAAAGCTAAATGCTTATTGATCTACTGTTGCTAAAACTATAAATAAAAAATGGAGATTAGTTCACACAAGTAAGGCTACTCTGAAAGAGAGCTATGACGGGGTGGGGGGTGGGGGGCAGGTACTTTTGGACTGCTATCAATTAAGACAAATGGCGAGGGTGATGTAGGTCACACACTGTCGGCTCTGTAATTCCATAAACCGTAATATATTTATTTATGTACACTTCTATATATGGAATATATCAGTAAGAATAAAAATAAATGTAGAGCATTTTTTAATAGTAAAAGAAATTAAGATCAATAAGAGTTTGAAAAAAAGAGCCAGAAGTGTGGCCAAAATGAAAGTAAATTCAAAGGGGTAATTCCCTAACAAAGCGTTGGGGTCACATACAATAAGAGAAAGGAACTTAGAGATCTCCTAGTCCAATTCCTAAGCCATTATAGAGATGACAACACAAAAATCAGTACGCTAGAGACAGAGGGAAAACAGAGCCCGCGGTCTGCTAACTCTGTCGGCTGGTTTTTTTCCTTCAGCATCAGCTGACTCTAAGTCATCCTGCAAGGTAGTTTTAGATGATCTTATTAAACTATTTAAACTGATCTTGAAAAGAACTATTTTTCTGAGCCCTGAACAGGGAAACCTTGATGGTAGGCAAAAAGAAAAAGAAACACTTTCTTCATTTTTCTCCCAAACGTTTTATTTCTGAGAATGTCTTGGATTCTGTTCCTATCTCTTCAGAACCAGGGCAGGTGGGCACCACGAGCATCTCTTCAGAGGCCATCAGCCTCAACCCAACCACCAGTTAGACCTTCACCAAGTCTTCAATCACAGGTGCTTGAAACAGGCGTACTAAAGCCTGGTGGGCCAACCAACTAAGAACCAGACACCAGCCTGCGCTGCAGCCTACTTTTCACATCATGAAAAGCAGCAAAAATCTATCCCATCACTTATTTAATCCCAAGAAAATCATATAACCAAAGCCCCTATTACAAAAATCATGAGAAACTATTTAACATCATTTACGTGCAAGAAACTATGCTAAGCAGGTCATGTGTTTTTCCAGTTAACCACAACTGTTGTCCTCAAAAACAGAAGTAGAAACTAAGGTTCAGAAACATCAAGTAACTTGCCCACAGTTTCATAGGAACTAAGTGCAAAGGCTGGGATTCAAACCCATGTCATTCCTTCAAACTACATACTGTACTTCAAAATCATAATTTGATGGGGAGTGCTCAGCCACCAATACTTAATAACCAAAAGTGGACATAGTTGTATAACAGGTAGGCTCTCATACAGAATGTTCCACTGACAGATGCATCAAGACTGATTAAAAATGAAAAGCTGAAGAAGAAAAACACCCCAGGTGAACTTCAGGGAATATGCCAATAAAAGCAGGGATAAAAGGATTTGTCCTGTTAAATTTAGTCCAGTTAATGAACACTAACACAGGCTTTTCAGAGGTTTCCTAATTATAGTGAGATAACTTGGGAACATCAAAGAAGCCATTCCAAGTGCAGCCACTGGAGCCACTCCAATCGGAGACAGAAATTACTAAGTTTAGCCTGATTTAAATGAAAAAGACAAGGCACAGAACTAGGGTGGCCTGGGTGGGACATCATTCCATCCAATGCCCTCACTGAGTTTCAGAGAGGTGAAGTATCCTGTGAAAAGTCACACTACTAACAGCAGAGCCTGAGCCAAAACCTAGAAGCCAGGATGCTTTTTTCTAAAATGGCCTTCCAGAAAGTTTAAGAATACTTCTGAGCCCACATGACTATGATTTGGGGCTTCACTGTGGGTCAGAGAGATCAAACGGAAAACTACAGTGGAATTCTCTGGGCCTCAGAATACTTATACACGATGGGGACAGTGGTTCATGACTCATGAGGATGCTACTGTTATGAGATTAAATGAGATAATGCATTTCTAGAGTTTAGTACAGTGCTGACACGAGCTCAATATGTGAAAGTTTTATCACCACTGCTACCATTATTAACTGCTATGAAATATACAACATCAGCGCTAGAAGGGGGTCTTAAGAATCTGCTCTAACACTGTGATTGTTTAGATAAGGAAATTGCAGCTTAAAGAGGGTAACCGTCTTACCCAGGTCTTACCCAGGTCACACAGTGATTGACTGACAAGTCTTGCGCACCTGGGTAAGGCACCTGAGGCATCTGGATGAACAAAACCATCACAACTACCCAGCAATGGAAATATGGACAACTTCCCAGCCCTTTACTTAAAAAAAAATGTCAGTGAGAACAAAAAGCAGGTAAAGAAGCTTTACAAATGATGCAAATGCCACAGCTTTTAAAAAGGGAAACAGGAAGTAGAAGTTTGTTAAACCATTTGAGCACAAAAAAAAATGTGAAAGCATGAAATAAATTAACTGTTATAAAAAAGGATTAGCAAGTAGGCATTATACACACAAACTATACATGTGTATGTAAGGATACAAGAAGCAAATAAATTAATCATTGTCTTAGGGAAAGCTGAAACAGGATGGCCTATTTGTTTTTCTACTTTCTAAGTACCATTAGCATTATTACATTATTCTTGAAATATTTTAAACTAAGGAAAATGAAGTACTTGAAATCCTATACTTTGTTACCTTTCCCTATAACTTTTTCTTTTTGCAGCAAAGTAAGGTGCTATTTTAATTGCTAAGCACTACTGAAAAATCAAATCAACATAGTAGTCTTAATAAACAAAGATACATTTATGCCAAGTGAATGACATGCAATATAAACAAAGGATTTGCAGCCATTATGGCGGGAAACAAGTAGTAGGAGAACTGTGTCATAAAAACACAATTTCAATGTAGTAAACTTAGACTCCACAAATGAACAGACTATTATTTCCAATTTAAAACACATGTTCGATATATAAAATGTGAAAAGCATCAAAAACTTTAATGAAGAAAACAGAAGCAACTTGTGATGACTTGGCACTATATGTATTCCAGAAAGACATGTTCTTAAAATTAAACCATTCATTCCTGTGGGTGTGAGCCCCTTGTAAGTAGGATCTTTTGATGAGGCTACTTCAGTTAAGTAGAGGCCCAATTCTATCAGGATGAGTGTTAATCTTATTACTGGAGTACTTTATGAGCAGAATGAAACGCAGACACATAGAAAGCCACAGGGAGCAGCCTGAAGTGGAAATTCAGAGCAACCAGAAGAGAGGGGAGGAGAGGTGGCCATGGACAGAGGAGCCCAGGACCCAGAAGCACCAGCAGCCTGCCCGAGAACACCATCCTTCAGGAAGAAAAGCTTCACCTTGATGATGCCTTGATCTGGACTTCTCTTGTCCTCTAAACTGTGAACTAATAATTCACACTGTTTAAGCCAATCCATCGCATAGTATTGCTTGAGCAGCCACGGAAATAAAACACCACTCTTTTCGGTAATCATTGACCACCCTGGTCACTACTTTGACTATTTTTCAACAAGTGAGGTATTGAGGTTTTGTTTGACTTTTGAGCACAAAAATGTGCTAGAGAAACTCATAAAACAATAAAATAAAAATACTGAAATCTGTATGTTTCCGTATGTAAAGACATAACACAGGAAAAAAAATTCTGGAAGACACATGAAATGGTTACAATGGTCACCCGAGGAGAGAAGAAAGTGAAGGCAGACTAGTTTTTGGTTCTGTTTGAATTATTTACTACAAGAATATATTCATGCATTACTTTTGTGGTTAAAAATAAATAAGTAATGAAAGAAAAGACAGGTCTGTGGAATAAAAAGGGATTACATATTACATCAAACCTGAACAACCTGAAACACTAGGCTCTGAATCATTTTGAATCTGGCTAGGGACTGCAATCAGAAGCTGGAACTCAGGACCTGAGAACTCATAAAACATGGAGACCATGAACATCTGGGGGCAGATACAAAATACAAATCAAAAGTATAAAGACAGTGGGTGGAAGGGAAGAGTGATGGTCTGAAATACAAAGCAAAAAGGTCCACAGCAGGCACCCAATCAGCTAAACCGATAGCACCACATTGCACATTGACATACCAGCTAAAAACACTACTCTTTGCTCTGGTCTTCTGCAGAGCAAGGCTATAAACAAGGAGCAAAGAGTTTTATCAGAGCTGTTCCTATCCTTACATTCCACTCTGTTGAAATATATCCCCACATCCTCCCTCCTCTCCCCACAAGCTGTTTCTACAAAGATAGTCTCAGCAGTGCTTTTAAAATAGACAAATAGGAAAAAACCCAAAATAACCAACCTAGCTAACCATGCAAACTATAGTGCTTTAATATGATTAAATTCTGAACTGTTTAATACAACTGAAGTGGATTGTGTCATACTGTATAAAAATGCTAAGTGAAAAAAGAACACAAAAAGCTAGAAATTCTAGACACATACTGTGTAAAAAAAAATGCATGTTAACAAAACAGTGCTTTAAGGTTCATAAAGTTTAAAGCACCTAGTACCTGGGAGCACTCCCATAACCCCTGTCACCTGGAGACATTTAATGGGAAAAACCACCCTCTAATCCTGGCTTTAGGAGGATCACTATTTTAGAGAAAGAGAAACAGAAAACAGATGCAGTGAACTCCAGCTTTGTAAAAATGCTTCATATCCTGATTTTTATTTAGGGGGGTGGGGGGAGACTCTGGAAGATCTTGGGGAATTGAAAAGGGAAAGCAAAAGTTTGGTAAGATGGCCAGAGGCAAAGAAGGGCACAGAGCAAGGAGGCACGTGCTGCCTCAGTTTATCTGGGAAGAGAGCCAAGGTGGCTGGGGACAGCCCTGCCTGGAGGTCTGCAGGCTGTGATGAGGAAAGTTGAGCCAAGCCCCAGCTCCTCATTCCGCAGGGTCCTCCAGACAGACGTCACTAAAACCCTGCATTATTGAAACTCTGCTCCCCCAAGAGCTCAGAAAACAAGGCAGGAAATGGGCTATCTCAGGAGAGTAACCACAAACAAAACATTATACCAAAAGGTGCTAAGTATATGGCCGAGGGGGTAAGGAAAGAGGGGAAAGAGCAGTTGATTGCCCACTGACTAAGGCCACCCTGCCAGCACTGGAGCTCACAGGCCCTGGCCACTCAGACACAGCTGAGAGAAGGCTGGGGAGCTGACACTCAGACTGGTCTGATGTCATCCTTCCACATCTATTCCATTCCCAGAAGACAATGGGATCATGAGGCAGGCTGATTTCCTCAGGAAACAAGGAGCAAGCCACATGAACTTAATTCTGCTAAGATAAACAGGGGCTGAAGAGATGGGAGGTAGTAGAGTTTTCTTTCCAAACGCGAGACAGACAGGGAGTTCCAGGACTTTGCTTCCTGATGCAGGGGAGGTCTGCCTGGAGGCAGCATCCTCTACCTCACATTCTGTGGATGCTGCTCCCTCCTCCCGGGTCCCTTTGAGCATACTGGACTCTACCAGTCCTCCTGGGCCCTCAACAGAGGCTTTTCTGCAGTCACTCAGCTGCCATATTGGTGTTCGATGTATTCTTTCAGTGTACCTTCTAACTGTGATCAGACTTTTAGCTATACGTGCTTTAAAAATGGGGGAAAAAATCATTCCACTCAAGCATTCTAATTTTCTTCTAAAATCCACAGCATTCTCTCACATCACCTCTAAGGTGTCAAAACAGACACTCATTATAATGTGATCTTAGTTCTTAGATCCCTTCATGCTGGATCCATTTGGAGAACAGTGCAATAGTTTAAAATCACAGGCAAAGATGGAGCGACCAACGGCCTGCGGAGCAACATGGCCAAGTTTCACTGTGACTACTGAGATACATACCTCATGCGTAACTCCATCTGTGAGAAAGACACACTGCAGTGGTTGGAAACACAAAGAGAATCAGAGCCTGACTGCCAAGACAACTGCTGCATTTCAACAAGGAAAGACACCTCCTGCTCCACTTTCTGCTCCTCCTCCTGCAGGGGAGATGATCCCACCTCCCCCCAGAGTCCGAGGCCCTCCTCGCACTGGCATGATGCCAGCACCCCATATGGGCCCCCCCCAGTGGTGCCAGTGATGGGCCCTCCTCCTCCTGGGATGATGCCAGTGGGACCTGCTCCTGGGATGAGGCCACCCATGGGAGATCACATGCCAATGATGCTTGGATCCCCAATGATGAGACCTCCTGCCTGTCCCTTGATGGTGCCGACTCGGCCAGGAATGACCCAACCAGAGAGATAAGGATAGAGGGGAGCCTCCGTGAATCAGTCTTATATTACTTGTTCTACTTCACCAGGCGATATGGTGCTGTGACTCTGGGGGTTTTCTAACTGCATGACAAGGAAGACTTGTTCCCCCTTCCTATCAAAGAGAGCATAGATTTGGAAGGGAGTACCAGGACCAAAAAAAATAGTAATTTTCATTTGTATTATGAAATGTGAAGATAAAGTTGTCAACTCTTATAGTTAAAAAAAAAAAAATCACTGCCAAAGCAGGGCTGCATGGCAGGTGGCAGAGCCATGTGCACTGGCCCACCTGGCGGAGGTCACACATCCTCTCTGCTTTTACACTTAGGGTTAAATTGAGAAGCGTGTGAAAACCTTAGTTCTAAGGTGAGTGGCCACCCAGAGGCAGGCAGCTCCCTACACCCCTACACAGCAGACTATTTGGGTTATGGACTCCACTTACAAAACAAAGCTTCTAGGCAGGCCCTCTCCCATCTGCAGGGACTGTCTGGGGTCTGTCTCCCATTTCTCTCCCTGCACTAAGGGACGGGTGTCATTTCAGTGGCAGGTCCGAGTTCTGCCCATCCTTTGCTCATCTTCTCCACCCACAAACAGTCAAACTCTGTATGAGGGGATATGACTACATGATATCCAAAGCTCTACAAGCATTCTCAGGGAATGAAGCATCTACCGTGTTAAGATAAGGTTGTTAGCATTTGAGAGAAACAAACTTTTAGTTTCAAAGACAGTAGTAAAGGTGAAGTCTAAAAAAATATATATAGCCCCAACTCCAAGCATCACACAGCAATGTACATTCCACAAAGCACTTTAAACGCCCATTATCCCAACCAACATTTATAACTCCTTGTGTAATCACCATCAGTCTCCCCAATTTAAAAAGTAGAAGAAACTTTGACTCAAGGAGTTTACTAGACTTGCCTGAGGCTTTGAACTAATGAAAGGCCAGGAGAGCTCCAGCAAACGGAGGACTCAGCCTTAGCAGAAGGCAGCGCAGCCTCCAGAACCACTGTGCTCCCCCAGCCCTGGCATCTGCTGACAGCCCTGTGCTCAGAGCCAGAACTGGTGACGCATATCTGACTTCTGCTGCTTTCTCTGATACTTGGGGAGATAACCCCCTCTCTCCCCTTCTTCCCTTTAGGCTTCCTTTGAACTCTCTTCCTCATCAGAACTAAAACCAGGCAGACCTGCTACTTCCATACCAAGAGTGCTACCCACTCAGGCAGAACCGTCTAGTCAGCCACAACTCACGCGGCCCCAAAGGGCACGCAAAATGCCTTTCAGCCCTCTAGCATTCAACATTCATCAGGGCCAGGCGAACTACTCCAGACTGCCTTGCATCAAGTAACAAATTCAGTTTCAGAATCTTTCCAAGGGCCAGAAGGGGAGAGGAGAGGATAAAAGTGGGAAGAGAAGGGGTGCCTATTATTTGCATATATCCAGGTTACACAATCTGTTCTGTTCCCACGCATTTTTCAAGGGGGAAATCAAATCACTGCTACCTTTAGTTTTGCTGTTTCTTGACCTTCCACTTCTAAGTCCCTGTTTACTATCCAAAGAACTGGCTCCAGTCCCCTAGGATGGAGTGGGAAGCAGGGAGGAGGGGCACCCAGAATGGGGAAAGGATGGGCATGGAGGAAGGAATCACCACGACTTGACTAGGCCCCAAACTGGCTGCTATACACAAACCAACCTCTGTATGCAGTTCAGATAACTTGCAGAGAAAAATAGGGTGATAATGCAAAAAAAGGCTAACATGGGCTTTTGAAGCACTGGATCTTCTGTGCCCCTTCTCCTGTTTCTACTGCTTCTCCCCATGCCCCCTTCCCCCAAAACAACCATATGGGGATGGATCACGGTGCCTTTCCTCCATCCACAGCTCCCCATGCCCAAATCTGTCATCTCTACGATATAATCTTCTATTATTCTACAATCCAAGTAGCGCAGTGATGGAGGGAGGGGAGAAATAAACTGGGAAGGTCTGACGGTATTAAGGAACCACCCCAGACAACATAGTCTTGCCCCCACACCATCCTCACAACCCAGGCTTCTTTAAATGAGAACCACGGGTACAGTAAAAAGACCACGCATGGCCTTCGGAGGCACAGATCTAGACTTAAGCTTCCTATATCCCCACACACTAACCACGTGACCACCCAGGCCTCGTTTCCATATTAAAGTGGGAGTAATGATATCTAATATGACTGTTGTGGAGATCAAATACGAATGATGTCTCCTGAGATCTCCCCCTGAGAGCTGGAATGTGTACAGGTTAATGAGAGGACCCTTTCCTTCCTCCTCCCACAAGAGACCATCCCTCAAAATAACCACACAATCTACTTACCGTAACTGCCTCCATACTAAAGGCAATACCGCCTTTGCTCTGAGACAACTGCAGTGCCTTAGAGGGCCTGCCCTGACCCTCCCCCAGCTGCACCCTTCACCCCAGAGACTGAGAAGTCTGGGGGCCATGGGGGTCATGCCTACTGGGAGCCCACCCCATCCCCTTCTAGACTACACTGCATGCATTCAGCATCCCAGAAATCCCTGCCCAATGGCCCCTCTTCCTGGTACTTTTACGTGGCCCTCTTCCCTGTACTTTTTCTTCTGGTAAGTTCAAAGGGTGTCTGCCTGTTGGGGGAGAGGATGGGCAAGGCTTGGACCTGCCTTTGGGATGACATGGGACATGCATCGCTTAGTGCACGAGAGAACCAGAGGGCCCCACAAATGGGAAGAGCAAGCCTGCCTAGAGGTCTTGTTTTTAAGTGTAGTCCATAACCTAAATAGAGTGGGGGTAAGGGGTGGGTGCCTGCCTCCGGTGGCCACTGGGCTCACTCTCACTTTAGGACTGGGGTTTTTACACTTTGCCTGGTTTCTTCCCAGGACTATGAGGAACCCTTCAGGGGCTCAGAGAGGTAAAGGTGTAGGGAAAGTTTTACAGCCACCCTCAGCCTCAAAGAGCAGCTCTGCTTTACATATCCCTCAGACGTGTTCATTTGTAGAACAGAATCTCTGCTGACAACCCACAAAGAGTGAATTCTGCTGCACTAGATGGAAAGCCATCTGCAGACACCTGGTCCTGTATTTCTGACAGGTGACCCAGCCTCGGTGTGAGGAATAAGGAACAGCGACGTAAGTAGGTCTCATTTGGTGGTTGTTTTTTTGGGCTGAAATACAATTATGCCCTCAGGAAGCACCCACTTACCTAGGAAGTAAGAACAAAAGGTGGTGAGTTGAGGCTGTGGCATGAGACGGAAATAGGGAAAAGGAAGGTTAGAGAGAGCCTAGAGAGAAAGGGTAACATTTCAGAGAAAAGTGACTCCCTCTACCTGGCTTGGCCGCCAGATGTCATAAAGCAGCTTAGGTCTAAATATGCTCTTCTGACAGGAAAAGCAGGGTACAGGGACAAAGCAAGACAGAGACACACCAGGCTGGAAGTGGGGGCCGAAGGCAAGGGAAGAGCAAGGCTCACGACACTCAGGGGCTATGTCACCGAGGAATGCAGCTGGGAGAGGACAGCACGTGCAACAAAAGGCAAGAAAAGCCCTCGGCTGAGGCGGCTCAGAACTTCCTGGGGGCTTCTTAGGGTCAATAAAGGCTGTTTATTTTCAGCATTTGGGGATGTGAGTGTTTCTCCCCAAGGAAGGGTTTCAGGCCGTAAATTTTACTTCCTTTGTTTTCCAGCCAAAGAAAAGAAAATTCAAAACCCAGCTAATAAAACAAGAAGAAAAGCAAGGGAAAGGGCTCACTGGGCTTCCACAACTAAGGAGTAAGGGGTGAAATCTCCCACCCACATGCTGGAAGACAGCCTGGAACAGATTCCCTGGACCCCAGTACCGGGAGACTAATTCCCAGTCCTGTTAATGAAACACTTCTGCCTGCACAGGACCAGCGATGGGGCACTGCTGAGAAGCAGACCCTTTCTCCCCCAGGGACACAGCGCCATCGGGGCATTCCGTAACCCTGAGAAGGCACTTCAGGAAAACACACACTCACTGTGTGAGCTGCAGGAGTCACAAGTAGCACAAACAGACACACTACAAAATGCTGAGTCCTAAAAATAAAGGAACTGCACTTAATGGTGCTATTTATTCAGATATAAATCAGAAAGTGTATGTTTCTAATTAGAAATTCTATGTTTCTCAGACCAGAATGAGATCTGCTCTGAAGCTAACCTGCAAAGTATTTACACACCCTCAAAAAGAGCACATGCAAATTTATTTGCTATCCTTCAAGAAACCTAAAGACTTGCAATAGCCTACAAACACCTGTCCAATTTATACCAGTTCAAGCCCCAGAGCCCAGGGATCTGGTGAGGTTTACATTTATTACACTGACAGAAAATTATGCATGATGCAAAATGAGAGGAAGCATGGTGGTGGCAGGCAAACACCCACTGGCCAGGAGACTTGGGTACCATCCAGCTTCTATCATGCTCAGGTTATGGTCCAAGATAAGTCCTTTCTCCACTCTGCTCTGGATGTACTATTCCATGAAAACACTCTCTTTAAAACATTTCACATTATTTTCATTAGGAAGGAATATTACAATTATATCCAAATATACGAATACTTGGATTAATTTTACAGAAGAAACTAGACTCCAGCTTAATGTCTCAAAAAGTCAATTAATGACTAGCTCTTAATTCTGTGAACAAGGGACCATAACCTGATTCCAGCTGGTACTGGCAGAAAGTAGTTTTTAACTAAGAATTTCACTGTACTTTACTGGTGTGGATTTCTCAAAATGGATAGGCAACTTACTCAAACGTCAAGGGTAAGGGTAAAGGTAATTGTCTTAATAGCAGTGGCGAGGAAAGCATTAAAACTGTCTCATACATCTGCACAGCATCTTCAATACAACATATTTTTATATAATTTTTTATATAATTATGGGCAGCTAATAATATTCCTAATAACAATGCAGAAAGTAAGCCTCAGAAACTTCACCATAGCTTTCTATCTTTCCAAGGCCAGAGAAATAATGATAAAACAAGATGCCACCTTTATATTCATTTCTGTTAAAAAATATATACCTTTACAGGGATGGAAGCCACCCCTGCTCCATGCGACAACAGAGCGGACAGGAAGAGAATGACTGGGTCTGCAGTCCCAGGGGTGCACGGGTCAGGAATCAAGCCCGAGTCTCCTGAATGGCAGGCAGGTATTCTGCAGCCAAAGTACCTGTACAGCCTAGCTTTTAATAGAACTTAAACAAAAATTATACCACTACATGAGATCCGGACCTCGGTTTGGTAGAGAATTACTGACAAACCAAGTGCAAAAGAAACCAACTTGAAAAATAACCTTAGTAAGATAATCAAATGCCCCAAACATAATAGAAAATCATAAAGCGTGTGAAGATCCAACCAGAAAGGGCCCAGCCAAACAATCAAATCAAAACTCCAGAGGGGACACAGAACATGGAAAAAACATTCAAGAATATCTATAAAGAAATAAAGGATAATAAATAAGGGGTAGAGAATAGATCAGTAGCAGCCAAGGTTTAAGAGTGGGACAAGAGGCACCTCTGGTTACAAGGAGGCAACAAGGGAGTTGGGGGGGGTGGTGATAGAACTATTCCGTATTTTAGTTCTGGCAGTGGTGACACAGCTATGCATTTGTGAAAGCTTACAGAACTGTACACCACAAAAAATAACTTTTACTGCAGGTAAATCAGAAAATGAATAAATAAAAACAGTAAAAGTAAAAAAAAAAAAAAAAAAGGACTCCAGGCAGACACTAGGAGAGAATAAAGAAGAATTCAGAAGATTAAATAGAAAAATGACAGATCTCACAGAAATGAAAGATACAGTTGACCAAATTAGAAATATACTAGAGACACATGATGGCAGATTTGAAGAAACAGAAGGGAGAATAAGTGAGCTAGAAGACAGAACAATTGAACTAGAGCACACAAACGAACAAATGACAACAAAAATGGAAAAAATGCAACCAGATATTAGGGAAATAACAGACAACAAGAGGCACACAAATGTAAGAGTCGCTAATGTATCAGAAGGAGAAGAGTGAAGGGCTAGGAAAGTTAGGTGAAGACATAATTGGGAAAAACTTCCCAACCCTTATAAAAGATATAAATACACAAATCAAAGAGGCCCAAAGAACTGAACTCCAAACAGAACAAATCCGAATAGATAAACTCCAGGACACATACTAACTAAACTACCAAATATTAAAGAGAAACAGAAGTCATGAAAGCAGCATGATAAAAGCAATCTACTGCATACAAGGGAAAACACATAAAATTGACTTTGGAATACTCAACAGGCACCATGGAAAGCAAGAAGGCAGTGGTATGATATATTTAAGATCCTGAAAAAGAAAGGTTTTTAGCCAAGAATTCTTCATCCAGCCAAGTTATTGTTCAAAATTGAAGGACATATTAAAATCTTCAAAGACAAACGAGGATTGAGAGAACTAGTCAACAAGAGACCTACCCTACAACAAATACCAAAGGGAGTCCTGTCAGCTAAAAAAAAAAAAAAAAGACAGGAGAGGAAGGTCTGAAGGAGAGCACAGAATTGAAGAACACTAGCAATGGCAATTTAAAGGATTAAAAGAGAGAGAAGGAAAAGAATATATAGATCTAACAAAAACTAAGGAGAAGTTCGTAGAGTCAAGAATCTCTTCTACAGTAACTACTTTGAACGTAAATGAACTAAACTCGCCAATTAAAAGATACAGACTGGCAGAATGGATTAAAAAACATAATTCATCTGCATGCTATTTACAAGAGACACACCTTAGACTCAAGGACATATCAGATTGAAAGCGAAAGGATGGAAAAAGATCTTTTATGCAAGCTGTAACCAAAAGAAAGCAGGAATAGCTAAACTAATATCAAACTAGACTTTAAATGTAAAGATTTCCTAAGAGACAAAGAAGGACACAACATATTAATAAAAGGGACAGTTCACCAAAAGGAAATAACATTTATAAATGTGTACACTCCCAATCAAGGAGATCCAAAGAACATGAGGCAAACATTAAACTGAAGGGAGCTATAGACATTTCAACAGTAATAGTGGGAGACATTAATACACCACTCTCCATTACAGATAGAACAACCAGACAGAGGATAAACAAGGAAAAAGACAATGTAAACACTGAGATAAATAAAATAGTCCTAACAGATATATAGAGACCATTATATTCCAATACATTCTTCTCTAGCACACACAGAACATTCTCCAGGATAGATCATATGCAGGGAAACAAACTGAGTCTTAACATATTTAATAAGATTGAAATTACCCAAAGCATTTTCTCTGATCACAACAGAATACATCTGGAAATTAATAATCACCAAAGAACCAGAGCTTTCACAAATACATGGAAATTAAACAACACACTCTTAAGTAACCAGTGGATCAAGGAAGAAATTGCTAGAGAAAATGGTAAATATCTAGGAACGAATGATAACGAGAACAACATATCAAAAATTATGGGAGGACTTCCGGAGAAGATGGCGGCTTAGTAAGACGCGCAGGTCTTAGTTCCTCCTCCAGAACAGCAACTAAAGAAACAGAAACAATACAAAACAGCTCCCGGAGCCATGACAGAGACCAAAAAGATAGCGTACCCCATTCTGGAACGGCTGAACGGGCAGGGAGAATCCGCTGCGGTGAGATACCCGTGGGGCGCGCGTTTTCCTGGTCAGGGCGGCTGGCGACTGGGGTCCCCTCCACGCACGTGGCTCCCCGGTCTGACTGGGAACGTTGGATAGCGGGGCCCTCCCGCCACGCTTGGCGTCTCGGGCCAGCTGGGCAATTTGGACCAGCACTCCCCCAAGCCGCGGCGGCCGGCAACCCCCCCCGCGACGCGCGGTTTCCTGGGCCGACTGCGAGATTCGGATCGGCAAGTTAAAGGAGCCACAGCATCTTTTACTGGTGGGACCCGCAGACAGACGAGCGCCACGAGCGCCACCTACTGGGCAGGAAAAGAAAAACAGAGCCCAGAGATTTCACAGAAAAACCTTTCAACCAGCCGGGTCCCACACCCAGGGAAATCTGATCAAATGCCCAGACACCAGCAGAAAATAATAGATGACGCTCGGAAAATTGAAGATATGGCCCAGTCAAAGGAACAAACCAATAGTTCAAATGAGATACAGGAGCTGAGACAACTAATGCTGAATATACGAACAGAAATGGAAAAACTCTTCAAAAACCAAATCAATAAATTGAGGGAGGACATGAAGAAGACATGGGCTGAACAAAAAGAAGAAATAGAAAATCTGAAAAAACAAATCACAGAACTTGTGGGAGTGAAGGACAAAGAAGAAAAAATGGAAAAAACAATGGATACCTACAATGGTAGATCTAAAGAGACAGAAGCTACAATTAGTGAACTGGAGGATGGAACATCTGAATTCCAAAAAGAAACAGAAACTATAGGGAAAAGAATGGAAAAACTTGAGCAGGGGATCAGGGAACTGAATGACAATATGAAGCACACAAATATACATGCTGTGGGTGTCCCAGAAGGAGAAGAGAAGGGAAAAGGAGGAGAAAAACTAATGGAAGAAATTATCACTGAAAATTTCCCAACTCTTATGAAAGACCTAAATTTACAGATCCAAGAAGTGCAGCGCACCCCAAAGAGAATAGATCCAAATAGGCATTCTCCAAGACACTTACTAGTTAGAATGTCAGAGGTCAAAGAGAAAGAGAGGATCTTGAAAGCAGCAAGAGAAAAACAATCTGTCACATACAAGGGAAACCCAATAAGACTATGTGTAGATTTCTCAGCAGAAACCATGGAAGCTAAAAGACAGTGGGATGATATATTTAAATTACTAAAAGAGAAAAACTGCCAACCAAGACTCCTATATCCAGCAAAATTGTGCTTCAAAAATGAAGGAGAAATTAAAACATTTATAGACAAAAAGTCACTGAGAGAATTTGTGACCAAGAGACCAGTTCTGCAAGAAATACTAAAGGGAGCACTAGAATCAGATACGAAAAGACAGAAGAGAGAGGTATGGAGTAAAGTGTAGAAAGAAGGAAAATCAGATATGATATATATAATACAAAGCCAAAACGGTAGAGGAAAATATTATCCAAACAGTAATAACACTAAAAGTTAATGGACTGAATTTCCCAATCAAAAGACATAGACTGGCAGAATGGATTACGACCCAGCAATACCACTGCTAGGTATCTAATCAAAGGACTTAAGGGCAAAGACACAGATGGACATTTGCACACCAGTGTTTATAGCAGCATTATCTACAATTGCAAAGAGATGGAAACAGCCAAAATGTCCATCAACAGATGAGTGGCTAAACAAACTGTGGCGTATACCTACGATGGAATATTATGCAGCTTTAAGACAGAATAAACTTATGAAGCATGTAATAACATGGATGGACCTAGAGAACATTATGCTGAGTGAGTCTAGCCAAAAACTAAAGGACAAATACTGTATGGTCCCACTGATGTGAACCGACATTCGAGAATCAACTTGGAATATATCATTGGTAACAGAGACCAGCAGGAGTTAGAAACAGGGTAAGATAATGGGTAATTGGAGCTGAAGGGATACAGACTGTGCAACAGGACTAGATACAAAAATTCAAAAATGGACAGCACAATAATACCTAAGTGTAATGTAACTATGTTGGAACACTGAATGAAGCTGCACCTGAAATATAGTTTTTTGTTTGTTTGTTAAAAAAAAAAAAAAATTATGGGATACACCAAAGGCAGTGTTGAGACAGACATTTATTGCACTAAATGTCTATATTAAAAAACTTGAGGATTTAATTGCTCACCTTTAGAATTTAGAGAAAGAATAGCAAACCAACCCCAAAGAAAATAAAAGGAGAGAAATAATAAAGATTAAAGGAGAAATAAACAAACTGGAGAACAAAGAAAGAATCAACAATATCAACATCACTCTAATACCAAAATCGGATGACGATGCTACAAGAAAGGAAAACTAAAGACCAATTTCCCTAATGAACACAGATGCAAAAATTCTTAGCAAAACTGTAGCAACTCAAATCCAAGGACACATTAAAAGAATTAAATATCATAACCCGTGCTATATTAAACATCAGGAATGCAAGAGTGGTTCAACATAAGAAAATCAGTCAATGTACTATAGCATAACAAATCAAAAGGGAAACATCACATGATCATATCAATCAATGCTGAAAAACCTTTTGACAAAATCCAGCACCGTTTCCTGATAAAAACACTTCAAAAGTTAGGAATCAGAGGAAACTTTCTCAATATCATAAAGGTCATATATGTAAAATCCATAGCCAGCATCATACTTAATGGTGAGAAACTGAAAGCATGCACCCTAAGATCAGGAACGAGACAAGGATGCCCATTGTCACACTATTATTCAACCCTATATTACAAGTCCTGGTTGAAGTGATTAGACAGGAAAAAGAAATAAAAGGCATTCAAATGGGAAAAGAAAAAGTAAAACTTTCATTATTTGCAGATGACATAATCCTATACTTAGAAAACCCTGAGAAATCTATGGCAAAGCTACCTGAGCTAATAAAGAAATTCAGCAACATGGTGGGATACAAAATTAATGTACAAAAATCAGTAATGTTTCGATACGCAGGCAATGACCTATCTGAGGTGATAATTGAGGAAAACATTGCATTTAAAATAGCAATCAGAAGAATCAGGCATCTAGGAATAAACCTAACCAGGATGTCAAGAATTCATACATAGAAAATTACAAAAAATTGCTAAAAGAAATTTTAAAATGACCTAAATAAATTAAAAAAACATTCCCTGCTCACGGATAGGAAGGTTGGATGTCATTAAGATGTCAATTTTACCCAAATTGATCAAGAGATTCAATGCAATACAAATCAAAATCCCTAAAACTTACTTTGAAACTTGGAAAAGCTGCTTATCAAATTCATATGGAAAGAGACCCCAAAGAGCTAAATATCGCCTAAAAAAGAACGAAGTGGGAGGACTATCACTTTCTGACTTTAAAACTTACTATAAATTCACAGTAGTCAACATAACATGGCGTTGGCACAAAGAAGTATCAACCATTGGAATAGAGTCAAGAATGCAGAGATAGACTACCAAATTTATGGACACTTATCTTCAATAAGGACCCCAAATCCACTGAACTGGGACATAGTCTTTTCAATAAATGAGCATGGGAGAATTGGATATCAATAGCCAAAAGAATGAAAGATGACCCCTACCTTATACCCTATACAAAAATTAATGCAAAATGGATTTAAGACCTAAATGTAAGAGCCAATATCATAAAACTTCTATAAGAAAAATAAGATATGGTGGACTGATAATTAAAAAGTACTGGCAGTAAAAGTCACCCCCAAGAGAACCTCTTTTGTTGCTCAGATGTGGCCTCTCTCTCTCAGCCAACATGACAAGCAAACTTACTGCCCTCCCCCCTCTACATGGGACATGACTCCCAGGGGTGTGGACCTTTCTGGCAAGGTGGGACAGAAATCTTAGAATGAGCTGAGACTTAGCATCAAGGGATTGAGAAAACCTTCTCGACCAAAAAGGGGCAGAGCGAAATGAGACAAAATAAAGTGTCGGTGGTGAGAGATTCCAAACAGAGGTTATCCTGGAGGTTATTCTTACGCATTAAATAGATATCACCTTGCTAGTCAAGTTGTAATGGAGAGGCTGGAGGGAACTGCCTGAAAATGTGGAGCTGTGTTCTGGTGGCCATGTTTCTTGAAGATGCTTGTATAATGATATGGCTGTCACAGTGTGACTGTGTGGCTGTAAGAGTCTTGTGTCTGATGCTCATTTTGTCTACCTTATCGATGGACAAGTAAAACATATGGATTAAAAATAAATAAATATGAGGAACAAATGTTAAAATAAATTTAGTAGATTGAAATGCTGGTGATTGGTGAAGGGGAGGGGTAAGGGGTATGGTATGTATGAAGTTTTCTGTCTTCTTTTTATTGTTTTTTCTGAATTGATGCAGATGTTCTAGGAGATGATCATGATGAATATACAACTATGTGATAACAGTGTGAGGTACTGATTATATAACAAGAACAGAATGATCATATGATAAGAATGTTTGTGTTTGTATGTGGTTATGTGTCATAAATAAAAAATAAATTAATTAAAAAAAGAAAGGGAGGGGTAAGGGGTATGGTATGCATGAATTTTTTTCTGTTGTCTTTTTATTTCTTTTTCTGAATTGATGCAAATGTTCTAAGAAATGATCATGATGATGAATATGCAACATGTAATGATATTGTGAATTATGATATATATGTAGAATAGAATGATCACATTTTAAGAATGTTTGTGTTTCCTTGTTATGTTTTTTTTTAATTTTTTTAAATTAAAAAAATAGTATTGGCAGAGTCACTTGAGGATCTGAAGGGGAAAAAACAATTTACATATGAAACTATTAAACTCCCTCATCTGGGAAACCACAGGTACCCTCTCAACCATTGGGGGCTCCAACAAAATACGCCAAACCCTGGATTTTGAGGCCAACTCTTATGAAATTTATTTATAATAGGGAAGAATCTAAGACTATCCATAACAAGCCCTAAGAGTTGTTTCCAGGAAGACTCTTTCTTGCTCAGATGTGGTCTCTCACTCTCTAAGCCCAACTCTGCAAAGAATATCATTGCCCTCCCGACCTACGACCTACGTGGGACAACCCATTCAGGGGTGAAAATCTCCCTGACAATATGGGGCCTGGTTCCTGGGGATGAGTCTGGCCCTGGCACCTCGGGACTGACAATGACTTCCTGACCAAAAGGGGTGGGGGGGATGTAATAAAATAAGGCATCAGTGGCCAAGAGAGATCAAATGGAGTCAAGAGGCTGTTCTGGAGGCTGCTCTTATTCAAGGTTCAGTTAGATAGTGCTAATTGCCATGGTTTGCTAAACCCCAACCAACATCACTCCTGTTGACTCTTAAGAACACCTAGGGCTCGATCTGAAACTCCATAAAATTTTCATGCACTAGGTTTGCCTTCCTGGAACATATAATCCCCAGAGGGTTCCTAGGTCAGATAAATCCTGACACCCAGATAGACCAGCCTCTCTAGGATTACCAATTAATTACATTCTCTGATTCTTCAGCGTGGACATCCTTTCTCAACATGAAAAAGTCAGACGAGGCATTCCCCAAAGATCCCTATAGATTGGGAGAAAGAGTAAAGGAGAAGGAGGAGGTATAACAGAGAAAATGGGATTTGACAAATGAATATGGCTGCTAAATCATTTTATTAATATTCCTTCTAGCCTCCAGTAATTTGGAGAAGCTAGAAGGAAAAATCTGAAATGACGGAATGGTAGCCCATTACAAACTCCAGGATCTGTTCTGTAACTACTTGTTGAAGTGTGCTTTGAAAATTATTTTTTCTTTCTTTGCTTTGAATATATTTATTATATTATACAATTAAAAAAAATTTTTTTAAATCAACTTAAAAAAAAAACCTTTACATTCTCTTAGCCTACTGCTTTTTCTGACATCATGTGCTGCTTCCTCAGTCTATTCAAAGTGAGCAAATGTTAAGAGTCAAGAAACAAGAAAATAAAGCTATTTTTATCTTGGAAAAAAAAAGCTCTAAAAACCTGCAGTCACTCTATGATGCTTATGAAGCAGCTATTTGTTCATGCCACTGTCCCAGATGACTGCAGGAACACGTAAAACAGCCCTTGCTTTCAAAGACATAGTTTCAAGAGGCAACTGAGACTCATATACTGAACCATGGAGAATAAAGCTAAGACTGTCCGCTCCTTCAGGACGGGGCCATGTCTTCTCAATTCTGAATTTCCATCACCTTAGCACAAGAGCCTGACATTTGCCAAATGGTCTGTAACCCTGGAATAAATGAAACCTTGTACAACTGCTCTTTAGTTTATACCCAAAACAAAACAAAACACTGTGACAAGTTCTGCTAAGGAAAGAAGTTTCTGGAATAGGTAAACAGTCTCACCTTGAAGAAAGCGGTAGATCGTCAGAAGTTGAAGAAAGTGATAGATTTTTTAGAAGTGTGGGAGGTATTTCTAATTAAGACATCAAAGAAATGAAACAAGGAGGACTGTAGAGAACTGTAAGAGCCCTTGGCTTTCTAGACTAGCTAGTTCAGGATGGAGAGGAACAAGAACTAAGAACGGACAAGAAGAACAACTGAGACAGTCACACTGTGTTTCAGTTACTGGGTCAGTAAACACAAGTAAAAGGTATTATTCTGGAATTAAAGTTGTTCAAATGTATAGCATCACCTCCTGCAACCTGAATAACTCTGACATTGAGGCTCCTTTCATTTGTTTGAAATTGGCAGTATGGATACAGTGGCCTCCACTTTCATTTCAATACTTTATTTTAGTTGCACGAGGTAGAGAAAAGTCTAATTTGTACATATAAATAAGCAGATGGTCACAGACTTTTACAAAAATAGTCTAAGTTATTCTTTATTTAAACTAATTCAAAAGCGTTCAAATAGTAAAGAATTGTTTCAAATCTCTACCACTAACAGTCATCTAATACCTTTTAATAATTATCTCAAATATGTTAGACAAGAAGCACCTAAAACTAGTTAGTTTTAGTAACTAACTGCTAAACCCACATGCAATGTTATCATGGCATAATATATTATACATTAATTTGGTTCTGAACAACTGACTATGCTGTTTTGCTTGACATTTAACTGAAGGCAGTACAAGCACACACATGTGCCAACCACTAACCTATAACACATTTGTGCCCACCACTGTGCTAATTTTTTTTCTGTCTTGATCACCCCAGAGCTGTGCTTGGCACAGAGTCAGCACCCAGTAAGTAAGTATTCAATAAATGAATTAACTGTGCTGCCGGGATAGCTTGTTTTTTCAGGATACCTGAGAACAGTTTTTCTCTTGCCATATCTGTAAATACATCTGAACCTGTAAATGTGTCATTGATTAGGAAGACTCTAGACCTGTATTTGTCTTTCTATAAATTCAGATCTTGGGCAGGCCTCAGTGGCTCTGCATGCAGAGTTCTTGCCTGCCATGCCAGAGACCCGGGTTTGATTCCCAGTGCCTGCCTATATTTAAAAAAAAAATCAGATCTGCACACATTCCTTCATCAAAATAGACACTAAAACCAACCTAACTTTAGAGCTACGTCACTGAAGCAACTCCAGTCTTTACATCTTCCTCACCACCTAATGTGCTATCAACATGCATGCAAATAACTAAGATGGCCTTTTTTCCACAGTCTGATGCTTATCAAGAGTTAAAAATGCTTTGGTAATATCACCTTGCTGCTATGGGATGCAAACATCAGAGTGTGAGTCTCTTAAACAATTGTTGGAAATGTTAAAGGTATGACTGGTATTGATGTTTTGCAGAAACCCAGAAGAATCTCTGGGAAACCTTAAGGTTGCAGCATCAGTTCTACCCCTTATTCCTTTCATAATCATAGACAAGTCCTTTCAACTCTGTAAAACTGGGAGAAGGTTTGAACTATATCATCTTTAAGGATATCACCTTTCCCTCCCTGGCAACAAAGGCACAGAACCAGACTCCTATTTCTTTCAGCTCCAGTGTTCATTTATCAAATAAATCATTCCACAGTAACAAAAGGTTGTGAAATCATCTCTTCAAAAAAAAAAAAATTTATGAGATTTTTTTAAAAGTAAATTGCAGGCTACAAATTCTGTACATTTTCTGTAAGAATGATTTATCCCATTTCCCAGGAGTACCTGAAGTATCATTCAGAGTACATCTTCCAGAATCTTGTTTCAGATTAATGTTAACTAAATGTTCCATTTCTCTTCAACAGCTTCTCACAGTGGGAGACATTCAATATTTGTTCAATTCAACTCTCATGATGTATTTCATGATATAAAAAGCAACTTATATGATGTAAGCATAGAAATATAGATTAAAAAGATAAGCAAACAGCAAATAAGCACATGAAAAGATGCTGAACATCATTATTTTATCAGGGAAATGTAAATGAAAACCAGGATGAGATTCTACTACATAACCACAAGAGTGGCCTAAGCTGATAGCACCCAATAGCACTGGGATCTGTGCTGATAATGACCTGAAAGATTTCTGATGGGATTGTAAATGGTTAACCGCCTTAGAAAAGAGCAAGTAAGCCTTTTATAAAGTGAAACAAAACTTACTATAGGACCCAGACTTCCAGCTCTTAGGAATTTACCTAAGGCAGAAAACAAAGCAAACGTCTACACAAAGACCTGAACTCAAATGTTCACAGCTGCTTTATTTTTTGGAAAGAACCCAAATGCACCCAAATATCCATCAACTATTGAAATGATAAACTGTGGAATAACCATACAATACACTATTACTCAGCAATAAAAAGGAAAAACCTAAAGCTACATGCAAAATTAGTGGATGAATCTAAAAGGCACTAACTGAAAAGAAGCCAGGTACAAAAGGATAATCTGATTCCATTTACATGAAATTATATAAAAGGCAAAAGAACAGTGACAAAAAGAAGATCAATGATTGCCAGGAGCTGGGAGTAGGAGGATGGGACTTTTTGAAGGGATAGGATTCTTCTATTTGATCACTGCTTTGGTTACATGACTGACTGCATTTGACAAAACACATCAAATCGCACACTTTAAATTTATAATAAATGGTGAATTTATTATATGTGGATTATACCTCAATGAAGGTGATTAGAAAAACTAAAGACAACAACCACACACAAAAAATTACTTATATGTCTTAACTTTCCACCCCATTTATTTCTTTCAAGTGACTGGACTAACTGCAAACAGTTTTCTTTCCCTGAATAAGGTATAAAAAAGTTTCAAGCCATGATGTCTAGACTGTAAATTCCCTTCACTCCCAAGACACTATTAATCACTAAGATTTAACGTAGAATAGGATGGAGCTGAGGGCAGCACAGATGGCTTTTGAGGGTGGGTGTGAACGCCTTCAGACAGTAATGGGACCCCAGGTACTATCCATACGTATTCCTTAATTCTTTAAGGGTCTTCCAAAGGCCTTTAAAATAGATTTTTCTACCTTCACTTGTTCTTGGATTGTTTTCAATTCTCACCTGCTAGTCAACCTCCGAGGCTCAGTTACTTAAACTCAAACTCAGTTTCAGCATCACCCTCTCCGGCCCTCTGTTGGCCCCACCTGGCCCTACTGACCCAAGAACAGAATGCATGTTGGTGAACACGCAGTGTGAGTTCACGGCTTCCTAGACTGTGAGGCCACTCTTTCCAGCATTTCCCAGAGGGAAAGTGTTCTTCAGGCCAACGCTGGGAAATCTACTCACCCAGGATGCCCAGTCTGCCTCATAACAATAACTGACAAAAGAAACTCAATGAACTCAGATGATATATGGAGGAGGGGATGAATTTATTTAAAAAAGGAAAAAGTGAGAGATTCTGGCACCCACTTTCTGTCCAGTCTCCTCTCAGTTCACCTCGGGCCCAACCCAGGTCCTGTTTACTACCACCAATAAACTCCCATACAACTTTCCTTCCTGCCAGCTCCCTCACCGGATGGGAAGCCAGCACTGCTTCCCAGCTCCAAGGACCTTTTCCTTACATCATTCTCAAAGGCATTCCATTCTCCACACTAATTTCCTCCTGGCCACTCTATTTCTCAACCCCCAAAACAAATACAGTCCATTGCTTATCAAAAGTTCATTGATAGGGAAAAATGTCTGTTGCCCTCCTGAATGAAGTGAACAAACACGTTTCTCCCCACTGTCCCCACCCACACTTCCTCCCAGTGGTCACAAAGTTCCAGCACTTGCCAGTTAGAACGGAGGACAAGGAAAGAATGGATGAACGACTATTTTCATTAAAGTATAAAATACGCATGTTATCTTGAGTTATTCAAAGTGCAAAACTCACTCAACGAACATGGGGATAAGCAGTTCAGCTTTGAGCCTCTAAATTTCTCCATATCCCCAGTGCATGGCATCCCTTGTGCCCAGGCCCATGCAAGCAAGGCAAACCCAGCCAGATTTTCAAGTGTTCAGCACTCACCAGGAGGATGGGAGTCCCCAAAGACCACTACATGTAAGAGCTGCAGGGAACAGGCCCCCAGGGAAGTCAAGCTCCAGGTCTCACCATCAGCCTGAGGACCTTGGTTCTCCAGACCTCAGTTCCTTTTTTGATAAGAGTGGCTTGGCGAAAAGTCGCAGGGCTCCCCTCTGCTCACAAAAACTCCTTAATGTGACATTTAAAGCCCTCCACAAGCTGACCCTGTTCCTCCTTTCGAGCCTCTCTTCTTCATGTTTTCTTTATCAACCCTCCATGCTTCATTCTTATCAGACAACTTATTCTCTGGAGAAACCGTGGGTTTTCACACCTCTGTGAATGTGTTTGCGCTCTTCCTTCAAGTGGAATGCTTATTCTCACTTCCACCCCCTTTCTCCAAGTAAAACCCTTCAGATGTCCTCTGAACATAACCCCCTTCAGGAAACCTAATTTAGTCCTGCCTTATTTTACAGTTCATTGTTTAAAAATTGTCTTCCCCACTAAATTTTTTTTTAACATGGACAGGCGCCAGGAACCAAACCCAGGTCTTTCACACGGCGAGAATTCTGAGACTGAGCCACCATCGCACCACCTCCCACTAGATTTAAGTTCCGTGAGGGTAAGGCCTGTGTCTGATTTATTCTGAATCCCTGGGTTCAGTGCTTTACTCACAGATGGCCCAGGATCCTTCCTTGCATTTTATTTAATCTCTGACCCCTTTTTCACCTCCAGCAGTTATTGCTTAATTCTCTGTATCAGATTAATGGGAAGAGATGCAGTATCTCAGAAGCTAAGATGCCTCCACCCCATCTTGGATCTGATTTATGGTTACTGAGCTCTACCTGTCCCTCTCTTAGGTACTTAAATCATATTCAACCATGTATGACTGTTATTTGCAGATTCAGCTAAAGTAAAAGAACACCGCAGTGTTCTCCCTGGGGGCCTATACCTTTCTGTGCCTGCTGTGGAATGGGAAAACACTCTATGCCTTACATGACCTATTAAGTGAATGAAGATCCCATGTCCCCAACCACTGCAAAAGGGCCCCATGTCTGGTATCCAGCACCTCCCGTTCCCCTCTCAAGGGTCATGCATGACACCTGGGGCACCACTGGAACTCTGAGAGCCGTGACAAGTGAAACAATCATGTTTACAGTTCATGTTCCTTCCCCAGTGCCTAGCATAAACTAGCTGAATTATTAATAATAATAATCAGCATGTGTGCAGTAAACTTTACAGAATTTTATTCAACAAGCATTAAATGCCCACTTTTGTCAAGCAGCCTGTTAAATGCTAAAAATGATCAAGATAGACTTTCTGTCCTCAAGGAGATCATGTGTATTATTTTAGATTCATAACAACCCTATGCAGCTGTTAGAGTAGATGTTATTTTCCTCATTTTAGAGATAGTGAAATTGAAGCTCAAGAGATTAAGTGAACTGATTAAACAAGAAAAGCAGTACAGATGTAAAGAGATGTAAACCCAGATTTGACTCCAAATCCTGCCCTCCTTCTCTACCATAGCATGCAACCATTGATGGATTGGAAATGACAGTTTCAAAATCCTATGATCTTTTCACAGATCCTGAGCAGGACCAGTCCAAAACAAAAATCTGAAAAAAATTTAGCAAAGTATGTTTTCAGGAACATACCTTCCTGACCAATGACCTAGGGTGTTACTGTCCTGGCTATGCAGTGATATACCCAATTCAACTTAGCAAACACTAGAAACACCTGCTAAGAACAGGCTACTGAGCTCAAGGAAATGAACATGATTTGGATGGGTTTTAGCTCTTAAAGAGGTTTTAAGCTTACATCCCACCACTCCATCCTCAGACAGACCATGAAATTTCACCCTTCCCCTCTATAAATTCCATCCTGCTAAGTCACGGATATGCAGTCTATGTAACAAGTTAATTCCTTCTCAAGAATTATCTATATGCATCTCAACATGATCCTTTCCCTAAGACAATCTTAGCAAGCTCTTATGGGAGGTGTCTGCGTCAAACATGGCCTTATGATATTCCTTCAAATTACTCGCCAAGCACAAGACCAATCCAAATGCGTGGCTAAATTTATAAATTTGAAACTCTTTTCACACCACAATCATTGCAGAAATGAAAACTACTATTTGAGGGAAACATTACAGTCCCCTTTGGAGACATGAAGCAAGTTGGGACAGATAGCGAGGGCAGGGGCAGAGCTAAGCCGTAGAACTTGGTTCACAGACCAAGTTCATTCTAAGTTCACTCCACATGTAAAGTACTCTCAGGGTAGAATTTTGAGACTCTTCTTCCTCTCAGCAGGAAGAACAAGACATTAGAGTCCCATCAATGTAGCACAGTGGAAAGAAACCTAGGCTGCACAGGCCCAAGAAACCCAAGTGCCAGCCTGGCTCCACCACAAACTGGCTCTGTGGCCTTGGCTAAGTGACAAGTTCTCAGTCCCTGCCTGGGCTGCCTATCCACAAACGTGCTTGTCCACAAGCACGCTAAAGTGTTGTACGTAGAATCTTAGCATTTAAGTCTGGAAGAGATTGCAGAGTCAATATTACAAAAGCATTTAGGACAAATTACGCCCTTCTGAATTCAGAGATGTGGAGGGTCCTCTGTGACCGATGAACACTAGGACCAGCCTCGCTGCTGTCAAACACTGTCCTCACACCAGAGTCAACACTGGCATGCACCACTTTGGTAAGAATTTGGAGATATTTAAAAACCATGATCAAGGACATGGTCCCTGTTCTAATTTGCTAGCTGCAGGAATGTAATATACCAGAAACGGAATGGCTTTTTAAAAGGAGAATTTAATAAGTTGCTAGTTTACAGTTCTAAGGCCGAGAAAATGTCCCAATTAAAACAAGTCTATGGAAATGTTCAATCTAAGGCATCCAGTGAAAGACACCTTGGTTCAATAAGGCCGATGAAGTTCAGGGTTTCTCTCTCATCTGGAAGGGCACATGGCAAGCACAGCATCATCTGCTAAGTTTCTTCTCCTGGCTCCCTGTTTCAGGAAGCTCCCTGGGAAGTATGCTCCTTCTTCAGCTGCAAAGGTTGCTGGCTGGTGGACTCTGCTTCTTGTGGCTATGTCGTTCTGCTCTGCTGTCTCTGCATCTTTCATTCTCCAAAATGTTTCCTCTTTTATAGGACTCCATAAATTTATCAAGACCCACCTAAACGGGTGGAGACATGTCATCACCTAATCCAGTTTAACAACCACTCTTGATGAAATCACATCTCCAGGGAGATGATTTGATTACAGTTTCAAACATACAGTATTGAATAGGGATTATTCTGCCTTTATGTAATGGGATTTTGATAAAAACATGACTTTTCTCGGGGACATACATCCTTTCCAACCAGTACAGTCCCTGACCATAGAACTTACCATACCATTGTACACTACATACAGGTCAAATGGTATAAGAAAAACTTACCATGTAATTGGTCAGTAGAAATGAAAAGAAGTCATTGCTGTAAACTATAGGGAAGCAAAACAAATCAGCACACTATGGCAGAATGAAAAATTGGTGGGCCTTTGTCCTCAATTCCTGGGGAAGCCACCTCTAAATCTCTGGAATTTCCTGTGATAAGACTGTCTTTTGTTCTTGGTGGGCCCAGGATTATACCAGGCAGTTCACAGTCTAGCGAGAACCAGAAGGAGGGCAGTCATACCAGCAGTCTTAGGGCTGGAGGCTTGGGATACCAGAAATCCAACCACATGATTGGGTGGTTCGGGTTTTTGAGCCGTGTCCTGTAGCCCACCTCCCCAGCTTCTGGGAGGGAAGGGGGTTACAGCTTGAGCTCAACCACGGGGACACTGATTCTATCAATCATGCCTATGTAACAAGACCCTAAGACACTCAAAGGCAGATGAGCTTCCACAATTGATAAGACACAACTCTGTGGCAGGAGAGTGACACATTCTGACTCCACACAGAGAGGACTTCTTTTGGCTTCTCATTTGTATCCTTTTACTATAACAAAACCATAATCTTAGGTATAGCACTTTCAGTGAGTTTCTGTGAATTGTTCTAGTGAACTATCAAAACCAAAGGGGGTCATAGGAACCCCTGAATTTGTAGCCAGTTGATCAGAAGCATGAGTGGTCTGGGACCCCAGACTTGTGACTGGTATCTAAAGGGCAACCTTCTAGAGGAGCCCTTAACCTGGGGGTCTGGCCTGACTCCAGACAGTGAAGAGTGAGAACTGAATTGAGCTACTGCAGTATTGGATTGAACTTTTGATGCCATGGACACACACACTGAGTGTCGATGTATAAGATGCTTTACAGAAAATGTTTTCACCCAATTCTCATGATAATCCTCTGAGATAAGTATTATTATACCCATTTTATTAATGAAGAAACTAGGCTCAAAAAGTTACTTGCAGTGGGTCATCCAAGAAACAGGTGGCAGGAATAAACAAGATTTACACCCTCAACTGCAACTCAAAAGCCCACGTTCTTTCCTCTATACTCTTAAGTATTTCACCTTTCTTGAAAAATGAAGACTTTCACATAAATTAATTATCCAGAAAACATGACACCAAAATACCAAAGGGTTTTTAAGAAAACACCCTGCTTGGGAATCCTAGTGAAACAAACTTCATACTTTCCATGTTTTCTTAAATAGAAAAAGCTGAGCATAATTCTACTTTAATATTCATAATTATTAAAAACATAAGAGAGTGCCTCACTTGTAATATTATGATGCTTTCACTGGTTATCAAGGAAGGCAGAACCGCTGGCCATTACACCAAATGGCCCCACTCTACTGTGCTTTTATTCTGTGCCACCTGTCATATCTCACTGCTGTCAGCTGGCTCTCCTTCCTTCGGCTGCTGCCTTCTTCATTCACCGTCTGGCCTAGACTCTAAGGCAGCTGAGCTTAGAGGCTTTTCTGTTGACTTCTGGTTCCTGGATATGTTCCAGATGGCACAGGTTGCTAAAAGTGTGACCTCTAGATAAGTGGAGCATAATTATGCCTAAGAGCTGGGAGGACACATAATAAAGAGGCTATCAGAGTATGGAGGGGAGTGAGGAATGGGGCCAAGCAGTGACAGCTTCCTGGGGCAGCTGAGTTTGCACTAGATTTGCAAGAGACATGAAGTAAGGAGGAGCAAGGAGGAGAGAGGCTTAAGCATGTGCAAAAAAAACCAATAGCTATAGCATCCATTTACTGAACACCTACACACCTACAGTGCCTGGCACTGGCCTACACACTTTCTAAACATTGCTTCATTTAATTAATGATTTATTATCATTCTCAAATTTTTGAATGAGGAATCTGAGGGCAAATCAAGGATTTAAGACCAAAGTCAGATGAGCCAGTCAGCAGCAAAGGTGGGATTTGAACCCTGGAACCCAGATGCCAAGGCCCATATGCCCTCCACTATACCAGCTGACTTAGAAAACCCACCTAGTGGAAGTAGCCACCAAATCCACAGAAGCACTCAAATCAGAAAGCTAAACGATGGACAGGAAGAAGCACAGGAGGGAATAAGGTCCATGAGGCCAATATCCTATTAGGCAGGAAAATTGCTAAATGGATTGGCCTTGTGCAGATGAGCCAAGCTGACCGGCTGAATCTCCCCGGGCATCTGGTGATTTAGAATCCTTCCAGGACAGCCGGCCTCTCTGGCAAAGGGCAAGTAAGTCTCCTTAATTGAGGGGCAGAGAGTTCATTCTCATCAAGGTCTCCAGCTGCTGCCTCCCCAATAGCAGATCCCTGCAGCCCACACCATCAAAACTCATGAACAGGCCAAGGGCTGTAGGCAGAAGACACAGCAAAAATACTACTCAACGGCCCTTCCGCCGTGGCAGCCACTGCAAGGCAACAACCATGGCTCTGCACTACCCCGTGGCCATGGGCCTCGACAAGAGCCATAAGGTGACCAAGAATGTGAGCAAGCCAAGGCACAGTCGCTGCGCGGACACCTCACCAAGCACACGACATTCGTGCAGGACACAAGGTGCGTGGCTTCGCCCCCTGTGAGCGGCACGCCATGGAGCTGCTCAAGGTCTCCAAGGACAAGTGGGCCCTCAAGTTCACCAAGAAATGGGTGGGGAAACACATCTGTGCCAAGAGGAAAACAGAGGAGCTGAGCAACGTCCTTGCTGCCATGAAGAAAGCAGCCGCCAAGAAAGACTGAGTACCCCCTGCCTGCATCTAATACAACATTTGCAGGGAGAAAAAAAAAACTACCCAATGAGTTTTCTACATACACACTGGCACAGGGGCTTGTGTACAAGCCATTTAACTTCTCAGAGGCATGCCTTTCCCATGCCAAGGAATCATTATGGGCTAAATTATTTTAACACGCAGCCATAGATCAAGAGCAGAAAAGCAAGAAAGGCACATTGTACTAAAGACTACTAAACTAAAAGCATTTTACAAGCCTTCTTTTTTTTTTAACTTTTTTTTATTGTATAGTATTACATATATACAAAGCAAAGAAATAAAAAAGCAATAGTTTTCAAAGCACTCTTCAACAAGTGGTTACAGGACAGAGCCCAGAGTTTGTCATGGGCTGCCATATGATCCTCTCATATTTTTCCTTCTAGCTGCTCCAGAGGCTAGAGGGCTTAAATATTTTTTTATCATCACAATCTACTTTTTTTCTTCTTTTTTTGTAAAAAATAACATATCCACAAAAAACTATAAATTTCAAAGCACAGCACCACAATTAGTTGCAGAACATATCTGAGACTTTGGCATGGGTTACAATTTCACAACTTTTAGGTTTTTACTTCTAGCTGCTCTAAAATACTGGAGACTAAAAGAGTTATCAATTTAATGATATATTTTTATTTGTTTTTTCTAAAATACGAATTTTATTTAAACAACAAAACACTTGACTTGGAAAAACTTTCTATCATTTCTTTTAGAATCTATCCCTACTTAAAGACAGACTGCCCTACATGTACTAACTATGTACAAAAAAGTTATAAAGTTATCCTTGGTTTTACAATGATAAATGAAAAACATTAAGATTTTCCAATCAAACAATGATTTTTGATGCTGGTTTTTGTTATACAGTGACAGCAAAATAAGTTACCAGAATATAATGATAAGAGATGAATGAGCTATGCCACTAATGGAGAAAAGGGGGTATTTTTACAGTATTTTTCCCCATCCCATCTCCATTTGATGTCGATTAAAACATACCATTGGCCGTTTGGTATATAAAAAAAAAAGGAATATGCTTATGCACATACACGAGTTACTTGATGTACAATAAAGAAACAGAAAAGGGTAAAATGAAAGAACAGAGAAAACTATATGGTAGTAGTCGGGATGCGTGAAACCAAACTGCAATTTTTCTGAGAATGTGTTCTTGGTCTGTAGGAGTAGAGTCATTGGAGTAAAGTGGCAGGATCTCTTTTTAACAGATACTTCCCATCTGCTGCTGGAACACATCAATTGTATCTTCATCCTCCATTTCCAACTGTGCAGGTGTGCCTGTTTCACTGACTGGCTGCCCATGCAATCGGAATCTGCTCTGCCTCACTGACGAACCCTGGCGTCCACAACAGGCTTTCATTAGTTTACCAAGTGGCGTATGCCTCGTGATCTCCAACTGCACCACAGAACCGTCCTGCCCCACCTTCAGAGGAATATGAGCGTTGTTCTCCGTCTTGACTCCTTCCTTGGGCTTTTCGTCAGTCATGGTGAGAGATGGAGTCTCCTCAGCTGCTGCTGCACTAAAGAGGCCCCAGCTCCACGCCATACGAGCACACAAGCGGCACCAGGAGCTGCAGAAAGATGCAGCAGTCCTTCTTTTTATTTCTGACCCAAGACGAATCTTACATACACAGCTGGACGGTGCAAAATTTCACACAGGTTCACGTGCTCAATATAGTATATGGGTTCCTGAAAAGTTACATATAAAAATCAAAAACTGGTGAAGTCCACTTATTTTAAATGTCTTGGGAGTATGGACTGAAATGACAACCTCTCTTGATACTCATGGAGCATGTTTTTGAAGAGATTTTACAGGAAATCCCACCTATTCTTTTTATCCACAAAGGTCAAGTTGTCCAAAGTCAAGCAGTCGGGAGGGCAGAGTCAATGCCCTGAAACCAGGCCTCCTGCTGCCCAATCCAGAGCTCCCTCCCCTTCCTGGACCACACCACCCTCCTGTTCTTTTACACTTAAACAACCACCCCACCACACACTAGTTTTTACGGTTTATTTTTTGGGGGGTGCATGGTCCGGGAATTGAAGCCGGGTCTCCCGCATGGAAGGTGGGCATTCTAACCACTGAACTACCCGTGCACCCTGGTTTTTAAAGTTTAGATTATTAGATAATCACCACTGGGGCCACCTTTCTGGCAGCCAGGACCCAACAAACAAAATAACAAAATATTTATAGAGTTGTGCACCAAGCACCATTCTGAGCACTGGGAATCTGGTGGTAAACAAAACAAAGTCTCTGCCCTCAAGTATCTCTAGTGAGGAGGCAGACAATAAACCGATAAACACATGGCATACGATGTCAGATAATGAGGGCTGCTATGAGCGAAATAAAGCAAAACAAAGCTCCACTGAGGCAGTGATTTTTTTGAATGCTTTGTTCACTTGTGTGTCATCAGCACCCGGCAGGTACTCAATAAATATTTTTTGACTGATGGAACAAACAGAAAGTAAAGAGTGGTTCCATTTTAGATAGGAAGATCAGGGAAAATGTAAGTAAATATTAGAGCAATACATACAAAAGAGTCTTAGAAACTAAGTGCAGCTTATAGAAGGTAATTAACATCACTTTGAGAAATGACCAAAAATAAAGTTATGATTAATCTTTTAGGGTTTGTTTTTACAGAATGTCCTACCCCTAGCACAGGGGATGACCCAGAGTAAGCACAGAATAAATCAGTTGGTTCTGCAGGACTGCTCCATTTCAGGCAGCCCTCCCAGGAGCAGTAGTAGTAGCAGCAGCAGCTGCAGCAAAGCTGACACCCAGAGGTTCCGTACTACACCCATCAAAGGATCCAGAAAACATCCTCCTCAATCAACAAAGGCGTTACTAATCTTTATCAGAACAGAAGCCCTTGCTTGGGAGGATCCCAGCTCTCTGCGTTCAACATCAAGGACAGTTCCTGGAATTTCCATTAAATAACATCATTATTCCGACTTTGTACTGAACACCCACCATGTATCATGCATTGTTAATCCCCCCAACAGTCCAGCAAAGTGGAAAACCATCAAAGAAATGATTCAAAAGGTTAAGCAAGGTTAAATATCTTGCCAAGGCTATGCTAATAATAAGAGAAAAAAGTTCATAGCCAAACCTGGATACCTATATGATTCTCACGTTTCACCTTTACATCATGGTAGGTGTTCAATTAGTGCTGGGTAAACGCAGGGAAATTCAAGTACCACTACTTCACCTTGGAAAACAATTTCTTTCTGCAGAAAGGTTAAATAAACAAGTCCAAGCCATTCTTTTTATGATGCCTAAGAGAAAGTATTTTTCCTCCATGTCCAAATTCTAATTATATTATGTATATATGTATATTAAATCTATCCCCCACTCTTTTTAAATTTTTTTATTGTCAAAAATTACATATATACAAAAAAAAACCAATAAATTTCAAAGCACATTGCAACAATTGGTTATAGAACAGATTTCAGAGTTTGGTATGGGTTACAGTTCCACAATTATAAGTTTTACTTCTAGCTGCTCTAAGACACTGGAGCAGCATACTCATTTGTAAAATCCTATCTCCTCTGTTATAACTCCACCTTCACTTTTGATCTTTCTCCCAATCTTTTAGGGCTATGCCCATTCTAACCTTTTCTTGTTGGAAAGGGCTATCAATAATATGGGATGGGGGATGAAACTAGTTGATGTTCTGGGCTGGCCCCTCTGGGTTTCAGGACTTATCTGGCCTAGGAACCCATCTGCAGGTTGAATGTTTCTGGAAAGCTACCCTACTGCATGGAACCTTTGTAGAATCTTATATAATGCCCTAGGTGTTCTTTAGGGTTCGCAGGAATGGTTTTGGTTGGGGTTTGGCAAACCATGATAAACAGCAACATCTAGCTGAAGCTTGCATAAGAACAGCCTCCAGAGTAGCCTCTTGACTCTACTTGAACGCTCTCAACCATTGACACCTTATTTGCTATAATTCTTTTCCCCATTTTGGTCAGGAAAGCATTGTTGATCCCACAGTGCCAAGGCCAGGCTCATCCCTGGGAATCATATCCCACATTGCCAGGGAAACTTTCACCCCTGATTGTCATATCCCAAGTAAGGGGTAATGATTTGACTTGCATAGCTGGGCTGAGAGAGAGAGGTCACATATGAGCACCAAAAGAGGTCCTCTGGAGGTAACTCTTAAGTAAAACTGAAGGTAGGCTTAGCTTTTCTGCTACATAAATAAGCTTCACAAGAGCAAGCCTCAAGATCTTGGCCTATTGACTTGGGAGTCTGAAATATTTGGAACAGTATCAGAGTTTCCCTGGCAGTAAAGTTTAATAGTTTCATATTTTATTTTTTCTCCTATCCCTCAAGGGACTTCGCCAATACTTTTTGTTTGTTTGTTTGTTGTTGTTGTTGTTCTAATACTTTTTAATTATCTGCTCAACATACTCTGCATCCCCTGCTCTTTTAATAAACATTCCTAGGTGCCTGGTAAAGTGTTTGGTGCACAGTCAATACGCATTGTCTACTTAGAGGCACAATCTTAGTGAGAACCCAAGTTGACGATTCTGTCCTTCAGCCAAGCAAATATAAATGCCACTGAGGCAGAAGGGCCAGTGAAGAAGCCCCTTAACTTAGTGTGGTTTTTCAGTGTCCTGTTCTTCCAGTGGATGTTAACTCTATCACATGTCTGTGCTAGGTGCTGTACATGTGTTCTCATAAAGGGTTCTCTGTTCTATTTGAATCATAAAGCTCTGGAGCTTCACTCAAGAATCTTTCCGGGCCCTCTCTGTCTACGCAGAGTAACAGTCACTTAATCTTCCAAAGTCAAGCATCTTTACTTAATCCTAATCTTAATGGCTTGCTAAAGTATCCTACATATGAAGGCCTGAATACACTCAAACTCTTTTTTGATGAGTTCATAGAAAAGCAGTTTTCCCCACTAATTTCAAGAGGAAAGTTCATACACATACCTCATAGAAACTAAAATAAACACACACACACAACACCTCTCATTTTTGGGAACAAAATTTGCTGGCTATTTTTACCACACTATTTCTTAACTATTTTTATCTAACTACACACCTAGACTGTGAACCCCTGAAGGCTCATAGTTAGAATTCTCAACAACTAGCATAGTAGACAATCCAATTGTTAGATAAATAAGTAAATAAATGAACAATGAACAAATGAATAACCTGAATGACCCAGTTATATACTCATTCTGCTTTAAAACAAACAAGCTTCTGATTCTCTAAATGGAAAATTTACCTCATTCTCCAATCCTTACCTCTCTGAAAAATAGTTACGTCTTCTATTTTCCACCCATCTAGATCTTGAAAGTACTTTAATTAAACCATCTGCATGATATCCAGCAATTAGATGTTTTTAAACAAAATATCATTTTAGGAATTCTTTCTCTGATTTAGTCACACTTTCCATCTGAGTTCCTAAACTAACAATTAGATTTAAAGTCTATGGACAAAAAGTAGATTATAAAATATTTTTCCAGGCTCACTATGGTAAAAAATTCCTATTTTTGAAAATTACAGTACAAACCTTTATTAATCCATAAACTTCTCTTTATGAAATTTAAACCTGTCATTCTCGGTAGGACAAAATAAAGAAAGCACACAAGTCTGTTTTTGCTCCCTTTCTGAGCAAAATGTGTGTTGCAGCTGTGGTTTTTAATGTAACTGGACCAAGCAGGAGTTAATGCACATCAAGTTCTTATACCTAATAGTCTGAATAGCTGGAAGAGTCTCACCTGGCAATCATCACACAATCAAAACTTGCTTCCCCAACATCACACTCCCTCAAAGAAGGAAAGTTTCCTCCATAAAGGCATTAGGAAAAAGAAAAGTCGGAGCAGTAAAGGAAACAAACAAAAAGTGATAAAATGGTGATCAGCTGTCAATTTTCTCTTTGAATCCATCCTCCTATCGTGAGGAACTGCAGGCTCTCAGGCCACACCACTTCTAACAGTGCTGTGGTCACCAGCTATTCTTCCCAGCAGCTTCACTCTTCCAACACAAGGGTTAATTCTAGTCTACCATGAAGACACATTGAGCACCCATCACCACCTAGGAGAACACAGCTACTCCAAGGGGCTGGGTCTGTTCGAGATTTGCAGCAAAGTCCTGAAGTGGTAACCCTACTAGGAGAAAAATCTTCTTGAAGCACACTGCCAGAGGTTACTGTAAAACTTAACACACTCATTCAGCAAAAATTTATGTAGCACAACCAGGTGCCGGCACTGAGCTAGATTCTAGAAAAGCAAATGGCAGTCTCAGCAAGGAACTGAGCCTTTACTTCCCATGGTCCAAGTTGGATGTCCCTCTGCAAATTACCAAAAAATAATGCCTCTCACTACCGTCTGACCAAAAAAAAAAGTTTCACTCCAACACAGAGTACAGACCTCTGGCCTCGCTTCCAAGGAAGGAAACAAACACACACTAACCACTTGTGAAGTATACATGGACCTTCACCTCCTTTTTCATATTAGAAAACCAGAGCTAAAAAAGGTCAACCAACTTGCCGAGAACTATGGAGTGATTAAATGGTAAGAAGTCATACCTGTCTAATAACAAAGCTCTTAATCTGCATAGCATGGCCCCATAAAGAAACTTATTTGGACTCCAACACATGCAACCAAGAGGATCCTCTGTCTGCCAGGCACTTATCCCTCTTTTTGCCGACTGAATTCATCCACTGAGGCCCTGAGAAAAATAGCATTCTTTTAATTTCTCCTTTCTTCCCTTGATTTAGCACAATGTTTGGCATAAAGTATGTGCTTAATAAATGTCGGCTGAATCGAAAATATATATGAAATCGAAAATAGAAGAATTACAGTATGTTTTTGGCTGAGACATGAGTATCTACTCATATCAATTAAACTAATTTTCATGTATGTATTATAAACTCAACTCCAAGTATGTACAAGAAACTCATCTAATCTCACCATAGCTTAGCAGACAAAGTAGCAACAGGTAAAAGGCTTCCCAGAAAACCTTTCACTGAAAACTATTAAGAGAACAGTTTCATGTGCACAGCAGTTCAACCAAAAATTCTGCAACATCATTTCTTAATATTAATAAAATTTCTTCCTGGGCATATGCTGAATTAAGAAAGATTATTATTGCCCTAACAAATATGCTGAAGTAACAATATTTAGTTTTAGAATGTGTTTTTGTACTAATCCTTATACTCAGATAAATCTGTGAAGACAAACTGAAAATCCTGTCTACATTGCCCTATGAAGTTATCTAGCTTTTTCATCCTGACAATTCTTTTCCAAAAACCACCCAAAAGGCAGTGGTGCAGTGGCAAGAACTCAACTTGAAAACAGAAGATGTGCACTGAATCTAGCCCTGCTTCTTCTATGTGGCCTTGGAAGTTACCCAAACACCTCTTTCAGTATCTTCTATAGAACAGTGGATGGCACCTATTTAAAAAGTTCGTACCAGTTAGATGGGTCAAAGTTGCTGGCATATAAATGGTACACGGTTAATGTTAGTTAAAATGCAATTTACTTCTCTCACTTTTCAAGAAGCAGGACCTCAATTTCCTTGTTTGTAAAATGAGTACCTGCATCTTTGGGTTGTTGTGAGAATTAAATGCTTCTACATTACAGCAACATCTGGCGTAATAAAGGCTACAGGCATGTTTGTTATTATTATCCCACCACTACCATCCCCCAGCCACCACCCCACATGGTTTTGCTCTACCCAAAATATAATGAAAGAGTAAAAAGGTCAGCAGAGCTATAATTAAACAGATCACACCCCAAAGGAGAGACTATTTACGTAGAATAGCTGCTGTCACTAACTCTGAATGTACTATATAATTATGAAGTAAAGTACAGCTAATCCTCAAATCCAAAAATGGTGACAACAAAATTGGTGCTTACGCCACACATCAGGCTTCCGTACCCAAGGATAGTCACAGTATTAAAAATGTAAGGTAATTTACCATATTAACAAATTGAAAAAGGAAAACCATATACTCATCTTGATAGATGCAGAAAAAGATCTGACAAAATTAAACAACATTCATGATGAAAACTCTCAGCAAACTTAGAAATAGAAAGGAACTTCCTCAGCATCTACAAAAAACCTGCAGCTAAGGTTATACTTAATGCTGAAGGAATGAAAGCTTTCCCCTTGGACTGGGAACAAGGTAAAGATTTCCACTCTCACCTACTGCTACTCAATACTAGAGCCTGCAATAAAGCAAGAGAAACAAATAAAAGGCAAGCAAACAGACTGGAAGGGAAGAATGACATAATTACCTAGGCAGAAAATTCAAAAAAGGGACAGTGAATCACCAATAAATTAGTTTACAGAAAGGAATGCTTTGGGGTGATGGAGATGTTTCACTCATAGCTATGATGATGGGTACATGACTGTTCATCGGAGCTCACCAAATGAAATACTTAAAATCAGTGAATTTTCTCCTATGTAAATTACACTGCAATAAAGCTGACCAAAAAAGGAAACAAATATCTCACCACTCCTCAACTCACTGCCCCCTTCCCCACACAAACACAACACACTACTTACTTACACCACAAAAACTTCAAGTTGTTGTAGTTTCCCATCTCAAGGGAGACATAGGACAGAAAAGGCCCTTTGGGAAAGACATTTTAAGTAACACCAGGGATGAAAGAGCTTGCACATGATGCTGGACACAAGTGATCAGGATTCCACAGTACAGTAAGACAATGCTTTAAAGAATGACACTGGAGGCCAGTAAAACCAGGGACAAGGAAAGTACATCTGTTTACAGAACCCTAGAATGTTAAAAGTGAGATTGTCAAATACCACCCATCCCCCTAGTATAGCCCTTTAGTCTTACAGGTGAGGACACTGAGGCTCCTGAAAGAAGAAATGACTTCCTCAAAGAACACAAAAGTTTCAGTCTAATATAATTTGAATTTGTAGTGTGGGTGCATAATTAATAAACTAATCTGTGTGAAAGTACATAGTGATAAAAGTATCACTTATTGAGTACCTACCATATGCCAGGTACCGGCCTAAGAGTTTTACAACTGTTGGCTCACTTAATCCTCCCAACAATTCCATGAGGTAGCTATTATTATTACCCCTCTGTATTACAGGTTAAGGAAACTGAGGCACAGTGAAGTTTATTCACCTAGTAAGTGGCAGAGCCAAGATTCAAGCTCAGATAAAATGGCTCAAATAGTACCAAGTATTTACTGCATGCTTAAACTGGGCTGAGTACAAATTATCTCACTTAATCTTCCAACAATAACCCCATGAAATAGGCATTCTTATGTGTTCATATTTTACAGAAAAGGAGACTGAGGTTAGAGAATATTATTAAGTCACCTGTCAGAAAATAGTTCTAGTAAGTGGTGGAACTTGATTCAAAATCTAGCAGTGCGAGGACAGAGCTGCGGCTGGTCAGCAGAACACTGTACCCCCTTCCCAATGGTAGAAGAAGGGAAAACAGTGGATGCATGCAAGAAAACTTGCCAACAAGAACCACACATTACATGGAGCTACAAATAAGAGAGAAAATGCTACTCACCTTTCTTCACCATCCACTCACCCATCTACCCCACACCACCATCCACCCATGAACGATCATCTCCCCTGCACCACCATCCCCCACCCATCTCCCTACCCATCCTCCCACATCACCATCCACCCTATATCCACTATACCCCCTGTACCCACCACCCACCACTCACCCTGTCCCTACGGTTCACCTTTATTTTGGAATAGGTATTAAGAAACTACTTTCAAAATCTTCCAGTATGTGAAGAGACCTGATCATCTATCTCACTAGTTTTTCTCAAGACAACCACTCTCAAAGCAAAGGAAAAATACTGAGGGCCCATTGTGTGCAATGCCCTTTCCTAGAGGAGTAAGATGGACCCCTCTCTCCTGGTTGCTCAGAATCTAGCTTTTAATCACACAGTTGAGAGTCTAAGGAAATTCCAGAAAGCAGACAGAATCCTAATCTTTCCAAAGGTATCAAATAAGTCTTAATCTAAAATTCACAATGCAACCGAAAAACTTCCTACTCCAGCCTTAAGATTTGAGGCATTGTGAAAAACTTCGTTTCCATTTGCTTTTAAAAATCAAGTCAGAGGGCGGGCCGCGGTGGCTCAGCGGGCAAAGTGCTTGCCTGCTATGCCGGAGGACCTCGGTTCGATTCCCGGCCCCAGCCCATGTAACAAAAACGGAGAAACAGAATACAATAAAACAAGAAAATGTTTAAAAAATGTTTCCCTTTCTTCCTTCCTTCCTTCCTTCTATCCTTCCTTCCTTCTCTCTGTCTTTCCTTTAAAAAAAAAAAAAAAAAAAAAAAAAAAAATCAAGTCAGAAAGCAACATTAACCATCAAAGTATGTTAAAAAAACAAACCAAAAAAAAAAAAAAAAAGCAGGGATTTTTTTTCTTCTATTTATAATTTCCACCTACTCAAGCCAGAAACCCGGGTGTTTTCCTGGATTCCCACCATTTCCTCTCCCCCACAACCAAGAGGTCACTGAGACTTGTCCCTCCTGCCTAAGTATTCTCCAAGCTGCATCTTCCTCCACATCCCTTGGCTCCTGCAGAGTCTGAACGCTTCCACTAGCCTTTGCTGGTCTTCCCCACTCCCAGCCCCTGCAAGGCACACACCCCAGCCTTATAGGAATCCTAATTCTCAGCTCTCACCCTCCCATCTTCCTGCTCCCCAGGGCCTTCTATATGCCCCACCACCCAAGAAGTCTAAGCTTTTCTACTTAAGGAAGAATCTTAATTGAGCAGATTGAAATACTAGTATAGTGATCAATGAAAGGGAGTGGTAAGGGGTATAGAAAAAAATAGGGGAAACAAAGGTTAAAATATATTGGATAGATGGAAATACTAGTGGTCAATGAGAGGGAGGGGTAAAGGGTATGGTATGTATAAGTTTTTTCTTTTTTTTTTTAAATTTCTTTTTCTGGAGTGATGCAAATGTTCTAAGATATGATCATGGTAATGAATATACAGCTATGTGATGATACTGTAAGCCACTGACTGTACACCAAGTATGGAATGCTCATATGTTAAGAATGTTCATGTTTTAAGATGTCAATTCTACCTAAATTGATTTATAGATTCAACGCAATACCAATCAAAATCCCAACAACTTACTTTTCAGAAAGAGAAAAACCAATAAGCAAATTTATCTGGAAGGGCAGGGTGCCCCGAACTGCTAAAAGTATCTTGAGGAAAAAAAACGAAGCTGGAGGTCTCACGCTGCCTCACTTTAAGGCATATTATGAAGCCACAGTGGTCAAAACAGCATGGTATTGGCATAAAGATAGATATATTGACCAATGGAATTGAATAGAGTGCTCAGATATAGACCCTCTCATCTATGGACATTTGATCTTTGATAAGGCAGTCAAGCCAACTCATTTGGGACAGAACAGTCTCTTCAATAAAAGGTGCCTAGAGAACTGGATATCCATATGCAAAAGAATGAAAGAGGGCCCGTATCTCACACCCTATACAAAAGTTAACTCAAAATGGATCAAAGATCTAAACATTAGGTCTAAGACCATAGAACAGAGGAAAATGTAGGGAGATATCTTATGAATCTTATAATTCATAATTATAAGGTGGGTTTATGGACCTTACACCTAAAGCAAGAGCACTGAAGAATGAAATAAATAAATGGGAGCGCCTCAAAATTAAACACTTTTGTGCATCAAAGAACTTCATCAAGAAAGTAAAAAAACAGCCTACACAATGGGAGACAATATTTGGAAACAACATATCAGATAAAGGTCTAGTATCCAGAATTTATAAAGAGATTGTTCAACTCAACAACAAAAAGACAGCCAATCCAATTACAAAATGGGAAAAAGACTTGAACAGACACTTCTCAGAAGAGGAAATACAAATGGCCAAAAGGCACATGAAGAGATGCTCAATGTCCCTGGCCATTAGAGAAATGCAAATCAAAACCACAATGAGATATCATCTCACACCCACCAGAATGGCCATTATCAACAAAACAGAAAATGACAAGTGCTGGAGAGGATGTGGAGAAAGAGGCACACTTATTCACTGTTGGTGGGAATGTCAAATGGTGCAACCACTGTAGAAGGCAGTTTGGCGGTTCCTCAAAAAGCTGAATATAGAATTGCCATATGACCCAGCAATACCATTGCTAGGTATCTACTCAGAGGACTTAAGGGCAAAGACACAAACGGAACGGACACTTGCACACCAATATTTATAGCAGCATTATTTACAATTGCAAAGAGATGGAACTGTCCATCAACAGACGAGTGGCTAAACAAACTGTGGTATATACATACGATGGAATATTAGGCAGCTTTAAGACAGAATAAACTTATGAAGTATGTAACAACATGGATGGACCTTGCAAACATTATGCTGAGTGAGACTAGCCAAAAACTAAAGGACAAATACTGTATGGTCTCACTGATATGAACTGACATTAGTCAATAAACTTGGAATATGTCGTTGGTAACAGAGACCATCAGGAGATAGAATTAGGGTAAGATAGTGGGTAATTGGAGCTGAAGGGATACGGACTGTGCAACAGGACTGGATACAAAAACCCAGAAATGGACAGCACAATACTACCTAACTGTAATGTAATTATGTTAAAACACTGAATGAAGCTGCATGTGAGAATGATAGAGGGAGAAGGGCTGGGGACATATATGAAATCAGAAAGAAAGATAGATGTTAAAGATCGAGATGGTATAATCTAGGAATGCCTAGAGTGTATAATAATAGTGAAATGTACAATGTACAAATTTTAAAAATGTTTTTGCATGAGGAAGAACAAAGGAATGTCATTATTGCAGGGTGCTGAAAATAGATGATATTAATACTTTAAAATGTCACCTTATGTGTGAGACTAAAGCAAAAAATGTTTATTTGTTATAAAATTTAGATTTTGACTAGAGCATTTCCTAATATAACTCATATAGATAGTTTGATTGAATGTCATAAGTACTTGGAATCTCAGGTAGGACATGAGATTTTTGTTGGTTTGTCCAGAGTGATGCCCTGATGAATCCCAGAGTGATTTGATCAGTGACTGGAAAAGTATTTGCAAGCCCCCTTCAGGGAATGGTGAGAGCGGGGAGAAATTCAACTTCCCCAAGTTGAATTCTTGATATTCTCACAAGCAGTGTGGACAACCAAAGCTATAGGCTGAGCCCCCGGTCTTGGGGTTTGTTCATATGAAACTTAACCCCACAAAGGATAGGTCAAGTCTACTTAAAATTTAGGCCTAAGAGTCACCCCCAAGAGAGCCTCTTTTGTTGCTCAGATGTGGCCTCTCTCTCCAGCCAACATGACGAGCAGTCTCACCAGCCTCCCCTCTCTGCGTGGGACATGACTCCCAGGGGTGTGGACCCTCCTGGCAACGTGGGACAGAAATCCTGGAATGAGCTGAGACTCAGCATCAAGGGACTGAGAAAAACCCTAGAATGAGCTGAGAATTAGCATCAAGGGATTGAGAGAACCTTCTCGACCAAAGGGGGAAGAGTAAAATGAGACTAAGTGTCAATGGCTAAGAGATTCCAAACAGAGTCGAGAGGTTATCCTGGAGGTTATTCTTATTCATTAAGTAGATTTCACCTTGTTGTTCAAGATGTAGTGGAGAGGCTGGAGGGAACTGCCTGAAAATGTAGAGCTGTGTTCCAGTAGCCATGTTTCTTGATGATGATTGAACAATGATATAGCTTTCACAATGAGACTCTGTGAAAGTGAAAACCTTGTGTCTGATGCTTCTTTTAGCTACTATATCAACAGAAGAGTAGAACATATGGAATAAAAATAAATAATGGGGGGAACAAATGTTAAAATAAATTTAGTTTGAAATGCTAGTGGTAGATGAAAGCAAGGGGTAAGGGGTATGGTATGTATAATCTTTTTTTTCTCTATTATTGTTTTATTTCTTTTTCTGTTGTCTTTGCATTTCTTTTTCTAAATCGATGCAAATGTTCTAAGAAATGATGAATATGCAACTAGGTGATGATATTAAGAAGTACCGATTTATATGTAGAATGGAATGATATCTTAATGTTTTGTTTGCTAATTTTTTTAATTAATAAAAAAGTTTAAAAAAAAGAATGCTCATGTTTGTATTTTCCTTGGTTTTGTCAATAAAAACATTTAAAAAAAAGAAATAAAGTAAGAGGGAGGCAGGAATTAGAGCTTTAAATAAAAGACTTAGGGGCTAGCCCAAATACCCCTAAAAATTGTGAGAAGGATCAAAGGAGAAGGTGGAGTTATAATAGAGAAGTTAGGATTAACAAATGAGTATGGCTGCTGAATCACTATATTGATATTTCTTTTAGTCTCCAGTGTCTTGGAGCAGCTAGAAGGAAAAATCTGAGATGTGCAACTGTAACCCGTACCAAATTCTGAAATTTGTTCTATAATTACCTGCTACAATGTACTTCGAAATTTATTGCTGTTTTGTATATATGCTCTATTTCACAATTAAAAAAATGTTAAAAAGAAAGAAACTCAGGTCCACCAAGAGCCTCCCTCTTTTCCTCAGGGATGGGGGTTGAAGAGCAGTTCCGCCCCTCAGTGTGCCAGCTCCAGGTGCCTCCCCATCCCACCCCCAAGCCTCCCATCTCCTTGGAAACTTCCAGCCCAGGGCTTCTCAACCTCAGCACTGGTGACACTTTAGGCCATATGACTCTCTGTTGTAGGGCGGTTGTGCTGTGCCTTGTAAGATGTTTGGCAGCATCCCTGACCTCTACCCACCAAATGCCAGTAGTACCTTTTGCCCCAGTCACAATAAAAAATGCCTCCTCCAGTATTTGTCAAATGTCCGCTGGTGGTGGTGGTAAAGTCACCCCAGTTAAGAGCCTCTCTTCTTGTCACTCACTGGAAGGCTTCCCCACCTTCATCCTTCAACCACTGCCTGAACTAAGTCCTCAGGGTACCAACACCATGGCCACCCTCAGACTCTCAGAATGTCTGACAAAACAACCTGCTTTGCTTTTTCAGTGTTCTAATCACTAGCCTGTCATGCAAAGCTCCTCATTCTCCCACCTGACCCAACCCAACCCCACACCACAGGTACCATCCACTCCCACACCTGCTACCAGTTCCTCCAGTCGAAACCACAGCCTGCATCACCCTGGCTGTTCTTTCCAGAGCTTAGAGATGCCTGAATTTTCCTTCTATGTTTTCTATTATTTCACTCCCTTAATGTATCTAGCTTTCCAATCAGTCTGCCAAAAGGCCTCGGGCTATACAAAAGAGAGCCATGGCGTACAAAAGAGAGCCATGGCGTGATGATTTAAAACATCCTGCCTCTGTTATATTTGTGCGAGGCCTATAATAAAAACTGAAATAACAGCAAGCCATGGGTAAAATCAGAGCCAGCCAAAGTGAAACACCAACCTTCCACACTGTCCTACATGCACTCTGTCTGCCCAAAGAAGCAAAGCCACTTTTGCTACTTCTTATAAATACGGCTCTGAAAGCAAATCTGGCCAGAAGAACCAGGCAACTACTCTATCACCACACACTGGCAGCACACGTGATGACAAAACCATCTGTTTGGTTTGAAATGTCATACATCTCAGTCAAGTTAAAAAATCCAGACCCTATCTCTAATCTTAAGTGATTAATTCCATCATCAGTCATTTTGTAGTCATACAAAACCTTGCTTAACCACAAGAGGAAAATTTCTAGTTGGCACATGACCGGTCAAGCCAGTGAAACCCTGCATCTGGAGTAATTCAGCTCGTCGTCAGGAGTTAGAGATACCAGGCAGGCTGAAGGTTGCGCGTTTTCCTGGAGAAAGCAGAAAGGCAGAGCCATCTCCTGCCTGCACCATTTATCATCAGGAGTACACTTCACATCATTCTCAAATTCCTCTCTCAACACTTCCCGAAACAGGACATGTTCAATAAGTGAGTCATGAAAAATGGGGTATTTCTAGAAATCCACTGGAAGGAAGGTCTGGGAGAAAATATCTAAAGAGAGAGAGAGAGCAAAAAGACAATATGCAAAATGAATTAAGCTTTCAAAAGGCCGGAAGTGAGCTGCTGGCCGGGTCATCTGCTATCGGCTCCACAATGGCTGGTCAGCCTTTATTCTTTCTCCTCCCCTAAGCTCGAATCAGTAGTCCAAACAACTAGACCCTTCAAGCAAATCCATTTTCCCTGCACCTGGACCCTACCTACCCATGTAGTCAAACCTGGGAGTCTCTGTTTCTGGATCTATGAAATGGGGATAAAACCTAATTCACAGAGTCAAGTATTCTGATATTTCCACTGCTTCCCCCATCCCCTTCATGAAGGCCTCCTAGATGCCTCAGCAGGAAGTAACCTCCCCTCCTGCTTCTGAACTCCTACTCACTGTTACCAGTGGGAAGGCGCTTGCCACTTCTTTCTATCAATTGTGTGCACACCTTATTTCCCTCCACTAGAGAGAACAGTAGCCTTGATGGCTACTACCAGCCCCCACCACATAACAGGCTGTGGGCTAAGTGTCCGAAAAGGTTTTTCTCATTTGATTCTCGCATCAATCCTGTAACCACGCAGTCTATTACTGTCCCCATTTTATGGATTAGGAAGCTGACTTAAAAACACCTTGATGGTAAGCATTAACTCAAGTGTCAGAGTGCCTTCAGTTGAAATTCTGGCTTTCCTACTTCCCAGCTCAGTGACCTTGGAAAAGTTACATAAATCTCTGTGTTCCAGTTTCCTCTTCTTTAAATCGGGATGATAATAGCACCACCTCACACAGTTGTTCTAAGGATTAAATACACTTCGCATCTGTTAAGCACTTAGTGCTTGGCACAGTAAGCACTATAAAACTGTTTGTTAAATAAAAATCAGTAAGTGCATTTGCCCATGACCACGCAGATATTAACTGATACAAGTACTATTTGAATCTAGATCCCACTGGCTTCAAAAGCAGATGCTCTCATCACGTACAGAATAGAGATGCAATATAAGTGCCTCAAGGGAACAGACCATTTCTTATTCCTCACTCTATTTGGTCCCAGGCCATCACACATGTTTTATAAGTGTTACTAAATGAATGAAATCTGAAGAATCTATGATTAGTTGTCTCTGACTAGAGATTACAAATACTAAGGAACCACAAGGGCCTACCTGAAAAAAGAAAAAAAGTACAGAGATCAAAAAGCCTCTCATCAAGGTAACCCTATAACCTCCACATTCCATTCTGCGAGTGTGTACTTTAGGGACCATAATATTAACAAGTAAATTTCCCCCTAAAAATAAGAGAACAGGGTGACGGGGCCGGTGGTAACCATGGCATCTCAGTTCCTATGCCATCTGGTAGACTCTACAAAGTCCCAAAGTAGTATCAGTCTGCGTTGTAACATGGACACTGGTCTCTATCACCAAAACAACTCTGGGGGGGGTTGAGCTCTCAACCCTCCCAGGCAATCACTGAATGACTTATACAGTTTCAAAGCCTTATCTCTGAATCTCTCTAATGCAGAACTACTCTGGTCCTACTGAGTAGAGGAAATAAGGAGCACAGCTTGGCAGCGTTCACTCTACTGAATAAGTGGTAATTTAGAAATATAAAGGTAACCCTTGGAGATGGATACAGAACAAACCGCAGCTAAAAATACGTCTAACCCTGGAATTCCTTTCTCCAGGGGGCAAGGCAAGCACAATCCTTTCTGCACAAGGTCACAGGTACAGTTCCTAAATGGATCAAGTCATTCAAGCATGTTCCTTCCTACTTTTTTAGGGCTCTACATTCGGTAATTCAACTTTTCAAACCACTACCCACTAAGAATTAAGTCCCTTCCCTACTGCCAGAGGAACAAAATTTCTATGAACCTTTAAGACCAGAGAGCTCAAGAGCATCACAGTTCACTCTGTACAATCTAAGCTCTATTTGCTGGCCAATTTGACAAACATTTATTAAGTATGTATTATATGCCAGGCACAATTCTGGATAAGGGATCCATCATTGAATAAATGAGTCAAAAATCCCTGCCCCCTCTCTCTCCAGCTAACACAACAAGCAAACTCACCACCCTCCCCCCTGTCTACGTGGGACATGACTCCCAGGAGTGTGGACCTTCCTGACAACATGGAACAGAAATCCAGAATGAGGTGAGACTCAGCATCAAGAGATTGAGAAAAACTCTAGAATGAGCTGAGACCCAGCATCAAGGCATTGAGAAAACCTTCTGGACCAAAAGGGAGAAGAGTGAAATGAGACAGTGTCAATGGCTGAGAGATTCCAAACAGAGTCGAGAGGTTATCCTGGAGGTTATTCTTACACATTACGTAGATATCACCTTGTTACCCAAGATGTAATGGAGAGGCTGGAGGGAACTGCCTGAAAATGTAGAGCTGTGTTCCAGTAGCCATGTTTCTTGACGATGATTGTATAATGATATAGCTTTCACAATGTGACTGTGTGATTGTGAAAACCTTGTGTCTTATGCTCCTTTTATCTACCTTATCAACAGATGAGTAGAACACATGGAATAAAAATAAATAATAGGGGGAACAAATGTTAAAATAAATTTAGTTTGAAATCCTAGTGATCAATGAAAGAGAGGGATAAGGGGTATGGTATGTAAATTTTTTTTTCTTTCTGTTTTCGTTTTATTTCTCTGTTGTCTTTTTATTTCTTTTTCTGAATTGATGCAAATGTTCTAAGAAATGATCATGATGATGAATATGCAAATATGTGATGATATTGTGAATTACTGATTATATATGTAGAATGGAATGAGCATATATTAGGAATGTTTGTGTTTCTTTCTTGTAATTTTTTTTTAATTAATAAAAATTTTTTTTAAAAAATCCCTGCTCCCATGAAGCTCACTAGCTAATGGGGAAGAGACTATAAAAATACATTTAAAATACAACAAATAAGTGAATTATGTAATATGCTAGGACATGATATGTGCTGGGGGGTAGAATGAGAAGGAAGGGCAGGATTAAGGGAGCTGGAAGTGGGAAGCAAGAGGCGGCTGTAATTTATAAAGGCAATCAATCAGTGAAGGTCTCTTGAAGAGGTGATATTTGAAAGAAACAGGGGAGTGAGTCATGTGGTTATCCAGACAACAGGAACCACCAATATAAAAGCTCTGAAGTAGAAATACACCTGATATGTGAGGACAGCAAGAAGGCTGTGTGACTGGAGCAGGGAGAATTTATTAGTGGTCAGTGCAGGATCTTGGAGTTTATCGAAAGGACTTTGGCTTTCACTCTAAGAAAAAAGAGGACTCAAACACTTGAAGCATTAATTCCTTCAACAAATGCTTTCCGAATGCTTACTCTATGCCAGGCTCTATGATAAATACCAGGGAATCATGCAAACAAAACAAGGTCTCTGCACTCAAAAAGGTCACAGTCTAATGAAGAGGGATAAGTAAATAACTGATTACGGTATGATGTGGTAACAGCTAGCCACCACAAAGGCACATGTGGGATTCAAAGACAGTGGAGGGACATCTAGCACATCCTCTGAGGAAGTGATGCTTGCTGAATCTTACAGGATAGGCAGAGATAATAAAACGAAGGAAGTGACTTTACGAGCAAAGGAAGAGCATGCATAAAAGGACATGACAGAGGGACGGGGGACTGCGGTGGGGGGGGAGCAATGCAGCATGCTGAACAAAGATGACAGATGGGGGAAGAGTTAAGAGATAGGGCTGGAAAAACAGACTGGGGCTGGATCACCAAGGCTTTGTGGGTACAAAGTCCCATAATTAACCAAAGAAGGATGAGTGCTAAGTTCAAAAGTTAAAGGCCAAATCTTTGTTTTCGGAAAGACACTATAATAGCAGTGGAGGTAAGGAGCTCAGCTGAGGGGCTGTTGAATAATCCATCTGGACAAACGATAGGCATGATTTCAGCCCAGGAGTGGAAAGAAGAAGTCAGAGCAAGGGAGATTAAAGCAGAATAATCTACAGGATCAGGGAACCAACTGGAGGCAAACCATGTTGAATTAAAAATACCACTTCCCAAAGGATGCACCAAGTCAAACAGTGGGAAACAACTGAGACTGGGCTGGGTACAGCCTCTTTAATTTTTACCTACAGCAAAAAGGGGCAAGGCTGCTAAAAGATGGACCTAAAACCAACTCTCCCCTTTACCCCAAGCATGCAAACAAGATGTATAAGTGAGGAAAATCCAAGGGAATTTGCAGCCGAAAGCATAAGAGTTCAGAGCAGAAGACTGAGCAAAGGGATCTAGACGGCAGATGCTACACAAAGACAGGCCTACTACTTCAGGGAACTCTCTGAGCAAGAAACAGAGCTCCAATAAGTTAAACGTGGAATTCCAATGTGACCCAGCATTTCCACTCCTAGGTATGTGTATATACATCCAAGAGAAATGAAAACATACACACACACACACAGAAACTTGTACATAAATGTTCATAGCAGCATTACTCATAATAGTCCAAACATGCAAACAACCCAAATGTTCATCAATGGACGAATGAATAAAGAAACTGTGGCATATTCATACAATGGACTATTACTCAGCTGTGAAAAGGACTGAAGGTCTGGATATATTCTACAATTTAGTTGAACTTTAAAAAGTGAAAAAAAACCAGACAGAAGAGGTCACCTATTGTATGGTTCCATTTATATGAGGGCTTTAGAACAGGTAAATTCACAGAGGCAAAAAAGCATCTGCCAGGGCCTGCAGGGGGGTACGGGGAATGGGGAGCCATACTTAATGGCTATGGGATGTTTTTACGGTATGATGAAGACATTTTTGAAAGACAGAGAGCTGATGGTTGCCCAACATTGTGAACCCAACAAATGTCACCAAATTGTACACTTGAAACTGGTTAACTGTTTTGTGAATTTCTTCTAAATTAATTTTTTTTTAAAAAAAAATCCCCCATTCAGGCCCAGGTTAGCAGAGGCAAGACAGGGGTATGCACCCAGGTATCGAAACAGAGTCCAGCCCTCTGGAAGAAGGCAGCTTTATAATACAAATGACTATCATTTCTTAGCATTTCACTAAGCAGGTAGCAGATATCATTTCATGACTCAAACCCAAGTCTGTTTGACCACCATGCTAGAAGCATGGTCTAGACAAGGTCCTAGGCTAGAGGGAGAAGAAAGAATTCACACCGGAGACTCTTTCAACATTCAGAAATGCCTAAGAACCACTGTTCTTCCCATGCATCTATCTTGCTGGCAGGAAAAGGAAATTCCTCTTGCCCTAATCAGCATAAGAAGAAGTAGGAAGGAAGTGGCACAGGGAAAGTGACCAACATGAAACCACAAACCAAAACAACCCTCCAGGAAATTAGCAGGTGTTTGTGCTGTCTGTCAAGAAGCAAAAGGCTGAACAGCACCCCCAACATGTGGAACAAGCCAAAAGCCTCCCTCACACACCTCAGTGGGCAGATTCCACAGGATCCCTTAAGCCCATGCTTGCAGGGTAAACCATCAGGCCCCTGTATCCAGGCTGTGCTGCTGTTGAAGAGGCTGCTGCTCCCTATGTCACTGTTCTCATCAAAACCCTCATAAACCCAGCCTGGTTTAAAGGCTTTCTCCGTGATTAGGAAATGCAGACATTTTCCTAACAATCTCCTCTCAAAAAGAGAAAAGAGTCCTCTCCTTTCCTCTACCTGTCCTATTCCCAGTCAGCAATGGAAAACAACAAATGTCATCTCCATCAAGTAGCTCGGGAGATACAGAGGAACTATATTTAGCACCTTGTTTCTCAGAGAACCCAGGTCCATGTGCAGAAGCAGCCCTGCTTCCTTCCCTCCCTCTTCTCTCCACACAGCCCTACTCTCTTCCTGTTGGCTGAATCCACCCAGGGAAAGCTTCTGGCAATCTAGTTGTAGACTGACCTCTGGGAAATCAGCCACAGCACCATCTTTTTTCTTGCTAGTTCCAATGCCCTCCTGGGCCCTGGCTCAGCCCTAGATTCCTGTAAGACTCTGGCATGTTAAGTCAGATGCCCTGGATCCGGGGCTGCACATGCAGCCCGGTGAATCAGGTACACAGTGGTGGGCTTGCTCCCTGTAGCCCTGGTCCTCTGGGTCCTATAAGTCACCTCACTGGTCAGACAAAACCCTGAGCAACAAGTCTGGCTCACTCCAGCAGTTTGTTATGACCGACTCAGAGTTGCCATAGCAACTGCCTCTGTATCGTGCTGCATTCATCAAACCATATTGCAATTATTTATTTACGTATGTTTACTCTGTGGAACCACGAAGTTCTAGAAATCCAAGACTCTCTTTATTCACGTTAGTAAAACCCCAGTGCCTGAACAGGATAGGCAGACTTTTGATGACTGATGTAGAATATGAAAACACAACAATCTTTCCTTGCAGAAATCATAACGCTATTCTCAACCAATATCTTTCTTACCTCTTAGAGTAAGACTAGGACCCTTCCTGGCTTCACACACACTCAATTCTATCCAGCCCACAATGACAACTGCTGGAACCACAGAAATCAGCAATCAATCCAAGCCCACCAACAGCCCTAACACCATCTTATACTGCAACCACCTTCTCAAAATCTAGAGGGGAACCTTAGGGGTGAGGTACAGTTCTCCAATGCTATGCATCTCCTTAGCTTTCTCCAGGTTATTTGCCACCACCCATAACGCTCATACTTTGTTCCTCTCCTACTCTCTTTTATCTCCTTCTACTATCACTTACTACATCTCTCATTCAACAAATATCCCTGAGTGCTCTTTTGTGTGCCAGGTCCTGTTCACCAGGCTGCCCAAAGCCCTGTAATCCTTCTAGGTCCAATTAAGATTCAGGTTTCTGTAGAAATCCGCCTCCCTACTCCCATGCTGGCCACATGGCCCTTCCCACCACAGATTCCTCCACAATCAAAAGAAGACTCTAGAACATCTACGAGCTGGCAGCTACCACCAGGATGGTAGCAAAGGAAGAAGTCCCATCTCTTATCTTCTTTGTATCCTACTCCAGTGCCCAGCTGCATATTTGGTGTTCAGGTGTGCATTAATCAAAAGGCAGAGAGTCTAGGCCCATGGGAGCTCAAAGGGTACAGACACCAGAGGGAGGGCTCATCCCTACCAGGGCCACTTAGCAAAGCCCAGCCCAACTGCCAATACCCCTAAAGTGACAGCAAAGGATGTCATGGAAACGACAAGGCCGTCATGTGGTCACTCCAGCACAGGCCCACTGACCCCAAACCAACTCTGCTGCTACAAGCCTTCTATCTTTGAATATGGTTGGCTTCTCTGTCCCTGAATATGAGATGTGAAGACCCAGGGAGTGGGGGGAAATAACACAATTTTGAAAAGGAGAAAACAGCTTCCCTCCCAACATGCTCTCCCTCCCTGTCTCCATTCCCCAAAATCTGTACTAAAACTCCAGTTCTGTTACCTCTCCATTCTGACTGTCCGCTTTTCACCTTCAGCCTCAAAAATGTGCATTACTACATCATAAGAAGGCAATCGAGGTCCTTAGCAAGGAGCCAGGGGGAGCTCACTCAAGGCAGGGCCACACATCAGAAGATGAAGAATCTGTGACCTCAAGTGCCGTAACCCCACGAGCAGCATCTAGAGTTGCTGGAAATGTCACTGAAATTCAGCAGGAAGGAAGCCTATCAATATACAATTACAATGATAAAACTAAAATTTCAGCTATGTAGCACTATTTAAGAAGAATATCATTCATAATTTCTTTGTTAACATAGCAGCATAAATTTGCATACATTAGGCATCAAACAGAAATAATTTGCATTTGGGTGTGCCAGTTCATATACACATTCTGTTGTCCACTGGGATTCTGAGAAATTCAATGTTCAAATGACACCACCATTTTCCGTCTGTCTATGTGACAGCCAGATGGAAAGAAATCATTTATTCATATGTCACACATAAATTCTGTTCAGAAGGAAGAGAACAGTTTACTTGTCACGCATGAAAATATATATATATATATATATTATCTACCAGCCCCCAAAATGGCTCAGTTTCTCTCTAGACAACCAATTACCCTTCCCCAAATATCAAAATACAGCAACCCAAAAGAAATGAGAACATTTTAAAATAGGAGACATGATTATAGACAGAGTGGGTACCACTCAGCTACCTTCTAAAAGTCCCTTCTTTTCTCAAGGACATCCAAGTGAGTGGGCAGAATATAAAAAAAGAAATATGCACTGTAACCATAATACTCACTATGACAGATGATGTAAGCATATTTTTAACATTGAAGGAAAATATAATTCTCCCCAAAGGATAGTTTATTGCAAAGCTAAGTTATTCAAGATTAATGACTTCTCCAAGGTTGATGACCAAAAAGAACCTCTTTGAATCAAAGATACAAAATGAATTATGCTTCACTAAAATTTCAGGAGTTCTTAAAGCCTTATATTAAGAGATTCACCCCCATTGCATTTAAATTATAATTTTACCTACATTCATAATGTTTTCTAGGCTTTACTCCCAAATCTTGCTGCCATTATGTAGTTTTTATGAATAAGCAGTACCTTTTCCTGGAGCAGCCAAATTCTACCAGTATTAACAGTATCAGGTACCATTTCCTCTCTTCCAAAAAAATGTACGAATATTTCTAAATTATCTGTCCCTATGGTCATTTATAAAGAAAGTTGCACATAACTAACAAGGCATATATAATACTCTATATCCTCTTTTTTTTTTTTACATGGGCAGGCACCAGAAATCGAACCCAGGTCTCTGGCATGGCAGGTGAGAACTCTGCCTGATGAGCCACCGTGGCCTGCCCTACTCTATATCCTTTTTAAAATAAAGAGACTGGATAAAGAAATGTCTAAGCACACAGAATCTGTACATTTGCATATGTACTCATGTACCACACACTGAAAAAGTATTTATGAAACAATTTTTGAGCGCCCTCCAGATACTCAGATCATTCTGGGTAACAAAGATTGTTGGATAGGAGTTGTAAGATTATGGTTGAGTCCTGGGGCTATTGCTTAATAAATATTTTATTTATGAAGTCATTAAACTCTGGGCAGCCATTTCCTCAGCTGCCAGATATGTTCTGTCCAAAAAGTATTTTGAAAATAGTCAAGTAAAAATAAAAATACTTAAGCAGATAAGACATTTTTTAAAGCTTAATTTTACTTTAAAAAGAAAAAAAGGGCTCCTGCTTTCAGTAGCTTGCAATCTGGTGTCAGGAAAAAGAAGTACAAACACAGGAAACAAGCCCACAATGTAAACGGTGCACTTCTAGAGTTTAATCACTGAACAGTACTTCTCAGGCTTTAAGCACATGGTGTGTCCAACATTGAGGCTCTCCCTTCACGGAGTGTATGCTCTTGTGATCAAGGACTGAGCGGTGCAGTAGAGCCTAACTGCCCTAAAGATTTAGGATATGGAGATTAAGGAGGCAACTAGCAATCAGGGAAAACTTCTTAGTCCCAGCAGAGCTAGTGAAGACGCTGAAGGCAGGAGTGTAGATTATAAACCTATCAGAAGGGAGGGCATCAGGCAGAAGGAAATTAAGCTATCCCACAGTTTAACACGAGTCCCTCCCATCAGGGAACAAAAGAGCATCCTGACTTGGTTTGAACACCAACTGGCCTCACCCCCGAGGGCTGGGATAACACCTCAGGCTCCACTGACAATCAGCAGGTTTCAGCTCCACCCTCCCTGCTTTCAGAGTGCACACTTCTCCCCACTCCGCAGGGAGAAGGTGCTGACTCCTTAACCAAGGTGTCCTACCGGCAGTCTCTCTCCAGACCCCCAGAGAGGCAGGCTCCGGAGAGAACACACGCTGGTGATGCTAAGCAAGGGGAGCCCAAATCTTGGAGACTGCTGACATTTTTATGGATGGGTGGTAAGGCTGTTTTCTCCAAGCTCCTTTGTGACCTATCCCCTGACTCCTTCCTCCCACTGAGATAGCTTCCTGCGGCCAACAGCCCAGGTCTTAAAGGGAAGAGAAGAAGGAAAGAAGTCAAACAGGATAGTCCTTCCTACGTCAGGGAGGACATTTTGGCAGGAGACCAGAGTTCAGGCTCCGGAATAAGTCCACAGCTCACTCCACCCTTCTCCCCATGATTACTAATGTTCGGCAGCAGGCAGGAGGGTGACTTTTCAAATTACAGAATTCCCAAGCTGGGAGGTGCTTTCGAAGTTAATGGACAGTCTCAGATCAAGAAATGAGGTAAAAGGCATTGGGGGAGTGGGGGGAAGCTGAGTCCTGCATGACCTCCAGGAGATGACCCTTTTCTCTTCAAAACACATTTTGGTAATTACACTGCATATACATAATTTAATATGTTTTATAAAAAAAAAACAGGTATTGAATGAATTAATTAATGGCTGCTCTTTATTTTTAAATAGTAGAATCCTTAAAGGTAAGACAAGTTTCTATTTTTAATATTTTTAAATTATAAGGATCACTTTTGGAATGCAACATTTTTCTGTACATTCCAGGCCAGCTGCCTGAGAGCAAATACACAATCTTCTGAGCCCCGATTACAGGCAAGGCACTGAGGAGTGAGCGCACAGAACAAACAGCCCTTGCCTTCAAGGTGCTTCTCTGATGCCACTTGCTCCCTGAAGCTTTCCTCCCTAGAATCACTATTTATGTTTCAGGTGCTGTCCCACTGAACAGAGGAAAGACTGAAGGCCTGAACAAACCAACCAATGAAAGTGGCCAAAAAATACCAGACATCTGATGAATGAGCAGATGCCGCATCACCGTAATATGTTCCTTCCTTCTTATTCCCAGCGTCCTAACACTGAGCCCCAATAACCACGTTCCTAGGCAAACACCTGCCTAATGGTCTTCCTGCCTCCAGTCTTCCTCCCCTTTAACATTCTCACTGCGTTCCTGACGCCAGACCAGTCTTTCTTACCCACAGCTCCCTCATTTCACTCCCCAGTTCAAAAGCCTTTGATATTTCCCCAAAGCCTGCTGAATCACATTCCAACCTGGCATTCTTAACCCTCCATCATCCTGCTCTGATCCACTGGTAACACTGATTCACTTATGACCTCGAGATAAAATTAGGACCAGAGAGGCAAAGGTACTTGTTTTCGCTTAATAGACATTTCTAAGGGTAGAAAAGGCTGCTTTCACAAGTGGTAAATACATGGTCACTGCAGCAAGCGGGGGGGGGGGGGGGGGGGGGGGGATTAGAGCACACACAAAAGCGTTACATGGATGGCCAGACTGACTGACTCCAAGGTTCCTTACAATCCTAATATTCTGTCCCAGGCTCGGAGAGACAACCTATGCACACTCAATGCTCTAAACCAGGAGTGAGCAAACTTTTCTGTAGAGTGGAGATAGTAAATATTTTAGGATTTACAGGCCATATACAGTTTTCTGCATCACTTTCAGTTTATTTTTTTCCCTCACAACTCTTAAAATCCAGAAACACCATTTTTTCGGCATGCAAAATAAGGGTGTGGGCTATGTAATCTGCTGACTTCTGCCTTGACCAAACAAGGCCACTCTATGTGCCCAGAACCCAACTTATATCGTCCCAACTTACACATCTCAACTCAACCTACACGTTTCTTTGTCCTTCTCCTTTGATGAGATTTCCGTTCTACAGAGAGTGTAGGCATTCAGAAGGGAAGGCAAGGCTCATACCCCAGCAAACGGGGAGTACTTCTAGCTGCTGCAGATGACAGCAGCACCTCACAGCTGTAGAACAACTCAATGCTCTAGAACATGAGGCATCCAGGATTGTTCTATTGATGGGTTGGTAAATGGATGCATGCATGGATGGATGAATGCACAGACAGATGGATAGATAAAAGGGTATTAAAGAAGTGACTCAGAGTAATTGCTTTAAAAATTCAGAGAAAGAAGTGGTTCTGATAGACTGGGGATGTTAGGGAAGGTTTTAGAGGGGGAAAAAAAAACTTGACTAATATATTTTTCAATGAAGAAATTAGGTATTAATTGGGATGCTACAAATCAAAGCTAATTTCTTTCCAAACACACATTAAGCCTTTAGAAGGGAAAGGTATGAAATCACAACATCAATAACATTACCTGGACCCACATTCAACAAACATTTTCTAAGAACCTACTACGTGTTAGGCAACATGCTGGGCTCTGAAGATTCAAAGAAAAGAAACACTTGATCCTTGGCCCTGATGTAGTCACAGCCTGGAGGATGGGAGACCAACTCAAAAATAGTAACTGCGGAACAGGGGAGACCTTGGATTTTGAAGATACCTGACCCTGAAAAGGAAGTGCCAGGACACTCTGAGGTCAAACAGGGAGCCACATGGTTAACACTAGTGTCTTAACAGCTAATGTTCTCTCCCTCAAACTCCTTAACAGCCAACACTAAAGGGCCAAGGGTTGTTCTCACATAAGTCTATACGTCCCAGAAGCAGATTTCTACATTACTCCATTCAACCATGGCCCAAACTCTATCTTGAAAAACACACAAAACTTCCTCATTTGGGCCAATACTAAGGAAGGAATTGTGCCACATAAAACTCTCATCAAATGATGGTAAAACTCAAGACGTTCCTCAATGGATTACACGTTTCCCTGCCCACCAAAGAAAGGACACTGATTCTGACTCCTCTTAATGACCAATATATACATCAAGAAACATACTGTACTGTGGCTTATGAAACCCTGAGGGATTCCTGGAGTAGGTAAAGGTCCAACACTCTGGGTTGGTCTAAAGTCTTCTCTTTTCCTCCCTTCCACTGACCTCAGTGGTTGAGCATTATGTCTCTGTTGTTTTTATTTCACTTCAAGACCTTTTCTGAAAGCCTAAAAATGACACAATCCTGCCATACAAAGTAACAAACTGGACTTTTTAGTAACTACTTTCTTCATGTAACAGGGGTCTTTTTGCTTATTTCTAGGTTCCAATACATGCCCTATGGTTGTCAGTTTCAACTGGTCAAGCTAATGGTACATTTTTCTTTGGAAAAAATAATATCCAACATCAGAAGCACTCATTTGCTGAGCTGACACCACTTTTCCCTACGTCAAACCTGAACTTAACAGTCAGAATCCCACAGCAGCTGATTGTATATTAGGGGCAGAATAAAGCCCTGCTGTTATGCATCAGGCCTCACTGGCTTAGTGTACAGACACTTGTAAGATACAAAGAGGTTCATAAATTAAAAGAGCAAATAAAACAGGAGCCCTTAAGATATTTCATATTAGCTATAACAAAAACATTTCTGTCATAAGATCAATCAAATCCTTTACTTTGCTCTGACCATAAGAAAGAAAACCGTGCACTTAAAAAAATCAAGCTCCTTCCAACACTGCTTAAGAAGATAATAAATCATGTTTAAAAGATTGAACAATAAACCCAGTTCTGGAAAACTGAAAGGAGGCAGCGTACTAGGAATGGAGGCCAACTTTAAGCATCTTCAGTCAAAGCGGCAGCTTATGAGCATGACTTGAGAGATACAAGAAGTCTCTCTGCCTAAAATCCAAAATTAAAGCTTCACTTGAGTCTCCGATGGGTGGAATTTACTCTTTTGAAAAGAAAACACACGGCCTTCAGGGTCTGGAAATTATACAGAGGGAACAAAGACAAGAGAGAAACCAGGGGGAAAAAAGTAGGGGGTGGGGATGAGAATGTTAAGCTTTCGCCATTATAAGGTGGCGCACCATTTTGCCTACATCACAATTCTTACTGTGGGTTATCCCTATTGGCAAACAGATCCAGCAGTACCTCTTTCACATTGAAAGCTTATGACCTGGCAAGCTACAAGCAAGGTGAACAAAAGCTACAGGTTCTGACATCCCAACAACTCAAGTAGTAAGTACACTTCCTTCCAATCTGCCAAAAAAGCAAAGCAAACGAGAACTTACAAGGTGAGAAGAAAGCCAAGACTACAAGTGATTAGCTTTTGTGAAGAAGTAAGCAGTCTCCCATGGTGAACAAATCAAGGCGATGCTCATAAAAAGAAGGAACAAAAATACACCATAACAACCAGCAAAAACAATGTGTTGTTAGGGGTCTGCTATCACAGAGAACACAAAGGGTCTAGCTCCTTACTGGCTGTAAACTTCTCAAGTGACTACAGAACAAATGAGACAAGTATCTGAAATCCATTTACCAATGCCAGTGACAGTTCTACTAACTGTACAACTACAGACCAAGCAGGCAAATCATTAAATTTTCTCAGTTTACTCAGAGCCAAATGAAAAGGAACAAAACAAAACAAACAAAAGGAACTTCAGCTGCACGTAAAATTGTTTTAATACCAAAGTCAGTCATCTAATAAAGTTATTGAGTCCCTATTCTGCATCAACCATTGGACATTCAAAAATAATCACGAACTGATTCAGCACTTCAGAAAAAAAATAAATAAAAGGCAGCCAGATTGCAAAGGAAGAAATAAAACTGTCTCTATTTACAAATGACATGATCTTATTTATACAGAAAATCCTAAGGACTCCACATAAATACACATCAAAAAAAACTACTAGAGCTTATTCAGAAATGAGTTCAGCAAGTGGGAGGATACAAGACCAATATACAAAAATTAATTGTACTTCTATACATGAGCAATGAACAATCAAAAAATGAAACTGAGAAAATCCCATTTACAATAGCATTAAAAAAGAATAAAACACTTAGGAAGTACACAACTTTTACACTAAAAACGATTAAAGAAGACCTAAATAAATGGAAAATATTCCACATTCATGGATTGAAAGATTTAATAGTAAGATGTCAATGCTCCTCAAATTAATCTACAAATCCAACAAAATCCCCATCAAATCTTGCCAGCTAGCTTTTCTGCAGAAATTGACAACTTGAACCTAAAATTCACATGTAAGTATGAGGGACTAAGAATACCAAAACAATCTTGGAAAAGAATTATGAAGTTAGAGGACTCACACTTCTGACATCAAAACTTACCATAAAGCTACAGTAATCAAGACTGTGTGACATTAGCTAAGAAATGACATAAAGATCAGTGGGATAGAATTAAAAACCCAGAAATAAACCCACACATCTTCAGTAAACTGATTTTCTCAAGACTGCAAAGAATTCAACAGAGGAAATAACAGTGTTTTCAACAAATGGTACTGAACAACTGGATATCTATATGCAAAAGAATGAATTTGGACCCCTAGCTCATAGCATATACAAAAATTAACTCAAAACAGATCAAAGAACTAAATGTAAACGTTAAAACTATAAAATTTTTAGGAAAAAAACATAGATGTAACTTTGTGACCTTATAATAGACAATGATTTCTTAGCTATAACATCAAAAGCAGAAGCAGCCAAAGGAAAACGAGATATTCTAGACTTCATGAAACTTTAAAACTTTTGTGCTTCAAAGAACATCATCAAAAAAAGAAAAGATAACCCACAAAATGGGAGGAAATATTTGCAAGTTATATATCTAAGTGCCTAGTATCTAGAATATGTAAAAAACTTAACAAAAAGACAACCCAATTACAAAATGAGCAAAGGATTTGAAAGATACTTCTTCCAAGAAGACACAGAAATGCTCAATAGCACATGAAAAGATGCTCACAATCATTAATCATTAGAGAAATGCAAACTAAAACCACAAGGAGATACCACCTCACACCCATTAGGATGCCTAAAATCTAAAGGACAGATAATAGTAAGCGTTGACCAGGAGGAGATACTGGAATCCTTAATTCTTTGCTGGTGGGAAGAGAAAGTGATACAGCCACTTTGGAAAAGACTTTGGTAGTTTCTCAAAAAGTTAAACATAGAGTTACCATATGACCCAGCAATTTCACTCCTAGGCATATACCCAAGAGAAATAAAAATATATGTCCACACAAAAATGTGTAAGAATGTTAACAGCAGCATTACTCTTCATAGCCAAAAAGTGGAATCAAACCAAATGTCCAGCATTACTCTTCATAGCCAAAAAGTGGAATCAAAGCAAATGTCCATGTGTATATCCATACAATGGAATAATATTATTTTGCATTAAAAGGAATGAGGTATGAAGCATGCCACAACAAGGATGAACACTGAAAACATTATGCTGAATGAAAGACACCAGACATGAAAAAACACATGGATTAATTATTCCATATATGTGAAATGTCTAGAAAAGGCAAATCCATGGAGAAAAAGTAGATTAAGGAGACTGTGGTCGCTGGACAAGGGGAGAGGGAAGGGAAATAGCGATAAATGGGTACTGGGTTTCCTCTTAAAATGATGAAAATGTTCTGGAATTGGACAGAGGTGACAGCTACATAACTTTATACTAAATATCCTAGTGAATATACTAAAAAAACACCAAATTATACACTTTAAAATGGTGAATTTGATGGCATATAAATTATGTCTCAATTTTTTAAAAAAGAACAAAAAAAACAATAAACTGCTCAGGGAACCACAGCTAGATTTTTTTTTTTAATTTCAACTTGAAGACATAATTCAGCACCTACACTTTCTCTTCAGGACTCCAAATCATGATTTCCTTGAGGAGTTTTATTACTACTGTTCATTCTACAGACTTTTCAAACCCAGTACATGTGACGCAAAGAACCACAGGGTTCTCAGGTTACAGAGAGACGTCAGAGATCATCTAGCAGTCCAACCTCCTCATTTCAGAGACCAAGATGTCTGGGGCAATAACGTGCCCAGGGTCATAGCAAGATGGAAGACAAATCAGAACCAGAGCTCATTTCTTCTAACTTCTTGGCTGGTGTTTTTTCCACTCCACCACAACTCCCCAGGGTAAATGGACCATCTCTGAGACATCTTCCAATAATGACCTAAAGAAAAGCTGCTAGGTCCTTGATTCAAGGAAACTATTAAAGTTCAATAGTTCAAATTACTTAACGACAAAACCCTGTGATCATTAACACAAACTGCTTTTCACCAGAAGCAAACCACAACCAGGATATAATCAAAAGACCAAGGCACACAGCAAAGACTGCAAAACACTGTTTGGAGGTGATCAGCACACCTAAACTAGCAATGCACCCAGAGGGATTCTGGCTCAAAGGCCAACCACCATATTTACTTCAGAGCTGTTTTGGGGGAGGGCATTTTTTTTTTAATATATGGTCATTCCGTTCTAAATATACAATCAGTAATTCACAATATCATCACATAGTTGCATATTCATCATCATGATCATTTCTTAGAACATCTGCATCAATTCAGAAAAAGAAATAAAAAGACAACAGAAAAAAATTCATACATACCATACCCCTTACCCCTCCCTTTCATTGATCACTAGCATTTCAATCTAAGTTCATTTTAACAATTGTTCCCCCTATTATTTATTTTCATTCCATATGTTTTACTCATCTGTTGATAAGGTAGATAAAAGGGGCATCAGACACAAGGTTTTCAATCACACACATTGTAAAAGCTATATCATTATACAATCATCATCAACAAACATGGCTACTGGAACACAGCTCTACATTTTCAGGCAGTTCCCTCCAGCCTCTCCATTACATCTTGAATAACAAGGTAATATCTATTTAATGTGTAAGAATAACCTCCAGGATAACCTCTCAACTCTGTCTGGAATCTCTCAGCCACTGACACTTCATTTTGTCTCATTTCGCTCTTCCCCCTTTTGGTCAAGAAGGTTTTCTCAATCTCTTGATGCTGAGTCTCAGCTAATGCTAGGGGTTTTCTCAATTACTTGATGCTGAGTCTCAGCTCATTCTAGGATTTCTGTCTCATGTTGCCAGGAAGGTTTACACCCCTGGGAGTCATGTCCCACATAGATAGGGGGAGGGCAGTGAGTTTGCTTGTTGTGCTGGCTGGAGAGAGGCCACATCTGAGCAACAAAAGAGGTTCTCTTGCGGGGGACTCTTAGGCCTAAATTTTAAGTAGGCTTGACCTATCCTTTGTGAAGCTAAGTTTCATGTGAACAAACCCCTAGATTGGGGTCCCTATAGCTTTGGATGTCCGCACTGCTTGTGAGAATATCAAGAACTCAACTTGGGGAAGTTGAATTTTCTGGGGGAGGGAATTCTTAAAGGGAGAAATGAAGAGGTAAAACTCATTCTCACCTCTATACTCTAAAAATATGCCAAGAGAAAAGTAAATAAGACAATCAGAAAAAAACAGGGAGTGAGAAAAGGCAGACAAACTGTGATGCAGACAGTGGTAGACACAGAATATTTAGAGCTAGGAAGGCCCTAGAGCTCATCTCAATTGAAGCAACTGAATCTAGACCAGTGCAATGACCTACCCAAGGTCCAACAACCAGCTAGTAACAGATTGGAGGCTATAATAGGAATAAATATAGAACAAGACCTTCAGATTCTCCCTTCCTTTCAACATCTCCCAAAAGGTCCCCTAACTGGCAACACGATAATGATGCTTCTCCACCCAACTCTGCCTCAACACGCCACATTCATGATTCATCCTTCAGTGGCCACCTCTCAAAACACAGATTTGCTGACACAGAAACAAAACTCTGGATCTGATCACTGCTTCCGGAACTTCACACACAGCCCAGACAGGGTTCTCAGTCCTTAGCTCTCAGGGGGACAGAAATATCCTTTTAACTCACTTCAAGGCAGTTAAGGTCACTTAATAAACATCTCTGATGCTAAGTACTTCCCTAGGGGGTAGTTTTAGTGTTTGATGACCTTTCCTAGGCAATCGTACATGGCAGCAAAATAGGAGAACAGGCCTGCAGCGGCAGCCCAGCTCAGGGTCTTAACTACAGACTCACAATTGGTGAAGATCAACAACTATCATCCTGCACTAAAGAACCCCACAGAAACACCTAGGAAGGAATCTTCACAGGCAGTAAGGGGCCCAGTAGGAGATTCTCATGTGGTACATTCAAGGGCCAACAGGAAGGAGTAAGACCCCAAAGGCCGCCAGGGCTAAAACAGCACCCTCAGAAGCCAGAGACTGCGATTCCTGGTTCAATGAACTGCTGCTTGTGTGGCCTGGGGCGAGTTATTTAACTTGTCTAAGCCTCAGTTTCTTCAATAATAAAACAGAGATAACAAAAGGACCTACCTCATAGAATTTCTTTTTTTTGTATGCTATATCCCCCGGGTCACATTTCACTCTTTTTCTATGTGAGTATCCCATTACTGCAGCACCATTTGTTGAATTTTTGTTTTTTCTTTGTTTGCTTGTTTGTTTGTTTGGGGAAGTGCATGGCCAGGAATTGAACCCAGGTCTCCCACATGACAGGCAAGCATTCTACTACTGAACCACCTTGCACCTCTCCTCATAGGATTTCTGAGAAATCTAAATACTCAATTTAAAAACAGCACACTGCTTAGTTCAGAATTTAGGCTCAAAGAAATAGCAGCTGTTGTGTTAGCTCTTATTAAGGAAAAAAAAACCTTAATAAAATGTGATTTCCTCTGGGATTGCAGGAAAATCCTGGTCACCTGGCTGGAATCCTAAAAGACAAGGGAATTCATCATTAGGGGGAATGGTCCAGCTCAATTTTAGTGACAGCATCTGTGAATAAAACAAGTTGGCAAGGCCATCTTCAGTATCCAGTGGAAACATGGTTTCATCAATAACACCACTAGCAAGGAAGGGCTCCTGCCAAGGGTGACAATGCACCCCCACCCCAATCCCCAACCTTGGCTCTGCAGGGCTGGGCACAGAAGCAGAGCAGAGCAGGGCAAAAAGAGGAGCAATTTCTGCAGCAACAAGAACAGATGAGGCAGAAAGGAAACAGAGTAGCAACAAGGATTTACCAGCAGCACCCCTTCAAGGAATGTAATATTTGTGACTTACTAAAACTAACAGTAAATTGGCATCCAGCTGATGTTAGGTGCAGAAGTATCAACAAGAAGGACTTCCTTTTCTATCACAGGCTCTGCAGAAGCAGACTCTGTTGTCAAAATGCTTGAGCTCGAACCCTGGCTCTATGATTTACTAACTGTGATCTTGGTGAAGATGCTTTATTTTCCAGGTCCTCCATTCCTTCATTTGTAAAATAGGTATAATAGTATCTACTTTACTGGGGTTTTTTTTAAGATAATTAAACAAGTTAACAATATATATAAAGAACTTAAAATATGCCTGGCACACAGTAAATGCCCAATAAATGTCAGAAGAAAATACAAAGAGGGGAGGAGGAAATACAACAGTGACTGTCATAACTTTTCAACCATGCTCTGGATATCCCAAACACATTCGTACAACAGCATCATTCTAAACCCTTAGCCTCACCAAAAACAACGTGGACTGAGAAGCCTCCCTGAAAACCCTGGGTAAGAGGCACCCCTAAGTCTACTATCATTTCACAATCAAGCTTGCCCTCCAGAGTCAAGGCCACCAAATGAAATACTAAAAAAGCAACAAAGGTAAAATTATGAGAACTAGCCTGCAGAGGCAGCCCCGCCCAAGTCTTATCTACAAGACTCACTAGATGCAATTCCCAGCTCTGCTGAACTCTAAGGCAGGCATGAGCACATGAACTAAACTAACCTAGGGAAACGTGTAAGGAACTGCCAAGTCCTGACACTGAAAAAAAAATAGCACGGTGTGTCATTAACGTCAAACAATGAACATATTCACACAGTCCCAGCAGCTCTTCAAAATACCTTTATTACTTTATAATTATTACACTTCTGCCAATAAACTGATAATCCCAGCATAAGGTATAACTTTTCCCAGCTACTGTCTCTTAGAACCAATTCATGACAAGACAAGGTAATAATTATGAAAATGGTTTAAATGGCAACCAACCATTCCAAAACACAATCACCTAAAAAAATCTTTTCATCAAGCCTGGAATTCTTAATCTGAATTCAAAGGATCCAAAAAGTTGTATGAAAACAAGAATTACAAACCCTATTTCCAAACTCTACCTCAAATTAAGCATTTTCTTCAATTATGAATGCAAGCAACTCGCCAGTATAGTACTAGCAACAGAAATAAAAGACATATTCACATCACATTACTGCTGTTGGAAATATCAAAATAACATTTATGCTCATCAGTACATCAAAATTAATGTATTTAAGCAAGGAACATAAGGACAAAAACTGTATATCACTTATAAAAGATAACTATAAATAGCAAATCTGCAGAGACAGAAAGCACACTAAAGGTTACCGGGGATATGGAAGAAAAGGAGAGTGTTTATAAAAATTTTTTAATTTTCAAAATTAAGATATTATTTCTATATAAGGTTTTTGATATTTACCTTGATATTTAATGCTGGCCATAAAGAAGCATGTATTGGTATGATGCATATTTTTAAGATATTTTACTAACTAAATTTCAATACAATTGGTTTCCTTTGAATCTTGTTGTTTCAGTTTATGCATTAAAAACAACTTTCTGCGAAGAAGTCACTAATTTCATCAGACTGTTAATGGGGTCCACAGCACAAAAGGAGGATAAAATGAAGTGTATACAAAACATGAGATTATAAATGTTTTAAAGAGAAGGGACTAGTCACCACCAGGGCCAGACTATACATTTATAAATGAATAAACTCAACACAGTAAATTTCTTATAAAACGATCATCATCATAAAAATAACACCAACATTCCAGCTCCAGCTGAGACATGGTTGACATGATAATGGTACAAAAGTACCTGGAAGGGTACTTGCAATGCCCTTTAAAGACATATGGCACAGAAAAAGTGTGAGCAAAGAAGGCAGGTTGATATGGAATGAACAGTAGGTGAATCTATCACCTCTTTTCAACTAGGGAAAGAGGAGTATTGGGGGAACTGAATTGGGAACAGCATACCAGGCATCTTAGGCAATCAAGAAAGCATTTGCTATCATCCGCCTAGAAACAAAGCAGAGGGCAAAAAAACACCATCCCTTTTGCCCCAGTCTACATAGCCGTGTTTTCATCTCTCCCTGATCAGTGTCTGCAGCAAAACGAAATAAATATTCAAGGTTCCAATACAAGCTCTATAACCAGGTATGTTGAGCAGCACACAGCTAGCCTTGGCACTGACACTGAACAGCACTAGATAGTGCCAACTTCATTATGGGGACACTGGAAGGTTCGTTCTTAAAGTGCACTAATTGAACCTGGCTTGACTGTGGGGCATGAACTGTGTTTTGTACACCTCTATACCACCAGCACACAGTAACACAAACCCGTGGGCAGGTTTTGACAGCTCTTCCACATGACCTTCTCACCACCTCCACTGCTCCAGACCCAGGCCAAGTCACATTCATCTGGATGACAGCTCCTCTCTTTTCTCCAGGACAGCCACCAGTCAACTTTTTCAAATGTAAATCAGATCATGTCACTCCCCTGCTCAAAACCCTCCAACAGCTTCCCACCTCACTTAGAACAAAATCCAAATTCCCTAAAAGCTATACCATAAAGCTCTACGTGACCTGGCCCTGCCCATCCCTGTTTCTCATCCTTCTCTCCTTCACCCTCTCCTCTCCAGGAACACTGACCTCATTCTGTCCTTCAGATGCGCTAAGGCGACTCTCATTCTAGGGCTTTTCCCAGGTTGTTCTCCTGGTTCTAGATCTCCCAGGGCTTCTTCCTCACTTCAGTCAGGCCCTGCTCAAACGGCACCTCTTCAGAAAGGACTCTCCTGATTCCAGCTCCCTGATCTCTAAAAAAAAAACTACTTTCTATTCCCTCATTCTGCATAATTTTTCTTTAAAGCACTTACTACCACCTGACATTATACTATATAATCATGTTTACTATGGTGATTACCAACCCCACTGGGGAAGAGGCTTTAAAAAAATGTCCACGCCCCAGCCTCTGGCCAACTCAAAAGTCAGAATTTCTGGCATGGAGGGGCGGGGGAAGCAACTCTATTTCAAAAAACTCCCCAAGTAATTATAATGTACAGCCAGGGTTTATAATAGTTTACACTAGTGCTTCTCAAACTTTAGTGTATATACAAAACACCTGAGTATATTATTAAAATGTAGAGTCTAATTCAGTAGATCTGGGGTGGGGTGGCAAGGGTCTCAAACAGTGCTGACCAACAGAACTTTCTGCCATGATGAAAATATTCTAAATTTACACTGTCTAATACAGTAGCCTCTAGCCACATGTGGCTAATGAGCACTTGAAATGTGGCTAGTGCAACTGGCACCACAGTGGACAGTACACGTCTAGAATGTTCCATGCAGAAAGACACCAGTGCCTAGAAATGCAAGGTGTAAGACGAGGATTAAGGATTATTTCAAATTCCTGTCCCTAGCAGCCTTCTACAAATTGGCTATGAAAATCCCACCCAGAGGCCTAGTTGGGATTTTTTTACAACTGATAACAGCATTTAAAAATAATTGTACTATTTTTAAAAACAGTAGGTTCCTTTGTTACAACTGATGAAATTAAAATCATACTATTACTTATCATCTATAATTTACAGTGTGTGATTTTTGCTCATGTACTACCCTATGATTAATACCTTGTATTAGTATTGTATACTTGATATAATTCATGAGAGGGCATTCTTGTCCTTGTACTATTAACTATAGGCCATCTACAACAGGGTTCACTGTGTTGTATAGTCCTGTGTTTTATCTTTTAATTCTTACTCTAGTAAAATATACACATCCTAAAGTTTAGAGGCTCACTTCTGAAAGCATCCCACCACCTTGGAAGTTGCTAACCATTCACCTAAGGCAGCCAGGCAGGGGGACAGGGAAGGCCATGCTGAGTCACCTTAGTGACCAAGCGCGTGCTAACCCACAGAGGACAACCTTAAATTCAACTTAACTTCATCATACAAGTCCTTCCTTAACCACAGCCCCTGGCAGACCTGACCTCACCCACCCCCATGCATCCACCGAACTCTGTATGTTCTTCTACTCTCAGCCCTCGCAAAATTTCATAGTATTACTTTGTTTATAGGTCGTCTGCCTCTCCCTCTAGACTGCAGTCCTTTCAAAGGGAACTAATTCCATCGCCCAGCATACACCTGGCACAAAAAAGGACAAAAAAATCTTGGATGAGTGACAGGGCCTGGAACCCACCACAAGTAGCGTGAGCACCTTCAGTGTTAATCACAAGAAAGAGAGAAATTGTATTCAATGTGAGGGAGGGGAGGAATCACATAACAAGAAAATAGTATTCCCTCCTAAAACAACTCAAAAATTTTCAGATACATAAATCCAGATTTCAGAATACACCATAAAAAGGTGGCCCTATTTGACCCATAGAGGCTCACTTCTCTTTTTTTAATTAGAGAAGTTGTGGGTTTACAAAATAATCATGCACAAAATACAGGATTCCCATATATCACACCACCCCAACACCATGCATTGGTGTGGAACATTTTTTTACAACTGATAACAGCATTTAAAAATAATTGTACTATTTTTAAAAACAGTAGGTTCCTTTGTTACAACTGATGAAATTAAAATCATACTATTACTTATCATCTATAATTTACAGTGTGTGATTTTTGCTCATGTACTACCCTATGATTAATACCTTGTATTAGTATTGTATACTTGATATAATTCATGAGAGGGCATTCTTGTCCTTGTACTATTAACTATAGTCCATCTACAACAGGGTTCACTGTGTTGTATAGTCCTGTGTTTTATCTTTTAATTCTTACTCTAGTAAAATATACACATCCTAAAGTTTAGAGGCTCACTTCTGAAAGCATCAGTACACTGGACAAGAAGGTGATGTTTATCTGAGGAGAGGTCCAAAAGCTGTTCATCTGGGATTTAGGGGAGCTGTTTTTCTAACAAGTCACAGAGGGCTACAATTCAGAGTCACATTCTGGCCGAAAAGCATGGAGGCCTGTTTCCCACTATAACTGCTGGAGGTGGATCTGGCCACAAGGCCAACAGGGCCCCTGGGAGTCTGTGCAACCAGATGTTCAGTCTGCCCCTGAAGTTAGAACCCTCCACTTGTGACAGCAATGCGATTTCCAGGGTAACCAAGGACAACACAGCAGAGAAAATTATGGCCCCGGAAGGATGCAGATTAAATTTTAATACTTGGGGTCAACATTGAATTTATTTTTAAAACTACACATCTAACAATGTCAAGTAAGCAAGGCAGAGTGGACGGCACTGTAAAGAAAGGTCTAACTGAAGGCAGGAATATTCCAAGTCTATATAAGATTTTTCCCTATTTTGAGAATATTTTAAAGTGCCCAGAGGCTTAAAGAAACGGAGTCAGAAATAAAATGGAAAAAAAAAGCAGGGAGGGGGGGAATAAAATGAAAATGGAAAAAAAAAAAAAAAAAAAAGAAGTTCACTTTTCATATTTAGGCCACAACTAATTATTTTTTCCATTATTTCCAAAAATACAAGGCAGACTCCAGTTCTGGCATCAGACTTTGCTAAGTTTGCTAAAATCATGCACAACAATTACTTCACCCAGAGAAGGTGCTCTTCACCAGGTGAAAATCTAGAAACCCATTCATAAATAACCTGCTAAGATAACATACTGGTTAAAAAATATCGATGGGTTAATAGATCGCTAGCAGTTTTCATTCATTCACTCATTCAACCATTCATCCATTCTCCCCCTTAACCTCCATGTAAACACTATCCTGTGCTCACTCTAATGATTATCTGGTCTAAACACCCTCAGTGGTTCCACAGATTAGCCATAATATAATCTGCTAAACACCATTTACTAAACCAGTCACGTGGCAGGCATTGTGCTGTGTTTCCCACACATTATCTCACTAAACCTTCTGAGTTAGGTATTGTGATCCTCAATTTAAAGCTGAAGAAAACGAAAAACGTTGGGTATCGCACCCAAACTCACACAACTGGCACAGGGTAGAGTATGAACTTGAACTCAATCTATCTGACAAAGAAGTAAGTTAGAGAATTCAGCATTGCTAACATAACAGGAAGCAGCATAGTTTCTGAGAACTAAGTTCAAATTCCAGCTCTTCCACTTACTAACTCTATAACCTTCAACAAATTACTTAACCTCTCTGAGCCTCAATTTTCTAATCTATAAAGCAAGGGAAGATCTGCGGTATATGGCAGGAACTAAATAGCTACTGACATTATTTCAGCTACAGGTATAGAAAATAAAAATAGCATATTTCAAATGTAAAACATTTTTAGCAGATATAATCTACATTAGAAATGATAGACTCACAAAGGTTAATCAGTTTTAAATTAGTTTACTAATTTCATGATTCATTTATTTAAACATAGGACCAAGAGCTTGCAAATCTTAAATTTATTTTATTTCTGTTAGATGAGTAACTTTATGTTACAATACCCAGTCTCATGTCTCATCTCAGTATGGAAAGTAAATGATTGTTAAACATCAAAATGTGGGCATCACTTGTCATAAAACTATAGAAGGGACAAGTTTTGATAGTAGAACAGAACAATGAACGTTCTGAAAAAGAACATTATTTAAAGGAACCCACAATAATTTCTCCCAGAAAGTAAACAATTTTCAAATTGATAAATCCAAGTTCATATTTACCATCATCATAATATGCATACTAGATTTGCTTAAAGTGAGACAGACCTGCAATCATTTTAGTTTTTCTATTTTTGAGACTTGAACCAATTCTGGTCCTTAGATGGCCACGTGGAACAAGGCTGCACTTTAATAAAATGACCAAATGCAGTATTTTTTTAAATCTGCTCAGTAACTAGGCTCTAAGGTAATCCCCTAGACATCGTACAAAAAGAGCTTTGGAATTATACACTGTCAACTAAGATTAATCAGAGAAAGGGTGTGCCAATTTTAATAGCAATTCCTATTTGCCTGGTTTTCCAACATCTGCCAGTGTTAATAATATTTAACTGACAAACTCCACTGGGGAAAAGAAACAGAACTTTAAACATAACCAAGCTTTTTTTAAGGCATCCTGTACAAAGCTTCCCTCCCTTAAGAAATATTTGGCTACCTTTCTAGTTGCAATCACTCCATCAACATTATTAATGGTGTATTTTCAAAACATTCTGTTTCTTGTTTTTAACCACTATTTCTGAAAAACTTCATACTTCCAATCCCATCTCTCATTTAAATGCATCATTTTTTGGCCTTGCTGATAAAAACAGAACTAAGTGATCTGGGAATCACAGAACTCAGTACAAAAAATTTACATGCAGTTCACCTCTACCAAAAGAAAAAAAAAAGTAGAGAGAGAGGAGGAGGGAGGGTAAATGCCCTAGCTATGTTTACAGGATTCAAAATGATGAACCTGTTACTTTTGATTAAATCCATGACTGTCTGCATCTAAGACAAAAATTTCCCTTTAAAGGAAGTCATACTGGATTTTTTCCAGGTAATTCCTAACTACAGATGCTTTGTTCAAATGGACAAAAATATTAATGTCACTGTTTAATTTAAAGCTCTCTGGTGACCTTCCCTCACTCTCTCTAACCCAGTAGTTTTCTTCTACAATATCCAATTTTAAGCTAAGAAAAATATAATCATCTATTCAATATTGCCACAATCGTGGCTTGTAAGGAGTTACCTAGTATGAATGAATCAAAGTGCTAGTCACTTCACACACACCGTTCTAATTCTCAAAACCATCCTGAAAAAGCATGGTGACTTTGCAGCTTCAAAGCACTTTTCTAAAACCGGGCCTTTTCCAGATGCATGGGGAAGAGGGGCCTTGAGGGGTTCAAGCAGGTGAGACACAGGTAACCGGCGAGCGGCGACGAGTCGCTGGCTCTCCACAGACCCCGCCTGAATGACTCTATTTTGGGCCAGTGCAGAATCCGGGTCAGGCCTTCCCGGCTTGGGCAAGGTACACCTTTTTCCGAGCAGCCAGTGCTCTCCCTCCACCGCCCGGGCTGCGGGGGTTCAATGCCCCGGAGAGTACGGGGTCAAGTCGGGGGACGTGAGGCCAGGCCTGCAGCGAGGGGGCTCACAGCCCACCGCTCCCTTCCCCCCCGCCCCGCAACCAGCCGTGCTATGTGGGGGGCGGGGAGGGGGATGCACCCAGGCGACAAGCAGGTAGGAGGCACTTGTTAAAGGAGTTGATGAAATACGCGTTTCGCTCCCGCACCCCGGGCAAGTGGCGGGGCGCAGGGGAGTGGTACTCCCGCTCACTCGCCAGACTTTGGGGTCAGAGTGGGCCGCACTGGGCGGCGGGGGGTGGGAGGTAGAGTGAGGGCCAAGACACCGCCGGGGCACCGAGGGAGGGGGCATTCTGTCTGGCAAAAACGACAAAAGGTTAAACCATCCACCATCTCCAACGACCAACCTACACCGGGAACAAAGAGCTTCTGTTTCAGGCAGGATTAACCCTGCCATTTCTGGATCTGGAAGAAAAAGAAACTTTTCCCCCGGATGCGGGAGCGGAGGGGAAACAGGAGAAGGAGCCAGGGGCCCCCCGGTCTCGCGGGCAGCAGGGAGGGCGCCCTGGTGGAGGAAGCGCCGGTCCCCGCGGAGCGCAAGGCGGGCGGGCGGCGCCACCTGCGGGCCCCGCGTCGCGCCCCGGAGGCCCAGCCCCGCCGCGCTCACCTCCTCGATGGCCGCCACCGTGTTCCGGCACTGGGCAGTGCGGGTGGTGAAGCTCGAGGCGGTGGGCGCCTTGTAGTCCTCATGGGTCTCGGCCACGAATTCCGAAACGGAGATCTGGTCCGGCATCGCCTCAGCGCTGGGAAGCAGGCGGCCGGGAGCGGGAGAGCCGCCGCGTCAGCCGCCGCCGCGGGCACCGACCGCACAGACGCCGCCGCCGCCGCCGCGCCCGCAGCCCCTTCCCGGCCCTGGCGGACAAAGAGAGGGAAGCCGGGGGTGCCGGGCTGCTCGCCGCAGGAGGCGGACGCCGGCAGGAGGGAGCAGGTCCGTCGCCCGCGGGGCCCGCACGGAACACGGCCGGCGGGAAAGGTGGCGACGCGCTCGCGGCTCCGCGCAGCTCGGCCCGGACCCGGGTCTGCGCCGCCGCGGCCGAGGGCTCCTGCGCGTCCTCAGCCGCCGCCCCGCCGCCCCTTCCTCTCCCGAGCAAGCCCCCGAGGCGGGCGCGCAGAGCCGGGCGGGAACTGCCCGCCACCCAGCCTCGGGCACCAAGCCGCTCCTGCGGAGAGGGGGCGGGGCCGGGGCGGGGGCGGTGGCCGGGCGGGCGCGGGGCGGGGCGGGCGGCGGGGGGGCCGGGCCTCCAATCCGCGCTCTCGCCGCCTCCGGGAAGCTGATCCTGTGGGAAGGAAGGCGCGCGCGCCTGGGCGGCTGAGGAGCAACCCCGGCCGGCGCCGCCGCGCGCAGCATTGTCTGAGAGTTCGGGTCGCCCCACCACCCGCCTACGTGCGGCGCGCCCCCCCATCCCTCCAGCCGGGGCCGAGCCGAAGGATCCCCCCCTCCCGCCCGCCTTCCATCCCTGGGTCGAAGTCTGTTCCCCAGGCCCCTCCTCCTGGTTCCTGGGGCCGTGAGGGTGTGTGCAGGTGGCGCTCGGACACCCCCTCACCCCGCGAGCCTGAGTCCCCTTCTCTGCGTCCTAACCAGCCTTGGTTGGAACCGGCCTTGGGTTCTCTCTCCAGCTCCACCGTGGGGAATGCCGGTCCAGGCCGAGAAGAAAGTATGAGGCGCTCGCAAAAGGATGTGCTCCACCCTCGCGCACAGCCGGTAGCAACTCTCTCTCGCTGTCACCCCCGGCAACACTCGGGAGAGAGTTTGGGGTTCCACAACAATAATAACGAATTGTCACATAGTGAATGTTTACGTCTTTATATCGTATAGTTACTTAATTCTCAAAATGTTGTGAGCTAAAGAGATGATTATTTTATAGGGAATGTAAGAAGTGGAGGAAACCGAGGGCGCTTTTGAACTGATTTCAGAGTGAATGCAACAATAGCAGGTAAATCTCATGCATAAGTGGTTCAGTAAGGAATTTGAATCATTACAGCTTTTCATTTACAGCTTATAAGGAAATTCTCATATTTTAAAAAGTCCAGAAACTCTGAAGACACAAATAAAATCACAGGCTATATAACTCTGTACCAGGCATGTGGCATAGTTTCTGTAGCCGCCAGCAATAAAACCAAGAGAAACTTTACAAAAACCTTTTGTAAATCTGAAAAGGAGGAAGTGTGAGAGACACTGGAAATTCAATAAGTCAGACAAAGCAGTCTCCTGACACTGCAGGACAGTGGGCCAGTCAATCTTTTTTAAGCTTCCATGTAAGAATTTGCTATATGAGGTGGAAGCTTGGGTCAGACATTATGTATGGTCTTTGGTATTTTTGTAGCATTGCATGTGAAATTTAGGTTTTTTAAATAGCTGTATTAGTGGATAGTTTTTATCATTGCTCTAGGCAATAAAGTTAAAGTTTTAGAACTAACATATCTCTTCTTCTAACTTCCCTTCATATCCCCCCCCCCCATCTTTATGGTGTCTTTGGGGATTTTCCTCTTTTTTGCAACTTACAACAATTCAAGCCCTATATATATATATTATTTGTATTTATACATCCTCTCCTATATCAGCAGTTTCTGTTCCTTCCTACATAGTTTTCCAGCTGCAGTCTTTTTGTTCTCCCTTGTCACTGGAGAATATCCTGGATAACTTTTCTAGTCCTGATTTTTTTAGAGGGTGAGTATCAAGCTATCAGGATTTAAGAAAATAAAGAAGTGTTTTTCCTTGGCATCCAGTACAGCATTAACCAGGCTAATCAAGACATCACCCACAGGGAACACAAGGTTAAGTTTGTTGTTTTGTTCTCTATACGCAAGTCCTGTTCTTATTTTTTTGTGGTTTAGTATAATTTTCCAGGTATAGGACCTTAAGTAGCCTCAAAAATAAAATTGGAACACTGTATTGACTTATTCAAGTTGATGAGAAGGCTGGTGCAAAATAAATAAGTCACTACCAAGTCCATGGTGGGGTAAAGAGGACATGAGGTTGGTAGAAGGCTAAAGCAATTGATTCCTCCACCTGTTACCTAGATATCACAGTGAAACTTGCCCAGTGCAAAAGCCCAGAGTTAAAACAAGACCTGAGAAAAAGCATAGCTAATACCTCACTGAGATTAATATCACAAGAATGAGTCACTTCCAACTAATAATAGTAAAATTAAAGCTGAGCATGGGTCAAGAAAACATTATACACACTCATTTTCTTAAATGCATCAAGAGGAGTATGCTGATACTGTTGTTACAGGCTGATACGTTCTTATCTAGAATTTTTTAATGTTATAAAGCACTGAAAATCTGAAGTTTTAGAAATAACTCTTTTAGTGGTAAAATGGACCCAAAATGAACTGACATAAGGCTATATGTGGTCTTTTATTTATCCCACTTCATGTGAATTTTTATGTTTTGCAGCAAAATATAACTGTGCTTGATTATGGAGTATCACCCAGACCCCACTGTGTGTGTTTCCACGTATATAATATATGCACAGTATTATCTTTGTAAAATCTGAAAAATTCTGAATTCCACAGACATCTGGCCCTAGGAGTTTAAGATAAGAGATTTTAAGTCTGTGTTATTAAAAAAAAAAAAAGGAAAGACATATGGTATTGAAGACTTGTCATTTCAAAGGAAGGAAAAAGAAACTATCCTCTCAGAAATGAAATGTTTTCAGCAGCCCAGAGATTGGCCAGCAGCCCATTTTCCACAGGAGTTTTCTGCCTTCAGTAGTTCATAAGAACCTGAGATTTTTCACCTTCAGGTCAAGGTGTAAAATATGTTCTTAACTCTGAAATTTGCTCAAGGGTTGGCTGCTTTGATACAAGATTTATCCAGTTCACTTGCCATTAATTTGTAAATGATTATTCTTGTAATGAACAGATCTGTGCCTTAAGAGAACTATGACAATACTGTAATAAAATGGGGAAGAGGGGAATAGTTTTCCCAAAACAGTGTTGCTAATATGAGCTGTTTATCCCTAAAGTGAGAAAGGGTTGAAAATTTTACCACAGCGATCTCACCTTAGCACTTTTGGGGGGGAAAATTAATACCCAGAAACAATTTTATGAATGAAAACGTAGGTTTTGATACCAGCTTTGCTTCTCTGTGACTTTGGATAAGTATATTAACCTCTCTGGACTTCAGTTAGCTTATTTGTAAAATTAAAGAAGCTATACTAGTTAATTCCGAGGTCCCTTCCCGTGCTTACGTTCCATGAGTCCATGCTTCATATTGTATTGTCAGTTTGGACACAAGACAAAATGCCTCCAGGGCCATGTTACCTCTGAATAGCTAATCATTGGTCCAGACTCTTGAGAATGACCATGTTTTAGCTGTCACTTAGAAACTAATTTTTTCGCATGTGCTCATTTCCTTAAGCTGGTGGATCTAGATGGTAAAGTGATTTATTCATAACTAATTTTTCCAGAAATATACCTAAAATTTGCTCATTTTCTTTTCTTTTCTTTTTTAAACAAAGTAGTTTCTATACATGATAGTCTAATGGCTGAACTGTAAGAGACAGTTCTGGATAAAAGAGATACAATGCATGGTAGACTGGAAGGCTCTTCATGCTGACTCACAAGGTAATTGTTAAATTTTCAGGAATTGCAAGCTGTATAATAAATATAGCCCCTATATAAAATTAAATCATATAAGCTTATAATTATATTGAAACAAAGGTAATAAATCTTAAAATTCATCACATTTTACTAATATCTGTGTTCTTGAGGATATTTATATTGACTGTCCATTGCTAGAAATACTATATAATGCTGTGCTACTGCACGTCTTCCCAACTCCACATTCAGGTAGGTTAAAATTGTCCAAGATGGAAGTGTTTGTACCAGTGAAACTGATAACAGCTGCAAATTACAACTTGATTGATTGTTTTGTTGATTGTCTAAACTTAATAAAGTGATAGAGAAACTGCTAATAATGCACACTAAACTTGCAAGCATTCATGTCTGCAGCCATTACATTGTGAATAGTGAAATTTTTTGTAAGAAATATTCTTCCAGTATTTGCAAACTATGATATGATTGAGTAAAGAAGTCACGCATGTCATGAGTGAAATTGCCACTTACATCTCCATTGTTTTACTTTTATCCTACTCTTTAACATAAACAATGGCAACCAACATTCATTTTGGAACTACACTCGTTTGTTAGTGAGGTGAGCAACTTCTTTACCTAATTGGATGATAACTGCTGGTTTGAAAGTATTATGTACCCCAGAAAAGCCGTATTTTAATCCTGATACAATCTTGAGGAAGCTGGTAATTCTTTTAATTCTGATTCAGTACTATAGGATAGAAACCTCTGATTAGATTATCTCCATAGCAATGTGACACACCCAATTGTGGATGTGAACTTTTGATTAGATGGAGATGTGACTCCACCCATTCCAGGTGGGTCTTGACTTATTTACTGGAATCCTATAAAAGAGGAAACATTTTTTTTCTTTTCTCTAGGTGCATGAGATGCTTTAATAATAGTTTTTGTAAGAGCCACAATAAAGTTTTAGCTGAACAATAAATCAATGATGGACATAAAAGAGACATTAATAAATACAAAACTGTATATTTATACAATTATTTTAATTACAAATAATAATTTTTGATTAACAGAAAAAAGTCATAACCCACAAAAAGAGGAAACGTTTTGAAGAGAGTCAGAAATGACAGAAGCCTCAGAACCAACAGAAACTTTACAACAGAATTGACAACAGATGCAGACATGTGGAGAACAGAGACATGGATGTTTGGAGATGATTGGAGCCCAGCAGACATCACCATGAGATGTCAAGCAAGCCAGAACCTGGAGAGAGCTAAGGGAAGCCAAGAAATGAAAGCCAGCCCTGGTGAAGTTAAGTGAGGAACCCCCACAGAAACAGAGGCTGAAAGCAATGGAGCCCAGGAATAAGGGACCAGCAGATGCTAGCCATGTGACTTCTTAGCTGACAGAGCTGCTCCAGACCCATTGGCCATTCTTGAATTAAGGTATCTTTCCCTGGATGCCTTAGTTGGACATTTTTATAGGCTTAGAACTGTAAATTTGTAACCTTATTAAATACCCCTTTTTAAAGACCATTCCAATTCTGGTATATTGCATTCCAGCAGCTTGCAAACTAAGACAATAATCCAGCATTTATTTTTAGTCTTAATTTATCAAATCATGGTTGACTTGCAGCTATAGAATGGCTGTGAAATGGAAGCATTCTGCAAATATCAGTGAAAGTATTCTGTGGGAATCGTTAGCTATAAGGAATTTACAATAAAGAGTATCTTATATTTTGTCATTATTTGTCAATGGTATGCTTCACATCCTTTGTATCAATAAAATTTGAAATAAACTTATTTCTATATATACACATATACATTTTTTTTTTCAGAGAGCTGTTGGTTAAATATTGACTGCCCCAACCACTCCCACCCCCACTTCCACCCCCAAGTATGTCTGTGTCTTCCTTTCCAAGAGGCAGAGGACTGGACCTTCCAGCTCTGAGTCATTTTTATGGGATAAAATCCATAAAGGATAAAACATCAAAAAATTGGATTATATCAGCAAAGGCAATTTGTGTTAATAAAAATTATTTGTCTTAGAATAATTAAGAAAATGCCATTTGTTGTTTTCAATTACTTAGAAGAGCACAAACAAGTGCCAACAGAGGGTATGGTATGTTTAATGAAAAAGCAAATAAAAGTTTAATTAGCACTCTATATGTAAATAGGTCTTGCTAAAGCTTTAAAGAATATTTGCAATGATTTAATTTCTTGAATTGGATCACTTTCTTCTCCCCTGGTAGGGATGCATTCTTGGGTATTTGTAGAAGCCCCTCTTAGGCAATAAGGAATTCCACTTCAGCCTCATATGAACATGTTACCACTGTGCTAAAGAATGTCCAGAATAAAGTCTAAAGCCCTTAGTTACAATCTGTTCCAGCCTTTTTTCCCAACTCCATCAATTGTTATTCTCCCAGGCCCCTATGGCCCCAGGGCCAAATTCAGCTGAAGCCTGTTTATTTACAGCCCTAGAGCTAAGAATGACTTTTCCATTTTCAAATGATTTGGGTAAAAAAAAAATCAGCAAAAGAAGACTTTTTTGTGATAGATAAAAAATATATGAAATTCAAATTAGAATGTTCATAAATAAAATTATATTGGCTTTGAAATTTATTGCTTTTTTGTATATATATGTTATTTTTCACGAAGAAGAAAAAATTTAAAGATTATTTTGGAACACAGCCACACCCACTCGGTTACGTATCCTCTGGCTGCTTTCTCACTGCCCCAGCAGAGCTGAGTAATCGTGAGAGAGACCAATTGTCAAGCTTAGAATACTTACAAGACTATCTGGCCTTTACAGAAAAGTTTGCCAACCCTGGCTCTAACTCTTACCAAGCTTCCCATTTTTTCCCAATGCATGGTGCCGTTTCATGCTAAATGTATTGAATGTCATTCTCTGTAACTTCAATATTTCTATTTCCTTTAAACAAATTTTTACACAAATTATTTCCACATCCTCAAGATATTTTTTGATCAGTCTAGGCAGAATTAGCCATCTCCCCTTCTCTGCTTCTGTAATGTTTTAGACATATCTTTAGTGCTTTTGTTAGAAGAAGTGATGAAGTACTAGTATTCAGATCTCAGTACCCTGTAAAATGCCTCTCCTGTCCTTTTTCCCTTCCTGAATACACCACCAACCTCTCTAATCTCATTGGCATACGATTTCATTGTTTTGGCCAAATAATGAGTCAGCCAAGATGAGAATATCATTTTATTGAACTGATAAGTTTCAACTTCATTTTGGAAATAAAATGCTTCAGCTCTCCCAAAGCATGGGATGCTTCTATTATAGAAATGTTTGCATTCTATCACTATTGAAGCATTTGTTTCCTCATCTCACCTCCATCACTAGACTAAGCTCCTCCTGCAGATGGGGGGTTGGGGGAATGTATTTTATTTATCTTTGCACCTCTAGCTCCAAAGCAGGCAATCACACAGTGGGTGTTCATAAATGTTTATAGTATTGAATTGCATGGAGTGTGCTTGGCTGGAAAAGGAGGAGTCTCCTCTTTCATTTCAGGATACAAAATGAGAGAAGACAAATTATTCAGTATAAGGAAAATTCATAGGTTTGAGGTATTCTAAGGCACAGTATTTTTCTACACACACACACACCTCCCACTGCCACCCCCATGGTCTTCTCTGTCAGTTCAAGTGTTCTGGTGAAGATATTTTTGAAGAGAATTCAAGCATTGGATGGGAAGAGGAATAGCAATTTGACTTGGTGGCCTTAACCTCAATAAACTGATATGTGTAAGTTTTCCACCCTGTGTACTAGAAGTCTTTAGGATGCCTCTACTTTCAACATGGTCGTGATGTGACACCATCACATATGAGCCAAGGAGCTCCATGAACTTTACTACTCAAAATGAGGCCCCTATTCCAGCAGCAGTGGGTCCACCTGGGATCTTGGTAGAAATGCAAAAATCTCAGAATTGCTGAATCAGAATCTGCACTTTGACAAGATTCCCAGGTAATTCTTTTGCATTTTAAACTGGAGAACACACTAAAGAATACACCCTAAGTAGGGACATGGGTTTCCCACCATGTCGGAAGTACAGTGTTATAAATTATGTAAACTAGTTTTGTGCCAATGTGATTTAATAAGCCCCAAAGGGTTAAGGTCCTTTCCTATCCTGACTTATGAGAGCTTCTTTCAGTCCTGAAGTGCCATGCTATAATATATTCTTTTTAGCTCCTGCTGTGCTGTGCTACTCATTCATTCAACCAAATATTTACTAAATACTTATATGATAGTCACTGTCCCAAAAATTAGGCTGTAGCAATGAAGAAGCCAGAGAAGGTCCCTATTGTCATTTCACTTACACTCTAGTGGGAGAGAAAGAGCATAAGTAAATATATAAATTAAATAATTTCTTGTGAGTCCTATTGAAAGAAATAAAATGGGGTGATGTAATGAAGAGTATCTGGGGCGTACATGAGGAGTAGCTAGTTTAGAGAAGGCAATCATGAAAGACTTTGCTGTGGCAGGAATTGAGTTGAGTCCAGAATGAAGAAGTACAAATTGGAGAGGAATTACAAAGGAATAGCAAGTGCAAAGTCCCTGAGCAAGGAATTAGCAAGGTTGACATTTTAGAAGAACAGAAAGGTCAGAGCCGATGGAGTATTGTAAACAAGGGAGAAATGGTGTTCGATTAGGCCAAAGAGGTGGTCAGGGACCTGATAGTGCAAAGCTCTGTAATCTTCATAAATCTGGTTTTCCTTCTGGTGAGATGAGAATCATTGGAGGGTCACAAGCAGAGAGATAGGATGATCTGTTTTACACTTTAAAAGGATCACTTTGGCTGCTCTTGGAGAAATGATTGTAGAGAGGCAAGTGTAGAGGCAAAACAACATATAAAACACTAATGAAGACACCTAAGATTCAGAGTTGGAGTTTTGCAACTCTGAAAATCAGCACTGCTACATACAACTGTTAAAGAAACCAAAAAAGACATCAGGCTTCAATGAGAGATAATAACAAAGCCAATGTGGTTGGAACTTAAGGTAAATCAGAATATAGGACAAAATGTTCGTGATTCGCAATGGATGAACGTGGACTAAGGGTACAAAGACTGAGGAATGGAAGGAGGAACTGTGGTGTTTACATACAATGGACGACTGAGAGGCTGCAAGAAGGAAGGAAGCTGTGAGGCAGGCAATTAGGTGAATGAACCCTAAGGACAGTATGTTGAGTAAACTGTCAGAAACAAAAAGACAAATAGTATCATGCTTCACTCATATGGATTAACTATAATACACAAACTCAGAATTGAAGTCGAGAGCATGGATTATCAGGTTCGGCCTATTGTAAGGTACCTAGATTGTGCACTCTGACAGCCGTCACATATATTCAGGAGGTGTAACCGATATCTCTAAATTCTGAGATACTGAGCTGTTTATATATAACCTGTGTTCTAGTTTGCTAGCTGCCGGAATGCAACACACCAGAGACAGACTGGCTTTCAATAAAAGGGGATTTATTTTGTCAGTTCTTCAGAGGATAGGCAGCTAACTTTCAAGTGAGATCCTTTCTTACGTAGGAAGGCACAGGATGGTCTCTGCTGGCCTTCTCTTCAGGCCTCTGGGTTCCAACAACTTTTCCCGGGGTGATTTCTTTCTGAATCTCCAAAGGCCTAGGCTGAGCTGTGAGTGCAGAGATGAGGTATGCTGAGCTGCTTGAGCTGTACTATGTTGTGCTCTCTCATTTAAGCACCAGCCAATTAACTCAAACGTCATTCATTGCAGCAGGCCCTCCCCCCATGTGAGACATGACTCCCAGGGATGAGCCAGGACCCAGCATCATGGGAATGAGAAACCCTTCTCAACCAAAAGGGGTAAGAGAGAAATGAGATAAAATAAAGTCTCAGTGGCCAAGAGATTTCCAACTGAGTTGAGAGGTTATCATGAAGGTTATTTTTACACATTATATAGATATCCTTTTTTAGTTTGTGGTGTATTGGAGTGGCTAGAAGGAAGTACCTGGAACTGTTGGACTGTGTTCCAGTAACATTGATACTTTTTTTTTTATTAAACATACCAACATACAAACACAAACATTCTTATCGTATGATCATTCCATTCTACATATATAATCAGTAACTCACAATATCATCACATAGTTGTATATTCATCATCATGGTCATTTCTTAGAACATTTGCATCAATTCAGAAAAAGAAATAAAAAGAAAACAGAAAAAAATTCATACACGCCATACCCCTTACCCCTCCTTTTCATTGATCACTAGCATTTCAATCTACTAAATTTATTCTATCATTTGTTTCCCCTATTATTTATTTATTTTTAATCCATATGTTTTACTCATCTGTTGATAAGGTAGATAAGAGGAGCATCAGACACAAAGGAGTAACCTTAATTCTTGAAGATAACTATTTAACTATGCAGCTTTAACAACGTGACTACACAATTTTGAAAACCTTGTGTCTGATGCTCCTTTTATTGAAGGTATGACAGATGAGAAAAAATTATAAAAATAAAAAATAAAGGGAATTAAAGGATAAAAATTGTGTTGGTTGAAATACTGTGGGTCAATGAGAGGGAGATGCAAGGGATATGGGATGCATGAGTTCATTTTTTATTTCTTTTTCTGGAGTGATGCAAATGTTCTAAAAATGATCATAGTGAAAAATACACAACTATGTGATGATATTGTGAGCTATTGATTGTATATGTTTAGACTGTATGTGTGTGGATATTTATCAATAAAAATATTTTTTAGAAAAAGAACATAGGACAGGGCAGTGCAATGGTGGCTCAGTGGCAGAATTCTCGCCTGCCATACTGGAGACCCAGGTTCGATTCTCAGTGCCTCCCCATGCAAAAAAAAAGAACATAGGGCGAAGGATTATATTGTCTGGATTATAGAGGCTCATCTAATGTATGAGACCAAAGGCAGAGAAGTTTATTTTGTCCAAAACCTAAATTTTCTGTACCGCACAATCTAAATCAAACTGCCCAAGTAGCTCATTTAAAGAACCCAAATACATGGAGCCCAGAATGGGAATGAAGGCTTGTAGTTCTGTATAGTTCAATGTAATACCCAGAGACATCCCAGAGTATGTTGCATAGATAATTAGAAAGTGTAGGCAAAGTATCTTGAGGGACTAGAGAAAAAGTATGAAACTATTAAACTCCCCCACCTGGAAAACACCTTATACTCTCTCAGACATTAGGCACTCCCAAGTTAATAGACCAAGCCCTTGCTCTTGAGGCTTGCTCTTCTGAAACTTATTTCTGCAGCAGAGAAGCTAAGCCTAACTATAATTATGCCTAAGAGAGAGCCTCTTATTTTTTAATCAGATGTGGCCTTTCTCCCTCTCTCTAAGCCCAACTCTGCAAAGTAAATTATTGCCCTCCCTGCTATATGGAATGTGATGTTCAGGGGTGAAAGTATCCCTGACAACGTGGTACATGACTCACAGAGATGAACCTGGCCTTGGCCCCATGGGTTTAAAAATGCCTTCTTGGCCAAAAGTGGAAAAAGAAATGTAGCAAAATGAGGTATCAGTGGCTGAGAGAGTTTAAATAGAGTCAAGATGCTATTCTGGAGGCTACTCTTACACAAGCTTCAGCTAGATATCACTAATTGCCGTGATTTGCCAGACCCCAACAAACATCATTCTTATTAACCCGAAAGAAAGCCCAAGGCTCTATCTGAGATCCTACGAAAATTGCACACACTAGGTTTACTTTTCAGAAACCTAAAACCTTCAGAGGTTCCTAGGCCAGATTAGCTCTGAAACCCAGAGGGGCCAGTCTCTCCAAGAACATCAACCAGCTCCCATCCCTCTATCCTATATTATCGGCACCCCTTTCCAACATGCAAAAGGTATAATGGGCATAGTCCAAGTACCCCTAAAGATTCGAAGAAGGATCAAAGGAAAAGGAGGAGTTATAACAGAGAAGTTAGGATTTAACAATTGAGTATGACTGCTGAATCATTATATGGATATTTCTTTTAGTCTCCAGTGTCTTGGAGCAGCTAGAAGAAAAAACCTGAAATTTTGGAATTGTAACCCATACCAAACTTTGAAATCTGTCCTATAACTACTTGTATTGAAATCTGTTCTATAATTACTTGTCTATAACTACCTTGAAATGTATTGCTTTTTGTTTATGTTATATTTCACAATAAAAAATGTAAGGAAAAAACACTAATGAGAAATAGATAAATTTGACTTCATCAAAATTTTAAACTTTTGCCCTTCAAAGATCACAGAAAGTGAAAAACAACCCAAAGATTATGAAAAAATTTGCAAATGCATATCTGAAAAGGGACTTGTATATAGAATATATAAAGACCTCTTACAACTCAATGATAAAATGACAATTACCCTAATTTAAAAATGGGCAAGGGATCAAAATAGCATTTCTTTCAATAAGATATTAAATGGCCAATAAGCTCATGAGAAGGTACTGAACACTATTAATCATCAGGGAAATGCAAATCAAAACCACGATGAGATATTGTTTCCCACCTATGCCTGTCTGAAAGGATTTTTGCACCCTTGTACCCTAGAAAAGCCATGTTTTAATCCTAATCAATCTTGTGTGATAAACCGTTTCTTCTAATCCCTATTCAGCACTATAGATTGGAAACTTGATTGAGTTATCTCCACAGAGATACGACTCAATCAAATTAATTGTGGAACGTGTTGCCTGGTTTTTCCTCATAGTTTATTGTGAAATGCAACAGAAAAGAGATAAGTTGAAAACTGAGTTCATGGGTACAAAGAAACCAGAAATTGATGTTCTGGAAAATTCTGGGCTTCCAGGAAGGGAGACCCCAGAAAAGGGTGCCCCATGTGAGGATTTGATCAAATGTGGCACCAGTCAGCTCTTTCAGAGAAAGCCAGGATTGAACATGGAGTTATCAAGGAAAGATTTGTGGAAACTCCTTGTGTCTGATGGGCATGATCCAAGGCTACTGCATAGAAAGCCAACAAGAGTGTTGTGGGATCTGTATAAAGAGAACTACTGCCAGTTGGGACTGAGAGGAACAGAGAAGGGACACATTGGAGGAAAAATAACTTCAGAGGCAGAGCCATGGAGGCTGGAGTCTGAAGTCAAGAAGCCTCGGCTATGGGAATATTGTTTAGTAGTAAAAAGGAATTAAATTCTGGTTTATGCAGCAACATAGATGAAGACATTATGTTGAGTGAAATCATAAAAGGATAAATATTGTATGATCTCACTGGTATGAAATTGCAATAAGCAAACTCATAGAGTTAGAATCGAGAAAATGGTTTCCAGGAGCTGGAGTAGGGTTAGGAATGGGAAGTTAATGTTTAATTTGTACAAAATTTCTATGAAGTTGATTGTAAAGTTTTGGAAATGATGATGGTGATGGTAACAGAACATTGTGAGTGTAATTAACGGCACTGAATTATATATGTGAATGTGGTTAAAAGGGGAAATTTTAGGCCATATGTATATTACTAGAATAAAATTTATTAGATAAAACATAGGACTGTACAACACACTGAACCCTGTTATAAATGATGGAGACTAGTTAATAACACAATTATAAAAATGCTATTTAATGAATTATAACAAATGTACCACATTAAAGCAAGGTGTTAATAATAGGGTAGTACATGGGGAAAAATACACCCCAATGTAAACTATGGACTATAACACTACGATTATAGCATTCTTTCATCAACTGTAACAAGGATATCACATTAATGCAAAATGTGAATAAGGGGGGGAGTATATGGGAGTGCTGTATTTTTATGTGATTTTTCTGTAAACCCACAATTTTTCTAATTAAAAAAAATGTAAATGTGTAAAAAAAAAAAAAAAAAAGAAGCCTTGGCTAGGAGAGGGGACCCAACCAAGCACGTGGAGAGGGTGAGTTGGCCCCAAAGGCAGAGGATGGGCTTTCCACCTGGTTGCAATGGAAGAGTGGTGCCGCTTCAGGGCTTGAAAAGAGTAAAGCATACTCCTGGGGGATAGGCGAGAGCCTGGCTGTCACCACACGGAGGAGTTGAGCTTGTACCCTGGAGACAGCAGAGGGCCCAGGTGTGGTCCCGATGCTTGGAGAGGGTGGAGCTGAGAAAAAGGTGGTCTCCCCAGTGTTCCCCAAGTTTGCATTCCAAGAGAGGCAGACCACTGCATAGGCCCTTGGAAAGGGTAGGACTGCTGCTTTCTAAAGCCCTAAGGTTATGTGACTCTCAGACTTTGGAATCTAATGGACTTTGCCCTGCAGATTTTTGAAACTGCTTGGGTCCTGTGACCTCTGTGTTCCTTCCAGTTTTTTTTCCTCCCTATGGAAATGGGTATATGTATCCTATGACTGTTCCTACTTTGTATGTGGGCAGCAAATAACTTGCTTAACTGAGTTTCACAGGCACAGAGCCAGAGGAGAATTTTGCCTTAGAACAGACCATGCCTGTAAATAACTTTGATGAGACTTTGTACGGGTTTTAGCCTTGTACTGTATTTGTTTTTGTTACTGAAATAATTTAAGGTGCTCTGATATTGTTATGGAATGAATGTATTTTGTGTATGGGAAAAACGTTTTTTTTTAAGGTACAGAGGGTGGAATGTGCCAGTTTGAAAGGATTTATGTACCCTAGAAAAGCCATGTTTTAATCCTAATCAATCTTGTGGGAGCAACCATTTCTTCTAATCCCTATTCAGCACTAGAGGTTGGAAACTTGATTAGGTTATCTCCATGGGGGCTATGACTCAATCAATTGTGGGTCTTAAACTTGATAGATGGAGACATGTCTCCATCCATTTGACGTGGATCTTGATTAGTTTACTGGAATCCTATAAAAAAGTAGACATTTTGGAGAGCGTTCCTTTTGAGAACGAGGAGAGAGCTGCAGAACTGTGACAGAATGAAGAGAGAACCACAGAGTCCACCAGCCAGTGGCCTTTGGAGATGAAGAAGGAGAAGGCTGCTGGGGAGCTTCATGAAACAAGAGGCCTGGAGAGGAAGCTGGTAGACGTCACCCTGTGTGCCACATGTCTTTCCAGTGGAGAGAGAAACCCTGGACTTCACTGGCCTTCTTGAGCCAATGTATTTTTCCCTGGATGCCTTAGATTGGACATTTCTATAAATTTGCTTTTGGACATTTCTATGGCCTTAGGACTATAAACTAGCAACTTATTAAATTCCCCTTTTTAAAAGCCATTCCACTTCTGATATATCACATTCTAGCAGCTATCAAATGAGAACACCACCCAATATAATGGCTGTACTCAGAAAAATAGTAAGTGTCGATGAAGATGTGAAAAAACCGAAATCCCTCTTTTACTCCTGATGGAAATGTAAAATGGTGCAGCCACTTTGGAAAACTGTCTGGAAGTTCCTCAAAAGGTTAAATATACCATTGGCATGTGATCTAACAATTCTACTCCTAGGTATAGACTCAAGAAAAATGAAATCATCTGTCATTCACAGAAAAACTTGTACATAAATACTCACAACACTATTCATAATAGCTAAAAAGGTAGAAACGACCCAAATGTCCATCAACTAATGAATGGATAAACAAAATGTAGTCTATTGCCATAATGGAATATTATTTGGCCATAAAAGGGAAGAAGTACAAATACTGATTTATGTTATAACATGTGTGAGCATTGAAAACATTACACTAACAATCCAGTCACAAAGAACCAAGTACTGTATGATTCCATTTATATGAAATGTCCAGAATAGATAAATGTACAGAGACAGAAAGTAGATTATTGGTGGCCTAGGGCTGAAGGGGTGGGATGGTGGGGAAATGGAGGTGATTACTAAAGGGTTTTGGGTTTCTTTTTTAGTTGCTGAAAATATTCTAAGATTGATTGTGATGATGGTTGCACAACTCTGTGATAAAAATTACGGAACCTTACATTTTGGGTAAATTATATCTCAAAAAAGCTGTTACCAAAAAAAATTAGTTTTGTAAAAAGTGTTAGCTTAATAAAAAAAGGGTAAATCCATAGAGCCCAGCATCAAGCAATCCTGGTACAAATTCTGGGTTTGCAATCTCCTATGTCTGTGACCTTGAACAAGTCACTTTTGGAATCTTAACTTCTTCACTTGAAAGATAGGGATGAGAATGGGGGAGATACTATCACATATCTAGCAGGTTGCTTAAAGAATTAGAAATTATCTAAGTAAAATATCTGAGAGTAGTTGTTAAATAAATGTGATTATTATGCATACATTTTACATCCCACCCTTGAAAACGTAGTATGATTTTATAACAGATAAAACTTCCTTTAGGTCATTTTTAACAATATGGTCAAGTAAGGCTTTTCAAATACCTCTTAGGAAACGAATTCCCAAAATGGAGCTAAAACTTAAAAGGAAACCATATCCCTTCACATCACCCATGCCATAGTAAGACTCAACTCTTTGTTGCTTTTCTATCTCTGACATATCTTCCCCTGACTTTTGTTTTTATTCCTTGAGCTGATAATTGAAGCTGTCAAAGAAAGCTCATGCCGTTCAGTGTTTTATTTATGAATTCCAGCTGGGACTAAAGAGCATGTTGCTGAGTGGGAGGGAAAGAGAAGGCCACTCTGAAGGTAACCCACACTCTCAGGGCAGTGGGGGATTTTGAGTTTTGGGGATGTTTGGTTATTAAATCCATGTGCGGGAGGGTTTTCCAGCTCATTCATGTGAAGGCTCAGGCCTGAGGAGTGAAGTGAATACAGAAAGACACCTTGAGAATACATTGCTGAAATGAAGTTAGGCTATATTGTGATTCCTGCCATAGATTTGATCATTTCTTAATGCTTTAGAAAGAAAATTAGGATCAAGTATTGCTTTGGTCATGACACACAGACTCTATGCCAGGACCCCTATGGTCAAGTAATACAAAGGGATCCAATTTGAAGCGATTGATTCACCACGATGAAGTTTTGCGTCCAGGCACTGTGCTAGATCTTGCAAGTACCGAGATGAGAATGGGAAATGGTAGCTGCCAAGGTGCTCGGTCTCCATGCCGCTTCACAGAGAGAGCAGCACAGAAACAAACAAATGTCCTTTGGAGGTACCCTCTTCAGTACCCAGAACAGGAGTAAGTACAACACGTAGACACCCGGAGCCACACTGGAATATCACTTGGTGAAATATCACTTAGTGGCCTGGGTATCAAATGCTGCTAAAGCCTCTCCTAAATTTAGATTTTCTCCAAACTTTCTAGACTGTCTTACTTGTTTCACCCTCTCACTAAGTCCCTGCATGGGTCCTGTCCAAATAGTCCTATCATTATGACTCATAATCTGAACAGCAGCCTTATTTAGAACATAGTATTCAGGGATGATCTTTTCATGAACTTTGAAGAAATGCAGAATGGTTGGCAAAACCCCCTACCTCCCAACAGTGTTCTGACTGCATCTTTCCTTCTCTCACATCATCCCCCTCTGCTTTGCTCCTGCCCTAGTAGGGCTCTCCCACTGCCAGGTTTCTGTGATCATGCAAGCCAGCATCATTTCTTCCCCGTCCTGGTCATTGTTAGGATGCGGTGAGAATGATCCATAGGCTGGCCCCAGCCCCAGCACAGTTCCCTTTGGCTCAAAAGCATTAGGGATATTTTATCTTACACCATTTCCCCAAGCTTGCTTAATCATAAATATGTCCAGTGGGCGCTTTTTAAAATTCAAATTCCTTAAGGCCCTACTGAATCAGTCTTCTTTAATACATGCTCTAGGAGATTTTCAATAAAGCAAGTTTGGGGAGCTATTTAGCATTTTAAAGAAGACACCCAAAACCAAGACTTTTGGACTTCTTTACAAGTGTGTATATGTGTTGGGGCGAATCCTAGAGGTGAGTGAATTTGTAAGTAAGCTGGCCCCTTTAAAGCATGAACTCTTTCAGGTCACTGAGGAAACACTCATAAAATTATGATCTGAGAGCACAAGCATTCCCAAGGGATCTGAAAGTATCTAATATTCATTCTGAAATGCATGCTTAACTTCTCCCCGCGGAGTAGTTGGTTGGCCAGTAGGATTTAGAGTTGTGGATATTTCCTGCTCCTAAGCAGAAGTAATAACCCCTGGACATATAAGAGAACTAGTCATGGGTTTAAACAGAGACTTTATTTTCTAAATTCTGTGGAATTCCCAGTGTCTGCAAAGCTGTATATGTGACTCTATTTGGAAAGGGTTTACGAGTTATTTTCTTTTAGGTATTTCTTATGAGGCCTCTCTACTTGGGTTGGGGAACAGCGTTTAAGGAGCTGCTCCAGGCAGCTCAGGGGTCAGTCATCAGAAGAGCAACAACTGTGGACCACATCTGGGTTTGGAGTCAGGGCGCTTTTTCTCCAAACATTCTATTTTGTTGTTGTTGTTTTCAGAACAGGCTACACCCTGGTTACATCTGCTCCAATGTCCCCTTCCTTCCTCCCGTATTCTCCCCTACATTATGGCTCTAAGCCAAAGCTGACCTCACTTGCCGACACTGCATCACATTTTGGTGAGTCCCACTTACAAATGCCAAGAAGTGAGCTATGCAATTTACTCAGACTCTGTTCAAATTTTCCATACGGCTCTGAGCATAACAACTCTGAGCCTGGGCTCCCAGCCTCTAGCAAGCTTCTAACCTTGACCTGAACCCGTAAGTGGGTAGTGCCCAGAATTTGACAAGAGATAAGGATAGGATGGGCAGGGCTCCTGGCTGGGCTGTTTACTTGGCCAACTGGGTGGGCCAGTCGTGTGGAAAAGGCCGGTTGGGCATGCAGGGTCAGTCTGAGTAATTAGGTTGGAAACAGGGCACAGCAAAGGAATGACCAAAGAATATGAAGTGCAGAGAGCTGGTTGATCAATGCCTCTTTTGTGCCCTGCTCCACATTATGACACAGCAATCCAGCCTGCAGCTCCTACAAGCAAAGAGCACTTCTTACAGATGCATCCTCCCCAGATTTGAATGAGATAGGAAGCTGCTGGTATAATAGGATAGGACTGACTCACTGGGGTGGAGCAAGTTCTCGAAGCCCACCTGACTCGCATGCTATACAAGTGTTCTTCACACTTCTTGACTCTAAGAGCTCTCCCAGCAGGGCAAAGGACCCCACAGATCCTCAAGCTTCCTTGCTCAGAAAGGCTTACCAGAAGCAATAAAAAGATGGTCTTCCTGATTGACGTTCCAGTGAATGGTAACCCAAACTAAACTGATCATTCATGTCATGGTTCCATTCCTTTCATTTGTCCTTGTTCCTTATCTAGTTGTTCAATCGGAAACTTCAGCACCATCCTTCTCCTCCCTCACCCCACAAATCTAAGGCACCAGCTCCTGGTGAGTCTTCTGATTTGATATCCTCACACTTGTACCACTACCCTATGTCCCACCTCCTGCCTCCTCACTCATTCCAAGTTCTGTTATGTGTCCTGTGCTAGGGTCTGAAAATCCAGTGGTGAGCAAGGCAGTCACGTTGCCTGATCCCCTAGAATTGGCAATCCAAGGGAAGGACAGACCTTTAAAAAGAATCTACACTAAAGTTCGAGGGCTGTTATGCTAGAACACATGTGGGGGACTTCATCGAGCCCAGGGGTCAGGCAGGGCTCCCTGACCTGAAAGAATTAGCGGTGATGAATGTGAGTTGGAAGTTGGTAGTAAAGGACAGTATGTGGAAAGACTCAGGGTGAGAAAGAGCTTAGTGTGTTCAAGGAACTGAAAGGCTATGTGGCTTGTGCATGATGGGCGATGAGACTGGAGGTGTCAGCAGGAGACGGGTCAAGCAGGATCTTGGAGTCATGTATGGGGCTTTATGATTTCACCTAAGGGTGAGGGAAAGCCACTGAACCACTGTAAGCAGATTCTCATTCTTATAAAGGTATTTCTGACTGCAGTTTGGGGAACAGGTTGAGCCATTTTAGCTCCCCAACTCACTATGTTCCCAGCATGAGCCTTTTCAACCGTCTAGGATGCCCTTTGTAAGCTCCTTTCCATCTTTCAAAACTCAGTTCGAAATACTTCAAATTCACAGACCACCTTTCCCCTTTCTGCCCAGGGGCACATCTCCATCTTTGCCCCAGACCATCCATGCATAACTCCATTATAGTATTTTCCACATCATATCACAGTGTCCAATGACTAGATTATGAGTTCATTAAGGAAATCCAGTCTCTGTCCCTTTTGGCTTTATGTCTTCAAGGCCTAGTGCCTAAGAGTTGCTTTAAAAAATGTTATTTGACACAGGGTGCAAAAAAAAAAATACAGAGAAGTCATGATTCAAGATCTCTGTGGTTCCATCCATTTTATATCTTTCTCTCTCCACTGGATGGGTCCTCTTTCATTCTAGATCCAGAAGCCTCAAAAGAGCCTCCATAGGTGTCTGTGTGCTTTTCTTTTCCTCACCCAGTACATTACAACAAGTGGTCTCCTAAAGGAAAAGAGGACTTTTACTCATCCTTCCAATCTTTTGTCAGGTGGAGAAGCTTGGATTTCTACCTAAATTTAGGCAAAAATTCGGTCAGGAAGCTTAAATTTACAGCTGGCTTTATTGAAGGGTCATTAGATAAGTTAGGTAGATTTTGCAGCACATAGTGCATTTCCCAGCAGAGCTGTCACAATTTGCATATTCATGAGGCTTGCTTTTCTGTTTGTTTTCAGATGACAGTGGAGCATCTGGAGGAAGGGGTTCCTGTTTCCAGTCACATAGTGACTCTGTAGGAGCAGTGACATAGTTGCCAGTTGAGTATGATACATGATAAGAAGTGTAGCTTTAGAGAGGATGTAAGAAATTTGATTTAGTGCATTATTTGTAAGAAGTTTCTAGCAGTTTGCAGTTAGGAGTAACTGCTTTAAGAAGGAATGGGTTTGGTTCTTTCAAAAGCTAGGCAGAGGGGCTTGACCTGCATCATCTACCCCAAGCTGGGAGCTAGGACTCTGGAATCCTGTGAGCAGTAAACACCTTTGCTGAGGTTACAAGTTGGCTCTGTTCCTGTGTATAAATTGGTAAAAACTGAGTTTCATCCATTCATTCAATCCTTCATTCATTCCCTCAACAAATCATATGGAGGACCTATTTTGTGCCTATTCTGTGCCATTTACTTTATATATGTTAGTTCATGTCATCCTTAAAACACATTTATTACACAAGAGTGTAAGTCCTGTTATATAGCTAAATAAGCTAAAAAGAAAAGGGTAAGTGACTTGAACTGCATGTTTAGGACATGACGGAACTGGGATTCAAACCTGAGCTTAAACTCTACTGAAGAAGATAAAACATAGATAAATACTCATGACTTGCAATAGAATGTGAAAAGTTGTGAGAGTTAAGAGGAGGGAGAGACCATGTCTGACATGAGAGGTGGAGATGTGAGGTGTCTTTCTGGAGCAGATGTCATTTGAACTGGACCCCGAGAGAATTTGGATATGTGGAAATGGTGCAGAGATCCCTTATAACTACAATCCAGTGATGGTGGTTCACTGCTCTCAAGCTTTAACTCTTGGAAGGCTGCATACATCAGGAGGTGGTAAAAATGAAGGGAAGAACAGCATGATTGAACTATTCTAGTATCGCTCTTGGGCACAGACCCAAGGAGAAGCATATAAAAGACCTGGCTTCCAGCCCAAGTGGTCAGTAATTTAAGAGGCAAACGAGTCACTGCACACTGCACAAGCATTCGCAATGCAGGAGGGCATCAAATTAGCAGAGCAACATTCACGATCAAAAGCGATGCTTGATTTTATCTTCGTAGGCAATAAAAGGTGAAGTGCATTCTTTGGCAACAATAAGAACGGCAGATTGCTGCCTTTTCATAATCCTTTCGAGTTGTATAGCAGTTCTTATAACAGAGATTCCACATCTTGTGGAATGAGAGTGCAAAATGGAATGCTGTTTGAGTACTAAAGCTTGTGACACAGCACTCGGGGCTCAAGCTGTCCCACCTCTTCTAAAATATTCTCAATTAAAGAAAGCATCTCTGGTGTCTATCCCTGGGCTCCTGTGGGAAACCAGCCTTTGTCTTTAGGTATCTGTTTAACACGAAACCAATTATGGTAATGTTTCTAATGGGAACGCATTATTGTTATAAGTGCTCTTTTAATGTGGCCCAGTGTATTTATGTCTATGGGGTTAGTCATCTGCAATTCAAATTTTTTATGCTCTCGAGAAAGTACTCCTCACATAGGATCATTTAAAATTGTATTATTATACAGCCATCTACTGAGTCAGTTTTAGATGTGAATTAAATGGTCACTGGGCATACCCTCGTGATTACCCCTGCAATGTCAATGACTTCTGAGAGCTGACAGTTCTTATAAAAAGGAATCATATTTGTGCCTGGTTCTGGAGCAGGTGTGACCCAAGAGACTTGACCAAGTATACAAAGTTTTAAAGTTTTTAAGGGCCGAACAGGACTGTAGTGGTTCCTACGTCTTCAGGAAGCCTTTTAAAGGTGATACGCTCTAGGACAGGAGGACCCTTGAAATGAGATACAGATAAAGACTAGAAAAAATGGGATCATGTCTCCTAAAAGAGAGTCTTCTTATCACCCAGCCTCAAAACCTTTTGCTTCAGTCACTTTGGCAACTATAAGCATCCCTCCCAGCCTGCTGAGAGCAGAGACCAGCGGGATAAATCCCTGAAGACTGTGCTGAATAAAGGAGAGATGTGATGGTCAGGGAGAGGCTGAGGCTGACCTGTCATATGGCCATGGTCACCCAACTACTGGATGGAATAGCCACGTGACCAAGTAGACCTTGTCTCCAGAGAGAAAGCTGGGGACCCTTTGGTAAGAGGGAGGGCTTTATAGGACTAAGGTGACTGAGAAAATAATAAGTGAAGAAAGAGCAACCAAATTTAATCTCATAAAAGCAAAGTTGCATCTTTCTTTACCTAAAACTATTGGCACATTTCAATCTCGTCAGTTCCCCAGCGTCTGTTTAGGGGTTAGATACTTTTGGCTAATACAAAGGGAAAGGAAGGGAAATAAAACAAAAAACAAAAACAAAAACACACGCACACAAAAGAAACAAAAAGCTGCTTTCTTTCTTAATGCAATTTTATTGAGATATAGTCACACACCATTCAATCCATCCAAAGTATATAATCAATGGCTCAAAGTATCATCACATAGTTGTGCATTCATCACCACAATCAATTTTAGAACATTTTCATTACTCCAGGAAAGAAAACAAAAAAAGAGAGAGAAAACCCAAAACATCCCATAACCTATTCCCCCACTCCACATCATTGATCTCTTGTACTGGTGTGGTGCATTTGTTACTGTCGATGAAAGAATATTAAAGTATTACTGTTAACTATAGCCCATAGTTTGCATGCAATAGGTGTGTTTTCCCCATATGCCACTCCATTATTAATCCCTTGTAATAGTGTTGTGTGTTTTGTGAACCATCTTCTATAAATAAGAATTAAGTTGTGATCCATTGCTATGAGGAAACTTCCCAACATTGGACACAGGCTACTGTGTCTAGTTATGCTAATATAGGTGTTAAGATAGCTATGCTGATATAAGGTGTCTCTTTAAGTATCTGGAAATATGTGGCAGATCATTAAACTAGACCAACTTGAAATCAGACTTTCCCTGCCTCAAAAGAAAAAAAAACACTCATGAATCCAGAGGAAGAGTAGCCAGCTATTTTCGATTTATCCAAAGGGAAGAAGATGCCAGAATAATCCCGGCATAAGTACCCTTGAGAAAGCACCATTCTCAGGGGCCTCCCTGCCATCCACACAATCAGCTGACCAGAAACAAGGCTCAGACTGCCTGAACTGTTAGCTCTCTCAAAAAGAACCAGGGTAACTGGAAATTCCTTGTGACCCAGCTCTCCTCCCTTTCCTGGCCCATTTCTACTCATACAATGTCTAGGAAAAAAAGATATCTTTGTGGAGGATTAAAGGTCAGTCAAACTGAGTCTAAAAATCAAATGGCTGCTTTTCTGAACTGACTAAAAAGGTGCATGATCTAAAATGGGTCGCCCATCCCCGGGGCTATTACAGCAGCTTAGAAATGACATCTGTTCAGGGCTGTGCTTAATAGAGGAGGGATTGGCACAAACTGCACACTTTCTCTTCTCCTGAGGCTGAAGTTCTGGGTTTTGACTGATCGGTTCTGAGCCCAGATTTCCCGGCAAGCCACAAACGAGAGAAACAGCCTGAAACTGGAGGAGAAAGGTGGTCCTTTGTGTGCTCATGGCAGAGTAATTATGGGCCCATGTGACCTTGGGGTGCTTGGATTCTACCAGGGGGTCTCAATCCAGACCTCCAGGCCCCGGGGACCATCAGCAGCTCCTGCGGGATGGCGCAGCCAAGCAGAACCCATGAAAGGCTTGCCAAGGTCTTTGCCAAGGACCAGCTAATAGCTTCCATGTATCACTCAGGGAAATGATTTCCGGGGCTGCATAATTGACTACTGTTCATTGTGATAGATGAAGTTTTAGAAACCACCTGAATCCATCCCCAGCTCTTTCATTAGTGGCAGGTTTTGCCTTGGGAGGGCGTCTCAGTGGCTGAGAAGGCAAATTGTATGTTCAAGCTTTCATCCCAGCCTCGGGGGTCACACTGAGACCTGAAATAATTTAGAGCACCTAGGCCTGAAATTCTTAGCATCTTTGTCTGTACGGTTAGCTGGGTAGTATTTAATGATCTCAAGTTTCTAATCAAAAGCGCTAATAGTTTCGTAAAAAATAAAAACCTAAAATTTTTCAAGGCTCTTTCACACTTTCATCAATTTTCGTAATAACACTAATAATCAATACGTATATGGCATGTTACAGCTTGTACCATTTCCCTTGATCAACCTGTGAGATAGACAGAATTCAAGGGCAGAATTATCCGTTCTGAAATTCAGAAAGGTTGAGAGAGATTTCTGTGTCAGAATCCTAAGAAAGAGCAGAGGTGGGACTTAGTGCAAACCTTCTTGTTCTGAAGTCTGCTCCCTAACCCCTATTGCTCCTGAGCCAACAACTTGAAAACACAGCAGCATTTGTTACTACCTTTTTTTTTTTACATTTTTTATTGTGAACTATACATATACACAAAAAAGCAATACATTTCAAAGCACACTGCAAGAATTTGTTGTAGAATAGATTTCAGAGTTCGGTATGGGTTACAATTGCACAACTTTAGGTGTTTTCCTTCTAGCTGCTCTAAGACACTGAGACTAAAAGAAATATCTATACAATGATTCAGCAGTCATACCCATTTGTTAAATCCTATCTTCTCTGTTATAACTCATCCTTCTCCTTTGATCTTTCTCCCAATTTTTAGGGGTATTTGGGCTATGTCCATTCTAACTTTTCTCATTTTTGAAAAGGGGTGTCGACAATATGGGTTAGGGGGATGGAACTGGTTGATGTTTTTCAATAGAATATAGGTAAACTCAGCTTTTCTGTTACAGAAATAAGTTTCATAAGAGCAAGCCTTTTGGTGAGGCAAAATAAGCCAGAGACAAAAGAGCAAATATTGTATGATCTTATTTAGAAAATATTTGTAAGAAAACTGGGGCCTAGACTGTAAGCTCTTACAGCAGTCACATTTAATCTGGAGTGGTAATCGTTATTTCTGGACTTTGAGAGGCTGTTTTATATATGTATAACTTGTTATTTAGAGATAAGAACAAAACTGATCAGCTCAGAATGAAGATAATTCAGAATACAAGGGTGCAGAAGACATTGCCTATATTTTAGAACTTCATCTACTCTTTGAGACCAAAGGAAGAAAGGTTTATTTTGTCCAGAACCTAAATTTTCAGTAGCACATGCTCTAACTCAACCTGTCTGGATAGATCATTCAAACAATCCAAACACAGGAAGCCCAGAAAAAGAATGAAAGCCTTTAATTCTGTATAGCTTAATGTAATGCCTGGATACATCCCAGAGTATATTAAGCAGATAATCAAAAAGTATTGGCAAAGTTCCCTTGAGGGATGGAAGAAACAATATGGAACTATTAAATTTTACATACCAGGGAAACCCTGGATACTGTGTCAAACATTAGGGACACCCAAATCAAGAGGCCAAGCCCTTGATCTTGAGGCTATTATGAAGCTTATGTAGGTAATGGAGAAGCTTAGCCTACCTATAGGTATGCCTAAGGGTCACTTCTGGAGGACTTCTTCTGTTGCTCAGATATGGCCTCTATCTCTCTAAGCCCAACTCTGCAAGTGAAACCATTGCCCTCCCCCTTACGTGGGGCATGACATCAAGGGGTGAAAGTCTCCCTGATTGTGTAGATGACCCCAAGGTGGTCTGGCCCTGGCACTGTGGGGTCAACAATGCCATCCTGACCAAAAGAGGGAAAAGAAGTGTAACTAATAAGGTTTCATTGGCTGAGAGAGTTCAAATAGAGTTGAGAGGCTACTCTGGAGGTCACTCTTATGCAAGCTTCAGTTAGGCATTGCTACTAGCATAATTTGCCAACCCCCAACCAAACCGTTCTTGCCAATCCTAAAGAACACCTAGGGCATTATATAAGAGTCTACGAAGGTTCCATGCACTAGAGCAAATTTCCAGAAATCTACAATCTCCAGATGGGTCCCTAGACCAGATAAGTCCTGAAATGCAAAGGGGCCAGCCTCTCCAGAACATCAACTAGTTCCATCCCCCATCCCATATTATTGACAGTCCCTTCCAACATGAAATAGTTAGAATGGGCATAGCCCAAATACCCGCACAGAGTGAGAGAAAGATCACAGGTGATGGTGGAGCTATACAGAGAAAGTTGAATTGAACAAATGAGTATGAATGCTGAATCAGTATATTGATATTTCTTTTAGTCTCCAGTATCTTAGACCAGCTAGAAATAAAAACCAAAAATTGTGGAATTGTAACTCATACCAAACTCTGAAATCTGTTCTACAACTAATTGTTGCAATGTACTTTGAAAGTATTGCTTTTTTGTGTATGTTTTTTTCACAAAAAAAAAAAAGAAAAAGAGAGAAGGAAGAGTATAATAGAGAAGATAGTATATAACAAATGAATATGATTGCTGAATCAATATATTGATATTTATTTTGGTCCCCGGTGTCTTGGAGAAGCTACAAGAAAAAATGAAAAATTGTGGAACTGTAACCCATACCAAACTTAAAATATGTTGTATAACTATTTATTAAAATGTACTTGGGGGGAAATGTATTGCTTTTTTGTATATATGCTATATTGTACAATTTAAAAAAAAAACATTGAAAAGAAAAAAAGAGCAAGCCTCAAGATCAAGGGCTTGGCCTATCAACTTGGGAGTCCCCAGTGTTTGAGAGAGTATCAGGGGTTTCCCAGGTGGGAAAGTTTAATAGTTCCATATTATTTCTTCCATCCCTCAAGGGGACTTTGCCAATACTTTTTAATTATCTGCCCAACATACTCTGGGATGTATCTGGGCATTACGTTAAGCTATACAGAGTTGCAAACCCTCATTCCCATTCTGGGGTCCATGTGGTTGGGTTGTTTAAATGATCTATCCAGACAGGTTGAGTTAGATTGTGTGCCACAGAAAATATAAGTTTTGGACAAAATAAAGCTCTCTTCTTTTGATCTCACACAATAGGTGCAGTTCTAAAATATAGGCACTGTCATCCTTCACCCTGTATTCTGATTTACCTTAATTCCAACCAGATTGGCTTATTCTTATCTCTAACTAAGTTCTGATCTCTTTTTTGGTTTCTTTAACAATTGTTATATGCAGCAATGCTGACTTTCAGAGCTGCAGAACTCCAACTCTGATTCTTAGGTATGTAACTGCTTTTTTTAAAACAATTATTCAGAGTCAACATGTCCAAGCCTCAACTCACATCTTCCTCACTACCCCCTCAAACCAACTTCTCCTGCCAACTTCCTTGTTAGTGCTCATGGTATTATCAGCCAAGCTGTCCATGAAACCAACTTACTTCTCCTTTTCTCTGGTTCCCACATCCAATCACTCAGTATGACCTCCACTCTTTCTTAATAATCTGTTTCCGAGCTGCCCCTTGCTTTCCCTTCCAATGGTCACAGCCCTATCTCAGGCCCTTCCTCCTTAAATCCAACCCACCTGGAGCCCCTGCGTCAGCTCAACCTTCCCACAATCCTGTTTTTGCCTTTATCTTCAACCAAGTGCCTTATGTCTATAAGCACTTAACTCAGTATCTGATACATAGTCAGCAGTCAAAAATTTATTTACTGAGTGAAATTTTAAGTGATTTCTCCAGGGCAGGGATCATGTTGACTGTGTTTATCAGTGGGTACCTGCGATCTAGCACAGCGGATATGGTAGCCCTCAATGAATGCTAATTGAATGATTGAATAAGCAAAAGGATGATGTTTGTGGACTCAAAAATTTTCAAGGGCTGCCTTCCTCCTACCAAATCAATGTTCAAACAGCTCAGCCTGGCATTCAATGCACTTTATAAAATATTTTTGCATTAGTTATGACTCCTTAAATTTTATTTTTTTAATTTGAGAAATTGTGGGTTTATGGAACAATCATGCATAAAATACAGGGTTCCCTTATATCACCCTGTTATTAGCACCTTGCATTGGTGTGGTACATTTGTTACAATTGTTGAGAGCACATTTTTATAATTGAACTGTTAACTATCGTCCATGGTTTAATTTAGAGTTCACCATTGGTGTTGTGAAGTTCCATGAATTTAAGACTCTCAAGTTTTAAGGAATTGAAAACCCAATTCAAAAGAACTTAAGCCAAAAAAAAAAAAAGAGAGAGGATTCATTGGTTTGCGTAATTAAAAAGTCTACATATCAAGAAGAGGGTCAATTGAGCCAATAGGTGCATAGTGAGTTGTCACATCCCTGGGTGCCTGAGGCAAAATCTAGGAGCTGGCCCTTAAGTTAAATGGAGGCTGAAGAAACAGAGATGATGATGAGTTGGGGATGGGGGTTGGTAAACTGATAGGTGGTTGAGGCAAACCCTGGGATCTGGGATTTCATGAAATCCCAACACATCTGCTTGAGCAAAGCAAGCCCATTTAAAGCAGCTTGGATGGGAAAACCCCTGGTGGGTGCTAAGGATGAAAAGCCAGGACTGTTCAGCCTGGCGGAAGTAGAATTAGTCAGGAGCTCCCAACCAGAGAGAGAGAGTCATTTTCAAGTACCTGCCTCCTCTGTGAAAATGAGTTCCTTCTGATCAAGAAACTGAGGGCAGCTGCCAGCCCGAAACCAGGGGACCTGCAACCAAGAGCTGTTTCATGTGCTCTTTTCAACTGCAATTTTGTAGTTGGTTCTCCTTTACCAAACAATGGAATTTCCCCAGTTTGAAAGACAGCAAAGAGAAGTGATACAGGGTGGATGCAAACAAGCCACATTTCCTTGAAATGTGTGTCCCCCAGGACTCAAGGCTAGGCCCTGGGGATATGAAACCAAGGCAGTTTTAGTGCCATGAAGTTAATATGAACTCTAAATGCTTCCGGGGTCTCTCTATAGACACTCAGGATGACGGCGGTTCAGTTTTGGATGAAATTCCTGGTGGTTAATATTTTTGTTATGTGTGTGTGTCACTATCAATATCACTCCAGACCATTCTCCCAACAGTAAATGACCAGGTCCTAGAAACCTACTGGGTCCTGCGTGCTTTTTTATGGCTGCTCCATTCAATATCATGGATAAAGAAGGACGTCCTCAACCTTGGAAGAGTCAGGTAAGGCCAGTTGAAGATGCTCAGGGATCACATCAGATTTAGATCCAGCTTATGTTTATTGAGGCTCCACTTCCAAGGTTAGCCCAACAGAGTAAAACAGGCCTTAACCTCAAATGATGGAGTAGGAAGCCAAGGCTTGGAGAGGTTAAGTGACTTCTCCAAGGGCACACAGATTGTAAAAGGTAGAGCCTGGATTCAAACCCAAGTTTCCTAACTCCAGAGAAGTGCTCTTTCCACCACACAGAATAGGCTCTGTAACCAGACTTACTTGGGTTTGTACCTTGACCATGCCACTTACTAGCTGTGTGACCTTTGGTTGGTTCCTTAATATCTCTGTGCCTCAGTTCTTCATCCGGAATGCTATGAGGATGAAAAGAATTACTATGCAAAGATGGTGTTTGGCACACAGTAAGCACTCTGTAAATGAACACTTAGCATCTGACTATTATTAAACCACACTGCTACTGAAAGTGATTTGCACTCAGAAAAACAACAGACAAGAAGAAGATGGAGCCTATTTTTAAATGAAACCCCGAGAGGACTAATTGCCCTGGGAAAGCCGGTCATCCTTTCCCCGCCGTGGTATGTCTAAGAGAGAGCCTGGCGAGTAAGGCCCTTACGGAGAAGGTCAGCCTGAGAGCTTCAGAGGGTTTGACCTCCTTGGCCTAAATTAGATGGGCTGATGGCTGTTTGGAAAAATGCACTGCATTCTTTATGTATTTTCCCCCTCAAGACACGTCTGTTTCGTTCTCTTTTAAAGGGCGTTCATGAGTCATGCGGCAGGAACAAAGAGGCCTCAGTCTGAAACTTCCACGGGGAAACATTTAAACAGTGTAGGTTCACATGATTTTTTGAAATCTGAAAACATGCCTTAGAGGTGCCTGGGAGCACCTGAGAGCAGCTGTGCCTTCTTGACAACTGGATTCCAAATGTAAATATTATTTGTCAGAACATGTCAAAAGCATTTGAATGCAGATGTAGGCAGCTCTGCGGTGGGGGTGAGGGGGCTGTTGGGAGAAGCAATTTGAAGACATTTCCTGCTTGTTCCATCTGAATTGAACCCCATCCGTGTTCCTAGACTGATCCATTGTGTGTTTCATCAGGAGCTGAAAAAGTCAGGCCTCATCATTTCTCTTCTTGGGATCTGAACTTAATGCCCGTACATCAACAAGAGGTAAAGACCCTTAAGACAAACAGGATGAGAAAGGAAGAGTCGAGAGCAAAGTACATCAGGTCCCCTGAGCCCGAGAGTCGCACATCCATTGACCCTGGGCACCTAGACCCAAGCAAGGCACCTCAAACCCAACGTTCTCTGGGGCCAGGCTTACCTGCTCAGCTTTCCACCTGCCTGTGCCCCGATGTCCCCACACACTGTCAGTGCATGGCAGTTAAGTGTACAGAGTTCCATTAGGCATATAACACTTCTTATCTCGATGACCTTGGGCAAGTAATTTAACTTCTCTGTGCCTCAATTTCATCAACAATTTTTATAGGTGATAATGATAACTAAATGAATCGAAGGAATGCAAATAAAGCACTAACCCATCGTCTGGCACCTAATAAGTGCTCAGCAAATATTATCAGTCATTATTCAATCAGTTAACAAGTTCCATCACATCTTTCCTGGGTTGTTATGCTCGACTTTTGACTGTCCTTGTTACCAATCTCGCCTAATTCCAATCTGTCCCCAATTTGGTTATAAGAGTTAGCATCCTAAATTCATATATGACCCTCGTAATCACCTTAAAGTCCTTCAACAGTTTCCTGTTGTCTCAGGATAAAAATATAAGCCTCTTCTCATGGTTTATAATCTCCTCAGTGGTCTGACCCCAAATTTCCTTATTCTTTCACTTACTCGCTCACTTAACCAATATATATCATAAGCCAGTTACGTTCTAGGCACTGTGCTGGAACCAGACAATCTAGTGGAGAACAAAACAGTCCTCGTTTCTGCTCTCATGGGGTAGGGGAGACAGACAAGAGGAAAGATCTTGAGGAAGTGACTTCTGAGCTGAAATCTAAAGGCTGAGGGGAGTTGATCAGGTGAGCGGAAGAGGGAGGTGGAGCTTACCCTGACAAGGCTGAGCTAGGAGGTCCCAGACACTCTAGCACCTTCCCGAAGCAGCCTACAGGTCTAGAGACCCCAGACTGTTCCTTTTCTCATCCTCTGCCCCCACCCCCCACCCCACCCCTGCCACTGCCCTCTATGCTCTGTCATGTCCCAAAACTTCACTATCACAGTCTGTTCCATTGCGTGAGCTGCGTGCTGCCGGCTCTGCCTAGAGCTCCATTCTTCTCATCTTCTTCTCCTGGCTAAATACTACTTGTTCTTCCAGGCTCCGTTCGGACATTGCTTCCTCAAGAAGGCTTCTTGGGCATTTTCTCCTCACACAGACTGTGGTTGTTGTCCTTCTTTGGTTCTCCCTCCACCCTTTGGGTGCCCCTTTCTCTGAATACTACCTCCAGTTCTGTATTTTAATTGTCTCCACAGGACTATGATGTCCTGGAGAGGAGGGACTGTCTCATTAATTTCCATGTCCCCAGGATCCACTGCAAACTCTCCTGAGGCTTATAACATGCTAGATCATCTCTGGTTGAATGAATGAATGATTCGGTGATTGCTGGCTGAATGAATGAATGACTCTGGGGTACCATGCTGGCTCGCTGCGGGTTTTCTAATTCTGGCCAAAACAACTCTCAAAGTCACATTGAATTCAGCCTTAGACTCAGCTTTCTTTGTTATTGAGGTCTAAAGGGACCATTTGGGAAATGCAGCTTACTGGAGCTTGGGTTAGGGTTGCCAGGAGGTGATATTCAAAATATTTAACCATTAGCGAGGCATAGGCACTGACCAAGCAGAATATCTGGGCAAAGGGGCTGCCTGAGATGGGGAATGATGTAGGTCCCCACTTGTAGATGACTTTGAACTGGCTATTTTTGGAAGAGCATTCCCCGTAAAGGAGGGATTTTTCTGTATTTTCCCACATACTCTGTTATCCTTTGATGCCAAAATCTAAGACAAAGCACCCAGAACTCCTTTAACGTTAACTCAAAACTGAGTAAACTCAGTAGGACGAATTTTCTTTTGTACTTCTGTATAGCAGAAATATGGTATAATGCAGAGAGCATAAATTTTGGAGCCTGACAGATTAGAGTTAGAATTCACGCCCTGCCACCTATTGTTTGTGAATTTTGGACAAAATATTTAACACTTTTGAGCCTAAGTTTCCTTTACTGAAAAATGGAGGTAATAAGTCGCCTCTAACTTAGCAGCTGTGAAGTTTAAATGAGACAATATACATACACTGTTTGGTATACAATAAGGATCAAATATTAGTTCCTTCTTTATCTTATGGTGGGTAGAAACTCTTTTATCTGACAGGTTAATTGACATCCATCTTTCCCTTAAGGAAACATACCGACTGTTCCAGTTTGCTAGCTACTGGAATGCAACACACCAGAGACAGACTGGCTTTTAATAAAAGGGGATTTATTTTGTTAGTTCTTCAGAGGAAAGGCAGCTAACTTCCATCTGAGGTTCTTTCTTACGTGAGAAGTCTCAGGGTAATCTCTGCTGGCCTTCTCTCCAGGCCTTTGGGTTCCAACAACTTTTCCCAGACTGATTCCTTTCTGCATCTCAAAGGCCTGGACTGAGCTGCGAGTGCTGAGATGAGGTATGCCGAGCTGCTTGGGCTGTGCTACATTGCACTCTCTCCTTTAAGCACCAGCCAATTAAGTCAAACATCATTCATTGCAGCAGGCACGCCTCCTAGCCTACTGCAGATGTAATCAGCCACAGATGAGGTTCATGTACCATTGGCTCACTGGCCAAGTTGACAACTGAATCTAACTACCACACCGACCCTGCCCACTGCTGGGTGTGCTAAAAACTCAGTCATTAGGTTACTCTGGAAAACAAAGTGCTTCTGCTCCTGTCAGTCAAGTCGTATGCTTACCCAATGCCAACGGTTAGCTCCCAATCTGTTTATACCGGTAGTGCTTGCTATTTTAATTAGATTATTTAATTATACATAAAGCAACCAACAAAATATGAGGGTGTAGAGTTATCTAGAAACAGCAATCTTTATTTTAGATAAAAGACTTTAATAAGGGTGAATAACTACATATTCAATATAGGTGAGAGAAATAAAAGGGATTGGGGGAAAATCACAAACATGTAGAAGGGTTTTGCATTCAGACTTCTTCCACTTCAAAGAAATGTAACTTGCTAACTGTAGCAAATGCTCTATAACAGTGATTTAGGTATAAAAGATATGTGGCACGCTAATCAAGTACAAGTACTTAAAATATGAGTGAATCAATATATATGTCAAGATGGTGGCTTAACAATGTGCGCATTTTAGTTCGTCCTCCGGAACAACTACTAAATAACCAGAAACAGTCCAGAACAGCTCCTGGGGCCACGTCAATGACCAGACACACAGCGTACCCCAGTCTTGACCAGCTGGACTGGCTGCAAGCCCCCCCAGAACCATGAATTCCCAAAGCTGCAATGGCTGGCACCCCTCCCCCACAGGCTGCTTCCCAGAGGGGAAAGGAAAGGAACTTTACCAGCAGCAGGGACTGAGCACAATCAAATGCCAATTGTGTAATTAATTAACAAATTCTGACTACTAAAAATAGGCCCCCAGCTTAGGTGAACCTGGTCAAAGCAGAGGTTGCTCATTTTTGCCCTGGTGCCAAGGGGGCAGGGCTGATGGAAAAAGGGGAAGAAGAAAAAAGAAGGAAACACAGTTTTTTGTGGCTGTGTTTCTACAAAGGGTTGACTGCCTTTGGATATAGGGGCAGGACTTCTTAGGCTGCAACTGCCCCAGGCATAGGCAGAAGTGAGCTCTTTTGGGGACTTGTCTGGAGCCTGTGCCTTCCCCAGGGGAGGGGTGAAGCCCAACTCAGGTGGAATCCCTCCCTCAAGGAATTCAGACACCAGGGCTTGGTAATTTGAAGTCATTAAAACCAGCCTACAACCTCTACTCTGTCTCCACCATGCCCCCAGCAGGGAGAGTCTGCCAAAGTTAAAGGTACCACATCATCTTACACTGGTGGGACCTGCAGGCAGACAAGCATCACATACTGGGCAGGATAAGAAAAACAGAGTCCAGAGACTTCACAGGAAAGTCTTTCAATCTGCTGGGTCTCACCTTCAGGGAAAACGGATGCAGGTGACTCTTTCCTACTGATAGGAGGCCAGTTTGGTCTGGGAAAATCTGGCTGGGGTCTATAATATCTAAGTAGACCCTCCTAAGGGGGGAGAGGAGGCACCATACAAGCAGGGCAAGAAACAAGAAAACAAGAACTGAAAAATTCTCCTCTGTCAAACAAAAACTTAAGCTAGAGGTCCAGATAAAGCTGAACTGAATGTCAAAGAACAGATGGACAACAAATTCATCCAGCAAGAAAACCCTAGGTAAAAGAAATGAAAGCAACCTCCAAAATAAACTAATTAAGGTAATTAAATGCCAGCAAAAAATAACAAATCACACTAGGAAAACTGAAGATATGGCCTGGTCAAAGGAACAAACCAACAGTTCAAATGACATACAGGAGCTGAAACAATTAATTAAGAATGTACAAACAGACATGGAAAACCTCATCAAAAACCAAATCAATGAATTGAGGGAGGATATAAAGAAGGCAAGGAATGAACAAAAAGAAGAAATTGAAAGTCTGAAAAAACAAATCACAGAACTTATGGAAATGAAAGTCAAGGTAGAAGAGATGAAAAAAACAATGGAAACCTACAATGGCAGATTTTGAGAGACAGAGGATAGGATTAGTGAACTGGAGGATGGAACATCTGAAATCCGGCAAGAAAAAGAAAATATAGGGGAAAAAATGGAAAAATATGAGCAGGGACTCAGGGAATTGAATAACAATATTAAGCGCATGAATATACGTGCTGTGGGTATCCCAGAAGGAGAAGAGAAGGGGAAAGGAGGAGAAAAACTAATGGAGGAAATTATCACTGAAAATTTCCCAACTCTTCTGAGAGACTTAAAATTACAGATCCAAGAAGTGCAGCGTACCCCAAACAGAATAGATCCAAATAGACATACTCCAAGACATTTAATAATCAGAATGTCAAAGGTCAAAGAGAAAGAGAGGATCTTGAAAGCAGCAAGAGAAAAGCAATCCATCACATACAAGGGAAGCCCAATAAAACTATGTGCAGATCTCTCAGCAGAAACCATGGAGGCGAGAAGACAGTGGGATGATATATTTAAACTATTAACAGAGAAAAACTGCCAACCAAGAATTCTATATCCAGCAAAACCGTCCTTCAAAGATGAGGGAGAAATTAAAACATTTTCAGACAAAAAATCACTGAGAGAATTAGTGACCAAGAGACCAGCTCTGCAAGAAATACTAAAGGGAGTACTAGAGACAGATATGAAGACAGAAGAGAGAGGTGTGGAGAAGAGTGTAGAAAGGAAGACTATGAGTAAAGGTAAAAAGAAGGAAAATTAGATATGACATATAAAATCCAGAAGGCAAAATAACAGAAGAAAGTACTACCCATGCAGTAATAACACTGAATGTTAATGGATTAAACTCCCCAATCAAAAGACATAGTATGGCAGAATGGATTAAAAAACAGGACCCATCTATATGCTGTCTCTACTCGAAGGACATGAGGGCAAGGACACAAATGGACATTCACACACCAATGTTTATAGCAGCATTATTTACAATTACCAAGAGATGGAAGCAGCCAAAATATCCATCAACAGACGAGTGACTAAACAAACCATGGCATTTACATAAGATGAAATATTATGCAGCTGTAAGACAGAAGAAAGTTGTGAAGTATGTAACAACATAAATGGACCTTAAGGATATTATGCTGAGTGTGATTAGCCAGAAACAAAAGGACAAATACTGTATGGTCTCACTGATATGAACTGACATTAGTGAATAAACTTGGAATATTTCGTGGGTAACAGAGACCATGAGGAGATAGAAATAGGGTAAGATATTGGGTAATTGGAGCTGAAGGGATACAGATTGTGAAACAGGACTGAATATAAAAACTCAGAAATGGACAGCACAATATTACCTAACTGTAATACAATTATGCTAAGACACTGAATGAAGCTGCATATGAGAATGATAGAGGGAAGAGGGCTGGGGCATAAATGAAATCACAAAGAAAGATAGACGATAAAGATTGAGATGGTATAATCTAGGAATGCCTAGAGTGTATAATGATAGTGACTAAATGTACAAATTTAAAAAATGTTTTTGCATGAGGAAGAACAAAAGAATGTCATTACTGCAGTGTGCTGAAAATAGATGGTAATTAATATTTTAAAATTTCACCTTATGTGTGAGACTAAAGCAAAAAATGTTTATTTGGTACAAATTTATACTTTGACTAGTGCATCTCCTAATATAACTTATGTAGATAGTTGGTTGAACACCTTAAGTACATGGAACTTTGGGTAGGACATGAGATTTTGTTGGTTCGTCCAGGTGATGCCCTGATGAATCCCAGAATGATTTGATCAGTGAGTGGAAAAGTATTTGCAAAGTCCCTGTTCTAGTTTGCTAGCTGCTGGAATGCAATATACCAGAAACGGAATGGCTTTTAACAAGGGGAATTTAATAAGTTGCAAGTTTACAGTTCTAAGGCCTAGAAAATGTCCCGATTAAAACAAGTCTAAAGAAATGTCCAATCAAAGGCATCTAGGGAAAGATACCTTGGTTCAAGAAGGCCAATGAAGTTCAGGGTTTCTCTCTCAAGTGAGAAGGCACGTGGCGAACACAGTCAGGGCTTCTCTCTCAGCTGGAAGGGCACATGGCAAACACGGCGTCATCTGCTAGATTTCTCTCCTGGCTTCCTGTTTCATGAAGCTCCCCGGGAGGCATCTTTCTTCTTCATCTCCAAAGATCGCTGCCTGAAGGACCTCTGCTTCGTAGTGTCACTCTCTCTGAATCTCTCTGAATCTCTCATTCTCCAAAATGTTTCCTCTTTTATAGAACTCCAATAAACCAATCAAGGCCCACCCAAATGGGTGGAGACATGTCATCCCCTAATCCAGTTTAACAACCATTCTTAACTAAATCACATCAACCAGGGAGATGATCTCATTACAGTTTCAAACATACAGTATTGAATAGGGATTATTCTACCTTTATGAAATGGAATTTAAATTAAAACGTGGCTTTTCTTAGGGGGCATATTTCCTTTCAAATCAGCACAGTCCCCATCGGGAAATGGTGAGAACCGGGGAAAACTCAACTTCCCCAAGTTGAATTCTTGATATTCTCACAAGCAGTGGGGGCAACCAAAGCTATAGGCTGAACCCCCAGTCTTGGGGTTTGTTCATATGAAACTTAACCCCACAGGGGATAGGTCAAGCCTACTTAAAATTAGGCCTAAGAGTCACCCCCAAGAGAACCTCTTTTTTTGCTCTGATGTGGCCTCTCTCTCCAGCCAACATAACAATGAAACTCACCCCCCTCCCCCTGTCTACGTGGGACATGACTCCCAGGGGTGTGGATCTTCCTGGCAATGTGGGACAGAAATCCCGGAATGAGCTGAGATTCAGCATCAAGGAATTGAGAAAAACTCTAGAATGAGCTGAGACCCAGTATCAAGGGATTGAGAAAACCTTCTTGACCAAAAGGGGGAAGAGGGAAATGAGACAAAGTGGCAATGGCTGAGAGATTCCAAACAGAGTCAAGAAGTTATCCTGGAGATTATTCTTACGCATTAAGTAAATATCACCTTGTTAACCAAGATGTAATGGAGAGGCTGGAGGGAACTGCCTGAAAATGTAGAGCTGTGTTCCAGTAGCCATGTTTCTTGAAGATGATTGTGTAATGACATAGCTTTCACAATGTGACTGTGTGACTGTGAAAACCTTGTGTCTGATGCTCACTTTATCTACCTTGTCAACAGATGAGTAGAACATATGGAATAAAAATAAATAATGGGGGAAACAAATGTTAAAATAAATTTAGTTTGAAATGCTAGTGATCAATGAAAGGGAGGGATAATGGGTACGGTATGTACAAATTTTTTTTTCTGTTTTTGTTTTATTTTTCTGTTGTCTTTTTATTTCTTTTCCTGAATTGATGCAAATGTTCTGGGAAATGATCATGATGATGAATATGCAGCTATGTGATGATATTGTGAATTGCTGAGTGTGTGTGCTGGGAATGTTTGTTTCTTTTTTGTAATTTTTTTAATTAATAAAAAATTAAAAAATATGAGTGAATCAATGTACATTTTAAGTTAAAATGCTTAAGAATAGGTACATTTTTGTGTGATTCTCTACTTTAACTGCCCCTCTTTCTTGTGGTAGACTGACCATCGACCAGTTTTGATCATATCACATGTGCCAGGTACCACGTTAGTTGCTTTACATGTACATCTCATAATCTTACCACAAACTTTTATTAGGTTTGACTGGATATGCCTGAAAAACTTAAACTAAGCTTCATTCAACTAAGGTATGTTTATTTCTCCTTCACATAAAGTAAGTCTAATGGTAAGTAGCTTCCTGGTGTCAGACAGGAGCCTCTTTGCTTCACCTCCCTCAACACTTGGCTTCCATTCTCAAGGTTACCTCTTGGGTCCAAAACGGCTGTTAGAGCACTATTTATCACATCTGTGTTTCAGGGGACAGTAAGGAGGAAGGGATGCTGGTAGAGGAGGTCATTTCCTTTCCTTTGAAGGCTTGGAACTGTAGTTTTATTTCTGCTGGCCATGTACCAGCTAAATATCAGGCTTTGGTTAATGAGGAGAAAGGAGAGAATGGATATTGGGGTAGACAATTAGTAGTCTCCACCACATATTTGAATGCCCATTTTACAGTGAGGAAACTCAGACACAGAGAGGTAAGATCACACAGCCAGTAAGTGTCAGAGCTGAGATTCAAACACACATCAGCTAAAATGCCTGACAGTGCTACATTTTTCCTGGAATTGAGTGCATCTTAGCCAGTACTTAACCAGCTTTCTGATTCACACATTTCTTAGGAATGTCTGTATGTTTAAGACGATGAAATCTGACCACTGATGCATTCATTTAAGAGCTTTGAGTTGACTCTGTCATACTTGTCCATGGCACATTTTCCATTTTTGCAAAATGATCACAGCAGTGTTGATTATTACTGTGACATTGTTCTTCAAAGTAGTTTCTTGTTAGAAGAAGATAGAATCATAAAAGGAAACATTCTTGAAAGTTGAGATGTGAGCATTATCAATAAACTGGATTGCCTTGTCGACTTTAGATCAGTGCTTGCCAACTTGGAGCAATTTTGCAATGTCAAAAGACATTTTGGGGTGTCTCGTTTAGGGAGGGAGTGTGCGCTACTGGTATCTAACATGTAAACCTAGTATCCTTCAATGCATAGAATAGGCCCTCCCAACAAGAATTATCTGGTGAAAATATCAGTAGGGCTGAAGTTGAGAAATTTGAGCGAATTGAGCTTAGGTAATATCACATCTGCTATTCTATAAAGATGACACAATCAGAATCTTGGGATTTGGGTCTCCTCTCACTTAATGTTTCACTTTGTCTATAGGAAAAAATGATCCTGAAGAACTCTAAGTACCCAAATGGATATCCAGCTGATGTTCCTTTATTGATGATAATACTAAATGATATCTTTAACAATCAATAATTAAATACTTATGGAGCAGCTTCAATCTGCTGAACAGGAGCTGAAGGATCATCCAATTAACAGTAAATGTTATTTTGTGCCATATTACCTCCTTCTTCATCCCAAACTCGTAAAGAACCTTCAACTCAGTCACTTCTTTGGGACCCAAATGTAGCCTCAGGATTTTCTCAACACAGTAATCTAGAGAACAACTACCAATGAATTTTTTTTAAATCTCTTAGTCAAGATTTATTTCAAGGCCATTAGAGAAATGCAAATCAAAACCACAATGAGATATCATCTCACACCCACCAGAATGGCCATTATCAACAAAACAAAAAATGACAAGTGCTGGAGAGGATGTGGAGAAAGAGGCACACTCATCCACTGTTGGTGGGAATGTCAAATGGTGCAACCACTGTGGAAGGCAGTTTGGTGGTTCCTCAAAAAACTGAATATAGAATTGCCATACGACCCAGCAATACCATTGCTAAGTATCTACTCAGAGGACTTAAGGGCAAAGACACAAACGGACATTTGCACACCAATGTTTATAGCAGCATTATTTACAATTGCAAAGAGATGGAAACAGCCAAAATGTCCATCAACAGACGAGTGGCTAAACAAACTGTGGTATATACATACGATGGAATATTATGCAGCTTTAAGACAGAATAAACTTATGAAGCATGTAATAACATGGATGGACCTAGAGAACATTATGCTGAGTGAGACTAGCCAAAAACTAAAGGACAAATACTGTATGGTCCCAATGATGTGAACCGACATTAGAGAATAAACTTGGAATATGTCATTGGTAACAGAGACCATCAGGAGTTAGAAACAGGGTAAGATAATGGGTAATTGGAGCTGAAGGGATACAGACTGTGCAACAGGACTAGATACAAAAACTAAAAAATGGACAGCACAATACTACCTAATTGTAATGTAATTATGTTAAAACACTGAATGAAGCTGCATCTGAGCTATAGTTTTTTTGTTGTTTGTGTGTTTTTTTATATATACTTTTTGTATTTTGTATTTTTATTTTTTCTCTATATTATCATTTTATTTCTTTTTCTGTTGTCTTACTATTTCTTTTTCTAAATCGATACAAATGTACTAAGAAACGATGATCATACATCTATGTGATAATATTAAGAATTACTGATTGCATATGTAGAATGGAATGATTTCTAAATGTTGTATTAGTTAATCTTTTTTTTTAGTTAATAAAAAAAAAGATTTATTTCAATACCTGGAAACATTCGGTCTAATTAAAGTGGTACACTGTAATTTCTTAAAAGAGCTAAATATAAATTTTTCACATATAACTTTGGAAAATGTTGACACTGTTATATTTTCAAAAGCAATAGTTATTTAAAAAACACAAGGCAACAATAAAATATCAAAGAACTTTCATAAACTTAAGTGAGGACATAATTAGCAGCAGGCTAGTTAAACAAAATAAGCACAAACTGTCTTTACACTTTGCATGTTTGCTTAACTTTGCCTCATAAAATAATTGAGACATCTTTTGTTCAAGTATTTTATTTCTAATATTGAATTGCATTTTAAAAATACTTTTATAAAGAAATGAAAAACGCTGCATACTGCTGTTTGCCACAAAGTCTTACACCATAGAGGAAAATACAACCAACTGAATTTATCCATTTCCCAACAATCCATTGTAACTTTAACTTTTTTCTATATGCTTTCTTTTAGTTCATTTATTCAGATTAGGAAAACTGATTTGTAATGAGTTGTTTTCATCTTTAAAATGACCTTCTATATATACTTCCCCTCCTCTCCAGGAAATCCAGTGCTAAAGTGAAAAATGATGCAATGTAGTATTTCAGAGGCCCAAAGCAATTTGTAAACTTAATTTCCCCAATATCAATTTCAAATTTCTGCCCACATAAACAAAAAGACTAAAATAGCCAAAAATCACATAGCTACCAGGAAGGAAAAAGTATGAGATGAAGATTATTTAACTAGAACTTTATTATTTATGGTTCCTCCCCCCAAGCTACAAGCACTCTTTAGTTTGGCACTGAACATACACAACTACAGGGTTTAGGTTTTTTCAGGCACATAATTACATGAAAAATAAATAAGTGTCAAACACTTTCATGGTTGAATTGGATCTTAATATTTTCAGGGGCGTGGTGTCCCAAGAATTTTGTGTTCTTTAAGAAACTGGTATATATAAATGAATGGCTGTTTGTTCAACTAAATCTTGAAGAAACCTACTGTCCTGGTTTGAAAGGATTTGTGTACCCCAGAAAAACCATGTCTTAATCCTAATCCAATTTTGTGGAGGCAGCTGTTTCTTTAAACCTTATTCAGGTGTGTCTCTCTCTCTCTGAAACTTGATTAGATTATCTCCACGGAGCTGTGACCCTGCTCATTCCACATGGGTCTTGATTAGTTTACTGGAATCCTTTAAAAGAAGCAGCATTTTGGAGAAAGCTTGAGAACAAGGAGAGAAACACAGAACCACAGCAGAGCTATGAGGCCAAGAGCCCACCAACCAGAGACCTTTGGAGATAAAGAAGGAATACACCCCCGGGGAAGCGTCATGAAACAGGAAGTCTGGAGAGAAAGGTAGCAGATGTCGTCTTGCTCTCCATGTGCCTTTCCAGTTGAGAGAGAAACCCTGAATTTCATCAGCTTTCTTGAAGCAAGGTATCTTTTCCTGGATTCCTTAAATCAGACATTTCTATAGACTTGCTTTAATTTGGACATTTCCATGGCTTTTGAGTTGTAAACTAGCAACTTACTAAATTCTTCTTTTTAAAAGCTATTCCATTTCTGTTGTATTGCATTCTGACAGCTATCAAACTAGAACACCTACAGAAGTTTTTTTTTTTTTAAGTGCAATGCAGATACGCATGGTCATCACTGTTCATATAGGGCAAGGATGGAATGGCAAAGTTAGATTCAATTCCCTGTAAATGTACTGTTGTAAGCTGATCTAAATGGGAAAAAAAAAGTGAAAAACTTGACACTGACAATCGTTTAAAGGAAAAAAGAACCAATAAAACAAATGCTGAAGAACAAAAATATCTCCTCTTATGAAGGAGAAAAGTTTTATCCAACACAAGAATGAGAAATACAGATTTGAAAAATACTTATTTTTCTTTGACTTAAAATAGAAACAAAAACATGGTAGAAGAAGGAACTCAAGACTGTTTAGAATTGAGGCAGGTCTATGTAGAAACGGAACAGAGTATGATGATTTCATCTCATGAAGGAAACGATTGAGATGAAATTTCACAAGTCTTCACGTCTATAATAAACTATATTAATGTAAAAAAAATCAATGCACAATTATCAAAAATGCAGTCTGGATTTTTCCTCTTAGATTTATAATAGACTACCAAACTTCTGTTTAATGCATTTACTTCTATAAGCCTCTCTGTTTAGCAACATATGCTATACAAGTACCTACTTATATACTAGTATTTTAAGAATCATGTTTCACCTCAAACTAGTGATATGCTCTTTACCCATATTTATATATGTTTTATTTCCATCATAAGAAACTTAAGATCTTTTTAAGTGGCACATTTTAGAAAGCTTTGAAGTTGTTTTAAAAAATTTTTTTTAATTTATTTTATTTTAAAAATATTTTTGTTGACAAATCTTCATACACATACAGTCCATACATGGTGCAAAATCAATGGCTAACATATCATCACATGGTTGTTTATTCTTCATTGTGATCATTTTCAGAACACTTGCCATCATTCCAGAAAAAGAAATAAAAAGAAAAAAGTAAAAACTCATACATCCCATACCCTTACCTCTCCCTTTCATTGACCACTAGTATTTCCATCTACCCAATTTGTTTTACAACTTATCCCCCCTGTTATTTACTTATTTTGTATCCATTTTTTTAAATTTATCTGTCCATATCCTCAATAAAAGAAGCATCAGACTCAAGGGTTTCACAATCACACAGTCACACTGTAAAAGCTGTATTGCAGTTGTCTTCAAGAATCAAGTCTACTGGAACATAGCTCAAGAGTTTCAGGTATTTCACTCCAGCCACTCCAATACGCCATAAATCAAAAAGGGATATCTATATAATGCATAAAAATAACGTCCAGGATAACCTCTTGACTCTGAAATCTCTCAACCACTGAACTGTTATTTTACCTCATTTCTCTCTTCCCCCTTTTGGTTAAGAAGGCTTTCTCCATCCTGTGATGCTGAGTCCTAGTTCATCCCGGGAGTTCTGTCTCACTGCCAGGGAGGGTTACACCCCTGGGAGTCATGTCTCATGTAGGCAGGAGGACAGTGAGTTCACCTGCTGAGTTGGCTTAGAGAGAGAGGCGACAACTGAGCAACAAGAGATTCAGGTGGGGTGATTCTTAGGCAAGATTATAAGTAGGTTTAGCTTATCCTTTGCAAGAATAAGTTTCACAGGGGCCAACCTCAAGACTGAAGGCCTGGCCTATTGATTTGGCTGTCCCCACTGCTTGTGGGAATATCAGGAATTCCTCAAAGGGTGAAGTTGAATATTTCCTCCTTTCTCCCCAGCCTCCCAAGAGGACCTAGCAAATACTTTTTTATTCACTGTCAAATTACTCTGGGATATATTGGGGCATCACACCAACTTATACAAACCGACAAGATCTCATGCCCTATTCAAGATTCCATGTGCTTATGGTATTCAATTAAAGTGACCATAGAAATTAAATTAGGTCATGCACTACCTAAAATATAAATTTTGCACCAAATAAACATATCTTCCTTTGGTCTCACACAGAAGTTGAAGTTTTAAAATATAGACCATATCATCCTTTACCCTGTATTCTGATTTACCTTAGTTCTAGCCAGATCAGCTTCCTTCATATCTCTATATGAAGTTTTATCCATTTTTCTACTTTTGAAACCATTCATGTATGGGGTATTGGAAGTTCATAGCTTCAGAGCTCTAACTTGGAGTCTCAGGTGTCACATCAATCATGAAGTTTCTGGAAACAACAAGGTTATATACAAATAGCTCAATATCTCAAAATTTTACAGTCCAACCCCTGAATATATGTGACTGCTGTAAGAGCTTACAATAGGCCCAAACCTGATAACCCAATCTCCCGACTTTAATTCACCGAGTTTATACATTAAAGTTAGTCCTTATGAATAAGGCATGATAATATTTGCCTTTTTGTTTCTGACATTTCATTCAACACATAGTCCTTAAAGTTCATTCACCTAGTTGCTTGTCTCACAACTTCATTCCTTCTTGCAGTCTCTCAGTAGTCCCTTGTATGTATACACCACAGTTTCCCCTTCCTTCCCTCAGTTGTATCCTTAGGCTAGCTCCATCCATTGCGAATCACGAACACTGCCACCATAAACACCAGTGTGCAAATGTCCGTTCATGTCCCCACACTCAGGTCCTCCAGGTATATACTAAGCAACAGGGTTGCAAGACCATATGGCAACCCCAATCCTAGCCGTCTGAGGAACTGCCACACTGCCCTTCAGAGGGGTTGCACCTCTCAGCTTCCCTACCAACTGTGAATAGATACATTTCCTTCTCTGCATTTTCTCTAGCACTTGTTTCTCTCTGTTCATTTTTAAGCAGTTTTATTCACACATCATACAATGCAACCTATGTAAATCGACATGCTTTTGCCGCCAAAATCTATATGAAGACATTTCCTTTTCTTCTGCAAAGAATCCACACTCCTCACCCATGCCCATCCCCCCAGCCTGTTGACATTTAATTTTGGCATAATGCCTTTGTTTTATTGAGTGGAAGCTTATTACGACATTATTGTTGACTATAGACCCTGGTTGCATTGATTGTACTTTTTCCTGTATACCATCAATTTTCAACACCCTGCTATGTTCACATTCATTTGTTTCCCCACGTGCAGAAACCTTTTTATGTTTGTCCATTTAATCACCATCACTGTCCACTCTAGGCATTCCGAAGTTATACCGTCTCATTCTTTATCTCTATCTTTCCTTCTGGTTTCCTATGTGCCCCCAAGCCCTTTTCCCTCAACTGTACTCACATTCAACTTCATTCAGTGTTCTTATAATATTCTGCTACCATCAGGTAGTATTGTCCTATCCATTTCTGATTTTTTTACAATCAGTTCTGTTGCACATTCTTTATTCCTTCAGCACCAAATGCCCAATCCCTACCCTATTTCTACCTCCTGATAACTCATGTTCTTAAGTTCAACTCTCAAAGTTCACTCATTCATGTTAGTTCATGTTAGTGAGACCATATAGTATTTGTCCTTTTGTTTCTGGTTAATTTCACTCAGCATAATATTCTCAGAGTTTGTCCACGTTGTTATATGCTTCATGACTTTATTCTGACTTACAGCTGCATAATATTCCATGTATGTATATACCACAGCTTGTTGAGCCACTTATCTGTTGATGGACATGTAGGCTGTTTCTCACGGACTTTTTCCTATTTGTGTAGTGTGGGTTCCATCCTATGCTCGACCACTTAATGGATATCACTTCCAACACCAGACCAACCATAGTAAATGCCAGTGGAAATATTAGGTGGACGATGATAGACTACTTGTTGAGGAAAGTTAGCAGTGGGGATGCCCAGCTGATTGGAGCCTGACTGAAGCCCCACAACACTTGGCTGTGGCAAAAGTAGGGTAGTGCTACCCAAAATATATGATGCCACCCACTTGCAGGGTCCCGCCCAGTCCATGCGTCCAGCAGGGTCACCGTCTAGGCAGGGCTGGGACCCTCCCCCCCAATCAGAGGACATGGTAGGTAGCTTGGTGGGTCTGCCGCGTGCACAACTGGTAGGGTAGATCCCACCAAGCGTGTGGGCGGGCCCTCAGGTCACTGAGCCAAGGGAAGCTACCCCGCACCTGGGAGGTTGCTTCTCCACTACCAATGAATTTATATGGCCTGAAATATGAAAGCTATTTGTCTTCCCTCCTCTAGTTCACCCCCCATTTTATAGATGGGAAAAATTAAGACCTAGAGAGGGTAAGTGGCTTGCTAAAATAGTGCCAAGCTAAAACTGGAGTCTAGAATTTGTAACTTCCTGTCCACTGTTCTTTTCAGTACCTTATGTGCGGACCTGTAACTTCATTGAACATGGAATGACGAAGCAGTTTTCCCCAACAAAAACTGTTGTCAGTCTAGGTTTGTGGGGTTTTACTGGCAGTTTCTGTATTATTTGCATATTGCTTTCTTCATCTACCTGGTGTTTTCTCTACTGGGTATGATATAAAACAATTTTTAGTGTCTTAACAGATAGCACCAGAATTGCTTTTGCATGAGTGAAAATACCTTGATAAACTGCTTGTAGTAGGTGAGACCCTGCAAAGTCTGAACGTTGGCAGAGCATGCCCACACCGCCAGCCTGAATGTTTACAGGGATCAAGAGCTCAGAAGAGGATGATGGTGATTTCAAAGTTAGGACTTTCACTGTGCTAAAGTTATAAAGAAAACAAGGTCTAGGACTTCCTGGAAGATGGCGGCTTAGTAAGACGCGCGGATCTTAGTTTCTTCTCCAGGACACCTACTAGGGGAGTAGAAACGATACAGAAAGCGCCCAAAGCCACAACAGAGATAAAAAAGACAGCGTACCCCATCCTGGAATGGCTGGCTGGCTGAGAAAAGCAGCTTGGGTGAGATCGCCGAGGCGCGCGGGCCTTACCGGGCGGGGTGGCAAGCGGCCGGAGTTACTCCCTTCCCCCTTCCCGGGCCGGCTGGGAGAATTGGAGAGGCGGTCCCCTGAAACCAAGGCGGCTGGCGCCCACACCACGCGCAGCCCCCGGACCAACTGAGAGAATTGGATCGGAAACCCCCAGGCCACGGAGAACGGTGACGGGTGGGGGAGGCCCCTTCCAAACCCGTGACTCCCCGGGAACGTGTACTCTCTCGGGCGGGCCGCTGCCGCTGGCGCCCTCCCGCCACGCTTGTTGCCCAGGGCCGACTAGGAAATTCGGACGGGCTCTTTCCCTGGCTGCGGCGACCAGCAACCCTCCCTGCGTTCGGACCCCGGGCCGGCTCAAGCCGTTTCGGCTAGCGAACCCCCAGGACGGCGAGAGTTTTCCAAAGTTTAAGGTCCCACAGCACCTTTAACTGGTGGGACCCGCAGACAAACGTGTGCCACGAGCGCCACCTACTGGGCAGGATAAGAAAAACAGAACCCAGAGATTTCACAGAAATATCTTCCAAACTTTTGGATCCAATACCCAGGGAAATCTGTCTAAATGCGCAGACGCCAACAGAAGATAACGGATCACGCTCAAATAATTGAAAATATGGCCCAGTCAAAGGAACAAACCAATAGTTCAAATGAGATACAGGAGCTGAGACAACTAATGCTAAACATACGAACAGAAATGGAAAACCTCTTCAAAAACGAAATCGATAAATTGAGGGAGGACATGAAGAAGACATGGGCTGAACATAAAGAAGAAATAGAAAAACTGAAAAAGCAAATCACAGAACTTATGGAAGTGAAGGACAAAGTAGAAAAGATAGAAAAAACAATGGATACCTACAATGATAGATTCAAAGAGACAGAAGATAGAACTAGTGATTTGGAGGATGGAACATCTGAATTCCAAAAAGAAACAGAAACTATCTGGAAAAGAATGGAAAAATTTGAACAGGGTATCAGGGAACTCAAGGACAATATGAACCGCACAAATATACGTGTTGTGGGTGTCCCAGAAGGAGAAGAGAAGGGAAAAGGAGGAGAAAAACTAATGGAAGAAATTTTCACTGAAAATTTCCCAACTCTTATGAAAGACCTAAAATTACAGATCCAAGAAGTGCAGCGCACCCCAAAGAGATTAGACCCAAATAGGCGTTCCCCAAGACACTTACTAGTTAGAATGTCAGAGGTCAAAGAGAAAGAGAGGATCTTGAAAGCAGCAAGAGAAAAACAATCCATCACATACAAGGGAAACCCAATAAGACTATGTGTAGATTTCTCAGCAGAAACCATGGAGGCTAGAAGACAGTGGGATGATATATTTAAATTACTAAAAGAGAAAAACTGCCAACCAAGACTCCTATATCCAGCAAAATTGTCCTTCAAAAATGAGGGAGAAATTAAAACATTCTCAGACAAAAAGTCACTGAGAGAATTTGTGACCAAGAGACCAGCTCTGCAAGAAATACTAAAGGGAGCACTAGAGTCAGAACCAAAAAGACAGAAGAGAGAGGTATGGAGAAGAGTGTAGAAAGAAGGAAAGTCAGATATGATATATATATAATACAAAAGGCAAAATGGCAGAGGAAAATATTATCCAAACAGTAATAACACTAAATGTTAATGGACTGAATTCCCCAATCAAAAGACATAGATTGGCAGAATGGATTAAAAAACAGGATCCTTCTATATGCTGTCTACAGGAAACACATCTTAGACCCAAAGATAAACATAGGTTGAAAGTGAAAGGTTGGGAAAAGATATTTCATGCAAATAACAACCAGAAAATAGCAGGAGTGGCTATACTAATATCCAACAAGTTAGACTTCAAATGTAAAACAGTTAAAAGAGACAAAGAAGGACACTATATACTAATAAAAGGAACAATTAAACAAGAAGACATAACAATCATAAATATTTATGCACCGAACCAGAATGCCCCAAAATATGTGAGGAATACACTGCAAACACTGAAAAGGGAAATAGACACAAATACCATAATAGTTGGAGACTTCAATTCCCCACTCTCATCAATGGACAGAACATCTAGACAGAGGATCAATAAAGAAATAGAGAATCTGAATATTACTATAAATGAGCTAGACTTAACAGACATTTATAGGACATTACATCCCACAACAGCAGGATACACCTTTTTCTCAAGTGCTCATGGATCATTCTCAAAGATAGACCATATGCTGGGTCACAAAGCAAGTCTTAACAAATTTAAAAAGATTGAAATCATACACAACACTTTCTCGGATCATAAAGGAATGAAGTTGGAAATCAATAATAGGCAGAATGCCAGAAAATTCACAAATACCTGGAGGCTCAACAACACACTCTTAAACAACAAGTGGGTCAAAGAAGAAATTGCAAGAGAAATTAGTAAATACCTCGAGGCAAATGAAAATGAAAACACAACATATCAAAACTTATGGGATGCAGTAAAGGCAGTGCTAAGAGGGAAATTTATTGCCCTAAATGCCAATATCAGAAAAGAAGAAAAGGCAAAAATGCAGGAATTAACTGTTCAATTGGAAGAACTGGAGAAAGAACAGCAAACTAATCCCAAAGCAAGCAAAAGGAAAGAAATAAAAAAGATCAGAGCAGAAATAAATGAAATTGAAAATATGAAAACAGTAGAGAAAATCAATAAGACCAGAAGTTGGTTCTATGAGAAAATCAATAAGATTGATGGGCCCCTATCAAGACTGACAAAAAGAAGAAGAGAGAGGATGCAAATAAATAAGATCAGAAATGGAAGAGGAGACATAACTACTGACCTCACAGAAATAAAGGAGGTAATAACAGGATACTATGAACAACTTTACGCTAATAAATACAACAATTTAGATGAAATGGACGGGTTCCTGGAAAGACATGAACAACCAACTTTGACTCAAGAAGACATAGATGACCTCAACAAACCAATCACAAGTAAAGAAATTGAATTAGTCATTCAAAAGCTTCCTAAAAAGAAAAGTCCAGGACCAGATGGCTTCACATGTGAATTCTACCAAACGTTCCAGAAAGAACTAGTACCAATTCTCTTCAAACTCTTCAAAAAAATCGAAGTGGAGGGAAAACTACCAAATTCATTCTATGAAGCCAACATCACCCTCATACCAAAACCAGGCAAAGATATTACAAAAAAAGAAAACTACAGACCAATCTCTCTAATGAATACAGATGCAAAAATCCTCAATAAAATTCTAGCAAATCGTATCCAACAACACATTAAAAGAATTATACATCATGACCAAGTAGGATTCATCCCAGGTATGCAAGGATGGTTCAACATAAGAAAATCAATTAATGTAATACACCATATCAACAAATCAAAGCAGAAAAATCACATGATCATCTCAATTGATGCAGAGAAGGCATTCGACAAGATTCAACATCCTTTCCTGTTGAAAACACTTCAAAAGATAGGAATACAAGGGAACTTCCTTAAAATGATAGAGGGAATATATGAAAAACCCACAGCTAATATCATCCTCAATGGGGAAAAATTGAAAACTTTCCCCCTAAGATCAGGAACAAGACAAGGATGTCCACTATCACCACTATTATTCAACATTGTGTTGGAGGTTCTAGCCAGAGCAATTAGACAAGAAAAAGAAATACAAGGCATCAAAATTGGAAAGGAAGAAGTAAAACTATCACTGTTTGCAGACGATATGATACTATACGTCGAAAACCCGGAAAAATCCACAACAAAACTACTAGAGCTAATAAATGAGTACAGCAAAGTAGCAGGTTACAAGATCAACATTCAAAAATCTGTAGCGTTTCTATACACTAGTAATGAACAAGCTGAGGGGGAAATCAAGAAACGAATCCCATTTACAATTGCAACTAAAAGAATAAAATACCTAGGAATAAATTTAACTCAAGAGACAAAAAACCTATATAAAGAAAACTACAAAAAACTGCTAAAAGAAATCACAGAAGACCTAAATAGATGGAAGGGCATACCGTGTTCATGGATTGGAAGACTAAATATAGTTAAGATGCCAATCCTACCTAAATTGATTTACAGATTCAATGCAATACCAATCAAAATCCCAACAACTTATTTTTCAGAAATAGAAAAACCAATAAGCAAATTTATCTGGAAGGGCAGGGTGCCCCGAATTGCTAAAAACATCTTGAGGAAAAAAAACGAAGCTGGAGGTCTCGCGCTGCCTGACTTTAAGGCATATTATGAAGCCACAGTGGTCAAAACAGCATGGTATTGGCATAAAGATAGATATATCGACCAATGGAATCGAATAGAGTGCTCAGATATAGACCCTCTCATCTATGGACATTTGATCTTTGATAAGGCAGTCAAGCCAACTCACCTGGGACAGAGCAGTCTCTTCAATAAATGGTGCCTAGAGAACTGGATATCCATATGCAAAAGAATGAAAGAAGACCCATCTCTCACACCCTATACAAAAGTTAACTCAAAATGGATCAAAGATCTAAACATTAGGTCTAAGACCATAAAACAGTTAGAGAAAAATGTTGGGAGATATCTTATGGATCTTACAACTGGAGGCGGTTTTATGGACCTTAAACCTAAAGCAAGAGCACTGAAGAAGGAAATAAATAAATGGGAACTCCTCAAAATTAAACACTTTTGTGCATCAAAGAACTTCATCAAGAAAGTAGAAAGACAGCCTTCACAATGGGAGACAATATTTGGAAATGATATATCAGATAAAGGTCTAGTATCCAGAATTTATAAAGAGATTGTTCATCTCAACAACAAAAAGACAGCCAACCCAATTACAAAATGGGAAAAAGACTTGAACAGACACCTCTCAGAAGAGGAAATACGGATGGCCAAGAGGCACATGAAGAGATGCTCAATGTCCCTGGCTATTAGAGAAATGCAAATCAAAACCACAATGAGATATCATCTCACACCCACCAGAATGGCCATTATCAACAAAACAGAAAATGACAAGTGCTGGAGAGGATGCGGAGAAAGAGGCACACTTATCCACTGTTGGTGGGAATGTCAAAGGGTGCAACCACTGTGGAAGGCAGTTTGGCGGTTCCTCAAAAAGCTGAATATAGAATTGCCATACGACCCAGCAATATCATTGCTAGGTATCTACTCAAAGGACTTAAGGGCAAAGACACAAACGGACATTTGCACACCAATGTTTATAGCAGCATTATTTACAATTGCAAAGAGATGGAAACAGCCAAAATCTCCATCAACAGAAGAGTGGCTAAACAAACTGTGGTATATACATACGATGGAATATTATGCAGCTTTAAGACAAGATAAACTTATGAACCATGTAATAACATGGATGGACCTAGAGAATATTATGCTGAGTGAATCCAGTCAAAAACTAAAGGACAAATACTGTATGGTCCCACTGATGTGAACGGACATTCGAGAATAAACTTGAAATATGTCATTGGTAACAGAGTTCAGCAGGAGTTAGAAACAGGGTAAGACAATGGGTAATTGAAGCTGAAGGGATACAGACTGTGCAACAGGACTAGATACAAAAACTCAAAAATGGACAGCACAATAATACCTAATTGTAAAGTAATCATGTTAAAACACTGAATGAAGCTGCATCTGAGCTATAGGTTTTTGTTTTGTTTTGTTTTGTTTTGTTTTGATTTTACTATTATTACTTTTATTTTTTTCTCTATATTAACATTCTATATCTTTTTCGGTTATGTTGCTAGTTCTTCTAAACCAATGCAAATGTACTAAGAAATGATGATCATGCATATATGTGATGATGTTAAGAATTAATGATTGCATATGTAGAATGGTATGATCTCTAAATGTTGGGTTAATTTCTTTTTTTCCGTTAATTAAAAAAAAAAAAAAGAGAAGGGATAATTGGAGCTGAAGGGATACAGACTGTACAACGGGACTGGATATAAAAACTCAGAAATGGACAGCACAATACTACCCAATTGTAATGCAATTATGTTAAAACACTGAATGAAGCTGCATGTGAGGTATAGGTTTTTTGTTTTTTTTTTGTTTGTTTTTTTTCTTTATATTATTGTTTTAATTCTTATTCTGTTGTCTTTTTATTTCCTTTTCTAAATTGATGCAAATGTACTAAGAAATGATGAATATGCAACTATGTGATGTTATTAAGAATTACTGATTGTACATGTAGATTGGAATGATTTCTAATTGTTTTGTTAATTCTTTTTTTAATTAATAAAAAAAGAAAAAAAAGAAAAAAAAAGAGCTCAGAAGAAGTGAAAGTTGATCTGCATGAGTCAAGGGGGAAGTTTTTTTTTCTCTCTTAAGAACAGCTTTATTGTATAATTGACATCACCTGCACACATTTAAAGTATACAGTTAGACAAATATATAATTTGTGAAATAATTGCCCCAATAAATATAATGAACATATAATCACTTCTAAAAGTTTCCTTAAGCCCCTCTATAGTCACTCCTTCCTACCCACCCCCACCTCCCTATCACCAAGCAATCAGTGATCTGTTTTCTGTCACTATAGATTAGATTGTATATTCTAGAACATATGTAAATGGAATTATACATAGGAACTCTTTCTTTAAGAGTTTATTAATTATTTTTAATTAATTTTATTTCAAATATTACTCTAATTATTTTGAGATCCATCTATGTTATTATATATGTATTAATAGTTCATTCCTTTTTATTGCTTAGTAATATTCCATTGTTTCTTTGAATGTTCTTTCTATACCTATCTCACTTTCTTTTCCTTCTGGGATTTCCCCCAAGATATATATTGGTATGTTTGATGTTGTCCCTCAGATTCCTCAGGTTATAACTTCTCTTCATTCTTTCTTCCTTCTGCTCCTCAGATGATTTCAACAGTCTTATCTTCAAGTCCCCTGATTCTTTCTTCTGCCAGCTCCAACTGCTGTTGAATCCCCCTATGGAATTTTTTATTTCTGTTACTGTAGTCTTCAGCTCTGTTTGTTTCCTTTTCATGATTTCCATCTCTCTATTAATACTCTGTGTTCATCTGTTGTTTTCCTGATGTCCTCTAGTTCTTTGTCCACATGTTCCTTTTGCTTTTTGAGCATATTTAGAAACATTTTTAAAAAGTCTTTGTCTGAGGGATGGGCCATGGTAGCTCACCAGTCAGAGTTCTCATCTGCCATGCCAGAGACCCGGGTTCGATTCCTGGTGCCCGTCCATGCAATAAAAAAACAGTCTTTGTCTGACAAAAGACAAATATTGTATGATTTCACTAATATGAACTAACTAGAAAATGTAAACTCAGAGTCTTACAACATAGAATATAGAATACCTAGAGACAGGCAAAAGCTAGAGAATGGGGAGTGGTTACTTAATATGTGTGTATGTGAATTTGGTTGAAAGGGGTCATTTAGAGTCATGTATATCACTGATTAACACTACAAATATAAATCAGTTCTTACATGAACTGCTACAAATGTATGATACTTGTACAAAGAGTTAATAATAGAGTTGTTTATGGGGAAAAATTACCTATTGCAAGCTACAGACTATAGTTAGCAGTAAAACCTTAATATTCTTTCATCCCCAGTAACAGGTGTACCACATCAATACTAGGGGTCAAAATAGAGGGGCATAAGGGATATGGGGTGCTTGGTTTTGTGTGTGTGTGTGTCTATCTGATATATTTCTTTTTGGAGCTATGAAAATGGTCTAAAATTGAGTGTGATGCTTACACAACTAACTGATGATACTGTGAAACACTTGATTGTATACTTTGGATGAATATATGGTATGTGAATATATCACACAGAAATCTGAAGATTAAAAAAAAATCATTAACTGTTATATTCCTCATTGAGGTTTTCTAATGCCTTATCTTCTCTTTTGCTTGGACCATTACTTCCTGTTTCTTTGTATGTTTTGCAATCTTTTGTTGAAACTTGGACATTTTGATATTTTAATGTGTTATTGCTGGATTTTACACTCTGAACTGTCTGTTCCTTAAGCTTGCGACCAGGTAGTGTTGTGACAGAGCTTTCCTTGATGCTAGGAGCTAACCACAACAGGGTGGGTAAAAACAAACACCATTCCCAGTCTTTCCAGATTGACCTGTCTGAATACTGTCCTTCAGAGTTTATCCATATAAGTTTAGAGAATAGCTTGAGGTGAAAGCACAGGGACCTCCCTGGTCCATTCTACACATACATCTTGTCTTGGGCATATGCACATGGCCCTAGAAATTCCCTGTTTATGGAGAAATGAAGTCCCCTCTTCCCTGGGAAATAGTTTCCTCATGGTCCCTGGCTCTGCACTATGTCTCAGAGCCAGCAATCCCTTGCTCCAGGCAACCATAACTTAACTGCTTTCCCACAGTGTTCTGTAGGAGAGCTCTGTGAGCTGCCTTCTAAATGCAGGACAAGTTCTGGAATGGTGAGGCTGTGTTGAGTGAGTGTCCTAGTTCAATCCTCTGGTTGCCATCAGACAGATTGGGCACAATATATATGCTTCCAGTACGTGCACAAGGGCTACTGTACTCTGTCCAGAGCCGGGACCAGGGACCCACACTGGGAGTGCAGGTCACTTGTAAGCTGAGCTGGTGAGGGGTTGGGGGACAGACTGAACAGGGTGCCATGAGTCCCTACCATTTTTAAGTTGCCTTCTTGATTCCGTGCTCACCTTGTTACTGAAATCCTTTAACTGTTTTCTGGAACTTTGAGAAAGATGTTCTGCCAGCTCTTGCTTTTGTTCAAAGTTTCTGTAGCAGGATGGGGGGCTAAAGTTCCTCACTCTGTCATCTTGGTTGGAGCACCTGTTTAAATCTTTTGCCCAATTCTTTTTTTTTTTTCTATGCCACCCTTTAATTAATTCATTAATTTCAAATACCCTTTAATTAATTAATGTTAAATATTTTTATTGAGATATCTTCACGCACGTACAGTCCAAAGTATACAATGGCTCACAATATCATCACATAGTTGTGTAAATCACCATGATCATTTTTAGAACACTTGCATCACTCCAGAAAAAGAAGTAAAAAGAAAAACAGTCCATACATCCCAAACCCCTTACCTCTCTCTCTCATTGACTACTAGTATTTCAATCTACCAAATTTTTTTGCCCATTATCTCCCTTTATTATTTATTTATTTTTGATCCTTATTTTTTTTTTTTGCTCATTTGCCCATACCTTGGATAAAGAGAGTGTCAGCCACAAGATTTTCATAACCATATGATCACATTGTAAAAGCTATATAGTTATACAACCGTCTTCAAGAATCAAGGCTGCTAGTTCAACAGTTTCAGTTTCTTCCCTCCAGCCACTCCAATACACCACAAACTAAAAAGGGATATCTATATAAAATGCACAACTATATATCTATATAGAATGCATAGAATCAGGATAACCTCTGTACTCTGAAATGTCTCCACCGCTGAAACTTTATTGTTTCATTTCTCTCTTCCCCCTTTTGGTCAAGAAAGCTTTCTCATTCCCACATTGCCGAGTCCCAGCTCATCCCCGGGAGTCATGTCCCACGCTGCTGGGCAGATTTACACCCCTAGGAGTCATATCCCATGTAGAGGTCAGGGGAGGGCAGTGAGTTCACCTGCCAAGTTGGCTTAGAGAAAGAAGGGCCACATCTGAAAACAGAAGACTTTCTACGGAGGAAACTCTTAGGCATAATTATAAATAAGCTTAGCTTCTTCTTTTCAGGAATAAGTTTCATGGGGGCAACCCCCAAGATTGAGGGCTCAGCCTACCGAATTGGTTATTCCACAAGCAGTGATAAACTTTCCCAGATAGGGAAGTTTAACATTTCCTCCTTTCTTCCCAGTTCCCCAAGGAGACTTTGCAAATACTTTTTTGTTCTCTGCCCAAATTGCTCTGGGATGTATTGGGCATCACACTAGCCTGTACAAACCAACAAGATCTCACACCCAAGTCAAGTTTCCATGTGATTTTAGTGTTTGAATAAACTGATCATACATGTTAAATCAGATAATGCTCTTGCCCAATTCTTAAATTGCATTCTTTGTTTACTTCTTACTGAGTTTTGAGAGTTCTGTATATATTCTTGATACAAGTCCTTTATAAGATATATAATTTGTGAATATTTTCTCCCAGTCTGTGGATTGTCTTTTCCTCTTTATAAAAGTATCTTTCTAAGAACTGAAGTTACTAATTTTGATGAAGCCTGTTTATTAATTTATTATTTTATGGATTGTGCTTTTAGTATGCATTTAAGAAATTTTCACCTACTCGTAGTCATAAAGATTTTCTCCTAGAAGTTTTATAGTGTTAGGTTTTACATTTAAGTCTATGATCCATTTTAAATTAATTTTTGTATATGATGCAAAGCATTGATTGAAGTTTTTTTTGTTTGTTTGTTTTTTGCCTAAGGATATTCAGATGCTCTAGTACTATTTACTGAAAGGACAACTGAATTGCCCCTGCACCTTTTATGAAAATCATTTGACCATATATGCATGGGTCTATTCCTAGACTCTTTATTCTGTTTCATTGATCTATTTATCGCTCTTGATGCTAACACCACATAGTCTTGATTATTGCAGCTTTATAATAAGTCAGGTAATGGGAGTCCTTCTTTGTTCTTTTTCAAAGTTGCTTTGACTATTCTAGGTCCTTTTAATTTCCATATGAACTCTCAAATCAGCTTATTAATTTGCACAAAAAGACCTGCTGTGATTTTGATTGGAATTGCATTGAATCAAGAGTTCAATCTAGGAAAAATTGACATTTTATAATACTAAGTCTTCTGGCCCATGATCAAGTTATACCTCTCATTTATTTTCGCGTTCAATTTCTCTCAGTGATTTTTTTGTAATTTTTAGTGTGCAGGTCTTACAAATCTTTTGGCCAATTTGTCATTAAATGTCATTTTTAAGCAGTTTTATTGAGATATATTCACATATCCTATAATCTATCCAAAGTGTATAATCAGTGGCTCATAGTATCGTCACATAGTTGTGCATTCATCACCACAATCAATTTTAGAACATTTTCATTACTAAAAAACAAACAAACAAACCCAAAACATCCCATATCCCTTATTCCTCCTTATTACTGATCCCAAGCATTGGTGTGGTACTGTTGCTATTATTGTTGAGCATAGTCCATAGTTTGCAGAAGGTGCAGTTTTTTCCATATCACACTCTATTATCAACTCCTTGTAATAGTGATGTACATTTGTTCTAGTTCATGAAAGGACATTTTTATATTTGTAATATTAATCACAGTCATCATCCACCATGGGGTTCTCTGTGTTATACAGTCCCCTGTTTTATCCTCTAGCTTTACTTCTAGTGACATTCTCAACTCTAAACTCCCCTTTTCAGCCACAATCACACACATTATTCAGTGCTGTTAATTACACTCACCAGATTGTGCTACATCATCTCTATTTCCAAACATCTAAATGATAACTTAGTTAAAAATTTTGCATGCAGAAAGCATCCAATCCCCATTCTCTACCCTCATTTTACTTCCTGGTAGACTATTTTAAAAGTATTCAATTCCTGACTTTTCATTCCTAGTGTACAATAGTTTTTTGTATACTGATCTAATATCCTGAAACTGTGCTAAATTCAACTTAATAATTCTAGTAGATTTTTGGAGAGTCCTAAACATTTTCTATATAGACAACCTGTTGTCTGTGAATAAAGGTGGTATTCCTTCTGCTTATTTCTTTTTCTTGCCTATTTCAGTAGCTAGAATTTCCAATACAATGTAGAATAGAGGTAGTGAGAATTGAAATCCATCCCTTGTTTATGGTCTTAGAAGGAAAGCATTTGATTTTTTTAAAATTTTAATTTATTTGTTAATTGAAAAAATAAAGAAACAAAATAAAACAACATACATCAGTAATTCACAATATCATCACTTAGTTGCATATTCATCATTTCTTAGAACATCTGCATTAATTCAGAAACAGAAATGAAAAAGACAATAGAAAAAGAAATAAAATGAACACAGGAAAGAAAAAAAAAAAGATTATACCTTCCATACCCCTTACCCCTTGCTTTCATTGATCACTAGCATTTAAACTAAATTTATTTTAGCATTTGTTCCCCCTATTATTTATTTTTATTCCATATGTTTTACTCCTTTGTTGACAAGGTAGATGAAAGGAGCATCAGACACAAGGTTTTCACAATCACGCAGTCACACTGTGACAGCTGTATCATTATTCAATCATCCTCAAGAAACATGGCTACTGGAACACAGCTCTACATTTTCAGGCAATTCCCTCCAGCCTCTCCATTACATCTTGAATAACAAGATGCTATCTACTTGATGCATAAGAATAACCTCCAGGATAACCTCTCGATTCTGTTTGGAATCTCTCAGCCATTGACACTTTGTCTCATTTCCCTCTTCCCCCTTTTGGTCGAGAAGGTTTTCTCAATCCCTTGATGCTAAGTCTCAGCTCATTCTAGGGTTTTTCTCAATCCCTTGATGCTGAGTCTCTGTTCATTCCAAGATCTCTGTCCCACATTGCCAGGAAGATCCACACCCCTGGGAGTCATGTCCCACGCAGAGAGGGGTAGGGTGGTGAGACTGCTCGTTGTGTTGGCTGGGGAGAGGGGCCACATCTGAGCAACAAAAGAGGCTCTCTTGGGGGTGACTCTTAGGCCTAAATTTTAAGTAGACTTGACCTATCCTCTGCGGGGTTAAGTTTCACATGAACAAACCCCAAGACTGGGGGCTCTGCCTATATCTTTGGTTGTCACACTGCTTGTGAGAATATCAAGAATTCAACTTGGGGAAGCTGAATTTCTCCCCATTCTCACCACTCCCCAAAGGGGGCTTTGCAGATACTTTTCCACTCACTGATCGAATCACTCTGGGACTCATCGGGGCATCACTCTGGACAAACCAGCAAAATCTCACGTCCTACCTGAGATTCCAAGTACTTATGGTGTTCAATCAAACCATCTACATAAGTTATATGGAAAGCATTTGATTTTTTATCATTAGACCTAATGTTATCTCTAGGCTTTTTAGTTTGTTTGTTGCAGATTTTCTTTTATCAGTTGAAGATGTTCCCTTCTATTTCTAGTTTGCTAATAAATATGCTCCACCATACCCCAGGAATGATTTTTTTTTTCAAATGCTTTTTATGCTTCTATTGATATAGTTAGATATGTTTTCTATTTTAGTTTGTTGATGTGATGAATTACATTAATGGATTTTTGAATGTTAAACTGGTCTTGGATTCCTAGGATAAACTTCAGTTGGTCATGATATATTGTCCTTTTCGTATATTGTTGGGTTCAGTTTGTTAAATTTTTGTGAACATTTTTGCATCCTTGTTTATGGGGGATTTTGGTCTGTAGTTTTATTTTCTTTTGTCTATGTCTGGTTTTGATATGAGAACAGTGCTCATCTCATAGAACGATATGGCAAGTATTTGTTTCTCTTCAATTTTCTGGAGGAATTATTATAGAATCATTATTATTTCTAGCTTAAATGTTTTACAAAATTCCAATGATGTTATATGGGTCCAGATTTTCTTTGGTGGGAAGGTTTTTAAGTATACATTTCATTTCTTTAATAGATATAGAGGTTTTCAGGTTATCTATTTCTTCTTGAGTAATAGTTGATAGTTCGAACTTTTAAGGAATTTATCTTTTCATTTAGGTTATCTAATATATTGGCATGAAGTTGTTTACAGCACTTATTATAATATTTTAAACATTTTTGATTGTTAAATATAACATACATACAAAAAAAGCAATGATTTTCAAAGTATACTTCAATAAGTAGATACAGAACAGATTTCAGAGTTTGTTATGGGTTACTATTCCAATATTTCAGATTTTTCCTTCTAGCTGCTCCAGAACACTGGAGGCTAGAAGAAATATATATATTTTTATTTCTTGTGAAAAATAACATATATACTAAAAAGCAATATATTTCAAAGCATATCAGAACAATTAATTAGTTGTAGAACATATTTCAGAGTTTGGTATGGGTTACAATTCCACAATTTTAGGTTTTTACTTCTAGCTGCTCTAAGGTACTGGAGTCTAAAAGAAATATCAAAAAAATGATTCAGCAATCGTTCTCATTTGTTAAACCCTACCTTCTCTGTGTAACTCGGCCATCACCTTTGATCTTTCTCCCACTCTTTAGGGGTATTTGGGCTATGCCTATTCTAACTTTTTCATGTTGGAAGGGGTTATTAATAATATGGGATGGGGGATGGAACTAGTTGATGTTCTGTAAAGGTTGGTCCCTTGGCATTTCAGGACTTCTCTGGTCCAGGGACCCACCTGGTGGTTGTAGGCTTCTGGAAAGTTACCCTAGTGTATGGAACCTTTGTAGAATCTTACATAATGCCCTAGGTGTTCTTTAGGATTGGCAGGATTGGTTTTGGTTGCGGGTTAGCAAGTTATGATAGGTAGCAATGTCTAATAGAAGCTTGAGTAAGAGTCCAGAGTAGCCTCTCAACTCATTTTTGAACTCTCTCAGTCACTGATACCTTATTTGTTCCACTTCTTTCCTCCCCTTTTGGTCAGGATGAAATTGTTGATCCCATGGTGCCAGGGCCAGACTCATCTCTGGGCATCATCTCGCACGCTGCCAGCCTTATTATCATTTTAATAGCTGTAGAATACTGTAGTTACATCACCTCTCTCATTCCTAATATTGGTGATTTGTGTCTTCTGTTCTTCCTAATAAGGCTGGCTTTTAATTTATCAATTTTTTTTTATCTTCTCAAAGACCCAGCATTTGGTTTCATTCTCTCTCTCTTTCATTAATTTTATTTCTGCTCAGCTCTTAATAATTTCCTTTCTTCTACTTACTTTGGGTTTAATCTGCTCTTCTTTTTCTGTTTTCTTAAAGTGTAAGTTGAGGTCATTGATTTAAGAACTTCCATCTGTGGAAGGTACTTTGGATCTTTTCTATGTCCTCCATGTGTCAATTTAATATTTTCAATCTTTCCTATAAATTTCTTGAAGTTATAGAATATCACCATAATAACTGTTCTAATCAACTAATTCTATCATATTTGTCATTTCTGATTCAGTTTTAATTGAATGATCTTTCCCCTCCTTATGAGTGGTATTTTCATGCTTTTTTGCATGCCTGGTGTGTTCTTTTTTTGGTGGGAAGCTGGATATTATAATTATATCCTACTTGGTGCTGATATTATTATATTCCTCAAGATTGAGAGATAATTATCAAATGAGAAGAAGGAATTGTAACCGAGAATTTAGGATTTAAGGCATGATTATGGTTGCTGGATCATTATATAGACACTCCTTTTTGCTTTTTGGTATATATATATATAGAGAGAGAGGGAATTACCTGGAATTTTTTTTCTTTAAATTTATTTATTAATTAAAAAAATAAAGAAACAAAATAAAACAACATACATAATCAGTAATTCACAATATCATCACTTAGTTGCATATTCATCATTTCTTAGAGCATTTGCATCAATTTAGAAAAAGAAATAAAAAGATAACATAAAAAGAAATAAAACGATAACAGAGGAATAAAAAAGTTATACATACCATACCCCTTACCCCTCACTGTCATTGATCACTAGCATTTAAACTAAATTTATTTTAGCATTTGTTCCCCCTATTATTTATTTTTATTTCATATGTTCTACTCCTTTGTTGACAAGGTAGATAATACCTGGAATTTTTAAACTGTAATCTAACTGCCTTGATCTCTGATAACGATCGCATTGCCTTTATCCTGTGCTCTTGTGATTCTAAAGACCTTGTAACTGATACCCACCTGTACCCATTTTATCTGGTTTTTCAACTTTGGAGTCTTGTGGTTACCAGTGCTTATTAATGAAGGACCTTGGGTCAGCCCAGAAGTAACCCACCCTAATTCCAAAGTTATCCTGATAATCAAAGCTGGATCTAACCAAAATGTGCCCTCCTCACATGAGCAGTAGCTTAGACTTTAACCTATAAGTTGCCTAAACCTCATTATAATACTAAAAATCATGCCCATCATATATTAAGGCCACCATTTTCTCACATACATTCTGGGACAAAGCATGTAATCAATCTGAGCATGCTCAATAAAGTAGATGAACTTTAATTATATCATCTGGAGCCATTGTGCTCATTATACTATAAAACTATTGGAATTACTGCAGTTCAAGGAGACAGATTTTTGGACTGATAGGCCATCTGCTCTCCTGCTTCATACCTAGCAATAAACTCTTTCTCTCTTTGAGACTCTGGTGTCTCAAGTGTAGGTTACTGAAGTGCATTGAGCAAAGAATCCACTGCCTTCATCCTGTAGTAATTTTGGCTCCTTGTAAGTTCTGGTTATTGTTCTTTTATCCTTTAGAGTGATTCTTTGCTTGCCCTGAGGCAATTTCCTCTTTAACATGTGATGATTGGTGCTCTGCTAAATACTGGATGCTCTCTTTAGATACCCGCAGTTCTTCCTCTCTCCTCTCTGGCTCCTTGCTGCCTTGGCTTCCCTGGACTTCAGCTCTATTTCTTCAAGTCCTAGAGACAGCTGGACTCTTTCTGGGTTCCCATCTTTTGTCATCATATGGAAACTTTCCATTTTCTGTAAGCTGGAATGACTGACCTCAGTTGTTTCTCATCTCTCAGGGATCACTATCCCTCATGGCATGATGCCCAGTGTTTTCAGTATCATTGTTTTATATATTTTGTCTGGTTTTGAAGTTGCTTCTGGTGGGAAGGCAAATCTGGTCCCATTTTCACTGGGAGCAGAAGCTTCTAAAGGTATCATTTTGTGCTTAAATGTAGAGAGAAAGTTGAGAATAAAGCAAGGGGACCCAGAAAGAGAAAGAGAGGCTATGACTGGGTGAGATGAAGTTCCTTATATAATGCCCTGGTAAAGTTCTCCCTGAAATCTTCAATAAAGTTTACTGGACCTAAAAATGCTTGCACGTGTGTGGTTTTTATGTCACTTAAATATATGTAACAGGCATCATACATATCCATCCTCTTTTAGGGATAATTTCCAGAAATCCTTCCCCCCTGTTCTCCCTAACCACCATCTTCCGCTGCCTGGGAACCATTTTAATGACCAGCTGTTTGACATGTTCTATCTAGATGCAGATATAACACTAAAGAATATGTGATAAGGTTTTAAAGTTGCATTTTAAATGGAAATAGATTATTGGAGAGTCAGTAAATTATGATAAAAAAATCATTGACTTACTAAGTCTTACAAGACATATAAGTCACACATTAGAAAACTGCGGGGTGTGTGAGTGGCTCAGAGCATGAGCTGAGGATTGGAGGTCTGGCTTTGAATCCTGGCATGGCCACTTATTGTTGATGTTGTTATTGTTGTTTTCTCAAAAAGGTTTTTTTTATTGTAACTTCATAAGCTAATCCTCAAATTCTTAGAGAAGAACAAAGGGCTAAGTATTGCTGATACGATTTTTCCCCCTATTATTTATTTATTTTTAATCCATATTTTTTACTTATCTGTCCATTCCATAGATAAAAGAAGCATCAGAACAAGGTTTTCACAATCACACAGTCACATTGCAAATGGCTTGGCTACTTTTGTGGTGCGAATACCTTGTCATCTCTGGAGCCTAATTTATTATGTATCTGTAAGTTGTGGATAATCATGCCTCTCTCATCGAGTAGTTAGAATTTAATGAAAACTAAAATATGTAAAATCCCTTGACACATCAGTCAAGGTCTCCCAGGGTATACAGGTGGCTCACTCAAATCGGGTAATCTAAGGAGAGCCAAGTAAAGGAATCATTCACAAGAGATTGGGCAGGGTATAAAGAGACAAGGAGAGATGGTGACGCTCCCAGGTACTAGAAACATCGGAGTACCTTTTCTACCCTTAGAAATGTGTTTTAGCTTCCTTGGCTATTCAAGCACACACTATGCAATGGGTTGGTTTAAACAATGGGAATCTATTAGCTCACAGTTTAGAGGGCAAGAGAAGTCCAAATCAAGGCTTCATCAGGGCGATGCTTTCTTCCTGAAGACTGGTGCTCAGGGGCTGGCTGCTGGTGATCCTTAGTTTTGGGCTTCTCCATCACATGGCAATACCCATAGAGGCCTCTCCTAACCTTACCCTTCTTTTCTGGATTCCATTGACCTTCAGCTTCTGGCTTCTCCCACTGTGGCTTTCTCTCCCTGTGAAAATTTCATTTTGCTTGCAAAGGACTCTGGTAGTAGGATTAAGACCTTTCCTGATTAAGTTGGGCCACACCTTAAATGAAGGAACCTCATCAAAAGGTCTTATTCATGATGGGTTCACACCCACAGGAATGGACTAAGCTTAAGAACATGTTTTTCTGGGGCTTCAACAGCTCCAAACCACCATAGAGTTCTGGAGTTTGGGGAGAGAGAGCTGTAAGGAGAGGGTTGTCTGACAACAAGCTGTACTATAATCTCTGGTGAAGGGACACAGCTAGTCCATGACGACCCTGCATGTCAAAACTATAGGAAGAAAAACCACGCCACTCTTCTCTCCCGTCTTCTGCCCAAGTGGAAACCAGAGAGTGAGAGGTAGTCAATGAAACCCACACAGGATCTGGAGGGCTGAATGGAAACTATCTATATTTACACATTGGGTTCACTGATTACCTTTACATACAGGTAGTTGGAATCTTTTTAAAACAGTATGTGACTTTGGGCCACTAGTCCATCCTAAGAGCTGGCTGTAGCTCATCAGCATATGGAGGGTGCTGCCTTTGCCCAGGCTCTCAGGTATGTCCTCAATCTTAAGGACAAGAAGAGGCAAAGTCCTCATTTAAAATTTACCCTGTCCTCTTTTGAGTCCACTATTTGTGCACTAACATAGCAGTAGTCTTCAAACTTTCCTCTGTGGAACTTACCTATCAATAAATATTTTTGATACTTGAACCCACCAATCTTAGAATCATTAAATGTAGGGCAGCCAGATGTTATCTACCACATATTATGATGAAATAGGAAATATACAGCTCCATCTTTGAAAAAATTGCATGTGAATCTAATCAAGCCTCTAGGCCTAACTGCCAGTTTTCAGGAAATAGGGGGGACAGTCCAACATGTTAAAAGCACCAAAAGGAAGCATTTGGTCAAATTCAGAAGGTTCACATTCTACAGGACAATTGACCCATTTTCTAAAACAACTCAGAGCTTGGGAAAAAGAAGAGAGATGGATTATTGTAGAGTAAAGGAAGCTTAGGAGAGATGACAATCAATTGAAATGCATGGATTTTGTTTGGATCCTAATTGAACAATTACTAAAAGATATCTTTTAGATAAAATTTAGGAAATATGAATAGGGGTGTTTTATTAGACGACATTAAGAAATTATTGTTCCTTTTGTTAAGTATTCTAGAGCATGGTGATTATGTAAGTAAAACATGTTTTTAATCTTTAGAAATACACACTGACATATTTATGGGTATAATTACATGATGCCTGGAATTTGCTTTAAAATACTTCAGCCCCACCCCGAAAACAAGGTGAAACACGACCAGCAAAATATGATAATTGTTGAGGCTGGGTGATAATTACACAAGGGTTTATTATACAATTCTCTCTACTTTTGAGTAAGTGTGACCATTTCTGTAATAGTTAAAATTGTTGGGCATGTCCCCTTGTGGGTAATTTACACATGAATTATACACCTGCATTACTCTTACTATATAGCATGCACATTATAAAATATTATCCCAAATTTTAAAATCAAAAAATTTAAATTTAAAACCAAAAATACGTTTTCTTTCCATCTTGACTGGATCATCTGGTATACTCTCCAGAGTAGCCATTCTCATCCAGGATTCTGCAAGAAAGTTAAGCCCTAAGAAAATGATTGGAGTGCATACTTTCACAATCTTTCCAAGGCCAGTCTATAGCTAGTACTCTTCTAAATGCATACGAGAAAAATAAATTCTTTACATACAATGAATACCTTACGATACCAGGACTTAATTTGTTTGGAATCACAGCTAAGAAGAGCTGCCTAGGTGTGGGCACCCATCTTTCTGGTCTAGAAAATCTGTCTGAGGACCATCTGAGAACTCTTGCCCAACTCCTTTAATTTGGGTTTGCTGGCCAGTGGCTCACCCTTGTGGCTCCCATAGATCCTCTCTGATCTCTCCAGCTGCTGCCTTGGTCATTGGGGCTGCCTTCCCTTCATTGTCCTCAGAACCACTCATCTGTGGTTCTGTCTCATTGATTGCAAGAGGGGTTATTTATGTAGCCCTTAGGAATCCCTGCTGGGTTCTAAAGGGATCAACTTTTGAAAGTATTGGCAAAAGATTTTCCCCCTGGAAACAAAATGAACCCATTTCTGTGATGAGTCCTGTTCCTTCTGTTTTAAAGAGGCAAGACCCAGACCTATCAGAAACCAGGAAAACTTCTCATTAGGAATTCTTGGCACTTTTGCTTTTAACACTTTGCTGTCTACCATAAGTGTTTTGCGCAATCACATAAGATTTTAAAAACTAACTTGAGGTCTAGATACAAATAACTTATTTGTTGAATGAGGACTTCTGGTTCTTTGAACTGAGTAGAGGCAATACTATGCGTTTGGACTCGGTTATTTGATTGACAAACATTTTTTTACTGTTGACCATGAGGCTAATAACAGCAGAAAGGCAATTATTCTATTTTCATAATACTTTGTATGCTCTAACCAACCACTTTTTTTTTTTTACAATTCATGCACTCATCTCAGCATTATAATGGGGCTATGTAGCAAACTTTGGGGCAAAATTACAACAAAAATTTCTGATTTCTATCCAGGCATTTAGATCTTGGTTTTGAGATATGAAGTATCTTGATATTCTCACCAGAAATTAGCTCAAGAAAAATGTCTGACTATTGTAAAAAGAAGGCTCAGAATTTCTACCTCTCTACCTATCTATCTCATGGGTACATAGCTTTAGATTAAATATGAAAAGCGCATTTCATGCAGTGTTGTAAGATCTATCAGAGCCATCACTTCAGATTTTTCAAAGTGCCCGTCAAAGCTCTGCTTTAAGTTGTGGGGGAACTACTCTAAGTGTTACATGTCCTTGTATCTTTGAAGTCAAAGTTGACAGCATAGCCTGAGGAATGCAGCATTTCCAGCTACTTATCAGCTAATGATGTGTTTAGGGATACAGGCAGGAAGGCACGTACTATTATTGTACTGAATATTGACAGAAAGGTCAAGTGGACAGAGCTGAATACACAATACCGAGATGAAAGGATCTTGTTCTGCAAACAGACATTGTTGATAAAATGACCCAGGCAGAGCAGGAAGCTGCTGACAGATTTCATTAAATCCTAGAGCTGGAAGGGACCTTAAAGATCATGGAGTGCTGAGGACACAAGGATCTGGCTGGCAGCAGAAATATGCTGGGAACCTGGTCTCCTGAATCACAGTCTACTGCTTAGCTATGGCCTGTTGATCAACCCCTACTGATTGAGTGCCAGGCTGTGCCCAGTTTGAGGTTATGAAAGGTCATGCCTCTGGTCAAATAGGCCATAGAAGAATCATGGTGGAGGCTCAGTTCTTTTCCTGGCTTATGATCGTTTGGCTTTAATTCACTAGACTGGGAAGAAGGATGCTCCTGCTGATGTCAAGATGAACAAAATTATCACCAACTCACTGTGTGGCTTTGGCAATTTACATCACCTCTCTGGATGTTGGGTCCTTTATCCGTAAATGAGGGTACGGGCCACAAGACCTTGCTCTTGCCTTCCAATGCTGGCTTTCTAGAACTCTACTTTTCTCAACTCAGTAGAGTTGACCTTCCTTCACAGGCAAACCAAGAAAGAGTGAGTGCATGGTGAGAAGCCGAGTCCCAGTCCTGGGTTTGTGAAGCCAAAGTCTCAGGTTTCACGTGTTATCTCAAGAGGCACGTGAAAGTTTCAGGGAAAAAGGCATTTAAGTCCTTTTTGTTTTTCCTCCCTTTGGATGGGAGGCAGGTGTGGACTCCTTTCGATAGAGAATAATCTCTTAACTAGACAGTGGGCAAGGGTCATCGGTTCAAAATCTTAAGATGCCACAAGTGCAGCTGACTCCTGCAGCTGCGAAAGAAATAGCTGCTCAAAACCAAACCAAAAGCAGATAGGAGATGTCTTATTAGCTGTGATTCATGCAAGGAGCAGAAGACTGGGACTCAAGAGAGCTGTGTTTTAGTCATCTCTGCATGTGAGTAAGATAGCCTAACTGGGCTATGATTTCCCTCTCTGAAACCAAAGGAGAATCACCTCTCCAGATGTGTTGGTCCTGGACCTGCTTTCCCTCAGATCCCTTCCTGCCTCTTTCCCTCTCCGCTCCATATCGTGGACAGGGTTTGATCACTGCAGGCTGGGTTTCCCAGCTCTCGTGTCACCTGGCCGCTGGAGAGGTTTGGCCAATAGGAAACAGAGTAGAAGATGGAAGGGAGAAGCCAGGGCCTTTGTCTCTCTATGCTCTCTGTCTTAGGCAACTTCTCCAGCAGCAGCTGCAATTCTCATGACTCCAGGTCTGGCTGGGTTGGCCTGCTAAAGCCCCAGTTTCTGCTGAATGATCCCAGGTCCTGGGCTCTGCCAACAAAACTCCTCTCTATTCCTTCTAAGCTAGGGAATAATGGCTTCCTGCTTTTGCTAATCTCTGGATTGCCTCACTGGCTGGCTGGTACCTAAACTCCTTTCACTTGTGTGTAAACAATTGATTGGCTTGGGCAAGTCTGTCTCCTCTCTAAACTGGTTTTCTAACATGTGAAATGAATGCTTTGTCTTCTACAGTCTTCACCTCCTTTTCAGTATAACTATAGTTAATTCCTATATGTATAATTAATCCTTTGGGCCCAAGCTGGGGTTTTAAAGTCACCATTTGGTTCAGTGATTCTCAAACTTTAGTCGGCATACACATCAATTTGAGAGTTCATTCAAAATATGGAAACCCAGGTTCTAAGTCATAAAACTGATGCAGGTGGTCTGGGTCAAGGTGCAAGAATCTGCATTTTTCCCCCCCCTAAACCTCCCAGGGGATTCTGAGAGACTGCCAGAGAAAATGCCTGCCCCTTTCTTATGGTGCTAGTGCCCCCAGTTTATATGATAAACTCCCACAGATGGGAGATGGCTTTAGAAAAACAGGGTGGCACTGCTTGTCTATGCTTGCTCTTTTGGCTGGATGGTACTGTAATGTATCAACCCATTTTTTTCTTACCTTTCCTCTGACTGTAGTTACCAAGCAGGCTCTTAGTTTCAAGCAAACAGAATCCAAATCTGGCTGATTGAAGTAGAAAAGGACTTTATTTCAAGGCTATCAGGTAACCCACAGAACCTCTGAAAAGGCTGGTGGACCAAGTTCAGACGCTACTGAGGCAGCACCACATGCAGACTGCAAACCAGTGCTGGTCCTCAAAGCACACTCTGACCACTGACTCTGGCCAACGGCCAAACAAAAATTTGATCTCACTGTTGGCTGCTGCCTCCACCGGAGAGAATTTTATCTGCCCCTTTTCTTTATGAATTCCCAGTTCAAAATTAGGGCTACAAGGGAGGCTGGGAAAGGAGGTACCTGGCATTTTCAGTTTCTATAAGTGGAAGTGGGCTTTCCTCACATGAAGACTCATAATGTGGAAATTCCCTAAATGTAGGGAGAAGGTTCGACTGTCGTAGGGCCAAAAATGATGACAATTGTCTGCTATGTATCATGAACTCTCTCTTCCTTCTCTTCCTTTCTCATTTGCATTTTTGCATACCTGAATATATGGCTTTACAATATGCATTTTAAATATTTTAAAATTTTAATATATTTTCCAGAGAAAGAATATTTTTATCTGGAACTACAAACTTTTTAGAGACTCTTTTTTTCAGGCATTACAACTCAAACCGACCACTGCTTGCACTGTTGTGTTTATTAGGTGGTAAGTACTCTGTTTTTCATAGGCTGTCACTAGAAAGCGTGGAATACCTAACCAGCTCAAGTTCTTCACCTGAGATATGGATCTCCAATGGGGTTCATAGGTAGAATTCAGAGGAAATTTTGTGTCTCTTTTTATAATATGTCACAGTAGAATTGGCAGTATTGTGGTATTTTCATGAATAAAAACTATAGATGTTTTCATATCTTATGACAGTTGTTGCAGATATCTCAAAATAGCATTCATTCTCTTCTTTAATGTGCAATTATGGTAGCTATCTTGAAGGAAAGTTTTTGCATACTACTAAAATCAAGTCCTATCAACCCAAATGAGATTATTTTAAGTTAAGATGTTAATTATAATCCCTAGGGTAGCCACTAACAAAATAATCTAAAATGTAGTAAAAGAAACACCATTGAAATGAAATGGTATACTAGAAAATATTTATTTAATGAAAAAGAAGGCAGTAATGGAGGAATAGAGCATTCCTCCACAAAAGTATGACGTGCAGAAAACAAGGAGCAAATTGGCAGTTGCAATTTTACCATGTGTGGTAGTTAGATTCTCTGTCAACTTGGCGAGGTGAAGATGCCTAGTTCTATTGTTGTGGCTATGAGCCAATGGCATGTTGCTCAACTGTTGCTGATTGTATCTGCAGTCGGCTAGGAGGCATGTCTGCTGCAATGAATGATGTTTGATTTAATTGGCTGGTGCTTAAATGAGAGAACTCAACCTAACACAGCCAAGCAGCTTGGCATACCTCATCTCAGCCCTTGCAGCTCAGCCCAAGCCTTTGGAGATGCAGAAAGGAATCACCCCAGGGAAAGTTGTGGGAACCCAGAGACCTGGAGAGAAGGCCAGCAGAGATCGCCCTGTGCCTTCCCAAGTAAGAAAGAACCTCAGTTGAAAGTTAGCTGCCATTCCCCTGAAGAACTATACATTAACTAAATAAATCCCCCTTTATTGAAAGCCAATCTGTCTTTGGTGTGTTGCACTCCAGCAGCTAGCAAACTACAACACCATGTAAGTAATTACATTACATGTAAATGAACTGATCATGTCAGTTAAAAGGCAAAGATTGGCACAGTGGATAAAAATTCATGATCCAACTATATGCTGTCTACAAGAGATACACATTAAATTTAAAAACACAAATAGGTTGGGTAAAGGATGGAAATAGATATACCATGCAAACAGTAACAAAATGAGAACTGATGTGGCTATACCAATATCAGACAAAATAGACTTTAAGATTAAAGATGTTACTAGAGACAAAGAAGGACATTTTATAATGATTAAGGAGTCAATCCATTAGGAAGACATGACAATTATAAGTATATATACGTGTAACAACAAAACTGAATAGAGGGACATATATGTTCCTCTATGGAAAGACTCAATGTTGCAAAGATGTTGATTCTCCCCATGTTAATCTATAAATTCATTATAATTTCAATTCTAGTCTCAATGAGATTTTGTGAGAAACTTTATAAATTGATTCTAAAGTTCATATGTCAGCAAGAAAACAGATGAAGGACCAAGAAATATGTGACAAAAGAAGGATGAAGGGAAACTTGCTCGTCCAGATTTTAAAATGTAATATAATGCAACATTAAATAAAACAACTTGGCCCTAGCTCAGGAATTGATAAATAAGTGAGGCAGACCCACATATATAAGGAAATTTGGTACATTCATTCGCTCATTATTTACAGACAGGGAATGTTAAGGTGCTAAAGATACAGATAAGTTCTCTGTCTACATTCTAGTAGAGAGAGGCAGGAAAGGAAAAAGTAAATTAAAAAATAAATACTACATTGGATATTACAAGTCTTTATGCACTGGGCCTTTATACATTAGAACATACCATGTTAACTGTGTTGGGAAATTCCTGACATTGGAGTCCCTCATGGGATCCCACTACTATCTGTCCTCAGCAGTCTGGACAGCCACTTTGCACAATTCTGGGTATTTACGTTCCCTTCTTTATGGTGATCTGGGGTCTTTCTCAGTGAATTGGGTAATACTGCTCTACCAGAAGATACTATTGCAGCTCAGAATAAATGTGACATTCCCGAACATTAGAGAAGGTCCGATTATTCTATACAGGGTATTGGTGAAATTAGCTATCTACCTGGAAAAGATAAAATTTTATTTTTCTCTAGCCTGTCCTCACAAATGGATCCTGAGATGAGTATTCACATAAAAGTGATTTATTAATGTGTTCCCAGTAAAACCCAGTAGGGGAGTGGGAAGTGAGATTGGGAAGGCGAAGAGGCCAAGCAAGGGTTCAGAATCAAGCAAAGTTCCTCGGTGAATGTGCTGGGTTGAAATATTGTGTACCCCAGAAAAGCCATGCTTTAATCTTGATCCAATCTTGTGGGAGCAGCTGTTTCTTTTATCCTGATTCAATACTGTAGGTTGCAAACATTTGATTAGATTATCTCGATTGAAATGTGGCGAGCCCAACTGCAGATGTGACCTTTTGATGAGATGGAGATGTGACTCCACCCATTCCAGGTGGGTCTTGATTAGTTTACTGGAATCCTTTAAAAGAAGAAACATTTTGGAGAGAGCCAGAAACAATGGAAGCCTCAGAGCTGACAGAAACTTCACAACAGAGCTTACACAGATTCAGGCTCTTGGAGAACAGAGACACAGATGTTTGGAGCTGATTGGAGCCCAGCAGACATCGCCATGAGATGTTAAGCAAGCCAGAACCTGAAAAGAGCCAAGGGAAGCCAAGAGATGAAAGCCAGCCCCCCAAAAGTAAAGTGAGGAACCCCTACAGGAACAGAGACAGAAAGAAATGGAGCCCAGGAGCAAGGGACCAGCAGATGCCAGTCATGTGACTTCCCAGCTGACAGGGCTGTTCCTGACCCATTGGCCTTTCTTGAGTGAAGGTAACCTCTTGTTGGTGCCTTAATTTGGACACTTTGATTTCCTTCAAACTGTAAATATGTAGCTTATTAAATTCCCCTTTATAAAAGCCATTCCAGTTCTGGTATATCACATTCTGGCAGCTGGCAAACTAACACAGAGAGTAATTTCGGCTCAATTCTAAAGGGCACTCTGGAGGCAGAATAAATCAGATCCCAAATTTGTTCCAAACAGGGGTTAAGGAGTACGACTATTTATTTTCTGCACCATCAGAATGACTAAGATTAAAAAATAATCACAACATTGAATCTTGGTGAGGATGTAGAGAAAATGAATTATTCCTACGTTGCCGGTGGGAATATGATATGGTACAGCCACTTTAGAAAAGAGTTCTCTGTTTCATTTTTCTTTCTTTTTTTTGAGACAAAATTTATTGGACCCTTAATGGATTCATAGGAATTTAAAGACATGCAGTAAAGAATGGGTGTCACCAAAAGAGTGTCAGGTGGATGCTGCAGGACCATCTCACAGGCATGATTTGCTCTGGTGAATTCACCATGATTCAGGTTATTATCTTCAGTCTCATAGATCTGTAACTTAATCTTGCCAATGTCTTAGAATTCCTCCAACTTCAGTAAGTGGAATTATGTTGACTACCTCATAAAACTTAAAAATCACAACTTCGTGGTGCAGGAAATCAGAAAAAGCAGGGTGGCATTGCCAATAAAATTCATTATCTTTGTTGGGTGGATTATTTTACAAATGCATCAAGGAAAAGGAGTCATACTGCAATCTCTCTAAGACTGGTTTGGGGTGGGCGAGGAATACTCTACTACTTCTCCCGAGGAGGAGGGTGCGACTTCAGGCCGGTTGATACAGGATGAGGTGCGGAGGGGAGACGAGTACTACCTCCATTGGGAGTTCCTTCTGGATAATCCCTCCCCGGAGCAAGGAGGAAGAGCTTTTTTCGAGGCTTGGTTTCAGGCATATTTCTAGGTAGGAGCATAGATCACCCGGAGGCATAAGGCTGGACCCCGTAAGGATTATAGAACCTAGTGGGCCCTTGCAAGGCCAAGACCTGAGATGGCGGTGGGTCCCCCCCAGTGTTTTCTTTCTTAAAAAGCTAAACATTAAAGGATGCTACCCATGCCAAAAAAAAAAGCTAAACATTAAAATATCATATGAGCTAGAAATTTCAATCCTGGGCATTTATCCCAGAGAAATAAAAACTTACATTCCCACAAAAACTAGTACATAAATGTTCATAGCACTTTTTTTGTAATAGCCCCAAACTGGAATTTAGCCCAGATGTCCTTTGAGGTGAATGATGAAACAATCTGTGGTACAACTATGCCGTGGAATACTATTCAGCAGGAAAAAGGAACAAACCATTAATATGCACAACAACTTGGATGGATTTCTAGTGAATAATGTTGAGAGCAAAAAGCCAATCCCCAAAGCTACATATTGCATAATCTCATTTTTATAACATTTTGACATGACAACATTTTAGAAATGGAGGCCAAATTAGCAGATGTCAGGGGGTTGGGATGAGGGAGGGAGTTGGGGTAAGAGATAGGTATGGTTGTAAAAGGGCAACATGAAGGATCCTTGTGATATTAGAATTGTTCAGTATTTTGACTGTGGTGGTAGATACACAAATTTACATAGGCTTAACATTTATAGACCTTAATACACACATACACAAATTAGTACAAGTAAAATGGAAAATCTGAATAAGATGAGTGGGCATTCTCAATGGCCATAGCCTGCTATGTGATTTTGTACTATGGTTTTGCAAAATGTTAACATTGTGGGAAACTTGGCAGAAGGTACAAAAGCTCTGTCTGTATTATCACAACTGAATATGAATCTACACTTCCGTCAATTAAAATTTCAATAAAGAAAAGCCACTGTCTATAGGATATGTTGGCATGTTTACATTGGCCTAGCAAACTAGTTGCAAGGATGAAAAGTGAACAGTTAACAGCAGTTATTCCTTCTGAGGTATAGAATTGAAGGGGAATTTTTAACAAGATTTCCTGAACTTTCACAAGCAGAACTTAGTTTTTTTTAAAACTTAAAAAAATACTTCTTATGAAACTCCATACCCCAGTTGTTGTATATTTCAATTTAATTACCTTTTAACAGTTTCATTCACACACCATACAATCCATCCGAAGTGTACAATCAATGGCTCTGGATAAAATCACAGCTTGTGCATTCACCATCACAATCAACTTAAGAAGAAATACTCATTGCTCAGAACAACAACAAAACACCATAACCCTTATACCCCCTATAAGTGACTCTTAGCTTTGGGGTGGTACCTTTGTTACAAATGATGAAAAAATATTTCAAGATTACTGTTAACTATAGTCCAGAGTTAGCATTAATTGTATTTTTCCCTATACCACCCTATTATTAACACCTTGTAGTACTGACATACATTTGTTCTAGTTCATGTAAGAACTTTCTTTTATTTGTAGAATTAACCAGTCATCCACAGGCAGGTTTCAACAAGCACGACTTACTTTTGTAATTAACACCAAGGTTTTATTTTAAAGGTAAATAAACCATTTTCTATTCATAGCCAAATTACTGAAGTCTAGAACTTCACTTACTAAAAACATGTCAAAGCAGAGATTTCCAATGCAGATGGGACTTTCAGCTCCTGGGATTAACCACCACGTCCACCTGGGTTAATGCCAGATGGTTGCCAAGTAACACACTCCAGCCGGCACCAAAGGCCCATAAGATGCTTATGTTTCATGAGTGGGAAGTAGTCACCAATCTTTGTTTTTTTTTACCTTCACTTACCCTGAAAGCTTTTGGATTATATATTGGCTGGGTGTATATTCTTGTCTTTTTCTGTCTGGTTCATAGACCTCACACTGGCTTTCTCTCTTTCTTTTTTTTTTTAATTGTGAAAAATAACATATATACAAAAAAGCAATAAATTTCAAAGCACATGGCAACAGTTAGTGGTAGAACAGATTTCACAGTTTGGTATGGATTACAAATTCCACAATTTTAGGTTTTTACTACTAGCTGCTCCAAGACACTAGAGACTAAAAGAAATATCCATATAATGATTCAGCAGTCATACTCGCTTGTTAAATCCTATCTTCTCTGTCTTAACTCCACCTTCTCCCTTAATCTTTTTCCTACTCTTTAGGGGTATTTGGGCTATGCCCATTCTAACTTTTCTTTTGTATTGGGAAGGGCTGTTCATAATATGGGATGGGGGGTAGAACTAGCTGATGTTTTTGGAGAGGGTGGCCCCTCTGGGTTTCAGGATTTATCTGGTCCAGAGACCCATCTGAAGATTGTAGGTTTCTTGAAAGTTACCCTAATGCATGGAATCTTTGCAGACTCTCATATAATGCCCTAGGTGTTCTTTAGGGTTGGCAGAAATGGTTTTGGTTGGAGTTTGGCAAGCTATCATAGGTGGCAATTTCTAACTGAAGCTTATATAAGAGTAGTCTCCAGAGTAGCCTCTCAACTGTATTTGAACTCTCTCAACCACTGATACCTTGTTTGTTATACTTCTTTTCCCACTTTTGGTCAGGATGGCATTGTCAATCCCACATTGCCAGGGCCAGGCTCATCCCTGGGAGTCATATCATGTTGCCAGGGAGACTTTCACACCTGGATGTCACGTCTCACATGGTGGTAGTGGGGGTAATGATTTCACTTGCAGAGTTGGGCTTTGGGAGAGAGTGAGGCCATATGTAAGCGACAAGAGAGGTCCACTGGAAGGAACTCTTAGACATAACTATAGGTAAGCTTAGCTTCTCTGCTTCATACATAAGCTTCATAAGAGCAAGCCTCAAGATAAAGGGCTTGGCCTATTGACTTGGGAGCCCCTAATGTTTGAAAGAGTATCAGGGGTTTCCTTGGTGGTAAAGTTTAATAGTTCCATATTTTTTTCTCCCATCCCTCAAGGGACTTTGCCAATACTTTTCAATTATCTGCTTAGCATACCATGGGGTGTATCTGGGCATTACATTAAGTTATACCAAATTATAAGTCCTTATTCACATTCTGGGTTCCCTTGTGTTTAGGTTGTTTAAATGATCTATTCAGACAGGTTGAATTAGATTATGTGCTACAGAAAATTTAGATTCTGGACAAAATAAACCTCTCTTCCTTCCGTCTCATAGAATAGCTCACACTGGCTTTCAAAACTCTTCCCTACCCCATTAGACTAGCCCCAAACAATCTTATTCTCTCCAGTTCTCAGATTGAGTTCTACACCCCAGCTCACTGCTCCCAAACCATTTCATTTCCTTCCCTCAGAGTTTCCTGACACATATAGATCTCTCTGGAGGATTGTTCTGACCCTTCCTTCAAAGCCACCTTCTCCATTAAAAACAGCACCTACCACCCCCACCAAATTGTTCTCTCTTTTGAATTCCCACAAGCGCTTTCATCCTGTCGGAGGCTGGGCAGTGTCTGTGAGACAAGGACAAAGGGTCAAGTCTGCGATGCGTGAGGGGCCCTGGAAAGCAGCAGCAAGGGGCTCATGGGCAAGTGTCCACTCTCTGCTCCAGTCCCCAAGGGCAAGGCCAAGGTCCAAGGGTCAATGGGACTGCAAAAGTCACCTACAATCTAATGTAAGAAGAAATAGAGCTTTCATTTTGTCTACTTTAAACTAATGTAATCTTCCTCCCAAGCTCCCATCCACGGTTGACAAAGACAAATTTAACTTTTCGACAACTTGGGTCTAACTCTCTGTCACTCGAATGATGGATTTTGTTGGTCAATCTCTCATGAGCAAGGTGGTGTATCCTGGCTAATGGTTGAGGTTTTATAGTCACACAAACCTAGTTTCAAATAGTACAACTTCCATTTCCTAGTAATATCATCATGGGAAAGTCATTAAGCTCTCTGGGCATTGGTTTCCTCAACTGTGGAATAGGCTTTGTGGGTTGTTTGAGGACCAAGTGAAGTAAGGTGGGCAAATTCCTTAATGTTGTTTTTGACACATGGTGAGTGCTCAATAACTATTAGCTGTTATTATTCTGTGTTCTGTATAATGCTCAGTAGGCTTCTCTTTTCTGTCTCTGGTTGGCCCATATCATGTTGGTAGCAACACCATTCATTTTGATGTTCAATCATAGACTGTCTGATATTATTGACTTTTTGATTGATTGTTCGGTGGATGACCGGCTCATCTCTATAATATGATGTGGCATACAAATCCTTGAGTACATAAACAGCTGTTCTTGATATAGCAAAAAAAAAAAAAAAAAAAAATCTCTGCAATCAAACACTGAATGAGCACATTTATTATGAGTATGTTAAGCCTCTTGATTAAAACTGATTTGTGAACAGTACCTTAGAAATGCTTTAGCTGGAATGCATTACTTACACACTGGTTTTATTTGGGTATTACCTACAATTCCTAATCATTTTTTGTATCAATAGCCTTCCGAGCTCTCGTTTGCGTGTGAATATGGGCCCTGCAGAGCTGACGTATTCATGATTAGCTACCTGAGTGGAGCCATTTTATGTTAGCTCCAGTTAGAATTAGAACACAAGCAAATCTGCCAGCTGCAGAACATCCTACATTCTGCGATGTGGTGGTGCTGTTAGACCTAGGAACACAGAGATACCCAGATCAAGAGAATTTATGATATCCTTTAAGTTCTGCCCATTGCAATGAAAGCTCTCCCTTTCCACTTGGGCCCCAGTTACATATATCCATGCTAAGTGGGCTAGGAAACTACAGGTCTCAAATGTGGTTAGGTTTAGGAGCAGTTCTCTACCTGCCTAGGAGTTGGCCTGGCTTGTAAGGGTTTTGGGGGGCCAAGGAGCAAGTGATGCCAAGACCAGGGAGCATGGCAAAGGAAGACTTAGGTGGGCTGCCGTGTTTGGCAAGAAGGACCAAAGAAAAGGAGACAGTGGATGGAGTGTCAAGAGTATGGAGCCAGAGGACAGAGAACAGAGTTGGAGGCTCTGACACATGAACAGAAGGAGGTGAACAGCTGGGACAGGCGCTTTTGTTTATGGCTGGCTTTTTCAGGGGCTGCATGATGTCTTGGAAGGCCAGTTATCCATGACAGGTCAGAGGATGAGCTGACAACCTCTACTGCGGAGTTGGGCTGGAAGGCTGTCCGTATTCCGAGCACACAGGAAAGTTCTACAGAAACAGCAGCATCTGTCTCCTCTTTGTCACTCCCTAACTTCCTGGGAAGCCTCTCAGCACCAGCTTCGATGGGTGATGGGTGGGAAGAAATGAATGGGTAGACCTTGAGCAGTTAGTGCAGGGAGCAGGAAGGTGGGGTCAGCAGAGCTTTGGGAAGAACCTGAACCAGGCCTAACAGGAAGTGCTCAGAAATCCCTAATTGTCCAGCCCCTAACCCACCAGAACAGTCTCCAGGTGGGCCCCTGAGCGCATCTCTGTCCATTTCAATCCACTCTTCATATCTTGCGGTGTGCCACTCCTGACTTCTGGGCACTGACTCTAGTTCCTGCTCTTGCCCCTGCCTTCCAATCTCTGGAAGACTCATTTCTTTCTCTGGCAGCACCAGAGAGATTTTTGATACCATCCCATCCCAGTCTGACCCGGCCGCTCTCCCAAACGTGGTGCACAACCTTGCTCCAGTCTGTTGGCTGGAACTGGCTAATGGCTGCTCCTCGGTTCCTACCGAGCCCCACCACCACACATTCCCAGCCCAGGAAAGTGTTAACTCCACTTCTTTCTGCTCTGCCCTTTTAGAAAAAAATCTAGTTTAGTGTGTCTTGTTTTGACAGCTCAAGCTAAGAATTTCCCTAGGCACATCTCATCTTTGCCAAACGGAAGGAGGCATGTCTATTTCTAGAAGATCTCAGGAAGGTGCCATTATCCTGATTGATGGGCTGGATGGTTTTGCTATATTGCTTCCTCCAAGGCACTGGGGCACTTGTGCGAGTTTCTTCCATCTATCATCTTGATATGCCTTACTGTGGTGGCAAGTTTTGTGATCAGGCTGGTAGGTAAAACCACCTTTCTTCACACTTTCAAAGATCATTTGAAATGAACAAACAAATGACACTCTTGTCTGTTCACTGGGATAAACTCAAGGAGGAGCATCCTCTACACCTAAGCAGAAGCCAGAGGGCAAAGGAGACCATAGGTAGTAATGTAGAGGAGGACAGAGAGGACAGATGAGCACTGGAATGAGAGTCCCTCCTTGAACATGAATTAGCTTTGTGATCTTGGGCTATTCCGTTCTCTTTATAGGCCTCAGTTACCCTTTATGGAACAAGAAGAGGTTGGACAGGATTCCAGCCAAGAGCCTTTTCCTATTAATACACTATGATCATCTTGATGCCTCCTGTTTTAGTTTGCTAGCTGCTGGAATGCAACACACCAGAGACAGATTGGCTTTTAATAAAAGGGGATTTATTTCATTAGTTCTTCAGAGGAAAGGCAGCTAACTTTCAACTGAGATTCTTTCTTACATGGGAAGGCACAGGGTGATCTCTGCTGGCCTTCTCTCCAAGCCTCTGGGTTCCAACAACTTTCCCCAGGGTGATTTCTTTCTGCATTTTCAAAGGCCTGGGCTGAGCCGCGAGGGCTGACATGAGGTATGCCGAGCTGCTTGGGCTGTGCTATGTTGAGCTCTCTCATTTAAACACCAGCCAATTAAATCAAACATCATTTATTATAGCAGGCATGCCTCTTTGCCGACTGCAGATGTAATGAGCAACAGATGAGGTTCACATACCATTGGCTCATGTCCACAGCAGCAGAACTAGATACCTTCACCTGGCCAAGTTGACAACTGAATCTAACTACCACACCTCCTTAATAAAGGAAGGCCATCCCTTCTCACCTTTTTGAGTTGTGTATGAGAAACTGAATTTGGCTGCAATGAACAGATAACACAAATAACAGTAGCTTAAAGAAGATAGGGATTTATGTTCCTCATATGCAAAAGAAATTCAGTGGTAGGAGCCCAAAACAGATATACCAGTTCTTAGCCATGGCAGAGACTTGGGTTCCTTTTATTCTTTCATACAGCCATCTTTGGCATGGGTTTGTTGCCCCATTGTCACAGGTTGGCTGTTGGATCTCCAGCCATTGTGTTCCAGGAAGAAAGAAGGAGATGGTTAAAAGGTAAAGGAGGGTTTCCTAGAAGCCCAGTCCAACATTTCCACTTAATCCCTTTTGGAAAACTATGTCTCAGGACCACATGTTATTGCAGAGTGGCTGGAAATTTTGCTTTTTAGTGGAACACATTTCTCCCTTGAATGAAATCTGTGTTTCATTAATGAACAAGAAAGGAAGGATGGCTATTGGGTTGGCCATTCTCTATCCCTGTCACAAGACCCCAGCCCAGAAGAGAAAACGATGGCAAAAAAATAGCCCAGAAGAAGGAAACAACTCAAGGCCCAGGGCTTGTTTAACTCCCCAGCAGAAGTCAACATGCCCTGCAGCTGCTTCACTGGGCTGAGTCTCTGGGAGAAGCACCTGGCTTCTCTGAGCCCCTGGATTCCAGCTGACATTCAACCTGCTGAGTTATTTCCCTCCTGCCATTCTTGTCTCACATCTGATCTATCACATTTGAGACATCACACATCTCCATCCCTCACTCTTTGTGACAAAAAAGCATTGTGGATACTTTTTGAATGAAATTGTTCTATTTATAAAATTTTAAGTATGTGGTTTGTGGATTTAAGAAACAGAAAAATGATCTACAGAAGAAGCATGATTTAACTAAGTGAAAAGTGTCAAGTCTCCCTGGCTTTAAATAGATTTATTTCACTCTGGCCATCGACATAAAAAAAGCTAGGGAGATGTAGACATCCAACAGAGAGAGGCACTCTTTCCGAGAAGCTGCTGTAGCAAAACTCATGGGAATATCTATCTAATGCAATTTTTAACTAATTGATAGATTGCTGTTGAAAGCCCATTCATTACAACAAACTCTCAGCACTGATGGAATCATAAAACTGCACGAGCCTCAGCCGGGGAGGGTGGGAAGGTTGATCATCTGTAGAAGTGGGTGATTCTCACGGTGCCTCTCAGAACCCAGGGGCCTGGGCAGATTTCCTGAGGACCACGTGCAGTGGAAAAACATCGGCTTCCTGGACAGAGAACTCCTTGGTTTGGCTCCCGGGTCCACTTAGAGAAGCTTGTTTCACATCTCTGAGTCTCCACTACTATAATACGGAGATAATGATTCCACCTCAGAGGATTAAATCATGTAATGCCTATAAACTGCAGTTCAGAGGGGATTATTAAATGTCTGCTTCTGATTATGGAATCTTGAGGGCTTGAGTGGAGAAAGGCAAAGCAGGGGTCAGCCCCTCTACCAGAAGTCTTCTATGCAGACTGCTATTAAGTTTTTCCTCTCCTTGAAAAGGAGAAGCAAAATTCACCCTGATTTGTTTGGAGTTCAGGTTATGCATGAGAAAAGACACTCCTATGCTGGTGAGAAAAATTGCACTAAAAGAATGTTTTGATTTACTATACCTGTTTCCCTGAGTGAGTTCATTCCTTTCATTTTAAGGAATTGATTCACTCGACTGAGGGGTCGGGCGAGTCCAAAATCTGGTAGGGCAAGCTGGAAAATCAGACAGGATTTCATGCTGTGGTCTTGAGGCAGAATTTCTTTTCCCAGAAACCTTGGTTTCCGCTCTTAAGGCCCCCAAGTGATTGGATGGGGCCCGAGGATTATTGAGAACACTCTCCTTTACTTAAAGCCAACTGATGATGGATGCCAGTCACACCTATGAAACATCTTTGCAGCAACGTCTAGAATAGTGTTTGCTTAAACGACTGGGTGCTGTGGCTTAGCCAAATTGATGCATAAAATTAACCTTTGCGATGCCCACACCATCTCCTGACTGGGTGCTTGAGGACAAATGTGATTCCTTCCAGCCTGGAGCAGGGGAGCAGTGGGTGTGAAGGGGGAGAGCCCGACCTAGGCTGGAGGATGGCTCGTGCTCATCTCTGCCCGCAGATGCCTGTGACGTGACTGCCCTGTGCCTTCCGTCTCTGCTTGGGCACCGCCAACTCCACCCATCCCCAGACAGGATGGTTTGCTCTGCACAAACCATGGAAAAGAGGAGGACAGAAGACCAATGCTGTTTCTTTCATTGATGGCAACGCTCAAATAAAAAGCCCTCCTCTCCTTAAGGTGTAAAGACTGCTTAATCCAGTGGGAGTGTGCACAGATAAAATAAGGCTCTGTTAACAGAACCCGTGTGATCACAAATACTGCGGGAGGAAGTAAATGCTCAAGTGAGTTGGCTCTCCTTTCTCTCCCTCCAAATGGTCCATCATTTTGGCCCCCAGTCTGTACCTGAGGGTCTTCTGGAGGAGACAGGGGTACTCGGGAGGGAGGGAGGCGGCCACTTGGCAGAGGCTTTGAACAGCATGGCCCCTCCCAGTGGGTTCCTACTGCTGAGGTTCTCCCCTTGCTTCCTCTGTGTGTGTGTGTGACGGTGATGGTGTGTGTCTGGTGGTGGGCGTGTGCAAGTATATGTGTGTGTGGCATGCATATAAGTGTATGTATGTGTGTGTATGGTGGAGGAGGTAGTGTGTGTATGTGCAGCGGTGGTTGTGTATATGTGTGTAGTGGTTGAGTGTGTGTGTTTGGTATAGTGTATATGGGTGTGTGGTGGTGTGTGTGGTGTATATGTGTGAGTGTGGTGCATATGTGTGTGCATGCTTGGTGTTGTGTATGTGCGGGTGGTGGTGTGTGTGGTGTATATGTGTGAGTGTGGTGCATATGTGTGTGCATGCTTGGTGTTGTGTATGTGCGGGTGGTGCTGTGTGTGGTGTATATGTGTGAGTGTGGTGCATATGTGTGTGCATGCTTGGTGTTGTGTATGTGCGGGTGGTGGTGTGCGTGGTGTATATGTGTGAGTGTGGTGCATATGTGTGTGCATGCTTGGTGTTGTGTATGTGCGGGTGGTGGTGTGTGTGGTGTATATGCATGAGTGTGATGTCCATGTGTGTGTGCTTGCTGTGTTTATGTGGATGTGGTGGTGTAAGTGTGGTGTGCTTGGTGTGTGTATGTGTGTGGTGTATATGTATGAGTGTGGTGTGTGTGTGGCGGCAGCAGTGTGTGTGTAAGTGTGTAAGCTCAGGGAGACAGGAGCAGGCTTTGATTCTCAGGCCACTGCGTGCGGCTTCTCTCCTGCGTCTCTTCTCTGGGCTCTGAGAGAGGCTCCCTGCAAACATGGGCAAGGAGGAGCCGTTATTCCTCAGCTGTCCTTTCGGAGTGGCCGGCCGAGAGCCCCGAGGGAGCGCTGAGCCTCTGTCCCCGTGGGACTGTGGTGCATTCGGGACCATCGGGCGTCAGCGGGCTGAGGGTTGGTCCCGGGTGGAGCTGGTATGTGAGGGAAGGGACATCCGTCCATCTGCTCTCCCTCACTTCCAGGTCTACAGGATAAAGCCCAATACTTTCTTCTTAAAATTACCTCTACGTATGGGTTGAACAGGTGAGATGCTTTCTTGGTGCAACATTTCAAAGGTACTAAAGCATAGGCAGTGAGAGGCTACTCTCTCTCTCCCCTTACTTCCTAACTATCTTAACTATTTTCCGGAAACACTGGTCTTACCAGTTCCTTGGGTATCCTTTATGTATATTTATGTATATTTTTTCTTTTTCTGCTCGTTAGCTGAACATGGCTGCATGACAATATACCCTCAAACTTGGCGAGCTGGCATTTTCCATCTCATGGGCTGGTGGGCCGGGAGTGGCTCGGCTGGGCCCTATGCCCCGGGGTGTCCCACAGGCTGCTCCTAAGGTGTCAGCCAGGGCTGCCGTCACCTCCAGGCCCCATGGGGGTAGAATCCACTCCACGCTCACGTGTGACTGCTGGCCGTGGCCCCGGCCCTCCAGGTGGGCCTCTCCACAGGGTAGCTCGCAGCATGGCACCCGGCTTTCCTCAGGGTGGGCAGGGACAAGGGCAAGAGAGAAAGCAGGTAAGATGGATGCCATGGCAGTTTTGTAAACTGATCTCAGAAGTGGCATGCCATCACCTTGGCTGTGATTTATTTGTTGGAAGCGAGTCACTGGGTCCAGCCAGTACTCAAGAGTAGGGCGTGTCACAGGCGGGCGTGAATACCAAGGAGATGGTGCCATTGGGAGCCATTTGGAGGCCTCTTGCCCCATTGTCTTTTAGTTTTTATAAATGGTAACATAGAATATATCCTATTCTGCACCCGGCTTTTTTAACTTAACAACGCTTAGAGGGTGTTCTACGACAATTCATAAAGCATGCTTTCATCTTTTGTGTGTGGCTCTGTGGCATTCTGTATGCCATAATTATTTGGCTGAATTTCTGCAGATTGCCATTCAGGTAGTTTTCTTTTTTTATTATAAAAGTACCTTAATGAACATACCTTAATGAAGTACCTTAATTTCACGTCTGTCTGCATCTGTGGGATAAACTCCAGGAGTTCGTCCTTGATTTCTTCCTTTTCCTCATCCCTGTCCAATCCATCACTGTGTCCTCTTGGTCCTTCCTCCATGAGAAATCTCAAGGGCTCAAGTTTCTTTTTTAAACATATTTTATTGTGAAATAGAACTGTGCCGGTTTGAATCTGTGGTGTACCCCAGAAACGCCATGTCCTTTAATCCTAATCCAAAATTGCTGGGTGGGAATTCGATTAGGTTATCTCCACAGAGATGTGACTCACCTGATGTGGGTATTAACTTTTGATTAGAGGGAGATGTGACTCCACCCATTCCAGGTGGGTCTTGATTAGTTTACTGGAATCCTTTAAAAGAGGTAACATTTTTTGGAAAGAGCCCTGAGAACCCCAAGAGCACATGCAGCCAGAGATCCTTGGAGATGAAGAAGGAATATACCTCCAGGGGAGCTTCATGAAACAAGGAACTTGGAGAGAAAGCTAGCAGATGGCAACATATTCACTGTGTCCCCTTCCAGTTGAGAGAGAAACCCTGAACATCATTGGCCTTTCTTAAGTGAAGGTAACTTCGTGTTGGTGCCTTAATTTGGACATTCTTATAGACTTGCTCCAACTGGGACATTTTCATGGCCTTAGAACTGTAAACTTGCAATTTAATAAATTCCCCCTTTTGAAAGCCATTCTGTTTCTGGTATGTCACAATCCGGCAGCTAGCAAACTAGAACAATAACATATATAGAAAAAAGCAGTAAATGTCAAAGCACATTGCAACAAGTAGTTACAGAACAGATTTCAGAGTTTGGTATGGGTTCCACAATTTTAGGTTTTTCCTTCTAGCTGCTCTAAGATACCAGAGACTAAAAGAAATATCAATATAATGATTCAGTAGTTGCACTCATTTGTCAAATCCTATCTTCTCTGTTTTCTCTGTTATAACTTCTCCTTCTCCTTTGATTTTCTCTTAATCTTTAGGAGTATTCGGGCTATGCCCATTCTAACTTTTTCGTGTTGCAAAGGGCTGTCGATAATATGGGATGGGGGGATGGAACTTGTTCATGTTCTTGGAAAGGCTGGCCCCTCTGGGTTTCAGGACTTACCTGGTCTAGGAACCTATCTAGAGGTTGTAGGTTTCTGGAAAGTAATCTTAATGTGTGAAATTTTTGTAGAATCTCAGATAAAGCCCTAGGTATTCTTTAGGGTTAACAGGAATGGTTTTGGTTAAGGTTTGGCAAATTCAGCCCAGGCTGCTTCTTTTATTATTATTATTTTTTAATATTTTAATTGATAAAACAACAAACAAACATAAACATTCTTGGCATACAAATATTCCATATATGGTGTACAATCAATGGCTCACAATATTATCACATAGTTGTATAGTCATCACCATGATCATTTTTTAGAACAAAAGAAATAAAAAGAAAAAAGAAAAAAGAAAAAACTCATACATACCACACCCCGTGCCCCTCCCTCTCATTGACCACTAGTATCTCCATCTATCCAATATATTTTAACCTTTGTTCCCCCTATTATTATTATTTATTTTATTTTATTTTTTGGCATGGGCAGGCTCCGAAAAGTTAACCCAGGTCTCCAACATGGCAGGCGAGAACTCTGCCACTGAGCCACTGTTGCCTGTGCATGTTTATTTTTCAATCCATATTTTTCACTCATCTGTCCATACCCTAGATGAAGGGAGCATCAGACACAAAGTTTTCACAATCCCACAGTCACATTGTGAAAGTTATATCTTCATACAATTATCTTCAAGAATTAAGGCTACTGGAACACAGCTCTACAGTTTCAGGTACTTCCCTTTTCTGCTCAACTGTACCATAAACCAAAAAGGGATATCTACATGATGCCTAAGAATAACCTCCAGGATAACCTCTCGACTGTTTGAAATCTCATAGCCACTGACACTTTATTTTTTCTCATTTCTCTCTTCCTCCTTTTGGTCAAGAAGTTTCTCTGAATCCCTTGATGCCAGATTCCAACTCATCCTGGGATTTCCGTCCCATGTTGCCAGGGAGAGTTACACCCTTGGAAGTCATGTCCTATGTAAGGGGAAGGGCAGTGAGTTCCCCTGCTGAGCTGGCTGAGAGAGAGGCCACATCTGAGCAACAAAAGAGGCTCTCTGGGGGTGATCCTTAGACCTAATTTTAAGTAGGCTTTGGCTCAGCCTTCTTAACAAGACTGACGTGGCCCTTGGGGTCTGGTCCACTGTCTCATCTCTATCTCCACCTCTTCACACCCCCATCACACATTTCTCCCGAGACTTCAGACCAGTTCATAGTTTCTTATGCAGATCATTCTGTTTCAGGCCCCATCCTCTTACCAAGGCTGTCCCCTCACTGCTGGCCTAAATGCTAGTTAATGTTTAAGATTTAACTCACATAGCTCTAGCCCTAGGAAACCTGTATGAATCTGCCAAGTGGAATTGAGGACCACTTATTAAGGCCCCATAAAATTCTGTGGAGGGCTACTTCCTGAACTTCAGTGTCATTTTAGAGTTACCTGTCGATGCCTCTTTGCTCCCTGTGGACTGAGAGCATCTTTAGATCTTGCTTTATTATTCTCTGACTCTCTAGGGACTTGCACAGTGCCTGGGATGAGGTCAGTGCACGCTGATATGTAATGCATGCAAAAATGAATGAGACACACTCCAAAGGTAACAGTTTATGGTCGAATTGCTTCTCATGAGTTGAGAGAAACAGAAAGGACAATCGGTTCTGTACATGATGCTCTCAAACATGTTGTGAAGTGTGATTTGTCTCTGGGGCTTACCATCTCTTGGTTTCTACATTCGCACAGCACAGGAGGGGAGAGGCATGGCCTCTAATTAGCTGCTGAATTTTCCCTCTTCTGGCTCCTCATGCCCCGCATCTCCTCCCAGACAGAGCACTGGAGGGGAACGCAACCCCGTGGGCCGGGTGATGGCTCACAGAGCCAGTCACTGTCTCCCTTCTGGGTCTGCACAATTTTGCCTCCCCATACCTCCATCAGGTGCCATGCCCAGCATCAGATGGGGACACAAAAGGAGATTGATGGTGACCTTCCTATAGCCAACATTTTAGAGGTCAGAATAGCGAGGAGTAGTGGAAAACTGCAGACTGAATCTAGTTCATATCAGTTTAGGATTGTTTCTCTGAACTTCGCCACCTATTGACTGTGTGACCCTGGGCAAGTTGTTTGACCTCTCTGAGCCAGTTTCTTTAGCTGTAAAATAGATTTACAAGGGGCTGCAAGGGTAGTTCAAAGTGGTAGAATCCTCGCCTGCCATGCGGGAGACTTGGGCTCGATTTCTGGTCCAGGCACTTCCCAAAAAACAAACGAATAAGCAAAAGCAAACTAGCACTTCCCAAAAAACAAATGAATAAGCAAAAGCAAACTAAAAATAAACAAAAAATTCAACAAATGGTGCTGCAAAAATGGGATACTCACATGGAAAAATAATGAAACATGACCCCGGCATACAGCATACAAACAAAAAAAAAATAGACTTAAAGTTACCTACCTCAGAGGACTGCAGTGATTCAATGAAATAATGAATATGAAAATGCCTAGCATGGTTTCTGCGAGAAGAGAGTTGAGTCCAGCCCAGCCCAATGCCCATTTCCTCATGGAGCCTTGAGCCCAAGTCCGGTCCTCAGTTAGAATATTGTTCCTCTCCTACAGAGCTCGTATTGCTGCCATTTGTAATTTTACTTTCATCAGGATGATCCACTCCTTCAAATATCCAAGTTCCATACTCAACTATAAACTCCATGAGGGCAGGGACCATTTTTTGGCACAACCTTGAACATACCTGACAAGTGGGCACTCAACAAATACCTGTTAGATAAACAAGCATTAGTTTCCTTTTCCTTGCCAGACACTGCTCCTTTTCTCCAACAACCTGAGTTGGTTTCTAATATAATCACAGCTTACTGAGTGTTCCTATTTGCCCGTCACTCTTCCGAACACTCAACGCATATTAATCCATTTAACTCCACAGCAGTCACTGGAAAGTAGGTACTGTTGTTCCCATTACACAGATGAGAAAACTGAGGCACAGGGAGCATAACCAAGCTGCCCTACATCAAAAAATTTGTAGCTGAGAAGCCAGTATTAAAAAATAACCCAGAGCTGGCTTTTGGGATTTCTTCTACTGTTTGGAACCCTGGAAGAGATCTGGTTTGTGAGCTCCAAGTCACAATTCTCCCCAAGTTGAATTATCTTCCTGCCCTGAGTTGCTTATCAAGGCTGCCGTTTCTCTGTAGCTGGCTTGATGGGGGCTCGTGATGGAGAGGTGCTGTTGGGGGGTGGGAGGTGGGCAGGAGCCCGTGGGCACTATCCCAGCCCCGACAGAGCCTAGAGCTGCTGGCTGCTGGGTCACCACCAGCGTCTGCCCTTTTGTCCTGGGAAGCTGCTCTGGAACTGGGAAGTGGCCCCTGGGAGACTCTCTTCATTAGTGTCACCCTCTCTTTATAGGCAGAACCCATTCCCAGGCTGCTCTTTGCGAGGAGGAGGTTTGCTTGACAGTTGCTTAGACAGTGATGGTAAAAACAACCAGAGAACCCTTCTAATTTCCCAGTTAAGCAATAGGCAGAGCTGCAGGAGCAGGGAACAGGGTGGGCGAGCAGTCCCCAGGATTCCCAGCCCCCACACTTGTGGCAGGTGCAAGCCCCAGCTGGGTCGCTAGAGCCCTGCAAGTCCCACCCCCGTCCCCCCCTGCTCCTCTGCTGCCTTAAGGACAGGTAGAGACTATCATTCTCAGGGAGAACAGCCAGTCTTTGCAAATTTAGATACTTAAAAGCCAGTTCTGGGAGGGCAATGGTGGCTCGGTTACAGAATTCTTACCTGCTATGCCAGAGACCTGGGTTCAATTCCTGGAGCCTGCCCAAGCTAAAAAAAAAAAAAAAAAAAAAAAAAAAAGCCAGCTCTGGGGTTTATGTAACAGAAATGGGGTGGGGGAGGTGCTGTCCTTGCTCCCAAATCAACTCCCCAGGTCTCTGAAATCCACTTTGGTTGTAAGTGCCACAGTCGATGGCACTTATAACACACAGTGTAATTGTCACACAGTGATTAGTCGTTTTACATTCACTGTGTGCCAGGGGAGAATGCTCTGGGCAGTAGCTCTGCCTGGCATGAACTTCAGCTTTGGAAGCATCCATTCATGCTTTGGCTTATTCACTGAACGTCATCCTCTAGCGGTGGACATTTTACTTAATTTCTTTAAGCCTCAGAGTTTCATCACCCACGAAAGGAGGATGTTAAAAGTACCAAGCACATAGGGTTGTATATTGTGATAATACCTGTAAAGTGCTCAGCCCGATGGCTGGCACATAGTGAGTGCTTTGGAAACGACATTATTATTACTGAATGCTTACTGACCACCTCCATGTGCTGGGGCTGGCAGGGTGCTGGGAAAACAGAAATGAAAGAGGTAAGATCCCTACCTTTAATGAGTGTTTTAGTTTTCTTGGCAGCTCAAGCTAATTCCATGCGATGGGAATTTATTGGTTCTTGGGCTTGAGGCTGAAAGAAAGTTCAAATCAAAGCCTTATCAAGGCGATGCTTTTTTTCCTGAAGGCTGGTGCTCTGGGGCTGGCTGCTCGTGATCTTTGGTCCTTGGCTTCTTTGTCTCATAGCAAGGCACAAGGTAGCCTCTCCTGGCCTCTCTCTTCGCTTCTGGGTTCTGTTGACCTTAGCTCTTGCTTCTCATGGCTTTCTCTTTATAAGTCTGAACTCCATTCTGCTTATAAAGGACTTTAGTAACAGGATTAAGACCCACACAGATGGGGTTGAGCCACACCTTAACGGAAGTAATCTCATCAAAATGTCCTACTTACAACGGGTTCACACCCACAGGAATGGATTAACTTTAAGAACATGTTTTTCTGGGGTACAGAGCTCCAAACCACCACCCTGAGTTCCCTGAGTAGTTGCAGAGGCAGATAGGGAACCCGAGCATTTTAGCAAAGTAGTAAATGCTTTAAGGGACCACAGTGGAGGAAGAAACTACCTGCCTGGAAAAAGTGAGAAAGTCTGCCAGAGACGGTGCCTTTGAGACTAGGATATGGTGTGAACATTAAGTTTGTCCACCAGGTGGGGCGGATGGGGAGGAACCTGGAGGATGGAATTCTGGGCAGGAGTAAGAAGTATATCCCCATCTCTTCCAAAGAAAGTTTCTAGAAGGAAGGACCAGAAGGATTGAATGCTGCCATGATGTCAAGTACGGTGAGGATGGAGAAGTTCCTTTGGTTTTGGCAGCTCATAGGTCATGGGGAACTTTAGTGAGACCAATTTCAGGGGAGAAGTGGGGGCAAGAGTCAGACTGCTGTAGGGTGAAGAGTGATTTGGAGCCTGAGAAGCAGCGCTAAGGCCATGTGGGTGGAGAGTATGGGCAGACGGTGAGGACGGAACCTGGGCAGTGGTGAGAGGGCACTTGCGTTCAGAGACTCTCAGCAGTGGGGGTGCAAGATGAGTTCTTAGAAGTCCCACAGAGACCTCCGATTTAGCATATCTTAAATCAAACTCAGCATCTCCTGGACATTGCACTCCCGGGTTCACAGGAACCATCTCTGTCTTTCTACGAGTAGGGGAAGGCGGAAAGTAGAAAGAGCACCGGCTTGAATGACGCTCAAGAGGGGTCTGGGCTTGCCCTCGTCTCTGAAAGTCTCAAAAGGGTCACTTCGCCTTTGAGAGCCTGTTTCCAGATCTGAAATAGGAGGGTAGACCTCCCTGCCTATCTTGTCTTCCTGAGGTGTTGTGAGAACCAGTTGAAGCAGCAGGTGTGAAAGTGCTTGGACCATCTCAAAGCTCCACACACTGTTTCATCATCTTCATTCTCACCACTCTAGTGCTCCGTCAGCCCACATTGCCTCCCACGCCATCCCATGGTGGCCTTCTCCAGCCCTGCTTTCCACTCAGCTGACCAAACCCTTCCTGATATGGCCACCACAACTCCTTGTGCTATTTATCAAGACAGTTATATAGCACCCTTGTGTGTGGTTGTGAGCACTTGACAAATATTAACTCCACTAACGGTTGTTACAAAAGAGGGGTGAGTACTATAATTGCACCCATTTTATGGATGAAAAAATTGAGGGACAGGAGGTGGTACAACTTGCCCAAGGTCACACAGATGAGTGGCAGAGCAGGGACTCAAACCCAGGCAGTCTGGCTTCAAGAACATGCCCTTAATCATCTTGCCCTTCAAAATAAAACACATCTTCTGCTCCATCCAGTTGGGTCTCTCTCTTTCTCACCCAAAATTGGACAGGGTAGTGGTGGTTAGTCCTATTTTACAGATGAGGAAATGGAAGCTTGGAGAGGGCAGGTAACTTCTTGGCGATCACACAGATCCTAGAACGAGCGCAGCCGAGACCTGTCTCCAAAGTCAAAACTCATTCTGCCACATCATCTGGTCTCTGAGAAACTTAACGTGCAAGATAAGAAAAATTCCAGAATGCAAAAACCGAAGTCAAGTAGTGGAGAGCTGCTCCAGGGGATACCAGGCCAAAAGAAGAAACAGAAAGACTGTGAAAGAGAGCTAAAATTAGGAGAGAAAGGTTTGGCCTGGGGATAGCTGGGCATGAATGCTGGGGTCCCACGGAATAGCCCAAGAGCAAGGCTAGTCCCTGCTGTGGAGGGACTCCTGGGCCATCAGCTGTGCCTCCTGTGAAATAGGCACCAGCTCCTTTAGTCCTTGAAACTTGATTCCCAGGCGGTATTAACCCCACTTTATAGAAGAGAAAACAAACTCAGAGACATGAAGTAACGTGTCCATGGCATTACTTTCAAGTAAGTGAGGAAGCCAGGGAGTTGAATGTGAAAGTTCAGGTTCTTTCTGAAGCACAATCTGGTTCTCAAAACCAGAGGATCAGGTCTGGCCACTTGGTTTTGATTGATTAGCCCCCACCTCTATAGTGACCCCGGCTTTTGTGTCGGCCTTAAGTCAATGTCTCGACTCTCACTAATCCTTTGCATCTGCCCTTTGTTCCTGAATCCTCCTTTATGGCTTCAATGAAAGAAGTGGATTTTACATCAGCTACCTAAGCTAAGTTTTGAGGCCTACAGTATTGTCAGATTTAAAGCAATGCCTGAAAACGTACCTGTCCTGGAGGATCATTTTTGTGTTCAAAAAGGCTCAGGGCTGCAGGTGGAGAAAGGACTGGGCAGGGGAGTCTGAACTTCCAGAGACCATTAGGGTCTAGCTTTGCTCAATGCTCTCAGTCCGAGAGGATGTGGTCTGAACTAGGGAAAGGACAGTTCGCGTGGAGAAAGGAGGACGAAATGGCAGACTGATGGACTTGGCAAAGGGATGCACGTGGAGGTGGGATGCACGTGGAGGTGGGATGCACGTGGAGGTGGGGGAGGTGAGGGGTTGAGGACCACTCCAGGCATCTGGCCTAACATTCTGGGGGAACATTGGGCACCAGGAGGAGGAACTGGCTTGGGGTTGTGAAGTGGGGAAATGGGTTAAGTCTGTTTGGGCTCCACTAGTTTGAAGAACCTGGGGGAATCCGAATGGGCAGAGGTATTTGGGGTCACAGGCTGGCGCTCAGGGCAGAGGTGTGGTTTGGAGATAGAGATGCAGGTTTGGAGGTGTCTTTGCTAGATACTTAGAGCCATGGATGTGGATGAGATTTCCCAGGAGGTGGTGTAGAGGGAAAAATGGAGCAGGCTTGGGACAGAAATCCAGACAGAGGAAGAGGGGTTGTGAATTGCAATGCTTGGCTGTGGTCCTGGAAGAGCCTTTGTAGAAGAGAAGGTTCTGTGAGAGGAGTCCCCAGGGCCTGCTCTGCCTAGGTCTCTGGAGACCATTAAATCCAGGCTTTTCAGGCAGACCCATTTCTTCTCGTCATAGGACCAGAAGTATCAGCCCAGAAATGCCAACAAATCTGTGCCTCCACCTCCTCGGAAGCAACTTGCATATGGAATGCTTTGTTTTGGACCATGTATACAAAACTTGCATTTGGAAAAATGTAAGTACATTTGTCTAATTTGTCAGTGATATTTAATGGCTTGCTTGGAGGGGACACTGAAACCCCAGGCACAAGGCTGAATGGTGGGGTCTCATACACCCGTGAACAGGACCTGGAACCATTCCACAGTTGGTTTTGATGTCTTTTGTCCAACCCGAGAGACCACAGCCACGTGAATTTTCTCAGCAAGCAAACTCCTACTGAAGTAGGGAGAATAATTTTCTCCCGGAGGATGGAGGGAGGCCCTTTATTTCCTTAGTATCTATTTATACTCTCTATATTTTTATTCAATTGCTTGCTTGTTCATTCTTTCATCTGTGAACTCTGAAGTTTCAAGAGTCTAACAATCACAGCCTCAGACGCAAATCCAGTGGAACTCTCCCCCACTCCAAAGGCTACCCCTCCTCCCCCGCCATGCCCTCCAGTGTGACTGTGGCCTGGCCCAGAGTTACACAGCAGCACCATCTGGTGGTAGATACAAGTGCTGCACCCTCACGAAACCTAATGCGTTCCTGACAATGGAGTCTATTTACAAGTCGCGCTTGGCTACTCCAGCCTGAGTCCCTGTTGGCCTCCCCAAAGGCACATGGTTCACTCAGACATGAAAATGTACAAATTAACGCCAGCAAGAGGTTACTTTCACTCAAGAAAGGCTGATACCATCTGGAACACCTCTGTCAGCTGGGAAGGCATGTGGGTGACATCTACTGGTCACTTGCTTCTGGGCTCTGTTGCTTTCGGTCTGTTTCCTGTGAATGTTTCTCATTTGACTTCTGCAGGGCTGGGTTTCATCTCTTAGCTTCCCTCCATTCTCTCCAGGTTCTGGCTTGCTTAGCATCTCATGGGGAGGCACATGGCGAGTTATGCTGGACTCTGCCCCGTCTAGGCATCTGCTCTCTGTCGGCACTGCAGGCATCTCCAAACATCTGTGTCTCTGTCAGCTCTGATGCAACTGTTCTCCAAGCATCTGCATCTGAGGTTTCTCCAAAATGTTTCCTATTTAAAAGGACTCTAGTAAAACAATAAAGACCCAACTTGAATAGATGGAGTCACATCTCCATCTAATCAAAAGGTCACACCCACAATTGGGTGTCACATCTCCATGGAAACAATCCGAACAAAGCTTCCCACCCTAAACAATAGGTCTGGTCCCAGAAAATTGGATGAGGATTAAAACATGGCTTTTCTGGGGTACACAGTCTCAAAATGGCACCCCCAGCCAGAGAAATTCTGGTGTGAAGAAGCATGGACCTGGAGACAGGGACCAAAGTGTTTGGATCCCTACTGTTTGTGTATCAGGTGCTATGCTGGGTGACAGAGACCCAGAGATGAGTGGGACATGGTCCCTGACATCCAAAAACTCAAACCCTATTGCAGGAGACAGAGCCAAGACACAACAAGAGCTAGAGGCTCCAGCTCTGGATTAGACAGACGTGCAAAAGAATGACATTGGAGCCCCCCACTTCATGCCATATTAAAAATTGCACTCAAAATGGGTTAATGACCTAAATAGAAGGGCCAAACCCTTATATATCAAACTCTTAGGGGAATTTTTAATTCTCTCTATAAAATTCTTAGAAGAAAACGGGAAACTCTTCATGACCTTGGATTTGGTCATGGATTCTTAGATATGACCATGAAAGCACAAGCATCACAAAAGGTCACATATTGTATGATTCCTTTTATATGAAATATTCAGGACAGGCAAATCCATAGAGACAGAAAGCAGATTAGTGGTTGCCAGAGCATGGGGCGGGGGGATAAGAAAGTAAGGAGTGATTACTTAATGGGGTGTTTGTGGGGAGGTGATAAAAAATTTTGAAGAAAGAGCGAGGTAGTGGCCAAACCACATTGTGCATGCACTAACTGCCGCTGGAAAATGGTCAGTTGTATGCTATGTGAATTTAACCTTGTTTTTTTTTTAAAGCTTTTTCTTTAAAGAGAGAGGAAAAAAGGTATACTTTATGTGACAGGCAGTACATTAATAGAGATTCATTAAACGGAAGGTAATTATACTTCTTATTGAAGTAATGACACATGGTAAGACAAAGAAGGAGGCACTTGGAAGAAGGGGTTAGGAAAGGCTTCACAGAGGAGGAGACATATCAGCTGGGTTTTGAAGGAAGACTAGGAGTTTGCCAATCAGCAAAGAGGGAAGGGCATTCTGGATATGGAATCGTGTGCAAAATGCCACGGAAGTAAGAAGTAGTATGTTGATCATGGTGATGAATGCATAATTATGTGATGATGTTGTGAGCCATTGATTGTGCACCACGTATAAAAAGTATGTGTGTGAAGATTTCTCAATAAAAAATTACCCCCCCCCCAAACAAAACAAAACATAACCTTGGGGGTGGGGTGGGGAAAGAAGTAGTATGTAGTGCTTGAGAGACTAAATGGTTTGATCTGGTGTAAGCCTAAGGTGGGAGAGGTGATGCAGGTGGAACTAAAACTGGACAGGTGAGTGGAACTGAGAGAATCCACTTGATCAGAATTTCTGGAGGTGTGTGGCAGATACCTGCATTTGATAAAAGCTTCCCAGGGGATTCTGAGGCAGTCTTCCAAAGGTCCAATGCTTGGAAACCATCTCTGTATTAGGCATTTTGCAAATTGTCTCCAACCCTCACCACAATAAGGTAGGTATTATTGTCCTGAATTCTATCGATACGATCGATTTGTATCAGAGAAAGCTGGGGCTCAGAGGTGTCAAGTGAATTACATAAGATCACACAGTTAATGTGAGTCAAGATTCAGTCCCTAATCTGTTTATTCCAAAGTCCACGTGCACAGAAGGTGCTCAGTAAAACCCAGCTATTGTTATATGTCCTGAAGCATATCAAGCCTGGGGTGTCATATATACTAACATTGTGTTTTCCTGAAGTTCTATCTTATTAGGATTAGAGGAAGACAGTGGTGGGTCCAGGGAACCACACTATGAGCCAAATTCTTATGCTGGGTACACGAAGTTTAGAGAGGTTTTCTTGATTAGGGTCACGAATTGGAAGGAAGAGAGCCTAGCCCTTTTCTCAGGAATTTGCCAGAGATAGCTTTGTGTGTTCATGTGCAAAATTCGAAACAAACTCCAAATCCCAGAAAAGCTTCCACTGACTTACACATAGTGTATTTTCTCCCGAACCATTTGAGAGTAAATTGTTGACATGATGCCCCATCACCCAAAGTACCCCAGTGCACTTTTTGCCAACAAGAACTTTCCCTATAATCACGATGCAACATCACTCACAGCGAGGATGTGGACAGCAATGTATCTCTGCCGGTCACGCCTCACCTATTGTCCTATTAATTCCTTTATAGTCAGTAATCCAGGTCAGAATCACAGGTGGCATGTGACTGTCACATCTCCTTAGTCTCCTCTGGTCTGAAGCAGTTCCTCTGGTTTAACTTGATTTTTATGACCTTAACACTTTTGAAGATTGTGGGCCAATTGTTTTGTAGACCATCCCTCAATTTGGAATTGCCTGCTGTTTGCTTAGGGTTAGATCAAGGTTAAGTAACTTTGGTTGCAATATTCCAAAAGTGCATTCAGGTGGTGCGTGATTTCAATTTGTCCCATTAAAGATGACCTTCTCTTTGATCAATTTATTAAAGGGGCATCTGTAAAGCTTCTCCACCCTCAAGTTACTCTTTTCCCCCTTTGCAATTAGTAAATATTGTGTGAGGTAGTTATGTTGCGACTCTGTAAATGCCCTGTTCGTCATCAGACTTTCAATTTACTCATTTATGTCAGTACGGTCATGGTTTCTATTTAATCCACTGGGTTACAATCCGATACTGTTGTCTCAGCTTTGGCAGCTGGGGAGTCCCTGAAGTTGGCTTCTTTGTCCTTTTGATATGCTGTTCTAGTTTGCTAGCTGCCAGAATGCAATAGACCAGAAACAGAATGGCTTTTAAAAGGGGGAATTTAATATGTTGCTAGTTTACAGTCCTAAGGTTGAGAAAATGTCTCAATTAAAACAAGTCTATAGAAACGTCCAATCTAAGGCAACCAGGGAAAGATACCTTGATTCAAGAAGGCCGATGAAGTTCAGAGTTTCTCTCTCAAGTGAGAAGGCACATGGTGAACACAATCAGAGTTTCTCTCTTATCTGGAAAGGCACATGGCAAACACGGCGTCATCTGCTAGCTTCTTCTCCTGGCTTCCTGTTTTATGAAGCTCCCCGGGAGGCATTTTCTTTCTTCATCTCCAAAGGTCTCTGGCTGGTGGACTCTGTTTCTCATGGCTATGTCGTTCTGCTCTGCTCTCTTTGAATCGCTTCATTCTCCAAAATGTTTCCTCTTTTATAGGACTCCAGAAACTTATCAAGACCCACCCAAAAGGGTGGAGACATGTCTCCACCTAATCCATCTTAACAACCACTCTTGATTGGGTTACATCTCCAGGGAGATGATCTGATTACAGACCCAAACATATGGTATTGAATAGGGATTATTCTGCCTTTATGATATGGGATTTTGATTAAAACATGGCTTTTCTAGGGGATATGTCCTTTCAATGTATGGGGGATGTAACAGGGGATTCATCCTGTTATTTTCTGGCATAATTAGATATTCCAAGTTCATCTTATATTTTCCTCTCCCCAGCCCTGGAATCAACCATTTTTTCTAAGGAGCCGCAGCTCCTTTTAGTGGAAAAGAGCAATTAACAGTCAGTATCTGGGTGTTATGCGTGTCTACTCCACTGGGGAGCTACTGCTCCCTTGCCTTCCCAGTGGGCAGAGAGAGGAAATCTGTGCATGTATAGATGTGTACATGTGTGTATATACAGCACATGTACAGCTACATTTCTTTATTTATACATTTATAGATTTAGATAAAATATTTGCTTGTTTGATTGATCCTCCTTTCTGCCACCAGTCTCCTATTAGGTTGCTTTTGCGCATTTAGAGAACTATCAAATTTTAAAGCTTTTGAAAATCATCCAGTCCAAGCTTATCATTTTACAGACGAGAAATCTGAGGTCCAGAGCAAGGGATTAATTCAGACCAAGAGCCCCTGATCTCCTGCAGCCTGGCTGGAAAGAAATGCAGGCGGAACCCTCCAGTACTATCCCTTCCTCACCAGCCCTTCCCCCTCCACCTTGCAAGGGGAGACTCTCCCTCAGCCCCTGTTACCATCCAGAGGACCGTTTCATTAAACTCAGGAGTGCTGCCTGGGCTTGGGGGTGCTGATGTGGAGGGGGGCAGGCTCGGCATGAAATTAGGGCCATGCACCCCATAAGCAGCGAAGTCGAAAGACAACGGTCCAGCAAATTCTCATCCTGACTTCCCTGGGGGCTGATTCTCCCATCCTGCTCACTTTTGAATCCCCGTCCCTGGAGTTGCAATAAGAACTCTTGGGGCCGAGTGAGGATCCGTGATCCCGGGAGCTTCATTGACGGCATCCCACCTCCTCCGACACCCCCTGACGTTTTCCTCCCCTTTGCGTAAGGGTCGCCGGTCAGATGCTGACAGAAATACTGAGGCGACCAGCAGGTGGTGCTGCTGGGTCAGAATCCTGAGCCCGTGAAGGCTGAGAAGGGTATGGCACAAGGCAGGGGTGGGAACTGGAAACTAGAGGATGTGTGGTTCACGTAAAAGCATTCTGTGTGTGTGTGTGTGTGTGTGTGTGTGTGTGTGTGTGTGTGTGTGTGTGTGAGTATACCGCAAATACGTACATCCATGCCTGTAAATATATATATATATATATATATATACACATACACACATATACATAGCAGTTCATATATCTGCATACATATACCATATACACATACCAATATATATATAGGTGCATACATATACACATACTAATATAAACAGGTGCATATATATACATATACCAACGTGTATATATATATATACATGCATATGTATGCACACACAGCAGTATACACATACACATATGCATCAATATTTATATACACACACACACACACTATGTGTGCACACCAGCAAACATACGCATGTATACACTGGTGCATGTTTGTACACCGCAATACATGGGTACAGGGATGTGTACATACATGTGCATCATATGCCAGCAGATTGGCACTGCCAGTTTGTGGCTCCGTCTTCCCACCTCCAAGGCTCGGAGAAGGCAAACAGCTTTCCCCTGACCACACAGCCAGACTCCACATATCCACTCTCCTCGCTAGATTTTTTTGTAATGCCACGTGGACAAGATTTTAGTCGTCACTCGAAGCAATGAACACATCCCACGGGTGTTAGATAAAGTCCAGCTGGGGTATAAGATTCTCCCAGCAATGACAAAGGTTCACAGTAAAAATGCTCTGGACAACAGAGTTGTAGTTTATATGTCCTCCAAACTCAGCACGTAAGGAGTGCGTTTTCCCCTGAAGGAAGCGGCACTCTTCTCTGCCCAGGAACGGGGGTGGGTGAGGATGTGAAACTGAGCGAGGTGGACAGCCTGGCTCCAGGCTGGGGAGGATGAGGGGGCTTCTGAATAGGCATGGGGCCGGGACTGGAAATGTCTGAGCCCCTGTGCGTGCCTTGGGAAAAGGGGTCAGCCTGTAGCACTAAACAACCAAAGGGCTTGACTTTAGGAGCAAGAAGTGGGAGGAAGGGAGGAGACCAGGCTCAGTGCTGCCCAAAGCACCTGGCCTCCAGACAGCGAGGTTTGGGCCCCGCAGGTCACCTGTGGGGAGAAGGGACCCCCTGCAGGGCTGGGGCCCCCCCTTTTCTTAACAGCAACAGCAGGTAACTTCCCTGATTTGTTCTCCTAAGGTGGTAGCACCCGGACTTAACCTTTTGAGCTGAGAAAGCATGGAAGGGGTGGGTGGGTCTTGGAGTTATTATGGAAGGGGGAGTCTGAGACATTTTTTGGAGCAGATTATCCAATTTGAAAAGCAAGAGGAACGTGGCCTCGCTTTTTGTTTATTATTTAGCCTTTCCTTTTTTTTTTTTTGACTTTTTTTATTGTATAGTATAACATATATACAAAGCAAAGAAATAAAAAAGCAGTAGTTTTCAAAGCACTCTTCAACAAGTGGTTACAGGACAGATCCCAGAGTTTGTCATGGGCTACCATACCATCATCTCAGATTTTTCCTTCTAGCTGCTCCAGAATATAGGAGGCTAGAGGGCTTAAATATTTTTTTTATCATCACAATCCACCTTATTTTTTTGTGAAAAATAACATGTTTACAAAAAGCTATAAATTTCAAAGCACGGCACCACAATTAGTTGTAGAACATATTTCAGACTTTGACATGGGTTACGATTTCACAATTTTAGGTTTTTACCTCTAGCTACTCTAAAATACTGGAGACTAAAAAAGATAATTTAATGATTCCACATTCACATTCCTTTGTTAAATCCTATCTTCTATGTATAGTTCCACCATCACCTTTGATCTTTCCATACTTCTCATTGAAGTTGTTTGGGCTATGACAATTCTAAATTTTTGCTATTGGAAGGGTCTGTCACTAATATGGGGTAGGGAGGTGGAACTGGCTGATGTTCTGGAGAGGCTGGACTAGGTTTTAGGACTTATCTGGACCAGGGACCCATCTGGAGGTTGTAGGTTTCTGGAGAGTTACTCTAGTGTCTGGAACCCTTGTGGAATCTTATAAATTGCCCTAAGTGTTCTTTAGGATTGGCTGGAATGGTCCTGTTTGGGGGTTGGCAGGTTATGACAGGTAGCAAGGTCTACCTGAAGCTTGCATAAGAGCAGCGTCCAGAGTAGCCTCTCGACTCTATTTGGACTCTCTCTGCTAGTGATACTTTATTAATTACACGTCTTTCCCCCCTTTTGGTCCGGATGTAACGTGGCCTTGTTTTATACCCCAAGTAAATGAGGTTGGAATCAGGGCAATGAGTATAAATAACTCTAATAGCAGAGGCATATAAACATACCCATGCCTTTCTTGGAAAGAGCAAGCTTTGTTTCTAAGGTTCTTTGATAGAGCATGTGTGGGGAGGGTGGGGGGCAGAGAGGGGGTTTTAAGGTCCACCTGCCCAGAAAAGTGTTATATACTCACATCCCTAAAGCCACTGTGTGAACTTTGAGAAAAGCAGGGCTTGGTCCCCGGAGGTGATGAGAGTTTTCTTGCGACTGGGTAGCTGCCTCTAGCCCTTATACCACCCAAAGGAGAAATGGCTGAGGAGGATCTTACTTCAGATTAGTTCGTTTCAAGCAGAGCCTTGTTCGGGTGGGGTTCCGGGAGCTTATGGAGCACAGCTGTCGTGTTTGTTAAATGTTAACAGGAAGACGAATACATGAGTGAGTGCTGTTACTTCCTTTTCTTACAGAGACACTGGTCGCAACCAGCCTGAGAAGCAGTTTATGATTCGAGAGCTGAGGGAGGAAGTGAGAGGTGGAGACGGGGGCATTTTTAAAATAATATAAGTGACTGCCTGCCACAGAATTGATGCTACGCTTCTAAAGCATCTTGCAAGCTGGTGCGTCTCTCCTTTACCGGGTTTCTGGCTGGTGATTGAACTAAATGCTGATATCCTGCTAAAAACAAGTTGATGTTCTGGCTGTGCTAGAACATTCCTCAGACTTGCTGGGTGTGATTTTTAAAGACTCATTGCTGAGGGAGGCTGGCTTTTCTGTTTAGAGAAGAAAGAGGTATTGGAAGTGGAGGGCAGCTCGTCGGAGGCAGGTGCCCTTTAGATCACCTGGTTTTCTTGCAGGTGAAGATGCCACTGCAATCTTTGCCCCTGGACCCATAACCTTGCTTTGTGGGAGTTTTCCCTGGGGCTTGGTGAGGCTTTTCTCAACTCCTATTGCCTAGTCGGGGCAGAGGGAAGATCTGCCCAAGTCGGAGACGTGGAAGCAGGGTTTTCTTATCCCTTCTCTTCCACTCATGGGCTCTATGGTTTTGGCGAGTGCTCAATTTCTTTGACCCTTGTTTTCCACCTCTGCCGAATGAGGACTACTTATGTCTGCCCTTTGTCCCCAGGAATGATGGGAGGCCCCATGTGGGTGGACGAGCTGGGTAAACAGCAACTGAACACCTGGCGTGGGTCATTATGCTCGGGGCGCTGCGGACACAGGCAGGAGAGCCTTACTTACCTCCTGGCGCAGGGTGGGTTGGTTGCATTTTGCACAGATGGTGCATGCCAAGGTCCCCTCCTTGGCTAGGAAACCCAGTGCCAGCATCTGGAGGTTTCAGCCCTTGAGGGCTGTGGCCACACCTACATTAATGCCCAATGAGGAAGAAGGAGTGGAGGGAGGCTGCCTGCCTACTGACACGGCTCCCATTCCCCAAATATGTCCGGGCATCCTGGAGGGATGCATTACAATTATCTCTGCTATAATGCTTTGCTTTGAAGAGTTGAGTTTCTTCCAACATGATTGATAGATTAGGGAATATTTGGATCGTAGCATGTATTTCCAATTTCACGCTTGTTTATGCATGATTTCATTCATTAGGAAGACACAAAGCACACCTGCCTCATCATCCCCCCGCTAAGTTGGCTCACCTGTGTATATGAGCCACACCTGGTGCCACAACCATCCCTCCGATTCCAGATCACCTGCTCCCACCACCTCATAACCCCCAAGCTGCATCCCTCTGTCACCACTTCCTCAAGAATATTTAGGCCTTTTTTAAGGTAAAGTGCCCTATTTATTGTCACATTTATGTATTTTTTAATCATTTAACTAGTTTCCTAACTTTTCTTTTCATGTGTTTCTAGTAAAGTTTGTGAATGCCTCTAACTCCATCTTCTTGCAAGCCTTTGGATTTTGTCACATGGGTTTGCACAGCTCAGTGTTTTTTAGGAGTGCACATATCACAGTCTGTCCATGCATCCTGAGCCAGGCTGGGGAATTCTGTTGTGGCCAAGCTGGGGGTAGGGTGGGGGACACTCGGTGTCAGGGATGCTGTCTCAGTCAGCAGTCACTGTGCTTTCCACACAGTGATTTCCAGAGGGTAACATTAGAGCCAACAAACATTGAGTGCCCACTCTATGCCAGGTGCTTTTCTGGCTCATTGTTAGAGTGATGTTCCTTCACTGACTCTTCACAACAACCCATTGGTACGAATAGCACACATGCTGGTTTGAAGCTATTATGTACCCCAGTAAAGACCATGTTCTTTTAATCCATTCCTGTGGGTGGGACCTTTTGATTAGGTTGTTGCAATTGAGATGTGACCCGGCCCATTCAAGACAAGTCTTAATCCTTTTACTGGAGTGCTTTATGAGAGGATGAAAGAAAAAGCCAGAGAGCTCAGAGCAAAACACCCAGATAAGTTTCAAGGGAGCTTAGAGGAAAAGCCCTGGAGATGCTAAGAGAGGACCCACAGAAGCTCAGAGAGGAAGCCACTGGAGTCAGAAGCTGAAAGCAATGAGACCAGGGAGCAAAGGACCAACAGGCACTGGCCACGTGCCTTGCTAACTGACAGAGGAACCCCAGATGCCAGCGACCTTTCTTCAGAGAAGGTATCATCTGTTGATGCCTTAATTGGGACATTTTTCACAGTTTTGGAACTGTAAATTTATAAGCTAATTGTATTAATCAGTGATCTCTAGAGAAAGAGAACCAATAGGAGATATCTGTAAATATGAGATTTATAAAGGTGTCTTATGCAACCGTAGGAATGGAAGAGTCTAAAATCTGTAGGGCAGGCTGTGAAGCTGGCAGCTCTTATGAGGGGTCTCGACAAACTCTACAGGAGAGGATTGCAGTGAAAAAGTCTCTCTTCTTCCTTAAAAGCTTTTAATTGATTGGATTATTATTGATTTTCAGCTTTGCAGCCCATTTGGTCAGAGCTACTCAACTCTGCCCTAGTAGCTTGAGAGTAGTCATAGAAAACATTTAAATAAATGGGTAAGGCTGTGTTAAAATAAAACTTCACTTATGGACACTAACATTTGAAGTTCTTATAATCTTCATGCATAATGAAATATTTTTTTCCAACCATTAAAAAATGTAAAAATCATTCTTACCTGATGGACGATGCAAAAATACATAGCAGGTTCCTATTCCTGCGTTCAAGTGAGAACTTTGGGTAAGAGGATATCAATATTTTAATGGCTCAAAATGATTTCAGAATGAAACCAAGAGATGTGCACAGATTTATACTGTAGGCAGGAATTTTAAAGTGTTCTAGTTTCATCATAATTTCATGATAATCACTTTTTAGTATTTGCTAATTTAACAGTAATAAAATGAAGCCCGTTTTCCCTGTTTTATTGGAATTAAATACGTACAAGTTTTAAAAGCCAGTTATAACACTGTTCTGGGTTTCCTAGCTGCTGGAATGCAATATACCAGAAATGGAATGTTTTTTAAAAAGGGGTATTTATTAAGCTGCAAGTTTATAAAAATGTCCAAATTAAGGCACCAACAAGGGGTCACCTTCACTCAAGAAAGACCGATGAAGTTCAGGGTTTCTCTCTCAACTGGAAAGGCATGTGGCGAAGATGGTGATATCAGCTAGCTTTCTCTTCCTGCTTGTTGTTTCATGAAGCTCCCCCAGGAGTGTTTTCCTTCTTTATCTCCAAAGGTCTCTGGCTGTGTGGGCTCTCTTGGTTCTTGTGGCACTCTCTCTTTCTCTAAAATATTTCTTCTTTTAAAGGATTCCAGTAAACTAATCAAGACCCACCTGGAATGGATGGAGTTCCATCTCCCCCTAATCAAAGGTTAATACCCACAACTGGGTGAGTCGCATCTCTGTGTAGATAATCTAATGAAGTTTCCAACCTCAATACTGAATGAGGATTGAAAGAAAAGGCTGCCTTCACAGATCAGAGCAGGATTAAAACATGGCTTTTCTAGGGCACATAATCCTTTCAAACTGGCACAAACACACACAAACACTTTCCCTTGCTTCACCTCTTCTCCTCTGAGTTCCACTCCTCAGAGGCAAACGCTTTCAACTCCTTTAGCTCTACTGAATTAACTCCTTATTTTAAAATATGTTTCAATACTTTTTCTTGATCCCCAAACCCTAATTTTAGACATTATTTACTGCCTTTTTATTAATGAAAAGGATTTAGTTTCCTTATGTACCTTCTTTCATTCTCCATCTTTGCAATATATTTACTTTTTGTATAAATCAATATTTATCTTGCTATGATCATGTAAATATTCTTCATAGCTGAGCCATAAAATGTTTCCTTCTTATACAATTTAAAATTTCTTCTGAACTAATTTTCTTGTATTTTGTTTGATTATTTGCTTGCTTATTCAGTTTTCTATGTACTTAATGATAAACATTTATCCCAAAGCTCTCCAACAAGACTCTAAAACTCTTTTTATTATTGTGCTAGGCATTTGATAGTGGGTTTATTTTCAATCTAGAATCTCATATCCTATCATGCTGAAAAATTTTCTTGAGTGATTTCTTCTATAATTTTCTCCCTCTATTTCTTCTTTTGGGAACTTGTTTTATTTGGACCTTGTGCCGAATATTTTCTATTTCTCCCTCTAGAACTTTCCTGCTCTCTATTGTCCTCTTTCCTGCTCTGGCCTCAGGGAACTGATTTCTATGCAATGCGTCCACTAGATTGCTTTGCATTCTGGCTTCTTTTAGTTCAGTTCATGTGAAGTATGGTAGGCTACTGGAGGAGAAAGAGTGAGGGGGTGAACTGTTTATCTCTCCATCTGCCTCCTGTTCTGCTGTGGTTTGGCAATAGATGAGCTCTTAAGGTCACAGCTCCTGTCAGGCAGCCTCTTCATCATCCTCACTGGGGTGCAGTAACCACTCTCACCCCTTCAGTCCTTAGGAGGGAACAGGTTTCCTTCCTCCTGGGATAGGGGTTTGGACCTCTCTGTTGCTGGTTGGTTTCCCTAACCTTTGTGAATGGACCCTTAATTCAACTCTCTTCAATCACCCCTGTTTCTAGCCTTGACCTTGACTGGCAGACATCATAGAATAATCTTCTAATTTTACATGTGTTTATTTTTTTCCCACTTTCTGAAAGATTTCTTCTACTTCACTTTTAACCCAAAATTATATACTTTTTATTTATAACATTTTTAATTTCTAAGAGCTCCCTCTTTTTTTTATGAACATCATTTTATGTATTTTTCATACATATTATCTTTTCTCATTTCTCTGGATATACTCTTTTCCCCTTAGAAAAATTTTTTTCCTTCCTGGATTTTCTCTATTTTATTTTTCTCCTTGTGTTTTGAATACAATGTCTAACAGTCTTCGGCTATCTATCATATTTATGAGTGGGATCCCATACTCCTTAGCAGTCACTTCTCAATACTTCTATCTTTCCCTAGCCCTACTTAACCACATTAATTGATCTTCTTATGTCAGACCACCCTTGCATATTTGGGATTATACACTTGATCATAGTGTGTAGCTCTTGTAATGTGTTGTTGAATTTAATTTGCAAGTATTTTGTTGAGGATTTTTGCTTCCATAGTCATAAGATAAATTGGGCTGTAATTTTCTTTTCTTGAAGTGTCTTTATGTGGCTTTGGTATAACGGTGATGTTGACCTCATGGAATGAGTGAGGCAGTGTTCTCACCTCTTCAGTTTCTTTGAAGAGTTCCAGCAGGATTGGTATTAATTCTTCTTGGAATGATTGGTAGATTTCTCTTGAGAAGTCATCTGGTCCTGGACCTTTTTATTTTTTCTTGGGAGGTTTTTGATGAGTGATTTACTCTCTTTATTTGCAATTGGTCTATTGAAATCTTCTGTTTGTCTTGACTCAGTATAGGTTATTCACATTTATGAAAATTTGTCCATTTCATCTAGATTGTCAATTTGTTGGCATACGGTTGTTCTTAGTATCCTCTTATGATCTTTTTTTAATTTTTTGTGTGGACATTACTGAGTAATGACGCTCTCTCCTTTATTTACTTGCATCTTCTCTCTTGTTTTCTTTGTTAGCCTAGCTAAGGATTTGTCAATTTTATTGATCTCAAAGAACCGAAACAGCCTTTTTGAAGAATCCCTAAAGGTATGTTTCCTGGCCTGCCTAGCAGATGAGGCCCTGAATTCAACCATCTGTTCCCCACCTAAGGAGGTTCTATGCCTTTTGGACCTCTACCCCCACACCTCTGGGTTGGGGTTAAAACAATGGCCACAGCTGTTCCTGCCCCAGGTGAACTGAAGTAGAAGCTCAGACTTGGGACCCAGCCATCTGAATTCACCATGATCACCGCTCACCTGTGATCCCCCCGTTCTTGGCCAGGAGGACTTCCATGTCCCTCTCTGCCCTCGGCAGCCAAGGTGGCCCCAGGGTGGCTCCCCTCAACAGTGGGGGATGGGCGCTGGCAGAGTGAGCTACTTACAGTTTTTCACCGTAGTTCCTCAGCCTCTTCCTCTCCCTCCTCCCTAGATGCTGTAGAGTGCTCCCCTGGCCTCCAGAGCCCCAGCACAGTTGTTTCAGACATTTCTTGCCTGCCCACTAGCTGTTTTGGAGGAGGAGTAGGTCCTGGAATTCCTCTACTATATTCCCTGGACCATGAAGAAATAATTTTGATGACTATAGTATGTTTTCCAATGACTGCACAGAAAATGTCTGTACAGATGAATAAACAACGAAGACTTCAAGAAACAATTCAGGAGGCTTCAGTCCTCTTGGAGTGTCTCAACAGTAGTCAGTATTGCTGTTACATTAAAAAATAATTCTTATCTTTTAAAAATACATAATTAAGTATTTATAATGAAATAATATGATGATTTCGATCTGCTTTAAAACACATGGGGGAAAATAAGTGGTTAGGGTAAAAAAGAAACTATATTGATCAGTATTTGGCAATTTTTTTTAACTTTTTAAATTATATAGTATAACATATATACAAAGCAAAGAAATAGAAAAAGCAATTGTTTTCAAAGCACTCTTCATCCAGAGTCTGTCATGGGCTACCATACAATCCTCTCTTACTTTTCCTTCTAGCTGTTCCAGAATATAGGAGGCTAGAGGGCTTAAATATTTTTTATCATCACAATCCACTTTTTTTCCTTCTTTTTTATGAAAAATAACATGTTTACAAAAAGCTATAAATTTCAAAGCATGGCACCACAATTAGTTGTAGAACATATTTCAGACTTTGACATGCGTTACAATTTCACAATTTTAGGTTTTTACTTCTAGCTGCTCTAAAATACTGGAGACTAAAAGAGATATCAATTTAATGATTCAGCATTCATAGTCATTTGTTAAATCCTATCTTCTATGTATAACTCCACCATCACCTTTGATCTTTCCATCCCTCTTTTTAGAGTTGTTTGGGCTATGGCAGTTCTGAATTTTTCATGTTGGAAGGGTCTGTCACTAGTACGGGGTAGGGAGTTGGAACTATCTGATGTTCTGGAGAGCTGGGCTAGGTTTCAGGACTTATCTGGACCAGGGACCCATCTGGAGGTTGTAGGTGTCTGGAAAGTTACTCTAGTGCCTGGAACCCTTGTGGAATCTTATAAATTGCCCTAGGTGTTCTTTAGGATTGGCTGGAATGGTCCTGTTTGGGGGTTGGCAGGTTATGACAGGTAGCAAGGTCTACCTGAAGCTTGCATAAGAGCAGCGTCCAGAGTAGCCTCTCGACTCTATTTGAACTCTCTCAGCCACTGATACTTTATTAATTACACTTCTTTTCCCCCTTTTGGTTAGGGTGGAATTGTTGATTCCACAGTTTCAGGTCTGGATTCATCCCTGGGAGTCATCTCCCACATCACCAGGGAGACTTTCACCCCTGGATGTCATGTTCTATGTAGTGGGGAGGGAAATGATTTCACTTGCAGAGTTGGGCTTAGAGAGACTGAGGGTACATCTGAGCAACAACAGAGGTCCTCCAGAAGTAACTCTTGGGCATGCCTATAGGTAGTCTAGGCTTCTCTGCTGCCTACATAAGCTTCACAAGAGTAAGCCTCAGGATCGAGGGCATGGCCTATTGATTTGGATGTCCCTAAAGTTTGATACAGTATCAGGGGATTCCCTGATGGTAAGGTTTAATGGTTCCATATTCTTTATCCCCTCCCCCAGGGGACTTTGCCAATACTTTTTGATTATCTGCTTAATATACTCTAGGATGTACTTAGGCATTACAATAATCTATACAGGATTAAAGGACCTCTTTCTCATTCTGTGCTCCCTGTGTTTCAGTTATGCAAATGAGCTATACAGACAGGTGAATTAGATTATGCACTACAGAAAATTTCAGTTCCAAATCAAATAAACCTTTCTTCCATTGGTCTCAAGGAGTATGTGTGGTTCTAAAATATAGACACTGTCTTCCTTACCCCTATGTTCTGAATTACTTTAACCCCAATCTGTTTGGCTTCATTCTTATCTCTAAATATCAGGTTATATATAAAAAAACAACCTCTCAAAATCCAGAAATAATAATCACCACTCTGGACTTGATGTGTCTGCTCTAAAGCTTGCAATCTAGGCCCCTGTTTTCTTATAAGAATTTCCTAAAGGTGACCATACCATTCTTGCTCTTTTGTTTCTGGCTTATTTTGTCTCACCAACTGTCCCACATGTTCATTCTCATCGTTGCATGCCTCATGACTTTGTTCCTTTTTGTAGCAGCACAGCCTTCGTTCATAAGTATACATCATCGTTCGCCATTCTACTTCTCCGTTAGTGCATCCTTCAGCCACCTGCGTTGATTGGGCCTCATGCAGAGGGCCCAAAGTCCACAGTCCATCAACATTCTCAATTTTAGATAATTTCATTGTTCCCAAGAGAAAGAAAACCAACAAACACACCCTCGCCAAATAGGAAATCTAAACCTCCTCTTAACTCTTGTCCCTCCCTCCATTATTTACCTCTGCTGTTGCTGTAGTTGGTAATTATTTAAGTCCATATATGATGATGAGCACTTGGCAATTTATTATACTATTCTCCTACTTTCTTATCTATTTGAAATTTTTCATGATAAAAACGTTTCAACACCTGGGAGTTCTGCTTCTGACCATGGCAGACTAGATTGTTTTAGGCAAAAGTTTCCACTATGAATAATAACAAAAAATGTTAGATACACACATATACACATAGACATGAGCAAGATCCAGGAGAAGAGGGAAACGCAGAGAAGTGAGCCCAATATCAGCTCCTCCTTTTACTTTGAGCTGATTCCAATTTCAGAAGCAGTGACTGACAGACTGAGAAGCTGAGAAGCACTTTTGACAGATACTTGAGACTGGAAAGAAAACACTGAATCTCAGGGCCCACCAAGGAGAGGGAGCCCTGGCAGATATTCTAGGTTTTCCATTGGGACTTCTGAGAATACTGTAAACATCGGATGGAACATCAATAAACCAGCCCTTACAAAGAATAATGCCCATCTTCAGACCATCTTAATCCATGATTGGGCCATGACCTCAGTTCCCAAACCTGCTCAGAGGCACCGAAGGACACCACAGAGGGCTTTCAGTGATGCTTAGGGATATTTCACAGATTTGAGGGAAGCACAGCAACATTTCTTTTTGATCACGTAGTATCTTTGCAAAGCTGGGTTTTCAGTAGTTGTGATAAAGAGCACGTACTTGAGAAACTCAATGTGGAACAGGAACTGAGGGTGATGTGCCCAATCTAATTTCATGGTTTAAAAAGTTTTGCAGTGCCCAACAGGCACACACATTCCATTAGTAAGTAATCATAGTTATTTAGGAATGACATGAAAATGCTACTTTTTTTCACTATATCTGATTATTTTTCAAATGTCTACTAAGTTATCAGTATTTAGTACTTATTGTTTGGGCCTATGACCAGATAAATGGAACCATTAGGTATTTCATTTGACCTAGGGGTTCTGTGAAAAAATTAGTGAGACACCAAGGGTGCTGTGAACTGAGAAATGTTGGAAACCCCTGGATTATGCTCACTGCCATCTAGAAACAAGAGAAAATCCTTTCAAGATAAAGATATCATCCAGAGATTCAAATTATCTCCATAATTTTCCACATTCAATGTTCAGCACTCAATCAAAGGAATCTGGCATAAGAAAAGGCAAGACGTACATGAAAACCTGGGGAAAAAAACCAGATACTAGAAACAGACCCACAAGGGATCTTAGGAAGGGAGTTAGCCAAGATAAATAAGTTCAAAGAATCAAAGGGCAAGGATGAGAGCTTTTGAAAGAAAACTGGAAAAACAGAGGGTATTAAACTCACTGCCTAAAACCTGACCTCAAAATCAGTGCTTGATATGGTTTCCTGGGGCAGGAAAGCAACAAATCTAGCCAAGTAGAGTACAATTGGGGCAGTGCTATAGTCTGGTGGGATAGAGATCTGAAATAAGTCAGCCGATTCCCAGTGGCTCTCACCATATCCACCCCCCAATGTCAACCCAGGACAAGAGCAATGGCCGGGAAGAGGGACTGGGGGATACCTTGGTGATAGAGGACACTCGGGGAGAAATAAGGAATGTTTGAGTCCATATTGCAACAGTAGTAACCCTCTGTTTTGAGTTCTCTCCTATCCTCCACAGCTTCAATTCAAACTAGGGTCTAGATTTTTGTCCCTCTCCACACATAGATATTATGGCTGATAAAGGAATAAAAATAATTTATTTGAGGAACATGAGTATTGTGAAAGTAATACATGCAATAACCTACACTAGCAAAAGTAGAACTAATTGAACAGCTTGAGCAGAAATTTAAATTATGCGTAATAAATACCCTCAGAAAGTTGGCGGAGAATGTGGGAAACAGGAAGCAGGAATAAGCAAGTATGAAGAAGAATCAGATAAAGATATTGAACATTTAAAACTATAGTGTTTGAAATGAGGAATTTTATGGATAGTTTGAATAGGGGAAAGAAATATTGTCAAAGAGTGTATCCAATCAAGGAATTTTCCCAGAAGATGGTATCAAAAAAAAAGAAAGAGAAAAAAAAGTAAAAATGAAGTAATCTAGAGCGAGTGAGGAAATAGGAATTGTTATGCACTACTGGTGACTGTACAAGCTGGTTAACCATTGTTTTAGAGCAGTCTGGCAGAATTTAATAAAATGAAGCATGTGAATGAACTAAGATGAAGAAATTTCACTCATGGGATGCAAACCAAGAAAAAGTAGGACACAATGTCCAGGAAGCAAAGGATTCAATACTAATGGAGGAGAAAGAATCCAAGGTGATGGTGAAGGAGATTCCAGGATGACAGCTATGTGCCAAGTGAGAGGACAACGGTCCAGATGCGAAGAAGTCAGGTGCTCCAGGAGAGCCTTCTTCAAGAAGACGAAACTGAGAGAATACCTGCTGGTTTTCAGCTGGGATTGAGTAGGGATGAGAACAAAGAAGAGATCAAGCAATGCAGAAATGAAATAATTGCTAACTATAGGGAAATCAAGTGTTATATCTGAAAGGAAAAACTAATTTAGTATGTGTGATTTTCACATTCATGTGTCAACTTGGCTAGGTTGTGGTGTCCAATTGTTTGGTTTAGCAAGCACTGGCATGTTACTGTGAGGATATTTTGTGGACTTATATCAGTAAGTTGATTGCATGTATGGCTGATTACATCCATGGTCAATTGAGGAGATTCAGTTGAAGTCTTTAAAAGGAAGGGTGATGGCAGCAGTCAGAAGAGAGCATTTCCATCACCACTCCAGGAAGCCAGCTTCTCTTGGGAGAATTCATTGAAAATGCTCATCAGAGTTTCTAGCTTGTGGCTTTCTGTATGGTCTCTGGATGTGCCCATCTCCACAGTTGCATGAGCTAATTCCTATAAAAATTCTCATAATATTTACAGATATCTCTTATCAGTTCTGTTTCTCTAGAGAACTCTATGCTACATGATTCAGTTATAAATAATGTTTTCCTTAGGTGTTATAAAACAAACAGAGAGTATTGATCTCATAAAAATTATGATATTTGATTTGGAGAGAAAGAAGAACGGGTGTATGTAGAGAGGGTAGAAGGTATAGAGGATTGTCGGTAAAAGGAAGCCAAATCCTCATTTTCCCTTGCCAGAAGTCAACAGATAAGGAATCATGCTTAAATTTGAAAATAAAAAAATCAATCTTCTTACCCTGTAAGAAGATTATTTGCAAGTAAATTGCATTCCCTAAATATCAGAGCTGGAAGAGTTTGCCCCTGGGGAAGGGGAAAATGGGAGAAAGGTGGGAGAAAGCTGCTGTTTTTACAAATCTCAACAAAGCATTTGATTTTCTAAACTATCTGCCTGTATAATTTTGATAAAAGTTATAAAAGAGAGAGGATAAGGGGAAACTAAGAAAATGGGGAGAGGGATAGAAATAAGACTTTTCTCTGAATACATCTAATATTTTTTGTATTTCAGATATGTAAATGTCTAACTTCATAAAATATTTAATTAAAACTGGAAGAGCTTAACAATATTAAGTCTTTTAATCCATGAAATGTCTTTCTATTTATTTAGGTCTTCTTTAATTTCTTTCAGCAATGTTTTGTAATTTTCAGTGTACAAGTCTTTCTACCTCCTTGTTTAACTTATTCCTAGGTATTTTATTCTTTTATGTGCTATTGTAAATGGAATTGTTTTCTTGATTTCCTTTTCAGATTGTTCATTACTAGTGTCTAGGAACCCAACTGACTTCTGCAAGTTTATCTTGTATCCTGCAACTTTGATGAGTTCATTTATTAGTTCTAATAGCTTTCTTGTGGATTTTTTCCATAGAGGATCATATCATCTGTGAATAGGGATAATTTGGCTTCTTTCTTTCATATTTGGATACCTTTTATTTATTTCTCTTGCTTGATTGCTTGGGTTCGAACTTCCTGTCAGTTTGAAAATATTGTATATCCCAGAAAAGCCGTGTTTTAATCCTGACCCAATCTTGTGAGGGCAGCCATTTCTTTTAATCCTGATTCAATATTGTAGGTTGGAAACATTGATTAGATTATTTCCAGGGGGATGTGAAATGCCCAATTGTGGGTATGAACTTTGACTAGATGGAGATGTGACTCCACCCGTTCCAGTGGGTCTTAATTAGTTTACTGGAATCCTTTAAAAGAGGAAACGTTTTGTAGAGAAACTTCAGAGCTGACAGAAATGACAGAAGCCTCAGAACCGACAGTGCAAATGTAGCTGCTTGGAGAACATTGCTTCAGAGAACAGAGACATGGATGTTTGGAGATGCTTGGAGACCAGCAGATGTCACCAGGACATGTTAAGCAAGCCAGAACCTGGACAGAGCCCAGGAAAGCCAAGAGACAAAAGCCAGCCCCTGGAGAAGCAAAGTGAGGAACCCTCACAACAGAGGCTAAAGGCAATGGAGCCCAGGAACAAGGGACCAGAAGATGCCAGCCACATGACTGCCCAGCTGACAGAGGTGTTCCTGACCCATCAGCCATTCTTGAGTGAAGGGAACATACTGCTGGTGCTTTAATTTGGACACTTTCACTTCCTTAGAACTGTAAGCTTGTAACTTATTAAATTCCCCTTTTTAAAAGCCGTTCCAGTTCTGGTATCTCACACTCTGGCAGCTTGCAAACTAACACACAGTACAATGTTGGGTAACAGTGGTGACGGTGGGTATCCTTGTCTTGTTCCTGATCTTAGGGGGAAAGTCTCAGACTTTCATATTGAGTATGACATTTACTGTGGATTTCTCATAAATGTACTTATTATGTTGAGAAAGTTGCCTTCTATTCCTAGTATTCTGAGTGTTTTTGTCATGGAAGTATGTTGGATTTTGTCAAATTGTCTTTTCTTCAGCGATTGAGATGATCATGTATTTTTTCCTTCGTTCTATTAATATGTTTGTATTATAGTGACTTTTCTTTACTGGGAGGTTTTGACTCTGATACAGTTTCTTTACTTGTTATGGGTTTGTTGAGATTTCCTATTTCTTCTTGCATCAGATTAGATAATTTGTATGTTTCTAAGAATTTGTCCATTTCATCTAGGTTTTCTAATTTTTTGGCCATGTAATTGTTCATAGTATCCTCTTATAATCCTTTTTATTTCTGAAAGGTTGACAATAATGTTCCCACTTCCATTCCTGATTTTAGTTATTTGTGTCCTCTCTTTTCTTTGCTATTCTGTCTAAAATTTTGTTGATTTTGTTAAGGAAACTAACTGTTTTGGTTTGCTAAAGCTGCTGGAATACAATATACCAGACATAGGTCATCTTTTACAATGGGCATTTATTAGCTTACAAATTTACAGTTTTAAGGCCTTGAAAATGTCCAAATCAAGGCCTCAAGAAGAAGACACCTTCTCTGAAGAAAGGCTGCTGGCATCCAGGGTTCCTCTGTCAGATAGCACAGCACATAGCTGGTGTCTGTGGTCCTACGCACCCAAGTTTCATTGTTTTCAGCTTCTGGTTACAATGGCTTCCTCTCTGAGCTTCTATGGGTCCTCTCTTAGTTTCTCCAGGCTCTTCTCTCTAAGGTTTCTTGGATTTTTCTGTCCTTTATCCTCTCATAAAGAACTACAATAAAAGGATTAAGACCCACCTTAAATGGGGTGGGTTACATCTCAAATAGAAAAGATGTAAGCAAAAGTTCCCACCCATAATAGGTCTGAACCCACAGGAATAAATGAAAAGAACATGGCATTTTCTGGGATACAAAACAGCTTCAAACCAGCACCAACTTTTGGCTTTATTGATTTTCTCTATTGTTTTTCTATTCCCTATTTCCTGTATCTCCCCTCTAATCTTTACTGTTTTCTCCCTTCTTTAACTTTGGGCTTAGTTTTCTCTTCTGGTTCTAGTTCCTTAAGGTTTGAATTAAGTTATTGATTTGTAATTTTTTTTCGTTTTTTAATGTGGGAACTTAGAGCTATAAATTTCCCGCTGGGTACTGCCTTGACTGAAAATAACAAGGTTGGGGAGGATGTAGAGAAATAGAAACTCTTGTATATGTTGGTGGAAATGTAAAATGGTATAGTCACCATGGAAAACAGTTTGATGAGTCTTTAGAAAATTAAATGTAGAATTACCATATGACTTGACAATTCTAATCCTCGGTATATACTCAAAAGAATTGAAAGCAGGGACTCGGACATGTATTTGTACACCAACGTTCATCACAGCATTATTCACAAGAGCCAAAAGATGGAAGCAACCCAAATGTCCATTAACAGGTGAATGGATAAATAAAATGTTATATATCCATACAATGTAATATTACCTGCCATAAAAAGAAGTGAAATGCTAGTATATGCCACAACATGAATGAATCTTGAAGACCTCATCAAGTGAAATCAATCAGACAGAAAAGGACAACTTTTGTGTGATTTTCTTTTATTAAATACTTAGAATAAGCAAATTATAGAGTCAGAAAGCAGAATACTAGTTACCAGGGGCAGCAGAAAGGGGAAATGGTTTTGGTTTAGGATGATGAAAATAGTTTGGAAATAATGGTGAAAGTCACACAGTATTGTTAATGTACTTAATGTAAAAAATCATCCACTTAAAATGGTTTGAATAGTTTTTACATTATGTGTATTTTGCCACAGTTAAAAACAAATGGATTAGAGTGGGCCACGGTGGCTCAGCAGGCAGGAATGCTTGCCTGCGATGCCAGAGGACCCGGGTTCGATTCCCGGTGCCTGCCCATGTATAAAAAGACAACAAACAAGCAAACAAAAAAAAGAATGGATTAAATGAAAGGATATTTTCCGCAGCATGACCGCTACCAAGTTTCACTTTGATTCAAATCTTTCTGTGCATATGGAAAATAAATTAATATATTTTCATAATTCATTTTATTTTAGGGAATTTCTAAAACACGATCATACATTTTTATTAGTTCCCTGTTAATCTTTGACATTTTATAAACTATCTTCTTTATGATACTCTCCTTCCTAGGTTCTTTCTCAGAGCAAGTATATCTGATGGGTATTAGCCTCACTTTCATGGAAGAGAAAACAGATTCTGGGAGACAAAGCCTGTTGCCCAGAACTGCTAGCCAGTGAGATGTGATCCCCAATATAGCTGATGCCCATTTTGCAAAGCATGTTTTTTCTCTCTGTAATACTAGTCAACTTTCTTTATACAGTTGTAATCATAATGTAGCCATAATTTTCTGTTTTGATATTTTCACCTGATGTTTCATTGTTATTAATTTTCTAGGCCAGGGGTTGGCAAGCTTTTTCAATAAAGGGCCAGATAGTAAATACTTTAGGCTGTGAAAGCCATATGTTGTTTGTCACAGCTATTCAACTCTGCCTTTGCCGTGTGAAAACAGCTGTAGACAAAACCCAAGTGAACGGGCATGGCTCTGTTCCGATAAACTTTATTTATTTTTCCCTGAAATTTGAATTTCATGTAATTTTCATGTGTCACAAAATATTCTTCTTTTGATTATTTTCAATGATTAAACATTGTAACGATCATTCTTAATTCATGGGCCATACAAAAACAAGGGTGGACTCCTGTTCTAAGTCGTGAGAAATTTTTCCCAATACTAAGGACTCCCACAGATGCTGTAACTTAAATAAACCCTGGGATTAAAATTAAACCTCTCTGGTGGACTGTATAATGGAGCAACAAAGATTTGGGTTTGTGCGTTAACCTTTTTGTGCCTCAGGCCAGGACATGTAAGATGGTGATAATGGCATTAGCCAGCATGGGGTTTGCTGTGAGTTTCCATGAGATAATCTAAAAAGGGTTTAGTTATAAGAGTGACCAATGCTTAGTAAGCACTCAACACATGTTAGCTGCTACTGGTATTACTCCCTAAAAGCTGCACGTCAAATTCCCCTCTTTGGAAAGATGTGGGTCACGTAAACTAATTGGGAGAACAAATCTAGGTCCATATATTTTAGTTCAATAAACATATGATAAAAGACTAAACCAGCAAAGAAAAGAAAAGAATAAATAGTACCATATTCTTCCAACACATTTTCCTTCCAACACATTCTCCAACATATTTCCCTTAAACAATTTTTTTTTGTATGCTATATGGCAGGGTCACATTTAATTATTTTTCCACACGAGTATCCTGTTATTGCAGCACCATTTATTGAATTTTCGTTTGCTTGTTTGGCTTGTTTGTTTGTTTTTTGGAAATTGCATGGACCAGAAATCGAACCCAGGTCTCCCATATGGCAGGTGAGAATTCTACCACTGAACTACCCTTGCACCTCCCCCTTCCTTTTAATTTTTGGTAGGCTGATATTGAGATATCTTCACCCATCTGCTCTCACCCTCTACCCCTCTCTATGGGGTTGCCATTTCTCTGGGACAAGTTTGTGATCTCATAGGCCGTATATAGGAAATTTTCTGGCTCAGAAGAACTTGGTTCACTTGTCTTGAGTTCATAGGTTAAAGAGCCTTTCATGATAACTGAATTAAGCTCTAAAATGACTTGACCTTGGGCTAAACCCAAAAGAGGCAAATAACAGTCTTGATTAGAAAAAAAAATAAAAAGCACTTGTACAAGTAACAGAAATACTGATTTGGGCATGGGAAGTGGATGTGGCTATGACTTGACAATAATTCATGGAATTTTTATTTGATTAACAGCTCACACGTTAAGCCAATTAATTGTTTATGATGAACTGATTGTAAATTTATGATTTGAAAAAAATTAGTAAATATCATTTTAAAAAGAAAAAGAGAGAAAAAAGAAAAGTAAAACCAAATAAAGAATTTAAAAAGTGAAAAATAAAATAAAAAGAAAGAAGACAAACAACAAAAGACACAATGCCCTGAATTCTGCATTCCCTCATTCTCATCTGGACTATTGAGTTTATTCAGTTTATTCTTTCTCCCATTCCTGAGCCTCCAGGGCTATTCCTTCCAGGTGGGATCCTCTTTTCCCCCTCTTGGTCCAGCTAACTCCTACTCAACCTTCAAGTCCCAGCTTAAATGTCCCTTCCTCACAGAGGTTCTTCCTGCACATTCCCCTCCCCCCAATTTAAATTAGATTACTCTCCCTCACACCTTCTTATAATTTTGTTGTTGTTATGGTCCTTAGTACACTTTGTTCTTATATATTTATTGATGAGGGTATTAGTTACCTAATATTATGTAGCAAATTACCTCAAAACATAGTGGCTTAAAACAACCACAATCTTTTTTTTTTTTTTTTTTATCTTTTATGGTGTCTGTGGGTCAGGAATTTGGGAATGGCTTAGCTAATTGGTTCTTGATGAGGTCCCTCAGGAAGTTGCAATCAGATGTTAGCTGGGGATGCAGTTATCTGAAGACTTCTCTGGAGTTGGTGGGTCCTCTTTTGAGTTAGCTACATCATATGGCTGGCAAGCTGGTGCTGGTTATTGACAGGAGGCCTCAGTTTCTCTCCTCGTGCATCTTTCCACAGGGCTGCCTGAGTGCCCTCATGGCATGGCAGGTGGCTTCCTCCAGAGTGATAAGTCCAGAGGCCAACATGGCCTGGACTTGCAAGCAAAACCCTTGTCCTTCTGCTGTCTTCTATCGGTCACAGTTACTTTAACAAGGGAGGAAGAAACACAATCATGTGACTTTGGGGATGTAAGGGTCACTGGGAACCATCTTGGAGGATGGCCAGGGAGCTGGGATGACTTGTTCAAAGTCAATCTCTCACTAGCTTTGAACATTCAAGAGTTCAGGGACCCAGTCTGTATTTGCTCACCATTAAATCCCCCATTCCTAGCACAGTACCCCAACCAAGTTTGCTCAATGAAATATTGTTGAATGACCAAAGGGATATTTAATATGGCTATTGGCCAACCAGAGAACTTTCAGAGAAGGTTGTTCTGGTTGCTGAAATCTATCAATCTCCCTGAATGAAGAAACAACGAAAAGAAATGAGTAAATTCAACTAGCGTGAAGGATTTGAATTCTGGGGACAAGGTGAGAATGATTGCAATCAGCATAACAGTAATGTAGAGATGTAAAGTACTTCAGAGACCAGTCAGTTCAACACCCATATTATATTCCAGATAAAGAGAGACTGTGACCTGCTCAAATTCCACAGCCACTTCTCTCCATCTGCCTTTGATGCCTAATTAATACCAATTATCTTTTTTATTCTTGAACTTCTGGTAGCCTCTGGCTTGCTTGCAGTTCCTGCACACATATTACTCAGAAAAAATAAGATACTTGCATGATGGATGGAAAGAAAGATTGACTAGCTGTAGGCACAATGTCCTGTTTTCAGCAAGACAGACACAGGCACTGCAAACAGGGGAGAAAACAGTTGCATAAGAAAAATGAAGCTGACATCCCAAAGAGCACTTCAGCTTTAAGTAGATATTTCCACTTCTCAGTACCTTTGGGGAGTGTTAACAGATCTGTGTGTTACTACAGTTGAACCTTGGCAAGGGAATACACCATAGGCAGCCTTAGTGTCAGCCAAGAGTTGCGAATCTGCAAAATCAGAACTGCTAAAGGATGCTGGGTCAGGCGACCCAAGAGATACCTGCCCAGAGGGCAGCTGGCTGTTGGGGTCAGGGCAAGCTCACACACTGGAGCCTGAGAGTAGAGTTGTTCAGAGATGGGACTGCTCTGTGCTAGGCATTTGGGTGCCAGGGAAGAGGAGCTGGGCAGGCTTCATGGGTATGCAACCTGTGCAGTCACAGAGCTTCCCACCTTTAGAAGAGCCCTGAGCTTGGTTTAGTGCTCTGCTGTCACTATCTTGAAATTCTTAATACACTTTGATCAAGCGGCCCCGTATTTCCATTTTGTATTGGACCTTGTAAACTACCTAGTGGGTCCTGACAAAGAGTCTGTCTGTTTTAGTTTGCTTTGTCCTCATTGTTTGGTGGCTTGGGAGGCAAATGGTGCCACTGACAATCTTCAATAGATGCTCTGATACCTTAAAAAGAGAAACCACAGTCAGTGGAAGAAAATAAGGCAGAGGTTCAGGATCCCTTAGGCTTTAATCTCAGCATTGCTATGTGACCTTGGGCAGGTCATTTGACCTCTTTTGGCCTCAGTTTCCTCATCTGTTAAATGGATCCATCCATAACTGCCCTTTCTACCTCTCAGAACTCTTTGAGACACTCAACTTCTTCCTCTTTCACTTGGTATGGAATCTAGCCCCAAACCTTGCATTTAGTAGAGATCCAGTGCATACTGGTTAATGATTTAAAACAGATAATGGGAGGGCCCTCCCGGATAAGACCACATGAATGATAGATTATCCTTGTTTCATCATGTGATATGCTGTCTCATCTTAAGGCTTTGTGCAAACCTGCCATCTGGACTGGGCCATGCATGGTTTCATACAAGAGGGTGATAGGGCCTACTCATTTTGGTTTTGGGGATATGCCCCTGAAAATCTTCCCTTGTGGATGCTTGGCATGCTGAAATTAATGTCTTAAAACAATATACATGTGCACTGGCTTCTTGTCAGTCAAGTTCTGACTACCAGTTCCTCCCTTTGGATGATATAATAGCTCTCTAGTCATGGTCATATCTTCAAATGCATTCTAAGTGTGAGGCCTCTATGAGCGTGTCCCATGTGCACATACAACCCTGTTATTATTATTAGCTCTCTATTTACAGGTGATGCTCCAACTTAAAGGACTTGCTTATGTCTCTGCATGGAGGTGGTAGTCAGGGCTGGGCCCAGGTCTGCATGATTTTGGTGTCACTGATTCTCTCATCACCTGCCCAGGACACTTCTCTCCACCTTCTGTCCAAAGCATACCTGACATGGGCTTTCTGGAGATTTTTGTGGCTCACTCAGTAAGACTGTTGAAAGGTAGTCCATTTTGTGTAATTTAGCCTTACGTGTTTTGACTGTGGGTAGCTGTGTGCTCTTCTTAGGAAGCCCAGGAAACCTTATAATTTGTTTACTTATATGTTTATTTGGGTGATGGCCTCATTGATATATGATTGACACACCATGCAGTTCACCCATTTAAAGTGTACAACTCAGTGTTTTTTATTATATTCACAATATTGTGCAATCATCATCAAAATTAGTTTTAGACAACATAAGTACATGGAACCTTGGGTAGGACATGAGATTTTGTTGGTTTGTCCAGAGTGATACCCCGATGAATCCCAGAGTGATTTGATCAGTGAGTGGAAAAGTATTTGCAAAGTCCCCTTTGGGGAATGGTGAGAACAGGGGAAAATTCAACCTCCCAAAGTTGAATTCTTGATATTTTTACAAGCAGTGTGGACAACCAAAGCTATAGGCTGAGCCTCCAGTCTTGGGGTTTGTTCACATGAAACTTGACCCCATAAAGGATAGGTCCAGCCTACTTAAAATTAGGCCTAAGAGACACCCTCAAGAGAACCTTTGCTCAGATGTGGCCTCTCTCTCCAGCCAATACAACAAGAAAACTCACCACCTTCCCCCTGTCTCCCAGGGGTGTGGACCTTCCTGGCAATGTGGGACAGAATCCCAGAATGAGCTGAGACTCAGCACCAAGGGATTGAGAAAAACTCTAGAATGAGCTGAGACCCAGCATAAAGGGATTGAGAAAGCCTTCTCGACCAAAAGGGGGAAGAGTGAAATGAGATGAAATGTCAATGGCTGAGACTCCAAACAGAGTTGAGAGGTTATCCTGGAGGTTATTCTTATGCATTAAGTAGATATCACCTTGTTATTCAAGATGTAATGAGATGCTGGAGGGAACTGCCTGAAAATGTAGAGCTGTGTTCCAGTAGCCATGTTTCTTGATGATGATTGAATAATGATATAGCTTTTACAATATGACTGTGTGATCGTGAAAACCTTGTGTCTGATGCTCCTTTTATCTACCTTGTCAACAGACAAGTAGAACATATGGAATGAAAATAAATAATAGGGGGAACAAATGTTAAAATAAATTTAGTTTGAAATGCTAGTGATCAACAAAAGAAAGGGGTAAGGGGTATGGTATGTAAAATTTTTTCTTTCTGTTTTCGTTTTATTTCTCTGTTGTCTTTTTATTTCTTTTTCTGAATTGATGCAAATGTTCTAAGAAATGATCATAACGATGAATGTGCAACTATGTGATGATATTGTGAATTACTGATTATATATGTAGAACAGAATGAGAATATAGTAAGAATGTTTATATTTCTTTCTTGTAATTTCTTTTTAAATTAATACAAAATTAAAAAAAAATTTGTTTTAGAATATTTTTATCACCCCCCAAAAGAAACCCTCTACTCTTTAGTAGTCATTCCTCATTCTCACTAGGAACCACTAATCTACCTTCTGTCACTATAGATATTTCCATTCTGGACATTTCATATAAATGGGATAGTACAATATGTGGTCTTTCTTCATCCGGCTTCATTCACTCAGCATGTTTTCAAGGTTCATCCATGGGGCTGCATGTATCAGAACTTTTGTTCTTTTTTATGGCTGAATAATATTCCATTGTAAGGATAGACCACATTGTATTTATCCATTCACCTGTTGATGGACATTGGGGTTGCTTCCATTTTTTGACTATTATGAATAATGCTGCTAGGAATATTCATGTATAAGTTTTTATATGGACATGCGTTTTCCTTTATTATTTATTCTTTTCTAGGTGGCCCCTGGAGGACTCTCATGATGACTCTGGATAAATTATAAACCTTGGGCTCAGTTTTCTCCTTTGTAAAGCAGATCTAGGAAGAGTGGTGCTGTGTGTGTGTGTGTGTGTGTGTGTGTGTGTGTGTCAGGCTGTCTAGGAGTGGGGAGCACAGCTAATCAGGAAATAGGCTATAAGAAGAACTAAAGAGATGCTCACAGCAGAAAGGAATGCTTAGGAAAGAGTTAGAGATTGTCACTCTCTCTCTCCTTTCTTTCCTGGTTCCATTTTGCTGAGCTGGCAGAAGATCCAGGTGAGGAAGGGTTCAAAGCACTTTGAGCTCAGGCCTCATATTGGCACACTTTGACTTGGAAAGTGAATATGGAATCATGCCAGTGAGCCAGCCAGCAGAAATCACCTTCTGATTACCCCCAGAGACCTGTTCCAACAGGATCCTGGAATGGCTCCTGAATCTATAGTGTTTGGAACCACTCCTAGAGACCTTCCCTAGAGAGCTCAGTGAGGTGCTTATTCCATCTTTCACTGTCCACTGTTTGGGTTCAGTGACAGACGTCTCCGGCTCCTCCTGGAGTGATCTTCATTTGGCCCACATTATTCAGCTTCTTCCAATGCAGCTTGGCAGAGTGGAAAGAGCATAAGCTTTGTGGTCAGACAAGCTCGATTCCATCCTGAATCTTCTGTCACTTATTATGTGTGCGACCTTAGGCCACTTAACCTCTGTGTCTCATTTCTCTTTATCTGTCAAATGAGGATAACGATTCTCACTTTGTAGGATTTTTGAGAGCATTGGATAATGAGCGTTAAGTGCTGTTATAGTGTAGATGGTCAATAAATGGTGACTGTTTAATCATAGAATAATGGTGAGAGATCTACTAAAAACACAGTGACTCTACTTGGTCAGTCTCATCAGGTCTGTGGGCAGAAGGTAGGGAACTCGGAGCGTTATTCTGCTTTCCAACTGGATGTATCTTTTTTTGCAAACGACCCTTCTATTGCATCTCCATAAACTCATGAATTTCCAAGGGACTCTGAGTTTTAACTTGACAAATTTTAGTACATTTAATTGCATGTCTGTGCCACATTAAATCATTTTACAAATATTTATCTACCCAGACAGTGCACATTGGTCTACCTTCTAGACCTAGCTCTCTGTTTGGTATAGAGAAGGGAAAGTATTTGAAAAAGATAAATAAGACACAGACAGACTTCATAATTAGATTTGAGACTGAACAAACAAAACAAAACAAAAACTGGTTTAAGGATCCTCAGATGTGGGTTTTAGGTCTTTGGAGCTGCTGCTACTTCATCATGTGAACTCAGGAAGAGCGCTCAACCTTCCACTCACAGTCTCCTTTCACTGGGAAAAGGAAAGGATTGGATTCACTGCTTTCAAAGACCCTTCACCAGTCTTAACACTCTGGGCTTCCATGAAAATGAAATGTTTCATGATAACATTCTTGGGCAACCCATCACCTCTTCCCTCCCTCTATGTACACATTTGCCTTCATTCATTAGAGGGCAGGAACGCTGCCACCTGCTCTCTGGGCCAAGTTATTCTGGCACCCTTCCTGGTTTCAGGTCTTAATGACTAAACACCTATATTTTACTTACACTGATGGCTTTCTCTAAATGCTTTATAAGAGCCTTCATGGTCAGAACCAGGAAGGGTGAGATGGAGTACATCTGGGATAATGGTAGGGTGTCAACAGAGGAATTGAGAAACATTTTCTTTTTGAGAGCAGAGGCCAGACAACTATTAATTCCTATTAATAGTTCCTATTCATTAATAGCTTCATTTCCTATTAATTTTTTGGCATGGGCAGGCATGGGGAATCGAACCCGGGTCTCCGGCATGGCAGGCAAGAACTCTGCCTGCTGAACCACAGTGGCCCACTCCTATTAATTTTTTAAAGGAACATTTCAATCATACACAAAGTAAAGAGAACAGTGGAATAAACATCTACATATTCATTACCCAACTTGAACTTCAACAGTTAACATTTTTCCATCTTATTTCATCTATCCTTCTCCTCCAACACAGTTGATTATTGTTGCTGTCATTGTAGTTATTGATGTATTTTTGATAGAGTATTTTAAGGCAAATTTCAGACTTCTTATCATTTCACCTATAACTAATTCAGGATGTATCTCAAGCAGACATTTAAAACTATCATGCCATTATCATCCATAACAAATCCAACAATATCACATACCACTCAGGCCATATTCAAATTTTGTTGAGTAAATTGAAAGTGATCAGTTGGCCTGCCCAAGTATTCACTCATTCATTCATTCGTTTATTCAACTAATATTTTTGAAGACTTTCATATGGCCAGGTCTGATAGGAGCTCATTGTTTTATAGGGAAGATAAACAAATTCACAAGCAAAATAGTAGAACAGATGCAGAGTAGAAACTGGTATAAGGTATGATTGTCTTCTAGGAGGGCTGGAGGGTAAACAAAGGATTTCAGAATCATGGACTGAATTTTGAAGGTCAAATAAGCTGTGAAAGGCAGGTGATGCGGAAGGATGCACCAGGCAAAGAGAAGGGCATGGGGAAAAGGCTTCCAGGGATGGAACAGCAGGATTTATTCAAGCCCAGTGTTCCAGTGTGTGAAAGGAAAGGGAAGCAGCGAAGATGAAGAGCGTCACTTTTCAAGCCAAAGACTGACTTCATCTGTTGGCTATGGGTTTCAAACTTTTGAAAAAGCCATTGAAACTCGTTTAAAAAATCTATAGAGTATCTGTTATGGATATTTTCATTTTGGAGGGCTACCTAACATCTGACCCACTTCCCATGTGTAGGAAATCTTACAGCTTCTGGTGGGAGCAAAGCATACTCCCCTCCCCAACCAAAGAAGCTAAAGACTGCATTCCAGAGACGCCCTGTGGCTCAGCTGCCAGGAGGACACACCCTGGCCCCTGGAGTTGGCTTTCCCGGCTCCACCTCTTTCCAGCACTTCCTTCACCATTCTGTACCTCAGTTCCCTCTCCTGCCCTTGCTCACATTGTTGTGAGGATTAAATGAGGTGCAGTGCTCCTGGCACTAGGGAGCACTCAGTTAACAGGCATTCAACAGATACCTAGGCCAGGATGGTGCAATGGTGGCTCAGTGGCAGAATTCTTAGCTGCCATGCCTGAGACCCAGGTTCAATTCCTGTAACCTGCCCATGTATATAAATATAAATATAAATATATATATATATACACCTGGGCCAGCTACTCTCCTATATCAGGGAACAAAACAGACCCAAATCCCTTACCTCGTGGAGTTTATGGAGAGGAATGACAATAACATAATAATGAATATATGTAGTATGTTAGAAAAAAAGTGACGTGGGGGTGGAGGGAACACGCAATGTGGATTAGGAGAGCTGGGGTTGGGTGGGTTACGAAATAGGATGGCTGTCAGGGTAAGGGTTTAGAAACTGACCAGATGCTGACAAACCCCCTTTTCCTTCCTTTGCACACAAGTCCAGGATATTTCCAAGACTTTTTAGCATTTGTATTGGGGCAATAAACTAGGTTCTGGCCAACAGAATAGAGCTGACAGTGATGTGTGCCTCTCCCAAGCCTGCTCATAGCCCCCCTACTTGCCGTCCGTGTTCTTTCTTCCTCGTCCACGGTGACCTTGGAGGTCACAGACAGGAGGAGGCTGCACCCTTAGATGGAGACAGCCACCGGTTTGGAGAGAATGTAAAAACCCTGAATGCAAAACTAATTTTATACCTTTAAGTCACCATCCACTTTCTTAGCAATACTCTGCACACTTGCTGACCCTCCTGCTACCCTTTTTTTCTACTGATTTTGGCATCTTTTTTTCACAGGGCCAGGAAAGCAGCTGCCCAGGGCAATGACAGGCTGAGGGAAGGCAGGCCACATACTTACTTGCCTTTGTGATGCCAAGCAGAACATCCCAGCACATCCACCTTCCCAGTGAGCCAGGTCCTGGGTGAGTCTTGTTTCTTCCGCCAACAACTCATTACTCATTTAACAGATTTGGCTCAGAGGAGTTTGCATGGAGCCCAAGTTCTTCAGGAAAACATCAGTCCAAGCCACCGCTAAGGTTATGTATACATGATGGGATTAAAACAGAAAAAAAAAATTAAACATAGCCATTTCTCCAGACAGTCAGTGTCTTGTTCCCTCTGGACCTAGAACAAGTAGGTGACTAATTCTTCTCTTATTAAATGAAAGAGCTTGCCCCTTTTCACTGTAATAAAGTTGTGTTCACTTAAAAATGAGATTGACTCCAAATAGTTTTAGCTAAAAGATAAAGCTTAGGAGAATGCTATTTATGCTTTAAGAAAAACCATCTCTAGTTAGCTACATCTCACTGCTCAAGTTACTTCAGCAGCCTGAGTCTCGGTTTCCACGTTTGTAAAAGGAAGAAAAATAGTATTTCTTCACAGGATTGTAGTGGAGATAAAATGAGATAACACATGCAAAGTACCCGAGACAACGTCTGGGACGTTGTAGATACTCAGCGAATATCCCCTTCCTTCCTTCCTTCGGGTAAGGCAATATATGAGCATACTGTGTGGAGTATTGAAGGTGGAAGGAGGAAACAAAGATCTTAATGTAGCAAACCAACACTAGAATTAAAACAAAGGTAGGATTTAAAGAAAACTTGTAAGAGGGATGGAAGGAAAGTTTTATATAGATATATTTGTGTGCACATGTGCTTATGTTTGAATTTGGAATCAGAATTTCTTGGTTCCTGGCTCTTGCTGTCACTCACCATGATTCTTGCTGTTTTTCAAATACAAAATGAAAGTTAATGAGGACGTCATCCAGTTACTGCATGGATGGAATGAGAAAATGCAACATGAGAGCAGTCTGATCATGGCAAATACTTCTCACACGTGAGGTATTAATCCTATAGAGGTGGTTTGAAAGTTGCGTGGTACACGACTGCACGTCAGAAGGTGACATGATGGGTTCTCAATAAATAATAAAACTGCAAAGACCTGAAAAAGAGACCAGACGTCTTTTTCCAAGAATATGAGAATCCCTTTGGCATCTTGCCCTTTTCCAGGGAGCAGTAACATTGCTTGGGCTGCTACTTGATTCCAAGATGAAGTGCCCTTTACACCCAGAAGCAACCAGAAGTGACTCATAGACATATTCTCATTTGTTAATCTTCAAAAGTCTTTCAAAGAGGTAAAAGGTGAGCCTCCTCTTAAAAGAAAATGAAAGTTATGAACTTGGGCAACACATAAAAGACAGAAAAGCCTAGAGAAAATTGGACTCAGTTCATACCATTTGAGTGTCTTCCAAAAAAATTGACCAAAGCCTCTGGATAACGCCCTCTTCATGCCTTTATTAAAAAAAACCTTTCTTACTGCTTTGTCATTGTCCCTTTGTAAATCCATCTCCTCCTTACAAGACTGTGCAACCTATAGGGGCTGGCTCTAAATCTTGGCTATTGCTGTTTTTTCCTCCAGGGCCTGGTGAAAGGAGGAACTTAGCAAATGTTTGTTGAAAATGAATCAACATACAGTGCTTATTAGTGTGAAAATATTAATTTGAATCCTAGTAGTTTTACTTGCTAGTTTTTCACACACAGAGTTCTTGTCTGGAAACAGTCCACCTGATGGATAATTGTCATTTGAATCATTTATTATGTTCCAGATAAATATGCTTAGCTATTCCTCCACCATTGAACATGTGTGATAGTCCCAGTTTTTCATTATTATAAATAGGTCTAAAATGAACAGTTTTCAAACACATTTGTCTCTCCCATGATAGGGCTATTTTTGGGGGTTGTGTTACTCAAAGTGGAATTACTGGGTCAAAATACGTAGATATAGTCAGAGTGTCCCAGAAAAAGGCCAATACAATATTTTCAGGGCTGCCAGCATAGAATCAATTCAGCAAATGTTAATTTGTTTTTGTCCCAATATTTTATTATGAACAATTTCGAGCATTCAGCCAAGTTGAAATAATTTTACAGTGAACACACCTATATCCACGCCCTCATCTCTACCCTTAGTATTTCACCATATTTGCTTTATCAGCCATCCAGTCATCTAGCCAGCATTCATTCATTCATCTTACTTTTTATATGTTGCAAAGAAAATTGCAGCTATCAGTACACATCAGCACATACATTATTAGCTAGAGTTCAATATTTATTTATAATTTTTACTTTTGAGGTAAAATTTATGTATAATGAAATTTGCAAATCTTAACTGTACCTTCACTGAGTTTTGGCAAATGCACGCATTTGTGTAAACCCAAGCCTCTCATGATTTAGAACATTCCTATCAGTCCAGAAAATTACCTCATGCCCCTTTCTCGTTGATCCTCATTCTCAACCCCCAGCAATCACTGTTGGGTTTCTTTCCACCACAAATTAATTTTTTCTGCCCCAGAATTTCATATAGATGGAATTGTACCATATGAAATCTATTATGCAAGTCTCCTTTCCCTTGGCCTGATGTTTTTGTGAATCTTCCACCTTGTTGCATGTATCAGTAGGTCCTTCTTTGTATGGCTGAGGAGTATTCCATAGTATTACTATAACACAAGTTTTTTCCATCCTTCTGTAGATGGACACCTGGGCTATTTTCAGCATTTGAAAATTATGAATAAAACTGCTACAAATATTCTTGTTCAAGTCTTTTTGTGCACTTTAATATCTTTTTGCTGCTTTAATCCATATGCGGTATTATGTTTAATTGTTCTAATTTCCATATCTTTAATTGCCAGCCATACCATGCATTTTTCTCCTCCGATGGTAATAATAACTCCCATTTCTTGAATGCTCACTATAGTGACAGGCCCTCTAATTTATCCTCATAAGGATCCTGAAAAATAGGCATAATTACATCCATTTTACATATGAATGGGTAGAGTAGGCTCATTAAGGAAGTTGGATGCATGAACTCAGACTGAAGCTGATGCTCTCTCCAGACCCATTATCGCTCCCAGAGACTGTCATGGTGACTCCTGGGTAGACCAGTTGGACACTCCTGGGTAGACCAGTTGGATACTTTTTGAAAGGCCATCGAGAGCTCTACCTTAGGTACTTGTATCAATTTTAATCATTTTGGCTTTGGTAAACTTTTAGCAGTTTTATTAGTGACAGATTTCTCCTAGTCTCTTGTCCTTTTAATATGCATTTTATAGTACTTTGTTGCACAAAGTCTTATTTATTCCAAGCCATCTAGTTTGTCTGATGACAGGCTCAATTTTTCAAGGGCCGGAAATTTATATTTTCTCCACTGCTAGAATAAATATGCAGTCTCTTCTTTCCTCTTTCTTTTTTGATGTTTTTGTGTTTTGTTTTCTGACATATTTGAAATACGCTGCTGTAAACAGTGTGAGATATGGAGCCATGTAAATATGGTGAGTGTCTGGCTTCAGAAATAAATCACAAATAGAAGCCAAGAGAATCAAAATCTGTTTCCTAAGGTCGCATAGGAGGGTCAGTAGCCGGATTTGATTTGCACTGCTTATACCTCTGAACAAAAGCTTGACTTGCTCTACTTCCCGCCTTAGAGGGAGGAGTCCCTCATAAACCACAAGCTTGGAATGGAAGGTCTTAATAGTGCTGCGAATTATGGAGTGTATGTTTTTTGTTTATGCTTCTTCATTCCTCCACCTTTCTTTTTTTTTTCTTTTACTTTTCTCCTGCTTCCTTTGAAGTTCAAAGTTGAGCATTTGTAAAATAAAATCAACAAACAAACAAACAAAAAGCTGCAGAGCTAGAAGGGGCCTCACAAGAATTATTTGTTTATCCAGCAAACACTAACCAAACTAGGTCTTGTACTGGAAACTTAGTAGAGATAAATAAGTAACACCCAGCCCCTGACCTAATCCATTGAGGGGAATAGACATACAGGCAGGCAAATATAATATAAAATGAAATGTATAGTGATGGAGATTCATCCAGAGAATTTACTTGTGAAGGGGCCACTCTGCCTGGAAAGGCCATTAGTGGGTCCTGGAAGGAGGTGAAGTCTGAGCTGAGTTCAGTTCAGTTCTGTAGGTTGTGAGAGGTGAATAAAGATAGAGAAGCATTCCGGAAGGGGCACGGCCCCAACCAGTGCATGGTGAAAGCACATGGAGTCAGCGGGGTGGCAGGGGCAATTACAAGGGGTAGTTCACTTTGGTGGAAGGTTCAGTAGGGAGAAGGGAGCAGTGAGAGAATGAGAAGATCATCAAGGGCTTTGTGAAGAAGTCTGAACTTTTTTCTCGAGGCAAGTGGGAGCAGGCCATACAAGGAATACAATCAGAGTCTGGGCTGTGGAAATAACATTGGCCACAGCCAAGAGGGGAGGATGAATCTGAGAAGGACACAGAGATAAGGAGACAATATTTCAGTAAACTAGCTGGAGATGCTAAGGCCCAAATTAGGATAATGCTAGGAATGGAGAGAAGAGATATTTAGGAAGTAAAATCAGCAGCACTCAATGTTTGATTTAGTAGAGGGAGAGGTGAGGGAAAGGAAGAAATAAAGAGTAAATCCTAGACTGTCAACTGAGAGTGTGGTGATGCCTACTGAGTTTGGAAATAGAGGAGGAAAATCATGTTTTAGGGCAAGGTGCTGAGTTCTGTTTTTGTCTTTTGAGCTTAAGGTGATTGCAGGTTATTCAGGTGGTAATCACTAAAAAGGGTTGGGTTTTAGAAGGAGCATCTTATCTGTAGATTTTGAGAGTCATCAGCAAATATTTGGTGGTGGAATCAACTGAAATTTGTGAATTTATCCAGGCAAGCGAGTAGAGTGGAAGAAGAGTGGGTCAAGGACAGGCCCCTTCTTATTTAAGGGACAAGGGAATGAGGAGTCAGAGAAGGAACCATCCAAGAGGTAGGAGAATAGTTGGTCATGGAGAGTTAGTGTAGTCAGCGCAAACCTCTACCCTCAAGAAACCAATGCAAGAGTGAGTTTCAAGAAGAAGGGAGTAATTAAGAGAGCTGCTTATAGTAGAGACAGATGGAAAGATAAGGATTGAAAAAAATTTTCCATTACATTTGACAATTAAGAGGGCTCTGGAGAATTTAGTAAGAACTGTTTCAGGGGAGTTGGTCATGGATGGGTGGAGTAAAATTCAGATTGCAAGTAATTGAGTAACAAATGAGCTAAATCAAGTGGAGACAATCCTTCAGACTTCTTTTAAGAGGTTGAATGAAAAGAGAAGGAGAGATTGGATGAAGACTGTGGAGGGTTAAGAGAGGTTAAGTCTGGTTTAAAGGATGAGGGAGGGAAAGGAGTCCTTAGAGAGAAAGAATGAAGAGATAGAAGAGGAGGGAGCATAAAGAGGAATTGGCTGATTGAGCAAGATCCTGGGAGAGGGTGTGGTCAAGCCTCAGAATGTAGGAGAGAGAGGGGGTGAGGCTGGGTGGGGCTGTGGGTAGGTTTGTCCAGGAGGCGATAATGCCAGGGACCCAAGAGTCCTCAGCAGAGGTAGATGTGCTCCATCAGCAGGGAGGGAAGCCTGGGATGGAGCTGGTGTCGGGAGGTGTGGGAAGGTGTGTAAAGAATGAGATGGCTCGTGGCACTAATGGGAGAGGGAGCCGACCCAGGAAAAAGACCCAAAAGCAAGGCTAAGAACTGAAGCCACACATCTGAGTGGGGACAGCAGTTTTCACAGTTGTGGGAGCATCCACAGCAGTGCTCACTCAACTAGGCAGAGAAGCAGAGAAGGTAATAGATCATAGTGCCGTCTCTGCAAATCTCTGCAAAGTGTCCTCAAATTCTGATGAGCAAGAAATAAAAACGAGGGTGTAAACATTTATCCAGGTGCTTATCATGTGCCAGGCACTATTCTAAGAATTTTGCACAAATAGCTCACCTAATCTATGTGGTTGAGGAAATTTTTACAGGGAAATTGAGCTTGCCCAAGGCCACCCAGCTGGAAAGTGGAGAAGCTGTGATATAAACTCAGGCTGTCTGGTGCTGCCTCTCTTAACACGTCAACATTCTTCATTTTTCTTTAACTGGTTTAAGTGTGTACTTTGATGTCCATTCTATCAAGTGGCAGAAACTTGATCTCAAAGAATTTAGAATGTTCTTTCCCTCAACTTAGTTCAGGAACATAATGACTGGCAAATCCCCATAGGGTAGGTTTGCATTTTTAGGGTGAAGGAATATTGTAAAGGCGTGTGTGTGTTGGGGTGGGGGTGCCATCTGTGGTGTGCTAATATCCTTTCTATCTCATGTAGTCCTTGGTCTGGATCCACATTGCTGCAAATTTCTTGCCCCTGGACGCAGGGCATCCACCCATTCTGACAGAATATTTTAGCTCCCCTGTGCCCCTTTTGGATGCTCTGTTGACATTTTCTTCTGGCTCTGCCCTTCCTGAAGCTCTGGGAGCCCCAGCCCACATGGCCTCAGCCATTTCTGCTCTCCTGACCTGTATTCACGCTGTGCAGGGAAACAGTCTTCCAACCTCTCTGGGCTTTATCTGGGGACAGACCACAGCTCACTTCTGCTGCTGAATTCTTTAAATGTGTCTCAGTTACTAGCACTCCTCTCTCCCTGAGTGCCTTAAATGAAAAGCTTGGGCAAAGAAAAGGTATGTTTGTGATCCCCTGGGCCTGCCTTCAGCCTACAAAGGCTGTCCCTTGCCACAGGGAAAGAGGGATGGGCTGGTTTTGGCTCTCTGGTATTTTCCTTGGCTCCTAGGTGGTGTCCAGAAAATCTTGCACTCTCTGAGGAAGAGAGATCTAAGGAAGGCAGCTCAAGCTGAAGGCCTTAGGCGTTATGGCCAGATCAGGGAACCCCCAGAAGCTTGACCCAAACTAAAAGAGCAGGCTCCGATCCCTGCAGGCTCAGTGCCAAGCCCGGAGGCATTGGGGCACATGGCATCCAGGAGGACGAGGACCACGCCAGGGATGAGCCGGGAGTCACAGGACACACACCACCCAGTCATTGTAAATCCAAGGCCCCACCTCTCTGCTGCCCTGCCAAGTTGATATTCCTAGGACCTGGGTGGAGTCTAAGACCCGATAGAATCTGTTCTAGTGCTGCAATACTTAGGCTGTACGAGGGACTATATATCAATGCAGAGGTACCAATTAGGGATCTGGTAAACTACTGCAATAGAAAGCCAATCCCTCTTCACACCCTCCACCGTGAGTACATGCTGGTTTATGAGCACCAATTCAGCTCTTCAGCTCATACCCGGCAGACAGTGCCTTTGTCCTCTTCCGGGGGTGAAGTTGTCAGATGGTCTTGTTCTGGAAGGAAGGGTAGAGTTACCCGGACCTCAGGTCTGGGTCCTCCATTCCCTGTGTGTGGTTTGGGTGTGCCAAGCACATACACCTAATCTGCTGACCACTGGGACCAAGAAATAGTGTGCAAACCCTTTGCTTTCAGATGGATCCTGGTGAATTCTGTGCATTAGCCAGCCTGGTTGCTTTGTAGTCCCCTCTATTCACCAGTCTCATTCTCCTTGCTCACTCTCCAAAATTCTCATGGTCCTCAGGTACATGAAATTGGCTAAATCATCATCCCTTGTTCAGACATAGTCTCATTATTAGTCCATACATGGCTCCACCTACCTACCTACCTACCTCATTTATCAAATTTTAAAGTAATGTCCTAAACATCCACGTCACTACCACCTCCCTTGGGAGCTGAGCCCTTAACAATGGCTTAGCCCCAGCTGTGAGATCCTCCCGTTATATCTCCTGCCTTCCCTCCTCCACCTTCCCTTACTTAGCATCCTTCCTTTGCTTTCCTTTTTATGCCTTTTATCATCACTGCATATATTCCTAAAATGTGTATATTAAATTTTAATTGTTCTTACCTTCTTTAAGAGTGTTATGCTGTATATAATCTTTTAGGACTTAGTTGTATCAGTTAATATTAAGTTGATCATCATCCTATATTATGTAGGTCATCAATTCCAACTGCTGTACGATACTCTATTGTTTGGGTACACCTCACTTCGTTTGCCCATTATTCTGTCTATGGGCATTTGAACAGTCCTGCCATGAACATTTTTTGTACCTATATAAAAGGTATCTTGGACATATAAACCTAGAAGTAGAATTGCTGAGTCATGGGGTGTGTGAGAGAATGGTCTTCTGGGGGCCATTCAACTGTTTCCCAAAGTGGCTGCCAGGTTTGGAACCCCCTCAAGAGCACATAAAATGAGCCTGTGGATTCACATCTTCTCCAGCACTTGACATCAGCGGACTCTTGAAGGTGTGCCACTTGATCAGGGGATAAAATGGACAAAATAGTATCTCACTGCGTCCTGCTCCATTTTCTGTTCACCTGCCCTTCCAGGCCCAGGTGGATGAATGGCTGGATGAACAGCTTCATCCAGGAAGCCCTCCATGACCAACACGTATGTCTGGATCACTGCTTTGGTGGCTTCTAAACTGTTTCGTGTCTTATACCATGTTCCTGCTAGATGCGACTCCCTAGTGTGTAGAAAACAACTTTGATCTCTTCTAAATCTACCTTCAGGTACAAGCACATTGTACCTGAATCTACTATGTACAATTAGCATTGTACATAGTAGATCCTTCAATTATGTATCACTGTTTGGATAAAACAGAATTTATTTATCTATTTATATTAGAGACATTGCAGATTTACAGAAAGAACATGCACAAAATACAGAGTTCCACAGATAGATCATGCACAAAATACAGAGTTCCCATATACCCGTTACCATTTCTAACACGTTGCATTAGTATGGTAACTTTGTTACAATTGATGAGAGAATATTATAATTGTACTATTAACTGAGGTCCATAATTTATATTAGGGTTCACTGTTTGTGATGTACAGTCCAATAGTTAACCTTTTATTTAAAATTTTTATTCAACTGTTCTTTCCCCATTGAGTGGACTTGGTATCTTTGTCAAAAGTCAGTTGGCTCCTCATCCTTCTGTTCCTTCCTCTAGTCATTCCCCAAGGGGGCAAAATCAATGGGCCAAAGACAGAAGGGCCTATTTGTGAATTCTCAATTTGATTTTATTGATCTGTAAGTCTGTCCATGTGCCAGTACCATGCTTTTTTTTTGAAAAATATTTGTATTGACAAATCTTCACACATATACATTCCATACACGGTGTACAATCAATGGCTCGCAATATCATTAAATTGTTGTGTATTCTTCACCATGATCATTTTTTAGAACATTTGCATCACTCCAGAAAAAGAAATAAGAGAAAAGAAAAAACTCGTACATACCATACACCTTACCTCTCCCTTTCATTGACCACTAGTGTTTCCATCAACCCAATTAATTTTACCCTTTTTCCCCCCTATTATTTATTTTTTATCGATATTTTTTTACTCATCTGTCCATACCCTGGATAAAAAGAGAATCAGACACAGTTTCTCACAATCCCACAGTCACATTGTAAAAGTTATATCTTTATATAATCGTCTTCAAGAATCAAGGCTACTGGAACACAGCTCTACAGTTTCAGGTACTTCCCTCTAGCCACTCCAATATACCATAAACTAAAAAGGAATATCTATATAATGCATAAGAATAACCTTCAGGATAACCTCTTGACTCTGTTTGAAATCTCTCAGTCATTGAAACTTTATTTTGTCTCATTTCTCTCTTCCCCCTTTTGGTCGAGAAGGCTTTCTCAGTCCCGTGATGCCAGGTCCTGTCTCATCCCGGGAGTTCTGTCCCATGTTGCCAGGGAGATTTACACCCCTGGAAGTCATGTCCCATGTAGTGAGGAAGGGCAGTGGGTTCATCTTCCAAGTTGGCTTAGAGAGAAGTACCATGCTGTTTTTTTTCTTTTGTATGCTGTGGGGTCTTATTTCATTCTTTTTTCCATGTGAGCACCATTTGTTGAATTTTGTTTGTTTATTATTGTAGCACCATTTGTTGAATTTTGTTTGTTTGTTGGTTGGTTTTGTTGGTTTCTTTTCTGCTCATTTGGGAAGTGCATGGGCTGGAAATCGGACCCAGGTCTCCTGCATGGCAGGCGAGAATTCTACCACTGAACTACCCTCGGACCCCAGTACCATGCTGTTTTGACCACACTAGCTTTGTGGTAAGTTTAAAAATCAGGCAGTGTGAGTCCTCCAACTTTGTTCTTCTTTTTCAAGATGGCTTTGGTTCTTTGGGGCCCCTTGCACTGTATTGGCATTTCCATTTTTTCAAAGAAGGGTGTTGGAATTTTGATTGGGCTTGCACTGCATCTGTGAAATCAGAATTCTTGTTTGTGCAGATCAAGGTCAAATATCATCCATGTGGAGGCAGCAGAGTCCTGAGGGGTGGGAGGAGGAAGCTGGATATACACCCAAGATTGCCAGCTGAGGTCCGGCCTGCTAAGATCCTAATTAGTCACTCTCAGAAGGCCCTCCAGCCGCAGGTGTTTGGTGGAGTGTGACTTCTCCCGGGAGGCTTAGGGAGCCAACAGCCTCTGGGGGTTGAGCTGTGTCATGGGTCAGGAGCCGATGTTTTTTGCCTGTGAGAGATGACTTTGCCTTTTGTCTGGAGGGAAGTCAACTAAATAGCTCATTATTAGCTCTTCTCTGGCCAAGGTACTGTCTTCAGCCACTTCAGTGGACAGCAAGGAACATTAGACTCAGCCCCTGTCAGTTCAGAGGCTTTCAGCCAGGGCTGTGTGGGGAGCGTCTGGTTTCATTTCAGTCTGCGATGCCAGGCAGACAGGCACTGTCCCAAGTGTCAGCCCAAGTGTCAGCAGTCCCAGCCCAGCTTAGGTGGGATTGAATGGCCACGGTGGAGGGCTTATGGGTTTAGGCCAAGGTGGAGAGGTTACTCAAGATTATTAAAGGCTTCCGAGTGAAGGATTTCTTAGAAGAAAGATGGTGGCTTTCAGTAAGTGTGTACTAGCCCAGGACCTCCCACCATACCCATGCCTCCTTAATGGGCTGGTGGGTGTTTTCTAAGCCATACTTCAGGGAACTGAGGGTGCCACCTCCCCTGTTGCCTTGGAAGCTGAGACTGTGCACAGTAAACAGCTGAGGATGGGAGAGGGATGGTCACCCTTTCAATTTTTGTTCTTCTAAACTCACACTCCTACATTCATCATTAAGCAGTCATCTTTCAGACCTTTGTTTTTCTTGCCTTCTCACTACAACCCAGGGAAGCCCAAACAAAATCTCAGTCACTATTGTGCCAGGATTCTTCTACTGATATAAATCATATAAATAATGATTCCTTTCCTTTTCATAGGCTTTATCATTTGCAAAGCATGTTTCCGTCCCTTATCCCATGTGATCTTCCCAGTTTAATTATCACAAGTTTCCTTATAGATTCCCATTTGTTCCCATTTCTGTTTAAGCCCCTTCCTGTTTCTTTTGAAGAAGAGCATCATGGCAAGTCAGCCTTCGAAATACTTCTCAGTTTCCGGAGGCTGCCATGGCAGATTATCACAAAATTGGGGGTGGTGGTGGTGGTGGTGGTGGTTAAAATGACAGCAACTTATTTTCTCACAATTCTGGAAACCAGAAATCAAGGTATTGCTAGGACTGTGCTCTGTCCAGAGGCTCTAGGGGGCAGCTCCATTCTTTTTCTTACTTACAGCTTCTGGCAGTGGCCAACTTCTTTGGTTTATGGCCACATCACTCTAATCTCTGCCTCCATCTGTTCATGGCCTGCTCCGGCCTGTGCCTTCTCCTCTTCTGCCTGTCTCAGATCTCCTTCTGCCTTTCTCACATAAGGACACTTGTCATTGGATTTAGGCCCCTCCCAGATAATTCAGGCTGACTTTCCCATCTCAAGAGCCTTAACTTAATTATATCTGCAAAGACTCTTTCCAAATAAGGCAACATTCACATGTTCTGGGGACTAGGACGTGGACATAGCTTTTGAGGGGCCACCATTCAACTCACTACTGTGATACCATGCTGGAACTACTTTAACTGAAGAGCAAAGAAACCTCATGTCCCAGCAATATGGAATATTTTTAAGTTAACAGGTGCACTGTGCATACCGGTTATGCAAACACCTTGACTCAACCCACTCTATCTTTGCTAGACTCTCCTTAATTTTTTAATCCATTAACAAACATTTCAGAGAAACTATGACCCATAAGGTACTGTGCAAGAAAATGCTGAGAATACAAAAATATAATGCCCAGTCATCCTAAAGGAGCTTACAGATATTAAGACTTATATCAAGCAGCTGTGACAGATGTCATGCATTAAATGGCATAAGAGCCGAAAGCCTGTCCCTTGCAGGGAGAAAGACCCACTTCTGCTGATTGCCAGAAGTATGACATTGGCCACGTTTCTCAACCTCCTTGCTCTTAGGTCGTCTTGTATGTGATGGGAAATAATGGAACTACTATTTATCAAATACCAGCCACATGTTCAGTTGCTTCCCAATCATTATCACAGAGAATTCTTGCAATCCCCTCTGAGGCTGCCATTACCATCTCCATTGGACAAATGAGAAAAATGAAGCTTGGGCAAGCAAGGAGCTTGCCAGTTCACCCAGTGAATTGTAGAGTCTGGAATCAAATCCATTAACATTTCGCTTCACAGCCTAGGTTCCTTCCTTTCCTGGATGCTGCCTTGAAGGCTGGCGAGAGGATTAAATGAGATTTTGTTTGCAAAATGCCTAAAATAGAGCCTGGCGCCCAGCAGACCCCTTAACTCAACCTTCTTCCCTCCCTGCCCACAGCTCTCTGTGATGCAGCACACGGGAATGTTTTTTTCCCCCTTGTAATAATTAATGCGTGTGCCAATGTGTTTATGGAAAGTAGCTTAAGCCGTGTCTTTCATCTCTAAGGATCCAGTGTTTGGCAAGTGCCTTCCCAGCTGCAGAGGCCAGCTTCTTTCAGTCAGACAAAGGGGAGGGAGTTATCCAGGAAATTCTGATAAGGGAAGCAATTTACATTGGCCTGACTCAGGGGAGCTACTCATGCCAAAACTGGGCTTTTTTGGTTGTTGTTGCTTGAATTACCTGAGTGATACGTTAGTATAGATCCTGGAACCTTGTGTTTCTCATTGGTGCTTTAAAGGCGTGTTCCTCCTTCAGCTTCATCCCTAACCCTGCCCGGGCTGGGAAAGGGGAGAGAGGGAGGAGTGGCGGCTGGCTGGGGGTGGGACGCAGCAGGAGCCCTTGCAGCCCGCCACGTGGGCTGGGGAAAAGCTGAGCCTCCCCCACCACTAAACCCCTGTAGTTAAGCCTTTTGCCTTTTTTTTTTTTTTTCCAGAGTCTATCCCTGGCTTTTCTGTTCTGCCCACCCTCTGCCTGCCTGGGCTGGGTGAGCTGCCCGCTAATCCCTGCCGGGGATTGTCCGCCTGGGAAGACCGGCGTTTTCGTAATAATAATGCTTGGTACATTTCCGCAGCCCTTGGCTTTCACATCCATTATCTCGCTTGATCCACGCAGCAGCCCTGTGAGACAAGCGTCCACATCACCATTTTAGATTAAAAAAAAAAAAGAGAGAGAAGAGAGGAAAATGAGAGAAGAGGATTATCTCCAGTCACTGGGAGAGTCAAGGGCAGAACCAGCACCCAACAGGGAAGAGAAGACCCAGAACCTGGGTTTTCTGATCCTGGGATTTGTTCTTTTTTCACCCGAACATACTGGACTTTTTAGAAAACATCCAAGCCCCGAAGGAGTGAATTTTTCAGTGGGTGGATTTCTGGCGCCCATGAGAAGTGAAGGGCGAGTTGTTTCGGAGTGTGTGGGAAATTTCAGGAACTTGTCAAACAATACCCCACAGGCAGCTACTGCCTCCTGGGGCAAGTCTAAAGTCTCATCCCCCCCCCCCCCCCCAAAATGCAGTTAACTGGAGGCATGGATAGGAAAGTACACAGACTGGATGCTCAGCGCCTGGTAGCTAACCCGGACACCAGCAGAGCCAGCTAGCACCTTTGCCATCTCCCTTGGCAGAGACGCTGTGCAGAATGGGGCGAGTGGCAGCTGACACCCCGGATAGTTAGAGCTTATGGGGCACCTTTCAGTGGGGATTGGAAAGGTCTTTGCAAACATTAGTTACTTCTCCCCACCCTGGGAAGAGAGAGAAACTATTTTTCAAATGGATAAACTCTAGGTCCGAACGAGTGGGGTCCACCTCTCCCATCACTCCAGCTCATGCCCCACCTCTCCCATAGTGTTGCCAGCCAAGAGGGGGACAAGTCACCGAATCGAGTGTCTCATCCTGGAGGGTGTGCCTTTTGGCAGCTGCCCTGGTCAAAGTCTTCTAAACTCAGGAGGGATTAGAGTTTCACCTCTCCTCTTTTTAAAGCACCATCAGGCTTCATTTCCTCTCCCCTGAGCTCCTTTTCTTCTTTGTCCTGGGTTGATGGGTGGAGAATGTACATCATCTATTGATTGACCTGGGCTGGGAAACCTCAGGGTACCACAAATAGTGAGGGGTTGGCAAAGACTGAATTGGGCCCCGGGAATCAGGCTTCAGATCCCATGCTCATGACCGCCACCCTCTACAGCCTCTTTGTTAGCACCGCCCTCCTCCTCGAAGTAAACTCTGCCAGGCTCTCTTCATGGCATGGTCCGTAGGGGCAACTCACTTAGGATTTTTTTGTTTTGTTTCGTTGTTGTGGCCTGGGCAGACGCCAGGAATTGAATCCAGGTCTCGGGCATGGCAGGTGAGAATTCTGCCACTGAGCCCCCGTTGCTCGCCCTCACCTGGGTTTTTAATGTCTGGATCCCAAGGAGTGTAAAATGGAGAGTAAAGAGAGGCCACCCAGTCTGAGAGGACTTGAGAGGAGCTCTAGGTCAGGGGTGGGGTCTGGGGGTGTTGAGCAGTGCCCAGGTTTGCTAAAACTGCCAGAATGCAATGTATTAGAAATGGGGTGGCTTTTGCGATCGGGATTTATCAGTTTACAAATGTAAGCCATGAAAATGTTCAAATTAAGGCATCGGCAGAACCATACCTTTTCTGAAGACTGGTTGCAGACTTCTCTGTCACAGGGGAAGGCACCTGGCAACGTCTGCTGGTCCTTTACCCTCGGGTTTCATTGCTTCTGCTTCTGGCTTCTCTGTCTGTGGCTTTTCTCTCCAAACTTCTCTGGGTGTTTCTCTGAACTCTATTATTCTTTTTCTCTTTTATCCTCTCCTAAAGGACATTGGTAAAAGGATTAAGACCTACCTTGAATGGTGTGATCAGATCTCAATTACAAGACCTAACCTAAAGGTCCCACCTCCAACAGGACTGCACAGGGAGCCCTTCAAAATCCTCTATATCAGTGACCGCCTTTTCCAATCTCTATTCTGAGGTCTCATAACAATTAGACACCCTAGACACAGAACTGTAATGGAAAGAAGCTACCAGCTGTGGAGCATTAGGGAAGGGAATCACTTCACCACTCTGGGACCTCAGTTTTCCCATCTGTGAAAGGGGCACGATGATTCCCAACCTGCCTGACTAATAGGGTCATTGTAAGGGTACATAAGAGTGTCGGGGGGATGAAAGAATATGAGCGCGCTTGGTAAACTATAAGGTACTGAATAAAGGTAATGAGGATACTTCGTTGTTATTGGGTGGTTAATATTTAAAAATACTATCACCTGGGATTGTCCCCTTGTGTTTCTTTTTATGGCTTTGGCTCTTTCTAGATGACGGTGGTGGGAATTTACGTAGTGCTGGGGCTTCGGGAAGTGCTTTCAGTAGTAGCCGCCAGGCCAGTGTGTGCTTATCTCATTGGCAGAGGGAAGTGCAAGCAGAATAAGAGAGAGGACTATAAGGGGGACATCCTGATTTTTGAGTTTCAAAAGTTGATAGATGCCTTCTGAATCTTGATAAAATTGAACATTTAAGATCTGTGCATTTTATTGCACTTATACCTAAAAAGCCACAATAAAACAAAATGAGGGTGGTACAACAGTGCCTCAGTGGCAGAATTCTCACCAGCCATGCCAGAGATCTGGGTTTGATTCCCGGAGCCTGCCCATGCCAAAAAAAAAGAAGCCTATGTTTTTAGAGGAACAGAAAGGACTCAGGGCATAAACAACATATTTGGCAGAAAACATGGCAATGACAAGGGCAAGACTCCACCTCTCTCTCCCTGGCCCTTGTCCCAAGACCCAAGGTTTCCTGGGTGGGGGAAAGAGAGCCAGAAGGCAAATATGGGTGCTTAGATTGTCAGAAAAAGGCCGCTGACCCATTCTACAGGCTGTGAACCGCAGAGAGACATCATCATCCCAGGTAAACTTGTAGGCTCCAAAACTTAGAGATACTGACTTGTAGAAGAAGACACAGCAAGAGTCGTCTAGGTGGACAGGACCTCTGAGTACCACCCAGAGTTTTCTGTCCTTAGCATGAGACAGCAACTGCTGAAGAGTGTCCTTGCCCGTGAGTAACAGGAAAATATTCAAGCGAGGAGACAGACCAGGAGGGAGCCATGTGGACGAATGGTGTGGATGCTTGACCGAGGCTTAGATGGGAGACCGGATGTTCCAGTTGATTCCTTGCAAGACAGTGGCCCTGAAGACACGCCCCTTTCCCAAAGCCTCTGCACTATGTCATTCTCACCAGCCTCAACCCTGCCCTGGGAACTTAAATGGAGTCCTGGGGAAAACAGGGGAGGGAGACTCTAAAATCAGCAAGATTAAGTGTCACCACCCCAGAAAAGCTGGGGCTAGGAATATAGAAGAATAAATGTTTGCATAGTCAAGTTTGCTTTCTGAGAGTCAACTTCACTAAATTTTCTTAGCTAGAGTTCGAAAGCCTGTGGCATTCAGAGAGGATGTCTGCAAAGTCCCCAAAATATTGTCACAACACCTCATAGCTTAACACATTTAAAGTAGACACTTGAACTGCTACACAAACTTATTCAGACTTTAAAAGAAGCTGTTTCCACAAAGTCTATTTATCATCCAAAAGTCCTGGCAATGGCCTTATTTGTGTATTTCTTTGTAATATATGCTTCAGCTGAACACAATGGATTTATAATCTAGGACTGTGGGGACTGAGACAATGTGTCATACCCCTCAGCTTCTCTTAATTAATGGAAGCGTCTTGGAACATTTCCTTTCTGAAAACATCCTTTGTTTTCCTACCCCAGCCTCTCCCAGGAATCACTGTTGAGCTTGTCTTCTCTGATGGAAGTCTGATGATGGAGGCTGCCTGCTGGCTGCCCGCTACAACACCTGGGAAGTTTTCCAGAGGCAGAATTTCTTTTCTTAGTACATGGTTATGCTGATGTCAGTGTCAGGGGAATTGGAGAGGTGACAGGAGAAGAGTGAGGGGCAGCCAGAGTCCTGGATCAACAGTTAATGAATCTCGCAAAGACTGAAAAGAAACACAAAAGAGGAGCCACATTGTTTAATAGCCTCAGTCATACAAACAAAATTAACCAACTCCAAACTCCAACAGTCAAGAGCATGGCTTGCTGTATAAGGCAGTTGCAAGTATAGTAGCCTGAGTTCTGCCACTCACAGACTGTGTGCCCTTGGGCAAGTCACTCAACTTCTCTGAATCTTAGTTTCCTCTCCTTTAAAATGGACATAACTAACATCTACTATATAGCAATACTATGAAGGTTAAATATGGAAAGCACTTTGTATCTAGAATTATTGAAGGATTATTGAAGGATATAATATATATGCACACATTATTTTATATATAATATGAATATCAGTGCAAAAAGTTAAACCCATTTAGGGGCACACACACGTGTGTATGTGTGACCCCTTTAGAAATGCCTCAGAAAGAAGGTATTTTGAAATACCTTTCTGAAATGCCATTTGCATTTTCACTGGAAATGCTGGCCTTCAGGTGTTTCATTCATGTAGAAAAGAGTGTCTTGGCTGCAAATATCTTCAACCCTCTAGATTTTTTTTCCTATTCATTCATTCAACACATATTTATTTGCTGAGTGGTCTGGGACCACTGAGTCTCTACCAAGAAGTTCATCTCTGACCCACACTCTGAAATCCACCCAGTCCCCAACAACAGGTGTGTAAGGAGGTCCCAGACCAGCAGCAGCAACTCATTGCTCAACCCCCTTCTAGGAAGGCCGGAGAAGGTGTGGCTGCCCCATTGACTCAGAAGGCAAGCACTGTGGTAGGAGCTGAGAACAAGGTCCAGAGCCATTACAGGGTAACAAATACAAGTGATGACCTTGAACAGTATTGAACTCAAAGTGGGGAAACCAAGTCCATTTCAAAGTCTCTAGATTAAGTTTGAGAACAGAGATAGGGAACCAAAACCAAAGGATCTGGAGCTGGGCAGACTCCAGGGTGACATGGAGAGGAGAGGGCAAGTGACCATGGCTGGGTCTGGAGTTCATGGCATTAATGACAGCTCCGTCATTAGTGCAGCAGGTGCCAGATGGGTCTGCCTGACTTAGGCACAGAGGTTTGGGGCCACTACTTCCAGGCACAGTCTTGCAGCTGGTCCTCCTGTGATCTTGGTGTCTCAGTTCTCCAGGAACCTGGTTTCTGATGGTCCTAGAGCTCTCCCACAAGGACTTGATGTCCTGTCTCCAAGCCTCTCTCTCCTTGTGCCTTTTCTCATACTGGTCTGTGTGTCTGGGATCTGTCTGCTGCCTTCTGTCCCATTCCTATTTGGACAAATGCCCAGGCTCTTCGTCTTGGCTAATTAGGCTGTATCTTCTTCCCCTCAGAAAGGAGGGTGGACCTGTGTCACCTTTAACTGGATGTGGCTGGCTCTTACCCACCTCCAGGGCTGCACTGGGCTCCTGGTTTGGCTTACTCTAATAGCACTCCAGTGTTTGCAGTCCTTTAGATAAGTGTCCTATAAGTTCCTTTCACAGAGCTCTCCCTTCTTGTCTTTTATTATACTGGGGACCCAATTTGTTTATCTGTGTGCATATGATTGCCTGTTTTTCCTACTAAATTGTAAACTTCCCAAGACCAAGGCCTAAATCTATTTTTCTTTACTTCACTGCTGATTCTTTAGTACTTAGCACAAGGAATATTTGTTGAATTAATGAATAACAGTGAACAAATATATGCATATATAATGCATTTTATCCTAAGAAGGGTTTAGGCAGCTTCCTTCTCATACCTATTCTTTTCCTTGATTCTTAAGCAACCTCTCTAACCCTTTTAAAAGATTAGGCAAGAGAGGTAGGCCCACAGAGTATTAATGATAGGACTTGTCTAAGGCCACTCAGCATGACTGGACATAGCTGGGGCTGGACCCTAGATCTGGGGACCACTCATGGAAATGTCTACTTACAAATCTTGGGGGTGGAAACATACACACACACCCTTGAAATACCTCAGAGACAACGGCAAAGGGGCCATGCTTAAGTGCTGGGTAATGTAATATAAACAGTGACAGTCATGACATTCCTTCTAAACTCCTCCCCCTGTCCCACCCCCCAAACCCCCAGCCTTGGGGAAGATGCCTGTGGAGCAGGAAGCATTGAGTTTGACATTCTTGACATTTCAGTGTCAACAAACCATGGTAACCTCATCTCAGTCCCAGAACAGTTCCTGGGGACTGGCAGGCAGGCTGAGGTCTTGTTGCAGAAAGTGCTTGGAAGGGGGGAGCTGCAAGGGGGTCCTATAGCTCCAGATCCTCTGTGGGGGACCCCTGGGTTCCTTCTGCCTCTCTGCCACCCCAGCATCCGTGACGTCTGCCAAGACCTTTCCTTTGCTTACTCTACACACCCGGATCCCCAAATGGCCATTTCCACGTTTACATCTCAAACAGTTGCAGAGGCAGAATTTCCAAAGGACCCCCATCTTCTTTGGGGATCATGGAAAAGTGGTTGTATCTCAAGTTGTACTCACTGTCCCTCCTGTTCTCAAGGAAGAGGCTACGGGGTGGTATTTACCTTCTGGCCTTTAGAAGCTGCTGAGGCACCCACACACAGCTCCCTGCCAATTGGTGAGCCTCAAAGAGCAGCATCTGACCTGGGCAGTGCCAGCCCCACCCGCTGCCACCTGGAACCTGCCTGCTCTGGCTTTCGTCTGTCTCAGCTCTCAGCCCCACACCCAGCTCCTGAAACTACTCAGGTCCCTCTGGTTTGGCAACTTCCCTTCTGGCTTCTCGAACTTCAGATGCCCACTCCTACCAGCCCCTTGGGTTTTGCCCACACCCTCCTGCTCTAGACTAGCCAGGGCCCCCACCCAGAAAGGGAGACACTCACACTTAGAGAGGCAGCTGGGAAGGTGTCTCCTGTGTGCCTTCTCTGGCACTTTCTAGGCAGGCCGGAGCCACCTCAGCACATTCTGCCCCCAGAGATTGAGTCACGGGTCTTTTGCAAGTTTCTCCCTTTTGCTGAAGGGCCTATGGGGTTTCAGGGCGTCTCTGATAACATATGCGAGTACTCCTTGTTGACCTAGCAGAAACTCTGAGCAGCCAGCGGCTCAGGGATGTGGGCCTGGCTGTCCTCTGAAGCCCAGGCCCCTGGGAGCTGCCTCTGGGAGCTAGGGCAGATGCACGGAATAGAACTCAGAGACGGTAAACCCAGCCGGGAAGAGACAATTCTGATAAGACTCCTGGGGGAGGGGACCACACACAAGGCTGGGTGTGTGTTCTGCCTTTACCTCTAAGGTAAACCATTTCCTCTCACTGGGCCCCAGATTATTATTATATCCATGCTGGGAGGGAATGGACTGTGCCTCTCAGATCCCTTTAAGGTTTTTGATTTTGATATGATTTAAATGGTAGCTCTAGTTCGAGACTCCCGGGAAACCCTGAAATCAGCCCTTTGTCTACCCCACCCTCCACATCATTTCTGCACTTCCCCACCTCTTTCTGTGTGTTTTTCTCTTCCCCTCCCCTCACTTTAGAGTTCTTCTGAGATTACATTCTAGGGATCTCCTGGCCTCATTCACTATCCTTACATAGAGTTCTTTGCATCCTGAAAGAAGTAAGGGTGGGTCACGCTTAACCCAAAGAGGGAGCCATGGATGGTGGCGTTTTAGTCACCTCCTAGAAAGGCATGGGATTTGTGGAATCCTGTAGAACCTTCCATCATGGCCTCCTTGGAAGGCAAGTCCTGGAGCCCAGTGAAGCACTTTTCTCTTCCATCTTGCCCCCAGAGCCTCTCCGCAGGGTGGAAGCAGCAAAGGGCCATGGCATATCCTGGGCTGCCTTGCAGTGTGGGCTTTTTTTTAGAGAATGTATTTGTTATTTCACTTCCTGGCCATTCTGCCAAGCTCCCTCCAGCAGACAGAGCAACCAGGCAGGTTCAGCTAAGGATTCTGACCACTGCTGCCTTGCTCCCCAGAATTTCAAGTAGGCTTGAGTTGCCAGGGTCAGCGCCTCCTGTTCTCTCAGCTGTCACCTCTGCTGGGGGGATGGTGTGTGTGTTTGTGTGTGTGGAAGGAATGGTTGGCTCTTTCCAAATCCAAAGCATTTTAAGGTGGCATTAGGGCTGAGGGAGTGGACTTTGGTTTATGCCCCACTAGCATGGTTTCAGCCTGTAGGAAAAAAATTGTATGGAGAGGACAACAATGACAATGACAGAAGCACTCATTCAAGGGAAGTGAGCAGTCACAGCCTTGATGCTTACCTGGCTCCCGAGAGGCTCAAATGAAATCCTCTCTGCGGCAAAGCTTTGCACATTCCTGAGCATGTTACTAGTGTAAGCAGTGCTGCTAGAACTTTTTCACTTGAACTTCCCTAACTTCAGAGAAGTGCGAATGTTTGTCCCAGATGAGTGCAAGGTCCCAAAGCAATGACATTTCCATGAAGTTTCCCATCTTAGTTTTAGAATTTGTTTAAGTCTATATCCTACCCCTTGCATTTATATAAAAATGACGTTTTAAATCACTGGCTGGCTAATTTACTGATTCACCCCAAATCTTTGAGTAAAATAGTCAGGAAGATGTACCACATCCACTCTCTGACCTTGTTCCACAAACCCTCAGGGAGTACAAGTACCCCAGTTTGAGAACCAAGGAAAGAAAAGGTTATTATTTTCTTTAGAAGAAGGCTCATTAATCACATTTCCCCACCTACTTCTCCAGGGAGTCTTAAACATAGTCATCTCCTGTAGCATTTTGTACACATGACCAAGACTCATTGACCTCCGTCCCCCTTCCATCTCTTGCTGCTGCTGGATGCTGTACCATTCATTTCACATTTAAAGCTAAAGGCTCAAAGCTCTACAGGAATGCAAATTTTCCCACAAGAGGTTCCACTTTTAGCAAATATTAGCTATAAAACACCAGAGTGGAAATGAGACATTTTAAGGACATGGTTTAGAGATCCTAGATTAGATGTCCCTTAGGGTATTTTCCAACTCAAACAGAGGACTCTGTAAGATCACAGAGTGATTAACAAAGGAACTGGCAGGACTGGAACCCTGGTCTGTTACCCACGTGCTTGTTCTGCAGCTCCCCACCTTGGAAACCAGAGCTTCATGCATAGTAAGAACTCAGTAAAGCAGAGATAGCTTGACCTGTTTCATTCCCAAGAACTCTGAGCAGCTTAGAATGTGGCCATTCCACAGTATTTGTGAAACATGGGACCTAGTGCTCAATAAATATTGGATAAACCTAGATCTGAATCCAGTAGTCAATGCTCCTAAGTATTGAGTGGAGAGGAAGGGCCAATTTTCTTTGAATGAACATCCAGGCTGTGGTTTCAACAGTCACTGAAGGAGAGTCAGGCAGACAGAGATGGGGTGGCAAGCGCATCATCACGGGCACACAGAGGCACACGCTGGTTCATGTGGCCGGGTAGGGATGGTGGGAGAGGAGGCTGGACAGGTGGGCAGGGCCGGATTGTGGAAGGTCTTTCATCTGTCATGCTTAGACTTTGGATCTCATCCTGAAAGTTATGAGAAACCAATGGAAGTTTCCTGGTCATATTTTTAGTTCAGGAAGATTCCTCTGGCTTAGGTTGGAGAGAATGGATTAGAGGAAAAGAACAGTAGGGGCAGGAAGAACAACTATGCAGCTTTCAGCAACCTTGGTAAGAGATGGTCAGGCTTTAATTAATGCAAAAGAAGGCAGGAAAGGAAAGAGAAAAGGAAAATAAAAGAAGTGGGACAAACAGAGAAGATAGTAAGATGGTAGATTTAAATGAGATATACCAATAATTACATTAAATGTAAATTTAATAAATACATCAATTTTTTGATTGATAGAATGCATTTTTAAAAAATTGATAGAATGGATTTTTAAAAACCCAACTATATGCTGCTTACAGAAGAAAAATCTTCAATGTAAGGATATAGAAGGGTGAAAAGTAAAAGGTTGGAAAAAGTAAGTCCATACAAATAAATGAATAAGCAAGCAAACAAAAAATAAAACAAGAAAATTCATTCAGCTGTATTAATATCAGACAAAGTAGATGTAAGTCAAGAAACATTACTAGAGGACATTTCATAATTAAAATATGTATAATTCACCAAAAAGATGTCACAATTCAAAATTTGTATATACTTAATAGCATAGCTTCAAGTTATATAAAGGAAAAATGACAGATGATAAAGAGAAGTAAACAAACTTATAAACATAGTAGGAGAACTTAACGCCGCTCTTTAAGTAAATGATAAAATTAGTGGGTAAAAATCAGTACACGTATAGACTATTTAGGTATGACATGTAAAGATCTGGGATGTTGTCACTCCTATCTTCACAACAAGGGAAAAACTGGACAAACTGAAAATCAACCACTCTTCTTAGATCCTTCAGAGAATTTAGGCCACAGGGCCAAGTGGTGTCCTGAAAACTGGACAGAGGCCTATACTGAGAATCTCTTCATACCAGAAGCAGAAGCTCGTCACGAAGCCAGGACTGAGAGGAACACGTACTGTAATTGACACATTGCTGGAGGTTCAGTGTAGATTATCTTGAGAGTTAAAAACTCTGGGGACCCGGTCTTAAGGGGGCCCTCTGCAATTTCATGAGTCTGTGTCCAGGAGCCCTACCAGGTCATCAGGGGGAAGGTCACTGAAAAATCCCCTCAAGCTCCTGGTAGGTGGAGGGGAAAAGTCATCAGTTTTGAAATATGCCGTGGGCATTCTGTTCTGCTTAACGAGGGACTGCCTCAAGTTTTGCAAGAGCCTAACCAACCCGGTAAATAGGTCATTAGTGTTATGTTTTAGACTTCTCTGGCTAAGAATTAGGTTGTATTTACTGTTTGCCATAGCTGTAGGTGTTAGACACTAAAATTTCCTCTTTGGTTGTTTTTGTCTTCCTGTTGCCTTAGGGTTTCCCAAGAGACTAGTTCTTAAGTAGGGCCTAGCCTACTTTCCTAGCAAGGGAAATAACCAGCTCCGGTCTCCCTCTGGCCTCTTTGTGTTACCTAAGTGGAGGGGGGATGTTGGAAAGCACTGTGAGGTCCCAACCCAGGGGCACTGGCTCACTATAAGACTGAAACCTAATTGTGGGATTATAGAATACGTTCCCTTCCCTTACATTGTAATACTGCATCAAGCAGGCTTTTATACAATAATAGAATTAAAGCTGAAAGAACCACAAGCCTAGGCCCTACTTAAGAACTAGTCTCTTGGGAAACCCAAAGGCAACAAGAAGACAAAAACAACCAAAGAGGAAATGTTCTAGTTTGCTAGCTGCTGGAATGCAATATACCAGAAACGGAATGGCTTTTAAAAAGGGTAATTTAATGAGTTGCTAGTTTACAGTTCTAAGGCCGAGAAAATGTCCCAATTAAAACAAGTCTAAAGAAATGTCCAATCAAAGGCATCCAGGGAAAGATACCTTGGTTCAAGAAAGTCGATGAAGTTCAGGGTTTCTCTCTCAGCTGGAAGGGCACATGGCGAACACGGCGTCATCTGCTAGCTTTCTCTCCTGGCTTCTGGTTTCATGAAGCTCCCCAGGAGTCATTTTCCTTTTTCATCTCCAAAGGTCGCTGGCTGGTGGAATTCTCTGCTTCGTGGTGCTGCAGCATTCTCTGCTCTCTCTGAATCTCTCTGAATCTCTTTCTCCAAAATGTTTCCTCTTTTATAGGACTTCAGAAACTAATCAAGACCCACCCAAATGGGTGGAGACATGTCGTCCCTTAATCCAGTTTAACAACCATTCTTGACTAAATCACATCAACCAGGGAGATGATCTCATTACAGTTTCAAAAATACAGTATTGAATAGAGATTATTCTACCTTTATGAAATGGGATTTATATTAAAACATGGCTTTTCTTAGGGGGCATATATCCTTTCAAACCAGCACAGGAAATTTTAGTGTCTAACACCTACAGTTATGTCAAACAGTAAATACAGCCTAATTCCTAGCCAGATAAGTGTAAAACGTTACACTAATGACCTATTTACCTCAGTTCCTTTTACTCAAACTATCATGTTCAGCTTTCAGCAAAAAAATTACAAGGTATGGAACAAGGCAGAAAAATACAAAAGCAAGCATCAGAATTAGTCTTAGCTATGGCAGAGATTTTGGAATTATTAGGCTAGTAATTTAAAAGAATTATGAATATGTTAAGGACTCCAATGGGAAAAGTGAAAAATATTCAAGAGCATATGGTAATATAAGCAGAGAGATGTAAACTCTAAGAAAGAAAAAAAAAATAAGATGATTTCAACTTATTTTAAAAGCTTGACCTAAATGACATAGAAAAACACTGTATCCAACAGCTGAAGAATATGCATTCATTTCAAGTACATGCAGACCTTTAAAAAAATTTGACCATATGCCATAAATTGAGTCTCTAAAAATGTCAAGGCATTTAAATCATACACGGTATGTTCTTTTATTAACTTAGAAATCAACAATAGAGATAATTAGAAAATCCCTATGTGTTTGGAAGTTGAGATATACTTCTAAATAAATCTCAAGTCAAAGATGAACTCACAAAAGAAATTAAAACATGTTGAACTGAATTATAATGTAAATATTATAAACCAAAATTGTGGAATATAACTAGAATTTTAGTTTGAGAGAGATTTATTGAAAAAGGACTAAAAATAAATGATCCTAGCAGCTAGAAAAAGAATTATAAATTAAGCTCAAAGGAAGTAAAGGATAAAGATATAAGAAGAATTTAATGACATGCAAAACATAATTACAATAGAGGATCAACAAAACCAAAGTTGGCTCTTTGGAAAGACTAATAAAATTAATAAATTCCTAGAAGACTGATCAAGAAACAAGAGAGAAGACACAAATAACTGTATCAGAAATGGAAAAGGAGACTCACTATAGAGTCTATGCAAAATTACAACAATAAGAGGACACCATTAACAAATTTATGCCGACAAATTTTGAAGTTTTGATGAAATTATAAATTCCTAGAAACACAACTCACCAAAATGGACACAAGGATAAATCACAAACCCAAGTAATAGACTACATTATTAGAAAACTTTCTCACAGAGAAGATTGTGGGAAAATAATGGAGCAGGAAGCTCCAGGAATCAGTCCCTCTGAAAAAGTAACTAAGAATTGGTAGAACTGCCTCAAACTATTTTGTAACTCCAGAGTCTAACAGAACACTGTGTAGCATCCAAGGAAGAATTAGAAGAGGCTGTTGAATTGTGGTAAATACCACTGGATTTCACCCTCCCCGCAGTGACTACCATTCCCCACACCCCACCCTCATGGCAGGCAGCAGTGGGGTCCTGGTGCAGCTTGCTGGTGCCAGCGTGGGATATAAAGACCCGGTCCTACAAACTCCAGGGGTGGGAAATCTGATAGCAGATCACTGCTTTTGATCAATTACTTCAGATCACTGGGCGCTGGCTCTGAGGGCTGCCATTGTTCCAAACACCTTCAGGAAAAAGCAGAAGAGGTGACTTTAAGATAGTACGTTTCCTCAAATCTACAGGAAACAGTTAAAGGGCTGCAGAAAAAGTAGCTTCAAAAGCCACAGAAGATGTTCCTGGCACCTTTGTTTATCCCTTCTCCCCTCCTCCCCAGTACAGCGAGGAGCCAACCTGTGCTCCCCTTGCAGGTCCAAACAGAACTACTGGCATTGAAAAACCAGGATAATTGAAATGAAAAATTCCCTAAAGGGTTTCAACAGCAGATTAGGGCTGACAGAAGAAAGAATCAGTGATCTCAAAGACAAGACAATTGAAATGATTCAGGCTGAGGAGCAGAAAGAAAAAAAGAACTGAAAAAAATGAACAATGCCTATGAGACCATCAAGTGTACCAATATATGAATTTTGGGAATCCCAGAAGGAGAAGAAAGAGAGAAAGGGGAAGAAGGAATATTCAAAGAAATAATGGCAGAAAACTCCCAAAATTTAAGAAAAAATATGAATATGTACATTGAAGAAGCACAACAAACCTCAAAAAGTATAGACTCAAATAGAATCATTCCCAGACACGTAGCAATCGAATTGTCCAATGCCAAGGATAAGGAGAGAGTTCTGAAAGCCTCAAGAGAAAAACAATGAGTTATGGTCAAGGGAATCCAAATAATATCGTGTTAATTTCTCATGAAAAAACCATGGAGTCAAGAAGGCAGTGATATGAAATATTTAAAATGAAAAATTAGATAGAAATATTTAAAACAAAAGAAAAATATAGCCAACCAAGAATTTTATATCTGGGAAGAATGTTTTTTAAAAATGAGTAAGATATTAAAACATTGAGAGCTAAACAAAACTTGAAGGAGTTGGTCACCACTAGGCTTTCCCTAGAAGTAATACTAAAGGGAGTACTTACAACTGAAAGCACACTAGACAACGGATTGAAGCAGCACTAAGAAATAAAGATTTCCAATAAAGGCACCCACATTGAAAACTATAAATGCCAGTATTATTGTGTTGTATTTTTTTTGGTATGGAAATGCCATTTTTTAATTTCTTAAAAGGCTGAAATGCATATTCATAAAAAGAATCAATACATCTATTGGGACATACAATGTATAAAGATACAATTTGTAACAAGTATAATGGAAAGATGGGGGAGTAGAAGGGTAGAAGAACATTCTTCAATAGAAGAATGCTACTGAAGATAAGTTGACATAAAAATATGATTTTTATTGATTTAAGATGTTAAATTTTAACCTCATATTAACCACAAACAAAATCTATGAAAAATATATTCAGAAAGAAATGAGAGAGACTCAGTTTGGTATAATACAAAAAAAATCAAATAAATATAAAAATAGACCATAGAAGAAGAACTGAGAGTCAAAAAACATGTAAGACTTACAAGACCATATAGCAAAATGGCAGAGAAAATCCTGCATTATCATTAGTTACTTTAAATGTAAAAAGATTAAATTCTCCAGTCAAAAGGCAGAGATTGGCAGAAGGGATAAAAAAGCTTGACCCATTTATATGATGTTTGCAAAATATTCACCTTAAATTAAAAGACTCAATTAAATTGAAAGTGAAAGGAGTGAAAAAATATATAATGCAAATAATAAAAAAAGAGCTATATTAATATCAGAGAAAATAGACTTTGAGTCAAAGGGGTAAAGGAGTCAATTCAATAAGATATAGCAATTATAAATGTATAAACACACATTGCAAAGATCTCAAATATATGAAGCAAATATTGAAAGATTTCAAGGGAGAAATAGACAATTCTATATTAATAATAGGACACTACAATACACCAGTTCCAGAAATGGATAGATCATCTAAACAGATGCTCAGTAAGGAAATAGAAGAGTTAGACAATAATATAAACCAACCAGACCTAAAAGATATATAGGGTGCTTCACTCACTTCAGCAGACTACATACACTTCCCTAGTGCACATGGATCCTTCTCCAGGATAGACCTATATTAGGTCACAAAACAAGTCTTGAGAAAGTAAAAACATGGAAGTCATACAATGTATCTTCTCTGGCTACTAAAGAATTGTGTGGGTTTGAAGCTATTAGGCATCCCAGAAAAATCATGTCCTTTAGCCCTCATTCAATATTGCTGGGTGAGATCTTTTTAATTGTTTCTGTGGAGATGTGACCCACCCAATTGTGGGTGGTAACTTTTGATTAGCTGGGGTCCATGGAGATGTGTCTCCACTCATTCAAGGTGGGGTTGCTTACTGGAGCCCTTTAAGAGGGAACCATTTTGGAAAAAGCCTTAGAGCCAATAGAGCCCACAAAGTTAGAGATCTTTGGAGATGCAGAAGGAATACACCCCAAGGGAAGCTTCATGAAACAAGAAGCTGGGAGAGAAATCTAGCAGACTTTGCTATATGCCTTTCCAACTCACAAAGAGGTGTTCTGGACCCATTAGTCTTTCTTGAATCAAAGAATATTTCCCTAGATGCCTTAGTTTGGACATTTTCTCAGCCTTAGAACTATAAACTTGCAACTTAATAAATTCACCTTTCTGGAAGCCATTCCATTTCTTGTATATTGCATTCCAGCAGCTTTTACAAACTAAAACAAGAATGAAGCTAGAAACCAATAAAAGAGGGATAAATGTAAAACTCACAAATATGTGCAAATTGAACAATGTATTGTGAGGCAACCAATGGGTCAAATTAGAAGTCACAAGGGAAATTAATAAACATCTTGAGGCAACTGAAAATTAAAATACAATATACCAAAACTCATGGGATGTAGCCAAGGCAATGCTTAAAGATAAATTTACAGCTTTAAATGCTTACAATGAAAAGAAGAGAGATATCAAATCAGAGACCTAAGCTCACAACTGAAATATCTAAGAAAAAGAAGAGCAACTAAACCCAAAGCAAGCAAGCATAAGGAAGGACATAACAAACATTTTAGTGTGGACATAAATGAAATAGAAAATAAAAAAAATAGAGAAAATAAAAAAAAGTTGGTTCTTTGAAAAGAACAATTTAACCAACAAATCTTTAGCTAGACTGACAAAGAAAAAAAGACAGGTTATAAAAATTCAGAAATGAAATAGAACAGGGGAGCATTACTATCAATCCCAAAGAAATAAAAAGGTTTATATGTCAACAGGTTATATAACCTAGATGAAATGGACAAATTCCTAGAAACACAAAACTGCCCACACTGACTAAAAAGGAATGTAAAGTCTCAACAGACCAATACCTAGCAAAGAGTTTGAATCAGTAATGAAAAACCATCCAATAAAGGAAAGCCCAGGACCAAAGTCTTCATTCATGAATTTTATTAAATATTCCAAGAATAACTAACACTAATCCCACTCAAACTCTTTAAAAAAATTGAAGAGGAGGGAACACTTCTTAACTCATTCCTTGAGGCCAATGTCACCTAATGCAAAGCCAGGTAAAGATACCACAAGAAAAGAAAATTACAAACCTTTATTTGTTATGAATATAGATGCAAAAATCCCCCCCCCCAAAAAACCTAGCTAACAATATTTAACAGCTCACTAGATGAATTATACGCCATTGTGTTAATTTGCAAGTTGCTGGAATACAATATTCCAGAACTGGAACAGCTTTTTAAAAGTGAAATTTAATAAGTTACAGTTCAAGAAAGGCTGATGGGTCTGGAGCAGCTCTGTCAGCTGGGAAGTCACTTGGCTGGCATCTGCTGGTCCCTTGCTCTTGGGCTCTGTTGCTTTCAGCCTCTGTTTCTGTGAGGGTTCCTCACTTTGCATCTCCAGAGATAGCCTTCATCTCTTGGCATCCCTTTGCTCTCGCCAGGTTCTGGCTTGCTTGACATTTCATGGTGATGTCTTCTGAGCTCCAAGCATCTCCAAACGTCCATGTCTGTGTTTCCTAAGTGCTGACATCTGTGTCAGCTCTGCTCTGAAGTTTCTGGCTTTGTTGGCTCAGAGGCTTCTATTATTTCTGGCTCTATCTCCAAAATGTTTCCTCTTTTAAATAGATTCTACTAAACTAATCAAGACCCACCTGGAATGGGTGGAGTCACATCTCCATCTCATCAAAGGTCACACCCACAATTGGGCATGCCACATCTCTGTAGAGATAATCTTATCAAAATTTCCAGCTTACATTATTGAATCAGGATTAAAAGAAATATCTGCTCTCACAAGATTAGATCAGGATTAAAACATGGCTTTTCTGGGGTACATAATACTTTCAAGCCAGCAGATTCCATCCTATGGGACCCCAAAAAGACATGTTTTTCCATATACAAAGTACATTCACTCCATTAAAAAATCACAAAAGCTTTAAACCGTTTCAGTAACAATAAAAATACTATTTTTATAAAGTCAAAAATAATACTAAAGCTCATCAAAGTCTGTTACAGGTAAGGTCTGTTCTAAGCAAAAATTTTCTTCTGGCTGTGGACCTGTAAAACTCAGAGCAATTTATCTGTTGTCAATACACAAAGGAGGCACAGTCATAGGATACATGTTCCCATTGCCATAGGGAGAAATTGGAAGGAAAACAGGGGCCACTGGACCCAAACAGTTCTGAAAAACTGCAGAGCAAACTCTATTACATTTAAAAGTCTGAGAGTCATTTATCCTTGGGGCTTTAGAAAGCAGCAGTCCCATATTTCCCCAGGGCCTATGCAGTGGCCTTGCTCTCTCTTCAAATGCTGGGATGTGCTGCAACACTGGGGTTCATTGAAGGGACCATCTTTTTCTTGGCTCCACCCTCTCCATACATCAGGGCAGCATCCTGGACCTCTACCATCTCCAGGGCACATGCTTTACCCCTTCAGAACAATGGGGTGACAGCCAACTCCCCACAATCCCCCGTTTATGCACTCCACCCTCTCTGAGGCCTTAGGTGGCACAGCTCTTCCTGAACAATGAAGTGGAAGGTTCAGCCTCTGATTCTGGGGCAAACTAACCTTTTCCAGGTGTATGGGTTGGTCCACTCTCCTGGCCCGAGGATTTCTGGGTCCAGACCTTAGCCCCCATGGTTCTGCCTCTGAAGACATTTTTCCTTCACTTTCTCCCACTTCCGTCCCTTTCAATCCAGACAGGCCGTGGTAATGTTTATATAGATCCCACAACATACTTGTTGGTTTTCTATGCAATATTCTGGGATCATGCCTATCAGACGAAAGGGCTTTCTACAAATCCTTGCTAGATGACTCCATCTCCAATTCTAGCATGCCCTGTAATGGCTGAGTATTTCCATGCTTGGGTAAATCCTCACATAGGGCCCTATTCTCTGGGATCTCACTTTCTGGAAGCCCAGAATTTCCAGAACACCAATTTCTGTTTTCTTTGTACCTAAGAGTTCAGTTCTCAACTTATCTCTTTCCTCTCGCATTTTTACTGTAACCTTTAAGGAGCAGCCAGACTGCATTTTCCACATTTAGTTTGGAAATTTTCTCAGTTAAATAACCAAGTCCCTCACTCTCAAATTCTGTCTTCCATCTACAAAGAATGCCTTCCAGTTTTCAATGACACATTCATTATTTCTGTCTAAAGCCTTATCAGAAGTATCTTTAGAGCCCACACTCCTACCAACAGACCCTTCAAAGTATTCTAGGTCTTCTCTATCCAGTTCCTCACAATTCTTCCAGAATCTTCCCCTTATCCATTTAAAAAGCTCTTTCAACATGCTTGGCATCTGCAAACCACAGCAGTACCCCACTTCTCTGGTACCAAAATCTGTGTTAGTTTGCAAGCTGCTGGAATATGATATACCAGAACTGGAACAACTTTATTTTATTTTTATTTTTAATTAATTAAAGAAAAAAAGAAATTAACACAACATTTAGAAATCATTCCATTCTACACAACTTTTTTTTGCATGGGCGGGCATTGAGAATCAAACCTGGGTCTCCGACATGGCAGGCGAGAGATTCTGCCATGGAGCCACTGTCGCACCACCTGAAACAGCTTTGTGTGTGTTGAGGGGGGGGCGGTACATGGTCCAAGAATCAAACCCAGGTCTTCCACATGAAAGGTGAGCATTCTACCACTGAACTATCCATGCATCCTGGAACAGCTTTTTGAAAGGGAAATTTAATAAGTTATGAGTAATAAGTTACTGTTCTAAACCTATGAAAATATCCAACATAAGACATCCAGAGAAAGATACCTTACCTCAAGAAAGTTTGATGGGTCTGGAACAGCTCTACCAGCTGGGAAGTCACTTGGCTGGCATCTGCTGGTCCCTTGCTGTTGACCTCTGTGGCTTTCAGCCTCTGTTATAGTGGAGGTTCCTCACTTTGCTTCTCCAGGGCTGGCTTTCATCTCTTGGTTTCCCTTGGCTCTCTCCAGGTTCTGGCTTGCTTGACATCTCATAGTGATGTCTTCTAGGCTCCAATCATCTTCAAACATCTGTGTCCCTGTTCTCCAAGTGTTGGCATCTGTGTCAGCTCTGCTCTGAAGTTTCTGTCTTTGTTGGTTTGGAGGCATCCATCATTTTTGGCTCTATCTCCAAAATGTTTCCTCTTTTAAACAGATTCCAGTAAACTAAGACCCACCTGGATTGGGTGGAGTCACAGCTCCATCTCATCAAAGGTCACACCCACAATTAGGCATGTCACATCTCTGTGGAGTTAATCTAATCGAAAGTTTCCAACCTACTTTATTGAATCAGAATGAAAAGAAATGGCTCCTCCCACAAATAGATCAGGATTAAAATATGGCTTTTCTGGGGTACATAATACTTTCAAACTGGCACGACCGTGATCAAATGGGATTTTTTCAGGTATATAAGGGTATTTCAACAAAACAAAATCAATTAATGTAATATACCACATTAACAGAACAATGGAAAAAATAACAGATGATAATCTCAATTGGTGCAGAAAAGGAATTTGACAAAATCCAGCACCATTTCTTGATAAAAACACTTGGAGGGCAGGCCATGGTGGTTCAGCAGGCAGAGTTTTCACTTGCCACGCCAGAGACCTGGGTTTGATTTCTGGTGTCTGCCCATGTTAAAAAAAACAACAACGAACAAACTAGAAATAGAAGGAAACTTCCTCAAAACGAAAATGGGGATAGATGAAAAATTCATAGTTAACATTATACTCAATGGTGAAAGACTGAACGCTTTCCCTGTAAGATCTGGAACAAATCAAGGATGCCCACTGTCACCACTGTTATTTAACGTTGTACTGGAAGTTCTTGAAAGAGCAATTAGGCAAGGAAAAGAAATAAAATTATCCAAATTGGAAAGGAAGAAGTAAAACTTACCCTATTTGCAGATGACATGATCCTGTGTATAAAAAGTCCCTAAAAATCCAAAACAAAGCTCCCAGAGCTAAAAAATGAATCTAGCAAAGTAGCAAGGTACAAAGTCAACATGGAGAAATCAGTAGTGTTTCTATACACTAGTAATGAATAACCTGAGGCGGTATCAAGAAAAAAATTCCATTTACAGTAGCAACTGAAAGAACCAGATATCTAGCAAAAAATTTAAGCAGGAATACAAAGAAAAGTATAAAACATTGCTGAATGATATCAAAGAATATCTAAATAAATGGAAGGGCATTCTTTGTTCATGTATTGAAGACTAAATATTGTTGAGATGTCCATCCTACTTAAAGCAATTTACAGATTCAGGGTTATCCCAAACAAAACTCCAACTGTCTTCTTTGCAGAAAATGAAAAGCCAATCATCAAATTAATACAGAAAGGTAAAGGGCGCCAAATAGCCAAAGCTATTTTGAAAAAGAGTGAAGTTGGAGGACTCACCTTCCCGATCTGAAGATTTACTACAGAACTACAATAACAAAAACAATTAGCACAAGGACAGACTTATGGACCAATGGGATCAAATTGGGAGTTCAAAATAAACCTTCATGTCTATGGCCAACTGATTTTTGACAGCAGTGCCAAGTCCACTCAACTGGGAAATAATAGTTTCTTTAACAAATACTCTCTTAACCACTGGATGTCCATATGCAAAGAATGAGGTGGATCCATTCCTCAGACCATGCAGAAATAACTAAAATGGATTCAAGACCTAAAGACAAGAACCAGAGCGATGAAACTCCTAGAAGGAAAAATAGGGAAGTATCTTCAGGGCCTTGGGTTAGGCCATGGTTTCTTGGACTTTACCCCAAAATCACGAGCAACAAAAGAAAACATAGAATAAATGGGACCTCATCAAAATTAAAAGGTGTTCTGCATCAAAGGACTTTATCATAAAAGTAAAAATACAACCTACAAAATGGGAGAAAATATTTGGAAACCACAGATCCACATATAAGATTTAATTTATAGACTATATAAAGAAATTCTAGAACTTTGCAACAAAAAGGCAAACAACACAATTTTAAAATGGACAAAAGACCTGAATAGACATTTCTCTCCTTTGAGACATTTCTCCAAAGAAGATACACAAATGGTCAAAAATGGCACATTCCTAAATATTATTAGACATTAGGGAAATGCAAATCAAAACCACATGCAGACTTCACACCCACTGGAATGGCTACTATGAGGAAAATGGAAAATTGCAAGTACTGGAGAGGGTGTTGAGAAATATGAACACTCATTCATTGTTGGTGGGAATGTGAAATGGTGCAGCTGCTGTGGAAGACAGGTCAGTGTTCCTTAGAATGTTAAGTATAGAATTACCATTTGACCTGGCCATCCCAGTTCTGGGTATATACCCCAAATAATTGACAGCAGGGACTCAAACAGGTATTTGCACACTCATGTTCATAGCAGCATTTTTCACAATTGTCAAAAGATAGAAGCAACCCCAATCACCCATCAACCAGTGAATGGAATATATACACCCAATGGAATATTATTCACCCATAAAAAGGAACGAAGTTCTGATACATGTGACAACATAGATGAACCTTGAAGCCATCATACTGAGCAAAATAACAAAGAAACAAATATTTCATGAATTCACTGATATGAAATCATTAGAATAAGCAAATTCATAGGGTCATAAATTAGAATATAGACTACAAGTGCCAGGATGGAGGCAGGGAATGAGGTGTTAATGCTTAAATTGTACAGAGTTTCCATTCAGGGTGATGGAAAAGTTTTGATAATCTCAGGTGGTGATGATAACACCACATTAAGAATGTAATTAACACCACTGCATTACATATTTGAATATGGTTAAAAAAGGGATATTTTAGGTTGTGTATATGTTACTAGGATAAAAATTTTAAAAACCACCATAGGACTGTACCACACAGTGAACCCTGTACAAACCATGGACTGCAGTTAACAGTGCAACTATAGGAATATTCTTTCATCAGTTTTAACAAATGTACCGCACTAATGCAAATTATTAATGATGGAGTGAGGGTATATGGGAGCGCTGTATTTTCTGCATGAGTTTTCTGTAAACTTTAGACTTCTCTAAAAAGAAAAATCTTCTCAAGTGAAAGCAAGCAAACATTTAAGGAAGAAATATCATTGATCTTATGTAACTCTTACAGAAGAAAAAAAAAGAGGAAACATTTCTTAAGATTTTTATGAAGCCAGCAAAACCTTGATTCCAAAACCTGATAAAGACATTTATGAAGAAAGAAAAATTATAGGCCCATCTCATTCAAGAAGATAAATGCAAATATCCTAAAGAAAATATTAGCCAACCCCAGATCCAGTATTATGGATAATACATCCAACCAAATTGGATTTATTACCACAAAGCTGATTTACTATTCAAAAATGATCAGTGTGCTTTGTGACATTAATAGAATAAAGGAGAAAAATTATACATTTCTCTCAACAAATGTAGAAACAGAACTTAATAAGATTCAACATGCATTCATTTAAAAAATGCTTAGCACACTGGAAACAGAAGGGGACTTCCTTAAACTGACAGAAATACACCTATTTTTAAAATCCGTACTGACATGTAAAAGTGAAACTTTCTAAATTTTCTATATTTTCCTTTTAGGAAGAGAAATAAGACAAGTATGCCCCCAGAGTCACCGCTATTCAACATTTTACTTAAGGTCATAGCTTGTACAAAAAGACAAAGACAAAACAAAGCAAAACCAGAAGGAAAAGGTGTAGAGATTGGGAGGGAAAAATAAAACTATATTATTAGTATCATATTTTATTTAGCAAATCCAAAATAATAGAAACTATTTGTGCCAGTTTGAAAGGATTATGTGCCCTAGAAAAGCCATGTTTTAATCCTGATCCATCTTGGGGAGGCAGCTGTTTCTTTTAATCCCTATTCAGTGCTGTAGTTTGGAAATGATTTGATTATCTCCTTAGAGATGTGACATGCCCAATTGTAGGCATTAACCCTTGATTAGAGGGAGATGTGACTCCACCCACTCCAGGTGGGAAACCAATTACAGAAAATTATAGAGAAATCAATTATAGAAAAATACAAGTGTGAATTGTATTTAGAAGACAAAACAATCTAATAACTAGAAGTAAATCTAACAAACGCATGTTCAAGACTTCTGTACTGGGAATTGCAAAACACTATTTAAAAAGGTAAAAGATCTAATAAATGGGGAGATATTTATGGGTCGAACTCAGTGATAAAAGATGTTAGTTCTCCTCAAATGACCCAATAAATATTGCAGCAGGTGTTTTGTGAAGATGAATAGACAGATTCTAAATGTAAGAAGATAATGCAGAAGAATTCAGAATAATCAAGCAATTTGAACAAAAAAGGACACATTTTGAGGAATTTCCCAAGTGGATATCAAAACTTTAGAAATGAATGTAGTGTGGTGTTGTCACAAGATAGACAAACAAAGAATTGGGACAGAGAAGAAAGTCCTAAAAAGATCCACACATATAGGGACCCTTGATTTATGACAAGAATGCCATTTGCAGAGCAGTGAGAGAGAGAGGGAACAGTTTCAATAAACGGTGATGGATGGAAAGCAATGAAACTTGGCTACTGCCTCATACTACACATAAAAAAAATCAATTCCATAGCCATCAAAGTCCTAATATGAAAAGTGCAATCAGAGCTTCTAGAACTCCTCTGTTCAATGTGGCAGCTACATGTGGCTATTTGAATTTATGCACAAATTAATTAAAATGGAATTAAATTAAAAAGTGCAGTCATGCCAGCCACATTTCAAGTGCTCAGTAGCTATCATATTGCACAGCCAGGAGGCACAGCTCCATAGAAACAGCTATTCTGGAAAATTGTTTGACATTGTCTACTAAAGTTGACCATGTGCCTACCCTATGACCCAGTGATTTCACTGATTTATAACCCAGAGATGAGTCTACATGTTCACCAAAAGACGTGTACAACAATCTCCATAACAATGTTGCTGTAATAGTCCCAAACTGTAATCAACCCAAAAGACCATCAACAATAAAACGGATAAAGACATTGTAGTGTATTCATGCAGTGGATGCAAAATAATGTATCTGACAAGGTTCCAGCCAAAACTAATGTATGGTGTTAGAAGGTAGGATAGTGGTTACCTTTGGGCAGGAAGGCAGGGTTGGTCATTGTGAGGTTCCTGTTGTGCTTTTAAGGCTCCATTTCTAGTCCTGGGTAGGGGTGACATGAGCATTTTCATCACACTATATGTTGAAGGTGTGCACAGTTTTCTGTAGGTATGCTATATTTCAATTTAAAGTTTGAAAATTTCAGCTTTGTCACTTCATAGTTCATGATTTTGGACAAATTATACTATCTCCCTAAATCTCCATTTTTTTTTTACTTGTAGAACGAGGATAATAATAATAATTTCTGCTTCATAGAATGTGAGGATTAAATAACATATGCTTTGTAGATGAGTGTTTGATTCAATGATTGGTTCATACTTGATGTTTGATAGGTGTTTGATATTATTAAGTGCAAAGGTCACTTAGTCAAGAGCTGAGGTTGAATCGATCCAACAATGTCCTTTTTCTTTCACGTACATCATGTGACTTCCTAATAGTTGAATTTTGAAGGAATTCTAAGTTTAAATGGTGTTTGCAGTGAATTACCATAGATTATTGCATTCATTCTCAAACTTATTTTTTGCAGATCTAACACATTAATTCTCCCCAGTTCAGAATTTCAAGTATTTTAGTGTATTAATTGGAATATCCTCTACTAAAAATGGAAGTAATCCCCAGATAGTTTAATCTTTGATTTGGAAAACTGTTCAGAATTGTTGACTCCAGCATCCAAAAGGGAGAAGGACAGCCTGCTGAACTAGTACCTGTCACCAGAATAACCTAGTCACTACCTGTATATCAAATTACTTTCCATGTGCACCGTTTAGCATGGCTTCCTTGAATCGTATAATAACCAGGACCTTGTTAAGTGGCATAAAGAAAAAAAAAATTAAAAGACACATGAACTTCTATAGGGAATGTTTGAAAAAGTACTCAAAGATGAAGCAACTACAAAAAAAACAAAAACAAAAAACAAAAACACAAAACCATATGTCTTATTAATTAGCACAACAGACTTCTGCCCAGTAGATTTTATCACACTGAATGCATTTTGGATGTGAATCAGTGGTTTTTGAATTCTAATTAAATTTGTCAGCAATAGTTAATTATATCTGGTTACTGAGTGATGGTGAAGACAGGGCCTCAATTTTCACGGAATCACACTGAGTTGGAGATGGTGAAGGCCTCACATCCTACTAAACTCCTCATTGGAAAATACTTTAATGCCACCAGGAATCCATACATGACTCTGTTTGTAAAAAGGGTTACGGGTTAAGGGTTCATTGGCCATTCATTAGAGCTATTTGGGATGGGTTAGTTGTGATCTATTGGGGTAGGCAACACCTAGGAGAAAGCAAGAACTTTGGAGGGTAGATCTGGATTCAAACCCTTCCTTTACCAAATCATGACCTGCATGACCGTGGATATGTAATTTGCCCTCTATTAGCCTTGATTTTCTCCTCTGTGGGATAGGATAATTGCACTACAAAAAAGGATAAGACAGTTCCTGCCTATGCAAAAAAAAAAAAAAGAGCATAAGAGTGCCTTCTCCTGCAAAAAAAAAAAAAAAAAAAGCGTAAGGTAGTTTGACTATATTTATGGAGACCATCTTGTGTTCTACCTTATGTATTCTCCTGAGCATATAACCGAAAGACATAGCCCTCTCCTTAACTGGAATAAGGGTATAGATGAGGAGAAAACCCATAATGACATGATTCATCATTGTTCAAGAAGTAATGAAGTTGACATATGAGGACTATGCTGCTTTGAAAGGATGTGTGTCCCCTAGAAAAGCCATGTTTTAATCTAAATCCCACTTCATAAAGGCAGAATAATCCCTATTCAATACTGTATGTTTGAAACTGTAATTAGACCATCTCCCTGGAGATGTGATTTAATCAAGAGTGGTTGTTAAACTGGATTAGGTGGTGATATCTCTCCAATCATTTGGGTGGGTCTTGAGAAGTTTTTGGAGTCCTATAAAAGAAGAAACATTTTGGAGAATGAGAGATTCAGAGAGGGCAGAGAATGTTGCAGCACCACAAAGCAGAGAGTCCACCAGCCAGTGACCTTTGGAGATGAAGAAGGAAAATGCCTCCCGGGCTGCTTCATGACACAGGAAGCCAGGAGAAGAAGCTAGTATTTGACGCCATGTTTGCCATGTGCCCTTCCAGCTGTGTTTGCCATGTACTTTCTCACTTGAGAGAGAGCCCTGAACTTCATCGGCCTTTTTGAAGCAAGGTATCTTTCCCTGGATGGATACCTTTGATTGGACATTTCTACAGACTTGTTTTAATTGGGACATTTTCTCAGCCTTAGAACTGTAAACCAGCAATTTATTAAATTCCCCTTTTCAAAAACCATTCCATTTCTGGTATATTGCATTCCGGAAACTAGCAAACTAGAACAAGGATCAAATAGAAACATGTAGAATCTACACAGTTAGTTTATTAGAACTACTCAATTATTTATTTACTTTATTTCTTTTCATTTTACTTTTAGCAAATATATACAAAAATATTCTTTCTTCCTAGTAATAAAAGGAATGCAAATTAAAGGAAACTTGAGACAACTTTATATACCAATGTATCAAAACATTGAAAGATGATAAATGCCCAAAGCTGGTGAAGATATGATGAAACTATTGTGCAACCCTATTAGAAAGCAATATGACAATACAATCAAGAGCTCTAAAATGATTATCATACACTTGTTTGCAGTAATTCTGTTTATGGTAAAACAAACAAGCAACAATGATGTTCATTGCATGGTCTCTATTAAAGCAAGAACTCTATACAACTGAAAACCCAACCACAAGGGAATGTCTAAAAAGAAAATTATGGTTTACCAACTGTAACCTTTAAAAATGATCATTTTAAAGAGAATATATACAAACGTTAAAATATTTTACAATATGAAAATTTAAAAACAGACTGCAAAAAAATATGTCTGACATGATTATGACAATATGGAAATGCTCATATATGGTGTTCTAGTTTGCTAGCTGCTGGAATGCAATATACCAGAAATTGAATGACTTTTAAAAAGGGGAATTTAATAAATTGCTAGTTTATAGTTCTAAGGCCAAGAAAATGTCCCAATTAAAACAAGTCTATAGAAATGTCCAATCTAAGGCATCCAGGGAAAGATACCTTGGTTCAAGAAGGCTGATGAAGTTCAAAGTGGAAAGGCACATGGCAAACACAGTCAGAGTTTCTCTCTCATCTTGAAAGGCACATGGTGAACACGGCCAGGGTTCCTCTCTTATCTGAAAGGGCATGTGGTGAACATGGTGTCATCTGCTAGCTTTCTCTCCTGGCTTCCTGTTTCATGAAGCTCCCTGGGAGGCATTTTCCTTCTTCATCTCCAAAGGTCGCTGGCTGGTGGATTCTCTGCTTTGTGGTGCTGCAGCATTCTCTGCTTTCTCCAAATCTCTCACTTTCTCCAAAGTGTTTTCTCTCTTATAGGATTCTAATAAACTAATCGAGACCCACCGAAATCGGTGGAGACAGTTTTCTACCTAATCCAGTTTAACAACCACTCTTGATTGAGTCACATCTCCAGGGAGATGACCTAATTACAGTTTCAAACATACAATGCTGAATAGGGATTAGAAGAAACAGCTGCTTTAACAAAATGGGATTAGGATTAAAACATGGCTTTTCTAGGGTATATACATCCTTTCAAACCAGCACATATGGCCAAAGAATAGAAGAAATATGTAGAAGGGAAAACAGTTTTTGTTATAGGAAAGGGAGATTATGACTTTACTCAAAATTTTATTTTTTATGTTATGTTGCTTTTAAAAGAAAAGTTTTGAGATCTATGATTTCCTGTTCATCATTCTTTATGTATGTTTTACTGTTTTGTAATAATAAAGACACTGAAAAAATGCTTCTCCCAGTATGATTAGCTGATTAGATAACAGTTATCATTTGGATAGGCATTGTGGCTAAAATCTAAGGTTAGTAAGTCAAAAAGAAAATCTTTAGTTATTCATATTTTGTGCTCTCCCTTGATCCTAAGAAGATCTGCTGAATTTACTAATCTGGCTCATTAACTCTCCATACTAACACTAACTTTATACTCCTTACTTTAAGCACACCTATAACTGTGAAGTCTGCTCTATTTAACCTGGGATTGTTATTTTTATGTAAAGGATGTCAGGCCTTTAACAAGGATATACCGTGGCATAGCCAAAAATAGAACTAAAATTAGATTCCCTTGCTGGACAACCCAATTGTTTGAAAAAAGAAAAGGTATATACCTCCTTCCAAAGGCAGGAGCTTTTTAACTCCACCTCACTTAAGGGACAAAATACCTGAACTTTTACATAGCTCATAAAAAAATACCGAGGTTAATTTTGTTTTTCTCCTCACATCTTAGTTTGATTTAGTTCTGTTTTTACCCGTAAGGTTTTTAATGAAACAGATATATATCAAAGTATATATATATACATATATATATACACATGACATATATATATGTCATGTTACTGTTATTTCTTAAATATGAGAAGTGCATTCATTTTCTTAGCTGGCAAAAAATACAAATATTAAAAATTAAATTACATAATGCAAATAGCTATATTTTCATTATCATTATCTACTTTTGTTACCCTGGAGTCTCGTGCTGGTCAGCAGGAGGAATAGGATAGAGCCATAGCCATGGTCAATAAATTAGAGTATAATTTGCCTGTGCTGCTATTGTCCTCACTCTGCACTCTCTCGGCGGAATCTCCTGTTCACCCTTGGTTTCCACCACCACCTATGCCTTGAGGCCCACGTATCTCTTTTTCTCCATACTCAGCCTTCATTTCCCAAAGCCTCTTTCTTGCTGAACATCTTTTGGAAGTACCATGGGCAGCTTACGCTTCACTCATCTGACACTGGACCCAGATCTCAAATCTGCTCTCTCTTTTGGTAACTTCCTCCATCTACCCCTACCTTCCCCTTTCCCTCTCCAGTATAGCCTCCATCAGAGAACAGCATAATATCCAGCTGGCTTGGCATCCCGAATAGTTCTCTGTACAGATCCCTCCCCTCCAACCCCACTGCCCATCCTTAGGTCAGAGTTTCTTCCTTTCCTGCTTGCACTGCCCCTAGGGTGTCTGGGAACCTGGGCAAATATATTTTTGCAGGGTCTTTATCTGTATCAATAATGTGATGCAAGATATATTACAAAATTCTTGAGGCCCTGTAACTTTTATGATTTATCAACAAAGATTTAGAATCATTGGTAGAAAAGAGATAGTCCTGTGTTTGTTTATCATCCAATCAGGGTATATGAAGAGTCTTTGTAAGAATCAGGCATCATTTTTTTCCTTTCAGGTCCAGAAGCTATCTTTTCATATCCATTTTCATGCAATATACCCTTCTTGCCTCACTTTATATCTTCCATCAGAAGATAAAGGTGGCAACACTGTTACCACTCATAATAATGGACTCTCTGGAACCTTTTAGAATTAGAACTGTAGATTAACTTGCCTCTGAGTTCCCTAAAACCATATATTTAGGGCAGGTTGTATCATTACTTATTATACTGCAACCTCCACCACGGATCCTGTGAACCCTGGCTTCTAATATTTGTGCTTCATTTCTGATGACAACAAGTGCAAATCTTATACAGATTCTGGTCACCTTAAATTTATCATTTGAAATTTTGCAGTGTAAATGTAGAACAACCAATCTTTTGACCATGCCAGTTCTTGATCTCTTTAGGCCATAATTATTGCCTTCCTAGCATGTGATATCTTTCAGTGCTGACTGCACCTCTGCCTTCTACATTATCCCACTAGTAGGGAGGATAAATGAGGAGCCTGCTTGGAGCAAGAAAAGCAGTTCCAGTCACACAAAGAATGTCCACCCCTCATCTGACATGGGAAAGCAAATGTCACTATATGGTGGGAGGCAAGAGAGAACATGGATCTGGGATTGGAAGCAGCATAGGACATCAATCAGAAGGGCTGTTGAATTGTGGAGCAAAGTTTTTAAAAGTCCTTGGAGGAGATAGGCACTGTCATCCTTGGAGGACCTTCCTACATATGGTGTGGAGCCAACAAAGAGGGAAGTTAGCAACAAGGGATGCCCAAGGTAAAGCATGCCTGCTACCACTCTGTCATCCTCAGGGGCTCTAGGCCAGAGGCAGTACCTTGGTTGGAACATGGAAGGGAAAGAGCTGACCCACAAATCCACATATGTGGCTCAAGTCCAAGGGTCAGTGGTAGACTGTTGGTAGCCAAGAGCCCTGAACTCCTCCTATGTCCAATGTGAGTGAAAATCAACCCAGAATAGCATATGAACACCATTCTGGTGGCCTGATCTCTTGGGATCCCATAAAAGAAATCCTGTTGCTTTCCTAGACTCTGGGTTATGGGGGACAACATCACAGGCATAAGTCTGAGTCTTGGAACTCTGCAGAGCATCTGGTCAAACTCTCTTGCATCTCGAAGAGAAGAAATGGGAACAAGGTTCATGATGTTCCTGGTCCAGACTCCAGCTGGCTCTGCAGATCCCAGTTGGTTCCAGGCATTTGAAAGGGGCTTAGAAAATGTTGAGGAAGGTACTCCAATAAATGGGTCCCCAGGGGCTCAGGGACTTAGGGGTCTTGCTTGACTGATAGAAGTGTATTACTGACTGTAGCAGCCTCCTAGCTGGTCTCTTTGACCTGCACATGCATATATCATATTGGACTCAACACTGTGCCTTTGCTTAATGTATTTCCTGCATAATAGACTGTCCCCTGTAGAGTGACTGATGCATAATTGTTGTTCAATAAAATATATACCGAATAACAGGTGACTAAAGGAGTATGTTAAAGATATGAAACTCTTTCTTTAGACATAATTTTAAGGATATGTTCACTGACTTGGTGTCATTTTATAACTACTAATTTGAAATATTGCTGCCATGATGTACTTTTTTTTTTTTGCCTTTTAAGAAGGGGAATTTATTAAGTTGCAAGTTCACAGTTCTAAGGCCATGAAAATGTCCAAATTAAAGCACATCCATAGAAATGTTCAATCTAAAGTACCCAGGTAAAGATATCTCGGTTCAAGAATGTCAACGACTCAGAATTTCTCTCTCAACTGGAAAGGCACATGGCGAACATGGTAACATGTGCTAGCTTTCTCTCTGGGCTTCTAGTTTCATGAAGTTTCCCTGGGGGGTATTTTCCTTCTTCAACTATGATGCACTTTTTAACTCTCATCATCCCATTTTAATATATCCTGTGATTAAGAACTTGCTATGTAAGGATCTAGTTCATTCAATTTTTCCATCATATATATAATGTATGTAATATAATTGGAACAGTGATTGGCATATGGTAAGCATGCAATACATTTATCATTATTGTTGGGAGACATGACTTCAAATTTTTAGTTAGTGGGCCATTTTTAATGCCAAAAACTCATAATAAAAACAACTAAAGGAAATACCTGAGGTTGTTGAACTATAATCAGTATTCCTGAGCTTTGATAATTGTTGTATACTATATTGCAAAAAAAAAAAAAAACATCAGTTGCTTGAGTTTGTATGGATTTACTTCTGGATGTTTTATTTTGTTTAATTGATATCTATCTATCTGTCTCTGTCAATACTATACTGTCTTAGTTAATTTACTTCTATTGTAAGTCTTAAAATTGGGTAGAGTCAATAAGAGGGAGGGATCAACAATGCCATCTTGACCAAAAGGGGGAAGAATGTAACAAATGGGGTATCAGTAGCTAAGAGAGTTCAAATACAGTTGAAAGGCTATCCTGGAGGTCACTCTCACTCAAGCTTCAGTTAGGCATTGTTACTTACCATAAGTTGCCAAACCCCAACCAGGACCATTCTAGCTAATCCTAAAGAACGCCTATGGCGTTATATAAAATTCTACAAAGGTTCCATGCACTAAGGTAACATTCCAGAAATCTACAACCTCCAGATGGTTCCTAGACCAGATAAGTCCTGAAATGCAGAGGGGCCAGCCTTTCCAAAACATCAATGAGTTCCATCTCCCTTACCCATATTATCGACAGCTCCTTCCAATATGAAAAAGGTAGAATGGCCATAGCCCAAGCACCCCTAAAGAATCACAAGGATGAATTTAGACCTGGCACCGTGGGATCAACAATTACATCCTGACCAAAAGAGGGGAAAGAAGTGTAACGAATAAAGTATCAATGGCAGAGAGTTCAAATAGAGTCGAGAGGCTACTCTGGAGGTTGCTCTTACTCAAGCTTCAGGTAGACCTTGCTACCTACCTATCATAACCTGCCAACCCCCAACCAGGACCATTCCAGCCAATCCTAAAGAACACTGCAGGCAATTTATGAGATTCCACAAAGGTTCCATGCACTAGAGTAACTTTCCAGACACCTACAACCTCCAGATGAGTCCCTGGTCCAGATAAGTCCTGAAACCTAGCCCAGCCTCTCCAGAGCATCAGATAGTTCCACCTCCCTACCCCACATTAGTGACAGTACCTTACAATATCAAAAATTTAGAATGGCCATAGCCCAAACACTCCTAAAGAGAGGGATGGAATGATCAAAGGTGATGGTGGAGTTATACAGAGAAGGTCAGATTTAACAAATGAGTATGATTGCTGAATCAGTATATCGATATTTCTTTCAGTCTCTAGTATCTTAGAGCAGCTAGAAATAAAAACTTAAAATTGTAGAATTGTAACCCATACCAAACTCTGAAAACTGTTCTACAACTGATTGTTGCAATGTACTTTGAAATGTATTGCTTTTTAGTATATGTGTCATTTTTCACAAAAAAGGAAAAAATAGAAGGAAGAGTATTATAGAGAAGATAGGATTTTAAAAATGAATATGACTGCTGAATCAATATATTGATATTTCTTTTGGTCTCCAGTGTCTTGGAGCAGCTAGAAGAAAAAAAAAAAGAAAAATCATGGAACTGTAACCCATACCAAAATTTAAAATCTGTTGTATAACTACTTAGTAAAATGTACTTGGAAATTTATTGCTTTCTTGTATATATGGCATTTTTCACAATGAAAAAAAGTTAAAAAAAAAAAAAAGGGAGGCGGGAGGCTCAGTGTTAGAGAGAGAAGATGTAGGGATGGAGCAGAGGTCACAGAGAACATAAGCTGATACACTTCTGGTTCTGCAGATGGTGGAAGGGACCACAAGCCATGGAAGGTAGATGGCCAACAGAAGCTGGAAAAGGCAAGGAAATGGATTCTCACCAAGAACCTCTGGAAGGAATACAGACCTGCGAACACCTTGATTTTAGTCCAGTGAAACTGATTTCATATTTCGCCTTCTGACCTCCTGAACTGTAAGATAACAAGTTAATATTAGTTAAGCCACTGAGCTTGTGTTTTGTTACAGAAGCAATAGGAGACGAACACACTTACCATGTTTAAAGAAATTAAAGGTATCTTCTTGGAATAGGAAACTATAGTTAGAATTCAAGAAGAATTAAATAGAAAGAGCCATCAAATTAAAATAAAATGAATGAACTTCTTCAAGAAAATAATTACTAGAAGAAACAAAATATAATTTTCAAAATTAATACAATTTATATATTCAGAGATTCACATTGGACACTGCATCCATAAAGAATATTAGGAGGAGAAATATTTAGTTCTATAAATTGAAAATATAATTATAAAAATAAAAGGCTCAGTAGAAGAGATAAACAAGTGAAATTAGTTGACAATTAAATTTGTGAAATTGGACATTAGATCAAGGAATTTTTTTAACATGCACTGCAAAGGGACAAAAGATAAAGGTTATAAGAGGAAAAGTGAGAATCCGAGGAGAACACAGTGATTGACATATAGTAAGTGCACAAATATGTTTTTTTATTTCATGAGACAATACAAATATCAGATTACTATTAGACTTCAAATCAGCAACAAGATTACTTAGAAAAAATCTTTCTCTAAGACTTACTAAAGCAAACTGAACCATGTATCCATGAAAGGAGATGTTAAAAATCAAATTAACAGTGATGAACAAAGACACCAGAAAAACTTGTAAGTCTAAACAGATACTAATACATAATGTGAAAGTAAAACAAAATCCTGATCTAAAATTCTAGGTTTGACACGAATAAAAGGAAGGGCCGAATGTAGAAAGTGAAAGTATGTTCAGGATCATGTCTCATTCAGTGTAAACAGGAACAGTGTTTAACTCTAGAAGTTGAAGGAAAAAATACAATAAAATGAATTTAAAAGTTAGGGGTTAATCAGTAAGGGTAGGTTAGGTGACATTCTCATAGCAACTCCAAAATTTTAGCGACTTAAAACAATACAGGTTTATTTGTGTTCATTCTCTATGTCTTAGGTAGATTTGAGGGGTTCTCTATTCCACATCATCCTCAAGCAGGGAGCTGGGCTGTTTGAGCATCACTGTTTGGAACAATGCTGTTTGCAGTGCCAAGTGGGATGCAGCATACACTGGCTGGGAAACCTCTGCCTAGAAGGAACACATTCCATTGGCCAAAGAAAGTCATACAACCATGCCTGAGCTCAACAAAGCAGGAAAGTGCAGACTTGCAATCTGCTGAGAGAACAGAACCAAATATATGTGAACAACTTTAATAGCTACTAATTAAATGGGGGGTGGAATTTAAAAATCCAATAAAAGGCAGAAAAGAAGGAAACCAAATAAAACTTCCAGAAATTAAAAACACTATAGCCAAAATGTGAAACCCTGTGGATGAGTTTAACAGCCAATTAGACACAATTGAAGAATAATGAACTGGAAATTAAATCACAATAAATCCTAAAGGATAAACAGTAAATAGGGGAAATTAAGGGTCAGAGTGGCTAAAGTGAGAAATTTAGTCAGAGTCCAGAAGGAAAGGAATGGATAGGAAGATAACATCTCAACAGCTTTTAGCTGAGATTTTCTAGTACTTATTCTAGAGCAATACCAATGCAAGCACTCAAGAAACCCTGTAAACCGTGGATATTGTTGGGTGAATTTACCGAGGCATTGTAGCACGGTGATCTAGAACATAGTTTTGCTTTGCTTCACATTTGATAGACACTCTTGAAGTCTAGTTCCATCACTTATTAGCCATGTCATTTTGGACAAATAAATCAATCTCTCTGGGCCTCCACTACTGAAGGTTAGGTGATATTTTCATAGCAACTCCAAAATCTTAGCGACTTAAAACAATATAGGTTTATTTGTGTTCATTCTCTATGTCTTTGGTAGATAAAAAAAGTAGAGGTAACGTGTTGTACTGGTTTGTTGCAAGGAACAAATATGAATGAGTTTGCTTAGCATGGTAATGGGAGCAAATAATAACCAATAAATGAAAGCTAATATTCTAAAGGGTGTTTAGAATGTATTTTATTTTGATGGTCTGTAACCTGTTTCCTGATAACTTCCATTCATTGTCCTCAATTCTGATTTCTAAAGAGGCAAAGAACGAGTTTGCTTCCCGTTATGTTGATGCAGCTATTCGTCAAATATTTGAAGCTTGGCATGGTAAGTACTCAGGGAAGCATCAGGATTCCCAGACATTGGCCATGTTAGGCCAATGCCATATGGCTGTACCTGTTCCCTCAAAAGAAGAACCCTCCAGATGTATGGGTGCAACCCCACTAATCCTCCACAGACTCTTAGAGTTTTAGAATGTCAGAGTGTGAATGGGGTATATAATAGTTAAATTGATGTGTCAACATGGTCAGGTTGTGATGTCCAGTTGCTTCGTCAAGCAACTGGCCTAATTGTTACTGTGAGGATATTTCTTGGACTTAAATCACCAGTAAGTTAATTGAATCTATGGCTGATGATACATACAATCACCTGAAGAAGTTGGCTTCAACAAAGAGAGAAGTCTCATCCAAACAATTGAAGGCTTTAAGAGAAGAAGTGATACTTTCAACAGTCAGAAGAGAGAATCTCTACCTCTACTTCAGCTAGCTTCTCTTGGGAAATTCATCAAAACCCTCATCAGAATCCTTAGCTTGTGACCTGCCCTGCAGAATTTAGACTTGCCCATCCCCACGATTGCATGAGAAAATTCTTATTAAAAATGGGCTGTGTTCAATGGTTTGGCTAGATGGTCAGGGGCTTGGAAGGAACATGACTGGAAAATTGGTGAAAAAAAAAGGGTTTGGGGTAGAGGTACATAGAAATACTTTTCTGAGTGGACAAAAAATGTGAAGATATTTGTGTTCTACCTGAATGCTCACTAGAGGGTGATTTCAGCAGAGAAAGATTTTAATAATCAAGTAAATCTGATGACCTGTTCTGTCAATACCAGTTGTACTCTTTCCCCAGTGGCTCCTGCAATTGCCCAATGGACTTATGAAAAAAATGGCCATGGTGGTAGGGATGGAGGTTGTGAAAAGGCTCAGCAATATGAACTTTCATGCTCTAAGGCAGACCTGGCTACCTTTCCTTATGATTAAAGTCCCATTAGTGGACACTTGGGTTGCTTCTATTTTTGGCAATAATGTTGCTATGAACATCAATATGAAAATATCTGTTTGAGTCCCTGCTTTCAGTTCTTTTGTATATATACCCAGAAGTGGAATTGCCAGGTTTTGTGGTTATTTTATACTTAACTGTCTTAGGAACCATCCAACTATTTTCCACAGCAGTTGTGCTATTTTTCATTCCCACTAACAATGAACTCTATTTCCATATATATGTTTAGTATACCCTGCTTTAATTTTTAGCAAGGTAAGTCTTTTGCTTTTTTAAGGTGGGACAGGGGAAGGAGGTAAAGCCCCCAGCAATATTCTACCGGCAGTTCAGTAGCATACAAGCATGCTCCATATTCATATCTTTCTTAAATCTAATTATCTATTTGGGCACCCAGGTTAGTTTCTCTCAGGGTGTGAGTCTTATGAAAACTGGCCCTTAACTCTTCAACTTCTTTATGTCCTAATTAACAATGACTGAATTATCTGGGATGCTTATACATCATTTGTAGCTTATTAGTCCATATATCCTCTCAAGATGGCCATTTATTAGACTTCTTAATGTTTCACAGATTATAGATTCAATTTCAGAGTTTATAGCCTTTAAACTCCAAATGGTAGCCTGCTAGAGTCTGATACGGTTTCAAAGGAAAGGAATATCTTTTATATTACTGTCGTATCTTTGAAGGTTCATGCATGGGGAAAACAGCTCCACAGAACCATTTTCTGAAATACCATGGTAGAAATGAATGGGATGCTATTTTTTATGAATCAAGATAACTGAGATTGCATGGCCAATATTACAAAAGTTCCATACCACCCTATTTTGGGAAGGATTTATATATCTTTTTTCCACAGATAAAATATAGTTCTTTCAATGTTATAAGGGCAATTTTATCCAATTCACAGGAAATTGCATTGGCACAAGACCCAAAACTATCTGTGGCACAATTTTCAGTATTACCCATGATAATTTTTAACATGTCAAGAGTGGAAATTGGACTCACAATCTTTGGAAAACCTCCAAACTGAGACAGTTTGAAAACTGTGCTGGAATGAGGTAACTATAATAAAACATTTACTTTCTGATCCTTTCAACCGTCTTCTGAACTTGCCATTCCCATGAACTAGCTATTTTGCAAATTTCATTTTGGGGTGCTGTTGAGGTTCATAGATTTAGGGTTGGTGGAGCCAGCTGGCTTGTTCAGTAAATATCTGCCTTTCCTAAAGGAATAGAACGAAGGGGCCAAGTCCTGGTTTGTATGTCATAACCTTGAGTCTCTAATGGGCTACCTATAGGCAATCATCTATAGCATTGTGGCCTAACAAAAATGAAGGGAATTTTCCTGCAAGGATCCTTGGTTTCAGATCCAACAGTCTGAAAGAGTTAAATCTTTTCCAAACCGTGATCTGAACCTTACTACATGGTTATCAGAAAGGGACAGTGACATGACTGATGGAAAAATACACAGTTAGAAGAGGTTATAAAGTTAATTTATTGGCAAAGGATTAAAAATATCATGGAGATTGTGCTATAAGGCAGAAGACCATATAAACATAAGCCTATGTCTCCCAGAACCCCAAGTCCCCCAGAGGCTAGCCAGCTTTTAGTGTCACTACACAGAGTGAGGACTCCACCAGGGAAAAGCAGCTTCTCTTTTCCGTTCTCATGGGAAATGGAGAGGTTTCAATTTCATCAATCTGTACCACATGTTCCCAACTTTGGAGGTTCTGTCTACATGCCTACCTTCTTGCTGTATGCTAGTTGTTGTTGCAAAACAACCTCGGTACATTATGGAACGGTTACTATATAACTTTGGGTTGAGAGTCAATTCCCTAGACATCATGCTGCTAAACAGACTCCTGCTCCAGGCCTGCCTCAGGGCTATTGCTGCACTTAAATAGAAATTATTTTCCTATAAATCCCTTTTGGACAGCAGAACAATTGTAGCCAAAAGTATTCAGATTATTCTGAATTGAGGGATGCAAGGGCAAAATGTCTTAGCATTCTTCCTTTAAAATACAGTTAAATAAAACTTGAATGCTCGAACCTCAAGTTTCTATCCTCAGAAGACACTTTCCCAATCTCCTTTGTTCTTGGGAAAGCCACCGCTCATCCTCCTTTGGTAAGTGCTCAAGCTAAGGAGAGCCATCAATACATCAAATACAGCAGCTACAATCATTGTCTGTTGATTAGTAGATAAATCTGAGTAGGAAGATGACATCCTCAGATTTCAAGTTCTTGAGAGTAGCAAGCAATCTCCTTTAAGCAGAGAATATATTAATAAAATAATGTCCCTGTCTTTAGAGCTGTGATTTCCATGCTCAGTTTTCTAGGCAGCTAGAGCTTAACCTGGGCTATTTGGATAACTGCTGAGCAAACACCAGGCTAGCTGAGAAACTACACATCTGGAAACGGCATCTTCACTTAAGGAGGAAAGAGCTTCCATACTATCCTCAAAGGGTACTATGGATTTTCCATCTGGTGAAGTGATCCAGATGGCTGGTAAGCCATTCTTGAAGATGTGGACACAAGTTCCAATAGTTGGTTTAAATATGGTGGTGGCTGAGGTTTGTTTTCCTTATCAAAGTTCATTCAGAGATGTGAGGGGTGCCAGTGACTGAAGGTGGCAATTTGGAAGCTAACAGTAAGCAAGCGGTATCATAATTCATTTGTCTACATGTGTAGGGAGTTTTTATGTACATGGAGAAAATGTCTTTTTATAGTAAAACATCTGAACCCAAGATTGAAAAACTTGATGTTCCTTCCAATAAGATTTAAATGATGACTTTCTTTGATGAAACTTGATGTGATTTAGGACTCCTGGCAATTAATTTGATCCAGTTGTCAAGGTGTTAGCACATTCATTAGTATTTTGTAATTGTTTAGCAGAGTGTCATTTGATACATGAATAGCGTATGAGTAAATGGTCATTTGGAGTACAGCAAGAATCCCGATGGGTTTTCTTGTTAATATTTCGTAGGGAAAAAGTCCCATTTTCCTGATGGCCATTGATTTTATAGGTAAAAGCCAAGGACAAAGTATCCAGCTATTTGAGTTCAGTCTGCACAAATCTTGACCCATTAAAAATTTCAAAATCCATTTAATATTTTACTGCCCTTTCTGATTCTGAGTAATATGGGCAGTGAACGCATTAGTGAATTTATAAAGCTTTTCAGACTTCCTTATTAATAGTAAGGTGTTCCAAATCTCTGAGTACTAAATCTTTTAACCCTTCTTGTGACTGAGGTTATATCAGGTTTTGTGCATGGGTATGACTTTACTCATCATGGTAGCATGCATACGACTTCCGAAACATATTTGTATGAACCACAGTTCATCATTTGGGAAAACAACCTGATTATTTACTGCAGTCCCTATGGAGAAGAGTGGGGTGTCACTTTGTTTTTACAGGAAGGAATCAAATATGCTACATCCAACTGTATACGAGGCAACATTAGAATATATGAGGGTATACTAATTGCTTCATCATTTTTATTATCTCCTCTGTGCTCACACATGCCATTTTATGGATTGCATACACAAGTTAAGGAGAAGATAGTTTCTTTGGGAACCACCAAGCAGCCCTCTAGGGAGTGTCAAAGACAAATGGGATGCAAGTCTGTAAGAGACCTTTTCTGAATTGGGAGCCTCATCTTTGGAGTTAGCATCAGAGAGAGTTTCCAGAACAGGTCAAACAGACACTGAGGATAAAACTCAGTGTGGCCTGCAAAGGGGAAGGACCTACTAATTTGTTAGTAGCATTGGCCAGAGAGTTTCCAGGCATAGCCTTCTCATACTGTTATTGGAGTGCAATGCATTTTTTTTTTTTTTTAGTGCAGTGCATTTTACGCAGAAGAACGAAGCTGCAGCTTGTAAAAGAGCATCAGTATAAGGACATTAGAGATTTATATTCTTCCAAAAAATGAGAAACCTTGCTTCTACAATTGTTCATAATCATGAGCTACTGCAAAGGCACAGGGGACATCAGACTTGTGAGAAGTAAGCCTGTATGAACTGATTAAGGCAGCAATTTCACCGCCTTAGCAGAACTTATCAAATTTAAAAGGGAACTTTCTGTTGCCTCATTTTAGGACCAAACTAAGCTTTCCCAACAGTTCCAGTGAAAGGACTGAAACATAAAAGATGAGGTCAAGACTTTGAATGAGGATATCTTTGAGGTCTCCATGGGGTTTATTCATGGGAAAGTTAACTACCTATAAGCTCATTTTGGTTTCCCTATTCATTACAAGGAAAAGTGAAGCGTTCTGTACTAGACGGTAAGAAAGGATAATATGATCAGAAGAGAGGCAGGGGATTTGCTATGTGGCTAGCCTGGCTTTGGAATTGTGTTGTGTCTGGGTTATTTGTAGGGGTTCTGAAACAGCATGTGGAACAACTGTGTGAGAAGAGAACCTAAGACCCAGGGAGAGGAACCCTCAGGTATGGTAGCTGCCACTGCCCAGAATACAGGCAACAGGTAAAGCAGCATTCAACAAGTCCAGGGGTGAAGGTCACAGGCCACCAGGAGCTGTTGTCTCCATGAATGACTGTTAGTAATTCTTAAGTAGTTCCTTTTTTTCCCCCCTTATCAACAGACAGTAAATGATTTTCCGTACTGGGGCATTTGGTGCCAGGTCCTGTAAAGGGCTTGTTCATGAGAAGATAATGCCAGCATGTTTTTCTTTTACCTTTTTTATTGTATAATATAACACATATGCAAAGCAAAGAAATAAAAAAGCAATAGTTTTCAAAGCACTCTTGAACAACTAGTTACAGGACAAACCCAGAATTTGTCATAGGTTACCACACAATCCTCTCAGATTTTTCCTTCTAGCTGCTCCAGAATATAGGAGGCTAGAAGGTGTAAATATTTCGTTATCACCACAATCAACTTTTTTTGTGTGTGAAAAAAACATATACAAAAAAGCAGTACATTTCAAAGCACAGCACCACAATTAGTTGTAGAATGCATTTCAGAGTTTGACATAGGTTACAATTCCACAATTATAAGTTTTTACTTCTACCTGCTCTAAGTTACTGGAGACCAAAAGAGATATCAATTTAATGATTCAGCAATCATATTCATTTATTAAATCCTATCTTCTCTGTATTACTCCCCTACCACTTTGGTATTTCTATCCCTCTCTTTACGGGTGTTTGGGCAATGGCCATTCTAACTTTTTCATATTGGATGGGTCTGTCAGTAATATAGAGGAGAGAGATGGAACTATATCATGTTTTGGAGAGGCTGGCCCCCTAGGTCAGGACTTACCTGATCCACGGACCAATCTGGAGGTCATAGGCTTCTGGAAAGTTACACTAGTGCATAGAACCCTTATGGAATCTTATATATTGCCCTAGGTGTTCTTTAGGATTGGCTGGGATTGGAACTGTTGGGGGTTGGCAGGTTATGATAGGTAGCAAGGTTTAATTGAAGTTTGTGTAACAGCAACCTCCAGGGTAGCCTCTTGACTCTACTTGAAATCTCTCTGCCGCTGATAACTTTATTAGTTACTTCTTTTCCCGCTTTTGGCCAGGATGTAATTGTTGATCCCATGGTGCTAGGTCTGGATTCATCCTTGGGAGTCATCTCCCATGTTGCCAGGGAGACTTTCACCTCTGGATGTCATGCCCATGTAGAGGGAGGGCAATGCTTTCACTTGCAGAGTTGGGCTTAGAGAGAGTGAGACCACATCTGAGCAACAAAAGGGGTCCTCCAGAAGTAACTCCTAGGCATACCTATAGGTAGGCTGAGCTTCTCTGCTACCTACATAAGCCTCACAAGAGTAAACCTCAAGACCAAGGGCATGGCCTATTGATTTGGATGTCCCTAAAGTTTGACACAGTATCAGGGGATTTCCTGATGATAGAGTTTAGTAGTTTCATATTTTCTCTCCTGTCCCTCATGGGACTTTGCCAATACTTTTTGATTATATGTCAGCATGGTTTTATATAACCAAGGTGTTTTGGTTTACTAAAGCTACTGGAATGCAATATACCAGAATTGGTTGGCTTTTAAAAAAATTTATTTATTAATTAAAAATATAAAGAAACAAAATAAAACAACATACATAATCAGTAATTCACAATATCATCACTTAGTTGCATATTCTTCATTTCTTAGAACATTTGCATTAATTCAAAAAAAAGAAATAAAAAGACAATAGAAAAAGAAATAAAATGAACACAGGAAAGAAAAACAAAAAGACTATACCTACCATACCCCTTACCCCTTGCTTTCATTGATCACTAGCATTTAAACTAAACTTATGTTAACATTTATTCCCCCTATTATTTATTTTTATTCCATACACTTTACTCCTTTGTTGACAAGGTAGATAAAAGGAGCATCAGACACAAGGTTTTCACAATCACACAGTCACATTGTGACAGCTGTATCATTATTCAATCATCCTCAAGAAACATGGCTACTGGAACACAGCTCTACATTTTCAGGCAATTCCCTCCAGCCTTTCCATTACATCTTGAATAACAAGATGATATCTACTTGATGCATAAGAATAACCTCCAGGATAACCTCTCAACTCTGTTTGGAATCTCTCAGCCATTGACACTGTCTCATTTCCCTCTTCCCCCTTTTGGTCGAGAAGGTTTTCTCAATCCCTTGACGCTAAGTCTCAGCTCATTCTAGGGTTTTTCTCAATCCCTTGATGTTGAGTCTCCGTTCATCCCAAGATCTCTGTCCCATGTTGCCAGGAAGGTCCACACCCCTGGGAGTCATGTCCCACGTAGAGAGGGGTAGGGGTGAGACTGCTCGTTGTGTTGGCTGGAGAGAGGGGCCACATCTGAGCAACAAAAGAGGCTCTCTTGGGGGTGACTCTTAGGCCTAAATTTTAAGTATTTAACCCCTTTTGTGGGGTTTAGTTTCATATGAACAAACCCCAAGTCTGGGGGCTCTGCCTATAGCTTTGGTTGTCCACACTGCTTGTGAGAATATCAAGAATTCAACTTGGGGAAGTTGAATTTCTCCCCATTCTCACCACTCCCCAAAGGGGGGTTTGCAAATACTTTTCCACTCACTGATCGAATCACTCTGGGTTTCATTGGGGCATCACTCTGGACAAACCAGCAAAATCTCATGTCCTACCTGAGATTCCAAGTACTTATGGCGTTCAATCAAACTATTTACATAAGTTATATTAGGAAATGCACTAGTCAAAATATAAATTTTGTAACTAATAAACATTTTTTGCTTTAGTCTCACACAGAAGGCAACATTTTAAAATATTAATTACCATCTATTTTCAGTACCCTGCAATAATGACATTCCTTTTTTCTTCCTCATGCAAAAACATTTTTAAAATTGTACCTTGTACATTTCACTATTATTATACACTCTCGGCATTCCTAGATTATACCATCTCAATCTTTATTGTCTATATTTCTTTCTGATTTCATTTATGTCCCCAGCCCTCCTCCCTCTATCTTTCTCACATGCAGCTTCATTCAGTGTTTTAACATAATTATATTACAGTTAGGTAGTATTGTGCTGTCCATTTCTGGGTTTTTGTATCCAGTCCTGTTGCACAGTCCGTATCCCTTCAGCTCCAATTACCCATTATCTTACCCTAATTCTATCTCCTGATGGTCTCTGTTACGAACAAAATATTCCGAGTTTATTCACCAATGTCAGTTCATATCAATGAGACCATACAGTATTTGTCCTTTAGTTTTTGGATAGTCTCACTCAGCATAATGTTCTCAAGGTCCATCCATGTTGTTACATACTTCATAAGTTTATTCTGTCTTAAAGCTGCATAATATTCCATCGTATGTATATACCACAGTTTGTTTAGCCACCCATCTGTTGATGGACATTTTGACTGTTTCCATCTCCTTGCAATTGTAAATAATGCTGTTATAAACATTGGTGTGCAAATGTCCGTTTGTGTCTTTGCCCTTAAGTCCTCTGAGTAGATACCTAGCAATGGTATTGTTGGGTCATATGGCAATTCTATATTCAGCTTTTTGAGGAACCACCAAACTGCCTTCCACAGTGGTTGCACCATTTGACATTCCCACCAACAGTGAATAAGTGTGCCTCTTTCTCCACATCCTCTCCAGCACTTGTCATTTTCTGTTTTGTTGATAATGGCCATTCTGGTGGGTGTGAGATGATATCTCCTTGTGGCTTTGATTTGCATTTCTCTAATGGCCAGGGACGTTGAGCATCTCTTCATGTGCCTTTTGGCCATTTGTATTTCCTCTTCTGAGAGGTGTCTGTTCAAGTCTTTTTCCCATTTTGTAATTGGATTGGCTGTCTTTTTGTTGTTGAGTTGAACAATCTCTTTATAAATTCTGGATACTAGACCTTTATCTGATATGTTGTTTCCAAATATTGTCTCCCATTGTGTAGACTGTCTTTTTACTTTCTTGATGAAGTTCTTTGATGCAAAAAGGTGTTTAATTTTGAGGAGTTCCCATTTATTTATTTATTTCTTCAATGCTCTTGCTTTAGGTGTAAGGTCTATAAAACCACCTCCAATTATAAGATTTATAAGACATTTCCCTACATTTTCCTCTGATTGTTTTATGGTCTTAGACCTGATGTTTAGATCTTTGATCCATTTTGAGTTAACTTTTGTATCAGGTGTGAGATATGGGTCCTCTTTCATTCTTTTGCATATGGATATCCAGTTCTCTAGGCACCATTTATTGAAGAGACTGTTCTGTCCCAGGTGAGTTGGCTTGACTGCCTTATCAAAGATCAAATATCCATAGATGAGAGGGTCTATATTTGAACACTCTATTCGATTCCATTGGTCAATATATCTATCTTTATGCCAATACCATGCTGTTTTGACCACTGTGGCTTCATAATATGCCTTAAAGTCAGGCAGCGTGAGACCTCCAGCTTCGTTTTTCTTCCTCAAGATACTTTCAGCAATTCGGGGCCCACTGCCTTTCCAGATAAATTTGCTTATTGGTTTTTCTATTTCTGAAAAATAAGTTGTTGGGATTTTGATTGGTATTGTGTTGAATCTGTAAATCAATTTAGGTAGAATTGACATCTTAACTATATTTAGTCTTCCAATCCATGAACAGGATATGCCCTTCCATCTATTTAGGTCTTCTGTGATTTCCTTTAACAGTTGCTTGTAGTTTTCTTTGTATAGGTCTTTTGTCTCTTGAGTTAAATTTATTCCTAAGTATTTTATTCTTTTAGTTGCAATTGTAAATGGAATTCGTTTCTTGATTTCCCCCTCAGCTTGTTCATTACTAGTGTATAGAAACACTACAAATTTTTGAATGTTGATCTTGTAACCTGCCACTTTGCTGTACTCGTTTTTTATTAGCTCTAGTAGTTTTGCTGTGGATTTTTCAGGGTTTTCGACATGTAGTATCATATCATCTGCAAACAGTGATAGTTTTACTTCTTCCTTTCCAATTTTGATGCCTTGTATTTCTTTTTCTTGTCTAATTGCTCTGGCTAGAACTTCCAACACAATGTTGAATAACAGTGGTGATAGTGGACATCCTTGTCTTGTTCCTGATCTTAGGGGGAAAGTTTTCAGTTTTTCCCCATTGAGGACGATATTAGCTGTGGGTTTTTCATATATTCCCTATATCATTTTAAGGAAATTCCCTTGTATTCCTATCCTTTGAAGTGTTTTCAACAGGAAAGGATGTTGAATCTTGTCAAATGCCTTCTCTGAATCTATTGAGATGATCATGTGATTTTTCTGCTTTGATTTGTTGATATGGTGTATTACATTAATTGATTTTCTTATGTTGAACCATCCTTGCATACCTGGGATGAATCCTACTTGGTCATGATGTATAATTCTTTTAATGTATTACTGGATTCGATTTGCTAGAATTTTGTTGAAGATTTTTGCATCTATATTCATTAGAGAGATGGGTCTGTAGTTTTCTTTTTTTGTAATATCTTTGCCTGGTTTTGGTATGAGGGTGATGTTGGCTTCATAGAATGAATTAGGTACCTTTCCCTCCACTTCAATTTTTTTGAAGAGTTTGAGCAGGATTTGTACTAATTCTTTCTGGAATGTATAGTAGAATTCACATGTGAAGCCATCTGGTCCTGGATTTTTCTTTTGGGAAGCTTTTTAATGACTGATTCAATTTCTTTACTTGTGATTGGTTTGTTGAGGTCATCTATTTCTTCTTGAGTCAGAATTGGTTGTTCATGCCTTTCTAGGGAGTTCTCCATTTCATCTACATTGTTGTATTTATTAGCATAAAGTTGTTCATAGTATCCTGTTATTACCTCCTTTATTTCTGTGGGGTCAGTGGTTATGTCTCCTCTTCCATTTCTGATCTTATTTATTTGCATCCTCTCTCTTCTTCTTTTTGTCAATCTTGCTAAGGGCCCATCAATCCTATTGATTTTCTCATAGAACCAACTTCTGGTCTTATTGATTTTCTCTATTGTTTTCATGTTCTCAATTTCATTTATTTGTGCTCTAATCTTTGTTATTTCTTTCCTTTTGCTTGCTTTGGGGTTGGTCTGCTGTTCTTTCTCCAGTTCTTCCAAGTGGACAGTTACTTCCCAAATTTTTGCCCTTTCTTCTTTCTTTCTTTTTTTTTTTTTTTTAAATTTTTTTTATTAATCAAAAAAAGAAAAGAAATTAACACAACATTTAGAAATCATTCCATTCTACACATGCACTCAGTAATTCTTAGTATCATCACATAGATGTATGATCATCATTTCTTAGTACATTTGCATCGATTTAGGAAAAGAACTAGCAAAACAGCAGAAAAAGATACAGAATGTTAATATAGAGAAGAGAATTAAAATAATAATACTAATAAAAATATATATATATAAAGGAAAAAGAAAAAAAACAAAAACAAAAGATACAAACAAACAAAAAAAAACTATATTTCAGGTGCAGCTTCATTCAGTGTTCCAACATAGTTACATTACACTTAGGTATTATTGTGCTGTCCATTTTTGAGTTTTTCTATCTAGTCCTGTTGCACAGTCTGTATCCCTTCAGCTCCAATTACCCATTATCTTACCCTGTTTCTAACTCCTGCTGGTCTCTGTTACCAATGATATATTCCAAGCTGATTCTCGAATGTCGGTTCACATCAGTGGGACCATACAGTATTTGTCCTTTAGTTTTTGGCTAGACTCACTCAGCATAATGTTCTCTAGGTCCATCCATGTTATTACATGCTTCATAAGTTTAGTCTGTCTTAAAGCTGCATAATATTCCATCGTAGGTATACGCCACAGTTTGTTTAGCCACTCGTCTGTTGATGGACATTTTGGCTGTTTCCATCTCTTTGCAATTGTAGATAATGCTGCTATAAACACTGGTGTGCAAATGTCCGTCTGTGTCTTTGCCCTTAAGTCCTTTGAGTAGATACCTAGCAGTGGTATTGCTGGGTTGTAATCCATTCTGCCATTCTATGTCTTTTGATTGGGAAATTCAGTCCATTAACTTTTAGTGTTATTACTGTTTGGATAATATTTTCCTCTACCATTTTGGTATTATATATATCATATCTGATTTTCCTTCTTTCTACACTTTAGTCCATACCTCTCTCTTCTGCCTTTTCGTATCTGACTCTAGTGCTCCCTTTAGTATTTCTTGCAGAGCTGGTCTCTTGGTCACAAATTCTCTCAGTGACTTTTTGTCTATAAATGTTTTAATTTCTCCTTCATTTTTGAAGGACAATTTTGCTGGATATAGAAGTCTTGGTTGGCAGTTTTTCTCTTTTAGTAATTTAAATATATCATCCCACTGTCTTCTAGCTTCCATGGTTTCTGCTGAGAAATCTACACATAGTCTTATTGGGTTTCCCTTGTATGTGACAGATTGTTTTTCTCTTGCTGCTTTCAAGATCCTCTCTTTCTCTTTGACCTCTGACATTCTAACTAGTAAGTGTCTTGGAGAACGCCTATTTGGGTCTATTCTCTTTGGGGTGCGCTGCACTTCTTGGATCTGTAAATTTAGGTCTTTCATAAGAGTTGGGAAATTTTCAGTGATAATTTCTTCCATTAGTTTTTCTCCTCCTTTTCCCTTCTCTTCTCCTTCTGGGACACCCACAACACGTATATTTGTGCGCTTCATATTGTCATTCAGTTCCCTGATCCCCTGCTCAAGTTTTTCCATTCTTTTCCCTATAGTTTCTGTTTCTTTTTGGAATTCAGATGTTCCATCCTCCAGTTCACTAATTGTAGCTTCTGTCTCTTTAGATCTACCATTGTAGGTATCCATTGTTTTTTCCATTTTTTCTTCTTTGTCCTTCACTCCCATAAGTTCTGTGATTTGTTTTTTCAGATTTTCTATTTCTTCTTTTTGTTCAGCCCATGTCTTCTTCATGTCCTCCCTCAATTTATTGATTTGGTTTTTGAAGAGTTTTTCCATTTCTGTTCGTATATTCAGCATTAGTTGTCTCAGCTCCTGTATCTCATTTGAACTATTGGTTTGTTCCTTTGACTGGGCCATATCTTCAATTTTCCGAGCGTCATCCATTATTTTCTGCTGGTGTCTGGGCATTTGATCAGATTTCCCTGGGTGTGGGACCCGGCTGGTTGAAAGGTTTTTCTGTGAAATCTCTGGGCTGTTTTTCTTTTCCTGCCCAGTAGGTGGCGCTCGTGGCGCTCGTCTGTCTGCGGGGCCCACCAGTAAAAGATGCTGTGGCTGCTTTAACTTGCCAATCCGAATCTCGCAGTCGGCCGGGGAAACTGCGCGTGGAGGGGGGGGGGTCGCCGGCCGCTGTGGCTTGGGGGAGTGCCGGTCCAAATTGCCCAGCTGGCCCGAGACGCCAAGCGTGGCGGGAGGGCCCCGCTATCCAACGTTCCCAGTCAGACCGGGGAGCCACGTGCGTGGAGGGGACCCCAGTCGCCAGCCGCCCCGGCTGGGAAAACGCGCGCCCCTTGGGTATCTCACCGCAGCGGATTCTCCCTGCCCGTTCAGCCGTTCCAGAATGGGGTACGCTGTCTTTTTGGTCTCTGTCGTGGCTCCGGGAGCTGTTTCGTATTGTTTCTGTTTCTTTAGTTGCTTTTCTGGAGGAGGAACCAAGACCCGCGCGTCCCACTAAGCCGCCATCTTTTCCGGAAGTCCCTTTCTTCTTTCTTGATGTAAGCATTTAGGGCAATAAATTTCCCTCTTAGCACTGCCTTTGCTGCATCCCATAAGTTTTGATATGTTGTGTTTTCATTTTCATTTGCCTCAAGATATTTACTGATTTCTTTTGTAATTTCTTCCTTGACCCACTGGTTGTTTAAGAGTGTGTTGTTGAGCCTCCACATATTTGTGAATTTTCTGGTGCTTTGCCTATTATTGATTTCCAACTTCATTCCCTTATGATCTAAGAAAGTGTTGTGTATGATTTCAATCTTTTTAAATTTGTTGAGACTTGCTGTGTGACCCAGCACATGGTCTATCTTTGAGAATGATCCATAAGCACTTGAGAAAAATGTGTATCCTGCTGTTGAGGGGTGTAATGTCCTATAAATGTCTGTTAAGTCTAGCTCATTTATTGTAATATTCAACTTCTCTGTTTCTTTATTGATCCTCTGTCTAGATGTTCTGTCCATTGATGAGAGTGGGGAATTGAAGTCTCCAACTATTATGGTAGATGTGTCTATTTCCCTTTTCAGTGTTTGCCTGATGTATTTTGGGGCATTCTGGTTTGGTGCATAAATATTTATGATTGTTATATCTTCATGTTGGATTGTTCCTTTTATTAGTACATAGTATCCTTCTTTGTCTCTTTTAACTGTTTTACATTTGAAGTCTAATTTGTTGGATATTAGTATAGCTACTCTTGCTCTTTTCTGGTTGTTATTTGCATTAAATATCTTTTCCCAACCATTCACTTTCAACCTATGTTTATCTTTGGGTCTAAGATGTGTTTCCTGTAGACAGCATATAGAAGGATCCTGTTTTTTAATCCATTCTGCCAGTCTATGTCTTTTGATTGGGGAGTTCAATCCATTAACATTTAGTGTTATTACTGTTTGGGTAGTACTTTCTTCTACCATTTTGCCTGTTGTATTTTATATGTCATATCTAATTTTCCTTCTTTCTACACTCTTCTCCACACCTCTCTCTTCTGTCTTTTCATATCTGTCTCTTGTGCTCCCTTTAGTATTTCTTGCAGAGCTGGTCTCTTGGTCACAAATTCTCTCAGTGATTTTTTGTCTGAAAATGTTTTAATTTCTCCCTCATTTTTGAAGGACAATTTTGCTGGATATAGAATTCTTGGTTGGCAGTTTTTCTCTTTTAGTAATTTAAAAATATCATCCCACTGTCTTCTCGCCTCCATGGTTTCTGCTGAGAAATCTACACATAGTCTTATTGGGTTTCCATTGTATGTGATGGATTGCTTTTCTCTTGCTGCTTTCAAGATTCTCTCTTTCTCTTTGACCTCTCACATTCTGACTAGTAAGTGTCTTGGATAATGTCTATTTGGATCTATTCTCTTTGGGGTACGCTGCACTTCTTGGATCTGTAATTTTAGGTCTTTCATAAGAGTTGGGAAATTTTCAGTGATAATTTTTTCCATTAGTTTTTCTCCTCCTTTTCCCTTCTCTTCTCCTTCCGGGACACCCACAACGCGTATATTTGTGTGCTTCATGTTATCATTCAGTTCCCTGAGTCCCTGCTCATATTTTTCCATTTTTTCCCTATAGTTTCTGTATCTTGTTGGATTTCAGATGTTCTGTCCTCCAGTTCACTAATCCTAACCTCTGTCTCTTGAAATCTACCACTGTAGGTTTCCATTTTTTTTTCATCTCTTCTACTCTACCTTTCTTTCCCATAAGTTCTGTGATTTGTTTTTTCAGACTTTCCATTTCTTCTTTTTGTTCATTCCTTGCCTTCTTCATATCCTCCGTCAATTCATTGATTTGGTTTTTGATGAGGTTTTCCATGTCTGTTCGTACATTCTGAATTAGTTGTTTCAGCTCTTGTATCTCATTTGAACTATTGGTTTGTTCCTTTGACTGGGCCATATCTTCAATTTTCCTGGTGTGATTTGTTATTTTTTGCTGGCATCTAGTCATTTAATTACCTTAATTAGTTTATTCTGGAGATTGCTTTCACTTCTCTTACCTAGGGTTTTCTTGCTAGATGAATTTGTTGTTTATTTGTTCTTTGACCTGCAGTTCAGCTTTTTCTGGACCTCTACCTTAGGTTTTGTTTAACAGAGCATAATTTTTCAGTTCTTGTTTTCTTGTTTCTTGCCCTGCTTATATGGTGTCTTTTCCTTCCCCACCCTTAGGAGGGTCTATGTAGGTATTATAGACTCCAGCCGGGTTTTCCCAGACTAAACTGACCTCCTATCGGGGGAAGGAGTCACCTGCATCAGTTTTACCTGAGGGTGAGACCCAGCAGGTTAAAAGACTTTCCTGTGAAGTCTCTGGGTTCTGTTTTTCTTTTCCTGCCCAGTATGTGGCACGTCTGCCTGTGGGTCGCACCAGCAAAAGATATTGCCGCACTTTTAACTTTGGAAGACTCTCTCTGCTGGGGGCGTGGTGGAGATGGAGGAGAGGTTGTAGGCTGGTTTTAATGGCTTCAAATTGCCAAGCCCTGGGGTCTGAATTTCTTGAGAGAGGAATTCCACCTGAGTTGGGCTTCACCTCTCCCCTGGGGAAGGCACAGGTGGGCGACAGCCCTGAAAGCAGCCCATTTCTGCCTATGCCTGGGGCAGTTGGAGCCAGAGAAGTCCCGCCCCTGAATCCAGAGGCTGCCAAGTCTCCGTAGAAACACAGTCACTAAAACCTCTGTTTCCTCCCCTTTCCTCTTTTTCCGTGAGCCCAATGAGCGACCTCCGCCTAGACCAGGTTAGAGTCTCTTTCCTTTCCCTCTGGGAAGCCTCCTGTGCCGGGCGCCAGCCACTGCGGCTTGGGGAACTCACGGTTTTGGGGAGGCTTGCAGCCGGTCCAGCTGGTCCAGACTGGGGTACGCTGTGTGTCTGGTCTCTGACGTGGCTCCAGGAGCTGTTCTGTACTGTTTCTGGTTATTTAGTAGTTGTTCTGGAGGATGAACTAAAATGCACACATTGCTAAGCTGCCATCTTGACCCCTCCTCCCCTTCTAACCAGAAATGGTTGGCTTTTACAATGAAGATTTATTAGCTTACAAATTTCAGTTCTGAGTACTTGAAAATGTCCCAGTTAAGGTATCAGCATGACAATACCTTCTCTGAAGACAAGCTGCTGGCATCTGGAACACCTCTGTCATATGGGAAGGCATATAGCCAGCATTTTCTGGTCATTTTCTCCTGGGTTTCATTGCTTTCAGCTTCTGGTTCCAGTGGTCGGTTTCCTCTTTGAGCTTCTGTAGGTCCTTTTCTAGCATCTCTGGGGCATTTCTCTATGCTTTCTGGGATTTTTCTGTATGTCCTTTATCCTCTTATAAATTACTCCAGTAGGATTCAGATCCACCTTGAATGGGATGGGTCCCATCTCAATTGAAATAGCCTAATCAAAATGTCCCACTCACAATATGTCTGCACTCACAGGAATGAACTAGAAGAACATGGTCTTTTCTGGAGTACATAACAGTTTCATACCAACACACAAGATAACATTATGGGTATCATGTCAGTTTATTTGAATAATTAATCAAAGCATATACTAATATCCACTATCAATAGTAGTTAGAAGTGTTACCAGAGGAAACATCTGTGATGTTCTGATGACTCTATCCTGGAAGAGGACATATTTCTCTCTCTTGTGGATATATCATGGCAAGTAAGAGAGCTGGGGTCAGCATAACTGTCTATAGACTTTTAAGGCCTTTCTGGACCAAAGATGATAGAAAAGGTAAGTAATTTTATTTACAGCTTCTAGTGGGGGATGGCTAATAGAAAGTCACCAACATATGGGATTAGGACATATTTTCCTGAAAACATAATGTTGGTAGAATAAAGCGGAGCTTTCCTAGGGAAAATGCTGATCTAAGTGTATTAGAGGCCCTTTTAGGGAAAGGCAAATAGAAAAGGCAATCAGGATGAACAGAGGTTGAAAAGAACGGAGAAAAAAGATCTACTACATAATGGGGGAGAAGTGCCAAAAAAAAAAAATGTGCTTGCGGTGCAGCGGCCAAGACTACCCCTTGTGATCAGGGATGTGAGCTCAGCAGTTCTCATGACCAGAGGGGAAGAATGTTTCCTTAAAAGATTCTCATGAAAGACTGCGAGTGACTCAACTTGGGTGACTTGCCTAGTTGTAGATCACTCACTGGGGTCAAAGGATTAAGTACCATATTTGACCCAACATGTCATATGTTCAACCACTGCAGACAGGATGATGGCATCTGTTACCATAAGATGGTAAGAGAAGCAGACAAGGTAGAGGATAGCTACCACAGATGGGTGGGGTGCAAAACCCATTTTTCCTGCCTGCGTGGATGGCAGGTGTTCATTTCCCAAATACGCCATAATTCACTAGGACAACGTACCGACTAGTGTAAGATATCTAATTACTTGAGCAACTATTATCCAAGTTTCCATGGTTTTGTAAGAAATATGTGGGGAAGACTTATTTTGTTATATTAGGAAATTCTCAACAAAGAACTGACCACTTTTAAAATCAGCCCCCATCCAATTGTCACTCTCTTTTCATATTAGCATCCATCCTTTATAACTCTAGCTACATCTTAACCTCTCACAAATTGTAAATATATATCAACATAATACAAATGAGACCAATTGTGTAGTGATGCAAAAATAGCAAATGGTGTAGGATTTTCATGACTTGATGAAGTGAGGTTGGAGAACTGCTGGTACCAAATAAAGATCAGTTAACAACCAAAGTTGAGAATGAGAATGCTACTTGAAAGGAAAGATTTGGATTATTAAGGATTAAGACAAGCCCTGGGAGAAAATTCATAAAGCTCTTGAATATTTTTGCAGAAGGCCTCTCTTTAAGATAATTTTTGAAAGTCAAACGTATGTGGTTTGTTATTATGGACAAATAATGCCAATGAAGGCAATCAGGTTTTAATTCTTTCTTTGTTCATCATAGCGATTACAAACTTTGTTAAATATAAGATGCAGGGCGGGCCGCGGTGGCTCAGCGGGCAAAGTGCTTGCCTGCTATGCCGGAGGACCTCGGTTCGATTCCCGGCCCCAGCCCATGTAACAAAAACGGAGAAACAGAATACAATAAAACAAGAAAATGTTTAAAAATGTTTCCCTTTCTTCCTTCCTTCCTTCCTTCTATCCTTCCTTCCTTCTCTCTGTCTTTCCTTTAAAAAAAAAAAAAAAAAAAAAAAAAAAAAAAATATAAGATGCATTTTCATTTCTTGAGATAGGATCCCAGTCATCCTTCTTCACTATTTTCTATAAAGTTTTTTACCCTGCTTTATTCTTTTAATGACTTGTCCCAATATTGATTTCTTCAGACAACATTATAATGATACATATTTGATATGATGCACATAATAATGACACATAAATGATAAATATTTAGAAACTTTTAAACATATATTGAAATATAGTTTTTTCCAAATATCCTTCGTCAACTCATACATTCTTTTAATCAGTGCATCCAAACCCTGAGTAAATTCGGATGAACACAAGTCAAATGTTTCTAAATTTGTTCCGTGTTTTCTGAAACTGTAAGTGAACATATGTGCCAACTGAGGATACCAAGTGAAGCTAAGTACATGTCTTAAAATCTGCAATACCTGAAAGACAGTACCACGTAATGCCAGTTTTATTTTTGCCATTGCCACGGAGTAGCTGTGTGACCTTTCACAAGCCAGTCCCTCCCATTCTCTGGCCTCAGTTTCCTCATGGAGAAAGTGAGAAGGTTGAAATAGATCAGTAATTTTTGGACTTTGAAGTCAACTGGGGGGATTTTGGAGCTCAGAGTGCCCCCAGTCTGCTGTCTCTCCAGATTAATTGCTTATATTTAAAAGCTCCTCCCCAGGTGGTTCTAATTCAGCTAGGACTGGCATCGTCTGATGTAGGTGGTTCTTAATGTCCACTCCACCTATATAATTATTTACTTATCTTATAGTTTGGTTTTGGTCATAGGGCTAGCCCATTCAGAACGGGTTCTAAGCCTTTGTCGAAAATAGCTTTCTGATATACAGTGAGGTTTGAAAGGGGGAAAACACAATGCCACTGTTTTTGCCACTTTTCACAATCACAGCATTCTCACTCTCACACAAACCCATGTTACAATTAAACAGGATGCTGCCACTTTGCTATAGAAATGCCCTAAAGCTGCTGTGAATAAAAATGAGGTGGCAGACAGAAAATTGGAGCGGATGTGGTGACACTTGGGACTGAAATAGTTTTCGGACTCTTCTTATCTACAATTGGCCCCTGGAGCTCCCATCTCATCTAACACCTCTGGGCCTTCAGGAACTGCTTGACCGATTTCTGACCAGGCACAAAACCAGTGTTGTTAGGTCAGCAACAGCTTTATCTTCTGTGATAGCCAACTTCGGCCCTGCTTTCATGTTTTTCACAGTAGATGTGAACTTTAATTAGATTGAAAAGAACATAATTGAAATCTTTTTTTTATTCTGTCTAGTTTCCTAGGCTGCTCCAGCAAATACCATGGAATAGGTCAAGTTAAACAATGAGAATTTGTTGATTTATTGGCTTACAGTTTTTGTTTGTTTGTTTGTTTGCATGGGCAGGCACTGGGAATCGAACCTGGCTCTCCAGGTTCTACCACTGAGCCTCTGTTCTACCACCCTGGCTTACAGTTTTGAGGCTGAGAAAATGTCCAAATAAAGATACATCAAGGCAATGCTTTCTTCCTAAAGACTGGCTGCTAGTGATCCTTGGCTCCTCTGAGACTGACAAGGCACATGGCGTCTGCTAGTCTCTCCCTTCTCTTCCAGGTTTCATTGCTTTCAGCTTCTTGCTTCTGTGGCTTTCTCTTTGTCTGTACTCATTGTTTAATTTTTTTTTTTTTGCATGGGCAGGCACCGGGAATCAAACCCAGGTCTCCAGCACAGCAGGCAAGAACTCTACTTGCTGAGCCACTGTGGCCCACCCTGTACTCATTGTTTATAAAGGGCCCATCCTGAATGAAGTGGGTCATACCTTAACTGAAGTAGCCTCATCAAAAGGTACTACTTACAATGGGTTCACACCCACTGGAATGGATTAGATTTAAGAACATGCTTTTCTGGGGTATATACAGCTTCAAACCACCATAGAGTCTCATCTTTCTCCCTCTCAGAAAATGAAAATATTTTTAGATTATTTACAGAGGAATTAAATGAGGACTGAATAATACAGATCTTTTTTTAACTGCAAATTTCATTGAGATATATTCACATGCCATATAATCCTTCCCAAGTATACAATCAATGTCTCACAATATCATCAACTAGTTGTGTAGTCAACACCAACCATACTTTTTTTTAAATTGAGAAATCTTCACACACAATGCATTTTGTGCATGGTGTGCAATCGATGGCTCACATGTCATCACAGAGCTGTGTTTTCATCACCGTGATAGTTTTTTAGAACATTTGCATCACTCCAGAAAAAGAAATAAAAAAAACAACTCACACACACCATACACCTTACCCCTCCCTCTCATTGCCCACTGATGTTTCCATCTACCCAATTTATTTTACCCTTTGTCCCGTCTACTATTTATTTATTTATTTATTTTTACTCATTTGTCCATACCCTGGATAGAAGGAGCATCAGACACAAGGTTTTCACAATCGCACAGTCACATTGTAACTGTTAAATTTTTATACAATTGTCTTCAAGAATCTAGGCTACTGGAACACAGCTCAACAGTTTCAGGTACTTCCCTCTCGCCACTCCAATATACCATAACCTAAAAAGTGGATAATAAAGATCTTAAGGCAGGTCCTTGCTGTTAATTATCATAGACAAACTCAGAAAGTGGGAACACAGACCAGCATTGTGCAATTAAGTTCTGTGGACTATTAACCCCTTGGGTTGTTTATAAACATTACAAGCCAGGGAAAAATGACTGTGGGGGTCAATAAATTTAGGAAATGGTTGGTTGAACCAACAGCTTTCTTTCTTGTAGGACTTTTTAAAGCCTTTAAAATGTCAATGGGTTTCAGGTATTTCCCACGGTGGGATATAGAATACAAAGCTTCTCAAATTTATTTGACCCCTTTCTGTAGGAGTATCCATTATCTTTTAAGTTGCACTGTTGTGCAAAGTACACTTGGTAAAAACTGGAATAGAGTTACTCCATTGGTGCTTTTTAAACAGCATTATCAAGCTTTGAAATCAGAAACTGAGAGCTTGGGGATGATCTGTTCAATTCATTCATTTCATAAATAAGGAATTCAAGGTTTAGAGACATTACAGGCCAGATGGTGAGTGCCAGATCTAGAATTAAAATTTAGGAGTTAGCCTTGTAGTCCTTACTCCTTAGTAAAAATCTCACTGTTATTAATCTATAATTATAAATCAGCAAGTATTTACAAAAGTCCTGTGACGAGACCTGCCTTATGCTCAGTAATCATGTGTAGCACAGAGATTTATTTATAATTTAAGGTAGGCTGAAAATCTTTTGCTGTGTGCCCTACAATTTGTTTTTGTTGCAGTAGATCCACCTGAAAGAAATTAAAATAAAATTAAAAAAATTCTCCCATCCTCTGGAAGCCTGAGCATTATTCCATTCCCTCTGAGGTTGAGCCATTGTTTGGTTTTTTTTCCACATGGGCAGGCACTGGGAATCAAACCCGGGTCTTCAGCACGGCAGACAAGATGAGCCAGCATGACCTGACCGCCAGTTGTTTGTTTTTCGCGTCTGAAAGATAGGAGAGAATAGAATATTCCAGGCCTGTGTAGGATATTCTGGAAGCAATCCATCCCTGACTTTTGTCTTTGGAAGGTCTAGATCCCAAAAGTAAATGAGTTATATTGTCTGAGAAAGAGAAGGACTCAAAGTTATGTCATTTAGGGATTTAAGAAGGGCGTGGTCATGTCTTTTCATGCAAGGTTGGGTTCTTTGAGAAAGGGAAAGCAGAGAAGATGCAGGAACATGTGGGAAGGAATTTGGCTGGTTGAGGGGTTGGTTGCACATATGCCTGAAAGAATACCTCAGGCTTTGCCACTTGGGAATCTCTACTTTGGAGATTGATAGATCTCTTGATAACCTTGGTGTAGCCGAGACTGTTACTTGTTCCCCAGCACCCCTTCTCCTAATCTTCCTTTTAATGATAGAACTTCCTGAAACAGCAAGGCTCAACTGGATACAACAGTTCCCAGCCTCTTTGCAGCAAGGTGTGGCCCTGTGACTAAGTCTGAACCAGTGAGATACACATACAAGTAACCTGCAAGACTTTTGAGTCATCCCTTAAAGGGACAAAGCAGCTGGACCTGGAGTTTCTCTTTCCTTCTTCCTGTGAAACAGAATATAGACATGGATGAGTCAGCTTTGACCATGCAATGAGAACAGGGTCCTGGGAAGTGGCAAAGAAACAAAATGAATGGGACCAGGGTTACAGGGTGATCCCACGGCATGGAGCTACCTGGCTAACCCTGGACTGCTCACTTCTGTAATGTTACTTAAGGAAAAAAATAAATGCAACTTTTGGATCCACTGCATTTGGGAATTTTTTGGCTACAGCAGCTTAACTTAAACTTAACTTATGATATCTAGCAAATGAGGGCTTAAGGCAAACAAAGTTATGGAGAAATCCAAACCGATTATATATGCTGACAAAGCATGTCAAAACTGCTTTCCATTTTATATAAATCTATTAAATAGATTTTATTTTTAGACTATGAGAATCTTAAAGTAGATTATATTTCAATGAGGATGGCACTTTCCTTTGGACTCTTGTGTGAAAATATTTTTTTGGCAGAGGAAAGAGGGTAGTTTTGCTGATTATTAAAGAAATATTTGATACGTTATAAAAAACTTGGAAATTAAAAAATGATTAAGAAAAAAGTAAAATCCACTCAGAAGAAACCACTGCCAATATTTTGTATTATTTTCTTCCAGACTTTATTCTACTTATATATAAGAATTTATTTTTGAAATTGGGACTAAGTAAAATAAAGTGGACACCTGCATTGGGCGTGGCTGGGAGAGGATCCCTTTCTGAGAAGGGCTTTTCCAGAAGACAAAAACAATTGACTTTCAGGGGTCGAGAAAATGGTTCTTGCTTCCAAGAAAAAGGAGCGCAACCTACTGAACTGCAGATAAGCAACACCTGGTAATTAAACTAGTTTGGGTCCAACAAAGATAGTTTATTAGCATGGACACCCAAGCCATACTAATTGATCTATATCTGCTCCCCACCTTGTAAGAACCCCCCTGTGTAAAATGGAAATGTACTGTCAGCCAATCAGATGTTTTCTCACTTGCTTCTGCATCGCCCTATATGAGCTTCCCTTTCCACCCCCTTGGTTGGAGCTGCGTTCTACTTTCTGAGTGTGTTGCTGCCCGATTCATGAATCACTCAATAAAGTTGTGAGATACTAAATTGCATGGAAAAAAATTTTTTTATTAGCTTTGGTGACACGAATGGGAGCTGAAGGTGACTATTGTCAGCTCTGGAGACAACAAGAAAGGAGGTGAAGGTGCCAGTGGGACCCTTTCAGTTCTTTGTCCTCTTGGCTTTCTTCAGGGGTGGAAGGGGAGTCCCTTTTAGCTCTGAGCACCCACATCTTTGTGTTTGAGCCTCCAATCTCACTAACTTTTAGTCCAAAGGTTAGGGGGTCAATCTTGTCAATGAGAAGGTTCAAATTTTGAGCCTGAGTATAGTCAGGCTTTGGTATAGTATTAGTACAGTACAGTATAGTATAGTATAGTATAGCATAGTAAAGTATAGTATAGCCTTTGGTATAGTCCACAGATGCATTTTTTTTTTTTTACATGGGCAGGCACCAGGAATCGAACCCAGGTCCTCTGGCATTGCAGGCGAGCATTCTTGCCTGCTGAGCCACCGTGGCCTGCCCCACAGATTCATTTTTGCTACTGCTGTTTTCTTTGTCCTGTGCACAAGGTAAAAAGTGAAATGATGAAGACAGGATCCTTAAATTCTAGAAACCTTAATGGCACCCTGGCATATTACGTGTTCAAAGAGAAGCTGTTCTAATTGAACAGAAGAACAAAATCTCACCAGAGACAACCTAGAGGTGCCATGGCCATTATGGGGAACATTCCAATTAGACAAATTTACTCATCTCAGAGGTGAACTTGAGAAAGAGGGTTCCTAAATTAAACAGGTGAAATGGGATGGCTATTTTAATTGGTACTCAGATTTTACTAATAAATTGCAAGACTCTAAAATAGCTTATACAAACTAGTGAGTTTTTTATTCTTATGTTTTCTGTGTTTTTATGTTTGACTCATGGCTGAAAGTTTTAAAATTAATGTTATAAGCCCTCTATTTGTATTGTATGTCTGATGTATAATATTTTCATCCCTCTGGTGGTAGTACCAAATTAACTTATGAAAGTCCTTAAAAAGAGGTCCATTCAAATTGGCTAAAGGATTTTTAAAAAGTGCTTATATATAAATTAAAAGTCCCAGAAATTAAGAAAACCAAATTTCTAATATTTCCAGTGAAAAAGAAAGTATTTTTAAAACTAAACCAGGCAGTGCAATAGTGACTCAGTGGCAGAATTCTTGCCTGCCATGCTGGATACCCAGGTTCCATTCCTAGTGCCTGCCCATGCAAAAAACAAAACAAAACAAAACAAAAAATGAAAAAAAACCAACTAAACCAAAGAAGATGTATGGGTTGTTCAGTGGGAGAATGCTCACCTTTCATGCAAGAGACCCAGGTTCGATTCCTGGACCATGCACACACACACACCCCCCAGAAAAAAACCTAAATCAAATTTAAAAAAAAAAAAGCAAGTTCACATAATTCAGATAAACTTTTTAACAAACAGGAATACTTTAATATTGTTAGTTAAATAAAAATATCTGCATCTTCTGAGTTATCAATGTTAAGTACAATATAAGCATATAATTTTATTCTACTTGAGGGTGTACTTCCTAAATTTATAAAGGTTTAGTAATCAAATAAACTAGCATTATATCTACTAGCTCTTTAAGATGATAAAAAATGTAAATCTGTGTCTAGTTATTACTCTGACAAACTTTATTATAGGATGTCAGCTTGAAGACAGTTTCCAAGGTTTTTTTGAAAACTTAAATATGTAAGGTGTATAGATGTGTTTTTGGTAAGGAAAAAGAAAGTCATTTTGTCCTGAGGTAAATTTTCTGGTTGTTGTAGAATAAGAAACAGAAATGAGTAGGACAAACCATGAATGGATATAGAAAGTTGTAGCAGGTTTGTGAAAAAGGAATTTCATTTGTCACTGTCAAATTTGGCTAAGTTTATGAGATTTTAAGAGTTTGCTTATGAGACAGTATCTTTATGTAAAACCAGAATTTGATATCTCTCTGTTAAAATGACGAAGTTTTCTTGATTTGCTCTTAGGAAAAGGTTATAAAGATTTTTCTCAACCATCTGAGTAAGCATAGAAGGCAAATATTCTGTATTTTATCAGAATAATCTCTGTTCTTTTGACCTTATCACCCTTTATTGTTTTAGAGAAAAAAGTCTTTCTCACTTTCAAAAGAAGTTTTTTTTACAATCATATTAACTCCTACTTTTAAATTGTTTATTGTCACTTTGGTTAAACAGGGAACCAAATATTGTTTCACAGTGACCCATGATCCTGTTTAATAAAATGTTCAAACTTGCCAACTTTTGACATTTTGCCTTCCCAAAATAAAACCACAAGTAATATCTATTCATCCAAACTGTCTTTGGGATTTTCCAAAGGGCCCCAGGAAAATCACAAAAGATTCCTTCTTTCATTTTGTAAAAAGAGAGCTAACTTAAAATAGTTCTATGTGCATGGGAAGTGTTGTTAAATTAGAAGGGATTTTCTAATATTCTGTTGGTTAAATTTGCATGGGTAAAATGCTATTAATAAAAACATTTCAGAAATTGTATAAAGTTCCTAGATATTTGTCCATGTCCTCATGGTTCATGAGATGTCCTACTACTGATCCACCCGATATTAGACAACAGTAGTATTTCAGTTATGCTTAAAAAAAGTTACACGTCACAGAAGCAACTAAATTTCCTTCTCAATTGCATTATTCTTATAATGAACTTTCAGCAAAACTTTCACTTTTGTAAAAGAGCAATATGTTAATAATACCATTTTAAGTCTTTTGTTATCTACAGACAATTTTTATTATGATATGTCCCTAAAAACATTTACAATCAGCTACAGGCCATAAAGCTTCACTTCAACACAAAGCACTGTCTCAGAGATCCATGGAAAGGACAATTGCAGGTACATCTGGGGCAGAGGCTTCTAATGACATTGCTTAAATAACTTTCAGACCGTACCACTGGACTGACTCAAGACACCAGAATTCTAGTGAAGTAGCCAATGGGTTTATGAGACTGCTAACACAGACAAACTGATAAAGAATGATTATAGTTTTGTTTAGGTTATTGTTTATGCTTTAATGTTCTACTTTCTAGATACAAGGAATCCCTTACTCTTTTCCCTTAAGATATCTAAAATTCATAAAATATTTATCTTTTTCACCCTACCTGAACCCTCCAGAATTTGACAGCTCTTACCGGATACTCTTATTTTTATGGGAAGATGATTATTTTCATAGATTCGATCAGAATCTGTCCACTTTGTTAACAGGACCTAACTGGAGACACAGGTTATATAACCAAGGCTTTGGCTGGAAGGTCATATTTGAGAAGGATGCTCATTTAATCAGATGTGATTGGGCATTTTTAAGGAACTAAGGTTCACTTTATGGAGCCAAGGCTAACAAAACCCTCTTGGAAAAACCCATCTGGTAACTGGCTATAGAGTTCCCAGCTTTAAAGGCGTGCTGGTTTGAAAGGATGCATGTACCCTAGAAAAGCCATATTTTAATCCTAATCCCATTTTGTAAAGGCAGCTGTTTCTTCTAATCCCTATTCAGTACTGTATGTTTGAATCTGTAATCAGATCATCTCCCTGGAGATGTGACTCAATCAAGAATGGTTGTTAAACTGGATTGGGTGGAGGTGTGTCGCCACCCATTTGGGTGGGTCTTGATTAGTTTACTAGAATCCTATAAAAGCAGAAACATTTTAGAGAATGAAGATTCTGAGAGAGCAGAATGACATAGCCATGAGAAGCAGAGTCCATCAGCCAGTGACCTTTGGAGATGAAGAAGGAAAATGCCTCCCGGGGAGCTTCATGAAACAAGAAGCCAGGAGAGAAAGCTAGCAGATGACGCTGTGTTCACCACATGCCTTTCCAGATGAGAGAGAAGCCCTGACTATGTTTGCCATGTGCCTTCTCACTTGAGAGAGAGACCCTGAACTTCATCGGCCTTCTTGAACCAAGGTATCTTTCCCTGGATGCCTTAGATTGGACATTTCTATAAACTTGTTTTAACTGGGACATTTTCTTGGCCTTGGAACTGTAAACTAACAACTTATTAAATTCCCCTGTTTTAAAGCCATTCCATTTCTGGTATATTGCATTCTAGTAGCTAGCAAACTAGAACAAAAGGCCAGTAAAGAAGTTTACTTTCTAGCAAGTATAGGAACCATGTTATACTTTGCATATCTCAGGCAAGAGGAATTCACCCAAATTATAGGTATTCCAGGTGAGATCTGGTGTTGGATACTTGGCTAAGCTTCCTAGACTTGACAGGCTTTTAAAAGTTCAGTCAGAGATTTCTTGGGAAAACTACCAGCGAAGTAAATTTACAAGGGCTTATACAGTAAATTACCATTCTTGCTGTACCTATGTAAATAATAGGGTCAAATCTAATGAAACCAACCTTATTTTATGATTAACCTTTGGGGTTATCTTTGATCAAAAGAAGGGTAATTGCAGAGAGAAACTTTATGGTTCAATGGAAAACTACAGCACACTCCTGTGGATCAATAGATTCTGGTCTTGTTCATTGGCTGAGTTATTTTGCATCCCCTTTGTAAACTGCAGATAAATGCATGGATCTTGTTACCTACCTGTAAATTGGTCTAGATGCTGAGATCTTGCATATTGTTCTACCTTAAATGTCAGATAGAAATCTAACTTAGTATTTTTTGTACATGGGCCTCAAACTGACTTTTCATTTTTTGTGTTCCCTTCTTTTCTTGATTGTAGCTAGGTTTGTCTGATGGGTAAAAGACCAGAATAGGGCAGGCCACGGTGGGTCAGCAGGCAAGAATGCTCACCTGCCATACCAGAGGACCTGGGTTCGATTCCCGGTGCCTGCCCATGTCAAAAAAAAAAAAGACCAGAATAGCCAACAGAATACTGAAGAGAAAGCAACAAAATTGCAAGACTCACGCTCTTCGACTTCAAGATTTGTCATAAACTATAGTAATCAAGACAGTGGGCTACTGGGGAAACACTAGACATATAAACCAATGGGAGAGGATAGAGTCCAGAAATAGACCCATTCAAATATAGTCAAATGATTTATCACTTTTACAAAGATGCAAAGGCAATGCAATGGAGAAAGTATAGTATTTTTAGTAAAAGGTACTGGAATAATTGGATGTCCACATGAAAAAAAAAATGAACCTAGAAACAGACCCTACACCTTTAATAAAAATTAACTCAAAATGGATCATTTACCCAAATGTGAAATGCAAAACTATAAAACTTTTAGAAGAAAATCTATGTGACCTTGGGTTTGGTGATGAGTTTGTAAGTGTAATACCAAAAGCACAATCTATGAAATTAAAAACTGATAATTTGGACTTTATTAAAATTGAAAACTTCTGTTCTGTGAAAGACACTGTTAAGAATATGAAAAGATAAGCCAAAAACTGGGAGAAATTATTTACAAAACACATATCTGATAAAGAACTTTTATCTAAAACATAAAGAATTCTTAAAACTCAACAATATATAACAAACAGCTCAAGTAAAAAATGGGCAAAAGATCTGAACAATATCTCCCAAAGAAGATACACATTGGGCAAATAAGCATATGAAAAGATGCTCACCATTATTTGTCATTAGGGAAATGCAAAGTAAAATGAGATACCATGGCACACCTATTAGAATGGCTAAAATCCTAACACTGATAATACCAACTGCTAAAGTGGATGTGAAGTAACAGGAACTCTTATTCATTACTGATGTGAAGGCAAAATGGTATCACCACTTTGGAAGACACTTTGGCCATTTCTAACAAAGCTAAACATATTCTTACTTTAGAATCCAACAATCACAGTCTACCCAACTGATTTGAAAACTTATGTCCTGCACAGCTTTATTCAAACCTGGTGTTCTAGTTTGCTAGCTGCCAGAATGCAATATACCAGAAATGGAATGGCTTTTAAAAGGGGGAATTTAAAGTTGCTAGTTTACAGTTCTAAGGCTGAGAAAATGTTCCAATTAAAACAAGTCTATAAAATGTCTAATTTAAGGCATCCAGGGGAAGATACCTTGGTTCAAGAAGGCTGAAGAAGTGCAATGTTTTTCTCTCAGCCAGAAGGGCACCTGGCGAACATGACAGCGTCTGCTGGCTTTCTTGTGCCTCTACAAAAGGGATTCTCTCCAAAACGTTTCCTCTTTTAGAGGATTCCAGTAAGCAACTGCACCTTCAATGGGTGGAGACACACCTCCATGGAAATCTTCTAATCAAAAGTTACCACCCACAACTGGGTGGGTCTCATCTCCATGGGAACAATCAAAATGCTCCCACCCAGCAATATTGAATGAGGATTAAAGGACATGGCTTCTCTGGGGTCCACCATAGAGTCAAACCAGCACACCTGGAAGCAACCAAGATGGTCCTTTAGTTGGTCAATGGATAAATATATTGTCATACGTTCACACAATGGAATGCTCTTCAGGGATAAAAAGGAATGAACTATTAAGCTATGCAAAGACATGAATGAACCTTAAGGTATATTGCCATGTGTAAGAAGCCAGTCTGAAGAAGCTACCTACAGTATGATTCAATTTATATTATATTCTGGAAAAGGCAAAACTTCAGAGATTTAAGTGATTGCCAGAGATTCAACAGGAGGGTGAATGGATGATGCACCAGGAACTTTATAGGGCAGTGAAACTATGTGATATGATATGTTGTTAATATTTTAATAATCTTATTTAAATTATTTTTCTGATGTCAGTAGAAAATTGATCAAGTGCATGATTTAGGATCCATTGCCAAGTTAAAGATCAAATTAGACAAATTTAATTTATAATAAAATTAGTGCTTTGCTACCTGGATAAGGAAACAAGGCATTTCTTGCTGAAATAGACCTAAATAAAGAAAATCACAATGAGTCACAGTATAACATAACGTAATAGATATGTTATATAAGTATTTTTAAACTGTAATTTGTCAGAAAGATAAAAGTAACATCATGCCAAGCTAAACATATCAAAGAAAACCTCAATAAAAATACTCAAAACAATGAAAACTAACCCTGGCAAGATGCCTACCATGGCAGAAGCAGCAGAATTATTTAAAGGAGGCCTGAATGCACCAATACCAACTACTTTCTTAAAAGAATTGAAAAACTTAAAAAGAAATGCTCTGTACCTCTGAGAGATGGTGCTGCACTGTAAATGTTCTTAGGCACCCCTAAGACATCAGCAGGAGTTGTCAAGGGCAGAGCTGTTGTGACAAGGATGCAGTGGGGCTGAGAGAAAACCTAAATTATAGCTAAATTATATGAACAGAAGATAAGGGTGCCAGTAAAACCATCCTTGATAAGTGAATAAGATCCCACCTGGAATAAGATCCCCTACCTGGGATCTTACTGATACCAAATCAATCTATAATATAGATACCGATCTATAATATTGATACCAAAGTCATCAGAAATTGCAATGAATAAAACCACTAAAGAAGAGTTTCCTAACATGAAAGACAGTTTAGGGATATCGAGATGCTTTTCTAAAAGGGACCGAAGGGAGCAAGGTCTTTGTCCTCTGAGGGTGGAAAGTCAAAGCGGGACATTAATGTTGTGATTTTCAGAATTGAATCCGCTGGTTTCCTGTGACATCCCAGTTGTATGCTAGAGCAAATGACATGAGCACAAAAGAGTGAAGAGAGTGACATTCTGGCAGATAGACTCGAGCTGTCCATGTACATGGGGAAGTGTGAAGCCCCAACTCATGGAAACCCTCTGAAGCCAGCTTTCCCGTTGGCATGGGGATTCAGTTTGGAGCTACATGCAAAGGCAGTGACTAAGCCAGCGCAGCCTGTCATCTCCCATCTTTGCTGTTAGGCCAGCAGAGTCAAAGAGAAGGAAAATGTGGTGTCACAGATCCCCGGCCACAACCGTTGTTAAGTAACAGGAGCCCTGAAAACATGGTCACTTTAGAACTGCTACCATTTCTAGGATGCCTAATAGACATAAAAATGGAGTCAGACTCTTACGTAAATCATACTTGGCAAAAATGGATATATGTGTATATATATATATTTGTGTGTGAGAATAATTTCTTTTCATTGAGGTAAAATTCATGTAACACAAAAGTCACCATTTTAACTATTTTAAGGTGTGTGATTCAGTGACTTCCAACACATTCTCAATGTTGTGCAACCATCACTATCTAATTACAGAACAGCTTCATCACCCCAAAAAGGAACTCCTTACCCCACAAGCATTCACGCTCACTATCCCTTCTCTCAGCCCAACAACTGCTAATCTTGCAGAGGCTATGGATTCACTTATTCTGGATAGTTCATATAAATGGAATCCTATAACACTTGGCTTTTTATAGCTAGTTTCTTTCACATAACACGCTTCAAGCTTCCATGTTATAGCATGTCTCCAATAAATCATTCCTACTGATGGCTGAATATCCCTCTGATGGATATGCCATATTTTGTTTATCTATTCATTGGTTAATGGACATCTTAGCTGTTTCCACTTTCTGGTTATTGTGAAAAATGCTGCTATCAATATGTGTATAAGACTTTGTTTTCAATTCTCCTGGGTATATATTTCAGATTGGATTTACTAGGTCGTGGTGTATAATAATCCTTTTAACATGCTGCTGGGTTGAGTTTCCTGGCATTTTGTTGAAGATGTTTGTATGTGTACTTTTTAGGGACACTGGTCTATTGTTTTCCTTTCTGGTACTGTCTTTGGTATTAGGGTATTATGGACCTTATAGAACAAGCTAGGAAGCATTCCTTTCCCTATTTTTTTGGCAGGGTTTGAGAAAAACACATGTTTTTAACGATAGATTCACCAGTGAAGCCATCTGGTCTTGGACCTTTGTGCTGTTGGAAGGGTTCAATGATCTCTTATAATAGATCTGTTCAGCATCTCTAGTTCTTCTCAAGTCAGTTTTGGCAGTTTGTTTCTAGGACTTTATCCATTTCCTCTAGGTTATCTAATTTGATGGCAGACAATTGTTTATAGTATCCTCCTATATTCTTATAAATGTCGCTAGTAACACTCCCACTTTATTGCTGATTTAAAAAAATGTGTGCTTTCTTTTGTTCTTGGTAAGTCGAGTTAAAAGTTTGCCCATTTTGGCTATCTTTTCAAAGAATTAATTTTTTTGTTTCACTGATTCTACTGTTTTCTTGTTTTACTTAGCTATAAAACTTCATTTCATTCCTTCTCCTCGCTTTGGGTTTGCTCTTCTTTTTTTTAGCTTATCAAGGTAAAAGGACAAGTTATTGATTTGAGATTACTCTTTAATTTAGGCATAGCTACAAATTTCCCCGAACATAACTTTTACTTCATTCCATTAGTTTCTGATATGTTTTGTTTTCATTTCCATTAACCTGCACGCACTTACTAACTTCTTTGATGCACTGCTTAATATAACCTCCACATATTTGTTAACTTTCCTTCTACTGATTTCTGATTTCTAATTTATTCCATTGTGGAGTCAGAGATAATCTATCATTTCAATCCAAAACTGGATATGCATTTTTATATGTCATCAAATTTGATATATCATTTGGTTAAGAGAAAACTAAATGCATCTGAGGGTCCTAAAATTATAACCATCATAGTTAAATTTGCTCAGTTTTTTATATTTGCCATGCCTATGTTTTATGTGCTTTGTTCATGAATGGCGTTATATGAGCCCCCATTATTATCATTTTATAATGTGGAAACAGGTTTAGAGAGTTAAAAAGTTGTCAGGATTACATAGCTAGGAAGCAGCAGAGCCAAGATTCCAAAACAGGTCAATGCACCTTCAGAGACCACATTGTTAACCATCACAATATATGGCCTACTCAGCTGTGCAAACGTAGGGAATCTGAAAGCAATATGGTTAAATCACTGGCGCTGTTTATAACAGAATCCTCCCAGATGAAATTGACAGACAACCCACTCTGGTTCCCCAGGAACTGTCACTCCAGAAAAAAAAATCTAATCCTGGTGATCAGAGATCCATGCCTGTCTTAACAGAGAATCTCAGCCTCTTTAACCAGCTACGAAGGATTAGGACAATAAGTGAAAGCGATCTATGAGGGATATGGTTGTTTCACACATGAGCACACACACATGCACACACGTACATACACATATATGTTCACACTTCCCCAGCCAAAGGGTAGTTCTTTACTTTATAAAGCTTCTCCCAGATGTGGTGCTTAAGCAAACCACACACACACACAAAAACAAGAAACCCATTCTCCTGCCAAGCAAGAGAGGCTAAACAAACTGATGCTTATAGGATTTGCCAGCCCAAACCAAGGGCCAATGTATGGTGCTCACTGCTTGAAATTTCTTCCTCCATTACCACCTCTCTGTCTTCCAGTTGGGGTTCTTTATTGTGTTATCCTATTTTCCTTCCTCTTTGGTAGACTCCAAGAAAAGTTAAAAGTTGTACATACCACATTTTCAGAAAATGATATTATGTTAAGATGCACAAGTCACCTAGCTTGATTGACCTTGGTTAAATTCAATGAGATATTAAAAAAAACACATGTCTGTTATTACCAAGTAAGATTCATGGAATAGTCTAAATACATTTTTGATGTTTGACTGCTGGTAGATTTCAATCTCTGCACCTTCATCTTACACCCTCTGCCCCACACCTGGGCAAGCTGATAAGAAAAGACTTTGAGGCCAGAAGAAAGTTGAAACTACATAAGCCCAAGCTCTTGCATGGGAATTCTCATCCCAGGCCTAGCCCCTAACCGCAATAAAAGCCATGCCAGTTCCCTTTCCTCACTCTCTCAAGCCAGTTTTGGATCTATTTGGGAGTCTGCTGTTCTCCCCCCAGAAAGTCTCATTGTGTGTGTGTGTGTGTGTGTGTATGTAGTTATCAGTCTTGACATTTGAACTAAGTTTTGGATGGAGGTCCAACCCATGACCAACAGTTTACTTCTTTTATATGACTAAAATAACATTTATAAAATCACTACAAAACTCAAAATGTTAATGTAAAAAAATAGTAAAACATAATTATTTTAATAGATGTCTAGCAATCTATTGTTGATTAACAATGAACATCTTAATATGTAAACATAATAAGGATGTGAAATTAAAAAGAAAGAATTACAAAAAATGAAAATAATAGGGATGAAGTATTCATTTCTTTACATGATAAAGAGTACGTGTTTAAACACAAGTCAACATTTTACTTAATGGAAAATACTTAGCATCATGCCTCTCTAAGGACAGAAAACAAGATGTGGCCTGTCTATTTAATCACCTCTATTTACTATAGTGCCAGTGCTAGTGCTAGTTAATAAGCTATTGTCTCATTGCCCAGGCCATGGTGATCTTGAAGGTAAAAAAAAAAATAATAAGCTATTGTCTCTCAGCCCTAAACCCACTTTTCTATACACTGCTTGCAAATGATGGAACTGAGACTCTGCAAACAAAGTTTCTCCTTTGCAGATGGATCCATGTACAGTTGTGTCAATAGGGAGAACCAAAGTGTAGCTGGAAGGTAGAAAAAGAGAAAAGGAAGTTAGTTGATCTTTCCTGTTTTGTTTGCTATTCCTGTCAGTTTTGTCCCAGAAATGGCTCTTCTCTTAGTGGTAGTTGTTGGTTCCATTCTCTAGCTTTTTTTCCTGATACTTGCAGAATCTGTCTCTTTGCATTGCTTTAGAGGTACACAGTAGCCAGACTATGCCCTTCTCCAAGATTCTAAACCCCAGCTTTACAGGAGCTGTCTTTCAAGTTCCTGAGATATGAGCAGCAGCTATATATTCCCTCTTCAGAGGTTTGGGGCCCAGCTCTGTAGGGTCCAGCCTCCAAGTTTCTAGTTTCTGATTATCCCATTTCCATCCCTTTATTCTCCTGTCTGTAGAGATGGCGGCTGCTTCCTGTACAATTTCACTCAGGCCTATTGCTAGTAGAATAGGCAGCTGTAAAAGCACAAAGTGTCTAAAAAAAACCGTGGGTATAGGTCAGATAAAATCAACACTGTTTAATTTGTTCAGAGAAGATAAAAGAACACAATGAAAGGAACATTGAGGGCAGAGAAGAAAACTGTTTGGGAAATGTGAATGAGCACATTTTCTCCTATCTTTTTTTTATTATATAATTGTTATCAAAACAATTATGAATATTAATGTCATCTGAAACGAATTATGTTGTCATTATTGATTGCCATCGTACCTCAGTATCTCCTTCTTGCATTCTCAGTCCTTTGAACACCATTTGACCGATTAGCTGACTCATATTAAATTCTCCCTGTAATTGCTGTTTCCTGACTATGCCCTTACTGAGAAAGTATTAGAAATGCTAGAAATAGCTATTCAAGGAGGAAAATTTAAAAAGAGCTATAAAATACAAGAAAACAAAATAAAAGTCAGTTTCTTCAATGAAAAAAAGCTAAAGAATATAAACTTCCAAATAACCAAAGAGAATAAATGTGCTCATAGAAGCTGTAGGATATGAGAAGTCTATAAATATATATTGTGTTCCTATATATTCACCCTGCAATTTGAAAACACAGCGTAAAAGAATCTGATTCACAGCAGCAAGGGAGCACTGACAGGGAGAGAAAGAGGAAACCTCACCGTGATGACAACGCGACCACGACAGCAGTAGTAGTGGCCAGCCCCTCCTTCAAAATGAGTCTGCATATCAAAATTTCAAAACATGGAAAGTAATACCAAGAAAGAGAGCCAACAAAATCAATAATGACAACATAATTCGTTTCAGATGACATTAATATTCATAATTGTTTTTATAACAATTATACAATAAAAAAAAAAGATAGGAGAAAATGTGCTCATTCACATTTCCCAAACAGTTTTTTTCTCTGCCCTCAATGTTCCTTTCATTGTGTTCTTTTATCTTCTCTGAACAAATTAAACAGTGTTGATTTTATCTGACCTATACCCACGGTTTTTTTTAGACACTTTGTGCTTTTACAGCTGCCTATTCTACTAGCAATAGGCCTGAGTGAAATTTACCCTCTGAAATAATTCTCAAAATAAAGTAAGATTGAGATGTACAATGGCGGATAATGAAGTATACAATTAGGACTATCAATCACACAGTTCTTTCCCCTGTGTTTTAGAAAGTAGTAACATTGTCTGACTTTGTCTTGCTTTGTGCAGAATGAGATACAAAGAAAGTATTTTGTGTGCCTGATGATAGAACAAAGGAGAGAGGAAAAGGAAAAAGTTCCTCTTAGGAAAATGTTTTCCTTCCAAAGGAAACTCTCAAACCCTGGATGCAAAGAGGCAGAAAGAATACAGCCAAACTGACCTAGATCTTCTCTCTGCTAGAAGCATCTGGTTTGGAGGATCATCAGGGCACTCAAAGGCCTGAGGAGTGGGGCAAAATATTATTGAATCAGAATGACCTCAAGTTTTCTTTTACAAGGTCACCTACCAGATGTTCTCACAACCACCTTTTTCTTCTCATCATATCTATCTACTCTTCTATGTCTTTATTCTTCTCATCTATCTTAAAGGAAGATTATTCTAAAATTGCAATTTAACATAACTATTTATAAGGTAATTACCAAGTGCAAACATCCCAAATTCTCAAAAAAAACTCCTTTTCCCTTTTAAAGTTGCTTGAGTTTATTATGTCATGTGCAGCCAAAGTCATTCTAATAAAATATGCTTATTTCTTATAAAACAAGGTCCAAACTCCTAAGTATTGCATTCATAGCTCTATACACTATGACCTTTACCCAACTTTCAACCTTATTTCTCATCACTTCTTAATTAAAATCTTTTCTCCAACAAGTCTGCTGTACTGTGTATTCTTTTTTTACATGGGCAGGCACCAAGGATCAAACCCAGGTCCTCAGGCATGGCAGGCAAGCACTCTTACCTGCTGAGCCACCGTGGCCCACCCAAGTACTGTGTATTCTTAAACTCATCATGCTCATTTCCCCCTACCACATCTTTCCTCATTTAAATGTCATTTTCTCTATTCACTTCCAGCTGTGGTAGATTGAGTTATGCAACCCAGCCAAACAAACAAACAAAAAAAACATGCTCTTAATCTTAAAACACCCAAAGATTCTCTTGCAGATGTTATTTTTGGGTAAGGTGTGGCCCAACTGAATGAAGGTGGGCCTTAATCCAGATTGCTAGAGGCTTTACGAAGACGACCCAGAAGTCACAGAAGAGAGAAAGGAGAGGAATCATCATGTGATGGGAGGCAGAGGTACAAGCCAGGGAGCTCCAAGGACTATGGCAAGCCAGCACCAGAACCTTACTGGCTCCTAGAGGAAGCAAGTCTTCCAGCTTCTGCAACCATGAGTCAATGAATTCCCATTGTTAAGCCAACCCATTGCGTGGTGCCTGTGATTGCAGCTCAGGCAAACTAAAACCCCAGCCGTCTTTCAAATCTACTTCTTTCAAAACTCTCTACTGCAATTTTCCTTCCTTTCTTTTGATGGCCTATAGCACTCCCAATTTGTGTAATTGATTTTTTTAGATCGCCTCATGAGTTTTTATTGATCTTTTGTAGGCAGAGGGGATAAAACGGTAAGATCCTTGACACCAGATATTCCATCTTTTGTTTGCTTGTGTTCTAAAGGAGAAGCAGAAGCAAACATTTTCTGAACAACTGCTGATGCCACTTCCAATACTCATATCCAAATAGAAAATCACTGTTTTGCCCAACAGAGTGAAATGGAATCCTTACATTCATTCATTCAACACATATTTATTGAATACCTGCTATGTCCCAGGTCCTGGTGGTGAGAAGTATAGGGCTCCCATCCTCTCTGACCTCCTAGCAGACCACAGCACAAACAAGCCACAGGAAGCAGAGCCCAGAGCCACAGATCATACAATGCACAAATTCTCCCAGGAGAGAACAGCACTAGAGAACTGAGCTGACAGAAGGCAAGAGCATTCTGGAATCAAAAAGTCACTAGTTGCAGGCATTTTACAGAACCCAAAGGACTTTTCACTTGTTGGGCTATAGAAAGGATCAATACATAGCATTGAGCTCTTCCACTCTAGAATTTGAATCCAGCTGAGCGATAGAGTAGGACCCAGACTGGTGGAGATACCAGCTTTATCACTGTTGAGAACCAGGATAATGATGTGATCTGGCACTGTGGGGCAGCTATCATTGCCTTGAACTGAGCTCACCATACCAAATGGCTGGCCTCACCTGGGGTAGAATCTGCCCAACTAAACCGACTGTATACAGGAAAGCAGATCAGGACCTAAAGCAAATTAGCCTCTAGCCAGGCGAGGATTTTGAGAGAAACAGAAAAGATAATTTATAGTTCCCATACTCTGCTACTTAAAGCCGCTAATGCATACTATCATCTCTGTGTTCCTCTCTGGACACTGGATAATCGAGGAAGCAATGTCTGGCAACATGTTTCCATCTGGGAAGGCATTTGGAGAAGTGGGAAGTGGGAGAAAGTCTTGTAAAGGGCAGTGTCATATGAAAAGCAGAATGACTTGAGTTTAAATACCAATGCTGACATTTATTAGCTGTAAAACTTTGTAAATAACACCACCGGTATAATTTTCGTCATCTGTAAACTGGAAATGTTACCTCACAAGTTTTGCCTTAAAAATGCACCTGGCATATTATAGAGACTCAAAATAAAAGTTTCCCAAAGTTTCATTTTAAAAGTACCCCACCCACCATAGGTCTACACCCATGGGAATGGATTCGCTACAAAAACATGATCTTTTCTGGGGTACACACAGCTTCTGACCATCACTCTCCACCCTCTGGACCACCAAGACATGTTATTGGACACAATAATGTCCAAAAAGCGTTCAATCATTTCAGTAACAATATTAAGTACAAAGTCTCGTCAAAATCAGTTACAGTGTGGTCTGTCCCAGGGCAAATTCTTCCTCCAGCTGTGGACGCGCGAAACTTAGAACAAGTTATATGCTTCCAATATACAAAGGAGGGACAGACACAAGAGTGACATTCCCATTGCCGTAGGGAGAAATTGGAAACAAAACGGGGGTCCTTGGTCCCAAACAGTTCCAAAAAACTTCAGGGCATTTTCCATGAGATTTAAATGTGTGAGAGTCATCTATGGAAAGATGTCTTGTCCTCAGGGCTTGATAGAATAGCAGCCCCACCCTTTCCAAGAGTTTGTGATGTGACCCTGGTGTCCCCAAACACTGGGGTGAAGACTCCAACATACCTAAGCATTGGGGTGACGGACAGACTTTAGGCCCTACCCTTCTTAAGAATCAGGGTGGTCCCAGACTCTCCACAATCTACAGGGAATGTGCTCCACCCTCTCAGAAGACTCGGGTGGAAGAGCCGCCTTCTGTAAGCTCTGGGACAAAATTCACCCTTTCCACATACATGGGTGGGTCTGCACTTTCAGCCTGAGAAGACGTCTTCGCTCCAGATCTCAGCTTCCATGGTTCTGCCTTTGAAACTATTTTTCCTTCAATCTGTCCATTTTCTGTCCTTTTTAGTCCAGGTGGCAGTGGTTTACTCATACAGATCTCACAAATAACCCGGTTTCACATGTGGCACACAGGGACCCCAGTCATCAGATGGTAGGAATTCCCACAGACCTTTCCAGGATAACTCTATTTCCAATCCTGACTCACACTGAAATGGCTGACTGGTTCCACATTCAGTTAAACCTTCACATGGGGCCTTGTTCACTGGGGGCTCACTTTCCAGAAGCTCAGAGTTTTCCAAACCATCAATTTCTGGTTTCTTTCACCTAGGAGTTCACTTCTCAGCTTATCCCTTTTCTCTTGCATTTTACTATAAGCTGCAAGAAGAAGCCAGGTTGTGTGTTCCACATTTAGTTTGGGAATCTCATTAGCTAAATATCCAATCTTGTCACTTTCAAATTCTGCCTTGCATCTGATATCAGTACTCAATTTTGCCAAGTTCTCTGCTACTTTAAAACAAGGACTACCTTTCTTCCAGTTGGCAATGACTCAGCATTCCTACCTACGTCCACATTGGAAGTACCTTTAGTATGTATATTTCTACCAGCAGTCTCCTCAAATCAATCGAGGCCTTTTCTATAAAGCACCTCACAATTCTTTTGGAATTTTTCTCTTATCCCATTTTAAAGCCATTCCAGCATTTTTGCATTCATACCACCCCACTTTCCTGGCACCAAAATCTGTTTTAGTTTGCTAAAGCTGCTGAAATGCAATATACCAGAAATGGGCTGGCTTTTACAGTGGGGATTTATTAACTTACAAGCTTACAGTTCTGAGGCTGTGAAAATGTGCAAATCTAGGCATCAACAAGCCTTGTTTTCTGCCCACGACTGGTGATCCTCATATCATCTGCCAGGTGGCAAGACACATGGTAAGGTAGGCTCATCTCTCCCTTCTCTGGTGGGTTTCATTGCTTCCAGTTCCTGGCTTCAGTGGCTCCCTCTCTCTTTCTGCGGTATCTGTTTTTCTGTGTGTCCTTTTATTTCAGCTTCTCTGGCTTTTCTCCCTCAGTTTCTCTGTGCACTTTTCTCAATTTCATCTCTTATAAAGGACTCCAGTAAAAAGATTAGGACATACCTGGGGCATGCCTCAACTGAAATAACCTCATCAAAATGTCCCACCCATAATAAGTCTACTCACACAGGGATGGATTCACTTGAAGAGCATAATCTTTTCTGGGCTACACACAGCTTCAAACCATCACTGTGTCTTTAGGTCCTTAACTTATCTTCTGATTAAATATGTAATTTCTTATCTAGTAATGAAGAGATAAAAACAATATTTACTGCAAAAGGATGTTGTAGGGGGTGCAAGGGTAGTCAGCGGTAGCATTGTCGCCATGCGAGAGACCCAGGTTTGATTCCAGGTCCGTGCCCTTTCCCCCAAAAAATAAACAAATAAATGAACAAAAAAATTCAATAAGTGGTGCAGCAATAATGGGATATTCACACGGAAAAATAATGAGATGTGACCCTGCCATACAGCATACAAAGAACAAAACAAAACAAAAACAAAAAACGGATATTGTGTAGATTAGTTTGTACTAAGCTTGTGTTCAAACTTAGGAGGATGTGCGAAAACACATCCAGTGTGATTTAATTACTCCTCAGCATTCAACAAAATATCAGAATTTGGGAGAGGGTGAGATGGGGATAGCTGACAGCAAAAATACTTTAAATTACAGAAGTCCGGAGTCCAAATGTCATCATGTAACTCTGAGTACGTATTTCAGCAGTCTCGAACATATTGACACCTAGAGCATCGGAGGGAGGCACTGTACTTACCAAGAGATAATCATGTACCCGGAAGGTCGCATTTTATTCTTCTCAGTGACCCTGAACACTCCAAGGACAATTAACCTATGTACACACGCACCCATTTGTGTTAATTACTGGGATGAATCATTTTGCTCTAAGATGTAATGTTCCTTTAATTTTTATCCCAACAGAACAACCTGAAACTTCCATTACGAACAAGGAGCATTTTGCAAACAGAACTTAGTATTTGTCTTGATCTTCAGCTAGACACTTATACTATTTCAATAAGCAATCCCTAAAAAGAAATACCACCTTAAATTCGGCTAAATGAAGCAACATAAAAAGCAATAAACAAAAGAAAGATGATGTCAAAACCAGAAAGAGAAGTCACATTTTAAATAAAAATAATCATCAGATTTACCCAAAGCATTTTTAACTGTTACCAGTGAGACATCTTGGCTTTTTATTCCTAAAATTTCCTTTTTTTTTTTTTGTTATAGTTCTGCAATAGAGTTCTTTGCCTTATCATTGGTGGTATTTATTTCAAGGCTTCTAAAATTGGTGATCTACTGATTGAGAGATTCACAGCACAGGATCTTTATTTAATCCAACAAAATCTATTGACCATGGAGTGATCTCTTGTAACTTCAAAGGCATTCACCTTAAAGCTGGAAACAGACACACGAATAAGGACTATCCAGAGATAGAGGCCCTGTGTCACTTTCCTTTTTTGGAGGCTCCTGACATACTAAGAAATAAGTAATAAATAAAAAAAAAACAAATAAAATAGCTTTAATAACTCACAAAACAGGGTTATAAAAATTCTGGTGTGTTTCAAATGTTTACATTTAACCAAACAATGTAGTGAAAATCTTCTTGTATTCCTGCCATTGTATTTCTGTAGCTATTTATACAACCTGTTCAGAGATAACATCAGACCTCTGACTCTGAGGCCTTTGCACAATTAATGCAAGAAATCAGCCCTGGTCTTTTGGCCACTTTTGGAAGAGATATCCAGAATTTCTGCTGACTGGAGTATTTTGGGTCCATGTTTCCATGGGCCAAAATAAATAGAAAGATGAGATAAATATCTGGCTAGTTCAGGTAACATTCACCTCCTCAAACTGCTACCAAAGAGACCTGGGCCTGAATTAGGTGAACTGATTGTGGAAGACAGGAACCTCCAAATATTGGCCCATAATACAACGCCTGCTTCCTTGATCATATTTTCCCACACTTCAGAGTTGTGCATGCGTACGTACAAGCTGGTCTGAAGGCTCCCCAGGCATATTCCAGGAAGTGGGAAGCAAAGTCCCGCGTGCAATGGGGAGTTGCCAAAACCCACGCAGTGTACTGTCCCCACAGAGCGGCCCCCTCCCCCACTCATCACATCCCACTAGAACTGGTGACACCAGAGAGCAGGGCAACCCACTGCTAGAGGCCTCCCAAAACCCTAATCAGGCTCAGGTGGGAGGTGATGTGGCATGTGGGAAGTAGGTCAGCTCGGCTGTGGCCAATTGAATCCAGAACAGATGGCCTTTGTAATTTACTATCTAAATTTCAGTTTCCTGACCTGTAAAATGGGGATAATAACAATTGTCACCATCTCAATGAGCTGAGATGATGAAACATAAATTGCCTAGCGCATGTTAAGTGCTCTCCCGTAGGTAATCCATTTCTGGCAAAAGATCAGCACCTAGTTTTGACGTGCATTGATGATTCTTGCTTAAGTCAACCATGTGTTTGGTCGTCACAGAATGGTGCTTTTCTAACTCCACAGTTCTTTCTAAAGTTAATAAGACATCAGAAGGCCTTTCCCTGCTCTCTTATTTACGTATTTATTTAACCAGGTTAGACTGATGAATTCTTATTTTAATAGGTTATAATCCATTACTATCGTTATTAATCTTAATACTCAAAATTTCCCAGCTTTTGATCAGTGGGAGCTCCTCCAAGTTGGCCCCTGTCATTTTTGGAACATTTCTTTTATGTCATAACCAAGTGTTTCGGGCTCCTCTTGTGTTTTCCCTGGTCTAGTCTTGTAATCAACCATTTTTCCAAGGGACCATGTTCTTCTTAGTGGGAAACAGTACTTAGAATTCAACATCTGGGCACAAGAATGTTCATCACTTTTGGGGTGTCGTTGCTTCTAGGCTCTTTCAGCAGATAAAGCTAGAGAAGGCACACATATGCTCACAATTATCACTATATCCATATATATATTTTTATTTTGTTTTCATTCTTGCTTTGTTTTTTTTGCATGGGCAGGCTCCAGGAATCGAACCCAGGTCTCCAGCACAGCAGGCAAGAATTCTGCCACTGAGCCACCGGTGCACCGCCTATATATCCATACATGTTAAAAAATGAATTCATATTAATACCTCTGTTTCCAATCCAACATCCCAGAGTTCCTAGCCTTTTGCTGTTACTTATTTGTATGTTCCTTCTGTATGCTACCAATATATGAACTCATTTTCTCAATCCTTCAATACACAGAACAGTTCATTCAGAATTGCTAATCCATATCACTACCACAACAAACCTATTAAATAGCGTTCCAGATTTCTTGGCAGTCAATTTTGTCTTAATAGTCAAAGCCCCATGTTTAAAAATCTCATGAATAGTGTGGTATGTGAATAACATCTCAATAAAGAGGTTTTAAAACATTTTTACTGGGGTTAGTTTCCCTCCCCTTTGGGGGGATTATAGTCTACAATTCAAATACAATTATGTTCATTTGTTTATGTTTGTGTTCCATTTTAGGATTTTTTCCCCTCCATATGTTGGCTTAGTTGAGTTTATTCTTTGAAGTATATAAAATATTAATATGGTTCCAAAAGTTAATACTATACAAAAAGATATACTCCAAGATGACATTCCCTTCTGCTCAATTTCCAACTATCCCTAAAGGTAACTGAAGCTCATCAGTTTCTGCCTTACCTGTCCTTTGTTTTTTTTCATAAAATAAGATGGTGATGATGTGTATGTATTCTTACAAATATATATATTCTTCCACACACAAAAGATAAAGCAAAACTATATGTACCCTTTTGTACTTGGGTTTCTTTGCTTAACAGTATATCCTAGAAATCACTCTAAGTTTATAGATATAGGTTTATAGATATCTTCCTTATTTTTTTATAACTACATAGTACTCCATTGTGTGGCTATCACTTGCAGTTTTAAGAGATTTTTCACTGTAAGCTCTATGAAAAAGAGATTTTTTTTCATATATCTTATATGATCCTTGCAATAATGCTGTGAGGTAGATAAAAATTTATATTTTAGTCCCATTTTATAGTTGAGGAAATAGAGATTCCAAAGTGACAAGGATGATTAATGGCAGTGGGGGGGAGTCTAGAGAAGAGGTGTCCAGAATATGAGTCCAGTACTCCTCTTATTACACTGTGCACATTCTTTAGGTCTGATAATCCTCTATATTATAGGTTAACTCAGATTCTGTGGGCTCGTGTGAAACCATAACTACTAGTAATAAAGCGTCTCTAGGTATGACAATGACGATGATGATGGTGTGTTCTGATTTCCAAACAACTATTTCAAAACAAAAGTTTGTAAAGCAACCCACATCACAATCCAGGCATACTCAAACTTGGTAATTTGAGAGTTAATAAATGACCATTTGTAAGTGTTGGCAGATATTTCAGTTTACTCAGCTGATGAAATGCAATATACCAGAAGTGGGATTGGCTTTCACAATGGGGATTTATTAATTTACAAATGTAAAGCTCTTAAACCGTGAAAGTGTCCAACTCAAGGCATCCACTGGATGATACCTGGACTCTGAACACAGGCTGCCAGCATCCAGGACACCTCTGTCACATGGGGAGGTACGCGGCTGGCATCTGCTAGTCCTCCTCTCCTGCGTTTCATTGCTTACAGTTTTTGGCTTCAGTGGTTTTCAGCCTCTGTGGGTGCTTCTCTGAATTATCCTCTTAGCTTATGTTTGTGCCATTCCTTCAGCAAGAGTATCAAGACCCAGCCTGAATGAGGCGAGTCCCTCCACCTCAATTGAAATAACTTAATCTAAAGGTCCCACCCACAATAGCTCTACACCAGGCGTGAATTAAAAGAACATGGCCTTTTCTGGAGTACATAACAGCTTTAAACTACCACAGTAAGGTTAAAGAGTTTAAGGAAACCGTGGTACTTAGATTCAGTTGCCAACTTAGCCAGGTGAAGGCACCTAGTTCTGTGGCTGTGGACATGAGCCACTGATACGTGAACCTCATCTATTGCTTATGACATCTGCAGTCGGCTAGGAGGCGTGCCTGCTGTAATAAATGATGTTCGATTTAATTGGCTGGTGCTTAAATGAGAGAGTTCAACGTAGCACAGCCCAAGCAGCTCATAATACCTTATCTCAGCACTTGGCAGCTCAGCCCAGGCCTTTGGAGGTGCAGAAAGAAGTCACCCCGGGGAAAGTTGTTGGAACATTGAGGCCTGGAGAGAAGGCCAGCAGAGATTGCCCTGTGCCTTCCCACATAACAAAGAACCTCTGTTGGATGTTAGCTGCCTTTCCTCTGAAGAACTAACAAAATTAATCCCTTTTTATTGAAAGCCAATCCGTCTCTGGTGTGTTGCATTCCGGCAGCTAGCAAACTAGAACAGAAACCAATGAAGGAGAGTGTAAAACCCCAGGACCTTGCTCCCCTTGAATCTGGTGTGGTAGTTAGAACATGGAGAGGGGAGTTGTATATGTACATATATGTTCCCCAGAAAGCGGAATCCTAAAATAAGGTTGATGGGTGAATGGTTTATCTGGAGTGTGATTTCAGGGATTAGGAGGAAATGACAGACATAATGATGGGAAAAAGGAAGAGTCAATAAAAGATGAATTCTCAAGTCAGTCACCATTAGAGGCAACTGATTAGGTAACATTATAGGTTACTTGATCTACAGGGCTTATGGAATATAACTCAGAATCTTCCAAACAAGTGATGAAAGAGGGAAGTATTTTTCTTTCAATTCCCATCTCCCATTGGTTAAGTTTTGCCACCTGCGTGTAAACTTTCCCACACTTCCAGGTTGTGCATGCAGGAGTTTAAGCAGGTCCCAAGGCACCCCATGCCATGGCTTGGAGAAGTCTCCACTAGGGAAGTGGAAAGCAAGATTACATCACCCCTGCAGGAAACTAGGTAAAGCCCTGGGCAACACTAATTGCTGCATCGTGGCTGGACAAATAGGTGAGCAGCAAGATAATTGGAAGACCCCTAGTCATGTTTGGAACACCAGGAATCTCTTCCAACATGGCCCAGAGAAAACCTTGCAAATAAGATCATCTCTATGCATCAAATGTGCAGTTGCACCAGATTCACAATAGATCAGTTGAAACCCACATTGCCACTTTCAACCAAAAACTATCCTCAGGTTATGCTACTAAACAAAAACTTGCTTGGGAAATGAACACTGAAGAGTCTAGAATCTAGGTTTGCTCTCAGAATCGAAAAGAAAGACACTCATTCCAGAGAACAAAGCCTGAGAAGGCCTTAGACTCAAGCCAGGTTTACAGGCAAGATTCCCCTGCAGAGATTCGAGTTAAGAGAAACCAGATGGTGCCATAGCTCCTATACCTCTTCTCAATTACACACTCTCATCAAGGCACTCAAGAAAAAAAAAACCCTTAGCCTAGGATTGATTCCGGAGAACGACTTGCTAAAGAAATTGGGGTTTCAGAGTCAAGAGTCCAAATTTGGTTTCACAACTGAAGATCCAGATGCCATGTCCAGAGAAAAAGAGAAACTGCTGAGATCTTAGAACAAATACATGATAAGGCACAAGATCTCTGAGATGAGAGAATTCAAGGCATAGAAGCTACATAAAATATCACCAACCTCATTAACAGATGTTTTATTTTTCTGGAGCCAGAATGAGGGGGCATAGAAACAAGTTCAGTGAATCTGATATAATACTGAGTGTCAAATTTTTCTCACTCTTTCTGGGAATATACTCTTCCTCTGAGACTGCAAGTTGAGCATTCTGGAAGTGGTAAGCAGGACTTCAGGAGGCAGAGAAAGGTCCAAGAGGCATTACACAGTGCTACGTGTACCCAGCCTGGGTCTGAACTCTGGATCTAGAGTTCAGCAGAGCTTGAGGACAGTGCAAATAAAACTAATACATATGATTTTTAATCATCACAGTAATAACTGATTCAGGCAAAAATCATCAACGGATGTAAAACTCTCAATGTGAACGTTTTATGAAGAACAAGATATGTATTGTCTCAAAGAACCTACCCATGGATTACTTATTCATTACAAAAGGAAAATTGGAAAATTTGTAATGGCAAAACCTAATAGACTTCACCTGAACTAAGGGCTCAAAATTTGCTTTACCAACAATAACACAGATTATTGACGTGAGGTGCTTCCTAATATGAAGCATCTAAGAAAGACACAATATCCCTTCGGAGGTATTACTCCCAAATGTCTGCATGCTTAATTATAAGGAAACACCAAACAAGCAGAACTGAGTGACACTGTACAAAGTAACAGACCTATACTTTGCAACAGTGGTAATTGCAATAAAGAAGGAGAGATAGTATGCTAACTCAGAAAGTCTCCTGAAGAATTACCTTTTATATACAGAATATGCTACCATTTATGTGGGGAATGGACATACATTCAGAGACCTGCTTATGCCAATTTTTCTCCAAAGTGTTGAAGAAACTGGTAACATTAGTTAGCTCTTTTTTTATGAATGTAATTTTATTGAGATCTATTCACATACCATCCAGACCATCCAGAGTGTAATATCCATGGTTCACAGCATTGTCACATGATTGTGTGTTCATCACCATGATCATTTTTGGAATGTTGGCATTACTCCAGAGGGGGAAGTGGAAAGAAAAAAGAAAACCCCAAATGTCCCATACCCCTTACCCCTTCCTGTTACAGACCAATAGTATTGCACTGAACCCAGTTAAGACTTATGATAGGGGTAGGTTAACTAAGACAGTGTAGTATTGTCACACACATCAGTGGAACAAAACAAAACATACAGAAACAGACCCGTACAAACAAGGGAAACTTTTTTTTTCCAACAGAGTTGTACAGTTGTTATCGGGGATCAGGGCTGCTGGATTACAGTTCGATGACTTCAGGTATTTCCTTCTGGCTATTCTGAAACACTAGACAGTAAAAAGAAATATCTATATAATGAGGCAGTAGTCACAGTCATTTGTGAAATCATAATTTCTCAGTTACTCCTTCTCCCTATCATGTTAGTTACCTCTTGGGAAAAGAGGTGGAAAATTGAAGATAGAACTGTTTTTTTTTTCACTTTAATCTTTTTTTTAATATATTTTTTGTTGTAGTACCAAATATACAACTCAAAATTTCTCATTTAACCACTTTCAAGTGAACAATTCAGTGGCATTAATTCTACGCACAATACTGTGGGGCCATCACTAGCATCCATACCTCAGCTTTTTCATCACCTCAAACAGAGGCTCTATACCCATTAAGCAATAACCCCCACTTTGCCACAGCCATTACCCACTCTTCACCATCATGGCCACTGGTAATCTGTAATCTAGCTGTTTATTATATGTATTTCAGATAAATGAGATCATACAGTTAAAAAAAGATAATTTGAAGTGATGCATCAGAGATGTTTAATACATTATTTATAACGAAACAAAATAAAAACTAGATCTCTACCTCATACCACGTGCAAAATCAGCTCAGGGGAATTAAAGACCCAAATGTGGAAAGCAAAATATTAAAACTTTTAAAAGAAGAATGTAGAAGAATGTGTTTATGACATCAGAATATGAATGGGTCTTTAAAATAAGATATAAAAGCACAAACCATAAGGGGAGAAACTGGGCAAAAACATACCATGCAAATATTTTATTAAGAAAGCCACCAATTAGTAAAGACATACAAAATACATATAACCTACAAATGAGAAGTAACCAACATATGTAAGGTTCTATAAAACAAAAAGGGAAGAATTTAACCCAACAGAAAAATGGGCAGGGCATCGAAAGTTCTTCTATGAGAAAATTCAAATGTTCAATGAACTTATGAAAATTTGTGTAACTTCATTTGTAATTTGGGAAATGGAAATTAAAACAATGATGAGATACCCTTTTGTAATAATCAGATTGGCAAAAATTGACAAGCTTGGCATACCAAGTGGTAAAGAAGATATAAAGGAATACTTATAAACTATTGAAAATATATATTTGGTCAATCATTTTGGAAAACAATTTGACAATATCTTATCAATTTAAAGCAGTGCATAGCATTGGTTTAACAATTAACATGTAATAAATGTATTATTTTTCAATGAGTTAGTTAATTGATTTTTTTCTCAGTTTCAATCTTTAATATGGTAAATATCAATAGATATAACATTTACAAACAAAAACCCTTTTGGGTCCCAAATAATTTTTAAGGGCATAAAAGTGTCCTGAAACAACAATGTTTGAAAATGGCTTTCCTAGAGAAATTCACTTAGCACAACATTTTCAAAATTCATGCATGATGTGGCATGGATCAGTACCTCATTCCTTTTTGTGGCACTGTAATTGTTGGGTCATACGATATAACCCTATGTTTAGCTTTTTGCGGAACTACCAAAATGTTTTCCAAGTGGCTGCACCATTTTAAAATCTCATTAGCAATATATGAGGGTTTCAATTTCCCCAATCCTCCCTAACACTTGTCTGTCTTTTTTGTTTTAGCCATCTTAGTAGATATAAATTGGCATCTCATTGTGGTTTTGATTTGTGTTTCACTGATAATTAATGATGCTGAATATCTTTTCATGTACTTATTGACCATTTGTATATCTTCTTTCCCCCTTTTGGTCACGAACACTTTCTCAATCCCTTGATGCTGGGTCACGGCTCATCCCAGGAGTTCTGTCCCTTGGGAGTCATGTCCTACACAGCAGGGAGGACAGTGAGTTCACCCTCCAAGTTGACTTGGAGAGGCCACATCTGAGCAACAAAAGAGGTCCTTCAAAAGTAACTCCTAGGCACACCCATTGGTAGGCCAAGCCTCTCCACCACCTACACAAGCTTCACAAGAGCAAGCCTTAAAATCAAGGGCTTGGCCCACTGACTTGGGTGTCCCAATGTTTGACACAGCATCAGGGGATATCCTGATGGTAAAGTTTAATAGTTCTATATATTTTCTCCCATTCCTCAAGGGACCCCACAAATACCTTCTGATCATCTGCTTAGTATGTTCTAGGATATATCCAGGCACCACAATAAGCTCTACAAGATTAAAGGCCCTCATTCTTATTCTGTGCTCCCATGTTTCAATTGCTCAAATGAGCTATCCAGGCAAGGTGAGTTAGAGTATGTGCTACAGAAAACTTAGGTTCTGGACAAAATAAATCTTTATTCTTTTGGTCTCAAAGAGTAGGTGTGGTTCTAAAATATAGACAATATCTTCCTTACCCCCGTGCCCTGAACCACCTTAATCCCGGCCTGATCAGTCTCATCCCATCTCCAAACACCAGGTTATAGATAAATAAAACAGCGTCTCAAAATCTTAATTTTAAGTAGGCTTAGCTTATCCTTTGCAGGAGTAAGTTTCATAAGGGCTAACACCAAGATTGAGGGCTCGGGCCTATTGATTTGGTTCTCCCCACTGCTTGCAAGAATATCAGAAATTCTCCAAATAGGGAAGATGAATATTTCTTTCTCTCTCCTCAGTACCCCAAGGGGACCTTGCAAATACTTCTTTATTCATTGCCTAAATTACTCTGTGAAACCTAACATAGTTTTACAAAAAGTTTTGGTGACATCATTATTCACTCTTTTCATTATTATGTATATGTAAATGTATTTTCTGCTGAGCCAAGTGGTATGCTGCTATAGTTTCCTTTCTTGGAAAAATGGCTTTTCCAAGAATCTTCAGTAAACTCTTTTTAAAAATACATATTTCTTTTTTTTACTGAGATACCTTCATGCACAATACAGTCCATCCAAAGTATACAATCAGTGGGACACAGTATCGTCACATAGTTGTGTGTTCGTGACCATGGTCATTTTAGAACATTTACATCACTCCGGAAAAAGAAAGTGAAAGAAAAAAGAAAAAACCCATACACCTCTGTCCCTTACTCCTTCCTCTCACTGGCCACCAGTATTGCAATCTATCCAATTATTTTTACCCCTTATTCGACACCTGTTATTTACTTAGTTTTTTTGTCCTTGTTTTTTTACTTATCTGTCCATACTCTGGATAAAGAAAACCACAAGGTTTCACAATCACACAGTCATACTGTAAAAGCTATGTAATTATACAATTGTCTTCAAGAATCAAGGCTACTAAGATACAGTTAAATGGTTTTAAGTATTTCCTTCTAGCTATTCTAATACACTAAAAACTAAATAGGGTATCTATATATTGCATAAGAATAACTTACAGAATAACCTCTCAACTCTATTTGAATTCTCTGAGCCACTGGAACTTTATTTTGTCTCATTTCTCTCTTCTCCATTTTGGTCAAGAAGACTTTCTTAATCCCATGATGCTGGGTCCTGGTTCATCCCCAGGTGTCATGTCCCACGTTTATCTCCTAGGGAGATTTACACCCCTGGGAGTCATGTTGCACCTGTTGGGGAGGGCAGTGAGTTCACCTGCTGAGTTGGCTTAGAGAGAGGCCACATCTGAGCAACAAAAAAGGTTCTCTGGAGGTGACTCTTAGGCATAATTATAAGTATGCTTAGCTTCTCCTTTGCAGGAACAAGTTTCATAAGGGTGAACCTCAAGATTGGGAGCTCAGTTTATTAAATGGATTGGCCTCAATGCTTGTGAGAATATCAGGAATTCCCCGCTGGGGAAGTTAATATTTCTTCCTTTCTCCCCAGTCCCTCAAAGGGACTTTGGAAATACTTTTTTATTCTCTGTCCAAATTACTCTGGGATATATTGGGACACCACACTGACCTCTACAAACCCATAAGACTGATCTCACTCCTTATTCAAAGTTCCATGTAATGTTGGGGCTCAAATAAACTATCAAGTTTAATTAGATAGTGTGCTACAAAAAATATAACTTTTACACCAAATTAGCATCTCTTCCTTTGGTTTCACACAGAAGATGAAGTTGTAAAATATAAATCATATCATCCTTTACCTTGTATTCTGATTTATCTAGTTTGCTAGTTGCTGAATGTGATATACCAGAAATGGAACAGCTTTTTAAAGGGGAATTTATTAAGTTGCAAGTTTATAGTTCTGAGGCCATGAAAATGTCCCAATTAAAGCAAGTCTACATGTAATAAAATAAAATAAAATAAAATAAAATAAAATAAAATAAAATAAAATAAAGCAAGTCTATAAAAATGTCCAAAATAAGGCACCAACAAGAGGTTACCTTCACGCATGAAAGATCGATGAAGTTCAGGGTTTCTCTCTCAACTGGAAAGGCACATGGCAAATATGGCAACGTCTTCTAGTTTCCTCTCAAGGCCTCTTGCTTCATTAAGTTCCCCCAGGATGCTCCCCTTTTTCAGTTCCAAAGGTCTCTGGCTGCATGGGCTCTCGTGGTTCTCATGGCTCTCTCATGGCTGTCCTGTCCTTCTCCAGCTCTCTCCAAAATGTTTCCTCTTTTAAAGGATTCCAGTAAACTAATCAAGATCGACCTGGAATGGATAGAGTCACATCTCCCTCTAATCCAAGGCTAATACCCACAATTGGGTGAGTCACTTCTCCAAGTACATAATCTAATCAAGTTTCCAGCCTACAGTACTGAATAGGGATTAAAAGAAATGCTGCCTCTATATGATGTGATCAGGATTAAAACATGGCTTTTCTAGGGTACATAATCCTTTCAAACCAGCACAGATGGTGTGCTATCAAAAATACAGATTTTGCACCAAATTAACATCTTTTTCTTTGTCTCACACAGAAGTTAAAGTTTTAAAATAAAGACCATCTCATCCTTTACTCTGTATTCTGATTTACTTTAGTCCTATCCATGGCAGTTTCATTCATATCGCTTGTTGAAGTCATCACTTTTTCAACTTTTGTAACAGTTGCTGTATGGGTTAATGCTGACTTTCATAGCTTCAGAGCTCCAACTCTGAGTCTCAAGTGTCACAAAAATACCCAATGTTCCAGGGAACAATCAAGTAACCTCTTTTTACTGTTGCTATTTCTTTGAGCTATGTCTATATCTTTTCACACCTTCCAACAGCCACAACTTCAAAACAATCAGCTGATCTGTCACTTCCACTTTTTTCTGGAGGCATACCTTTGGGGCCACCTGCTTCCCTATTCCAATATAGATGTCTTGTTCCTTAACAATAATTCCTACTCAAACCCTCCACGGAACTCTAAATGCTTAAACACATAACCTTCCACATTATATTTTTTCTTTGAGATGCTCCTTCAGCCCCAGCCCTCTTACTCCGATCCAGGCTGGTTGTTCCCTAATCTGGCTTGGGTTTCCCTTAGCAAATTCTGGGAATTACCATTGTCTCTGTCTCCTACTAGTTCCCACATTTCCTGAATCCCTTTTTCATCCATTTTATTTTACTCCCTCATTTCATTGGAATATAGACTTCAACGGCATCCTGTGAAAAGTGCATGCAAGATAATTTTTATTCTTTTTACATGACTCAAATGGCTTTATTTCTACCATCATATAAATAGTTTGGCTGGGATTAGAATTCTACTTTAGAAATAATTTCAATTCAGCCTTTTCAAGGCATTTCTCCACTGTTTCTGGCTTTCATTGTTGCTTTTGATAATCCTATGCCATTCTGACCCCAATCTTTAGGATGTGACCTGTTTTTCACTCTCCAGAAGTTTTTTTAAATGTTTTTTTAATTGTGTAATATAACATATTACACAAATTTTTTAAATTGTGTAATATAACATATTACACAAAAAAGCAATAATTTTCAAAGAACAGTTTAACAACTTATTGCTGAACAGATTTCAAACTTTGGTTTCGGTATGGATAACCATTCCACATTTTCAGATTTTTCCTTTTAACTGTTCCAAAGCACTGGATGCTAAAAAGAAATATTATAGTGATTGAGCAGTCATACTCATTTGTTAAATCCTATCTCCTCTGTTATACGCCCCCTCATTCTCCTTTGATCCTACTCCTAATCTATAGGGATCTTTGGCTATGCTTATTCTAACTTTTTCATGTTGAAAAGTCGTGTCAACAGTAAAGGATAAGGGTATGGAATTAGTTGATATTCTTGAAGAAACCCCTTTGGGTTTCAGGACTCATCTGGCCTAGGAATACTCTGAAAGTTATAAGTTTCAGGAAAGTAAACTTAGTACATGAACTTTTGTAGTATTTCAGTTAGAGCTCTAAGTGTTCTTTAGGGTTAACAGGAGTGGTGTTTTTTTGGGTTTGGCAAACCATGGCAACATTTAACTGAAGTTTGCATAATAGTAGCCCCCAGAATGGCCTCTCGACTCCATTTGAACTCTCTTAGCTACTGATACCATATTGTGTCACATTTCTTTTCCTCCTTTTAGTGTGGAATCCATTGGTGCCAGGGCTAGGCTTAACCCTGGGAGTCACGTCCCTTGTTGTCAGGGAGATTTTCACCTTGGATTTCATGCCCCACATATGGGGGAGGGTAATAATTTTTCTTGCAGTTAGGCTTAGAGAGAGGCCACATCTGAGCAACCAAAGAGGTTTCCTGGAAGCAATTATTAGGGATAATTATGGGTAGTCTAAGTTTCTGCACTACAGAAATAAGTTTCAAAAGGGCAAGCCTCAAAATCAAGGGCTTATCCTATTAACTTAGAGTTCCTAAAGTTTGAGAGAGTACCAGGGTTTTCCCAACCTGGGAAAGTTTAATATTTCCATATTTTTTCTCTAGTCCCTCAAGAGACTTAGTCAATACTTTTAAATTATCAGCCCACCATAGTCTGGGATGTCTCCAGGTATGACATTAAACTGTACAGAACTACAAGGCCTTGTTCCCATTCTGGGCTCCACAGGTTTGGATTGAGCTAGGTTTAAATGAGCTATCCAGACAGGTTGATTAGATTGTGTGATTCAGAAAATTTGGGTTCTAGATGCAATAAACTTCAATGCCTTTGGTCTCATACAGTACATGAAACTCTAGAGTATCTATACTACCATCTTTTGCGCTGTATTCTGGTTTACCTTAGACCCAACCACATTGGCTTTGTTTCTATCTCTAGTTGAAGCCTGATATATATATATATATATTTTGTTACTCTGTTATCGTATGTAGCAATGCTGACTTTCAGAGCTGCAGAACTCCAGTTCTGAATCTAAGAAGTCACAGAGGTACTCAAAGTTCCAGGGAAACACCAGCTTATAAACATTAGCTTAGTGTCTCAGAATCTAGAAATACACTTACAATTTCAGACTAAGCATGGCTGCTATAAGAGCTTCCTATCTAGGATGCAATTTTCTTATCAATATTTTCTGAAAGAGGCCATAGCATATTTGTTCTTTTGTTTCTGGCTTATTTTGTCCAACACACTGTCCCCAAGTTCATTGCATGCCGCACGAAGTCATTCCTCTTTGTAACTGCACAGTATATATATATGTATATAACAAGAATATATATATATTACAGTTCACCTTTCAGTTTTTCATGTGTTGTGTACTTTGGTCGCCTCCATCCACTGGGCATCAAGGATAACGACCAAAATAAACAAACTATGTCTTACAGTGTCCTCACTTGGTTGTACAATCAGCAGCACCCACAATTTTAGACATTTTTCATTGGTCCAAAGAAAAAAGAGCCAATAAACACTGTCTCACCAAATATCAAATCAAAACCTCCCTTAATCTCTTGCCCCTGTCCCCCATTTATTTTCTTCTGGCATTATTGTGGTACTGTTTCTGTCTTCCTGCTAACTATAGGCCATCACATGCAATATTAGTTTCCCTCCTGTGCTAGTTTGAAAGGATGTATGTCTTCTGGAAAAGCCATGTTTTGATCAAAATCCCATTTCGTAATAATCCCTATTCAATACTGTATGTTTGAAACTATAATCGGATCATTTCCCTGGAGATGTGATTTAATCAAGAGTGGTTGTTAAACTGGATTAGGTGATGACAGGTCTCCATTCATTTGGGAGGGTCTTGGTAAGTTTCTGGAGTCCTATAAAAGAGGAAATATTTTGGAGAATGAGAGAGATTCAGAAAGAGCAGAGCAGAACGACATAGCCACGAGAAGCAGAGTCTACCAGCCAGCGTCTTTTGGAGATGAAGAAGGAAAATGTCTCCTGGGGAGTTTCATGAAACAGGAAGCCAGGAGAAGAAGCTAGCAGATGATGCCGTGTTTGTCATGTGCCCTTCCAGATGAGAGAGAAACACTGACTGTGTTCACCATGTGCCTTTTCCAGATGAGAGAGAAACTCTTGACTGTGTTCGCCACGTGCCATTCCACTTGAGAGAGAAACCCTGAACTTCATCAGCCTTCTTGAAGCAAGGTATCTTTCCCTGGATGCCTTTGATTGGACATTTCTATAGACTTGCTTTAATTGGGACATTTTCTCAGCCTTAAAACTGTAAACTAGCAACTTATTAAATTCCCCCTTTTAAAGGTATATTGCATTCCGGCAGCTAGCAGACTAGAACACCCCCTCTATCCCTCTATTATTGACTCTTTATACAAAATCAAAACTTCAAAGGAGTTTTGTAAGGAATTCATGCAACAATGTATTTATACTTGTAGAGCTAATTGATGGAATACATGGCACTATGCATCTCCTCTCAATCATATTCACCTTCAATATGACAATGTTACTTACATGCCCACTGAATAGCTACCATCACTTCTATCTGTTTCCTTACATTTAATTCAACCTCACTGGGTAAGCTTTCTGTGTAATGTTAGGTCATCTATATTCTACAGTATAAACCTCTGAGATTACCTTTACCAGAATAAAAATAGCAAAATCATACAGTATCTATCCTTTTTGTGTCTGACTTAATTTCATTCAGCATTATGATGCTGGCTATGGGCTTTTCATATATGCCCTTTATGGTATTGAGGAAGTTTCCTTCAATTCCTACTTTTTGAAGTGTTTTTATCAGAAAAGGATGCTGAATTTTGTCAAATGCTTTTTTTTTGGCATCAGTCAATATGATCACGTGATTTTCCCTTTCGATTTGTTAATGTGCTGTATTATGTTGATTGATTTTCGTATGTTGAACCACCCTTGCATTCCTGGTATAAACCACACCTGGTCATGATTCTTTTAATGTGCCATTGGATTCAATTTGCTAGTATCTTTTTTTTTTTTTGCATTGGCAAGGACCAGGAATCAAACCCAGGTCTCTGGCATGACAGGCGAAAACTTTGCCTGCTGAGCCACTGTGGCTTGCCTGCTAGTATTTTTGTTGATAAATTTTGCACCTGTATTTATTAGGGAGATTGATCTGTAATTTTCCTTTCTTGTAACATCTTTATACAGTTTTCATATTAGAATGTTAGTTTCATAAAATAAGTGAGGTAACATTCTTTTTTCCTCAATTTTTACAAGAGTTTGAGCAGGATTGGGGTTGTTCTTTTTGGAATATTTTATAAAATTCCTCTGTGAAGCCATCTGGTCCCAGGTTTTTCTTTGTAGGAATATTTTTGATGACTTATTGAATCTTTTTACTTGTAATTGGTTTGCTGAGATCTCCTATTTATTCTTGAGACAGTATAGATGGTTCATGTGTTTCTAGGAATTTGGTCATTTTGTCTAAGTTGTCTAGCTTGTTGGCATATAGTTTTTTTTATAGTATTCTCTTATGATTTTTAAAATTTCTTCAGGATCCATGGTAACAACCTCCCTCTTGTGTCTGATTTTGTTTATTTGCATCCTCTCTCTTTTCCTCTGTCAGCCTAGTTAGGGACCCATCAATTTTATTGATTTTCTCGAAGAACCAACTTTTGGTTTTGTTGATTCTTTCAACTGTTTTTTTTTCTCCAGTTCATTTATTTCTGCCTAAAGCTTTGTTGTTTCTCTTTGTCTATTTGCTTTGGGGTTAGTTTTGCTGTTCTTTCTCTAAGTTCTGCAGGTGAGCAATTAAGTCCTTGATTTTTTTAAATAAAGGTATTTAGGGTAATAAATTTCTCTCTCAGTACTGCCTTTGCCACGTCCCATAAGTTCTGATATGTTGTATTCTCATTATCATTCCTCTCCAGATATTTACCAATTTCTTCATCAAGTTCTTTGATCCACTGATTACCTGAGTGTTGTTTAATCTCCATATATTTGTGAAAGTTCTGGCTCTTTGATGATTACTAATTTCCAATTTCATTCTGTTGTGATCAGAGAAAGTGCTTTGGATAATTTCAATCTTATTAAATTTATGGAGACCTGTTTTGTGTGTTAGCATATGCTCTATCCTGGAGAATGTTCCATAAGCACTAGAAAAGAATATATATCCTGGTATTTTGGGGTGTAATGAATATGGTCTAATTCATTTATCACATTATTTAAATTCTCCATTTCCTTGTTGATCTTCTATCTGGTTGTTTTATCTGTAGTGGAGAGTGGTGCACTGAAGTCGCCCAGTATTATTGTTGAAACATCTATAGCTTCCTTCAGTTTTGGCAATGTTTACCTCATGTTCTTTGGAGCTCCCTGATTGGGAACATAAACATTTATGGTTTTTATTTCTTCTTGATGAATTCTCCCTTCTATTAATATGTAGTCCCCTTCTGTGTCTCTTCTGATGTCTTTACACTTAAAGCCTGTTTTATCTAATGTTAGGATAGCTACTCCTGTTTCTTTTGGTTACAGCTTGCAAAGAACATTTTTCCATCCCTTCACTTTCAATCTATTTGTGTCCTTGGGCCTCAGATGCATCTCTTGTAAACAGCATATTAGATGGATTATCTATTTTATTTCACTTTGCCTATCTGTTTCTTTTAATTGGTGAATTGAGTCCATTAATTGTCAAAGTTATTACTGTAAAAGCAGTTCTTGAGTCCACCATCTTACCCTTTAGATCTATATATTCTTTTCCTCCTCTCTCTTTTTACCCTTTAAATTACACTTACTGGTATTCTTAAATCCTGTGCCTTCCTCCAGACCTCCCTCTCCTGTGTTTTTTTTTTTTTCAGCTGACAAGCCTCCCTTTAGTATTTCTTGTAGGGCATGTGTCTTGTTGACTACTTCTCTCAGTTTTTTTTTTTTTATTTTATTTTTTATTTTTTTTTTATTTTTTTTTAATTTTTTTATTAATCAAAAAAGAGAAAAGAAATTAACACAACATTTAGAAATCATTCCATTCTACACATGCACTCAGCAATTCTTAGTATCATCACATAGATGTATGATCATCATTTCTTAGTACATTTGCATCGATTTAGGAAAAGAACTAGCAAAACAGCAGAAAAAGATATAGAATGTTAATATAGAGAAGAGAATTAAAATAATAATACTAATAATATATATATATAAAAATGAAAAAGAAAAAACAAAAACAAAAGATACAAACACACAAACAAACAAACAAAAAACCATATTTCAGGTGCAGCTTCATTCAGTGTTCCAACCTAGTTACATTACACTTAGGTATTATTGTGCTGTCCATTTTTGAGTTTTTGTATCTAGTCCTGTTGCACAGTCTGTATCCCTTCAGCTCCAATTACCCATTATCTTACCCTGTTTCTAACTCCTGCTGGTCTCTGTTACCAATGATATATTCCAAGCTGATTCTCGAATGTTGGTTCACATCAGTGGGACCATACAGTATTTGTCCTTTAGTTTTTGGCTAGACTCACTCAGCATAATGTTCTCTAGGTCCATCTATGTTATTACATGCTTCATAAGTTTAGTCTGTCTTAAAGCTGCATAATATTCCATCGTAGGTATACGCCACAGTTTGTTTAGCCACTCGTCTGTTGATGGGCATTTTGGCTGTTTCCATCTCTTTGCAATTGTAGATAATGCTGCTATAAACACTGGTGTGCAAATGTCCGTCTGTGTCTTTGCCCTTAAGTCCTTTGAGTAGATACCTAGCAGTGGTATTGCTGGGTCATAATCCATTCTGCCATTCTATGTCTTTTGATTGGGAAATTCAGTCCATTAACTTTTAGTGTTATTACTGTTTGGATAATATTTTCCTCTACCATTTTGACTTTTGTATTATATATATCATATCTGATTTTCCTTCTTTCTACACTTTACTCCATACCTCTCTCTTCTGTCTTTTCATATCTGACTCTAGTGCTCCCTTTAGTATTTCTTGCAGAGCTGGTCTCTTGGTCACAAATTCTCTCAGTGACTTTTTGTCTATAAATGTTTTAATTTCTCCTTCATTTTTGAAGGACAATTTTGCTGGATATAGGAGTCTTGGTTGGCAGTTTTTCTCTTTTAGTGATTTAAATATATCAACCCACTGTCTTCTAGCTTCCATGGTTTCTGCTGAGAAATCTACACATAGTCTTATTGGGTTTCCCTTGTATGTGACAGATTGTTTTTCTCTTGCTGCTTTCAAGATCCTCTCTTTCTCTTTGACCTCTGACATTCTAACTAGTAAATGTCTTGGAGAACGCCTATTTGGGTCTATTCTCTTTGGGGTGCGCTGCACTTCTTGGATCTGTATATTTAGGTCTTTCATAAGAGTTGGGAAATTTTCAGTGATAATTTCTTCCATTAGTTTTTCTCCTCCTTTTCCCTTCTCTTCTCCTTCTGGGACACCCACAACACGTATATTTGTGCGCTTCATATTGTCATTCAGTTCCCTGATTCCCTGCTCAAGTTTTTCCATTCTTTTCCCTATAGTTTCTGTTTCTTTTTGGAATTCAGTTGTTCCATCCTCCAGTTCACTAATTGTAGCTTCTGTCTCTTTAGATCTACCATTGTAGGTATCCATTGTTTTTTCCATTTTTTCTTCTTTGTCCTTCACTCCCACAAGTTCTGTGATTTGTTTTTTCAGATTTTCTATTTCTTCTTTTTGTTCAGCCCATATCTTCTTCATGTCCTCCCTCAATTTATTGATTTGGTTTTTGAAGAGGTTTTCCATTTCTGTTCGTATATTCAGCATTAGTTGTCTCAGCTCCTGTATCTCATTTGAACTATTGGTTTGTTCCTTTGACTGGACCATATCTTCAATTTTCCGAGTGTCATCCATTATTTTCTGCTGGTGTCTGGGCATTTGATCAGATCTCCCTGGGTGTGGGACCCAGCTGGTTGAAAGGTTTTTCTGTGGAATCTCTGGGCTCTGTTTTTCTTTTCCTGCCCAGTAGGTGGCGCTCGTGGCAGTCGTTTGTCTGCGGGGCAGTTGGCCGGGAAACCGTGCGTGGAGGCGGGGGTCGCTGGCCGTGGCTTGGGGGAGTGCCGGTCCAAATTGCCCAGCTGGCCCGAGACGCCAAGCGTGACAGGAGGGCCCCGCTATCCAATGTTCCCAGTCAGACCGGGGAGCCACGTGCGTGGAGGGGACCCCAGTCGCCAGCCACCCCAGCCGGGAAAACGTGCACCCCTCAGGTATCTCACCGCAGTGGATTCTCCCTACCCGTTCAGCCGTTCCAGAATGGGGTACGCTGTCTTTTTTGGTCTCTGTCGTGACTCCGGGAGCTGTTTCGTATTGTTTCTGTTTCTTTAGTTGCTTTTCTGGAGGAGGAACTAAGACCCGCGCGTCTTACTAAGCCGCCATCTTCTCCGGAAGTGGGCTCTCAGTTTTTATCTATCTTTGAAGATTTTAATCTCTCCCTCAGTTTTGAAAGACAACTTGGCTGTATAAAGAATGGTTGGCTGGAAGCTTTTCTTGTTCAGGATCTTAAATATATCATACTGTTGCCCTCTTGCCTCCATCGTGTCTATTGAGTAGTCTGAACTTGGTCTTATGTGGTTTCTCTTGGATGTAGTAGATGGCTTTTCTTGTGCTGCTTTCAGGACTTTCTGCTTCTCTTCACATTCGACGGTCTGATTAGTATATGCTTGGACTAGACCTATTTGGATTTATTCAATTTGTGCTTTGTTGGGCCTCTTTGATTTTCATACTTATGCTTTTTTATAAGGGTTGGTAAGTATTCTCCAATTATCTCTTCAACTAAACTTTCAAGTCCTTTACTCTTCCTTTCTCCTTCTTTAGGTCTTTTGTTGTCCATCATTTTCTTCAGATCCAGTTGCACTTTTTCCCATCTTTCTTGGCTTTTGTTCCTGTGTGCATTCTAAGTCAATTGTTCTGTCTTCTAGCTCACTTATTTTTCCTCCTGCTTCTTTGAATCTACTGTTATGTGTCCCTAGTGTATTTCTAATTTTCTCTATAGTGTGTTTAATCTGTGTGAGACCTGCTACTTTTCTATTTAATCTTTTTACTTCTTCTTTATGTTCTTCTAGTGTCTTCTCAATATCTTTCATTTCTTTACAAATATCCCTTGAGTAGTTGTTCAATATTCTGTGCCCCCTCCAGTGTTTTTATTTGGTCAATTAGCTGAGCAATTTCTGCCTGGATTTTCATGTGCTTTGTGATTTTCTGTTGTGTTCAGGGCATTTGATTATCTTGATATAGTTATTTTGCAAGTGGGTTTCCTTCACTCATTTAAAGTTTTGTATTTACTTGTGTTTGCATTGAAGGTCCCCTTTGCTCATGGTCTGAAAGTAATTATCTAGCAAACAAAGGTCTGGGTCTCATGTAAGGGGTGCAAATCTACTTGAGAGTCTATTAAAAGCTAGGCAGGGTTGCATGGGTAGTTCAGTGGCAGAATGTCTACCTGCCATGCACAAGACCCAGGCTCAACTACCAGCACATGCATCCAAACTAAAAAAGAAAACCTCAGCAATAGTAGGCCCTGAAGCCAGAAGGAGACACCCCAAGATATTTTGGAAATGCACTTAGACTGTAACCTACAGAAGAGAAAGAAAAAAAATAGAAATGAAAATAAGCAAATAAAAAACAATAATAATAAAAAATAAAACCTTGGCAGATGTGGAGTTTGCCAGACTGCACTTACTGCTTCTTCCCAGCAGATAATGTTCTTGAGCCACTTCTTCCCCTCACACCCCCCTTTCCCTGACTGTGGCAGCCAGCAGGGCAAAATTGCATGCATGATGGGGTGGTCGCTCCCACTGCGTGGCAGCTAGATGGCTGGCCCCAGTGCACAGGATGGAGCAGCTGATCACAGAACCCAGCACCTGGTGAATCTGCCATTCACAGCACCCAGCGGGTGCAGCTTTTCATGGTGGGCAGATAGATATGTCTTTGTGTTCCCCATGGGTGCTACCAGCTGCAGTGCCATGTAGGGAGATCTCCCCAGCTAGCTGTTGGGTTAGGCTGGAGCAGAGTGATTGTCCATTCCCCCAAATCCAAACTTCCCCATGCCACCACATCCCCACACTGTGGTCACAGCTGTTCAACTCACCCTGTTCTCCCTATCTTGATCTCCTTGCCTCGCTCTTCCAGGACCTCCCTATGAAATGCTGAAGACCCTCTTCGATCACTCACTCCCAAGGACTGCAGTCCTGATTGTTTTTTTCTGTCCTCTTGCTGTTTCACAGACCAGGGGTGAACCCAACCTACTCTACTCTGCCATTTTTCTGGAACATCCAGAAGTTTTTTTTAACCTCTTTCTTATACTTTATATTCCAACCTTTCATTATAATATGTCTGATTCTGTGTCTTTTTGTCAGGTACTGTGCTGCATACTTAATGAGTCCTTTAATTCTGGGGAAATTTTCTTTTATCACTTCTGTAATAATTTCTTCTTTGCTCTTTTCTCTGTGTAGAATGCTATTACTCAGATTCTGTATTTCCTGTACTGATTTTATATATTTCTTACCTTTTCTCTCCATTTGTCCATTTGTGCTGGCTTGAAGCTATTATGTACCCCAGAAAAGTTCATTTTCTTTTAATCCTTTCCTGTGGGTAGCAGACCTATTGTGGTTGGGATCTATTGGCTCAGTTATTTCAATTGTGATGTGACCCAACACATTCAGGGTGGATCTTAATGCTTTTATGGAGTTCTTTATGAGGGGATGAAAAACAGAAAAAAAAAAAACGAACAAAAAGTTTAGATAGATAAGCCCTAGAGAAGCTAAGAGAGGACCCATAGAAGGAGCCACTGAAGCCAGAAGCTGAAAGCAGCAAAACATGGGAGAGAAGGACCAGGAGTCATGGCCATGCACCTTCCTATGTGAGTTGTCCCAGATGCCAGTAGTCTTTCTTCAGAGAGGGTATTGTCTTGCTAATACCTTAATTTGGGCATTTTCATGGCCTTAGAATTTTACCTTGTAAGCTAATAAATCCCCATCGTTAAAAGCCAACGTATTTCTGGTGTGTTGCATTTTGGCAGGTTTAGCAAACCCCAACCCTATGTATAGGGATAGTTTCAGAGGGATTTCTTCAACTTTGTCTTTCAGCTCTCCCACTGCCTTGTTTTTTTTTCTGGTTTTTTTTTTTTTTTTTTATTTCCAAGAGGTGAAGTCTTTCTTATCTCATTATACCTTTTTTTGGGAGGGGGGAGCATGGTCCGGAATCGAACCCAGATCTTCCTCATGGAAGGTGAACACTCTACCACTGAACATCATTATACCTTTTATTTTTTTTGCATGGGCAGGCACTGGGAATCAAACCTGGGTCTCCAGCATGGCAGGCAAGATCTCTGCCTGCTGAGCTCACCATGGCCTGCCCTATACCTTTTTTAAAAGAATAAATTTCTTCTCTTGTTTCATGGATGCACGATTTTTTTCTTATTGCACTGAGGATATTAACATTGACTCATAGTAACATTGGCTAGTTCCTCTGAATTCCTTTTTTTTCCACTCTTGGCTAGTTTCAACCTCATACTTTGATGTTGAAGCTATTCCTCATACATCTCATGATCTTTATTCATAGAAAAGAGTGAGACACACACAAAAAGCTGATTGTAAGTTGTGTGTGCATTTGTGTGTGCTGGGGGTGGGGTGGGATATGGATGGAAAAAGAAGCTGTGGACTTTTTTATCAGCATGATCAGGGGCAAGTCAATTTGTTGATTTCTTTTTTTCTCCATTAGGGTAGGGGGTGGACCAATAAATACCAGTACCTACACGTTTTTCTGTGGTTTGATTTCCCAGTAAAGAATCCTCTAATCTCCTGCCAGGAGCAGCGGGGAATAGCTGGGCATGGGGAGTGGGGTGGGGCAATTCTGCTGAGGCAGGAAGCTGATCTTTAGGAAGTTTACCTAAGAAGCCACTTGATTCCTCTGATGTCCACTCCTCCCCATGAGGCAGTTACTCCTCCCCTATCCAGTCAGTTGAGAGAGGCTTTAAATTTTGGGACACTGGGTCCCAGGGAAGGTAAAGATAATAGATCAAATGTCTGATGCTGAATAAGATCCATGCACCAACCCCCTTTCCCTGAGCAGCTCTTAGGAAGACATCAACAAGATTGCTCAGGGCTCCTTGCCTCTCCTCGCCTTTGTGCATACAGTTTCCCAGACTTTCCTAATACTCTGCAGCAAGGCCATGTCTCAACCGCAACCCCTTCCAGGTATCACCTTTTTCCATTCTGCTCAAGAACCTAACATTCTTCCACCCACTATCGGTCCTGGGGTCTGGAATTTCAGATGTCTTCTGACTTTATCAAAGACAGAATTTGTATTTCTACTTTTATTTCCCCATTTGTTTCAAGATGATTTTCAAAAGGAGAAAGAGGTGGGAACATCTTTCAGTGTACCATCTTAAAATAGGAAGTCCCTTGTTAAATTCTTTTCTAGTGTTTCCCAAGGTAAGGAGACTGGCGAAGAAAATAGTTGCCCAGTGGAAGGAAGGAAGTTACAAAAGTGTGAATTTTTTCAGGGCTTAATTTCAAGACTATGTTAGGATAAGTGACAGTCACACAACCAATGTAATGAGTAAATACAGGATTTCATCCTCTTGCGATAGAAGTCTAGCACTTTTCACAAAAATCAGAAATCACTCTTTAGCGTAGGTGAAAATGACATCACTTTTTTTAGTTATCTTGGAAAGTCTTCCATATTGTAGCAAAAAGAAGCATAACTTTCTGCATCTTCATTCTCAAACTCCTATAACCTGAAGACACCTGAACCATAAAGTGAAGTTCTTGGAAAGTCAAGTAGTATGCATCAATAGAAAACCCCCAAAAGCTAGCATTCAAAACTACTATCCCAGCAATCAATACAACTTGGGCAAACAGACAAATTGGCAAGAGATTAAAGAGGCTGTATAATTTAACAAAGAGCTTTTAGATGAGCAGATTTACATTGCTGGCTTTTTGGCATTCAGAATCTATTCAAAAGCCAACTTTCTTTACAAGTTTTACAATTATTTCACTTGGTATAATAGTTTGAGCTCTCAACGAATTCCAGGAGGTAGCATAACATTTCTCCAAATATTGTTAATTTAAAATCATGATTAAGTTTAATCAATTATATATTGAAACTATTGGTTAGCCGTGTATATTCATGTTATATCTAATACCTGCATGCTTCATTGAGATAATCTCATTTACTTAGTTAATCTTGTGGTTCCCTTGCCAATTCACAAAGTTTTACTATTGACTAAGAAATGCTTTAGCACTTCAGGCTCATACCAGTAGAATCAACCTTTTCAAGATCCAGAAATGGATAACACAATACTATCTAATGGCAGCCCAATATTGTAAGTACACTGAACAAAGCTGAGTGTGAGTATGTTCAAAAGAGGAAGGCTAGAGTCATGTATGACACCAGAAGGAAAGAGAAGATTAAGCCTGGGACTGTATAACTTAGCAAAATGATGGTGATTAAATGTAGAAATATAAAAATGTCTTTATGTAAAGGAGAGCAAATGAATGTGAACAGTGCAAGTTGTTGAAAATTGGGATAACATATAAAAAAATACAATCAATGCAAACCAGATTATATAGTTAGCAATAATATTGTAATATGCTCTTTTTAATACCAACAAAGGCAATATACCAAAGCTAAATACCAACAAGAGGGGGATATAAGGAAAAGGTATGGGATTCTTGTTGTTATTTCTTGTCTTTATTTTATTTTTTATTCTTCATTTTTTTCCTCCTCTTCTTTCTTTGTGAAAGAAATGGAATATCCTCATATAGATCGTGGTGGTGAATTCATAATTATGTGATTTTACTGGGAACTATTGATTGTTTACTTAGTGTGGATTGTATGGTGTGATAAAACTGTTTAAAAATAAACAGAAAGATACAATTGCTACAGAAAATGTGGAGAGAGATGTACCTATTCATTGTTGATAGGGAAGTAGAATGATGCAGCCCCTCTGGAAGGCAGTGTGGTGGTTCCACAGGAGGCTAAGTAAAGAATTGACAGGTGATCCTGCAACACAATTAGGCATATCCTTGGGAAAATTGAAAGCAGGGACAGAAATGGACATTTGCACACTGGTGCTTATGGTGGCAATGTTCACAATTTGCAATGGATGGAGGTGGCCTAAGGGTATGTCAACTGATGAATGGAGGGGCTAACTGGTATACACACAAAATGAAACATTGACTGGATGCAAGAAGGAATGAATGTGAGGCATGCAACTAGATGAAAAAAACTTGGGGACATTAAATTAAGTGAAATAAACCATAAATGAAAAGACAAATATTGTAAAGCCTCACCAGTGTGGACTAACTATAATGTCCACATTCTGAGAACCGAATTTGAGAGCATAGGTTATCAGATTGAGGCCTATTTTAATGGTTCCTAGACTGTAAGCTCTTATAGTAGTAACATTTATTCCAGAGTTGTAACTGTTATTTCCAAATTCTTAGATGCTGAGCTCTTTGTGTATAACCTGGTCATTCACTGGAACTTCGGGTGTCTGTCTGACACTTGAGACTCAGAGCTAGAGTTCTTCAGCTATGAAAGTGAGCATTTCTCCATATAGCAACTATTTTAAAAAGCTGAAAATGAAGTCAGTCTTCAATTAGAGATGTGAATGAAGCTAATCTGATTAGGACTAAGGAAAATCAGACTAAATGGTAAAGGATGATATTAACTGTATTTTAAAACTTCAACTTCTATATAAGACCAAAAGAAGAGATGTTTATTTTCTGCAAAATTTATATTTTTTATAGCACATTATCTAGTTTAACATGTATGGTCAGTTTACTTGAATACCATAACTACACGGAATCTTGAATAGGGAATGAGATCTTGTTGGTTTGTAAAGGTTAGTATAAGCCTCAATATATCCCAGAGTAATCTAAGCAGAAGGTGACAAAGGATTTGCAAAGTCCCCTTGAGGGGCTGGGGGAAAAATGTGGAAATATTAAACTTCCTCACATGGGGAAGACCTGATATTCTCACAGGCATTGGTGACTACTAATTTAAAAGCCAAGCCTTCAATCTTAGAGCTTGCCCTTATGAAATTTATTCCTGCAAAAGAAAAGCTAAGGCTACTTGTAATTATGCCTAAGAGTCACCCCCATAGAATCTCTTTTGCTGCTCAGATGTGGCCTCTTCCTCTAAGCCAACTCAGCAGGTGAACTCACTGCCCTTCTCCCTACTTGGGACATGACTCTCGGGCTGTTAAATCTCCCTGGCAACATGGGACATGACTCCTAAGGTTGAGCCTGGCTCTGGCATTGTGGGATTGAAAAAGTCTTCTTGACCAAAAGGAAGAAGAGAAATGCAGCAAAATAAAGTTTCAATGGCTGAAAGATTTCGAATAGATTTGAGAGGTCATTCATCATTCTGGATGTTATTCTTGTGCATTATGTAGATATCTCTTTTCAGTTTTTGTTGTAGTGGAGTAACTAGGGAGTAGTGCCTGAAACTGTTGCATTATAGTCCAGTAGCCTTGATTCTTGAAGATGATTGTATAACTACATAGCTTTTATGGTGTTACCACATGATTGTGAAAATCTTGTAACTGACACTCGCTTTATCCAGGGTATGGACAAATGTGTAAAAAAATAAAGACAAAAAAAAGTAAATAAATAATGGGGGGATAGGAGTATGGGAAGTTTTGTATGTTCTTTTTTACTTCTGTTTTAATTTTATTCTTATTGTTTTTGGAGTAATGAAAATGTTCAAAAATCTATTGTGATGATGAATGAACAACTGTTAAGATAATACTGTGAACCACTGATTTTGTACTTTGGATGAATATATTGTATGTGAATATATCTTGATAAAATTGCAATTTTTTTTTAAAAAATTGACCTTTTTCAGCTTTGTCCCTAACAGTCAGAATAGATCCATGAAATTTCTTCCTATAGTATTCAAGATATCTCTAGGCAGCCAATTACCTTTACGAGAAAAATGTCCAAAGGCAATTTTATAAGTTAAAAAAAAATTACATAATCTGAAAACTAAATTATATTTAGGAAGGTCATCAAATGACTTGAACCCTGAGATGTGCAATCTACATGCATGTGCTGGTTTGAATCTTTTATGGACCCTAGAAAAGCCACGTCCTTTTAATTCAATATTCTGGGCTCATACCTATTATTGGGTGGAACCTTTTGATTAGGTTGTTTCCATGGAAACAAGGTGGGCGTTAATCCTTTACTGGAGTCCTTGAGAGAGCGCATAGAAAGAGAAAGCTCAGAAAGAAAATGCCCCCAGAGAAGCCAGAAGAACCCACAGGAGCTGAGAGAGTAATTTTGAAACCAATAAGAAGGCCCAACAGACATCACCATGTGCCTTCCATGTGACAGAGGAACCTCAGATGCCATTGGCCTTTCTTCAGTGGAGCTGTCCTCTTGTTGATGCCTTAGTTTGGACATTTTTATGGCCTTAGAACTATAAATCTATAACCTGATAAATCTCCTTTGAAAAAGCCAACGAATTTCTGGTATATTGCATTTCAGCAGCTTTAACAAACTGAAACAATGCAGTTACGGCTCAGAGGTATCTTGAGATACTAGATGGCAGATGCTACAAAACTTGCATTTGGAAGAAGATTTACATAACACATCTGGCCCAGAGAAAAGTGGTATCTCCAAGAACCAAGTAACAACAGCAAAAAAGATTGTTTATCAAACTTTTTCAGCTGTACTCAGGAATGTATCAGATGTCTTTGGGTGACGTTTTTCTTTCTTTTTTCTGTTTTTCTGTATTTATACATATTCTATAATCGTGTATGCAGTTATTTACTATTGCATCAATAGTAATGAATTATAGTTTGAATCTTCCACAATCAAAAGCTATAGATTAATGTATGGGACTTTAGAACAGTTAACATTTCTGATATACTCACAGAGAATAAAATGAATAATTATCCTCCAGTTAAATAAAAGCAAAAACTTCTGACATTTTTGTCAGAGAATGACCTGGATCATTCAACCCTCTATTGATCTCCTACAGGTAACTGCTAGTCATTTTGTCTCTCTAGACACTTAGAAAAAAGAAAACAATCATATTTACATAAAGATACACTGAGAGTCACTATGTCTCCACAAGAAAATACTCCTTTTAACAGTAATTTTTTTTATAATTCAGATAAAATTTGAGGATCAAATTCAGAACAGTATCTTGGAATTTCCCCCCAACTATTTTTTGGGTGCAATTCACCACTGGCAGGAAAGGTTTTGCTTGTTAACTTCCAGGTAATTATTTCATCATCAGACTCATGAGAGAAAGAATCTCTATTACCTCTGCTTGTGGATGTTGCATTTTCCAAAAAGATTCAAACATGCTTCACAAGGGATGGAAAAATCCACAAATGTACATAATTTGAAATTGGCAGGAGCACGAATGCATTTGAGATATTAGATTTTCAGGTTGCTTTGCCCAGCAGATGAGATTTGCTAAATTTGGAGAGACCTGGGTGTTTGGGTCATTAATAAAGAGTATTCTGTTCACAGGATTAATAAAGGTCAAGGAAGTCTTATGCTGTAGTCAGAATGTCTTCTGAGAAATTTAAGTCTTGGACCAATGTTGCTTCGAATTGTATATATAATCTTGGGAAAAAATCTCTGAATGTCTTTGTCCCTCAATTTTTTCAACCTGAGTATATCAAGCTCTGCCGATCTGATCCTTTTTATTAGATCTCATAAAAAAAAAAAAAAGAGCACTGGATTAGGAGTCAGACCCTTGGGCTGTGGTGCAATCTTTGCCACTTACTTGTGGCAAATGTTTAAACTTCATCGAACTATAGTTTCCTCATCTATAAAGTGGGGATAATCACCTGTGGCTATTTGGTAAATTTATTTCAAAAATCATGAGAGAAATATCAAAAAGTATCCCACAAGTTGAAAAATGTTATAAGCATGTGAGGTGTTGTTATTCGTAAATAGAATGCATGTAAAGGAATTTTCATTTGGGCAAAAAGTTTATACACATATCATTATTATGTCCTTTACTAGTTATGCCATAAAAACTTGCGATTCCAGAGAGCTCTTTATACTGTCCTATCTGCTAAACCCAAGATAATAAACTCTGTAGAAAGTGTGGCCCTTGGGGACTTGTGCCCTTGCTGGTTACATCACCAGGGAGGGTCGCGTGGTATAGTGGAAAGAACACCTGGCTTGGGATCAGAAAACCTCAGTTGTGCCTTAGTTTGTTTGCTAACCACTCTCTGTGTGACTCTCAGGAAGTAACTGAGCCTTAATTTCTTTGTCTGCCAAATGAGGATAATCTCTAAATGAGAGATTCACTAGAATGATTTAAGGTATCTGCTACATATTACATGAAGGATTTCCAGTTTAATTGTACAGGAAACACTCAGATACTTACATGCAGGATCAGGGAGAAGTATTTTCATTATTACTGTCCAGAGTAGAATGCTGCACAGCTACAAGCTCACAGACTTTAAAATGAAACAAGCTGGGAACCATCCTGGAATAAATAAACATCAGTGGTCTGGCTGGCAGGGCTAGTGTTTTCCTGTTTTGTTGTCAGCTCTATCAGGGGACCCAACCTGATGGCTTTAAATCATCCCCTACCTTAAAATTGAGTCCTGAGCCCTAAATCCCTACAGAGTTGGGGAATAAATCAAACATTTTCAAAATCAGATCTTATTTTGAATCCACTCACAAACAAAAGGTATTCAACAAGAAATAACACAGGCTTTTGAATTAGACAGGCATTGATTTAAATCCCAGATGTAGGCAAATTGCTTTGTCTCTCTGAGCTTCTTCATCTCTAAAATGGGACAATAGCTATTTTGAAGACTTAGTGTTCAGATATTATACGTAAAATAATATTACACCCACCTTAACAGAGATGAAAATGGAGGCTTGGTAAGGATAATTAACTTGGCTGTGGTCATATCTCTAGTAAATGGTAGAGCTAGGACTCAGGTAAGGTCAATTTCAGAGTCTACACTCTTAACACTCTATCGGTGTCTGATATATAGTTCACCATTGTAGAATTTTATCTTCTTTCTTCCATGAACGTACATATTAACAAACTATTTGGATTTGATCATGGTGCTCATAGTGAGAAAGAAAGGTGTGCCTAAGAGATAGTTGGGAAAAGTGAAGATGTTGGATTTTTGCTGCCTTCTAAACTTGGGGGATGCTTGGTAGAGGCAGAATGACCTTGAGGAGACAAGTGGGGAAATGCCCAATGCCCATCTTATCATATCCCTAGTTTCCTCCAGGACATCTCCATTTTAATGTTACTCTGACACCTCAAACACTTTAAAATCCAGGCTCATCATCTTCCCCTTTGTTATGGTTAGGTTCATGTGTCAACATGACCAGGGGATGGTGTCCAGTTGTCTGTTCAAGCAAACACTGACCTTACCCTTACTGCAAGGACATTCTGTGGCTGGTTAATAAATCAGAAGGCTGGTTTATTAAATCATCAGCATTTTGATTGTATCCATGGCTGATTACATCTACAGTCAGCCAAGGACAGTGTCTTCCACTATTAGTGATGTTTAATCTAATCAGTTGAAGGCTTTAATGGAGAAGTCAGAAGAAAGAGCTGCTATTTCCTTCATCCAGCCAGCCTCTCCTGAATGATTCATTGAAGATCATCAATTGAGCTGTCAGCTCACAGCCCACCCAACAAACTGTGGACTTATGCATGCCCACAGTTGTGTAAGCTTCTTTTATAAAATCTCATGTTTACAGATATCTTTTTTGGTTCTGTTTCCCTACAGAACCTTGACTAACATACCCTTCAAATAGTAATAGGAACTCTCCATCCTCCTCTCTAACATCCTTCTAACTTTGTTTAACCCATTCTTTCCTGAATATGGAATGCAATAAACGGAAATCTCCACCAAACACCTCTGTGTTAGTTTGCCTGGGCTACTATAGCAAATACTAAATTAGCTGATTAAACAGCAGGATTTTATTGTTTCACAATTTTGGAGGCTAGAAGTTCAAAATCAGGGTGACAGCATGACCATTTTTTCCCCAGAATCTTTAGCATTCTGATGGTGGCTTGCCAGTAACCCATAACTCAGTCTATGCCTCTGTCACATGACCATCCGTCTTCTATTCCCTCTTCTTGTGCACAAATTTCTCTGCTTATAAGGGCTTCAGTCATATTAGAATAAAGCCCATCCTGATTCAGTTAACCCCCCCTTAATCAATAACATCTTCTAAGTTCCTCTTTACAAATGGTTCACATCTGCAGGACTAGGGGTTAAGATTTAATAGGTCTTTGTGTGGGAAATGATTCAATGCATAACAACCTCCTTCCACATATCTCCTGCCACCACTCTTTCCTTTGGTCAGTGGTTGTCCTTCTCCTGGACCTTGATCTTAATGGTTGCAATCCTTGTAATTAATACAAATTATCTCTACCTCTAGCCCCAAATTGAACTACTATCTTAACCATTTTTTTTGAAGACCAAAATCCTTTTCTCTTCGGGGCTCAGATACATTCCAACTGTTACCAATTCAATTAATCCCTTTTGCTGGGCTTTACAGATATTATTTCTGGTACTGACAGTCCCTAAAATATTTCCCCTCTTAGAGCAGTGCTGTTTAAAAGACTTTTCTGTGGTGATGGAAATGCTCTTTAACTGCTCTGTTCAATACTACAACCACTAGTCAAATCGCATTTTTAATGTGGCTGAGCTACTAAATTTTTAGTAGAATTGTATTTTAAATTCTAGCTCATTTTAGTTAACTTAAATTTAAGTCACAGGTAAACAATGTCTATCATATTGGACAGAACATCTTAGTAGGCCCTGTATTTCTGTATCCAGGAGAACAGTAAGATGATAGTTAGAAATCACGTGAATAAGTAAATCCACCATCATCCTCACTGTGCACAAAACATTGCTGACCATCCATTGTCTCATAAAAATACAATTTTAATATTTTATGATGTTCCATTTGTCAATTTTTCATATGAAATAGATACTTTTTTAATATTATGGAGAAAACATTATTATTAAAATACAGTAAATGGAATCACTTGGTAAAAAGCTAAAAACAAACAGACTAGGAGAAAGGTTTAGAAAAGTACACTTTAAATAACGATGGAAAAATTGGAAATTCTTCCAGGGATATTCAATCTGGATCAACTCTGATGCAAATTGACTTTCAAATGTCCCAGTAGCAGCAGTTGAATCTGAAAAATAAAAAATGTCTAAGACTAAAGTACCTGCTTGTATCCTACGGCACATCTCCAAGGGTGGAAGGGATGGTCTCTGATTTGTAAGAGTACAATACAGCCTTCTCACTGTTCACAATAAGACACATTTACTACTTACATATGTATACAGAGCATTTGGGTCTTCCTTCAGTTTACAATATTGATTGTCTGTCTTTCAACTACTTTCTAGAGACCTAAATTATGAACTTCATATCAAAAGTCCTGCTGAGACAACTGATGTTTGCCAATGACCTTTTTCTTCCAGGTTTTCCAAGTTTTATCCCTTTATCAAGTCAAGTCTCTAAAAAGTTTGGACTCGTATCACCTTGGCATCTTTGCTATGGAAGAAAAAGCCTCAGCTTTTATCATCAGGCCATATAAGAAATAGCCATAAGTAAAATATCTGTCTTCTTTGTAAAATCGAAGGGAGGACGTTGTCCGGTATGCTATTCACTGTATCTACCCACTTGGAAAGTTTCTCTCAGAAATCAGAGCCAGAGAAAGTTTGTTGCATGATGAACTGGAATATTTCATTTTCTAAGGTGATGAAAAACATGTAATCAGTGTGCTTCCCACTTTGTCTCCATCCATAAGAAACTCAGAGCTAGTTTTATGCTTAATTGCAATAGATTTTCTCAATATTTCTATTGTAACTTTTTCCCTTATTTTTCTTCACTAATAGTTGGTCATTTTATTTTTGTTGCTGTATTAATGATTTATTATAGCCACAATTTGTATATTACTCTACATTAAATCCTTTTTGGAAGATGACAGAATGAAAACACAAGTTCATGTTTTTGGATTCCTCTCCTTCTTTTTCATCCTAAAAAGAATCAGGGCACCCTCTTGGAGGGTCCCAATTGAATTAAGGGTTCAATAGCAAGAGCCCAGTTCAGAATTTAAGACCTGGTCCTTGCATCTTCTTTTTGAAAGTGCTCCTTCAAAAACAGGCAAGTTCACCGCAAATTGCAATGTCAGTGTGTTACCAACTACTTGTAGAACAAGATTGTCAAGCCTCATTTCTATCATGACAATCCTATTTCAGGAAACAGCAATGGAGTCCCTATCTTTTAAAACGTTGACTTGGTAGCCCAGATTTTCAAGACCTTCTATTTCTTTTGTATCCCTCCACAGCATCAGCTAAAATTTTTCTCACAGAAAAGCATTAACCAAGAGTGTTGTTTTCAGTAAATATTTGTCCTTCTAAGATAAAAGAAATGGAAAAAAAACTTTAGAAGAAAAATTTCTATAATGGCTAAAGTCATATTTTGCTAGATTGAGTGGAAAGTAAACTTCAACTTAAAGCTGATTTACTTCCTTCTTCTCCAAAAGAACTAATTGACTTAAAACTCAAATCTCACTCAAAAAAACAAAACAGAAAGCTTGATTAACTGGTGGACCACCCCTCTCCCCCACCTAAAGAGATGCAATACTGATTTTACTGCTCAAAATTTGCAGGGCTATTACAGCAGCATCAGCAATTAGAGCAGTAAAATTTTATTCATGGCTCAACAAGAACAACAGAAAATTTCACTCCAGCTTCCTTACCCTTGAAGCTATTTAGACAGGGAAGTGGGTGGAACCTGTGTATATACAAGTCAAGGCCAAATGTTGTTTCTGGAGCCAATACCATGTCTATGATAGCCTGGGGAAATTACAACCATAAAACTTCAGAGCTAGAAAATAATTCAGTAATCATCTAGCCACTTCCTCACTTTATAGATGAGGAAAGTGAAAGTTAAGAGTGACTTACTCAGGGTTAGTTAGCTAGATGTTGGAAAAGTTGAGATAAAGATTCTCTTTTCTTACACTACTACTACTTCTACACACAAACATATATGTAATTGTGAGCAGAATTTAGCTTTTTGGTAGAATAAATGAAAGGAGCTATAGACCTGATGTCATCAAATTATCAAAGCATAGCATTCAAAATAAATCCCAGCTATTAAAACCATTAATCCAAAGGTTGGTGGGGAAAGGTGCTACGGACCGACCAAGCCATTACACCTAAACCAACTCACCAGTCTTAACATCACCAAAAAAAAGATATCCAAAAGTTTTGCTTCCTATGTGATGTCACCTCTGAACACTTCTTGCCTCCCCCAAAAGTCAAATGTGAATCTGATTAAGGCTCTAGATCTGATTAACTGTTTAAAGGAAATACAGAAGATAAAGGAACATGTTCAACCACATTGCAGGGATACAATTGCCAAATCCAGATTGGAAAATTCTATAGAATGAATGACCCAGTTTCTCTAACAATAGTAACAAAATAAACAGACCTAAAGAGGAAAAGAGGGAAGGAGAACAGTTATAAATTAAAAGAGATAAAAGATATTAATGCAACATATGGACCTTGACTATTTCTTGATGCAAACAAACAAAACGCAGAACATATTTATGGGACAATTAGGACATCTGATATTGGATGATATTAGCATTCTATTCTTAATATTTTTAGGTTAAAGTCTTTTAGAGATATATACAGAAGTATTTGCGTATTAAATAATATCTAGGATTTGCACTAATTAACCATCTGGGGACAGAGGAGTGGGAGGTATGAATGAAAGAAGATTGGCTCAATGTTTATAACGGCAAGTACTAGATACATAGGAAATCATCATATTATTCTAATTTTTGTGTTTGAAAATTTCCAAAACAAAATAGTGAAGATGAAAATAAAACCAAGATAAACAGAATATGTGTAATAACTCTGCACACATATTTGTCAGGTCTCAGAAAAAGAACTTTGAAATGGATTTTCTGAACTGGAGGTCCCTCAGCTTCTCTCCCTCAGCTTCTTTTGCAGAGCCTGTTGTTTGAGAGACAGAGCCCTGTCACTAATAGGGCAGTGCGTCAGAACCCCAGCAACCAATCAAATCATAAGTTAACAAGTCCCCATCCAATCAAGGGATGACACACCACCTAGTAGGAGCCCTCCCTTCCCAACGTCACTGTACCTTTAAAACACAGCTCCCAGAACAAAGAACCGGAGTTTTTTTTTCTCTTTCTCTTTGTTGGCTCCCAGTTTTCAGGCTCCCTCCTGCTTTCTCCCTTTTGCTCTTCCGCTTACCTTCTTCCTGCTATCTCAACTTAATAAATCTCTTAAGCTTTGACTTGCTGTCTGAGTGGATTCCTTAATGACTCCGTGCCTAACAATATTATGTTGCCAAAATTTTTTATAGGGTTAAAAGGATCATCAAGTCTTTAATGTCTCCATTTAGAGTTGTATTCTTATATCTTGCTGAACGGCATCCATTCTGTATTTCCTTTAAACTGGTAATTAGATCTAGAGGTTACATAGAGAAACTGGGTCATTCATTCTATAGAATTTTCCAATCTGGATTTGGCAATTGTATTGAAAGGTTTTGGAGGCCAAAGAGAGAAGAGGCAGACCAAGAAACCTTAGAGTGAGCGAGTTTATTCCTGCGCTCACGGGCAGAGCTCACAGAACCCAAGGTAGGGAGTTGTGAGTTCGCCCTGGGTCCTGGTGCAGGCGGTTTTTAAGCAAGGGGGTTAGGTGATGTCTAGAAGGGGAGGCACATTTTACAGAGCTTGAATCATGGTGACCTTCCCTGTTCCCCCGACCTAACATGTATCCCTGCAGTGTGGTTGAACATGTTCCTTTATCTTCTGTATTTCCTTTAAACTAGTAATTAGATCCGGAGGTTGTATCTCTGGCATTCTTTAAAATGCTGTCATGCCTCCATGACAACACTTTGTGTTATAACTTTCTGTCATCATGTCTGTCTCTCTCACTGTAAGCTCCTGAAGGGCAGAGGCTGTCTTGTTTCATCCTCTCGTCCATGCCACACAGCACAGTATTTGAATGGGTACCAAATAAAGGAATGAATTTTCAAAGACATTTTTTTCTATGTAGAATGTACTGTTTATTCATCCATGTTCTTAAGATATTAAACCTCATAAATTTAAGATTTTCATAAAAAATGACTGTAAAATCTCTTTATTAAGTCATAGCAATTCTCAATTTCCTACAGAAAGTCAGCTTGGCTTTGCTACCAGAACAACCTGCTAGTTAAGAAAAACTTAAGTTTCTCTACACTTGTCCATCTGCCAGACCTGGGTTGAATAATTCTAAGTAGGGTAATTTCATCATAAGACCTAATTTGGTAGTGTGGGTGGATATTAGAGGCCACTAACGTATTTTCTTAGCCCTTTATATTATCTCCACTAATGAACTTTGCGATTTCTGTCATATCCAGCCCACAGGTGCATGAATCATGTTACATATACATATGCAACTCCCCTAAGTGGCCTCTCTGCTCCTACCGCATTTTCAATACCAATAAGTTTTGGTCCTTATCTACCCAATCCAAAATAGTCAGAATTCCTTTACCTGTTTTCCAGTTGCCTTTTTCTTAGGTACCTGACTTTTTTTTTTCCTTTTTTTCTTCTTTTTAGTGAATATCACACTTTGAATTTCTAATAGTTGGACAGCAGAGAAAAACTTTTTAGGTCTTTTGTATCCCACAAAGTCAGATCTGTGTACATCATCAAAAGAAAGAAGGAACACAAATGAAGTAAATATCACTGGTGCTATTTATTCTTTCAACTTCCCTCTTCTACCTCCTTCTATCTATTCATTTATGTAGTTACAATTTTTCCCTGCCTCCACATTTGGCATCTCTTCCAGGAACCTGCAAATGCAAAAATCGATCTGTGCCCTTGTTTTCTAACTTTGTCTAAATGTGTAAAATTCCTTCCCAATGGGATATCACAAAAGATTGTAATGCCAAATTATTCACGTCCTAGAAATGTGGTGACAAAAATTGAATTATTGAATAAATACTAGCAAGAACGAGGTACTCAAATGCATCTGAATTTTAATAAGTTCTTCTATATACAAAGTAGAACTAAAGTAAATTAATGTCAGCAAGGCATTCAAACTATATAGATTCTTTATAAACAATGTAGGGAGGAAAGATTCGAGATGGAAAAAAACTTATATGACTCACAGGTCATCAAAAGCTATAACCTGCCATAGCATATAGTAGTTTTCCTTGCCTGCTGCCGAGTGATTCTAAAGTTATTCGCAAGAAAGGACGGTATCAGAATGATTTTTATGGCTAAATTGGCTCTGTTTGTCTTAATTAATCTCCATTCTAGCATTTTCAGAAGAATCCCAGCCATAATGCAGGTAAAGAAAACAGGTATAGCATAATATTGCTTCTCTCATTCTATCCAAAATTCTCTGATATGGAGGGCTCGTTAACTCCCTTTTGACCAGATAAGACTGGTTGGGGTAGGGATATTTCACTTTTGCCATTCTCTCAATCACTTCTTTGCATGAGATAACAATTGTCCTCACTGTACGCCTGCAGTAGAGAAACTTATTTCTCTTTTCCCCTCTGATCTTTTCTCTGTCCTGCTGTTGGAGTGGATCTTCCAGTGGGGAGGAAAGGAATTGCTTATCAGGGTTGAGAGTCAAGTTGCTCAGGTTCTTTATTAACAATTCTGAGGAGAAAGGATGAGAGGCCGCGGTCTCACCCGAGTCTTTCTGGGCACCGTCTTCAATAGACATCAGGGAAAACTCCTGGGTCGAGGCTGGGTTAAGCTTCTGTGTTGGGTCCATGGAGATCTAACACAGCTCTAGAGTCCTCTGAGATCTTTGGGTCCGAGTAGGAAGTTGATGCTAAAGGTCAAAGATATTTTTCTTATCTGTGACTTTAATCAAGATCTTATTCTGTTTTCCTTATTCTACCCTTACTGGAAATGGGAAACAATATTAAAAAGAATTTTAAAAGAATCATTAAATCCTTTGTAGTATAATGAAAAATAGAGCTGGTATTTGTCCCCAGTTCTGGGAGTTCACCATCTGAGTCTTTGGAATTTCATGTGATAGGAGCAGCGTCTTTTGTTATTCATGGTGAACCCAGCAGCACCCTTTATCGTTGCAGGGTGGAGCCAGCCACACCTGCAGTCTAGAGTTGGCCTGGGGCCGCAGCAGGAAGACCAACCCTGTGATGAGGGGTTGGGCCTTTGAGTCACATCATCTCAGGCCACTTCCCCAATCTCTGAGCAGGGAGAGAGCTGCAGATTGAGCTCAGCCACGTGCGTATTGATTACGGTCAATTGTGCCGATGTAATGGAATCCCATATAAAAAGGTTCTTTTCTTTTCTTTTTTTTTTTTTTTTCTTGGTGCATGATCCAGGAATTAAACCTAGGATTCCCGCATGGAAGGGGGGCATTCTACCACTGAACCACCCGTAAACTAACGTTCTTTAAGCCCTGATGAGCTTGCATGATTAAGAAATAAATGGCTGGGCTGGGAGGGTGATGTGTTCTGATGCCACATGGAGAGGACATGGAAACAAAAATTCTGCTATTTTGCTAATTGTTTTTTCTTTCTTTCTTTTTTATTAGAGAAGGTATAGATTTCATAAAAACCATGCATACAATACAGAGTTCCTAGATATCACTCTATTTTTAACACCTTGCATTAGTATGGCATATTTATTACAATTAATGAAAGAACATTTTTATAGTTGTACTATTAACTATAGCCCATCATTTACAGTAGGTTTCACTCTGTGTTATATAATCTTATGCTTTTTTTTTTTTTTTTTTGCATGGGCAGGCACTGGGAATCGAACTCAGATCTCCGGCATGGCAGGCGAGAACTGCCACTCAGTCACCATCGCACAGCCCAATCCTATGCTTAAAAAAATTTTTTTATCCTAGTTAATATATATACAATCTAAAAGTTCTCATTTTATCCACATTCAAATACATAATTCTGTCCTAATAATTATGTTCACAACGTCGTGCTACCATCACCACCATCTATTACCAAATAGAAACTCTGTACAATTTGAGCATTAATTACCCATTCCCTACACCAACTCTGAACAATGTTAATCTCTATTCTAGATAGTCAAAATCTATGGTAGGAGACCTGGGTTCAGTTCCTGGACCATGCACTTCCCCCAAAAAACAAACAAACAAGCAAAACAAACAAACAAAAAATCAACAAATGGTGCTGAAATAATGGATACTCACATAGAAAAATAATGAAATGTGACCCCACCATACATCATAACAAAAAAAAATCTATGTATTTGCTTACTCTAATTATTTCATACCAGTGAAGTTATACACTATTTGTCCTTTTGTGTGTATTATTTCACTCAGCGTAATGTTTTGTAGGTTCGTGCATGTTGTTGTGTGTATCAGAACTTCATTCCTTTTTACAGCTGAATAATATTTCATTGTGTGTGTGTATATATATGTATATGTGTATATATATATATATATATATATATAACACATTTTATGTATCCATTTTTCTGTTGATGGATGCTTGGATTGCTTTCATCTTTTGGCAATTATGAATAATGCTGCTATGAACATTGGTGTACAAATATCCATTCAAGTCTCAGCTTTCAATTATTTGGGGTATATACCTAGAAGTGGGATTGCAGGGTCATATAGTAATTCTATTCTTAACTCTCTGAGGAACTGCCGAATAGAAGCTGCACCGTTTTACATTCCCACCAACTGTATATCCTTTTTGTTCTTTCCTTCCTCTCTTACTGTCTTTCTGTCTGTTTGATCTTTTATAATGAGTCATTTTGCAGAACTTATCCTTTACTTTTGTGTAAATTTTTTAGATATTTTCATCATGTTACTAAGGGGATTACATTTACCATACTAAATCTATTGCAATTCAGTTTGTTTGAATTCAAAGTTGACTTCAATAGCCTACAAATACACAATATACATATATTCCCCATCCTTCCCTTTTTATGTTGCCCCTGTCACAAATGACATCTTTATGCACTATGTGCCCAATAATAAAGATTTACACAATTTTATGTGTTCAATTATAAGGCTGAAAAATTGTAGCCCTATAAGAAGTGAAAGAAAACATTAAAAATTAAAAATGAAACAATATTGGTATGTATATTGACCCATATTGCTACATATATCAGAGATCTTTATTTCTTCATCCAGCATCAAGATATTCTCTAGTGTCCTTTCCTTTCAACATAGAGGACTCCCTTTAGCATTTCTTGTAAGACAGCCATAAGTTTTTGTTAGTCTGCAAATGTCTTAATTTCTACCTCATTTTTTACTTTCTTCTTGTATGGGGGGGCGATGCATGGTCTGGGAATTGAATTCTCCTTCATTTTTAAAGGACAAATTTGCAGGTACATTATTCTTGGGTAACAATTTTTTTTCTTTCAGCACTTGAAATATGTCCTCCCACTTTTTCTGGCCTCTATAGTTTCATATTGAAAAATCAGATATTAATCTTAATAAGGATCCTGCATATGTACTATGTTACTTCTCTCTCTATTCTGTCTTTGTCCTTGGCATTGGACGGTTTGATCACAGCATGTCTTATGTAGATATGTTTGGATTCATCTTACTTGGCATTTGTTTCTGTCATTATTTCTTCAAATAGTTTTCTAGACTTTATTTCTCTCTCTCTCTCTTTTCTTTCTGGAAATCTTATGATGTGTGTGTTTGTATGCTTTATGGTGACTCATAGGTTCATAAGGCTCTGTTCATTTTATTTTTCTTTTTGCTCCACAACCTGGACAATTTCAATTGTTTCATCTTCAAGTTTGCTGATCCTTTCTTCTGCTTCCTGCCATCTGCCCTTGTACCGCTTTATTGAATTTTCACTTCAGTTATTGTACTTTTGAGTTCCAGAATTTCCATTTGGTTCTTCTTTATAATTTCTATCTCATTATTGAAATTCTCACTTTGTTCATTTATTGTTTTCCTGATTTCTGGTAGTTCTTGGTCCACGTTTTCTGTTGGTTCATTGATCCTATTTACAAGAGCTGTTCTAAGATCTTTGATCAGTAACTCCAGAGACTGTGCTTTTTCTAGAATATTTTCTGCCAAATTATTTTTTGCTGTGACTGAGCCATACTTTTATCTTTGTATGTTTTATAAATTTTTATTGAGAAGTGGACATCCTGAACATTATATTGTGGCCATTGTGGAAATCTAGTTCTCCTACTCTTCAGTTCCCCCATACTCAGAACAAGAAGGAAAAGAAACAGGAAGGAAGGAAATGGAGGAGAAAAAATACTAACAAGCAGACAAAATAGTACCCCCCTACACACACACACACAAGGAAAAAATATGAAGTTCATTGGCTCTCCAGGTCGTACATTATGTTCTGGCAGGAAGCCAGAAGCTGCTGCATTTGAGGCTGAAACCTAGGCCAGCATCCCTGGATCTGCTAGACCCGAAAATGCAAAAAAAAAAAAAAAAAAAAAAGAGGTACACTGGTTTCTTACATCCATGTAGGTGCTTGTGTAAGGCCAGAAGACACTGATTCTGAGAGAAGCTGAGGCTAACATTAGCAGTGCACCCTCAAGGATCCACCAGACTAAATAACATAAGAAAGAGAAAGAAGAAACCCAGACAATGAAATAGTATGCTGGGTCTTTAAGGCCCGGTAGATGCTGGTGTGAGGAGGCTGAAACCAAGGGCAGAGTCTACGCTGTGCCCTAGTGATCATCAAACCAGGAAACACATGCAGAAGGGTAAAAAAAGTGATTTGCTCTTAACATCTAAGTAGATGCCGGTACTAGGCTGGGAAGCGCTGCTGTCCGGATGGTAGAAATGGAGGTTCAGATCCATGCTCGTCCTGCCTGGATCCCCCAAATCCCCAACTCTTAGAGGAGGTTTCTTCTACCAGCCTTGGCTCCAGCCAGCTGCTTCCGGAATTTAGGTCACGTTGCAATAGCTGCAGACATTTCCACAGCTGCTGCTTCAGGGCTGAGCAATGTGGGCTGGTCACTGGTTCATGCTTTCATTTACTAAAGCTGAATCTCAGCAGCCTCTGGTTTCCCCTGGCACTCCTGTAATTGTTCTAAATGTCCATTTTTGGTTTCGGTTACCTCCTATTTAATTTAAGTCTCTTTTCCCAGATCTTTCATTTTTCTAAAGGAGGGAGCAATTTGTAAAACTTCTTCCTCTTCCATTTTGCCCTTTCATTTTATTAGTATGGCTTAGGTATTACATTGATTGATAATATTACATTGAATCATCTTTGCATTCATGGGATAAATTTCAATTGGAGTCAGTTTGATAGTATTTTGTTGAGGAATTTTGCATCTATGCTCATAAGGGATATTAGCCTGTAGTTTTCCTTTTTTTCTTTTCTTTTTTTTCTGTAGTGTGTTTTTCTGACTTTGGTGTCGAGGTAATGCTGGCCTCATAGAATTAATTAGGAAGTCTTACTTCCTCTTCAGGTTTTTGGGAGAGTTTGAGAAAGATTGGTGATAACTCTTTGAGTACTTGGTAAAATGAAGTGATACCATCTGGTCTGGATTTTTCATTGCTAGGAGGATTTCATTATTGATTCAATCTCTTTGCCTCTTGTTGACCCATTGAGATCTTCTATTTCTTCTTCTTTAAAAAAAAAAGTATAATTAATATTCATGGTAAATTCCAAAGGGAGGTATTGTATTCGCCTCCCTTTTCAGCAGAAAGGTTGAGGCCATTTTTTTTGTCCACATTTACTTCAAAGGGATTATTTTGACATTACAGAAAACAGATTAAGTTCAATCATGAGTTACATAGCTGTGAAAGAATAGCAATTTGCTATACATGCTATGTTGTATATAATGCTATATATTATTGGGTTTCTTTTGCATGACAGTAAATACAATAGTTATTGGTTAAAATAGTACATTTATATAGACATTAAAATTTTATGCTTTCTTAGTGGACAATTAAATATTCTTTTAGTTTCAACTATGTTTGTGACTTCAGTCCAATATGGTAATTATTTGGCTTGTCAAAACATTGTACCTAAAGAACAAACTATATTGATGATTTTTAGATCTTCACATTTCATAACATACTAAAAAAATATTTTTTTCAAAAAATCTATTAAATGTCATGCTGTTTGAAATCATTGAAACTTACAATTATATCAAAAGCAAAATACAATTCAGCTTTGGAATGTTACATTTTTTCTAAAGATCATAGCTGTACCCCAAATTTAAACATGTTCTTGGCCTTAATCTGTATTCTTGTGGGTGTTTTCCCATTGGAAATAATATCTCTTACATATGTTATTTTTATTTAAGTTGTGGATCAACTGAATGAGATTCAGCCTTTCTCTGGAATAATGGAGTCTTTTATAAGCAGAAGAAATTCAGGAGTAGTGAGAGAAAGCCATGGGGAAGAGGAAGAATTTGGAAGTCAATGGAACCTATAACAGAAAAGAGAGGACATTGCCAATTGACAGAAAGGCCAAGGAAACTATGAATTCTCTGCCAGTCAATACACTAATGAAAGAAACAAGTCTTCTAGCCTCTGAAACCATGAGACAATAAATTTCCATTGTTTATGCCAGCTTATTGTGTGGTATATGTCATTGCAGCCAGGAAACTGCCGCATATATGTTATGTCCTCATTTTCATTCATCTCAAGATATTGCGTAAATTGTCCTTGTGATTTCTTCCTAGACCTATTGGTTGTTTAAGAGTTGTTAAATTCCTAAGAATACATAACTTACCTAAACTAACTCAAGTAGAAATGGAAGATCTTAACAGACCTATAATTAGTACAGAGATTGAGTCAGTAATCAAAAACCTCCCAACAAAGAAAAGTCCAGACCAGACAACTTCATCAGTGAATTCTACCAAACTTCAAAGAAGAATTAACACCAATCCTTTGCCAACTTTTCCAAAAAATTGAATACAAGGGAACTCTTTCAAGCTTATTTTATGAAGCCAACGTTGCCCTAATACCAAAGCCAGACAAAGACCTTACAAGGAAACTATAGACCAATTTCCCTAATGAACATACATGCAAAGATCCTCAATAAAATATTATCAAATTGAATCCAACAGCATAATAAAAGAATTATATACCCATGCTCAAGAGGAATTTATCCTAGGAATGCAAAGGTGGTTCAACATAAGGAAATAAATCAGTGTACATAGCACATTAGCAAAATGAAGAGAGAACTCATACAACCCTCTCAATTGATACAGGAAATACTTTTGACAAAATCCAACACATTTACACAATAGAAAACACTCAGAATAATAGGAACAGAAGGTAATGTCTTCAAAATGATAAAGGACATACATGCAAAAACTACAGCAAACCTTACACTTAATAGTGAAAGACTTGAAACCTTCCCTCTCAGATCATAAACAAGACAAAGGTGCCCACTTTCACCACTGTTATTCATTAATATTATACTGGAAATCCTTTCCAGAGCAATAAGACAGGAAAAAGAAATAAAACACGTCTAAATTGGAAAGGAGGAAAAAATTATCTCTCTTTGCAGATGATCCTTCATATAGAACATCTTATAATATCTAAGAAAAACACTAGAAGTGATAAAGAAATTGAGCAAAATTTCAGGCTACAACAAATTATAAAAATGTTTTTGCATGAGGAAGAACAAAGGAATGTCAATATTGCAGGGTGTTGAAAATAGTTGGTCATTCATATTTTAAAACTTCAATGTCTGTGTGAGACAAAAGCAAAAAATGTATATTTGGTACAAAATTTATATTTTGACTAATTTTGACTAATTTCCTAATATAACTTATATGGACAGGTTAATTGAACACCATAAATACATGGAACTTTGAATAAGACATGAGATTTTGTAGGTTTGTCCATGTGATGCCCCGATGAATTTGAACAGCGAATGAAGAAGTATTTGCAAAGTCCCCTTGGGGGAATGGGAAGAAAGGGGGGAAAATTCAACTTCCCCATTTGGAGAATTCCTAATATTCTTGCAAGCAGTGGGGACAACCAAATCAGTAGACTGACCCATCAATCTTGGGGTTGTTCATACGAAACTTATCCCTGCAAAGGATAGGCTAAGCCTACTTAAAATTAAGCCTAAGAGTTACCTCCAGAGAACCTCTTTTGTTGCTCAGATGTGGCCTCTTTCTCTGTCAGCCAATAAGAAATGAGCTGGGACTCAACATCAAGGGATTAAGAAAACCTTCTTGACTGAAAGAGGGAAGAGAGAAATTAGACAAAATAAAGTGTCAGTGGCTGAGAGATTTCAAACAGAATTGAGAGGTTATCTTGGAGGTTATTAGTACGCATTATATAGATATCCCCTTTTTAGTCTAAGGTGTATTAGAAAGCCTAGAGGAAAGTGCCTGAAACTGTAGAGCTGTGTTCCGGTAGCCATGTTTCTTGAAGATGATTGTATAATGATATAGCTTTCACATATGCAAAACAATCACGTGACTATGCGATTGTGAAAACCTACGTCTGATGCTCCTTTTATCTACAGTATGGACAGTTGAGTAAAACATATGGATTAAAAATAAATAAATAAGGGGGAACAAATGTTAAAAAATAGATTGATACATGAGGAAAAATGTATCTATTGTAAACTATGAACTATAGTTAACAGTAATATTTTAGTATTCTTTCACTAACAGTTAACAAATGTACCATACCAATATTATGGGTCAATGGGTGGGGGGAGGGATAAGGGGTATTAGAGGATTTGGTCTTATTTTTTATTTTTCTTTCCTTTCTGAAGTAATGAAAATGCTCCCAAATTGATCATGGGGAAGTATGTACAACTACGTGATGATACTGTGAGCCAGGAATTGTACACTTCAGATGGTTGTATGGTGTGTGAGTGCATCTCGATAAAACTGTACCAAAAGAATTTCAGGATACAAGATTAAAGCACAAACATCAGTTATGTTTCTATATACAATCAAAGATTATTCTGGAATGAAAATTTTAAAAAAATCACTATTCACAATAACTCAAAAAACAAAAAATACTTAGAAATAAATTTATGTAAGGAAGTGAAGAATTTATACACTGAAAATGAAAGAAATAAAAGAGCTAAATAAATGACAAGACATTCTGTGTTCATTGATAAAAAGACAATATTATTACAATGTCTTCATTACCCAGAGATATCTATGAATTCAATGCAATACCTAGCAAAATCCCAGCATACTGTGATTCATATGGAATCACAAAGGGCTGCAAATAACCAAATCACTGCTGCAAACTTGGAGATCTCACACTTTCTGCTTTCATAGTTCATTACAAAGCCATGGTAATCAAAGCACTGTGGTACTGGGTGATACGATGGTGGCTCAGTGGCAGAATTCTCGCCCGCCATGCTGGAGACCCACATTCGATTCCTGGTGCTTGCCCATGCAAACAAACAAAAAACCACTGTGGTACTGTCATGAAGACAGACACATAGACCAATGGAATAGAATTGAGAGTCTACGAATAAACCACACATCTGTGGTCAACTTTGTTTTGACAAGGGGGCCAAGTACATTAATTAGGCAAAAGAATGTTCTCTTCAACAGATGGTGCTTGGAAAATGGAGTGGTCTTTTATGGCAGATTGACTTATATACCCCAATTTAGACAAGTACTTAATATATATATATTTTTTCACATGGGCAGGCACCAGGAATCGAACCCAGGTCTCCGGCATGGGAGGCGAGAACTCTGCCACTGAGCAACTGTAGCCCACCCCACATACTTAATCTCAATGCACATTCTGTTGGTGTGAAGCTGTTGAAAATAGGATCTCTTAAAGATAGTATGTTAGGAAATGACATGGCCCAACTGAGTGAGGGTGCCTCTTAATTTGAAATACTGGAGGCCTTATAAAACAAAAGAACCCAGAAGTCAGAGGCAGAAGACCACAAAGAGAAGTCAGTGGGAATCCATAACAGAAAGGAGAGGACGTTGTCATGTGATGCAGGGCAGTGATATAAGCGAAGAAAATGCAAGGATTGTGACAGCCAGCCTCAGAGTGTTGCAGACTTTGGGAAGGAAGCATTTGTCTTGATGATGCTTCAGTTTTGGACTTCTCCAAGTCTCAAAATCATGAGCCAATAAATTTCTGTTGTTTAAGCCAAGCCATGTGTGGTATTTATCATGGTAATCAGGCAAACTAAGACACCCAGGTTCATGTGATCAGGCGCACGTGGGTTTGTGCCAGTCGTTCTTATTGAAGCCTAAAGGATTGAACCAGAGCACTCATCACAGGCCTGCCTTCCCAGAACTTGCTCTGCACTTTGAGGAGGATCACAAAGCTCGCCTACAGAATGCAGTGGGAAAATAGTTAAATCACTGCTGCCTTGGAAAAAGGATTTCTAGGAGAAGAGAACATTCAGTTCTATATTAATGGAGGAATGCCCAGGGCCATAAACGCATGCCTAGGAAAGACAGATGCTTAGAAAAGACTGGTGAAGACCCTACCCTTTTGCCTCAGGCTGTTTGCCAAACTTCAGGTTAGGACAGCTACACTCTGAAGGACAGTGGTCATACAGGTCAATCTGCAAAAACTAGGAAAGGTGGAGTTTCACTTTTTTTGTTGTTGTTGTCTCCTGTCATTCAAGGAAATCTCTGTCATAGTATTTGCTGGATACAGGCTTAAGGAACAGATGCTTCAGTGTCTAAATTACAGAGATAACACATTTAATAACAAAATATCCAGGGTGCAACAAAAGATTTCAAAACATACAAAGAAACAGGAAAAGATGGGCCCATGCAAAGGAGCAGGATAAATCATTAGAAATCAACAATGAGGAAGACTGTAGTCCAGATTTAACATTAGGGTTCACTGTTCGTCTTGCACAGTCCTATGGTTGTTTCAAAATGTTTAGTTTAATAACATAAATACACCTTAAAATTTCCTTTTTAACCACATTCAAATGAATAATTTAATGGAGTTAATTACATTTACATTGTTGTGCTACCATCAACAACATTCATTACCAAAACTTCTATCACCCAACAGAAACTATGCAATTAAGTATTAACTTCCCATTCTTGACCCATATCCTGTCACTCCTAGTAGCCTGTATTCTAACAGCCATATCTTATGACTATGAATTTGCTTATTATAATAATTTCATATCAGAGAGATCATACAATAGATGTCCTTTTGTGTTGGGCTTATTTCACTCATATGATGTCTTCAAGGTTCATTTGTGTTGTCACATGTCAGAACATCATTATTTTTTACATGTGAATAATATACCAATTTATGTATATCATGTATACCTGTGTTGCTTCCATCTTTTGGCAATTGTGAATAATGTTGCTATGAGCATTGGTGTGTAAATCTGTTTGAGAAGTGGAATTGCCAAGTCATTGACTTCTGCATGCCAGGCAAGTGCTGGTAGGGTAAGCCCAAGAGGAATTTCCTGGTTCACTCCCTCCACAACTAGGACCAGGGACTTCCACTGGGAGCACAAGTCAGCTTACACTGACGTGGGGAGGGGGTGGTGAAAAGACCAGCAAGGCTGCCATGACAGACTATCATTTGTAAGTTGCCTTTTAAAAATTTGGCAACCATTTAACAGTCTTCTGGAACAAAGAGAAAATGGTTCTACCAATTCTGGTTTGTTGCTTGAAGCTTCTTGGAGGGATGGAGACCTGGAGCATCTCACTACACCATGTTGATGACCTCTTTTTCATTCTTGGGGGATAATTATGCCAGATATAGAATTCTTGTTTGACAGTTTCTTTGTCTTCTAGCCTTGCTTTTTGGCCTCCATGATTTTCTGATGTAAGATTGTGCGTTAATCTTATTGAGATCCCTTGTATGTGATGAATGCTTTTCTCTTGTTACTTTCAAGGTCTTTCTTTGTCTTTGTCTTTTGACCACTTGACTATAATGTATCTCAGTGTAGATTTCTTAGAGTTTTTCTTATTTGGATGTGTATATTCATGTCTTTCATCAGATTTGGGAAGTTTTCTGCCACTATTTCTTCAAATATTTTTTCTTCCCCTTTCTCTCCTTCTTTTCCTTCTGAAATTCCATTGATGTGTATGTTGGTCAGATTTATGATGTCCAGAGGCCCCTCAGACTCTGCCATTTTTCTTCATTGCTTTTTCTTTATACTCCTTGGACTGGATAATTTTAATAGCCATATCTCCAAGTTCATGGATTTTTTATTTTGTCTGCTCAAAAGAAAGTGAATTTTTCTTGTGAATTTTTCATTTTAGCTATTATACTTTTACTCTCCAAATTTTTGGGCTCCTTATCATAATTTCTATGCCTTATTGACATTTCTTGTTTGTTCACACATAATTCTCTTGATTTCCTCTATTTCCTTGTTTATGATTTCCTTTAACTCATTGAGTATATTTAAGATTTAACATCTTTATTAGTTCATCAAATCTGCCAGAATGCAAAATACCAGAAATGGAAAGGGCTTTTAAAAAGGGAATTTATTAAGTTGCAAGTTTACATTTCTAAGGCCATGAAAGTGTCCAAATTAAGGCATCAACAAGAGATTACCTTCACTTAAGAAAAGCTGAAGCTGTTTGGAACACCTCTGTCAGCTGGGAAGGCATGTGACTGGCATCTGTTCATCTCTTGCTCTTAAGCTCTGTGGTTTTCAGCCTTTGTTTCCTGTAGGGTTTCCTCACTTGACTTCTCTCGGGCTGGGTTTAATCTCTTAATTTCCCTTGGCTGTCTCCAGGTTCTGGCTTGCTTAGCCTCTCATGGGAAGACACATAGTGATGTCTGTTGGACTCTGCATTTCCAAATATCTGGGTCTCATTTTGACTCTGTCAGCTCTCTAAGCATCTCCAAACATCTATGTCTCTGTCAGCTCTGAAGCAACTGTTCCCAAGCATCTGTATCTGAGGTTTCTCCAAAATGTTTCCCTTTTTAAAGGACTCTAGTAAATGAATCAAGACACACCTTAAATGGGTGGAGTCACATCTCTATCTAATCAAAAGGCCACACCCACAACTGAGTGTGTCACATCTCCATGGAAACAATCCAATGAAAGTTTCCCACCCTAAACAATAGGTCTGGCCCCACAAGATTAGATCTGGATTAAAACATGGCTCTTCTGGGATACATAATACTTTCACATCAGCACATGCTACCCTCTAAACCCCTAAAAGATATGTTCTTTCCATATACAAACTACATTAATTCCATTACAATATCACAAAGCCTGGAAACATTTCAGTAGCAATACAGATATAATACAAAGTCAGAAACAGTACAAAAGCTCATCACAATCAGCTATAGGCATGGTCTGTCCTAAGGCAAAATTCTCCTCTGGCTCTGGACCTGTGAAACTCAGAACAAGTTATCCACTGCTAATATACAAAGGAGGGACAGTCATAGGATACATGTTTCCATTGCCATGGGAAAAAATTTTCTGGGTACATAATAATTTTAAACAGACATAACATCTTTGACTAGTAATTCTTAGAGTCTCAGAGATGGTTTTTGTTCAGTTCTTTTTTCCTTGTGAATGGACTATAACTTCCTGTTTCTTTGTACGCTTTTCAATTTCTGGCAAGAATTTGACATTTTGATTATTATAATATGGTAACTATAAAAATGTTCTCTTCTCCTTCAGAGATTTTGATTTTTGCTACTTAAGGGCTTTAGTTATCTCTTCAGTTTAGTTCAGTAACTTTTCCAGACCAGCTTTTTAAATTTTTTTTTGTAAATTCTGCATTCCTTGTCTTTTTAAATTTAATTTTATTTTTTAAATCTTTTCTATTATCTTTGCAGTCAGGCAGTGAGTTCACAATGATTCCCTAAAATGGGTGGGGTTTTTTATTTTTATTTTTTTAAATACCAAAAAACACAAAGCAAATGGAAACATTCCTATTTCGATCATTCCGTTCTACATATATAATCAGTAATTCACTATATCATCACATAGTTACATATTCATCATCATAATCATTTCTTGGAACATTTGCATGTATTCAGAAAAAGAAATAAAATGAAAACAGAAAACAATTTATACATACCATACCCCTTACCCCTCCCTTTCATTGATCACTAGCATTTCAAACTAAATTTATTTTAACATTTGTTCCCTCTATTATTTATTTTTATTCCGTATGTTCCACTCGTCTGTTGACAAGGTAGATAAAAGGATCATCGGACACAAAGTTTTCACAATCACACAGTCACATTGTGAAAGCTATATCATTATACAATCATCATCAAGAAACATGGCTGCTGGCACACAGCTCTACATTTTCAGGCAGTTCCCTCCAGCCCTCTCCATTACATCTTGAATAACAAGATAATATCTACTTAATGCATAAGAAAATATGTCTGTCACTTTAAATCTTTTAATACTCATTGAATGGAAGCTGTTGCAGCTTAAAACAGAAGCAAGTGTTCTAGTTTGCTAGCTGCCAGAATGTGATGTATAAGAAATGGAATGACTTTTAAACAGGGGAATTCAATAAGTTGCTGGTTTACAGTTCTAAGGCCGAGGAAATGTCCAAATTAAAGCAAGTCTATAAAAATGTTCAAATGAAGGAACCAACAAGAGGTTACCTTCACTCAGAAAAACTGATGAAGTTCAGGCTTTCTCTCAACTGGAAGGGCACATGGTGAACATGGCACCTTTCTAGCTTTCTCTCCAGGCTTTTTGTTTCATGACACTTCCTCAGGGCATTTTCCTTCTTCATTTTCAAAGGTCTCTGCCTGGCCTTTGTGGTTCTTGTGGCTCTTTCATGGCTCTCTCAGATCTCTGAAGCTTTCTCCAAAATGCTTCCACTTTTAAAGGATTCCAGTAAACTAATCAAGACCCATTTGGAATGGGTGGAGCACATCTCCATCTAATCAAGGTTAATACCCACAATCAAGCATCACATCTCTGTGGATATAATCTAATCAAGTTTTCACCAATAGTGCTAAATAGGGATTAGAAGAAACTGGTTGCTCCCACAAGATTGGATCAGGATTAAAACATGGTTATTCTAGGGTACATAATCCTTTCAAACCAGCACACCAAGTATCTGCATAGGTCCCACAGGGAGCTGCCAGACCTATCAAAATGAACAATCCCAAATTTTTGAAGGGCATGTTCCTTACTGCCCACCCTCACACCAGCCAACCATTCCAAGAACATGAGCCCCAGATACCATCTCCATGGCTGCAGAGATGGGGGGCACTGAGGAATAAGGGATAGTAATTTGTTCATAGGTGCTGTCCTCCTACTTTACTTCAGCAGCCTTTTACTTCGTTGAGCACGCTCCCAGTTATGTAAGTATGCAGTCAGACCCCTGAATTCTGAAAGCGTTGATCCTGATAGTTTTTTCCATTTAAATGGAGCTTTCTACCCCACAATTTTCCATGATATCATTCTTTACAATGACATTTGAATATTACTCTTCAACTTTCATATTTAAAAAACCCTCATTCAATGTAGTGAACAAGATTTATTAATTACTTACTTTAGGCATTGTTCTATTAGAGACTGTTCTAGTTTTTGCTAGCTGCCAAAATGCAGTATACCAAGAATGGAATGACTTTTAAAAAGGGGAATTTACTATGTTGCTAATTAACAGTTTTTAGGCCATGGAAATTGAAACAAATCTATAGAAGTGTCCAACCTAAGGCATCCAGATACTTTGATTCAAGAAGGCTGATGAAGTTCAGGGTTTCTCTCTCAAGTGGAAAGGCAAAAGGTTGAACATGGTCAGGGTTTCTCTCTAGGCTGGAAGGGCACATGGCAAACATGGTATCATCTTCTAGCTTCCTTCCCAGCTTCCCAGGAGGTATTTTACATCTTCATCTCCCAAAGTGTCTGGGGCTGGTGGACTCTCTGCTTCATCCTTCTTTGGTGTTCTCTGTCATGGATTTCTCATGGCTCTGTTGTTCTTCTCTGCACTCTCCGAATCTCCTATACAAAATATTTCCTCTTTTATAGAATTCCAATAAACTAATCAAGACCCATCTGAATGGGTGGAGTCACACCTCTAATCCCCGCATTGATTGAATCACATCTCCATGGAGAGAACCCAATTAAGTTTCCAACCTATAGTGCTGAATAGGGATTAAGAAAAATGGTTGCTCGCACAAGACTCCTTAGGATTAAATCATAACTTTTCTAAGATACATAAATCCTTTCAAACCTGCACATTCCACCCTCTGGACCCTAAAAAAGACATGTTTTTTCCCAAATACAAAATACATTAATTTCATCACAATATCAGAAAACTTGAACCATTCCAGTAACATTACAAATACAATACAAAGTTAAAATGAGTGCAAAATCTCAAAGTTGGTTATAGGCATGGTCTACCCTAAGGCAAAATTATCTTCTGTTTCTGGACCTGTGAAACTGAGAGCACCTTATTTGCTGCCAACATACAAAGGAGGAACAGTCATAGGATACATATAACCATTTCCATAGGGAGGAAGGAACACAGGCATCACTGGATCCAAGTAGTTTTGAAAACCTGCCCGGCAAACTCCATCAGATTTTAAAGTCTGAGAGTCATTTATCTTTGGGGCCATATAAAGCGGAAGTCCCACCCTTTTCAAGGGTCTATGCAGTGGCCTGCCTCTCTCTGAACACAACCTTTGGGGACACTGGGGAGACCATCTTTTCTCGGCTCCACCCTCTCCAAGGATTGGGGTTGCACCTGGACTCTCTGCTATTTCCAAGACACATGCTCAGCCCCTCCATCTGGTGACAGTCAGGTTCTCTCCAAACCCCAAGGAATGTGCTTCACCATTTCCAAGGCCTGAGGTGGCATGACTCTTCCGTTGCATTGAGGTGGAAGGCCCATATTCTGCCTTTAGAGCAAACTCACCCTCTTCATGGGATTGTGTGGGTCTGCTCTCTTGGCCCGAGGCTTCTTGACTTCAGACCCCAGCCTCCGTGGCTTTGCCTCTGAAGTTATTTTTCCTCCAATGTGTCCCTTCTCTGTCCCTCCTAGTCCTGACTGGCAGTGGTTCTCTTTATACAGATCCTTCAACACTCTCATTGGCTTTCTATATGGTAGCCTTGGATCATGTTCACTAGACATAAGGAGTTTCCACAAATCTTTCCTGGATAACTCCATGTCCAATCCCAGCTTTCTATGAAATGGCTGACTGGTTCTGCATTTGACCAAGCTCTCACATGGGGCACCACTCTCTGGGGTCTCCCCTCCTGGAAGCCCAGAATTTTCCAGAACATCTATCTCTGTTTTTTTTTTCTTTGTACCCAAGATTTCAGTTCTCAGCTTGTCTCTTTCCTATTGCATTTCACTATAAACTGCAAGGAGGAACAAAGCTGCATTTCCACATTTAATTTGCAAATCCAACAGTGGCATTAATAAAGGAGCCACAACATCTTTTGCTGGTGGGACCCACAGACAGACAAGCACCATATACTGGGCAGGATAAAAGAAACCAAGCCCAGAGACTTCACAGGAAAATCTTTCAACCTGCTGGGTCCCACACCTAGGGAAATCTGATTAAATGTCCAAACGCCAGCAAAAAATAACAAATGACACGAGGAAAATTGAAGATATGGCCCAGTCAAAGGAACAAACCAATAGTTCAAATGAGATACATGAGCTGAGACAACAAATGCTGAATATACGATCAGAAATGGAAAACCTCTTCAAAACCAAATCAATAAATTGAGGGACGACATGAAGAAGGCAAGGGATGAACAAAAAGAAGAAATGGAAAGTCTGAAAAAACAAATCACAGAACTTATGAGAATGAACGATACAGTAGAAGAGATGAAAAAAAAAACAATGGAAACCTACAATGTAGATTTCAAGAGACAGAGGTTAGAATTAGTGAACTGGAGGATGGAACATCTGAAATCCAAAAAGAAACTGAAACTATAGGGAAAAGAATGGAAAAATTTGAGCAGGGGCTCAGGGAATTGAATGATAATATGAAGCACACAAATATATGTGTTGTGGGTGTCCCAGAAGGAGAAGAGAAGGGAAAAGGAGGAGAAAAACTAATGGAAGAAATTATCACTGAAAATTCCCCAACTCTTATGAAAGACCTAAAATTACAGATCCAAGAAGTGCAGCATACCCCAAAGAGAATAGATCCAAATAGGCGTTCTCCAAGACACTTACGAGTTAGAATGTCAGAGGTCAAAGAGAAAGAGAGGATCTTCAAAGCAGCAAGAGAAAAACAATCCATCACATACAAGGGAAACCCAATAAGACTATGTGTAGATTTCTCAGCAGAAACCATGGAATCTAGAAGACAGTGGGATGATATATTTAAATTACTAAAAGAGAAAAACTGCCAACCAAGACTCCTATATCCAGCAAAATTATCCTTCAAAAATGAGGGAGAAATTAAAACATTTATAGACAAAAAGTCACTGAGAGAATTTGTAACCAAGAGACCAGCTCTGCAAGAAATACTAAAGGGAGCACTAGAGTCAGATACGAAAAGACAGAAGAGAGAGGTGTGGAGAAGAGTGTAGAAAGAAGGAAAATTAGATATGATATATATAATACAAAAGGCAAAATGGTAGAGGAAAGTATTACCCAAACAGTAATAACACTAAATGTTAATGGACTGAATTCCCCAATCAAAAGACATAGACTGGCAGAATGGATTAAAAAACAGGATCCTTCTATATGCTGTCTACAGGAAACACATCTTAGACCCAAAGATAAACATAGGTTGAAAGTGAAAGGTTTGGAAAAGATATTTCATGCAAATAACAACCAGAAAAGAGCAGGAGTAGCTATACTAATATCCAACAAATTAGACTTCAAATGTAAAACAGTTAAAAGAGACAAAGAAGAATACTATATACTAATAAAAGGAACCATTAAACAAGAAAAGATAACAATCATAAATATTTATGCACCAAATCAGAATGCCCCAAAATACATGAGGAATACACTACAAATACTGAAAAGGGAAATAGACACATCTACCATAATAATTGGAGACTTCAATTCCCCACTCTCATCAATGGACAGAACATCTAGACAGAGGATCAATAAAGAAACAGAGAATTTGAATATTACAATAAATGAGCTAGACTTAACAGACATTTATAGGACATTACACCTCATAACAGTAGGATACACCTTTTTATCAAGTGCTCATGGATCATTCTCAAAGATAGACCATATGCTGGGTCACAAAGCAAGTCTCAACAAATTTAAAAAGATTGAAATCATACACAACACTTTCTCAGATCATAAAGGAATGAAGTTGGAAATCAATAATAGGCAGAGTGCCATAAAATTCACAAACACGTGGAGGCTCAACAACACACTCTTACACAACCAGTGGGTCAAGGAAGAAATTACAAGAAAAATTAGTAAATATCTCGAGGTGAATGAAAATGAAAACACAACATATCAAAACCTATGGGATGCAGCAAAGGCAGTGCTAAGAGGGAAATTTATTGCCATAAATGCCTATATCAGAAAAGAAGAAAGGGCAAAAATTCGGGAATTAACTGTCCACTTGGAAGAATTGGAGAAAGAACAGCAAACTAACCCCAAAGCAAGCAAAAGGAAAGAAATAACAAAGATTAGAGCAGAAATTAATGAAATTGAGAACATGAAAACAATAGAGAAAATCAACAAGATTGATGGGCCCTTAGCAAGATTGACAAAAAGAAGAAGAGAGAGGATGCAAATAAATAGGATCAGAAATGGAAGAGGAGACATAACCACTGACCTCACAGAAATAAAGGAGGTAATAACAGGATACTATGAACAACTTTATGCTAATAAATACAACAATGTAGATGAAATGGACAAGTTTCTAGAAAGGCATGAACAACCAACTTTGACTCAAGAAGAAATAGATGACCTCAACAAACCAATCGCAAGTAAAGAAATTGAATCAGTCATTCAAAAGCTTCCCAAAAAGAAAAGTCCAGGACCAGATGGCTTCACATGTGAATTCTACCAAACATTTCAGAAAGAATTAGTACGAACCCTGCTCAAACTCTTCAAAAAAGTTGAAGTGGAGGGAAAGGTACCTAATTCATTCTATGAAGCCAACATCACCCTCATACCAAAACCAGGCAAAGATATTACAAAAAAAGAAAACTACAGACCCATCTCTCTAATGAATATAGATGCAAAAATCCTCAACAATATTCTAGCAAATCGAATCCAGCAACACATTAAAAGAATTATACATCATGACCAAGTAGGATTCATCCCAGGTATGCAAGGATGGTTCAACATAAGAAAATCAATTAATGTAATACACCATATCAACAAATCAAAGCAGAAAAATCACATGATCATCTCAATTGATGCAGAGAAGGCATTTGACAAGATTCAACATCCTTTCCTGTTGAAAACACTTCAAAGGATAGGAATACAAGGGAACCTCCTTAAAATGATAGAGGGAATATATGAAAAACCCACAGCTAATATCATCCTCAATGGGGAAAAATTGAAAACTTTCCCCCTAAGATCAGGAACAAGACAAGGATGTCCATTATCACCACTGTTATTCAACATTGTGTTGGAAGTTCTAGCCAGAGCAATTAGACAAGAAAAAGAAATACAAGGCATCAAAATTGGAAAGGAAGAAGTAACACTATCACTGTTTGCAGATGATATGATACTATATGTCGAAAACCCGGAAAAATCCACAGCAAAACTACTAGAGCTAATAAATGAGTACAGCAAAGTAGCAGGTTACAAGATCAACATTCAAAAATCTGTAGTGTTTCTATACACTAGCAATGAACAAGCTGAGGGGGAAATCAAGAAACGAATTCCATTTACAATTGCAACTAAAAGACTAAAATACTTAGGAATAAATTTAACTCAAGAGACAAAAGACCTATACAAAAAAACTACAAGAAACTATAAAAGAAATCACAGAAGACCTAAATAGATGGAAGGGCATACCGTGTTCATGGATTGGAAGACTACATATAGTTAAGATGTCAATTCTACCTAAATTGATTTACAGATTCAATGCAATACCAATCAAAATCCCAACAACTTATATTTCAGAAATAGAAAAACCAATAAGCAAATTTATCTGGAAGGGCAGGGTGCCCCGAATTGCTAAAAGTATCTTGAGGAAAACAAACGAAGCTGGAGGTTTCACGCTGCCTGACTTTAAGGCATATTATGAAGCCACAGTGGTCAAAACAGCATGATACTGGCATAAAGATAGATATATCGACCAATGGAATCGAATAGAGTGCTCAGATATAGACCCTCTCATCTATAGACATTTGATCTTTGATAAGGCAGTCAAGCCAACTCACCTGGGACAGAACAGTCTCTTAAATAAATGGTGCCTAGAGAACTGGATATCCATATGCAAAAGAATGAAAGAGGACCCGTATCTCACACCCTATACAAAAGTTAACTCAAAATGGATCAAAGATCTAAACATTAGGTCTAAGACCATAAAACAGTTAGAGGAAAATGTAAGGAGATATCTTATGAATCTTACAATTGGAGGTGGTTTTATGGACCTTAAACCTAAAGCAAGAGCACTGAAGAAAGGAAGAAATAAATGGGAGCTCCTCAAAATTAAACACTTTTGTGCATCAAAGAACTTCATCAAGAAAGTAGAAAGACAGCCTACACAATGGGAGACAATATTTGGAAACGACATATCAGATAAAGGTCTAGTATCCAGAATTTATAAAGAGATTGTTCAACTCAACAACAAAAAGATAGCTAATCCAATTACAAAATGGGAAAAAGACTTGAACAGACACCTCTCAGAAGAGGAAATACAAATGGCCAAAAGGCATATGAAGAGATGCTCAACGTCCCTGGCCATTAGAGAAATGCAAATCAAAGCCACAAAGAAATATCATCTCACACCCACCAGAATGGCCATTATCAACAAAACCGAAAATGACAAGTGCTGGAGAGGATGTGGAGAAAGAGGCACACTTATTCACTGTTGGTGGGAATGTCAAATGGTGCAACCACTGTGGAAGGCAGTTTGGTGGTTCCTCAAAAAGCTGAATATAGAATTGCCATATGACCCAGCAATACCATTGCTAGGTATCTACTCAGAGGACTTAAGGGCAAAGACACAAACGGACATTTGCACACCAATGTTTATAGCAGCATTATTTACAATTGCAAAGAGATGGAAACAGCCAAAATGTCCATCAACAGACGAGTGGCTAAATAAACTGTGGTATATACATACGATGGAATATTATGCAGCTTTAAGACAGAATAAACTTATGAAGCATGTAATAACATGGATGGACCTAGAGAACATTATGCTGAGTGAGACTAGCCAAAAACTAAAGGACAAATACTGTATGGTCCCATTGATGTGAACCGACATTAGAGAATAAACTTGGAATATGTCATTGGTAACAGAGACCATCAGGAGATAGAAATAGGGTAAGATAATGGGTAATTGGAGCTGAAGGGATACAGACTGTGCAACAAGACTGGATACAAAAACTCAGAAATGGACAGCACAATACTACCTAATTGTAATGTAATTATGTTAAAACACTGAATGAAGCTGCATCTGAGGTATAGTTTTTTTTTCTTTCTATTTTTTTAAATTTTTTTCTCTCTATTATTGTTTTATTTCTTTTTCTGTTGTCTTTCTATTTCTTTTTCTAAATCAATGCAAATGTACTAAGAAACGATGAATATGCATCTATCTGATGATATTAAGAATTACTGATTGTATATGTAGAATGGTATGATTTCTAAATGTTGTGTTAGTTAATTTTTTTAATTAATAAAAAAAAGAAAAAAAAAAAGGAACCTAAATGTATTTCAAATGAACACCAAAACAACACTGAAAGGAAAAAGAAAGCAGAACTAATCTGAAAAGGCACATGAAAAGATGTTCAACTTCACTGGCTATTATGTCCATCAATGCACGAATGGCTAAACAAGTTGTGGTATATTCATACAATAAAATATTATGCAGCTCTAAGACAGAATAAAGTCATGAAGCATGTAACAACTTGGATGAACCCTGAAGACATTATGCTTGGTGAAATTAGCCAGAAACAAAAGGAAAAATACTGTACGGCCTCATTAATATGAGCTAACGCTAATGAGTGAACTTTGAGAGTTAAAGTTGAGAACAGAGATTATCAGGCAATAGAAAGAAGATAGAGGTTGGGCATTTTGGTGCTAAAGGAATATAGAATGTGCAACAGGACTGATTGTAAAAATTTGGAAATGGATAGCACAATACTATCTTATTGTAGCAGAATAATATAAGTGCACTGAATGAAACTGAATTTAAATATCATTGAGGGAGAAGGGCCGGGGGCATGTATGACACCAGAAGGAAAGATAGAGGATGAAGATTGAGATAGTATAACTCAGGAATGCTAAAGTGGGCAATAATGGTGATTAAATGTACAAACATAAAAAATGTTTTTGCATGAGGAAAACAAATGAATATCAACATTGCAAGGTATTGAAAATGGATGGTATATAGGAAAAAGTACAGTCAATGCAAGTGAAGGTCTGTAGTCAACAGTAACATGCTTCCACTGAATGTGACAAAGGCATTATGCCAAAACTAAATGTCAACAAGTGAGGGATATGGGAGAGGGGTATGGACTTTTTGTGGAAGAAAAGGAAATGTCTTCATGTAGATTATGGTGGCAAAGACATGGCTATTTACTTAGGTTAGATTGTGTGATGTGTGAATAAAACTTTAAAAATGGACAGGGAGAAACAAGTGCTAGAGAAATTGTGGAGAAAGAAATGTACCTCTTCACTGTTGATAGGGAAGCTGAGAGATTAAGCCCCTCTGAAGGGCAGCGTGGTGGTTCCACAGGAGGCTAGGGCTGGGGTTGCCACATGATCCTGCAACACCATTGCTAGGTATATACCTGGAGGAACTGAGTGTTGGGACACAGGTGGACATTTGCACTCTGGTGTTTATAGCAGCAGTCATTCCCAATAGATGGAGGTGGCCTAAAGGTACAATGACTGAGGAATAGAAGGGGAAACTGTAGTGTGTACATATAATGGTCTACTGAGCCACCGCAAGAAGTAATGAAGCAATGAGGCATGCAACTAAGTGAATGAAACTTAAGGACAGTATAATGAAATGGCAGAAAAACAAAGACAAATATTATCATGCCTCACTCAGATGGACTAACTATACTATAAAAACTCAGAGAATTGAAGGCAAGAGCATGGTTATCAGGTTGGGACCCACTGTAAAGGGTCCTAGACTGTAAGCTCTTACAGCAGTCACATATATTCAGGAGCTATAACTGTTATTTCTGAATTCTGAGATACTGAGCTGTTTGTATATAATCTGGTTGTTTCAAGAAACTTTGGTTATTTATGCGATATCTGAGACTCAGAGTTAGAGCTCTGAAGCTATTAAAGTCAGCATCACCCAATACAGCAACTGCTTACAAAGTTGAAAATTTGAGCAGACCTTGATTAGAGACATAAAGAAATCTGATCTGGATAGGACTAATTCTAAAGGGCAAAGGATGATATGGTCCGTATTTTAAAACTTCAGCTTCTGTGTGAGACCAAAAGAAGAGATGTTTATTTGGTGCAAAGTTTATATTTTGGGTAGTGCATTCCCTATCTTCACTTCTACGGTCAGTTTATTTGAACACTGTAAGGGATGGTAGACTCCTTCCACTCAAATAAGAAAGCAACTTTAGCCTCAACTTTCTAACCTGGCTCACATTCCTCCCCCACCCCCCACTCCCCACCAATAACATATGATAATGAAGGACACAACATACCTTCATCTATGATTAGTCAAATATGAGGCTTACCTGATTGGTCCTCTCTGAGGGCAGCTAAATACATAAATGAAGGACTCAACATACCTTCATCTGTGCGTGGTCAAAGACAAATGAATACTTATGATAATAAGGCATAGAAAACTCACTTTTTAATTAGCTAGTCTCTGAGACTAGATTGTAACTTCTAAGTAGCCAGCCAATGGCAGACTAGGGGAGGGACTCCTTTGTGTTAGGGACTAAGACAAAAGAAGCCTGAGTGTTTCCATGCTTTGCACTCACTTGCCGCTTGTTCCTGTGAGTGCCCTTTCTCATGAGAAAGAAATAAAAGAGCTTCTGCCATATTGCATGAGCATCCAAAGAAGTAACTTAGGCTAGCAATGCTAAGCTGGCAATGCTGAGCTGGCAATGCTGAGCTAATAACCTAAGCTGGCAACACTGATCAGGTAACACTGAGCTAGTAACACTGGGCTGGTAATGCTGCTCCATACAACACCATAAATACATGGAATCTTGAATAGGGCATGAGGTCTTGGTTTGCCCAGGTTAGTGTAATGCCCTGGAACATCCCAGAGTAATTTGGGCAGTGAACAAAGAAGTATTTGCAAAGTCCCCTTGGGGGACTGGGGAAAAAGGAGGAAACATTCAACATTCCTATCTGGGGAATTCCTATTTTTGTTGCCCAAAAATATATAACCCCAATCCCATTATAAAGGAAACATCAAATAAACACAAAATGAATGTGATGGTTAAATTCATGTGTCAACATGGCTAGATAATGGTGTCCAGTTGTTTCGTTGAGCAAGCGCTGGCTTGGTTTTTACTCTGGGGATACTTCATGGACTTAAATAATCAGTAATTTGATTGCATCTATGGCTGATTACATCTAAATTCAACTGAGGATATTGTCTTTAACAATGAGAGAGGTCTCATTCAATCAGTTGATGGCTTTAAAAGAAGTGATGATTTCAGCAGTAAGAAGAGAAAATTTCTATCTCTAATTCAACCAGACAGTTTCTCCTGGGGAATTCATCAAAAATCTTCATCAAAATTCCCAGCTTGTGGCCTGCCCTATGAAATTTGGACTTGGCAATCCCCATAGTCTTATGAGCCAATTCTTATAAAATCTCGTAATATTTACATGTATTTTCTGTTGGTTCTGTTTCCCTGGAGAAACTTCACTGATACAGCTTTGGTATTATAGCAGTGGCTCTTGAGGAATAGAATCATAAGGATGAGATTTATGAATAGGTTTTGGGGTTTTAGAATTTGTTCTCTAATATGATTAGATTCAAAAGCACTGACTAGGGCGGGCCGCGGTGGCTCAGCGGGCAAAGTGCTTGCCTGCTATGCCGGAGGACCTCGGTTCGATTCCCGGCCCCAGCCCATGTAACAAAAACGGAGAAACAGAATACAATAAAACAAGAAAATGTTTAAAAATGTTTCCCTTTCTTCCTTCCTTCCTTCCTTCTATCCTTCCTTCCTTCTCTCTGTCTTTCCTTTAAAAAAAAAAAAAAAAAAAAAAAAAAAAAAAGCACTGACTATATTTCTAAGAATCAAGATGGCACTAACAGTCCAGGGTGTGAGTTGGCAATAGAGATAAACAAAATATCATCTCTGAATATGGCTGCTCAAATGCTGATGAGAGGCAAGGCTCTAGGTGTGAATGTTTTTGACAACAGAGTTTTGTGGAGTTAAAAGGTATAACAATCTTGACTGGTTGCTCATGAATACACTGTATACAGTTATAAAAAATAGAGATGAACTCAAGGCCCCAAATTCTCAACTTAAGTGTTGCATGAAGGACCTGAAAGTTTACATGTGTGCCCTGGAAGAAAATCTTATTTCATGTAGGCATAGACTAGAGTTATGGAAACCAGACCCAAAGTATCATTGCACAAGTGGCTGAACTACAATGTAAACCAAATTGCCACACTTGCAAGATATCTGCTGTTAACACGAGAGCATTGATTGGAAAGGAATGGGATCCTGAAAATTGGAATGGGGACATATGAATTGATAATGGTGGCGGCGGGGAACGAAGATGTCGAAAGCATAGATTTTTCTGAGTCTTGCCTGAGGAAGCTGCCATCCAACCTCCATCTGAAGACATGAACCCTGCTGTGCCTGGTAAACATGAAACTACTGCCTCTGAGAAACCACTCCTGACATACCTTTGTCTGAAGAGATTAATCCTGTTTTACCAGATGAAACTGTAATGGAATGCCCTGATGTAGTTGGCTTGCAGGACACTTCTAATTCTCCTGACCACACTCATGACCCCTCTTTCCTTATAGACTTACAACTAGACTGAAGTCCTAACAGTACCCAAAAAGAGACATACGAAGTGTGACCTGTGAGGAGTTGTGCTACACTAAAAAAATTGTATGAATTTTCCAATTTATATAGACAGAAATCAGGGAAATAGGTGTGGGAATGGAGATTAAGGTGGTGGGATAATGGTGGAAGGACCAGAAAGTTGACTGGGCTGAATTCATTGATTATAGGCCTCCTAAGTAGAGATTCTGGATCAAATGTTGCAGCATTAGGGTTGGAAAGGGCTGTGACAGTCTGAGTGGCTGGCTGAAGCATGGACCAAAAGGTGGCCTACATTTTATGCAGTATATAATGTGGATGATGGAATCTAAAGGCTTAGAGAAATAGAATGTTAGAATGGATTTACCATGTAAGACCTTCTCACCCACTCCGAGAATGTCCAGAGGACAAACCTTCCACCAGAACTGTGAGGAATAAAGTGTAAGAGCAGCTCCATCGTCCCTGAAGAGCTCTGTGGTTGCTTTTCTGTAGATCAGACATTACAGTGGAAACTGCTCTCACTGAACTTGGATTCTTAAACACAATGGGGATGATTAGAACTTGGGTTGGTATCAGCCAAGTGGCAGCAGTTAATCACTAAAGACAAGGTAGGCATGGCTATCATAACGGACAGCCGACTCAGCAATAATCAGAATAGTGGCATTGGCTAATAGATCATGGGGTACTTAGAAGTCAAAGGGATGGGCAGACTCTTAAATTCTTACTTGTTCTGCAAAAGCAGAAGTGTTCTAGGTCAAGTAAACAAAAGTCTGAGTTGAATTATGAAAAAAGAGAATCACAGCCCCTTAATCAGACTTGAGACAGCTCACAGACCCACAGACCCTTGAATGAAGGGAAGGCTAGGTCCTCTTGGAAAAAGACCCTGCTACACTGTAAAAAATTCATACTGTTTATTTTCCTCCAAGTCTTTTGCAAAAAGACCTAGAGACTTTACCAGTGTAACTGTGCATTGAGGAAAAGGAGATGATCAGATATTTCAGTGATTATTAAATGGTGGCTTGGTAGTGACATTTATTGTAGTGCCAAAAGGCACTGTGCTCCACCAGTAAGATTAAGGCCTTATGCAGGTAAGGTGATAAATGGAGTTTTAGCTCAGGTCCATCTCACAGTGAGTTCAGCAGTCCCTAGATCCATTCTGTGGTTATTTCCCCAATTTTGAACTGCATAATTGAAGCAAACATACCCAGCAACTGGCAGAATCCCCACATTGCTTCTCTGACTTGTGAAGTGAGGTCTACTATGGCATTGTAATTGAGAAATTCAGAATCAACAAATGAATATGATTACTGAATCATTATATAGTTGTTTTTTCTATATTGTAGAATAGGTAGAAATTAATACTTGAAATTATGAAATGCAAATAATCTCAGGCCTGTGTGTATTTACTGTTGTAATGGTTATTATAACCTGGTCTCAGCCCTATATGTATATACCATTTTATGATATTTCCACATGTCCCACAGTACTGGATGCCTAGAAATTTCACCTAGGTAGAAAGCCCCTGAAATTTTGTGAGATTTATTTCCCACCCTCTGACATACAAATGCCTAAATAATAAAGTCTAAAATAGTTGCTACTTCTTGCTCACTAAGTTCAAATAATATGTTATCACAATATAATGAAACAATGTGATTTTTTATGGAAGGGAAAAATGATCATGGTCCTTATAGATTAGATTATGACATAGGGCTAGAGAGTTGATATGCCTCTGAGGTAGGGCAGTGGAGGTATTTTGCTGGACTTGCCAGCTGAAAGCAAACTGTTACAGGTGGTCTTTACTAACAGGATCAATATTGCCAGATCAATAGCTGTATTTCAGCTACTGAGGATTTGTTCAAGCAATGATACCACATCTGAAACAGCAGCTGTCGTTGGAGTCATCACCTGGTTAAGTTTACAGTAATCTACTGTTATCCTCCAAGACCCATTTGTTTCCTATACAGGTCAAATAGGAGACTCGAATGGGAATGGGGTAGGAATCACCAACCTTGCATCCTTCAAGTCCTTGATGGTGATGCTATTCTCTATAATCCCTTCAAGAATCTAAATTTACTGTTTTGCTCAGAACAGACAGTTCTACTGGCTTCCTCTTGGTCTTTCATACTAATACCAGGCAAATGCAGAATTCTTTGCCCAATATATACAACAGCCTTGCTATTCTCTGCAGAGAACTACTCTATTTTTGAGAAACAGCTTTTGGTCAGCAAGTGGGTCTTAGTAGAGACTGAACGCTAAACCATGGATCACCAAGTTACCATGAAAACTGAGTTGCTTACCATGAGCTGGGTGTTGGCTGACCCACCAAGCCATAAAGTTGGGCATGCTCAACAGTACTCCATCATAAAATGGTATATAGAGATAGGACTGGAGTGGGTCCTGAAGGCAGAAGTAAGTTATGTGAAGAAGTGGCCCAAATGCCTGTTGCCCTCACTTCTGCCATGTTGCCTTCTCTTTCTCAGCTTCTTTGAGTGTTCCTTATGATCTGTTGACTGAGAAAGAGAAAACTCAGGCCTGGTTTACAGCTTTATACAATATACAGATATCACCCAAAAATGGACAGCTACAGCACTATAATCTCTTTCTGGGACATCTATGGAGGACAATGGTGACAGAAAAAAAAACCCATTCAGCAGAAATTTGAACAGTGCATTTGGTTGCTCGTTTTGCTTAGAAGGAGGAATGACCAGAGGTGCACTTGCAAACTTTTGTCACCAAAAGTTTGGCTTGATGTGTCAGGGACTTGGAAGAAACATGATTAGAAAATTGATTACAAAGAGGTCTGAGGTACAAGTATGTGGATAGACTTTTCTGAGTGGGCAAAAAACATGAAGATATCTATGTTCCAAGTGAATGTTCACCAGAGGGTAATTTCAACAGAAGAAGATTTTAATAATCACATGGATAAGATGACCTGTTCTGTTAGTGCCAGTTGGCCTCTTTCTCCAGCCATCCTGTCATTGCCCAATGGGCTCATGAACAAAGTAGCCATAGTGGTAGGGATGAAGGTTTTGCATGAGCTCAGTAATATGTTCTTACACTCACCAAGGCCAATTTGGCTCCAGCCACAGCTGAGTACCCATTCTGCCAGTAGCAGAGACCAACACTCAGATCTTGATATGGCACCATTCCCCGAGGTGATCAGCTTACTACCTCTTAGCAAGTTGATTACATTGGACAACTTCTGTGCTGGTTTGAAAGCATTACATACACCAGAAAAGCCATGGTTTAATTCTGATCTAGTCATGTGGAAGGAGCCATTTCTTTTAATCCCGATACAATACTGTAGGTTGGAACATTTTGATTAGAATATCTCCACAGAGATGTGACATACCCAATTGTGGGGGTGACTTTTTTATTAAATGGAGATGTGACTCTACCCATTTCATGTGAGTATTGATTAGTTTACTAGAATCTTTTAAAAGAGGAGACATTTTGGAGAGAGCCAGAAAATGACAGAATAGATGGAAACCTTGGGGCCAACAGAGAGAGAGTCTACAGAAATGACAGGGCCAACAAAAACCTCAGAGAAGAGCTGATGTAGGTGCCAGTACTTGGAAAACAATGACATAGATGTTTGGAGATGCTTGGAGCCCAGTAGATGTCACCACGAGATATTAAGCAAGCCAGAACCCATAGAGAGCCCAGGGAAGTCAAGAGATGAAGCCAGCACCAGAGAAGCAAAGTGAGGAACCCACCCAGGAACAGAAGCTGAAAGCAATGGAGCCCAGGATCAAGGGACCAACAGATGCCAGAAACATGATTACCCAGCTGACAGAGGTCTCTGATCTATCGACCTTCCTTGACTTCAGGTAGACTTAATCTTAGTTTGGACATTTTTATAGACTTAGAACTATAAACTTGTAACTTACTAAATTTCCTTTATAAAAGTCATTCCAATTCTGGTATATCACAATCTGGCAGCTTGCAAATTACTACAACTTTCATCATGGAATGGGCAGTATTTTATTCTAACTGGAATAGACACATACTCTAGATATGGGTTTGCCTTTCCTTCATATACTGCTTCTGTCAAAATTACCATGTGTGGACTTACAGAATGCCTTATCCACCACCATGGTATTTGACATTGCATTGCTCTGATCAACGAATCTGATCCACAGCAAATGAAGTGCAGGAATGGGCAAATGCTCATGGAATTCACTGGTTTTACCATGTTTTCCATCATGGTAAACTGGCTGGGTTGATAGACTGGTGGAATGACTTTTTGAAGACTCACCTAAATTGCCAACTAAATGGCAGTTCCTTGTAGGGCTAGGGTAATGTTCTCTGGGAAGTTATGTATGTTCTAAATCAGTGTCCATTCAGTGGCATTGTTTTCCCATAGCCAGGATACATGATTCAGGAAACGAGAGGTAGCACAACTCATTGTTAGCCCTAGCGATCCACTAGAAAAAATTTTGCTTTCTGTCCCTGCAACTTTAAGCTCTGCTGGCCATCAGGTCTCATTTGTAAAAGGCGGAGTGCTTCTACCAGGAGATACAATAATGATTCCATTGAGTTGAAAGTTAAGACTGCCACCTGGCTACTTTGGACTCCTCGTGCCTCTGAATAAACAGGGAAGGAAGGGGATTACTGTCTCCCTGGGATGATTGATCCTGGTTATCAAGGGGAAATAGGACTGCAACCACACAGTAGATGTAAGGAATACTTTGTCTGGAATTCAGGAGATCCCCTAGAGTGTCTCTTAGTAATACCCTGTCCTGTGACTAAAGTCAATGGAACATTGTAGCAACTCAATCCTGGCAAGACTACTAATGGCCCAGAAACCTCAAGAACGAAGGTTAGAGTCATCCCACTATGCAAAGAATTACAACCAGCTGAGGTGCTTGCTGAGGGTAAAGGGAATATGGAATGGGTAGTGGAAAACATAGTTATAAATACGAGCTATGACTACATGATCAGTTAAAGAAATGAAGACTATAATGATTTTGAATATTTCTTCCTTGTTTTGTTATGCATATACAATATCTTTGTTTTCTTCTCTCTCTTATCCCCTTACCATATGAAATAAGTTGCATTAACTTCATGTTGCAGCATTTAGGTCATTGGATTTTAAGTCTTAGAGTGAATATTACCCATGGATTTGCATCATATTGTGCATAAAGTTCCGTGCTTCCAGTTGTATTCAGGACAGTTGAGTATTGTTAGGTGAAAATATGAATTTTATTGTTTTTATTTAAGTATAGTATTCTTTAAGAAGATGTGGATGGGGGCCAAGTTGACAATAGGTGTGCTGTGATGATTAAGTTTATGTGTTAACTTGTTTAGTTTATTGTGTCCAGTTGTTAGCTCAGGCAAGCGTTGGTCTGATTGTTACTGTACAGCTATACACATCACTTTGAAACATGATTAATTTCCAAATAGAACACAATAATAGACATATGTTTTGCCTAACAATACTCAACTGTCCTGCATATAACCAGAAACACATTACATCTCTCCAGAAAAAGGTACAACTCCTTAGGTACCACTCACTTTTTTTAAAATAACTTTTTTATTGGATAGTATAACATATATACAAAGCAAAGAAATAAAAAAAGTAATAATTTCCAAAGCACTCTTCAATAAGTAGTTACAAGAAAGATCCCAGAGTTTGTCATGGGCTACCATACGATCCTTTCCTATTTTTCCTTCTAACTGCTCCAGAATGTAGGAGGCTAGAGGGCTTAAATATTTTTTTATCATCACCATTGACTTTTTTTCCTTCTTTTTTTTGTGAAAAATAACATTAAAAAGCTATAAATTTCAAAGCACAGCACAATTAGTTGTAGAACATATTTCAAAGTTTGAATGGGTTATAATTCCACAATTTTAAGTTTTTACTTCTAGCTGCTCTAAAATACTGGAGACTAAAAGAGATATCAATGTAATGATTCAGCATTCACATTCATTTGTTAAAGCCTATCTTCTCTGCATAACTTCACCATCACCTTCGATGTTCCCATCCCTCTCTTTGGGGTGTTTGAGCTATGGCAATTCTAAATTTTTAATATTGGAAAGGCCTGTCACTAATATGGGGCAGGGAGATGGAACTATCTAATGTTCTGGAGAGGCTGGGCTAGGTTTCAGGATATATCTGGACCAGGGACCCATCTGGAGGCTGTTGGTTTCTGGAAGGTTACTCTAGTGCATGGAACCCTTGTGGAATCTTATATATTACCCTAGGTATTCTTTAGGATGGGCTGGAATAGTCCTGGTTGGGGTTGGCAGGTTATGATAGGTAGCGAGGTAACTGAAGCTGGCATAAAAACAACCTCCAGAGTAGCCTCTTGACTCTTTTTGAACTCTCTCTGTCACTGATACTTTATTAGTTACCCTTCTTTCTTCCCTTTTGGTCAAGGTGGAATTGTTGATCTCACCATGCCAGATCTGGATCCATCCTTGTGAATCCTCTCCCATGTTGCCAGGAGACTTTCACCCCTGCATGTCATGTTCTATGTATAGGGGAGGGCAATGATTTCACTTGCAGAGTTGGGCTTAGAGAGACTTAGGCCACATCTGAGCAATGAAAGAGGTCCTCCAGAAGTAACTCTTAGGCATGACTATAGGTAGTCCTCTACTTACATAGCTTCACAAGAGTAAGCCTCATGATCGAGGTCATGGCCTATTGATTTGGGTGTCCTTAAAGTTTGACACAGTTTCAGGGGATTCCCTGATGGTAAGGTTTAATAGTTCCATACTCTTTTTCCCATCCCTCAGGGGACTTAGCCAATACTTTTTGATTATCTGCTTAATATACTCTAGGATGTACCCAGGCATTAACAATAATCTATATAGGATTAAAGGACTTTTTTCTTATTCTGGGTGCCCTGTATTTCAATTGTTCAAATAAGCTGCAGATAGGTTGAATTGGATTATGCACTACAGAAAATTTCAGTTCAAGACTTTTTTTCTTCCATTGGTCTCAAAAAGTATGTGTGGTACTAAAATATAGATACTGTCTTCCTTACCTCTATGTTCTGAATTACTTTAACTCCAACCTGTTCAGCTTCATTCTTATCTCTAAATATCAGGTCATATTTAAAACAGCCTCTCAAAATCCAGAAATAATAATCACCACTCTGGACTTAATGTGTCTGCTCTAAAAGCTTACAATCTTGGCCCCTGTTTTCTTATAAACATTTTCTAAAGGTGACCATCCCATTCTTGTTCTTTTGTTTCTGGGTTTTTTTTTTTTGTCTCACCAAATGTCCCACATGTTCATTCACATCGTTGCATGTCTCACGACTTTGTTCCTTTTTGTAGCAGCACAGCCTTCGTTCATAAGTATACACCATCGTTCGCCATTCTACTTCTCCGTCAGTGCATCCTTCAGCCACCTGCATTGATTGGGCCTCATGCAGAGGGCCCAAAGCCCACAGTCTATCAACATTCTCAATTTTAGATAATTTCATTGTTCCCAAGAGAAAGAAAACCAACAAACACACCCTCGCCAAATAGGAAATCTAAACCTCCTCTTAACTCTTGTCCCTCCCTCCATTATTTACCTCTGCTGTTGCTGTAGTTGTAATTATTTAAGTTCGTAAATGATGGTGAGTACTTGGCAATTTATCACACTATTCTCCTATTTTCTTATCTATTTGAAATTTTTAATGATAAAAAAGTTTCAACACCTGGGAGTTCTGCTGCTGACCATGGCAAGCTAGATGAATTTCCACTATGAATAATAACAAAAAAATGTTAGATACACACACATACACATAGACATGAGCAAGATCCAGGAGAAGAGGGAAACCAGAGAAGTGAGCCCAGTATCAGCTCCTCCTTTTACTTTGAGCTGATTCCAATTTCAAAAGCAGTAACTGACAGAGTGAGAAACTGAGAAGCACTTTTGACAGATACTTGAGACTGGAAAGAAAACACTGGATCTCAGGGCCCATCAAGGAGAGGGAGCCCTGGCGGATATTCTAGGTTTTCCATTGGGACTTCTGAGAATACTGTAAACATCGGATGGAACATCAATAAACCAGCCCTTACAAAGAATAATGCCCATCTTCAGACCATCTCAATCCATGATTGGGCCATGACCTCAGTTCCCAAACCTGCTCAGAGGCACCGAAGGACATCACAGAGGGCTTTCAGTGATGCTTAGGGATATTTCACAGATTTGAGGGAAGCACAGCAACATTTCTTTTTGATCACGTAGTATCTTTGCAAAGCTGGGTTTTCAGTAGTTGTGATAAAGAGCACGTACTTGAGAAACTCAATGTGGAACAGGAACTGAGGGTGATGTGCCCAATCTAATTTCATTGTTCCCATGAGAAAGAAAACCAATAAACACACCCTCACCAAATAGGAAATCTAAACCTCCTCTTAATTCTTGTCCCTCCCATTATTTATCTCCCTGTTGCTGTGGTAGTGCTTATGGCTTCCTTTTGAACATAGCTCATAGCATGTAATGGCATTTTCCCCCCTGTACCCTGGACTTAAACACTCTTTGTAAGAGATTCATAACTTTGAAGTAGTTCATGCAAGAACTTATTTATATTTGTAGTGTTAATCAGTGGGACATATGGGTCTATACACACTCTTTCAATCATGCTCACCTTTAATATGGTAATATTACTTATAGACCTACTAGTGAACAGCCTTCACTTCTATCTATTCCCTTACATTTGAGTCCAATCTCATTAGCTAACCGTTCACCTGTTTCTAGCTCCCATTTATCTCTAGGCCCCCTATATTCTGTATTTCACTCACAAACTTCATACCCTATGACTTAAATACTATAACATGAACAATACACTTATGTCATATGATAAGAGAAAACTACGATACTTGTTTATATACAAATAGAGACATACTCGTAAAAAACAGGGAGGAAATATTCATACAATCACAGTCCTTGTTTCTGTAACTGATCACGTGGTCATAGTTCATATTTATCACTACTTTCTTCTATTACCCATTTCCTGTTCCTTTACCCTCAGTGAACACCTCAGCTAGCTGTGCTTCTTTGCCAGATGAGGTGAACCAGACCTTATTCCTGAAGTTTCTAGGCCATCAGTAGACCTGCCTGGATTGGGTTGTTTCAGTTTTCTATTGACTATAATCATGGAGCATGGTAGTACTAAGAGACACCTTAGGGAATCTCCTGTATTCCAGGAAAACTCTTATTTATTTCCATTTTGCAGATGCAGTCCTATTTCCCCTTGATATTAAGGATCAATCACCCCAGACAGAACAGTAATCCCTTTTCTTGTCTGTTGATTCAGTGGCATGAGAAGCCCAAAGTGGTCAGGTGGCAGTCTTAATTACCAGTTCAATGGAATCATTGTTTTGTCTCCTGGAAGGAGGACTCCTTCTTTTGGAACTAATACCTGCAGACCAGCAGAGCTTAAGGTTGCAGGGACAGGAAGAAAAAATTTTCCTAGTGGATCAGTAGGGGTGATAGTGAGTTGTGCCAGTCCCATTTCCACCCCTTCATTCCTAGACCCTTGAATCCTGATTATGGGAGAAACAGCACAATAGAGTGGAGACACAAACACAGCCTCCTGGAGAACACTGCCCCAGCCCTGCAGATTATTGCCACCTAGTTGGCCCCTATAATTGCGTCTTTAAAAGGCTGTTTCACTGTTCTGTCAACCCAGCTCCCTCTGGAAGACCAGAGAATCCCATGAGCATATGCCCATTCCCGTACTTAATTTGCTGTGAAGTGGGTTCCTTAATTCAGAAGCAATATTGTGTGGAATACCATCATGGTGAATAAGGCATTCTGTATGTCCATATATGACAGTTTTTGCGGAAGCATTGTATGTGGAGAATGCAAACCCATAGCCAGAATATGTGTCTATTCCAGTTAGAACAAATTGCTGCCCCTTCCATGATGGAAGTGGTCCAACCTGCCATCAGGTAGCAGGCTGATCACCTTGGGGAATGGTGCCATATCAGGGACTGAGTGTGGGTTTCTGCTGCTGGTAGATTGGGCACTCAGCAGTGGCCATACCTAAGTCAGTCTTGGTGAGTGGAAGTCCATGTTGCTGAGCCTCTGGATAACCTCCATCCTATCATCAGGCCCACTTTGTTCATGAACCCATTGGGCAATGGTAGAAGTGGCTGTGGAAAGAAAATAACTTGTATCCATAGGTCAGGTCATCTTTTTAACTTGAGTGTTAAAACCTTCCTCTGCTGAAGTCACCCTCTGGTGAATATTCACCTGGGATGCAAATATCTTCATTTTCTTTGCCCACGTATAAAGGTCTATCCACATACATCTTCTCCAGACTTCTTGGTCATCAATTTTGCAATCACACTCCTTCCAAGTCCCTGACCATCCAGCCAAACTATTAGCAACAGCCCATGAGTCAATATACAAATGTATGCCTGGCCAGTTTTCCTTTCAAACAAAATGAACAGCCAGATGCACTGCTTGAAATTCCACCCACTGGAAGAATTTCCCCTCACCACTGCCCTTTAAGTACATATCTGAAAGGGAATGTAATGCTGTAGCTGTCCACATCTGGCTGGTCCCTGCATTTCTTGCAGAACCATCTGCAACCAGGCCTGACTTTTCTCTTTCTCAGTCAGCTGACTATAAGAACTCCCCAAGAGGCCATAGCTCTGGTCTGGGAAAGAGAAGGTAATGTGGCAGGAGTGGGGGCCATGGATATTTGGGTCACTTCCTCATGTAACTTACTTGTGCCTTCAGAACCTGATCAAGACCTATCTATTATATACCATTTCCATTTTATGATGAAGTGCTGCTGTGCATGCCCAACTCTATAGCTTGGTGGGTCTGACAATATCCAACTCATGATAGGCGATTCAGGCTTCTTGGTAACTTAGTGGCCTATGGTTAAGCATTTGGAATCTATTAAGGCCCAGTAATAGGCTAAAAGCTATTTCTCAGAAGGAGAGTAGTTATCTGCAGGGGATGGTAAGGCTTTGCTCCAAAATCCTAAGGGTTTGCATTGTGATTCTCTTCTAGTGGCCTGCCAAAGGCTCCAGACAGGATCCCTATTTACCACTGACACTTCCAGTACCATGGATCTGCTAGACCATATGAACCAAGTGGCAGAACAGCTTTTACAGCAGCCCGGACATGTTTCGGAACCTCCTCTTATTCTGGTCCCCACTCAAAACAATCAGCTTTTCTGGTCACCCAAATGAGGAATATGTTATCTCCAAAATCCAAAGAGGCCAACTCAGTGTTGTGTCTCTATTTTGGTCATAGGAGGCGCCAGATGCAATAGTTTATCCTTCACCTTAGAGAGAATATCTTGACAAGCCACACAGCATGGAACATCTAGAAATTTCACTGGGATAGAAATTTTTTTGTCATCAGAATAATCAATCAGCATGATATCATCAATATAATAGGCCAGAGTAATGTCCTGTGGGAGGGAGAAATTTTCAACTTCCCTTTGGATGATATTGTGAAATAGGGCTAGAGAGTTGATATACCCCTGAGGCAGGACAGTGAATGTATACTGCCAGCCTTGCCAGCTAAATGCAAACTGGTTTTGGTGGTCCTAACTGGCAGCTATTGACAAAAATTTCCCGGATCAATAGCTGCATACCAGGTACCAGATGATGTGTTGATTTCTTCAAGCAATGGTACCACATCTGGAACAGCAGCTGCAATTGGAGTCACTACCTGATTAAGTTTATGTTATTCCACTGTCACTCTAAGTTTCATCTATTTTCTACACGGTCCAATAGGAGAGTTGAATGGGGATCTGGTGGGATTCACCAGCCCTGAATCCTTCAAGTCCTTTAAGAGTGGCACTAATCTCTGCAATCTTTCCAGGAATATGGTTTTGCTTCTGATTCACTATTTTGCTAGGTAGGAGAAGGTCTAGTGGCTTTCACTTGGCCTTTCCTACCATAATAGCCCTCACTCCACAACTCAGAGAACCAATGTGGGGATTCTGGCAGTTGCTGAGTATGTTGATTCCAATTATGCATTCTGGAACTGGGGAAATGACCACAGAATGGGTTCAAGGTGCCACTGGACCCACTGTGAGATGGACCTAAGCTAAAACTCCATCGATCACCTGACTTCCAGAAATCCCTACTCTGACTTGTGGGCCAGAGTGACATTTTGGGTCTCCTGGAATGTGTCACTTTTGAGTCAGTGTCTAATAATTTCATAAATATCTGATCATCTCCCTTTCCCCAGTGCTCAGTCACCCTGGTAAAAGGCCAAAGGTCTCCTTGGGGAAGGCTGGGAAGAAGGTTAACAGTGTAAATTTGGGGCAATGTAAAAGGGTCCTTCCCCAAGGATACTTGGCCTTCCCCTCATCTCTGGGTCTGTAAACTGTCTCAAATCCGGGCATTAAGGGGCAGTGACTCTCTGTTCTTGTAATTCAAATTAAACTTCTGTTCACTTGAACTAGAATTCCTCTGCTTATACAGCTGAAACAAGAATTTTGGAGACTGTCCATCTATTTTACTTCTAGGTACCTTATAATCTACAAGCCAACGCCAAAAGTCTCTGCGAGTCAGATTATTTTGACTGCTACTTTGAGTCTGCTGCCCATTATGGCGGCCACATCCACACGGGCTATGGTGATTTACTATCACCACATAGTTTCTGCCAACTCTGGACCCAATCATCCCCTTTGTGCTCAAGGGCTCTAGCTTAGTGACAGCAATTCCCATGATAATATCTGACCAAAGAGAAGGGCGACTACAGAGCTGTTCAGAGGCAATGGAGCTAGTCTCACAAATTTATTTCTCAAAGTCCTGGTGAAAGTCGTGTCCTCTGGACATTCCGGCAGAGTATGAGCAAGTTTTTCATGATGAATCCAATCTAACATTCCAATCTCTCTAGGCTTTGGACCCCCTCTTCTACATTATACCAGGGCAGTTCTGTTATTTCAATCTCAGGTAATGTCGGCCAACTTTTGATCCATGTTTCAGCCAACCACCACAAAAAACTGTTAACTGCCATTTCTAACCCCTTGAGCTACAACATTGGATGCAGAATCTCTGCTTAGTGGGCCCATATCAATAAAATCAGCCTGATCCAACTTTATATTCCTTCCATCATTATCTCATACCCTTAATAGTCATTCCCACACATATTCCCCTGATTTCTGTCTATATGGATTGGAAAACTCATGCAATTCTTTTGGAGTATAGTATAACTCCTCATGGGTCATATCTTGTACATCACCTTTTGGGGCCTTTTGAGATTTTAGTCTAGTTATAGGTCTTGAAGAAAAGAGGGGTGGTGGGTCATGAAATGAAATAGAAGTGTCTTTCAAGCCAATCACCTCAGGGAATTCTATTGCAGCTTCATATGGTGAAACAGGATTTGTGACTACAGACAGAGGAGTGAGAGCTATTTCCCCAAGGAAGGTGGTTACAGGGTTATCAGACAGTGAAGAGTTAATCTTGTCAGATGGAGGTTGGGTGGCAGACTCCTTTGAGGAGACTGAAGGCCAGGAAGCTGTTCTTCAAGGCAGTCCATTACAGGTCTGTCTAGGAAAGGCTCAACAGATTCCAGGGATCTTATCTTCCCATTGCCATCATTATCAAGCCATATATTACATTCCATGTTTCAGGATCCCATTCTTTTCCAATCAAAGTCCTTACTTTAACAGCAGACACCCTGCAAGGTTGAAATTTTAGCTTATATTGTAAACTACTCACACAATGAGACTTTGTGTCTGTTTTTCAGAGATCTCAAGTCTGTGACCACAAGAAGTAAGATATTCTTTTAGGGCACACGTGGAAACTTTTACATCATTCATATGGCACTTAAGGTGCACATTTCAAGCCTTCAGCTCATCCCCTTCCCTCATCACTGTATCCAGTGTATCTAATGACATCCAGCCAACATCATTATACCTCCTAACTCCACAAAAGTCCATAAAGATGTCAAAAACATCATTACCCAGAGCCTTGCCTCATATAAGCATACAATTAGCAGAATCTAATGGTGATACTTTGAGTATCTCTTTTGTCAACTCACTCCATGGTCTGTCAGTGCCATCTTGGTTATCGGAAATGAGTCATTAGTACCTCTGAGTCTAGTCAGAGTAGAAAATCAATTGTAAAAACCCATTTTTAAGATTCTGTTTCTCAAGAATCCCTCTTGGTATCAAGCTGTGTTAGGGTTTTCTAGAGAAACAGCACCAACAGGAAAAATTTGTAAATATGAGATTTATAAAGGTATCTTTTGCAACCATGGGAATGGAAGAGTCCAAAATCCATAGGGCAAACTGTGCAGCTGGCAACTCTGATGAATGGTCTGGACAAACGCCACAGGAGAGGTTCCCTGGTTGAAGAAGCAGTGAAAGAGTCTCTCTTTTTCCTTAAAAGCCTTCAATTGATTGGATTATCTCATTGTGGGAGACATGTCTTAGTTAATAACAGACACAATCAACTAAATGATGACTTCAGTTTATCAACCAGCCATGAAATATTCTTGTAGCAACAATCAGGCCAGTGCTTTCCTGACCAGACAACTAGGCATAATCATTTGGCCAAGTAGACACCAGACCCTAACCATCACAGGAACTATCATCTTCAAAAATGTAAATGTCATGAAAGGCAAAGAAAGGCTGTATAAATGTTTCAGATTAAAGTAACCTAAAGAAACCTGATAATTCAATGTAATACCTGACCTATACTGGAACTTGTACTGGAAAAAATGTTATAAGGTTGAAAAATGCTACTGGAACAACTGACAAAATAAGAAAATGGATTATAGATTGATGGTTTAGACAAATATATTGTGTATCAATATAATTTGTGAAGTTGATAAATGTATTGTTGTTATTAAAGAGAAAATCACTAATCTTAAAAAGTATACACCAACATATTTAGGGATGAAGGGACATAATATATGTACCTTATGTTTAAACAGATCAGAAAAAGAAATAATATGTGTATAACAAATACCTACTTACCTACATACATAGGTACATATATAAATAGGAAAGGTATTCAAATATGGGGTAAAATGTCAACAATAGGTGAATCTGAATCTGGATAAAGAGTATATGTGCTCCTAAAAAAAACAAAAACAAAACAAAACAAAAAGAGTATATGTGCTCCTTATTTACTTTTAATTTTCAGTTATCTAAAGCTGAAAAATTATTTCCAAATAAAAAGTTAAGAAAAGTTCTATCATTTTAAGGCAGAGCCAGGGAGATTATTTCTTAGTCCTCAAACTTAAATTCTTTCAAGTTTTTATTTTGCTTATTTTATTTTAATTTTTTATCTTGTAGAGTCTTGTATTGTTACTTAGTTGTTTTAGACTGCTTGAGGTGTAAGGCTGTATCCCATCTTCTCAATTGCATGTTAAGTCTTCTGCATGCTGTTTGTAATCCTCTAGTGTCCCTGGCAGAATGCTGGCACAAGGTAGGCACTTAGCAAAGAATGCAGAAAGACCTCTAGTCTTGAATACTTGGCTCCAAGCCTCTCTTCTGCCAATTCCCTGTAAACTTGGGCAAGTTAACCTACATCTTTGTGCCTTTGTTCTTCCATTTGTTAAATTGTTGGGTTGTGGGTTCTTCTACTTGTTCTAACACCAGTTGTTTGATATTTGTTTAATTATGTTGAAGCAGTTTTAAATTCTAAAGGTAGCATGTAAAAAATTTGGAGTAAGGAAGAATATGAGTTCCTATATATTCAAAGAATGCTTAATCGCATGCAGCTATTAAAAACAACTTACAGAAATTTTTTTTGATTAAAGGTCTCCTAGAAGTGCCATTTTGAACAAGTTTGTTGAACCACACACAGATCCTTCCACTTGTTTCATTTTGGCGACATTTTACTTACCATGATAATGATTGTGGATGGAGGCACTGAGTGAGCTGATTCCACCAACCCCACTCACTTGAGTTGTCTTTTTCAGCAGTTTTGTTGGTTTTATATCAGTCTTCTCCACTGCAACCAGCTTCCTTTGAAGCTAACGAAACATATTTGTGAAATAATTGGTTTAGGTGATTTAAGTGTGCCCGTGGCCACTGGCAGTAGGACAAACATCATAAATTTTTACCTTAATTTTGTCACCAGTGATTTTAAGCAAAGGTCCATAGTTTCAGTCTTTCTCCCTACCTCTTAGGACTAAAAGTTGTTGAAATATATTATAGTGAGAATAGTCAAAATGATCAATTTTCAGGTTGAAGCCACAAGAAATTTGGTTCAAATACATATTTGGTTACTGAAAGATTTAAAAATGGCCGTAAAAGGAGTTTCTATTTTATTCATTGAAATATATTCTCTCTTTTAATTCCACTTTTGTCTATTTCATATTGACCTAATCATCGATTTTTCTAAAATTTTAAATGGTGTGAGCTGTTTTTGAAAAAAATTCTAATCCACTGATTTAGGTTCTATTTATGGCATATAGAAACAAAATTTTAGCTAATAAAAATTTAATTTTAATCACACTAATTAATGTGATTGGGTGTTGTTCCTAGTTGTGTAATATCCAGATCTTCCAACATGGGAGAGAGGTGAAAGGAGTCTCACTTATGTCAACAAAAGAAAATTCTAGGCTCAAAGCTTACTTTAGGATTCAGAGAATAACTAGTCCAGACTGGAGCAGGAGAGCATAGTGTTCTGGGATTCCAAGAAAAACAGAATTGACAGATTATCCCATGCATTTGGCCACGTTGAAAGGAGCTTTAGAGTTCTGTGGAAAAATTTGGAGATGAATTGGTGATAGTTACATAGAAAACTGAATGCAGTAAAAGGAAAGGCAATTGCTAACTCCAGGACAAATATAAAGTTGTATAGGAATAGAAACATAATGAGAGTATATTATGTGCTCATCTTTGAACAATCTTTATGAGGTTATAATGATGTAAACACTGAATATTTATTTAACAAAGTAGTGATATAATTACGTTGGGAAGGTACAGTTGAAGGGGGCATTGTAAAAGAACTGTATTGTCATCATCCGTGGTAAGGGTGTCAATATACAATGTTCAAAATCAAAAGTCTTGAAATAGCACTATAAACAACTTTTAAAAAGAAAATGTAAAGGCTAATACCAATAGAAATAGTTGAATTAAAGTGCTGACTGTGGGAAGTAGTAATCAGGAATGAGGACAGGTAGGACAGGGGATCTCTCTCTCTTTTAAGTCTTATAATACTATTTGGTTTTAAAAATTGTACATGTGTTACTTAAATAAAAATAAAAACAAAAATGACATTTAAAAAATAAAAGCAAGAGAAAACTGTTTGCATTTTTGAGGTCTCTTAACTGCTTGTTTTCATTTTCTCCCTGGAAGATCTTCTTAATTCTTGTCTATTATGAATTTTTCTCATAGAAGATCTCAGATACACCATTCCTTGGCATAGATTTTAGATGTGGGCTTATTACTTCCAGGTTTTCATCTCTATAAGCCTCTTAAAACTTGATACTGATATATGAATTTCCTTTACTTCTCCGATTCTCATCCTGATCCAAATGCTCTATCACTTGAGTGATGTTTCTATCCAATGCTGACTCTGACACGCAGGATCTCCAAGTCGTCAGGTTTCTGGTATTTGTAAAAAACCACAATCAATCTGAGATATAGATGAATATTTTCGTCTTTATCTTTATTACTGTGCTGGTTTGAAAGGATATATGCCCCCTAAGAAAGCCATGTTTTAATATAAATCCCATTTCGTAAAGGTAGAATAATCTCTATTCAATACTGTATGTTTGAAACTGTAATGAGATCATCTCCCTAGTTGATGTGATTTAGTTAAGAATGGTTGTTAAACTGGATTAGGGGATGACATGTCTCCACCTATTTGAGTGGGTCTTGATTAGTTTCTGAAGTCCTATAAAAGAGGAAACATTTTGGAGAATGAGAGACTCAGAGAGGGCAGAGAATGCTGCAGCATCACGAAGCAGAGAGTCCACCAGCCAGTGACCTTTGGAGATGAAGAAGGAAAAACGCCTCCCGGGGAGCTTCATGAAATAGGAAGCCAGGAGAGAAAACTAGCAGATGAAGCTGTATTTGCCATGTGCCCTTCCAGCTGAGAGAGAAGCCCTGACTGTGTTTGCCATGTGCCATCTCACTTGAGAGAGAAACCCTGAACTTCGTCGGCCTTCTTGAACCAAGGTATCTTTCCCTGGATGCCTTTGATTGGACATTTCTTTAGATTTGTTTTAATTGGGACATTTTCTCGGCCTTAGAACTATAAACTAGCAACTCATTAAATTCCCCTTGTTAAAATCCATTCTGTTTCTGGTATATTGCATTCCAGCAGCTAGCAAACTAGAACAATTACACATAAGCAATCAGTAAGAATTAGTGTTGAGCCTTTGATTATATCAAATAATTAAATGGTTTTAATAATATTATCATAGTTATTAGTAACAATATTAATATTAGTGAAATTACTTAACATTTTAATATAGGAAAAGTTCATGTATTTATTATTTATAAACCTAGTTAAATTTCCTCCTCTTGTTTAAGAATTAGCACCCATCTGTGAATTTTCTTAATTAAAATTAAGTTTTTAACAAAATAAGAACTCTTAAAGACCTAGGACAATGGTTCTTAAACTTCAGTAAATGCTTAAGAATTACCTGTGAACACTGTTAAAAAGCAAATTCCTGGGCTCTGACCTAATAATTCTAAATCATTATGTGTTGGCTATTTCCCAGGAATTTGGATTTTAGATAAGGGTCCCAGTGATTTTTATAAAGATGGTTCCATGGATCCCACTGAGATACACCGGTTTATTGGGTTGTAAGAGACATAGTTGAGTTGATTTTATTTTTCTTTTAATTTATTTTTCAATGATGCTCAAGCAATTCCAACGGGAACATTTTTTTTAAACTACCTTTAATTTTGTGTTGACAAAAGACTTATTCCTTGGCGTTAAAATGGAGCACTTAAAAATATTGCTTAAAAACAAATGTCTGCACACTGGGCTTTGCAGCAAATAAGGGTATTTATAATTTAAAAATATTTTAAGTCCATAATTGGATTAATACACACACCTTCTTATGTATGAGGAGCTCAGATCATATAAACACTGTAGAATCCAAAGGGAACAATTTTAAGTGCTCTCTTGAAGAAGTATCAAGGGAACAGTAGATGAATATATTTTACACATAGAGGAATAGAGTAGCTTTATGAAATGAGACCAAGTTCCTGGCTCCTGTCCTAGAATAATGTAGGATTATTTCATTGGTTACCAGCTGGATGCTCACCAAAAAGAGATAAATATTTGTGGATTTAGAGATGGTATTTAAAGAAATACTGTACAGAAGGATAAAGTCTAATGGTATCTGGAATTCTCAAAATCATCAGAGTAATGAGTTTAAGTGTGTCCCCAAGTCATGTTTCAAATTATAAATGATATATTCTTTGTTTAATTCTTATCCCTGAAATCCATATATAAATTACTGCGTTTGTCTCCTTTTTTTTCTTTCTACTGTGTAGGTTGTAAAGGCTCAGAATAGGCACTAACAGTTAAAAACAAAATAATATAACCTACCACCATACAGTCCAGTACAGTTCAGAATTTAAGAAGATGAAAAAATGTAATTTTTTTCGTCATTGCATTTACTTGTGTAAATGCAAAGGATGTGTCAATGTTTCAGGTGAGATAGGGCAGGATTGTAATAATTCACTTAAAATTAATATTCCCCTTATACTCTAAACCTTAGCCTTCAGTGTTTTTTATTTCTACTCAATTCAGAAGGGTAAGACGTCAAAAGCAACAATCTGTTTTTAATCTATATTTCTACCTGGTATATTGTATCTGTGACCATATACTGTGAGACTTGCATCTCCTATATTGATGATGAAATTTGATGATGATGGTGGTGGTAATGATAATGGCTAATATTTATCAAGAGCTTACAATGTGATGATAAGCAGTAAGTGTTTTAGGTGATTAAATGATTTTGGCACAATAAATCATTATTATTCCCATTTTACACATGAGAAGACAGAGGTTAAAGGAGATTTAAAAACTTGCCCAAGATCACATAGGTGATAAGTTACTTCAAACTCAGGTAGTTCCAGTGAAGAATTTCTTTACCTGGTGCTTTCTATAATCCTGCCCTCCTAATGCCTGAGCAGTCAGAGACAATATTCAAAATGAAGAATCTAAGGAAGGGTCCTCCTTTAATGGTTATTTCTTCTGAGCTACATCCTTACTTTGGAAATGGCAACCCATTATTTACAAATTTGAGAATCCAATTGGTCTAAATTACCTTGGGAATATTTGATATCTCTCCCATTATAGATTTTTTCCTTAATTTTAACGTTTGGTGGGTTTTAATAAGAACTGTCTTGTGATATAATATTTTAAGTTTAGAAATCAGAATTTACATACAAAAAACCCAAAGTATAGGAAACAACTATCTGCTTTCAAAATGGAAAATAAATTATAATTTGATGAGATCAAAGCCAGGCCATTATCTGATTATAAGACTATTCCTTAGCAGCTTCCTCATGTTTAGTACGAAGAGTCACTTGCTTGGAAAGCAAGTCCTTTGCAGAGGGAACTGGATTAAATATGGTAGCCACAGACTTCATAGATAAGGATGATTCCTATTTCTCATAGCTCATGGATTAAGACTCTAGTGTTGGTATTTTAATCCATGGACCAAAAACCAGCATCTAAAAAAATGACAGTAATGGAGGAAGGATTCAAGCAGAACATATCTATAACAAAATATGCTGTTTGACACATTTATGTACAAAGAGACAAATTTGCTAAAAATGACAGACTTCTTAGGACTACACCAAACTATTTGGGCTGCTGGAGAATCACCTATGATTTTCTCTTAATTACAGAGCTGGTAACAGAAGAGGGTGGGTATAACTTCTCCCCTAACAACCAGATGAGAATATTTAAAAAGCACTGATATGCCAATACATTGCAGGAAACTAACTTCTCTTATAATTATAGGTGAGCAGAAATAACTTAACTAATAGACAGAACTGAGAAAAAGGAGGCCTTCTTATCCAATGTACATCCCAAACAGATGCAATAAATGCTACTAATGGTGATAGTGATTATGATAAAGGTGGAGGTGGTTATAATGCTTTATATCTAAGATGTTTCATAATTTTTACACAAATAACATTAGGCAAACGTGAAAGCATGAAAGGGTTTGTAATTTGCTTTTCTATACCTAGGGATCAGAAGATAACAGATTAAGCCATAGAGGTGTTCTTTTACTTGAGAGTTGATCCACTCACATAAAAATGACAAAGTCAAATATTTCCCCAAGATGCACAGATACAAGAAAAAAATCTTCACAGGTTATTAAGAAATAGCAGACATTTGCTAGAAGAATGTTTGATTAAAGATATATTAGAGGTGGTTCTGAAACCAGTGGAGTAGCTGGAAAGACGATGAATGCAATTTTCAAATTTATGAGTAATAATTTGTTAACCTAGACTGATTGTAGGCTCAGGGACACAGAAGAAAGTTACAGAAATTCTTGGGAAGCATAGAAAAATTTTAGAGGAAGAGGGACTATAGAAATAATTTCCTTTTTAGTCTCTTAATAAATAATGAAACTGAAGTTTGTTCACTGCTGTCAGTGGTAGTCAGAAAACAGCGGAGCCAGGACTTCACTGGAGGACCTACCTCTATGTTGACTGTTTTTGTAACTTCTTGCTCAGTCTACTTTGCGAGTTCTTAACTGAAGCAGGTTAGGTCTTAAAGGGTGACTTTCTCAATTTCATTTTTGGTCTTAGGTTAGGATTAGTTTGTAAGTGTTGAAAGATGCCAACAATTTAATAGGGGTGGTTATGTGTATGGTACAATGTCCTTCATCATCAACATTATTCCAAGGTACAAGAATATTGAATAGGCAAAATGTTTGCCTGAGAGCGCTAATTTCATGACACATACCAATTTTATGAAACAAAAGCAGCTTGGCAGATTATTCATTTCTCCTGAGTGGTTTATTCAAAGTTAAAAATACATTGGGAAGGGAAAAAATCATCTTAGAAATCTTTAATTACCATAGTCATTTTTAGGAGGAAAGAGGAATGAAGCCAGGATAAGAAAACTGGCAGACTGACATTTTATTATACATGAACTCCTGCTCAGTGTTCATACAGTTTGATTTAAGTTAGTAATTCTTGTTAAAATGTGGCTGTTATATTTTTACTTTTCGTTATCATTTCTAATAATATTACTAATATAGTAAAAATAGTTTAAACTATTATTTTCATGTTCATAGTCACAACTTTCCTATGAGGTGGGATGAACAGTTACTGTTATCTATATTCAATAACGAGGAACTTCACAGGCACAGAAAAATTGGCAGATTTCACAGCTATTTGATGGCAAGGCCAGGATTAAAATTCAGGTCTAACTTTCAGCCCAGTTTCTTTCACCTGTATTCAGTATTTAAATTTTAACATTTAAGAAGGACCTTACTTGGTTCTTTTCCTGTAACACTTGACTCTGTTTTGTGTATATGGTTGTTTCTCCTTTAGATTATAAGCATTATTTACTCTTTATATATCCTGCACAGTTCCTTAAACATAGTTAAATAATCAATAAATATTTGTTTTTAAGAGTTAAGAATGTGAGAATCATTTTTATAGGAAGGATGCTCTCTGAGGTAGGACAGTGAGGTATTACATATAATTAATTCAATTATTTTCCCCTTCATCACCATTTAAAAGCTTCTGGTCTAATTAGCAGATGCTGGTCAGAAGGCCTGAATCCAATTTATGTTATCATCATTAAGTCATTAGCTTAAAATATAAGCTTCAGTTTCTTCATCAAAAACATGAAAATATGGTATTTTTTCCTTTTAATTTTTTTTTGGTTTCTAGATATAGTATTTTTAATATGAAAAAATAATTTTCATTTTCAGAATTACATTAAATTTCTTGAATGATAATAAAATTATTAAGCCTTACATGAACCAAGCACATTTCTAAGTTCTTCATAGGCAAGCTTTTATAACCTCATAACCCTATGGAGTTGGTGCTATTATTATGCTCATTTTTACACATGAGGAAACTGAGGCTTATAAAGGTTAAATAACATGCTGAAATCTTCAGCTAATTAAAGGCAGAGACAGACAAAAACTTGGGTCTGACTCCCAAACTTAAGCTATTATTAATTACTACACTATTATTTTACCTATAGCTTTACAATTCCGACACAGCTAAATTTTTCAGATGGCCCAAATGTCCAAATCATCCCTAGTCTAGATACTAATGCAAATAATTCCAGGTAGTCATTTCAAATACAGGCTATCTTGTCATGTTCTACTAAAAAAGAAATTCAGTTTCCTTTTTACTCCAAGAAAATTCCTATTCATAGACATTATATGTTCTAGATTTGAGATCTTATATGTATGCTACTTACTTTAGATTGCAATATGTTCCCCAACACCCACTTTTAAGTTTTTAAAAATTGTAGTTCCAATTTTCCTTCAGTTTGTATGCTCAGCCACCTGTGTGTTTCCTCTACACTTCCCCAAAGTGATGAAAAGAAAAATAAACATTTTCTGAGGTTACATTAATAGAAAGGTCCAGATCATATAGATATTATGCTTTAATAAGTAGCCATTGAACAGGTTTGCTTCCTAATTGATTAAAACTCCCATTGGACCTCTACTCCAGGGAGAATGAAGGTCTTGGTTTGAGTCTTCCTTCTATCCTGTATTTAGTTTAGGTTGAAAATCTACTAACTAGGATTAAAATAATCAAACAATTAAAAAATGTTAGGCAGGAAGGGATTGTACCAATAAGTTAACTTTCTTCTTTTCAGAGAGGCCACTAAGGTACAAAGAAGTAACTTACAGGAGTTCCTATATCAATACCCGTGCTGCCTCAATATTCTAAGACCAAAGCAGTCAAGTAAGTGGTATATCTGATAGACAAGAATTTCTGGACTGGAGGTAAGTGTGACCAAGAAAAGGGCCCAGTGTTTAAGAGGTGAGCGCTGGAGGTAGATTACTTGCTTTCCAATCGTTTCTTCACTATTTATTAACAGTGTGCTCTTTGGCAAGTTACTGAACCTCTCTGTGACTCAATTAGACAGATGGAGGGTGGTAATAGGACCCATCTCACATGGTCATTGTGGGGATTAAATGAGTTATTAAACCTTTAAGGCACTTAAAGCTGAGTTCTGCATGTGGTTAAACTCTCAATAAATATTAGTTACCCCAAATTTAAAAGTGTTAAATCCTTCGTATTTTGAGCTCTCCTGATAGTCTCCTCTGGCATTTTCCTTTTTAAATGTCTTTTAGGCAAAAATTGATGATTGTATTCTCAAGTACAAATGTTATTTTTTGTTAAGTTTTAGGGCAAAGTATATATATATATATGTATATGTATCACATACATACAACACACAAAACACCCACACATACTGAAGGCACGTGGAAACAGCACTACTCAAAAGTCTGGGGGAGAATGCCATGAAGGAGTAAAGAGATGCTTAGAAACAGCATTTCTTTCTGAGGAAGGAGGGATTTTTAATGCGGGACAGTTGGCTACCAAAGAATAATGACACACCAAGGTAAAAACTATTTCTCTCCCTAGCTAGCTGGACGCGATCGCGAGTGTAGTCCCAGACTAGCGTCTCTCTCCTCCCGGGGTGCCCAGGCAGGGCTTGAGGGTGACTGAAATGTACCGACAAGTGGAATCGCTTTCAAGTTTGGGATTTTGCACATCAATCCTTACAGAAAGGGACTTCTTATCTAGGTCACTTTTTGACATACTGGTCTACACCTCACAGCTTCAACACCAACTTCCCCCCTAGCCCCCAGACTGGCTCGGTGGCGTCCCTCAAATTGCCTCTTTGTCTGGCGGCCGCCCCTCTCTCCCTTTGTCGTCCACCGCCCCTCCTAGAGAGCTTTGGGGTGGCCACCAACCCACCGACGAAGAGAAACGAAAGGTGAGGGGCGCAAAAGTCACCTTCCCCGCACCCCCCAATGTCCACAACTCGGCCGAGAGGCCGAAGCACCGCCAGCGAGCCGCACCAGCCGCGGCCCGGCCCCCTCAGCCTCGGCCGCGGAGGGCGGGGGAGGGGAGAAACTCGGCTGACAGCCTCTGATTGGCTGCGGGGGTAGGGGCGCTGCACCGCCATTGGGCCGCGGCGCTGATTGGCGCGAGAGTGTGCGAGGTGGGGAGGGGGAGACTGGAAGCTGCTCGAAGTCGAGGGGTGGGGGGATGCGGCCGGGCGCCCAGGGGCCGCAGCCGGCCTGGTCCGGCCGAGCCGGGTCGGTCAGCGTTGCAGAGGGAGCGGGCCTCGGAGCGACTGGGCTGGCGGACGGCTGGCAGCCCGGCGGGGGAGGTGTGGGAGGGACAAGTCTGGTCGCCGCCTCCTCCGGCCCCTCCCCGCGTCTCCTCCCGGAGTCGCTCTCCGACCGCGAGCCGCGAAGGGCGGGGCGCGTCGGCTCCATCCTTGGTAGTTCTGGGCCGGCGCTGCCTCCGTCTGGGCAGAGCGCGAGTGTTGCGTCGGCGAGCTCGGGAGCCGGCGGGCAAGAAGGGTGTGCGGCTGAAAGAAGACCCCGGCCATGGCTACCACCAGCACCACGGGCTCCACCCTGCTGCAGCCCCTCAGCAACGCCGTGCAGCTGCCCATAGACCAGGTATCCGCTGGGCCGGCCCTGCCGTCCGGGGTCGGGCGGAGACCCCTCCACGGCGCGGCTGCTCCCTCGGCTGCGGGAGAGAAGGCATCTGGTGGCATCTCGCCCTGGCCGCCCTCTCCTGGGTCGTGGTGCCCATCTGCTCGGGCGCCTGAGAGAGGGAGTGGGGGCAGGGGCTCAGGGATGCCCCGGGGCCACTCTCTGCTCTGCCAGCCCTTGGAGGGGAAAGGGCGAGGGACCTGTTATTGTCTGAAAACCTAACTCTCGGTCTGTCTTCGGTCTGCCTTTCCCCGCCTTACTCGGCGTACCCACCCCGCCCCCAATTCCGTGCCCACCCAGCCCCCCGGTCCCGGGCGGGGGTGGCATGTGCAGTGGTACGCGCTATAGACACGTCGGGAAGGCTATTTATATAGACGTACGTGTGTGAATGCTCTGTCCCTTCTCTCTGTCACAGCAGCCATCGAATTGGGTCTGTGCACGCACCGGGCAGTTTCTGAATGTGTAGCTTCAAGCCTCCTCCAAGTGCATTTGGACGGGGATATAGACAGGAGGTCCAAAGGCTGTGCTTGTGCTTGGTAAAAGCTTGATGTTTGTTCCCTGCGCCAAGTGTAACTCCACGAAGAAGCATTATGGACGTGTCTGGGTTTTAAGAGTGCATGAGAATCTGCGGTTAAACTACTTGCACATGGGTTGTATGGGTGTGAAAGGGCGCAGTATTCAGCGATATTGCACTTTGGGAAGAGTTGCGTTCAACTATGGTTTATTTAAGAGAGCGAGGCAACAGTTTGGGGAAAGGAGAGGGGGTTGTGAAAGAAAGTAAAAGTGAGTTAATAATCCCAGGATTTCTAGCTGAGAAAGTTGTCACCTTGTGAATGAAAGAACCAGCCCTTTACTCTGCTCCCCTCCTCCTCTAACCCCTAAAAATGATTTGATTCTGTATATGGAAGGATGGTTTTTAGATGAGGCCAATTAAGTTTGTATAAAAGGCTTAGGGATTATTCAGAAAAAGGCAATATTGTGATGGAAAAAGTAGCACCATTTTTATTCGGAAAAGAAAGTTTGGAACTATTTTGTTTGATATTTAAGGCAGTTGCCAGTGGGGTAGTTAAATAATTGTACTGTCCCTAGGCTAAAGGTAATTAACTTTGAAAACTTATTTCGTGTGTATTGGTCTAGAAAACTGTTTGAACTTACAAGGGGTACTTGTGCACTGTCTTTATTTTGAATGTGTTGCTAATGCTGATGTCATCAGGAATTTCATTTATAATACAAGATTCCTTAGTCTCCATATGGCTTTTCATAGCAGTGAGGAAGAGACTTGTGTACCTGACTTTATAATATTAACTGCTTTGTGCTTTACTGTTCTAAAAAAAAAAAACTAAGTATGTCAGACAATTTTAAGAAGAATTCTTCCTTCTCTTCAAATCTGAGTTCTTTACTTATATTTCAATAATAACGTTTGATTGATAGTAAAGTACATACTAACCTCCCCCCGCCCCCATATCTTGCGTAGATTCAGATTAAGATACCAGTAATGAAGTTAATTGTTTATTATAAGAAAATATTTTTCTTCTCTGTTTATTAATAAATTGATCAGGATTTAGGATTTCTTGTCTTAGCCCTGTGGAGGCTTTTTACTGATTTCCAAACTGAAGATCAGTATATGACCTTTTAGTGTATTACACCCCTGATTTAAATAGGGTGCTGCCATTGTACCAGCAAAGGCAGGGTAAGTATCTGTTTAGAAAGGTTGCTGATGTGGGGCAAGGGAGCTAAGCACGTACCTTTTCATTTCTTTTAGAGAGACATATTCTCTCCCTCCTTCCTTTTTTCCTTTCTTAATTGTTTGTTACAGTCCTCCCTTCCATTATGAAAAATTACTTCCTTTACTAATAATTTTTAATTTATGTAATGCTCAAAACTTTAAAAAAGCGATTTAATATTAATTTAAACATCTCGTTTAAATATCTTAGCAATCTGGAAGAAGTTCTTTTCAGTACTGAAATTAGCAGGAGAATCGGGAAGACAAGAATTTTTTGCCTTCCTTCTTTATTATCTAAAGATCTTTGTTTTAGTTTCCTTGGCTGCTCAAGCAAACACCATGCAAAGAGTTGGCTTAAATGATAGGAATTTATTACCTCATGGTTATGAGGCTAGGAAAAGTCCATATCAAAGTGTCAGCAAGGTGATACTTTCTTCCTGAAGATTGGTGTTCTGTAGCTGGCTGTTGGTGATCCTTGGTCTTGGGCTCCACTGTCACATGGTGGCCTCCCCTGGCCTCTCCACCCTCTTCTGGGTTCTGCTGTCAGCTCCTGCCTGCTCCCTCTGTATATATATATATATGTGTGTGTGTGTGTGTGTGTGTGTGTGTGTGTGTGTGGTGTGTGTGTATGTATGTATGTGTGTATGTGTCTCTGTCTCTCTCATCTGAATTTCAATTTGCTTATAAAGGGCTCCAGTCAGTAGTATGATTATGGCCCATCTTGATCGAGTTGGACCACACCTTAACTGGAGTGACCTCATTAAAAGGACCTACTTACATAGGGTTCACACCCATGGGAATGGATTAACTTTAAGAAAATGTTTTTCTGGGGTACATAGCTCTAAACCACCACAGTCTTGATTTGGTTCCTTGGACACACTTTCATTCTCTTGCAATTACTCTGAATTTGTATGGCCATGATTCTGCATTTTGAATCACTTTTCTTTTCTAAGTAAATCTTAATATTGGGTTAATACTATTCTTTAACTTTTCTATAGTGATAATAAATTATTCCTTTGAAGCATGAAGAATTGGCTTTTTTTGTTGATGAAACTCTTGGAATAACTAAAATCTCATATTGTAAAATTGGATGAATAAGTAGTTATTTAGCCCTTATTTTAAAATTGAGCACAATAGAAAATGATTTTTATAATATGTAAGTAATTGAGTCCAATTTGAAAGAAAGCCTAAGACTTGATTGTAATCAAATAGTGTGATTCAACAGAAAAAATAAATTAGGAAATGAAAAGTGTAAAAATATATCTTGTTAGTATTTTGACTTGGTATGTGCTAATTAGCAATGTTTTAAAAATTTAGGATATTACAAAAGCAGTTGTTTGTCATGGGAAGAAAAGGATTCTAAGTAAGAAAATAGTTTAACTTATTTATTAGAGTGAATGTGGAATTTATGAAATGATAGCATTTATTGGTGTGGGTGGAATATAAGAATTTAAGTTGTAAGCTAAGATAGAGAAAGGAGGAGGTGTTTTGCAATAAGACTGAGGCCAGGGAGGGAAAAAAGAGCAAGAGATCTTGTTTTAGATTACAATTGCTTAATCTTTACTGAAAATTCCAGAGTGTCCTTGAGATCGGTGTAGTATTTGTTCAGTAGGCTTTACATTGAAGTTAAAATATAAAGTCTAGTATCAAGTGAAGTCAAATGGTGCTTTAAGACAGAGGAATTATCTAGTACCTGGTGTTTTCCCTTTCTAGGCCTTGCTTTCCAGGCACTTTTATTTTGGGGTAATGTTTTGTAGGTTATCATTAAATTGATATTAAAAATTTTGACAAAGGATTTGGAATAAGGGAGAGAGCTGTGTCAAAGAAAAGAGCCAACAGGTTGTCTAGAAGACATCAGCTTGTATTCTTTATTAGTTGCTGATGTGGTAAATTTTTAAAAGACCCTACAGTGGGTGCCAAAATGAAACATTAAATTTTCACAGATCAATCTACTTTTTAGTGTTTTTTTTAAATTTCAGTGCATTATATTCTATTACATTTGATTTATCTGTCTCTGAGTTACCAGACGTTGTCAGGTTGCTATCCAGTTTTTTCCCCACCTCCCTTCTTCCTTCCCTTCTCCCTTCCATTCTTTTTAATCATTTTCTTTCTTTCTTTTTTCTTTTTAATTTTTTCCCCCCATGATGCTGTAATTACTACTACAAAACTGGAGTAAATTTCCCCTGTGATGTGATATTCTGGATGGCATAGTTGGCAGAAGATCAGTTAGGGATGAGACTGGCTTGTACAGTGTCATTGAAAAGTTGTGTTTGGGGATAGGACTCACTGTTTTAGAGATAAGTGGCTGAACTTTTTTGAGAGGAAAAGGGTAAGAAGGGGGACTAAAGCTATTTTTGAAAGGTTTAGAGGAGGGGAAAGAGGTGGGAGAAGAAGGAAGAATTGCTATGTGTTAGTAATCCTGCCAAATCAGATAATAATTATAAGACATTGTACTTTTCAGTTTACAAAGCTCTTTCACATGCATTGTGGTACTTAACTGAATCCTTATAGCATCTTGTGAAGTCAGATAAATTTGAAAGCCTGTAGTATTTAGCTGATAAATTGACAAAATGATATATAAGATATTAAGCATTTGAGTAAAAGATCAATTTTAATTTATAGTCTTAACATATAGCTGATATGTTTGTTAGATCATTCTTTTAGATTCGGGTAGCCAGCATTTTTTTTTTGAGGGGGGGATGGGGAGTTGAAAGTGAAGAGAGAGCTTCCCAAAGCCATACTGAAGTATGGTGATTGTGATTGGCTAGGGGAAAATGTGAATGTGTATGAGAGAGAAAGAAATGGGATGGCTCAAAAAATCCTTGTTTTCTTTTTATCAAGAGGTGGTTTGTTCATTGATTGACCTTTTCTTTGTATTTTCCCGTCTTGAATTTAGGAAAGTGAAGTAACATGTTATGGAAAAGAGTAGTTTAAAAAATTAACTTCTTTAATCCTCCTAAAGGCCTGTACTATGATGAACTCTTTTTATAAAGAAAGAAGCGTAGTTCTCAGTGCTGAACTTTTGTGAGAATATGATTTTGGGGAGAAGAAGGTGAATGGCAACAGAAGAAGCAAATCAAGGATTTTTCTTAAGTTTAAGATATAATTATTTGATTTGTTTTTCTATCTTGTCTACTGCAACACTCATAATGAGCATCAGTCTTCATCACGGGGATCCTGAAAATACTGAGATATTCTGTGGTGGAAGGGTCCTTTTAATAAGAAAGGTATATGGGACAAGGAACACATCTGTAATCTGAAATCTGTGGTTTAGTCCCAGTCAGTTAACCGATTTTAGATATGTCACTTTACATAAATGAATTTCCCTCTTGAGTAAATGAATGTGTTTTGAGCCTAGTTTTAAAATTCTATGATTCTGTTATTTGTTTCCTTGATTGAAGATATTGCTCAAAATTCTTTTCAAACTAAATTAGAAGGAATACAAATTAAAATGTAGGGGAGGAAAGTGGACTAATAAATTTTGAAGACACTTTCAACAGTTCAGAGTTGAAACTGGGTCTCTGTTTAATCAGAATCAGCTAAGCAAAATACCACATGCCCTGAAAATTGCAGTTGTTAGTTTCTCTGTATTCGTTTCCCTTTATTAATAGAAAGTAGTGGTGTAGTGGAGATGGCATGATTAGGTTTGGAACCAGGCGCCTCTACCTTTGTGCTCTTTGGGAAATTACTATATATTTTTTAAAGCCCCACTTTCCTCATTTGTAAAATAAGGATAATTATAAATAGTACCTACTCATAGGTTATTACAAAGATTGGAACATATATTCTATGTAAAGTGCCTGGCTCCTAGTATATGTCAGATGTACATTTCCTTTCTTTAAAAATTAATGAAATATTTTGAATTTATTTTATTTTATTTTGAGAAGTTAGCAGCTGTTTATAGGTATTCCATTCTTAATCTCTGGGACTTCTTTTTTAGGAAGGAAAGTATGAAGTTTAGGTTTGGTCATATGCTTACACAGTGATTAAACTAGGATTAAAATCTAGTTTTGAATTTGGAGTCAAAAGTAGTTTTTCTGCTTTACTCCTGCTTCAAGGGTTGTTTGTTCCCCAGCTTTAAAGATATTTTCTATGTTGTTAACTCCTCTGTAGGTACAGATAACCGTAGTCTCTGTTTTGTGTGGTCCATCAGGGCTGACTCTCCAGAAAATAACGCAGCCTGTAGTATTTGCCTGCCATTGGTTTAACAGGTGGGATTCTACAATGATAGAACTTCACAGGATTTCTTTAAAATAGAAGACGTGAATATCACCCACAGGAGAATGGTTATTTAGTGATTTTAAGAATGACATGGATGAAAACTGAAGCTTTAGTAAATAGGGTATGGAAAAGGGAGGGATGGCTAATGTGTGAAAAGATAGAATCAGAATACAGGACATCTGGCTAGGCAGGCTGTGGTGATTTGCCCCCTTTTTCCTTTGATTTCTGCTTAGCAAAGTCCTAACCCGTATCCAGTGCATCTTTTTCTGAGCTCCATATGATATGATTGCTTTATTGTTTGAACCATAAAAGCATTTTGGATTTGTCATTGTTCTTGCATGTATATTCTGCTTAATAGTGTATGTTATCAGTCAGGTTTCTGGTAGGAGATTAGAACAAGATAACCCAGGTGAAAATACTAAGAATTATTTACAAAAATAATGGTCAGGTTTGGGAAATCAACAAGGAATAGCATAGTCCCCAGCACCAGCACTGCCCTGTCTGGAGGGGAAAGGAGAAGGAAGAAGCAGAAGATAGCTGTATAACAGGGGTTGCTTGACTGGGGTGGGGGCGGGAGGAAGCTATAGCCTCTGGCTGAGGGACTCAGCTACCCTGTGGTGATGCTGGGGGGGAATGGTGGAGATAAATAGATAAATACCTCTAATTGTTCCTTCTCCCATCGTCTGATCTTCTGCTTGTGCTTCCTCATTGGGGTAATCGGATATTGAGAGGGCAATTTGATGCTTTTGGGGCACAGAGTTACAGAGTAAGGTGGAAATTGGATTTGGAGAAGCATTAAAAAAAATACTGTCTAGCATATAATGATTACTGATATTTATTTCACAAAACTACTCATTCAGTCTTTTTCTTCTCAGTGGTATATTCTGAAATAATAATTGACTTGCTATTTCCATTTTCCTAATTTGTATTCAGTCTTAAACCCACTGCAATCAGGCTTCTGCCCCCAATGCTAAGAGCAAAATCCAATGGCACATTTTGCAGAGTGCAATCCTAATCTGTTACTTCCTTGTTTAAAACTCTTGAAAGCTTCTATGTTGCCTATTGCAGTTTTTTTTTTTTAATGTGTTACTCTGAGACCACTTGTATCACAAATCACTTGGAATTGCTATTAAAAATCTGTATTCGCAGGCTGTGCCCAGATCTAATGAATAAGGGCCAAGGAATCTTGCATTTGAGTCAGGTTTCCACCTCAGTGTCCCCTTCCCCAAAAGAGATGGAGAGAAATCTGTGCCACTTTTTAAAAAATATTGTCCAGTTATTAAAAGGGTCATAAAAATGTGGTATTTTTTTTAATGTTTGCATTTGACCTATTAATGTGTAACCCACAAAGTATAATGCAGTGTAATTTTGCTATTGACAGTACAGTCACAAGATATGAGAAGAATAAAATTCGTAGTATACTCTGGGTGGTGTGTCCCTGTAATGGGACAAGTTTTAAGTTGTCCTTTTCAATCTTGTCATTGTATTTCTAGGGAATGTATATATAACCTCGTGAGTAAAGTTTGGGTTCTTCTGGAATTTGAGGGCCAGGTGAAATGGCCTATCTGGCCTGATCCTATTCCATTTGATTCTTATTGTATTTTTGCCTTTGAGAGCCACGGGTCTGAAGGGTAGATTTAGAACCTCTAAACTGTGGCTGCTTCTCCCAGCTCTTTTTTATTGTTCACCTCTCCCCACCCCCCTTTTCTCCATCACTTTCATAGGACTCTCTCCAAGCACTGTAACTAATGACCCCAAATCATGCTTATAGAAGTGGTAGAGCTGGAATTGAAATCCAGGTTTGCTGCTGCTTATACAACTCAGTTACTTAAGAGTTCCCCTCAATACATATATTTTTCTTTCTTTCTTTTTTTTTTTTAAAAGCATACTCTGATAGTTAGGTTCTGGTGTCAACTTGGGGAGGTAATATTGTCCAGTTGACTGGTCAGGTAAGTGCTGGCCTAACTGTTACTACAAGGATAGTTCATGGCTGTTTGATAAGCCAGAAGGCTGGTTTATTAAATCAGCAGTTAGTTGATTGAAGCTGTGGCTGATTACATCTCAATCAGCTAAGGTTCGGCCTCCCATAAATGAGATAATCCAGTCAGATGGGCTTGATTCAGTTGGTTGAAGACTTTTAGGGGAGAAGAGAGAATTTTTTCTTTTTCTTCAACTAGCAAGCCTTACCTCTGGAGTTTGTCGGGACCCTTCATTGGAGTTGTCAGCTTTACATCCTGCCTACTGATTTTGAACTCTTGCATTTCCGCGGCTGTGTGAGACACTTTTATAAATCTCATATTTATAGATACCTTCTGTTGGTTCTGTTTCCTTAGAGAACCCTGACGAATACACATACCATACAATCCATCCAAAATGTACAATCAGTGGCTCTCACTGTAATCAGAGTTGTGCATTTATCTCTATAATGAGTTTTAGTAATTTTCATTGCTCCAAGAAGAAAAACCCCATACCCTTCATAGCCCCCTATTATTGACACTTACCATTGGTGTGGTAATTTTGTTATAGTTGATGAAAGAATATTAGAATATTTGTTACTGTTAACTGGGTGGTGCAGCAGTGGCTCAGTGGCAGAATTCTCGCTTGCCATGCCAGAGACCTAGGTTCGATTCCCTGAACCTGCCCATGCAAAAAAAAAAAAAAAAAAAAAAAAAATCAGTCAATCTATCTATATCAATATATATATATTACTGTTAACTATAGTCCATAGATTGCATAGGTATGTATTTTTCCCATATACCGCTCTATTATTAACACCTTTGATAGTGCTGTACCTCTATTTTAGTACATACAAGAACATTCTTATATTTGTACTATCGACCATATTCATTGTCCACAGCAGAGTTTGCTATGTTATACAGTCCAGTGTTTCATCTCTCGCTTCACTTCTAGTGACATATGTGACCCTAAATTTCCCCTTTGAACCACAATAATATGCATAATTCAGCATTGTTAATTACACTCAATAATATGCTACCTTCACCTCTATCCATTTCCAAACATTTACAGTCAACTTAATTAAAAATTCTGCACAAATTAGCATCAGCTCCTCATTCTCTACCTTCATTCTGTCTCCTGGTAACCTATATTCTCGATATTAACTCCATGAATTTGCTCATTATAAATAGTTCATATTAATGAGATCGTACAATATTGCCTTTTTGGATCTGGCTTATTTCACTCAACATAATGTCCTCAAGGGTTCATCCATGTTGTCACATACTTCAGGACTTCATTTCTTCTTACAGCAGAATGATGTTCCGTTGTTTGCATATACTACATTTTGTTTATCCATTCATCAGTTGATGGACACTTGGGTTGCTGACATCTTTTTGCAATTGTGAATAATGCTGCTGTGAGCATTGATGTGCAAATGTCTGTTCATGTTCCTGCTTTCAGTTCTTCTGTGTATACACCTAATAGCTAGATTGCTGAATCATATGGCAGTTCTATACTTAGCTTCCTGAAAAATTGCCAAACTATCTTCTGTAGTGGCAGTACCATTCTCCATTCCTACCAGCTGTGCGTAAGTGTTCCTGTTTTTCCACATCTTCTCCAGCACTTGAAGATGTTTTCTTTTAATAGTGGCCATTCTAGTAAGCGTAAGGTGGTATCTCATTGTGGTGTTGATTTGCATTTCCCTAATAGTTAGTGATGTTGAACATTTTTTAATGTGCTTTTTAGTCATTTGTATTTTTTCTTTGGAGAAATGTCTATTCTAGTCTTTTGCCCATTTTTAATTGGGTCATTCATCTTTTCATTGATGAGTTGTAGGATTTCTTATTGGATATGTGGTTTCCAAATATTTTCTCCCATTGAGTGGGTTGTCTTCTCACTTTCATGACAAAGTCTTTTGGAACACAGAAGTATTCATTTCTAAGGAGGCCCTATTTATCCATTTTGTCTTTTGTTGCTTGTGCTTCGGATGCAATGTCTAAGAAACCACCACCTACCATAAGATCTTGAAGATGCTTTCCTACATTTTCCTCTAGGAGTTTCATGGTTCTGGCTCTTATATTTAGGTCTTTGATCCATTTTGAGTTAATTTTTGAATAAGGTATATAAAATACACCTATACAAAAGAATATAGGAGTCCTCTTTCATTCTTTTGGATATGAATAGCCAGTTCTCCCAACACCATTTGCTGAAGAGACTCTTCTGCCTCGTAGAGTGGACTCACCAGCCTTGTCAAAAGTCAATTGACCATAAGTGTAAAGGTTTCAGTTTGATTCCATTGAGCAGTATGACTATTTTTATGCCAGTATCATGCAGTTTTGACCACAGTAGCTTTGTAATATGCTTTAAAGTTAGAAAGTGTAAGTTCTCCAACTTTGTTCTCCTTTTCCAAGATGTTTTGGCTATTCGGGGCCCCCTTACCCTTCCCAATAAATTTGATATTTGGCTTTTTCATTTCTACCAAGTTAGCTGTTGAAATTTTGGTTGGGTTTGCGATGAATCTGTAAATGAATTTGGGTAGAATTGACATCTTAACAATATTAGTCTTTCAATTCATGCATGTGGAATGCCCTTTCATTTATTTAGGTCTTCTTTGATTTCTTTTAACAGCATTTTGTAGTTTTCTTTGTATGTATCCTTTATTTCTTTGGATATATTTATTCCTAGATATTTGATTATTTTTGTTGCTATTGCAAGTGAATATTTTTTCTTGATTTTCTTCTCTGATTGTTCATTACTAATGTATGGAAATACTACAATTTTTTTTCATGTTAATCTTGTATCCCATCACTTTGCTGAACTTGTTTATTAGCTCTAGTAGCTTTGTTGTTGATTTTTCAGGGCTTTCTGAATACTGGATCATATCATTTGCAAATAGTGAAAAGTTTTACTTCTTTCTTTCCAGTTTAGATGCATTATATTTCTTTTTTTTTGCCTAACTGCTCTAACTAGAGCTTCTAGTAAAATGTTATATAACATTGGTGACAGTGGGCATCCTTATCTTATTCCCAATGTCAGAGGGAAAGCTATGTGTCTTTCACCATCGAGTATGATGTTAGCTGTGGGTTTTTCATAAATGCCTTTTGTCATGTTGAGTTGGTTTCTATTCCTGTCTTTCAAGCTGTTTTTTTAAGAAAGGATACTGAATTTTGTCAGATGCCTTTTCTGCATCAATCAAGATGATTATGCCATTTTCCCCCTTCAATTTGTTAAGGTGGTGTGTTACATCAATTGATTTTCTTGTGTTGAACCACCCGTGCATACCTGGGATAAAACTCACTTGATCGTGGTGTATCATTCTTTTAGTATGCTGTTGGATTAGATTCACAAGTATTTTGTTGAGGATTTTTACACCTATATTCATAAGAGAAATTGGGCTGTAATTTTCTTTTCTTGTAGTATCTTTATCTGGCTTTAGTATTAGGGTGAAGTTGGCTTCATAGAATGAGTTAGGTAGTGTACCCTCCTGTTCAGTTTTTTGGAAGAGTTTCAGCAGGATTGGTATTAATTCTTGGAATGTTTGGTAGAATTCACTGTTAAGTCATTTGGTCCTGGATTTTTCTTTTTTGGTAGGTTATCAACGACTGATTCAGTTTCTTTACTTGAATTGGTCTGTCGAGGTCTTCTCTTTCTTCTCAAGTCATTGTACATTGTTTGTGTATTTCTTAGAATTTGTCCATTTCATCTAGGTTGTCTCATTTGTTGACAAACAGTTGTTCTTAGTACCTAGTTATGATCTTTTTTATTTCTTTGGGGTCAGCAATAATGTTCCCCGTTTCATTTAGGATTTTATTTATTTGCATTTTTTCTTTGTCAGTCTAGCGGAGGTGTTCTGGTTTGCAAGCTGCTGAAATATGATAAACCAGAACTGGAATGGCTTTTAAAAAGGGGAATTTAATAAGTTACATATTTATAGTTCTAAGCCTATAAAATTGTCCAAACTAAGGCATCCAGGGAAAGATACCTTAATTCATGGAAGGTTGATATATCAGGAAAACCTCTTATCAACTGGGTAGTCACGTGGCTGGCCTCTGCTTTGCCCCTGGGCTCCGTTACTTTCAGCCTCTTCCTTTCAGGGTTCCTCACTTTGCTTCTCTGGAGCTGGTGTTCATCTCTTAGCTTCCCTTGGCTCTGTCCAGGTTCTGACTTACTTAACATTTCATGAAGATGTCTTCTGGACTCCACGCATCTCCAAACATCATGTCTCTGTCCTCCAAATGTTGGCCTCAGTTCAGCTCCTCTTTTGAAGGACTTCAGTAAACACATCAGCACCCAGCTGAAATGGTTGGAGTCAAATCTCCATCTAATCAAAGGGTCAAACCACAACTGGGTAAGTCACATCTCTTGATCAAAGAGATAAGTTAATAGAAGATTCTGCCGTGGTTATTGGAGTAGAATTAAAAGAAACAGCTGCCTCCACAAGAATGCGTCAGGATTAAACATAGCTTTTCTGGGGTACATAGTATTTTCAAAGCAGTAGGGAAGGGTTTGTCAATTTTACTGATCTTTTCAAAGACCCAACTTTTAATTTTGTTGATGCTCTCTTTTTTTCCCCCAATTTCATTTATTTCTGCTCTAATCTTTGTTATTTCTTTCCTTCTGCCTGCTTTGGAATAAGTTTGCTGATTTTTTCTAGTTCCTCTAGGTGATAGTTAGGTCTTTGATTTTAGCTGTTTCTTCCTTCTCAACGTAGGCATTTAGGGCTATAAATTTCTCTCTCAACACTGTCTTCACTGCATGCTATAAGTTTTGATATGTTGAGTTCTTGTTTTTATTCATCTTGAAATATTTACTGATTTCTCTTGCAATTTCTTTTTTGACCGACTGATTTATTTGAGAGTATGTTTAACCTCCATATATTTGTGATATTCCTGATTTTCTGCTTGTTAGTCATTTCCAGCTTCATTCCCTTATGATCAGAGAAAGTGCTTTGTACAATTTAAATTATACAATTTAATTTGTATAATTAAATCTTTTAAAATTTATTGTAACAAAATATTTAAAATGTTTTTGTGACTCAACATGTGGTCTATCTTGGAGAATGATCCATGAGCACTTGGAAAGATTGTATATATTGTTTGGCGTGCAGTGTTTTGTTTGTGTCTGTTAGATCTAGTTCATTTATCATAGTATTTAAGTTCTCTGTTTCCTTACTTATCCCCTTTATAGATGTTCTACTGATGAGAGTGGTGTATTAAAGTCTCCAACTATTATTGTAGAAATGTCGCTTTCTCCCTTCAGTTTGACTATGTTTACCTCATGTATTTTTGGGTACCCTGATTGAGTGCATAAATATTTATGATTGTTATTTCTTTTTATTGGATTGCCACTTTTATTAATATATCATGTCCTTCTTAACATTTTTGCATTTAAAGTGTGTTTTGTCTGATGTTAGTATAGTTATCTCAGCTCTTTTTTGTTTAGTGTTTGCATGGTATATCATTTTCCATCCTTTCATTTTCAACCAATATGCTTACTTTGGTCTAAGGTAAGTCTCCTATTGACAATGTGTTTCAGTTTGCTAAAGATGCTGGAATGCAGTGTATCAGAGACGGATTGGCTTTTACAAAGGGGATTTATTAAGTTGTAAGTTACAGTTCTAAAGCTATGAAAATGTCCAAAATAAGGCACCAATAAGAGGATACTTACTTGGAAGAAAGATTGCTGGCACCTGGGGTTCATCTGTCACATGGGAAGGCACATGGCAATATCTGCTGGACCTCCTCTTTAGAATGTCTCTCTGGGTACTTTTTATCTCTCCTAGCTTCTCTCTGTTCTGTTGTCACCAAAATATCTCTTTCTTAAAGGACTCCAGCAAACAGATTAAGAGCTACCTTGTTTGGACAGGGTCATAACTTCATGGAAACAACCTAATCAAAAGGTCTACCCAACGATATATGTTTGCCCTCACAAGATTGCATTGAAAGAACATGTCTATTCTGGAATATTTAACTGGTTCAGACCAGCACATTCCACCCTCTGGACCCCAAAAGGACATGTTCTTTCCATATGCAAAATATATTCATTTCCTCAAAATATCACAAAAATGTTATCATTTTAGTACCAATATTAATTACAAAGTCTTTCCAAAATCAGTTACAGGTGTGGTTTGTCCTAAGGCAAAATTCTCCTCTGGCTGTGGGCCTGTGAAAGTTAGAACAAGTTATCTACTTCTAATATCCAAAGGAGGAATTGTCATGGATAAACCATGACAATTTTTGTTGAAAATAGATAAGCCACCCAATTGCCATAGGGTGAAATTGAAAGGAAAATGGGTCACTGGACCCAAACAGTTCCGAAAACCCATAGGACAAACTCCATTAGATTTTACATTTTGAGAACAATTTCTAGAATCACATTTTATCCTCTGGGCTTGAGAGAGTTGTAGTCCCACCCTCTCCAGAGGCTTACACAATGGCCCTGCTCTCTCCAAACAGTGGGGTGAGAATTTCATCGTTGGGGAGCATTGGGAAGACCAACTTATTCCACTCTCTGTAGAATTCTAGTTATTTGTTCCACACTCTAAAGGGATTTGGGTGTTACCTGGACTCTCTTCAATCTCTGGGGTACAGGCTCATTCCTCTCAGAACAAGGGTTTGTGACCAGGTTCTCCCCAGTTCCTGGGAAATAGGCTCTACCCTTTGTAAACTCCAGAGCAAACTTACCCTCAGCATGTACATGGGTGGGTCTGCTCTCCTGGCCTGAGGTTTCTTTGTTCCAGACCTCAGTTTCCATGGTTCTGCCTTGAAATTATTTTTCCTTCACTTTGTTCCTTTTCTGTCCCTTTTAGTCCAGACCAGCAGTGTTTCCTTTATACAGATCCCACAATAAACTTGTTGATATGCCGCGCAGCAAACAGGGATCCCAACCATCTGATAGTAGGACTTTACATAAATCCTTCCTGGGTAGGTGCATTTCCAATCCTGGCTTCTTCTGAAATGACTGACTGGTTCTATATTTGGTTAAATCCTATTCTCTGGTCTCATTCTGGAAGTACCCAAGAGTTCAGCTCTCAGCTTATCCCTTTCATCTCGCATTTTACTATAAGCTAGAAGGAGAATCAGGCTTTCCCACATTAAATGTAGAAATCTCTTCAGTAAGTATCCCAGCTCACCGCTTTCAAATTTTCTCTTCCATTACTACCAGTACTCAATTTTGCCAAATTCTCTGCCATTTTTAAATAAGGATCGCTTTCTTCCAATTTGCAATGACATGTCCATCATTTCCATCTAAGTTCTTGCTGAAAGTATCTTTAGACTCCATATTTCTACCAACAGTCTTTTCAGAGCATTCTAGGCTTGTCCTATTCACATCCTTACAGTTCTTCCAGAATCTTACCCTTATCCATGTAAAAAGCCATTCTGACGTGTTTGGTATTTGCAAACTCAGCACCACCACCCCACTCTTCTGGTACCAAAATCTGTTTCAGTTTGCTAAAGCAGCTGGAATTCAATGTACCAGAAATTGATTGACTTTTACAAAGGGGATTTATTAAGTTGCAAGTTACAGTTCTAAAGCCATGAGAATGTCTAAATTAAGGCACTGACAAGAGGATACCTTCTCTGAGGAAAGACTGTTGGCATCCAGGATTCCCCTTTCATATGGGAGAGTACATGGCAATAGCTGTTGGTCCTTTTCTCCAACATGTCTTTGTGGGTGCTTTCTTTCTCTCTTAGCTTCTCTCCTTTCTGTACGCTCCAAAATGTGTCTCCCTTAAAGGATTCCACAAGTATATTAAGACCTACCTTGAATGGGTGGGGTTACATCTCCATGGAAACAACCTAATCAAAAGGTCCTACCCAACAATATGTCTGCCCCACAAATTGGATTAAAAGAACATGTCTTTTCTGGGGTACATAACAGTTTCAAACCAACACACGGTGTGTTGGGGACTCTAATCCATTAACGTTCAGTTATATTCCCTTAAAGGCAGTACTTCAACCATTTCATTCTTTGGCTTTTTTTTAAATAACTTTTTTTTTTATTGCATAGTATAGTGTATATACAAAGCAAAGAAATAAGAATAGTTTTCAAAGCACTTTTCAACAAGTGGTTATAGGACAGATCTCAGAATTTGTCATGGGCTACCATATGATTCTCTCATATTTTTCCTTCTAGCTGCTCCAGAATATAGGAGGCTAGAGGGCTTAAATATTTTTGTATCATCACAATAGACTTTTCTTCCTTCTTTTTTTGTGAAAAATAACATATACAAAAAAGCTATAAATTTCAAAGCACAGCACCACATTTAATAGAATATATTTCAAAGTTTGACATGGTTTACAATTTCACAGTCTTAGGTTTTTACTTCTAGCTGCTCTAAGATACTGGAAATTAAAAGAGGTATCAATTTAATAATTCAGCAATCCTATTTTTTTTTCACTTTTACCACATAGGCTCTTTATTTTGTTAAATATTAGTTTTACACACTAAATAGTATAAGGAAACATTTAAATTGAAGACATTCAATACAACATATTTTATTTTTACCCCAGACCATATTCTGAAATTGATCGTTCAAAGGCATAGTGGGTGTTATTTTGCAGGTTTTCTGTTAGACATGATTTACTAATTTGTAACTACTCAGAGTAGTAATGGAGAGTTTGTTTTGGATACCTCAGGACAATGGAAAATAAAACCTTCATTATGTGAACCAATTTATAATATATTCAACATATATATAAACAACTTTGGAGTCAATCAACACTGTAGGAACTAAAATATCATTAACAAAGAGATAAAAGAATAATTTTATCAGTCACATAACAAAATATATGAAACCAACTCCAAGTGGTTTGAGTCTATGAATGATTTGAGAATCAATCACAAATCTTATGAATTGTGTTTCAACCTTTTGAGCATGAGTGTTTTTTAACAGCTAAGCACATAACTGCATGAGCCTTAATAAAGAAGGCAATAGTCAAATTCAAAGCAAACTCTTTAGAGTCATTCTTAATCTAATGATGCAAACCATTTTTTAAAAGGAGATCCATTTATCTCATATGTTCCAAATAAATGTAGTCAGCCAATAATATTTTCATTTGCATTTTATTTGCAATATGGTAATAGATTTAAGCAATAAGGCCAATAAATATTATTCACTTGAATTTTCATGTTAGCAATCCTATTTTTTTAGATAGGATTTTTAAAATTAAAATTTGTTTAATCCTATCTTCTCTGTATAACTCCCCTATCATCTTTGATCTTTCTGTCCCTTTCTTTACGGGTGTTTGGGCTATGGCCATTCTAACTTTTTCATGTTGGATGGGTATGTCAGTAATATAGAGGAGGGAGATGGAACTATCTCATTCTTTTGGAGAGGCTGGATCCCTAGGTCAGGACTTATCTGGTCCAGGGACCAATCTGGAGGTTGTAGGTTTCTGGAAAGTTACACTAGTGCTTGGAACCCTTGTGGAATCTTATATATTGCCCTTGGTGTTCTTTAGGATTGGCTGGGATGGTACTGTTGGGAGTTGGCAGGTTACGGTAGGTAGCAAGGTCTAACTGAAGCTTGTATAAGAGCATCCTCCAGGGTAGCCTCTTGACTCTATTTGAACTCTCTGCCACTGATACTTTATTAGTTATACTTCTTTTCCCCCTTTTGGTCAGAATGTAATTGTTGATCCCATGGTGCCATGTCTGGATTCATCCCTGGAAGTCATCTTCCATGTTGCCAGGGAAACTTTCACCCCTGGATGTCATACCTGTGTAAGGAACGGGGAGGGCAGTGCTTTCACTTGCAGAGTTGGGCTTAGAGAGAGTGAGGGCACATCTTTTTTTTGTTTGTTTTTTGTGAGGCCACATCTGAACAACAAAAGAGGTTCTCCAGAAGTAACTCTTAGGCATACCTGTAGGTAGGCTAAGCTTCTCCACTACCTACATAAGCTTCACAAGAGTAAGCCTCAAGATCAAGGGTATGGCCTATTGATTTGGGTGTCCCTAAAATTTGACAAAGTATCAGGGATTTCCTGATGGTAAAGTTTAAATAGTTCCATATTTTATCTCCTATCCTTCAATGGACTTTGCCAATACTTTTTGATTATCTGATTAATATACTCGAGGATGTACTCAGGCATTTTATTAGGCTATATAGGATTAAAGGACCTCTTTTCTTATTCTGGGTTCCCTGTGTTTCAGTTGTTCCAATAAGCTATACAGATAGGTTGAGTTAGATTGTGTGCTACAGAAAATTTTGGTTCCAAACCAAACCGGAAAGACATCTGATTATCTTGATGAGCTTATTCTGATGGTCAGTTTCTCTGACTTGCTTGGTTTTTATTGTTGCTTGGCTTTGTGTTAGACTTTTTTTTGACACTTGGTTCAACTTTTTCTGGGTCTTTAGAATTGTCCATGCTTAACTGATGATATAACAGAGCGAGGGAGTCACAAAGGGGGCACAGACCAGTTGGAAAGGGCCTGGGGAGAGGAATAGGAAGGAGCACCAAAAGCGTTTTTTTGTTTTTGGCTCATTGAAACTGTACTTTCCTTGGCAAAACTTTCCCTGTAGTCCTAAGGGGTGGTGTATTTTTTCAACATCCACAGGGTAGTGTTGAAACAATGGTCACAGGATCCCTGTTCAGGGCAGTCTAGAACCATGATTCAGAGCTGGAACCCAGCAGTTTAAACTCGCTGATCAGAAGCCACACGTAGCACTCAACCATGCCTCTGCCCCACAGGGTATTTTTTCAACATCCACAGGATAGTATTGAAACAATGGTCACAGGATCCCTGTTCAGGGCAGTCTAGAACCATGATTCAGAGCTGGAACCCAGCAGTCTGAACTCACTGATCAGAAGCCACACGTAGTACTCAACCATGCTTCTGCCCCACACCCCGGGAGAAGGTCTTCACATCCCACCCTCTCCGTGGGAGTCAGCCATGGACTGTATCCCAGGCAAGCCTTGAGGGTGGAAATGGATGCTGCCACTGCTGCAGGAGCAATTCACGCATAGTTTATGCTGTAACTTCTCAGTCTCCCTATCCTGCTCTTTCCTGGATGCTGTACAGTGCTCCCCTGGCCTCCAGAGCCCCAGAACCATTAATTCAGACAGTTTCTGTCTACTAGCTTTTTTACAATAGGAGTTTGGCCTGGAGTACCTTACTCCACCATCTACCCTTCAATATGTTTTTCTGTTGTTCAACTCCATGCCTTTGCTTTAGCTTTTTCCTCTGCCTGAAATCCCACCTCCCTTTTTTTCAGCCTGGCATCTTTCAATATTTATCCAAAGCTGTACCTTCTTGATGAAACTTTTAAAGATTTGTCACGTCCTTTCCAGACACTTGACACTCCCTTTTTGGTCCTCTGTTGTATATTCTATAATAACTTAGGCATGTGGCTATCCCAGGTAGGGTAATAATTTGGATCATCTTCAAAGAGATATTTCTTAAATCTGTATTCAACCTTTCTTTAATGAGGCTGAGGAGGCACTGAGAGAAGTTTCCTGCTGGATATTATTGTAGCCCTGCTTCACCTCTCTTCTGCCTCAAGCTATTAGGCTCTGGACTCCAACTATCCCCTCTCCTTGTTGTCTAACAAAAGCCTAGTGTCATTCAGAATTATCTTTCTTAGAAGGGAGTTGTTCTGGGAACACTTCTCTTGGGGTTATTTCCCCTCTTCACCAGTTACTTGTCAGATTTGTATATTTTTCCAACTCAAGCAGTGATACAAAAATCCTGCAGTGATTTCCAGGGATAATTTAGTACCTTCCCTGAGCAATTGTCTCTTGCCTCATTTTAATGTCTCTGACAGCACCTATAGCACTTTATTTTTGTTTAATTTACATATCTCCCTACACAGGTATAAATTCTTTTAGAACAGGAGTCTCCTTGTACCTATCTTTGTATCTCTTATGATTGGGACCATCTATGACGTAGAGATATTTGGAGTATTCTGAACTTGTGTGGTACAGAGCATACACTGGTTTAAATTGTAATTGTCACTTGTTAGCTGTGTAATTTTGGAAGTGACTGAACTTTGTTAACTTCAGTTTCCTTGTCTTTAAAATGGTGCAGAGATATTGGGTCCCACTTCCTAGGACTGTGGCTAGCATTAAGGAGATAATGCAGTAGAGGACAGAGCACAGTGCTTTCTTTGTACACTGAAAAAGCTCGGTAAATATTAGGAATTAATTATTAAGGTACTTTTCTGGAAATTGTGGTGGATACAGTACTGCGTAAGACTTAAACCTATCTCCCTGGTTCTTCAGAATCGATTAGAGCAAGGATTTTCAGTGATGTATTTTAATTTGAGTGTCTAGTATCTGCCAGATAGTGTGATAGACATGGAGGATATAAAGAAGAACGGGAGTAGCTGCAGTCTAGGGCCTTTCAGACTAGGAACTGCAGTCTGCTAGTCTAGTGATTTTCAGACTAGTAGTTGTAGTATAGTGATTTTTAAACTATTTGAAAGCAGCATGTACTAGGAGAGGTTAATCAGTTAGAAGAGGCCAGGGTTTCCTTTCTGAGGAAGTTAAAATGCTAACACCCTGAGGGTAGTGGTGATCCTGTAGAGTTGAGCTTGGTGCTTTCAGGAATCTTTTTACTGTTAATGCTTCACCTTTTCACTATCTTTTATTGACATTCACACCCGCCTGGTATAGAAGGCAGATTATGGTGAAGGGAAATCTGTGATGACCCACTTCTTTGGTTGAGGTGTTTCCTTCTCTTTGCCATTCAGGCTCAGTCCACTCTTCAGCTGACTGAGCTCCCAGAATCTGGTTCAGGTCATTCATTCTTCAATGGGCAGTATCCCTTGCAGCTGATCAATTACTATACCTCTTATTGGCTATGAGACTTGGGAGTTAAAATGCCTTCATTATTCACAGTTACTAAAAGACAACACACAAGATTTCTGTTAGTTAGAAGTAAGCTGTATAAAGCTTTTTTTGGCTGACTTTATTTTTTTTTAAGAGTTCATTAAAAAGAGGGTGCATTCTCACTTGCCATGCAGGAGGCCTGGGTTTGATTCCTGGTCTATGCACTTCCCCCCCAAAAAAACCAAACAAGCAAAACAAACAAAAATTCAGGAAAATGATGCTGTAGTAACAGGATACTCACATGGAAAAATAATCAACTGTGACCCCGCCATATGGTATTAAAAAAAAAAAAAGAGGGTGCACATATACAGAGCATGGATGAATATTGAGAACATGACTGATTGATTGTTCAAAAGGATATGATGATAATTGTGAAAGGTACCAGTATTCTCAGCTACAGTGATAAGGGTTGATTTGAAAAGAGGTGATAAGAGATTCAGAGTGTGATAAAAAATGAAGTCTTCAAATTGCTTAATTTGTTTTTATCCACAAAGAACAAAGCCCTGCCACATTTCCCCACTCTCTTCTAAGTAAGGTCCTCTGAAGGACTCCTTTGGGCTCTCCCCTTATGAATCTGCCAACCATCAGTGGGCTTTCTGAATGGGTACATATATATATGTATCCATTTTCTGAGTTGTGGACAGCATGACCATCTGGAAAGATCATGCTTGATCTGAGGGTAGAGCTCCTACTCACTTATGTTGATCAATGCCATACAGTAGTGTTGACCTGGTGTTGTCAAAACTATGTTGAATTTTTTCTCCTGAAAATATGATTTTTAAAATTTTGGTTAAAATTTTTGTAAGTTTTTTTATTTTTTCTCCCCTTTTGAGTATCATGCTAGTTTGAAGCTATTATATATCCCAGAAAGGCCACGTCCTTTAATTCTCATTTAGTATTTGCTGGGTGAGGTCTTTTTGATTGTTTCCGTGAAGATGTAACTTTTGATTAGCTGGTTTCTATGGAGATGTGTCTCCACCCATTCAAGTTGGGGTTGCTTACTGGAGCTCTTTAAGAGGGAACCATTTTGGAAAAACCTTTAGTGCCAACAGAGCCCACACACTAGAGATGTTTGGAGATACCGAAGGATAATGCCCCCGGGGAAGCCTTATGAAGCTTTTCCAGCAGACAGTGGTGCTTCTGGACCCATCAGTCTTTCTTTTAATGATTTTTTTTTTTTTTTTTTTTTAACGTGGGCAGGCACTGGGAAATGAACCCGCATCCTCTGGCATGGCAGGCAAGCATTCTTGCCTGCTGAGCCACCATGGCCCGTCCCATCAGTCTTTCTTGAATCAAGGTATCTTTCCCTGAATGCCTTAGTTTGGCCATTTTCACGGCCTTAGAACTGTAAACTTGCAAATTAATAAATTCCCTTTTTAAAAGCCTTTCAGTTTCTGGTATTTTGCATTGCGGCAACTTACAAACTAAAACAGATTTTGGTGCCAGAGAGATGGGATGCTGTGGTTTGTAAATATCAAACATATTGGAATAGTTTTTTTAAATGTATAAGGGGACCATTCTGGAAGAGTTGTGAGGAGCTTGATAGAGAAGGCCTAGAATACTTTGAAGAGACTGTTGGTAGAAATGTGGACTCTAATGATACTTTATTCATGTGGCCTTAGACAGAAATGATGTGTGTGTTATTGCAAACTGGAAGGAAGGTGAACCTTGTTTTAAAATGGCAGATAATCTGACAAAATTGTACTGCTGTTAGATGGAAGTTAGAATTTAAAGGTGACAACCCAGAATACTTAGCTGAGGAAATTTCCAAGCTAAATGTGGAAAAGGCAGCCTAACTTCTCCTTGCAGCTTATAATAAAATGAGACGGGAAAGAGATAAGCTGAGAGCTGAACTCTTGTGTACACAGAAACCAAAAATTGATGGTCTGGAAAATTCTGGGTTTCCAGAAAGTGAGATCCCAGAGAATAGTGCCCTATGTGAAGATTTAACCAAGCATGAAGCCAGTCAGGCATTTCAGAAAGAGCAAGGATTGGAGATGGAGTTACCCAGGAAGGATTTGTGGAAAGTCCTTTTGTCTGATGGTTATGATCCTTGCCTGCTACATAGAAAACCAGTAAGAATTCCGTGAGATCTGTATGAATGGAATCCCTGCCATTTGGGCTAAAAGGGACAGAAAAGGGGCATAATGAAGGAAAAATAACTTCAAAGGCAGACCATGGAAGCTAAGGTCTGAAGTCAAGAAACCTCAGGCCAGGAGAGCAGACCTACCCAAGTACTTGGAGAGGGTAGGTTGCCCCAAAGGCAGAGCGCAGGAGTTTCAGTGCCCAGGCCTCGGAGAGAGTGGAGCACATTCCTTGGGGATTGGGAAGAGCCTGGCTGCAGCCCATTGTTCTGGAGGGGTTGAGCATGTGTCCTGGACATGGCGGAGAGCCTGGGTGCTGCCCTGATGTTTGGAGAGGGTGGAGCTGTGAAGAAGGTGGTCTCCCCATTGTCCCCCAAGGGTGCATTTAGAGAGAGAGCCAGGCCACTGTGTAGGCCCTTGGAAAGAGTGGGACTGCAGCTTTCTAATGCCCTGAGGATTCAAATCTCTCCCTATGGAAATAGGAATATCTATCCTATGACTTTTGTTTATTGGCAGCTCACAAACTAAAACAAGCCTGAACAATACATCTAGGCCAAATTTAGCTTATTGGCCACTAAGAGTTTCCCTTATTGTTTGCAGTGGTCAGTCCAATCTAGACTGCATTGCTGTGTTCTGAAATTTAAAAGAAACATTGACAAATCATATTATAGCCATAGCAGGGCAGTAAGGAGTACAGAAGATTTGAAAACCATTTCACATGATAGTTGAAGATGCCGTTCTTATATTTCATCACTTAGTAATTTCATTCTTAAATTAGCCAAAAGAATTTCAAATTAAATTTTACCTGATTCATTCTTTTCAATTGGAGAAGGACACATCTTGGAAATAATCTTTTTTTTTTCGCATGGGCAGGCACTGGGAAACCGAACGCAGTCTCCTGTGTGGCAGGCGAGAACTCTGCCTGCTGAGCCACTGTGTCCTGTCTGGAAATAATCTTGAAAGTTAACACCCCATTAAAGCGGAAGGTTGGAATTTCGCTCTTGTATCTTTTTGCAGATCCAGTATTACAATTACTGATTCATATTGTTAAAGCTATTTTATGGGGTCTGAAATTTAAAAAAATAAGTCTAGTTGGTGCAGTATAAAGTAATACTTGGGAAGATCTCAATTTCAGTTGTCTTATAAGCCCTATCAAGTTTTCAGTTTTTCTGGAGTGTACATTGATTTTTGGCTAGAATGTGTTTTTTCTTGTTGTTGTGTTGCTTTTTGTGATAGCTATTCAGGCCTTGAAGTTTAAGTTTAATCTACTGTATGCTTCATTATGATTGTTAGCATGCTTTCTCTAATACTAGGACTGACACAGCTGTTCATGGTAGCTACTATACCAAGAATAGAAGTGACTAGGATTTTTAGTACATGAGTAGAGCTGAGGGCATGAACCTAGAGGACAGGGTGGAGATACTCTTAGCTAGTACTTAATATCTTTGCAGATGGTTAAGGGATCCTTAGTCTAATACTGTAATCTTGAGTATTGTAATTATAGTCCCTGAACATATACAGCAGTATTAGACTAGTTATGTCTTCTGCTTTTGTTGGAAATATTTTTCTTGGAATATAATAAAAAAGCCACATAATAAAGGAATATCTTGGTAAACTTGACATCAAAACATTGAAATTTAGCTTTCCAGTAGGCTTGAATGGAAATTCTCATATACATTGTTGAATTGTATATTTAAAATTTTGATATTGATTGGGGGGATTAATTTCTTCAGCATTAGCTTTCTTTTTTAAAGCGTATGAAATATAAATTAATGGGCCAATAATGGTATCCCAAGAAGGTTTTCGGTATAGATTCAAAGTCTTATTACATAGTATTATAAAGTAATCTATAAAGTATCTTTGTCAGGAAAATGGCATTTTGGTGGGAGACATTTGAGTAGATTAAAAAAATCCTACTTGGTACATTAAAGGTGAAAGGATGTTGGGACTATTTCAGCAAAGACAAAATAGACTGGAATAGTACCAGAAATCTATTTTTCTTGGATTGTTTTCCTTTTTATGTTGTTTTTATAGAAAGCAGGAACCTCTGGAAAAGAATGAGAATATTAAGCTACTTTTCCTTACTTTGTCCCTAACACCAGATTTGGTAAACATATGGTATTGGAGTTTTAGCTCTTATGGAATCAAGGAGAAAGGCAATGCAATTCCAAGTCAGTGTGTTAAGCTTCAGTGTGCTTAAGCTAAAGTGGTAACATAGGTTGGCAAGCCAATTAGGCATCCTTATGCTGTACAATAAACAGTGTGTAACAGGCCTAGGTACAGAAAAAGAAAACCAAATGTATTACTGTAAGTTGATATATAAGGGTAGATGGACTCTGATAAAAATCAAGATCTTTATCTGAAATTTGGGATAGAGTAGACTTGGTAGTAGTTGCATGTATGACACTTTGACAAATTGCCATCATTCTGAGGATTGTTGCAGAATTGGAAGTTAGTCTGTAATGAATGTTGATAATTTTGGAACATTTTTATAAAAGAAAGACTGATTGGTTACTGGTATCACTTTAGATGTTCAGGAATTTTTTATTACTGTCTTGGTAGTAAAGACAAGAAAGTGTAAGTGGATACCGTTAATAGACAATTGCTGAGTATGTTCCCTAGGCCAAGTATTTTATTAGGTCCTAGAGAGATTGAAAAGATGAGCGGAAGCTAGTTCTGGCCCTTGAGCATCTAGTCTAGTGGAAATAGAAAGACACAAATATTTACAGGATGGGAATGAGTGTCAGAGACGGATAGGTTGGAATTAGTTGGGGTGAAGCTAGGCTGCTACAACAGAGGCCTAGCAGTAACTCAGGGCTTTAAAGATAATAGAAGCTTATTTTTTTGCACATAACGTTTTAATATAAGTGATCCAGGTTGGAAAATAGGGATTGGGACCTGATCATTTGTATGTCTAATACACTCACAGGTGATGCTAAGTCACTTCGGACTTAGAGTTCTAGTTACCCCACAGGAAAGGAGGAGGAAGAACCTCTGTTGTGTTAGGTTGTTGGCTAGAAAGGTGAAACATACATGTCACTTCTACTCACATTCCTTTTGCTAGAGCTTTGACACACTGCCACTGTAATAGCAAGATTGGTGGGAGTGGGGTCTGGGTTAGAGATCAGCTAGGAAATGTGTAGTCATCTGGGCAGCCAGGTGCCAGCGACAATTCTGTTATGGTGGAAGAATGGAAGGATGGGTTCAGTTGGAGAGCTGGCAGGTACCAGCATGCTCTGGAATCATCAAGGGAAAAACTAATCTAGGTTAGGGTTGGATTGAGGGTGGGGTGGGGTGGGATTTCAGGGCAAGGTAACTTTCGGACTAGAATCTTGAAGAATAAGTTTCCCTAGCATTCCAGAGCAAAAATGCAGCTTCTGGTAGAGAGTGCTTGCAAAGGAAGGAAGGAAGGGACACTCATTCAGTATTGATTGTCTACTCTGTGCTAGATTTTGTGGTCGGTCTTATATTTCAGAGATTAGAGGATAGAATAGGCAGGGTTTGATGATATAGCTGAATTTAAAAAATACGTGTTTCATGCATTAAGATTATGTTGATTAAAAGTGTGAGTTTAAGAGTCAGCCCGTGTTCAAATTGTGGTTCTACACTTAGCATCACTTGTAAGCTGTATGAGTCGCTGGAGCTTTGCATTATCTGTATGTGCAGAGCCTAGTGCCTAATAATTTAGCACTCAATAAAAGTTAGCCATTGCTGTTATTGCACATTTTGTGCTATCTGCTTGTGTGAAAGAAAATCTTTTCTAAGAAATCTCTGGTGGATGGTCATCTAGCTTCTACTTGATTGAGAGCTTGTTCCCTTTAATTGGGCAGCAGTTCCATTTCTAGATAGCTGTAGTTGTTGGAGTTTGCTATCTTGGTACCCATAGACTTTCTGAATAATCCAGAAGTATTCTGAATAAGACCACTTAATGATTACCTTTGAGATATTTAGAGGCATTCCCCTCTCCACCCATGATTGATTTATGAACAATCTGTAGTTTAGCACATTACTATCAGTGCCCCTAAGTCTTCTGATATGGAATTCATGGGCTCAGGAATGACCACTTCTAGCTCTAATGGATAGTATAGCCCAGCTTCTGGAAGTTCAGTTTCAGAATCTTGTCTTCTTTAGAGTATTGGAGCATTGGCACACTTGTTTGAAGAATTACTGCTTTTTGCTCCTATTATTTACTAAATGTATTAAAATAAAATTGCTGATTTAGTAATAACTATGGTCTCGTAAATAATATGATTGAGATGATGATAGAAACTGCTAGGCATACCAAAAGCATCAGTTCTTTAGATTCATTGGACTCAAACTTGGCTGACTGTGTTCAGTTGTGAAAAAAGAGCAGCAGAATTGAATAGCATTTATGAAATGCTGGAAATGTATTACCTAAGATTGTTTGTAAAATAGAGGTGCATTGACAGTTTTGGTCAAATGTGTAATGACTGAGTGTTAAAATCACCATTGAGTTGAAACTGAGTATTATCCATGTGAATCTAAAAAATTTTGTTGTCCTCAACTACAGAAATGTGGTTGACAGCATGTTCTAATCATTTCTGAAAACATTTGTTTAAGCCTTTAGCCACTGTGGATTCAAAAACAAGAAGAAATTATCTTTTTAAAACATTCATAAAAAGACTGTGTTTTCAGTTTAATTAGTGAGGACACAATGTGTTTTGTATGACCCCAGTTTTCATTAACATGTACCCTTTTCTTCATATTCCTTTTGTCAGGGATATTATTGTGCATGGATTTAGGGTTTTATATTCTTGGAAATTGAGAGGGCAGAGCTAATATTCTCTGCTTTTAATTCATTCTTTCAAGATATGTAGAATTCCCAGGAGAGCTTTTTCATTAAAGATTTGCAACTTACATGGAATTAAGTTATTAAAAATCAAATATAGTTCCTTAAAAGGTTATTTTGTTTAATGTTAACATATTAAACATTAAAATTATGAAATATCTAATCTGTTAACTTTTAAAAAAGCTATAAACATTTCACTCATAGTTTTCACATTCATCAATTATGCAGCGTTTTACTCATAACAATAAATATACATTTTTATTGAAACTGACAGGATATTAATATATAAGTCATGTAAGGTGATTTTCACTCCAAGCTATTTATAGAATGCTTATGTATGTATGTTTGAAAGTTAGTGTTCATATATTAACAAGAAATCTGAATGACATGCCTTGTTTGTATTATTGATGTTATTTTGCTGATCAGAAATGATGGTAGATTAGGCTATCAAATGACTGTTGATCTCCACAAATTCAGGGATGCTAGAAATGATGAGGAAGTAGGCATTAGGACATTTGGCCTTTGAGAGGCCATGTCCCAAACCAAACAAAATCTTGGGTTCGAGCTGAATACTGAAGGTGAAACCAAACTTCAGGTCATCTGTAATTTAGAAAGTGAGGTGTAGTTGGTTATTTTGTAATGTTTTTGCCCTTTGGGAGCTTATTATTCTTCTTCATGTAAAACTGTTTCATGTTTGCGCATTTCAGATTTCATTTGTGTTTCACTAATGTATTTTATTTATGTGAGTATGGAACTGAACTTTGTGCATTTCTCAGAAAACAGTATACATCTTCATTGTGTAAAATTTATAAATTGTGAAAAGGTATAAAGAAGACTATTAAAAGTTATCTATTGTCCTTTACCTGAAACAAAGGTTTTGAATTTTTGAATGTGTGTGCTTTTAAATAAATGGGCTCATACTGAATGTAATCTTTTTTCCTTAACATTTTGATGGTCATTTCCAATTTTATTAAATTGCTTTCCACAATCTATATGATGTTCCATCATTTGGATGTATGGTAGCTTAATTGTTCCTCACTTGTTTGTAATTTTTTGGTATCATGATCATGCAGTAAAGTTTCTTATATAGACATTTGGTGCATAACCATTTACTACCTTAGGAAAAGAAGTTTCTTAAATCTGAATCAGTGTGCAAAATCCTTGATTTAAAAAAAATATTAGAATTTTTCATTTTTCTCCTTTATTACTACAGTTGCTTATTTTCTCCTCTCATATTTTTATTATGTTCTCACTTTATTTATTCATATTTCTACCCTTAGAAGTTAAATATCATTATCCAAAAACTGTCTTCTTTTTCTGTATTTGCGTGTTTTAGGAAAGTTACTAATATTCCCTGGCTTGGGGGTTGTATCAGCTAGTGTCCGGGAGATGTGCATCCCCCACTAGCCATGATTTTATGATTTGAATGAAATCATCCCCCCCACTGGCCTTGGCTGTTAAGTGATCTTCTGCACATTGTTTCACAATTGATGGTTTGACTAGAGTGTTTACCCCACTAGACTCAAAGCTGTTCGGGTACAGGGACTAGTTCTTACTCATCTCCCTATCTCTAGTTCAGTCACTGTAGGTGTATGGCAAATGTTTGCATTGAATGTAAGTTTGTGATAATTTTTAAAAAATGATACTAAGTCAATTTTTCAGCCTCTAAATCATTTGGTATTTTACCAGCAGTTTTTTTTTTTTTTTTTAAATTCTAAACAAATCAAGGAGTTCCTTAAAAACTTCTAAAATTTCACTATTGTGCTTAAGATATTCATAGTGTTTGCTTACAGGTTCTCATTCTAGGCTTAATAGTGTGTTCAGTTTTCAGAGCGTTAGCCTTAATGTGAAAAGTAAATCCACCTCTTGTATATTTGCTGGGACTGTTAAGCTAATAAAGACTGGGTGTCTGCAGACTGTACACCCAGTCTGTAGACTACTTCTCGTGGGTGTCATGGTTAATTAGGTAGCCACTTCTTTTCCCTGGCCCTTCTTTTAGTCAGGTCCTATGTGTTGTTTCTGAGAATAATGTGGGGAACTCCACTCTTCCTTGATTTCTCTACCTCTGGGTGAAGAAGAAACAAGAAACTGTCATATTGTATTGGGAAATATATTGAAAGGAAAGTGAAGATAGACATTTAGGGCTAATCATATCATGTCATTTCTCTGTTCAAAGCCTTCCGGGGAATTCTCTTCTCACTTAGAATAGAATCCTAAATCCTTGTGCAATTTGACCTTGGCTACCTCATGAACCTACTTTTTTTTTTTTTTTTTAAGAAAAATCTCCTGCTGTTTCTTTTCTCCATTCTTATTTCATCCTTACTTGACCTTCCCACAGTTCCTTGAATATGCTAAAAGCACATTCCCATCTCAGGATCTTTGCACTTAATGTTCTTGCAACGTGGAAGGTGCTTCCCCCAGAAATTTGTATGGCTCTCTTCCTCTTTTAATACAGCTTTCTGCTCATCTTAACTTTAAAAGAAGGCCTTCTCTGACCGCCCCCATCCAAAAATAGACTTGCCTGTCATTTTGCTTTCTGTTTTTAAATTTTGATCTGGTATTATGTTAACATATTTTTGCGTTTTATTAGATATTCATTTGTTTATTGTCTTTTCGACTACAGTTTTTATACTTAGTGCCTGGAACAATGCCTGGGTCATAGCAGGTGCTCAGTAAATGTTTGTAAATTGGATTTGAAACTATGAACCTGACGATTATGTTTTGGTTTTTGAGGTTTCATTTCTTGAACAATATAATTCATCAGCAACAAATGATAAATAATCTGCTTTAACATTAACTTCTATTTTCTTTTGGAATTTCAACTTAGTAATACCATTTTGGAAAGGTATTTTTGCCTTATTGGGAGGCTGTGGTTCAAATGGTGGTGGTACGGCTTTTTAAGTAGGAAACTTAACCTCTCTAAGCCTCAGTAAAGGGGAGATAATTGTAGTGTTGGAATTTTAGGGTTCTAGTAATTAATAGCCTTCTTTTGCCAAATTTGGACCCATTTGGATCAAAACGTCAGCCTTACTGATAAAAGCTGGATTGGAGGATGTGGGTTCCATGTGCTGCCACAGTGGACTTTCTAGTACTTTACTCCTGAACTAATTTGACTCACTCAACACAGGTGGAGCTGGACAGCTTCAGGTCTCCCCAGAGAAGAAACACATCTTCCTCAGTAAACTTCCCACATCATGAAATAATATAAAAAATATTTAAAAATGTGACCAATATAAAGAAAGCTCAGTAGGTTTAGTTAAGTTGCTCCTCTAATGGAGAGGATGCGGTGACAGTAGAAAGGGAGAGGCCAGGAGTATTACCCTAGAAGGTTCAAGAGGGCAAGGGATGGAGAGTACTCCCTAACTAACAGTACCTATTGTGATGATGATTTTTATGTTATCCTCTGGGAAGAGTTTGGAATGTGGTAAGTGCTAAAGAGATATTAGCCATTATTATAACACCTAGTATGTAGCTGAGTTCCCAGGGCAATTGCTATGAGAAAGAGACAGAGATAGAAACAGAGATACATGGAGAGAGAAAATCTGTATTCTTTTATGATCTGACCTCAGAAGCCACATAGCATCTGTTTTAGTTTGCTAATGCTGCCTGAATTCAATATATGAGGAACAGAATGGCTTTTAAAGGGACAATGTCCAAACTAAGGCATCCAGTAAGCTTTTTATTAGGAGGTGTTGACTTTGATTGCCTGGCTGAGGTTTCTACATTGTGAAGTTTCTCTTTTTTAACCCCTCCTTCCACTTTGTGCTTACTGGGAGAAGTTGTTCTCAGTAGTCCATATATAGGTGTGAACCATTGTGTGTTTTGAGCAGAGGAATTAACTAATCTGATTTACTTTTTAAGAAGGTTCTTAAAATGTGTATGTGAAGGATAACAGTGAAATTGGGGAGACCATTATGTGAAGGGTAAGAGTAGAATTGGTTACAGTAGTCCAGCCTACATGATGATGGCAAGAGTGGATATGGTGAGAAGTGATCTTATTTGGAATATACATCAAGGAAGAGCTGATATAATGTACTAATAATGGATTGAATGTGGATATGAAAGAAAGAGAAAAATCAAGGAAAAAACCTATTCCTAGGTTTTTGCCTAAGTAGCTAGGCATATGTTGAGGGAAACTGAAAGAGGAGTGACTTTTGGAGGGTGGAATGGTGGTGGATAGTAAGGATTTTCTTTTGGCTGTGTTAGGTTTGCGATGCATATTAGACTTTGAAATAGAAATGTTGAGGAGGCCATTGAGTATATGTCTGGAGTAGAGGGTATTGGGTTCAAGATTCAGTTTGGGGGTTGTTCATTTTATCTTTTAAGAATCCCATTGTGCTTTCAGACTAAGAGTTTGGTTTGTAGACTAAAGAGCCTGTGGTATTTTGATTTGAATGATGAGAAACATTAAAAAAACGAACACTGTTTTTCTAAAACAAACAGAAAAACCAGACACTTTTTTCTGAGAGCATTATGAATAAAATAAGGATAATAAAACATAGCTAGTTTTTTGAACAGCTTCAGTGGCTTCTCTGTGTCTAACTTCTGGTCTTGGCTAATATTGCCAGTTGAGCAATGGGAAATTCAGAATTTGGGAGGTCTCATAGTTATCAGAAGAAGAAATTGGACATTTATATCCCCACCTGAGGAATTGTGTGCATATATATTTGGAGCCTCCATGACAGCCAGTGTACCCATATTTACTTTTTTTTTTCTTAGAGGGAAACCAGTCAGAAATATGGGATGACTCTGAACTAGCAGCATTTTGATGCTGCCAGCTTCATGTTTTTTTCAGGCAGAATGCCTCTTTTTCCAAGCCTCTTCCTTCTACCTCTTGCTTATAATATACTTGTTTTCCTGTCTTGATTCTTCTTGTTTTGATCATGAAGATAGAAAGGCTTAAGTATTTATATGATTTGGCTCCTGAAAAGGAATTTTTAAAGATATTTTACATTTGTACATAAAATTACATAACCTGTGACTAGAATCACTGATAGTTTAAACCTTTAAGCTGCTACATTTATTCAGGAAAATAGAATTTTAAGTTAATAATATTGGAGAATTTATGGTCCTTTCCCTTCCCTTCCTTCTTCCTTAAGAGCTTTTTGTGTAGGTATATCTTCCCCTTTTCTGGGAGGAAGTTGATTTAAAAAATAAGATTTTCAACATAATCTGTACAATAACCATGAACTTTAGAAGGATGATGAATCTTTGTAAGTTTACATAATTCTAACTTAAGAAAAATCTTTCCAGCTCCTTCTGGCTCCTGTTAGATCTCTTCCCAAAGAGGAGCCAATTTTGGAATTTTGTTTTCATTGTTACCTTGCTTTTCTTCATAGTTTTAACCATAAATGTACTTAAACTTTAAACAACATATTGTTTAGTTTTACTCAGTTTTGACCTTTGGTCTTTACATAAATGGTGCATACTATATGTTTCCTTCTGGGTCTTACTTTTTTTTTTAAGTGCAATTTTACTGAGATTCATACATCATAAAATCCATCCAAAGTGTGCAAGCAGTGGCTCACAGTATCACCACATAGTTGGGCATTCGTCAATACAATCAATTTTAGAATATTTTCATTACTCCAGGGAAAAAAAGAAGAAAAAAGAGAACACTCAAAATATCCCATACCCGTTATTCTCCCCTATCATTGATCCCTGGCATTGGTGTGTTACATTTGTTACTGTTGAGGAGAGAATATTAAGATACTACTATAAACTATAGCCCATAGTTTGCAATAGGTGTACTTTTTCCCCATATACGACTATTATTTAACTCCTTGCAATAGTTTTATGCATTTGCTCTAGTTCATGGAGGAAATTTTGGATATTTGTAACTGTTAGTCACAGTTGTCATCCACCACAAGATTTACTGAGTTATATAGTCAGGTGTTTAAACCTTTGGTTTTCCTTCTGGTGACATATATGATCTAAACTTCCCCTATCAACCACATTCATACACAATTCAGCACTGTTAATTATACTCAAATAATGTGATACCATCACGTCTATCATTTCTACTCATTTAAATTCAACCTAGTTAAAAATTCTGCACATTTTAAGCAACTGCTCACCAATCTGTAGCCTCATTCTATCTCTTGGTAACTTATATTCTAGACTGTGTGTCTATGAATTTACATAGTATAATAGTACATATTAGTGAATCATATTTGTCCTTTTGTGCCTGACTTATTTCACTCAAATATGTCCTCAAGGTTCATACATGTTGTTGCATGCTTTAGAACTCCATTCCTTCTTACATCTGAATAATAATCCATCGTATGTATATATCACATATTGTTTATCCATTCATTGGGTGATGGACACTTTATGTTTCCATCTTGTGGCAATTGTGAATAATGCCTCTGTGAACATTGGTGTGAAAATGTCTGTTCATGTCCCTGCTTTCACATATGCTGGGTATATACTGAGTGGCGAGATTGCCGGTTTGTAGTACAACTCTGTATTTAGCTTTCTGAGAAACTCTTCCACAGTACTATTTTACATTCTCACCAGCAATGAATGAGTATTCCTATTTCTCCCCATCCTCTCCAATTGGGCCTTGCTTTATTTATTTATAAATATATCTCACAATATTATGTTTGTGAGATATATTTATATTGATAAAAATAGCTGCAGTTCTTTCATATTCGTTGTCTAGTGTTTTAGTTTGCTAGCTAACAGAATGCAATATACTAGAAATGGAATGGCCTTTAAAAAGGGGAATTTAATAAGTTGCAAGTTTATAGTTCTAAGGCCGAGAAAATGTCCCAAATAAAACAAGTCTACAGATATGACCAGTCTAAGGCATGGGTAAAGATACCTTGGTTTAAGATAGTCAATGAAGTTCAGGGTTTCTCTCTCAAGAGAGAAAAGCACATGGCGAATTGGTTAGGATTTCTCTCTCACCTGGAAAGGCACTTGGCAAACACGGCGTCATCTGCTAGCTTTCTCTCCTGGCTTCCTGTTTCATAAAGCTCCCTGGAAGGCGTTTTCCTTCTTCATCTCCAAAGGTTGCTGGCTGGTGGACTCTCTGCTTCTCGTGACTGTCATTCTCTGCTCTCTCAGAATCTCACACTTTTCTCCAAAATGTTTTCTCTTTTATAGGGTTCCAGTAAACAAAGCAACACCCACCTGGAAAGGGCTGAGACACACCTCCACCTAATCCAGTTTGACAACCACTCTTGATTGAGTCATGTCTCTAGGGAGATGATCTAATTAAAGTTTCAAACATACAATACTGAATAGGGATCAGAAGAAACGGCTGCCTTTACAAAATGGGATTAGGATTAAAACATGCCTTTTCTAGGGTACATACATCCTTTCAAACTGGCACATCTAGTATTCCATTGCATGAATATGCTCTAATTTATTTGTTTTCTCCTTTCCCAGGCCATTTGAGTGGTTTCCCCTTTTTTCCTATATACCTGCATCGTGGTGAATATTCTTGTTTATGTCTCCTTGACACATATGCCTTGTCACATTATGTCAACCTTGTCTCTAAGGTTTAGCTACCTAAGAATGGAATTAATGGTCATAGAGAATGTGTATCTTCAACTTGACAAATAATACCAAATTGTTTTCCAAAGTGATTTATACCAGTATATATACCTGTCAGTAGTGTGTTAGAATTCTCTTATTCCACATCTTCACCAATATCTGTTAATCAGGTTGATAAACTTTGCCCAGTCTACTGGATATAAAAAGATATTTTGTCATTTTAATTTTTCTGAGTACAGTGAAATTAGTTTGTTTTCATGTGGTTACTGTTTATTTATATTTCTTTCTTTCTTTTTTTTTTTTAACACGGGCAGGCACCGGAAATTGAACCCGGGTCCTCTAGCATCACAGGCAAGCATTCCTGCCTGCTGAGCCACCGTGGCCTGCCCTGATGTTTATATTTATCCTTGACTTTTGATACCTTGACACTTTTGAAGATTATAGGCAGTTATTTTGTAGACTGTTCCTTGATTTGCTTTTCCCTGGATATTTCTTCATGATTAAATTCAGATTATATATGTTTTACAGAAATAGCACATAGTGATACTGTGTCCTTTTTATCGCATCCCATCAGGTACTACATGATTTTGATTTATTCCACTGTTGATGATGTTTGCTTTGATCACATGATTAAATTGGTGTTGCTTAGGTTTCTCCACTGTGAAGTTAGTGTTTTTCCATTTTAGGGGAGATACTTTCAACTTAGTCATTTATGTATATCAGTATTGATGTACAATTTCCCGTTTTATTCAATGGTCTATAATTTTTATGTTTATTATTTATTTATTTTGATGTAGATGTTACAGAGTAGTAACCAGGTAATCAGAAATTAGTGCGGTAGGTGTTCTGATGGGGAGAAGACAGATTTCTTGAGAGCCCAGAAGGGAGGTACTTGTGTTTTCCTTGGTATCTCTAGCATATAGTATAGTACCTGGCACATAATGGATTCTCAACCAATCCATGTTGAATAAATGAATTAATAAACTCAGAACTGGGTGACCATAGACAGCTTTTTGGGGGAATTTACACCTGAGCTAAATTAGTGTTAACTAAATATGCAGAAGGTGAAGGGAAGGAATTTTTGTAGGTGAATGGAATAGCATGTTCAATGTCATAGAGGTAAAGAAAAAGTTTGGCAATCTAAATGTTGAGTAGAGCTCACTAATTGCTACTGGGGAGTGGTTTCCAAAGGTGAAAGAGACTGTTACTCCTGACCAAAGGAGATTGAACAAGATTAGCCAAAAATCAGAATTGATTTTCATGAATTAATAGTTTTGGTTCTGGCTGATATAGTACATTTACCATGTTAAGTTTGGTCCATAACATACCTTGAGAATAATGCTTTCCAAATGAGTAAGAAATATTTTTGTGAGGCATAGTACAACTTTTGTCACACCTTACCCACTAGTTTTGTTTGAATTACCTTTGTTTTAAAACAAAGCCTCTGTATACTAAATCATATCTGTGATAAATCATGATTTATCATTACTGCTATTAGTGGTATGGTTATATGATAGACTGTATTGAGACCCATCCTTCCATGGATTATTTTATTTCATTCTTAAAGCAGCCTACCTAAAGCAAAACTGTATTCAGGACTCCCATTTTATAGAAGTGGTTACTGAGGTTTGGGTAAGTTAAGTAGTACCTAAGGTCAAGCATAGTTAAATCCAGAACTCAGATTTGAACCTTAGCTGACTGACTTCATTAGCTGTTATGCTATGTTTGCTCTCTCCAATGTTTAATTTGTTCTTTTATAAACAAACAAGACCTAGAGTCTAATTGTACTTGTGTATGGATAGGCCCTTAGAAAGTTTGTCAGTTAAATGAAGAAACAATTTGCCATTAAATAACATATTAGACTCTTTTGAAAGCAAATTACAGAAACGCAATTCAAACTAGGTAGCATGGCTAGAAGCAGATGCACCAACAACATTATCATCTCTCTCTGTCTCTTCCTCTCTCTCCCTCTTCCTTTTTCTCCTTCTCCTTAGTTATACTGACCTTTTCATTTCTAATTTTTGTTGTTTGTTTCCTCTTCTCTAGTCTAGCTAAGGGTTTGTCAAGTTTATTCATCTTTTCAAAGAACCAACTTTTGATTTTCCTGATTCTCTCTATTGATATTTTGTTTTCCATTTCATTTCTCTCTGCTTTAATCTTTATTTCCTTGTTTCTGCTCACTTTAGGTTTAGTTTGCACATCTTTTTTTAGTTCTTCCAGTTTTGAGGTTAGGTCTCTGATTTGAAGTCTTTGTATTTTTTATTTTGTTTTTGGAATTCCTTTATTTTTATTTTTTTCATATAGCTGTGCATTTATCATCACAATTGACTTTTTCCCTTTTTTGTGAAAAATAACATATACAAAAACGGAATAAATTTCAAAGCACATTTCAACAATTATTTGTAGGACAGATTACAGACTTTGGTATGGGTTACAATTCCACAATTTTAGGTTTTTACTTCCAGCTGCTCTAAGTTATTGGAGACAAAAAGAAATATCAGTATAATGATTCAGCAATCATATTCATTTGTGTTAAACCCTACCTTCTCTTTATAATTGCATCATCACTTTGATCTTTCTCCCACTCTTTAGGAGTATTTGGGGTATGCCTATTTCTTTTTATTTTCTACAGTAGGCATTGGAGGTATAAATTTCCGTTTCAGCACTGGCTTTGTGGCATCCCATAAGTTTTGGGATGTTGTATTTTCATTCATCTCAATATGTTGCCTAATTTTGCTTCTGATTTTCTTTTTTTGTTTGTTTCTAGTTTAGACTTTTTTAATTAATTTTTTTATTTCTGATTTTCTTTTTAACTCATTGGTTGTTTGAGTATGTTGTTTAATTTCCACATATATGTGAATTTTCCATTTTTCCCTGTTACTGATCTCTAGCTTTATTCCATCGTGGTCGGAGAATATACACTGTATGATTTCAATACTTTTGAATTCATTGAGATTTGTTTTGAGACCTAACAGATCTATCCCGGACAATGATCCATGTGCATTTGAGAAGGATGTGTATTCTCTTTTTGTTGAATGCAGTGTTCTATATAAGTTTGTTAGGTATGGTTTGTTTAGTGTATCATTCAAGTCCTGTACTTCTTATTTATCTTCTGTCTAGATGTTCTATATGTTATTGAGAATGGTGTATTAAAGTCTCTTACTATTAATGTAAAACTTTCCGTTTTATTCCTTTGAGTCTGTCAGTATGTGCTTCATATATTTTGGGGCTCATATATGGGCCATATATTTATAGTTGTTGCATCCCCCTCTTGAATTGTCCCCTTTATCAGTATGTCCTTCTTTGTTCTTCATAACTGTTTTTGACTGAAAGCCTATTTTATCTGATATTAGTATAGCAGTCCAGCTCTTTCACCTTCAACCTATTTGTATCTTGGATTTTAAGGTGATTTTCATATAGTTGGGTCATGCTTTTTCTTTGATCCATTCTGTTAGTCTCTGCCTTTTGACTAAAGAGTTTAATCCATTTACATTTAAAGACACTACTGAAAATACATGACTTTGTTGTCCTATTTTGCTGTTTAGCCTTTCTAAGTTTTTACCTTTTTGTCCCTCACTTCTGTAAAAGCCTTTGTTTATATTTATTTTATTTTTCGTATTGTACTATAGAGTGCTTTCTCATTTCTATCAGGATATATTTTTTATCTGTTTTCCTTGTGGTTACCATGGGTTAAAATTTAACATCCTTAATATATAACAATCATATTTGGTTTGGTACCAACTTAATTCAATAACATACACATATACTTTTCTTAAACCCCTCTATCCCCCCACCATTTTTTTGTACGTGTTGCCACTTATATCTTTGTACATTGTGTGTCAAAAGGTCTAGATTTATCATTTTTTATGCATGTATGTTGGTGGTGTTACATTCAGAAACTATGTCAAAAGCAGAGAAACATTGTTTATCTTTATTTGGGTAGTGTATAAATGAATCAAAGATTGGTGAGGAGTTTGGAAACTGTTCTCCAAATAGCATTTGATGAATTGGAGTGGTTTACTTTGGAAAAGGGCAACTTAGTATTGTGCAATCTTCAAGTATTTTGGAGGTGTTTTCTTTGGAAAAGTATTAGGTTTATTTTGTGTCCTTCCAGAAGACACAGATAGGACCGGCTTCATTAAAAAAAAAAGGTTGAGTATCTATCTTGAATTAGACTCTGTTCTGCAAGAGGTATATGAGATGAATATAGTGGTTACCCTAAAGAACTCAGAGTTCAGTACAGGTGAGAGACAAATATTCTCATTTTTAAAGCCATATACTAGAGACAGGGCGAGATGGCAGTATAGGGAGATGTGGAATTTAGTTAGTCCTTTAGGGCAGCTAGTAAGTAGCCAGGAACTATCTAGAACAAGTGTTTGAGGAGTATCTGTGATCAGACACACATCATACACCACTCTGGCGTGGGCAGGAGGCAGAGATCATAGGAGGCTGAGATCATGGTGCAGACTGTAAGTCTCCCAAACTGCGGGGGCTAGCACCCCTCCCACACTGGAATGGCAGGTTATTTTGGAGATACTTCCCCAGGGGGAAAAGAAGCAGTCTGTACTAGGAGCAGGGGAAGTAGCTCAACCAAGCTCTGGTTGTGGTTTTAATTAACAAAGTGGGACTGCTGAAGCTCCAAACACAAATAAACCCAGAGGAAGAATGAAATGAACCCTGAAATCTCTCCTAACGAGAAGAAGCAGGGCTGATGGTATAAAAAAAACCAAACAGAGGCTTTGTAGTCCACTGAGTTCAAAATACTCAAAAGGATCCATGCCCCCCCCCCCCCCAAAAGAGGCACATATTGCCAGGTACCAGTTCTGGCTCTTGATGGCAGACCTGAGGGGCTGGGGACTAGTTCTGAAAAGGAATTTTTTTTAAAGTGTTCCTGGTAGCCCATTAAAGAACTCATCAGGCATTTTCAATTGTCAGCACTTACCCAGGCAAAGGTGGAGTTAAGTTAGATCTGAGAGACAAGGTAACACGTCAAGTGAAGGCAATAATTCCCTAAATGGTATTTCTTCCTTAAGAAAAAGGGGATGGGGCCTAGCTCATCTAGTGGCCTTCCTTCAGAGAGTTCAGATCCTAGGGGCAGGGAACCAGAAACAGCTTGAGCTTGCCTTCCATCTCAGACTCTGTCTCAGTCACGCGCCTGGCAGGCTGAGAGTTAAAGCCTTCATACCACTTTATGCCAGTGGGGAGCTATGGGCTGACAAGTGCCACGTGCTGGACAGAATAGGAAAATCACAGAGTCAAGAGGCTTCACAAGAAAGACAACCTGCTGGATCTCATCTTTAGGGAAACTGTATACTTACAACATCCTCCTCTTGAGACCTGAGCCTGCCTTGTCTGGGAAAGTCTCATTGGGGTGAATCATATATGGGGATACCCTCCTCAAAAAAAGACTCCAGATAGGCAGGGGCAAAAACTAGCAAAACAAGAGTTGAAAAATTCTGATCAGTTAAACAGAAGCTGTGCTAGAAATCTAGAGTAAGTTGGACTGAATGTCAGAGAACAGATAGAGAATAAAGCCAACCAGCAAGAAAGCTCTAAGTTAAAGAGTGAAAATTATCTCCAGCATAAATTAATCAAGGGAATCAGATGCCTAGAAACCAGCAAAAAATCAAAAGTCATACTAGGTAAAATGAAGGTATGGCTAAGTCAAAGGAATAAACTAAAACTTTAAACAAGATACAGGAGTTGAAACGACTAATTAAAGATGTTAAAAAAAAGGCTCTTCTCAATCAAAGCAACGAGTTGAGGGAAGATATGGCAAAAGAGATGAAGGATATAAAGAAGAACATGGGACAGCCATAAAGAAGAATTTGCAAGCTTGAAAAAACAAATGGCAGAACTTAAGGGACTAAAAGGCACAAAAGGAAAGAGGGAGTACATAGTGAGGACATCCAGCAGCAGATTTGAAGAGACAAAGAAAGAATTAGTGAACTAGGGGACTGGACATCTGAAATCTGACATTCAAAAGAACAGATAGGGAAAAGAATGGAAGAATATGAGCAGGGTCTTAGGAAACTGAACAAAAACATGAAGTGCATGATTATACATGTTATGCATGTCCCTGAAGGAAAGAGAAGGAAAAAGGGGCAGAAAGAATAATGGAGGAAATGATCACTGAAAATTTCCTGACTCTTATGAAAGATAAAAAATTATAGATTCAAAAAGCACAGCATGTCCCAAACAGAGTAGATCTAAATAGGTCTACTCCAAGACACTTACTAATCACTTTATCAAATGTCAAAGACAAAGAGAGAAATTTGAAAGCAGCAAGAGAAAAGCAATTCATCACCTACAAGGGAAATTTGATAGGACTGTGTTAGAGTTAGAGTTCTACAGCTCTGAATGTCAGCATTACCACATAGAGTAATTGTTAAAGCAGCTGAAAAAGAGATCACACTTCAATTAGAGATATGAATGAAGCTGATCTGGTTAGGACTAAGGTAAATCGGAATACAGGGTAAAGGATGATGTTGACTTTTTTAAAAAAATATTTTTATCGACAAATCTTCACACATGGTCTATACACGGTGCACAATCACTGGCTTACAATATTATCACATAGTTGTGTATTTATCAGCATGATCTTTTTTAGAACATTTACATCAGTCCAGAAAAAAGAAAAAACTCATACATCTCAGAACCCTTACTTCTCACTTCTCACTGACCATTAGTATTTCAGTCTACTCAATTTATTTTATCTATCACCTCTATTATTTTTTATGTATATTTTTTGCTTATCTGTCCATTCCCTGGATAAAAGGAGCATCACACACAAGAGTTTCACAATCACAAGGTCACATTTTAAAAGCTATATCATTATACAATTGTCTTCAAGAATCAAGGCTATGGAAAACAGCTCAGCAGTTTCAGATACTTCACTCTAGCCACTCTAATACACTGTAAACTAAAAAGGGATATCTATATAATGTATAAGAATAATTTCCATGATAATCTTGTGACTCTGTTTGTCATTCAGTGTACTTAGTATTCTGCTGCAATCAAGTAGTATTGTGCTATCCATTTCTGAATTTTTACAGTCATCCTGTTGCACAGTCTGAATTCCTTCAGTTCTAAAAGCCCAATCACAGCCCTATTTCTATCTCCTGATAACCTGTGTTCTTAACTTCAGCTTTCAAAGTTCACTCATTAATGTTAGTTCATATTAGTGAGATCATACAGTATTTGTCCTTTTATTTCTGGCTAATATGACTCAGCATAGTGTCTTCAAGGTTCATCCACATTGCTACATGCTTCATTACTTGGTTTTGTCTTATAGCTGTGTAATATTCCATTGTATGTATGTAGCCACTCATCCATTGATGAACATTTGGGCTGTTTCCATCTCTTGACAATCCTAAATAATGCTGCTAGAAACATTGGTGTACGAATGTTCATTTGTGTCCTTGCCTTCAGTTCTCCTGAATATATACCTAGTGATGGCATTGCAGGTTCATATGGCAATTCTAAACTTAGCTTCCTGAGGAACAGCCAAACTGCCTTCCACAATGGTTGTACTATTTAACGTTCCCACCAATAGTGGATTAGTGTGCCTCTTTGTCCACATCATCTCCTGCACTTGTCATTTACTGTTTTTTTGATAATGGCCATTCTAGAGAATGTCAGATGGTATCTCATTGTGGTTTTGATTTGCATTTCCCTAATAGTGAAGTTGAGCATCTTTTCATGTGCCTTTTAGCCATTTGTATTTCTGCTTCTGAGAAGGGTCTTTTCATATCTTTTTGCCCATTAAAAAAATTTTTTTTGTTATTGGGTTGTTGTTGTTTGTTTGTTTGATGTTGAATTGAAGAATCTTTTTATATATTCTGGGTATTAAACCCTTATCTGATATGTGGTTTCCAAATATTGTCTCCCATTGTGTAGGCTGCCTTTTTACTTTCTTGACAGAGTTCTTTGATGCACAAAAGTGTTTAATTTTGAGAAGATCCCATTTATCTATTTATTTTTTCAGTGCTTGTGCTTTGGGTGTAATGTATTGGAAACTGCCTCCTATTACAAGATTTATAAGCTATTTCCCTACATTTTCTTCTAAAAGTTTTATGGTCTTAGCTCTAATGTCTAGGTCTTTGATCCATTTTGAATTGACTTTTGTACAGGGTGTGAGATATGGATGCTGTTTCATTCTTTTGCATATGGATGTCCAGTTGTCCAAACCCATTTATTGAAGAGGCTGCTCTTTTCCAGGGTTGGCTTGTCTGCTTTATCAAAGTTTGGTTGTCATTAGATGAGAGGGTCTATTTCTGAACACTCATTTCAATTCCATTGGTTAGTATATCTGTCTTTGTGCTAGTATCATGCTGTGTTGACCACTGTGGTTTCATAAAATCTTTAAAGTCAGGTAGTGTGAGACTTCTCAATTCATTTTTCTTTCTCAAGATATTTTTAGTATTTGGGGCACAGTGCCCTTCCATATAAATTTAGTTATTTGTTTTTGTTTCTTTGAAGTAAGTTTTTGGGATCTTAATTGGTATTGCATTGTCTCTATAAATCAGTTTTGGTAGAATTGATATCTTAACTATATTTAGTCTTCTAATACATGAACATGGTATGCCCTTCCATTTATTTAGGTGTTCCATAATTTCTTGTAGTTTTTTGTGTATAGGTCTTTTGTATCCTTAGTTAAATTTATTCCTAATATTTGATTTTTTTGGTTGCTATTGTAAATGGAATTTTTTTCTTGATTTCCCTCTCAGATTGCTCATCACTACTGTATAGAACAAACGCTGCTATTTTGGCTGTTGATCTTGTACCCTGGCATATTACTGTACTCATTTACTTGCTCTGGTTAGCTTTGCTGTAGATTTTTTGGGATTTTCAACATACACTTGTCATGTCATCTGCGGACAGCGAGAGTTGTACTTCTTCCTTTCCCATTTGGATGCCTTTTATTTCTTTTTATTGTCTAATTGCTGTGGCTAGAACTTCTTTCAGTGTTGAATTAACAATGGTGACAGTGGACATCCTTGTCTTGTTCTTAATCATAGAAGGAAAGCTTTCAGTCTTTCCCCTTTGAGGATAATGTTAGCTGTGTTTTTTTTTTTTTCATATATTCCCTTTATCATATTGAGGAAGTTCCTTCCTATTCCTACTCTTTGAGGTATTTTCATCAAGAAAGGATGTCGAATTTTGTCAGATGCCTTTTCTGCATCAATCAAGGTGACCTTGTGGTTTTTTTGCTTTGATTTGTTGATACAGTGTATTACATTAATTGATTTTCTTATGTTGAACCATCCTTGCATACCTGGAATAAATCCCACTTGGTCATGGTGTATAATCCTTTACTGTGCTGCTGGATTCGATTTGCAAGTATTTTGTTGAAGATTTTTACATCTATATTCATGAAAAAGATTTATCTGTAAATTTCTTTACTTGTAATATCTTTGTCTGACTATGCTATTAGGATGATGTTGGCTTCACAAAATCTTAGGGTAACTTTACCCCTCTTCAACTTTTTTGAATATTTTCTGTAGTATTGTTAGTCATTCTTTCTTGAATGCTAGGTGATATTCTGTGAAGCCATCTGTTCCTGGACTTTTCTTTTTGCGGAGCTTTTTGATATCAGATTGAATCTTTTTACTTGTGATTGGTTTGTTAAAGTCGTCTGTTTCTTCTTCAGTCAGTGTTGGCTGGTCATGCCTTTCTAGGAAGTTGTCCATTTCATCTACATTGTCTAGTTTATTAGCATATAGTTGATCATAGTATCCTCTCGTTACCTTTTTTTATTTCTGCAGTATCAGTGGTTCTGTCTCCTCTTCCATTTATGATTTTATTTATTTATTTGCATCCTCTATCTGTCTTTTTTTTCCTTTTTTCTAAGTGTTAGAAAAAAACAGCCTAGCTAAGTGTCCATCGATTTTGTTGATTTTTCCAAAGAATCAACTTCTGGTTTTGTTGATTTTCTTGATTGTTTTCATATTTTCAATTTCATTTATTTCTGCTCTAGTCTTTGTTATTTCTTTCCTTTTGTTTGCTTTGGGGTTAGTTTTTCTTTTTCTAGTTCTTCTAAGCGAACAATTTATTTCTTGATTGTTGCTCTTTCTTCATTTCTAGTATAGGCATTTAAGGTAATAAATTTCCCTCTCAGCTCTGCCTTTGCTGCATGCTACGAATTTTGAAATGTTGTCTTTTCATTTTCATTTGCCTTGAGATCTTTACTGATCATAATTTGTTCCTTGAACCACTGGTTTTTAAGAGTGTGCTATTTAGCCTCCACATATTTGTGAATTTTCTGGCCCTCTCACTGTTATTATTTCCAGCTTCATTCCATTATGATCCGAGAAAGTGTTCTGTATGATTTCAATCTTTTTAAGTTTATTGAAGCTTGCTTTGTTACCTAGCATATGGTTTACCCTTGAGGTTGGTCCATGATAACTTGAGAGAAATGTGTATCTTGCAGTTGTGGGATGTAATGTCCTGTAAATGTTAGGTCTTGTTTACTTATCATATTATTCAAAACCTCTGTGTCCTCTTTGATCCTCTGTCTAGATGTTCTGTCCATTGATGAGAGCAGGAAATTGAAGTCTTCAATTACTATGGTAGAGTATCTCCTTCTCCTTTCAGTCTTGCCAGTGTTTGCCTCTTGTATTTTGGAGCACCTCTGGCTTGGTGCATAAATATTAATGATTGTTAGGTCTTCTTGTGGAATTGTTCCTTTTATTAATACGTAATGTCCTTCTTTGTCTCTTTTAATTGTTTTACATTTGGAGTATGGCTACTCTTGCTCTTTTCTGATTGTCATTTATATGAAATATCTTTCCTAAATGTTTCACTTTCAACCTATTTTTGTTCTTGGTGCTAAAGTGAGTCAAGTTTAGACAGCATATAGATGGGTCTTGTTCTTTTTTTTTTTTTTTTTTTATAGCTCAGATGCAGCTTCATTCAGTGTTTTAACATAATTACATTACAATTAGGTAGTATTGTGCTGTCCATTTTTGAGTTTTTGTATCTAGTCCTGTTGCACAGTCTGTATCCCTTCAGCTCCAATTACCCATTATCTTACCCTGTTTCTAACTCCGGCTGGTCTCTGTTACCAATGACATATTTCAAGTTTATTCTCGAATGTCGGTTCACATCAGTGGGACCATACAGTATTTGTCCTTTAGTTTTTGGCTAGACTCACTCAGCATAATGTTCTCTAGGTCCATCCATGTTATGACTTGCTTCATAAGTTTATTCTGTCTTAAAGCTGCATAATATTCCATCGTATGTATATACCACAGTTTATTTAGCCACTCTTCTGTTGATGGACATTTTGGCTGTTTCCATCTCTTTGCAATTGTAAATAATGCTGCTATAAACATTGGTGTGCAAATGTCCGTTTGTGTCTTTGCCCTTAAGTCCTTTGAGTAGATACCTAGCAATGGTATTGCTGGGTCGTATGGCAATTCTATATTCAGTTTTTTGAGGAACCGCCAAACTGCCTTCCACAGTGGTTGCACCATTTGACATTCCCACCAACAGTGGATAAGTGTGCCTCTTTCTCCGCATCCTCTCCAGCACTTGTCATTTTCTGTTTTGTTGATAATGGCCATTCTGGTGGGTGTGAGATGATATGTCATTGTGGTTTTGATTTGCATTTCTCTAATGGCCAGGGACATTGAGCATCTCTTCATGTGCCTTTTGGCCATTTGTATTTCCTCTTCTGGTAGGTGTCTGTTCAAGTCTTTTTCCCATTTTGTAATTGGGTTGGCTGTCTTTTTGTTGTTGAGTTGAACAATCTCTTTATAAATTCTGGATACTAGACCTTTATCTGATATGTCGTTTCCAAATATTGTCTCCCATTGTGTAGGCTATCTTTCTACATTCTTGATGAAGTTCTTTGATGCACAAAAGTGTTTAATTTTGAGGAGCTCCCATTTATTTATTTCTTTCTTCAGTGCTCTTGCTTTAGGTTTAAGGTCCATAAAACCACCTCCAATTGTACGTTTCATAAGATATCTCCCTACATTTTGGGTCTTGTTTTTTAATCCATGCTGCCAGTCTATATCTTTTAATTGGGAAGTTTAATACTTTTAACATTTAATGTTATTACTGTAAAGGCAGTACTTTCTTCTACCATTTTGCCTTTTGGAGTTTATATGTCATATCTATTTTTTTTTCTTTTTACCATTTTTTGATAGTCTTCATTTCTACATTCTTTTCCAGACCTCTTTCTCCTGCCTTTTCCTATCTGCCTGTAGTGCTCCCTTTAGTATTTCTTGTCAAGCTGATGTCTTAGAAACAGATTCTGAGAGTGTTTGTCTGAAAATATTTTAATGTCCCCCTCTTTTTTTTTTTTTTTGCATGATCAGGCACTGGGAATTGAACCCAGGTCTCTAGCATGGCAGTTGAGAAATCTGCTGCTGAGCCACCATTGCACTGCCCCTGTCCCCTTCATTTTTGAAGGACAATTTTGCTGGGTATAGAGTTCTTGGTTGGCAGTTTTTCTCTTTTAGAATCTTAAATATATCATACCACTACCTTCTCACCTCCAAGCGCTGCTGAGATATCCACACATAGTCTTATTGGGCTTCCTTTGTATTTGATGGATTGATTTTCTCTTGCTGCTTTCAAAATTCTCTCTTTGTCTTTGATATTTGACAATCTGATTAGTAAGTGTCTTGGAGTATGTCTAGTTGGATCTCTTCTGTTTGGGGTATGCTGCACTTCTTGGATCTATAATTTTATGTCTTTCATAAGAAATGGGAAATTTTTAGTGAGTATTTCCTCTGTTAGTCTTTCTCATCCTCTTCCATTCTCTTCTCCTTCTGGGACACCCACAACATGAATATTTTTGTGTTTCATGTTGTCATTCAAATCTATGAGACCTTGTTCACATTTTTCCATTCTTTTCCCTTTATTTTCTTTTGTGTGTCAGATTTCTGATGTCCAGTCCTCTAGTTTTCCAATCCTGTCTTCTGCCTCCTCAAATCTATTGTTGTAGTTTTCCATTGTTTTTTTCCCATTTCTTCTATTGTGCCTATCATTTCCCTAAGTTCTGCGATTTGTTTTTTTTAAACTTTTAAGTTCTTCCTTCTTTTCCCCCAGTGTCTTCTTTTTATCTTCCATCTACTCATTGACTTGATTTTTTATGAGATTTTGCATGTCTGTTTAACCATCCTGAATTAGTTGTTTCAACTCCTATATCTCATTTGAAGTGTTTGTTCCTTTGACTGGCTGTATCTTTGATTTTCCTAGTATGACTTGTTATTTTCTGCTGTCATCTCGGCATTTGATTTCCTTAATTAGTTTGTTCTGGAGATTGTTTTCACTCTTTTACCTAGGGCTTTCTTGCTGATGGTTTTGTTCAGTATCTGTTCTTTGACATTCAGTTCAACTTAGTCTAGTTCTCTAGCATAGGTTCTGTTTAAGTGATTAGATTTTTTTCAGTTTATGTTTTTCTCTTTCTTGCCTTGTCTATATGGGCCCTTTTTGTTGTTTTTTTGAGAGCTTCTCCTCAGATATTACAGATCCCAGTCAGGTTTTCCCAGACAAGACAGGTCCATGTTTCAGGAGGAAAGAGCAGCCAGTATCAGTTTTCTGTGAGGGTTAGACTCAGCAGGTTGTCAGACTTTCCTATGGAGTCTCTAGACTCTGCTTTTCTTTTTCTGCCTACCATGTGGCACTTGTGTGCCCACAACTTTCCACCAGCTTAAAGTGATGCAGTTCCTTTAATTTCAGCACACTCTCCCTGCCAGGGGCGTGGTTGAGATGGGGGAGGTAGTAGAATGGCTTTGATTTTTTCTACTCCCTGGGGCCTGAATTCCTCAAAGGTGAGATTCAACTTGAGCCAGGTCCTGTCCCCCTTTTCTTGGGGAAGATATACCCTTTGGGAAATTAACCCCTTTCACCTGACTAGTTACTTTGTCCATTAGTGAAGCTTGACTTCCTGGAGCAGTGCTGGAGCCTAAAAGTGCTTCCAGTTCTATGTAATGAGCTGTTAAGTAAAAAAAAAAAATCAAAAAACCTTTTTTAGGGTCAGAACCCTGCCATTTGTGTTTGTCAGTCACAGGTTGGGTTGGTATTTGGCTCTGTGTAGCCCCAGTTTCTTTGTGCCCCCTTTTCTTGGGGTCTAACCCTTTTCCAGTATTATTTTTTCCTTTTTCAGTATTTGGTGCTGTCGAACTTGAAAGCCCTCTTCCATCCGCCCCCCCCCCCCCCCATTAGTCCCATCCCCTCTCTGTAGGGGCAAAACTCCTAGTTCCTTTACTGCTTGTTCCATATTCCATGTTTATCTGTTCTGGGGGCCCATTTTCTGTAGTCAGAATTTGTTAATTAATTCCACAATTGGAGCTTCATACAAATTCATGGGTTGGGGGACTTACAGTTCTGTGTGGGATCTCAGCCTTTCCAGCAGTTCCAGGCTGGTTTATGCTGTGTGTCTGGTCACTGATGTTCCCCCAGCAGTTGTTCTGTACTGTTCCTCGCTAGTTACTAGGTGGTCTGGAGGATGAATTAATTCCACACCTCACTGTGCCATCATCTTGCTCTGCCTCCTTTGAGTGTGTTTTAAAACTTCAACTTAAGTTTGAGACTAAAGGAAGAGATGCTTATTTGTTACAAAGTTTATATTTTCTGTAGCATACTATCTGTGTTAACCTGTGTGGTCAATTTATTCAAAGAATGTAATTACATGCAAAGTTGAATAGGGAATGAGATCTTGTTATTTTATACTGGTTAATAACCTGATACACTGGTTAATAACCTGATACATTCCAGAATAATTTAGGCAGAAAAGAAAAAATGTATTCACAAAGTTCCTTTCAGGACTGGGGAAAAATGTGGAAATATTAAACTTCCCCACCTGGGGAATTTCTGATATTTTCACAAGCATTACCAATTTAATAAGTCAAACCCTTGATCTTGGAGCTTGCCCTTATAAAACTTATTCCTGAAAAGGAGAAGCTCAGTCTACTTATAATTGTGCCTAAGAATCACCCCTATAGAACCTCTTTTGTTACTCAGATATGGCCGCTCTTTCTAAACCATCTCTGCAGATAAGCCCACTGTCCTCCCCTCTACGTGCGACATCATTTGCAAGGCTGTAAATGTTGGACATGACTCTGAAAATGTAGGACGTGACTCCCAGGTATAGTCTGGCCCTGTCATTGTGGGATTTAGGAAGCCTTCTTAACCAAAAGGGGGAAAAGAAATGAAATAAATTTTCAATGGCTAGAAGATTTCAGATGGAGTCCAGAGGTCATTCTGGAAGTTATTCTTATGTATTATATAGCTATTCCTTTTTAGTTTCTAGTGTATTAAAGTAGCTAGAAGGAAATGACTGAAACTTTTGAACTATAATCCAATAGCCTTCATTCTTGAAGTTGATTGTATAATTATATAGCTTTTACAGTGGTACTGTGTGATTGTTAAAACCTTGTAACTGGCATTCCCTTTGTCCAGTGTAAGAAAATAAAGACAAAAATAAATAAATAAATAATAGGGGGTATAAGGGAAATGGGATATTTGGGGTGTTCTTTTTTACTTTTATTATTATTGTTTTTTTAGAGTAATCAAAATGTTATAAAATTGATTGTGATAACGAATGTACAACTATATGATGATACTGTGAACCACTGATGATTGTATGGTATGTGAATGTATCTCAATAAAATTCCATTAAAAACAAAAAACCATATACTAAATACTGTGAAGGAAATGTGTATCCATGCCATTAGACCACAAAAGAAGGGTGCTTGACTTGCCTTGGGTGGTGATACAGGTCAGGTGAATGGCATGGAGGACTTTTCAAAGGAAGTGACACTCAAGCCAAATATTATGTCACAGAGACAAGAAGAGTGTATTCTGGTGGATAACAATTTTGATTATTTAGAGTTCAGTCAGGGAAAAGCAAACTAAAAAATTCCCATTTAGCATAGTGCCATTGTCTGTGAAAAGAGCAGTGTCAGTGGAGTCACTGAAGTGATGAGTTGGGGTGTGTATGGGAGGTGGCAGAGTCCTTAGTAGGCCCTTATGGAATCAAGAAGGTGAAAGTAGAAGCCATAGAGTGCCTGTTGTCTAGAAGCTTGCTGTAAGGAGAAGGAGAAAGCATGACTAGATGATGGGAGAAGTAGAAATGTATGAGTATTTTTCAAGATTTAAAAAATCTAGCCTGTTTATATGTTGAAGGGAAGAGCTAAAGGAGAGAAGTATGTTGAAAATTCAGAAGAGAGAGTAGATAATTGGTAGAGCCATGGTCCCTGAGGAGGTGGGAAAGGATGGGATTCAGAATCCAGGTGGTTGGATACAATTGATGGAAGTTGAAAGCAGGCAGAGTTTAGCTCCCTGTCAGGAAGAACTTTTTAAAAATCAGTGGTTTGCAACAATAGAACAGATTGATTTGGGACGTAATGAGCTTCCTGTCTCTGGAAGTTGGAGGCTGAAAATGCTGCATTGACTGGGAGCTGGATTGGATGATCTTTTGGGACACTTCTAATTTTAACATTTTATGAGTTTAAGCATTCATAATAAACTGAAGATATAAACAGATATTTGTAACATTTATTAAAGAGTTATTGTCAATTTCAATTACTTTTGTGTTTTGAAACACAGTGTACATACAGGGAAGTATAAACATATATAAAGTGCAGTAGAGATTGCTAGATATTCGCCAGAATTCTGTTTCTTCCTTATCCTGGGCATACGGCTCAGCCACATCTCCCAGTCTGTCTCTCAGTCGGGTGGACTAATGGAATAGGAATGAAAGTGATATGTGTCCTGTTTTCAGACTAAGGCGCTTTAGGAATAAGTGTGCCTTTTCCATGTTTCCCTTCCGATGTTTGGATAATGAGGTTCTGGATGATGGAGCCACAGAACGGAGGAAGGCAGAACCCCTGAATCACTTTGCATAGCAAGGCTGTCCGTGGACCAGTAATATCTGTTTTGGACTATTACATGAATCTCGTTTTTGTCTCAGCTGTTATTTTTTTGTGTTTATAATATTATTTCGTGTTGCCCTAACTAATGTCTAACGTTTAACAAAATTTATAACATCCACACCTGTGTAAACACTCTGGGTAAGAAGGAGAACGTTACCGGTGCACACAAGCCCTTTTGTGTCTTTCCGTGATTGTAGTCTGTTTCTTTCTTCCATGGATAATCACTTTTGCAACTTTACTGACAATCATTTTCCAGGTCTTCTCTGTAGTTTTATCACTCACATATGTGTCTCTAGACATCCCTGGCCATATTTGAGAGATCCCAGTGTTCTCTGTCCTGGTTTACACTTGGTATTGTCAGTTGGAAATCTGAATGGTATATAGTGGTGTCTGATTTGGGTTTAATTTAATGTTTCATATTTAAAAAGCAGTTCTTTACCTTGCCTTTGGACCCCATAATATGTACTTTACTGTAAGATTTGTTTGTGGTAGATTAGGTTGATTGATGAAGACACTATTCAAAAAGAGAATCCAAAGTCCCATTTCAGACTTGGAGAATAAAAATATCAGGCTAGTATCCAATAATCTATTTTTACTGTACAGGTAGATTACAGCACGGTGCCGATGAAGCTAAGGACTTTTAGGGTCCGAGAGCCCCTTTGATCCTTGGCTCACACTCTATACCTTCCCACCCCACCCTCAACCCACTCCCTTCGCACCAGTGAAGGGTCTCATAAATACTTGCTGTTCACCTGAGGGGAAACTGGTTAAAATCTAAACATGTTATCCAAAATTCTTTTTTTTTTAGAGAAGTTGTGGATTTAAAGAAAAATCGTGCATATGATACAGGGGCTTCCACATACCACTCTTATTATTAGCACTTGCAGTAGTGTGGTATACCTGTTAGGGGTTGTTCTAGTTTGCTAGCTGCCAGAATGCAACACACCAGAGACGGATTGATTTTTAATAAAAGGGGATTTATTTTGTTGGTTCTTCAGAGGAAAGGCAATTAACTTTCCACTGAGGTTCTTTCTTACGTGGAAGGCACAAGATGGTCTCTGCTGGTCTTCTCTCCAGGCCCCTGGGTTCCAACAGCTTTCCCCGGGGTGACTTCTTTCTGCACCTCCAAAGGCCTGGGCTGAGTTGCTAGTGCTGAGATGAGGAATGCCGAGCTGCTTAGGCTGTGCTACATTGCGTTCTCTCATTTAAGCACCAGCCAATTAAGTCAAATGTCACTCATTGGAGCAGACACGCCTCCTAGCTGACTGCAGATGTAATTAGCAACAGATGAGGTTCACGTACCATTGGCTCATGTCCGCAGCAACAAGACTAGGTATGCTCACCTGGCCAGGTTGACAACTGAATCTAACTAACACAGGGGTGATGAAAACACTTTTTTATACTTGTACTATTAACTACAGTCCATGGTTTAACTTAGGGCTTACTATTTATGTTTGTACAGTTCCATGAAAATTTTTAAAAAATTATATTCTAATAGCATAGTTACAACCTAAAATGTCTCCTTTGTAATCACATTCAAATATATACTTCAGTGTTGTTAATTATATACACGATGTTGTGCTACCATCACCCCCATCCATCACCAAAGTTTTTTCATCATCACAAATAGAAATTCTGTACATTTTAAGCATTAACTGTCTATTTCCTACCCCCACCCCATTCCCTAGTAAGCTGTATCTAGATTATGATGCGATGAGTTTATTCAAAATTCTTTTTTACACATAGAAAAGTAACAGAATGTATTTTGTTTTGTATTGATAAAGATACGGAGGTAGGAATTGATTTTTTTTAACTGTATTTGTTGAGGATTGTAATCCCCTTGAGCTATCTTGGAATTTAAGCGTTCTTACTCTAAATTTTTATAAGTCAGTTGTGGGTTTATTATAGAATGCTTAATTATGATGTGGGGGCTAATTAAACTCTTCTGTGGCATATGTTTAAGTATATATTTTTTCATAAGAGGGACAAAGAAAACTTTAAAAATAAACTATATTAGTTGTACAAGCACTGTCCAGTAGTAATATAATGTGAGCCACAAATGCTAACCATGTATATAATTTAAAATTTTTTTAGCAACCACATTAAACAGGAAAAGGAAACAAGTTAAACTGATGTTTATAATATATTTTAATTAAGCAGTATTCTAAAATACTATCATATCAATATGTAATCATTATAAAATTATTAATGTATTTTACATTCTTTGTCTTTGAAATCTGGCGTGTCTTAATTACACCTCTGAATTTAGATGGCCGCATTTAAGTGTCCGTAGCCACATGTAGCTAGTGGCTGTCATGTTGGACAATACAGGTACGTATAGAAAATTGCTCATATGAAAAATGTATAATTTGATACACGTTTTGAAAACTCCAGAAACCCACCCCATTGTGTTCTAGTAAGAGGGAGGAAATTTAAAGCATAGAAAAGTGGAAGAAATACACAGTCTGTTGTAGAGACAGGGTATGAATTTGTGAGTAACATTCTTATTTTTTTAGCCACACTTTCAGTATAAGCACCCATTTTAAAAATGAGAAAATGGTAAGATCACATTCAATTTTGAACATAAAAGGAAAAAGCATAATGCAGCCAGGAGGTCTAGGTTCCAGGTCTGCTGTACCAGTTCCAGGTCTGCTGTACCTGCTGTTTCCTTTAAAGACCAGACAGAATTTATCTCACATGAGTATTGTGAGGATAACGTAGGTTTTATGAAATGCAGTAAAATTTATTACACAGAATCAGAAAACATCAGCATTGGGAGCACTAAGATACTGGGTTTAAATAGTAAATAGATGTAGAGAAGTGTTTTAATGTCATAAATGGAAAATTTAGTATTCCTCAATGATACAATCACATTTGAACTATTTTCAGTTTTTTTCAAAAACATTAAATAACCTAAGAAATACCTGAATACGTGTCCATGTATGCAAGTAATAAAATTGTATGTATAGAGTAAAAACCAAAGCCAGAAAAGCATACAAACCATAAAGCAAATCTGATTGAAAAAATCATCATAAACAGATATGAAAGGCAAGTCATAGACTGAGAGCAGCTATTTATCGAAGATTAGTTTCAAATATTTAAGGAACCCTAAGAAATCAGTAAGAAAAAGGCATCCCTTTAGAAAAATGGGCAAATGATATAAAGAGGAAATTGCATGTCCAATAAACATATGAAAACTGCTCAGCCTGACTAGTAATCAAGGGAAATAAAAATTTAAATACAAGATACCATTTTACATTCATCAGCTTGACAAATATTAAGCATGACAATACCAACTGTTGTGAAGAATATGGAGCAGCAGGAACTCTCACTGAAATTAGGAGTGTATATTGGTACAAACTGCTTAGGAGAGAAATTTTAACAGTATCTGGTAAAGTGGAGAATGGTCAATCCAGAAATTCTGCTCTTTAGGCATTCACACAGTGGAATATTATACAGCAGGTAAGGGTAAAATAAGGTACAGCTACATGCATCAACTTGGTTAAATTTCAGTAACATGATGTTAAGTGAAAAACAATTGCAAAAGCTTACATCGTCTTATACTATTTTATATGATTTAAAAATGTTCAAAGTAATACAATCTATAGATTACATGGTCAATAAAAGTATAAAAATCTGCATAAGAATACTACAAGCCAGTTTAAGGCTAGTTATTACTGCTGGTGAGAGAATCAGAAAGGTTTGCACGGGTGGCTTTAGTTGTACATGTAATAATGGGAATATTGGAAGAGTTCCTCCTCCCTTACCTCCTTCCTAGAGAAGACCACATCTAACAGTTTGTCTCGTTTTTCTGTGCGTGTTGTTAATGCGTGGGCTCCAGAGTAAGAGCACCCGGCTTTTGAAGCCTGCCTGGTTCCCCAAGATGGTTGTGAGCAACTTTTAAAAAAAGACTTTTGTATAAAACAAGGTGTGTTAAAAGCCTTAAATTAGCTAAGATTTTTCACTTTGCTTCTTTCTACTTATGCCCTGCCTCCCCTCCCAACTCCCACCCCCAAATTAGTGGGGGCAATTTAAAAATGTTTATTTGAAGGCATACTGTCTCAAGTGTTAGGTGATTTGAATAGGTATGATTTCAACCAGAAACTTGAAAAAGGAGCATGGTCTTTTTAGTCTAAATTTCTTTCTATTTAGAAGGAAACATTTTTTAAAAGTTGACCTATATAAAAAGCCAACCTAAACGTGTACTAATTACAAAAAGGGTATTTTTATGGTGTTTATTTATTGTATATGGGAAGTAACCTTTCGTTGCTGTTTTGTTAAATAGGATAGAATTTGTCAGATAGCATCTTTTTTTGAAGTGCTGCCTCTAGTAAACAAGTTTGACCTTCAGACATCTCTGAAATAGAGGCTGGCCTAGCAGCTAGGCAGATGTAGAATTGCCACAGGCTCTGGAGTAAGTCAGGCTTGGGTTCGAGCCTGGATATGATCTCTTATATAAGCGACCTTGAACTGCATTGTAGCTTTGTTAGGCTTCAGGCTAACATGACTGTTTAGACTTTTTGACGGTACGTGCTTACTTACATAGTCTTTCTGGTTATCTCTCCCTTCCAGTACTCACTTGCTTCCCTAATTCTACTCCACCCAGAAAAGAGTGACTAAGATATGGTTTCAATTTGGAAAATTTTCCAGTTAAGACCTTTAAAAACAGTTATTTGAATGCCTAGGTATGTATGTATTCTAGTGTTTTCTATGCAGAGTAGCATAGAACTGGATTTAACTATTTGGATGTCTTACAGATTGTTTTCCTTGATATAAATTATGTTGCTCCCTTCTCCTAAAATTCCAGGCACTGTCTGGCCACCCAAATCCTTTCTATCCTTCAGTGCCCAGTTTCACAGCCCGAATACCAAAAACTGCCTTTGGGATGCTCCCCACCTCCCCAGGGGAATTGAGTGCTCCTTTCTTTGGTTCCCTCAGAGCATTGCTTTAGCATTTAACAAATTGTATTCTAGATCTATGTCTGTATGACTCACTCTTTTGTCTTTTTTGGAGCAGGGCAACATTTTAGGCATCTTTGTATCTTTTCCTGGCAGTTAGGGGGTAAATGTAGGAATTCTTAAATTGTTATTTTATACATGTCACCTAAACACTGAGACTTGGTTTCCTTCTCTGTAAAATATGTCTTTCTGCTTCTGAACGTTCTATTTAAATCACTCTTACTAGGATCACCCATCAAGCTTGAAATTACCGGATTAGGTGACATGTTTTTTAATGTTATTGCCTATGACATTTGGCAGGAACCATTGCTTCTTGAGACTCTTCTTGAGGCTTCCTGCCCATTCTACCTGCCCAAACACACCCCAAGTCTGCTTGATTTTATACTTCTTAGAAAACTGCTCCCTCTGCTTGTCCCTTTTGCTTTTCTGGGACTTAACCATTTTGATTCTTTAGGATACTACCCTAGCTCTTCTTGTCTCTCTGTAACTTTAGCTATGTGCCTGGCTTTCCTCTAGTCGTGTCCATTATTCACATATTCACATCTTCCTATTGGCGCCAGATCCGTATTTCTAGCTGAATTCATTCTCCCCCTAAAACCTACTCTTCCTCCTCACTTTTCCCTACCTTCATTAATATTATCACCCACCAGTGACTGTTTTCTTATTTCCTCATCTGGTGAAATCCTGGCAATCCTATCTCCTGAGTGTTTTTTTTTCATAACTTTTTAAATTGTATAGTATAACATATGTACATGGCAAAAAAATGAAAAATAAATAGTTTTCGAAGCACAGTTATACAAGTAGTTACAGTCCAGATCCCAGAGTTTGTCATGGGCTACGATACGATCCTTTCAGATTTTTCCTTCAGCTGCTCAAGAATATAGGAGGTTAGAAGGCTTCAATATTTTTTTATCATCACATTTGACTTTTTTTCCTTCTTCTTTTGTAAAAAATAACATATATACAAAAAAAGCTATAAATTTCAAAGCACAGCACTGCAATTGTAGAACATAATTCAAAGTTTGACATGGGTTACAGTCCCATAATTTTAGGTTTTTACTTCTAGCTGCTCTAAAATACTGGAGAGTAAAAGAGATATCAGTTTAATGATTCAGCATTCATATTCAGTTGTTAAATCCTATCTTCTCTGTATGATTCCTTCATCACCTTTGATCTTTGCATCCCTCTCTTTAGGGGAGTTTGGGCTATGGCCATTTAAAATTTTTCATATTGGAAGGGTCTGTCACTAATATAGGGTAGGAAGATGGAACTATCTAATGTTTTGAAGAGGCTATGGCCTCTAAGTTTCGGAACTTATCTGGACCAGGGACCCATCTGGCGGTTGTAGGTTTCTGGAAAGTTACTCTAGTGCATGGAACCCTTGTGGAATCATATGTATTGCCCTAGGTGTTCTTTAGGATTGGCTGGAATAGTCCTGGTTGGGGGTTAACAGGTTATGATAGGTAGCAAGGTCTAACTGAAGCTTGCTTAAGAACAACCTCCAAAGTAGTCTCTCAACTCGATTTGAACTCTGTGCAACTGATACTTTATTTGTTACACTTCTTTCCCCCCTTTTGATCAGGATGGAATTGTTGATCCCATGGCACCAGGTCTGAATTCATCCCTGGAAGTCATCTCCCATGTCGCCAGGGAGACTTTCACCCCTGGATGTCATGTCCCACATAGTGGGGAGGGCAATGCTTCCACTTTCAGAGTTGGGCTTAGAGAGAATGAGGCCACATCTAAGCAACAAAAGAGGTCCTCCAGAAATAATTCTTAGGCATGCCTGTAGATATTCTAAGCTTCTCTGCCACTTACATAAGCTTCACAAGAGTAAGTCTCATGATTGAGGACATGCCCATTGATTTGGGTGTCCCTGAAGTTTGACACAGTATTGGGGTTCCCTGGTGGTAAAGTTTAATAGTTCCATTTTTTTATTAAGTAGAGTTGTATGAACATCTTTGATTAGTTGTTCCAATGTCTCTGTCTCCTCTGGTGTTGTAATTTGGTCATTTGGCAGGGCTTTATCTGTCTATATTGTGATATGCTTAGTGATCTTCTGCTGTCTTCTTGGCATTGTAAACATCTTGATTGGTTTACTTTGGGAATTGATTTCTGTCAGTAGTCTACGGCATTGTATTTGCAGGATGGATTTACAGCAGGGAGCAGGGTATGGGATGGGGCACTCAGTGCAATGATTTGTTTTTGGGCAGGTATAAGCGCAGGTTGGGGATGTTCATAAGCTGGTGCTTGTGAATGTGGGTACCCAGTGGACAGGGGGGACGTAGCTGTGTGGGTACACGGGTCTGGGCAGTGCGTAACCCTGGTGTGCACTGGACTGAGGCATGGGGCCCTTTGTGCTCATGCATAGAGCTGTGGCAGCAGGTCGGTGTTATACTTTCGTGGGTTGGGGGAGGTGTGATCTGGCAGCACAGGGAAGCACTTTCTCAGAGCTGGGAAGTGTGGCTGAGGGCTGTGCGCGTGCGCTGCTCTAGGACTTCTGTGTAAGGTTCCCAGAGCTGAATGACGTGATTGGGGGCCTGTGTTCATGCGTGGGTCTAGGAGGGCCGTAAACTGATGAACAGAGCTCAGGGGGGCTGGGGTGAGGCTGTGCGACACAGTGGGCAGGGGGGAGGAGGTAACCTGGATGTGGAGGTTAGTACCTGCAGCCTTTATGCCCTTGCAACAGCCTGCAGAGAGGGGGAGGTAGTCCTCAGGAGGGATGCGGGAGAGGTGGGTTGGCCTGCACTTGGGGTGGGGGTGTGGGACAGCTACATTGGGGGCTGGTCGAGTGGGGGCACCTGGAGTGTGGTGTTTGTGTGTGTGGGGTGTGGGGTGAGTCGCCAATCACAGGGCTGCCCTGGTGAGGATAGTGCTCCCAAGGAACATGGCCTGGCTTACTTCCTAGTCCCCGGCTCCTGTCCGTGCACTCCCATGGGCTCCACACCTCCGTCCCAGGCTCTGGCTTTTTGCCTCTCAGCTCCTCAGCCTCTGCAACTAGGACTGCTCTCTGTGGTGCAGAAGGCTCTCGCTGGTCAGCCGCACTCCTGATTTGCCTCCTCAGTTGCCCTCCTGTCCCCTCTCTAACTTTTCTTTGGAGCAGGGCTGATCTCGAGCTGCTCTATTCAGTCATCTTCCCGGAAGTTCCTCCTGAGTGTTCTTTGAATTAGGTCTTCCCTTTCCAAACTCCCTGCAGCTGCAGTCCCTCCTTGATTCTGAATCGGACTGTAGCAGTAGCCTGTTATCCTGTTTGAAGACACTCCTTATTCTGTTCCTTCCTTTGCAAAACTGCTAGTAGATACTTTCCAAAAACAGAGTATGGGTCACAAAATTTTCTTATTTTAAAAATCTCCAGTAGTTTTTCATCGCTTACAAGTTAAACTGTAAAGATTTTGGAATGCCCTTTCCCTTATTTGCCACATTAGTGATTCTCACATCTTGGGAATCATCAGAATTTGTGTGTGTGTGCTTGCATGCGCACGCGTCCTTAGAAGTAACGATGTTTGGGTCTACCCCAAAGATTTTGATTCAGTGTACCTGAAATGAGGTCTGATCTCATATTCTTTAATTATAAGATGACAATTTTGAAAATAGATTATTTATATAAAGAGTCTATATTCTTTATAGTGATCCTATATTACTCAGTGATCCTGTGCTGCTTCTGTAATAATGTTCATGCTTCTGTAATAATGTTCATGCTTTGTTTTATATTGCATAAATGTACAAATATGGTGAGAGGAAGAGGAAGGGGAGGGACGGAGAAGGAGAGAGAGGAGGGGAAGGGAGACTTATCTTTCCAACAGTTGTAGAGATCCCATGTTTAGGAACTATTGCTCTGGCCCCAGCTCATATGTCACCCACTTTTTTACGTTTACCCTTCAAATTCTTTCCTCTGAGATATTCTTAAAATACCTTCTATATAACCTCTAAAAAGATACCTTATGTTGAGTTGAAGTTCCTTGTTTATGTGCTTGCTTTTCCCACTAGATTTTAAACTCATCCTGGGATAGCATGGGAGCTTACTCATTTTTAGTAAAATGAGTAAAAATATGCTTTGCTTATAATAGGCGCTTTATAAATTTTTATTAAATTAAGTGATATTTGAAGGAAAGTTTTTAAACTATAAGAAGCTGTGTAGATGTGAGTAGTTTTAATATGTATAATTTTTTCCTGATATGTTTATTTTTTGCTTGAGGTTTTTTTCAAATACTGCTAGAATCCTATAGGGGAGAAAAATTTCATAGAACCCGTGGGAAAGATATTTTGGTTGTATTGAGTCTAACTGTTTCAAACAACAATGGTCCTACTTAGACAATGGAGAACAATGTTCAACTGTTTTTCTCCTTGTAATGCAAGAAAAAGAAAAAAGCTGTCTGTATTTAGACAGAGATATCCCCATGAATCCATGGAAACATCTACATGTAGATGATGTGATTTGTTCTTAATTTGAATGCTCAAAACAGTGATTTTTTGTTGTGATATACTGTTTTTGCCAGTTCATAATATCAGTAGGCTTTTTATTTTCCTTATATGTTTTAAGATATACTTTCCTTAACGTTCTATGAGGATGTACTTCATAAGAGAGAAAAAGAGTATTTTTTCTAGTCTTTATGCCATAAAGAGTTCTCATTTCTCAGCTTTAACTTTGTTATTTTGCTGAGGCAAAAGAATGTTATGGGAGAAAAAAAGAGTGGCACCGATATTATATTTACATAATTCATGTCTGCAAATTAGGAGCCATGTAAGTTCCTAGCAAGTAATGAGGAAATTTAAAATTTCCCAGGACCTTAGTGGACTTGGGAATAAATGCTTTCCCTTGTGGCTTTCTAGAAGTTACTTTGTCACTTATCCTTTCATCCATATTATGCCTCATGAGCAAATCCTTGAGATACTTCAGAGTTCAGATTATTGGTTTTCACTGTTTCACAAGTGGCGAATTTTAAACCAGTAGACTCTGCAGTCACTCCCAGCCCCACAAGTGACAATGGAGCTCAGAATAGAGTATAATGAATTGATCACAATCCTCCTGCTCAGAGTTTTCTCATACCCCAGGGATCTTGATTCTGTCCCAGAGCACTTTTGGAGAAACTCTGAGCACTTATTTTCTACCAGTTGTGGGATTGGCTAAGTCATTAAGACAATTTTCTCTTTACCTTAATCCAGTAAAGTTACCCTGTGCTTTCCATTTCTGTATTCTACAACTTAAGTACCCCCCAGATTCTTCTGCATGCCCTTCCATGTGTCTTATCACACTTACCACGTCCCCGCCAAGCCTAATGCAAGCAGTATACATTTGATTCCCACTTTTAACTTCCTGAGAAGACCCTTGATTTTTAATTTTTGTTTTTTTTAAATGTAAACTAGTAGATGTTAATTTTCTATAACCTTGGTGTTTTGTCCTGAAATGTAGCATCAAATGAAAAATTCAAGTCTATGTCACTAATATTAAATTTTAATTTTTCTTTACAGGTCAACTTTGTAGTGTGCCAAGTCTTTGCCTTGCTAGCAGCCATTTGGTTTCGAACTTATCTTCGTTCAAGCAAAACTAGCTCTTTTATAAGACATGTAGTTGCTACCCTTTTGGGCCTTTATCTTGCACTTTTTTGCTTTGGATGGTGAGTAATTATTTTGATCATATTTAAATGAAGACTGTGTAGATATATTTGAGAGCTGAGTGTATAGAAAGATATATTATGTAGGTTTTTGTTGTTAAATTTATAAAGTTTTCTCTTATAGGCCACCTTTTAAATTTTGTTTTCAGCAGACAGATTAAAAAGTGGGGCATGGGCTACTAACTTTTGCTGACTACACTGTCTTCAAAATTTGGTCTTGAAGAGAATTATTTAATATATATAATTTATAAAAAAAGGACAGATGAAGAAAAAGAATATAAAGACATTTATTTGGTCGTGATAGTACTTTTCACTTATTTTGCGGTTTATTCAGCCTCTGCCATTTGTGCCATGACACCAGTCCTCTGGTAACACTGCCAGTGGTAGGAGTGTTTATAGTCCTTATATAAAATCTAAGTATAGTTTGTCATACTTCCTTGGCGGCATCGTATTTATTTTATCAAAGTTTTCTTAGGATTCCCACATGATATTGTTTTACCATTTATAAATGATGCCATGTGGTAGTAGATTTTTTTAAACTTTTTATTTTGAAACTTTTCAAGTATAGAGATTAATATGATGAGCCCCATATGCCCATTACCCAGCTTCAACAATGATTGACATTTTTCCATTCTTCTTTTATCCTTTCCCTCATTTATTTTTCTTGAATATTTTAAAGCATATCCCAGTCTATATGTTGAAACCACGAATACTTCCATATTCAGTATATATTTGGGTAGTAAATTTTAATAAGGGTTTGGGGATGGATTGTAGTTCAAGTTGCCCACCTCCAGGGGACACCATTTGCTTTGCAGCCTGTGTAAACAGTGCCCCCTGGAGTACAAGGTTAGAATGTAAATCGTGTCTCCTGGGTTACAACATGGAGGTGCTGCCAGGATGGGGAGGCATCTCTTTGCTTAGAGATTTTTTACTGAGAGGTGTTCTCTTGCTGTGAAGACTTTCGGGTGCTTAGTAGTCCTAAGTATTTCAAATTATATATGATAGCCAGGATTTTAAGAATTTATTTATTTGTGTGTGTGTGTATGTGTGTGTTCTGTGTTTTATTGAATAAGAAGCCTTTTTTATATTCCTTTCTTTGGAAATAATTGTTTATGCCTTTATACTATGTGTAAGAAAACTCTCGGCTAGCTGGAATGACTGAGGAAGCAGAGTATCCTTTTGATTTGCATCTTAACATCTATATATTTTAGGCTCAAAGGCAATTGAATCAGCTGTTGATTTTGACAACTTCCTTTTCGTAATGTGTGTATATATATTTATACGTTATACATACGTGTAAATATAATTGATCATTTTACCTGCCTTTATTGGGTCTCAGGTTCTTTTTTTAAGTTATTATCTAAAAATCTCTGTGATTGAGCATTAGTTTATACTGTTAATTATTTATTTAAATATCTTTGACAATAAAATAGGGTTACTGAAAAAGAGTTTAGACTCTGAAGGGAGACAGACCTGCATTTGAATCTGGGTGCTCGGCCTGCAGCTGTGTGACTTTGGACATGCTCTTCAACTCCTCTAGCTCCAGTTTTCTAGTCTGTAAAATCCAGTCAGTGATAGTTTCATAGGTTATTGTGAGGACCAAAAGAGATAATATTACCAAAAGAGCTTAGCACAAAAGCTAGCTCACTGCGAGCGTTGACAGGTAATTGAGGGTTATGACCATTATCAACATTATCCAGTTGGTTGTCCAGACTGGGAATATTTGCGTTTATGCATTAGTGTTTATCACACAGTATTCAAGTCACTCATTTATTTGTATGCCTTTCTCTTTAGGCTAGAAACTTTCTGAGGACAGAGACCATGTCTCATTGATTGTTTTGTATTCCTAGTGTCCAGTTCAGTGCCTTTCAGAAAGCTGAAATTCAGTAAAGATCAGTGGAACAATTGAAGTGTTTCTCAACCTTTTTAAAAACTTGGAATCTTCTTTTCAAAAAATAAATTTTACATGTGAATTTACTGTGATTTGAAATTCAAAATAAGTAAAATGTGTTATCTAAGAATAAACTATAGTTTTGGAATAAATGGTTGCTTTAGCTTGAAAGTGGGATTCCACACCATGTCACCCTTGCAGCACTAACCAGCGGAAAGGTCGCCCAGAAACAGGTTTAATGTCGGTTGGGACACTGATACTAACTGGATCATTGACCTCAAGATTTCGTTACCTCAACTCTAAAGTGGTGAGGGTTGTGCTATAACACTTTTACACCTTCTGTCTTGAATTTTTATTTGACTTATGAGACCTAATATTTAAGTGTTTACTGTATGCTAGGTAACCTAGTTTAACACTTTTCATGTGTTATCTTTTAATCCTAAAAAATATTAATTTATTATGCTCATTTTATCATAGAAGGCACTGAAGCTTTAGAAATTTAAGTCTTTGCTGCTGGCTACATAGCTAAGAAGTACAGTAAGTATAGGAAATTATGAATAATATCACCAATGATGTAATTGAGTAGAAAAGCAACTTGATAACTTGTGAAGGGCAGTGAAACTGAGATGGATGCAGATCACTTCCCTATGGATGAATGTATATTGTTGGAATAGCAAAAGTGTATCTTGACAGAAGATTGCTAAAATGTATGCTGCACCCCAACAGATTGCTAAGCATATCATCTGAATGGTGATGTCAGAGGAGCAGTACCTTAAGGTAATATAAGGGACAGTGACACTGTTTGAGAAATATTTATATATCCTTCGTATTACAAGGAAATTTACTTAGAAAGAAAGAAAAATTATTTCCCAGGAGTCCTCAGAAATGTTTTGTAAAGATACATACCTTTAATGAGTTTTAACAATTAAAAGTATGTAGCAGTCCTCTTCAGCATTTTCACAGCAAGTCTCTTAGTGGTGGCAATAAATAAGAGGTGGATGATTAATTTGAAAAGTACCATATTTTAATCATACTTTTTAGCTTCCTTCTGTTTCAGTTGTATTCATGTTTTGCTCCTTCATTGTCCTCTCATTATAACAGCACTGTAGGCCACATTGTTTTCTCGTGTGTGTCTGTGTGTGTTTCTGTGTGTGTTTAAGAGACAGACTGACCTACGCTCTACAGTGAGTAAAATAAATTTCTTTTAGGAGCTTTGCTTTGCAGACTACATTTATATTTCTATGGGAAAATGTGTTCAGAATTTTTTAAGTGACTTTACCACATTGGAAGTACCTGTTATTCCATAATGATTAAGGTAAAAAGTAATTTTAATCATAGGTTAATGTCTTTATTAATACTTTAAATTATACAGTACAATTTGAAATGTTTTTCCCACGGGAAAAGAGAATAGAAAGTGTGTGTGTGTGTGTGTGTGTGTGTGTGTGTGTGTGTTTGTGCACATAGATATAAAATCTCAGCTAAGGAGATAGTCGGAATTAATTTTAAATGAAAATATACCAGGAGAGACTACAAATTAAAGATTGACTAGATTGATGTAAGAAAGTTTACTTCCCTTGAGGCATCATTTTGTGAGAATAAACAGATTTGGATGTACCAGTTTTTAGTAAATTCTAATATTTAGTACTTTTTGCTGTTTTATGGTTAGTATCATTTAAAAGGTAGAAAGAGAGTACAAAGCCAGTACTGGATACAAACATTTGGGTAAACAACCAATGTCTGTCAGGACCATTCTGAAATCCAGATTTATTACTCCCATTTCATTATTGTGCCTTGGGTTATGTAAAAAAACTTTAATTCTTGAGCCACGTAACCCTAAGTTCCTTTTTGTGTAGCTGCGAGACTTGGAATAAATGCTCTTGTGGCTACAGGCATTGGATATTGCTTTATGAGGCTTGGTTTTTTTTTTTCAACTCTTCTGGAGTTTGTGGTATGGGACTCCCTCTCTAAGGTGTTCATAGAATACTGGGCTTTGGGGATTTGATTCCTTATTTTTTATCTGGGAATTTTCTATGTTATACATAGAACTTTTTAGCTTAATTTTTTTCAATGTGGTATGTGTGAATGGGTGTCTGTCTTCTAACAGTGCTCTTACTTTTATAGGTATGCCTTACATTTTCTTGTACAAAGTGGAATTTCCTATTGTATCATGATCATAATAGGAGTAGAAAACATGCACAAGTAAGTATTCGTGTCATTCACATTTAAATGTACTTATATTTATGTTTTATTATATAAAAATAATTCTTAATTGTAATGATTTTTCAAAGAACTATCATAAATGTAAAAATCCCTTTAAGGCAGGTTTCTCATCCCCAGCCCTGGCGGCATTTTGCGCCGTATCCTTCTTTGCTGTAGGTGCTTTCCTATGCAGTGTGGATATTTAGCAGCCTCTTTGACCTGCACCCAGTAGACACCAGTTTTCCAACATTTTCAAGTGTCCCTTGGGGGAAAAAATTCTCTGCTGTTTGAGAACCACTGGGTTAGTTTAGGGGTAATAGCAGTGGAGAGAGACTGTGGCAGTAGATTTGAGAGAGATTTAGAAGACAGATCTACAGGACTCAGTGAAATGTGGCAAATGTGTATGGGAACAGAGATGTCCAGGATGACTCCCAGGTGCCTGGCGTCAACATTAGAGTAAATGGAAGCACCGTTTCGTGAGGTAGGGAACCTTGGGAGTATGTGTAAGGTACAGGGCACTTCAAGTAGGTATATATTTATCCCCTAAAACATAGTCTGGTATGTAGTAAACAGTCGGTAAATATTTGGTGAATTAATGAGTGTTGAGTTTAAATTAAGGTATCTGTGAGACATGCTGGACAGCTGGGTAGAGAGGTCAGGGCCAGGTACGTAAATTGGGGAGTAGAGGTGTACAAAAGATACTTGGTTGCATACCCAGGGACAAGGCTACCAGCAGATTCTAGTAATTTTATTTTTTTTTTTTGCATCTGTAAAACAGGTTTTTGTCTCCTTTGTATATTTTGTAAGAGGTGAAAGAATATTTTGATGTTTCAAGTGAAGCGGGTTTTGTGCCATTATGACCCTGTTTTAAAAAATGTTGTAGAAATGACAGGTCCAAAGTGATAATATATTTAATACCTGATAAAATGATTGGTATGTGTTTAGCCTGGATACTGGAAGGAAACCTGACTAGATTACCGAAAACAAATGATTTATTACTATGACTATAACAGGTGACTAGCAACAGTGTGTATCATGCTATTAAATTGGAAGGTTGGAAAACTCGTATCTAGTAAAAAGAAACTGTTTCTTTTTCTGAAAGGCACCAGCATCTGTAAAGTTAACTTTATAAATAATTTAGACCAGCACTGTCTTAATATGGTAGCTACTGGCTACATGTGTCTGTTTAAATTTAAATTAGTTAATATTAAAAATACAAACCCTCAATCACACTAGTCACATTTCAGATGCTCAGCAACCACCTGGGGCTAGTGACGACTGTATTGGACGGCTCAGGTAGGAGACATTTCTGTCCTTGCAGAAAGTTCTTTTGGACAGTGCTGCTTTAGAGAAACTCAGTTGTGCAAAATTAGGAATGTTATTCTTTCACAATTAGTATTCATGAAGAAATTGCTACTTACACATATGCTGCTGGTGTTTAGAATAAGATTTCAGTATTGGAATTTGACAGTATCAGTGAAACAGATTAGGGTAAGTTTTTGCCATATGAATTATTAGTGTTGGCAGTAAATAGGAGGTGGATAATTAACTTGAACTTTGTGTATTGCAATCTTTGTTTAGTTTCAGGACTTCTGTTTCATTTATACCTATATGTGTTTTTCTGCTTGCCTCTACCTTTTCTTTCTTGTTATTTTTCTATTATCCATATATGCTGTTTTTATTTGTTTTCACTTGGGTGCTAATGTGTTAAACCTTTAAGAATTTCACTCAGTTACATTGGACGGGACTTGTAGTATTCATATGTATTGTCCAAAGTTATTGTTTATGTGTGTAATACAATTTTGTCTATTTTAGTCTCATTTTACATGTGCTGTGTAACCCATTTCTTTGAACAGTCAGGATTTAAATCTGTAAAATGAAGGATTTGAACTACTCTTCAGTATTTAACAATTTTAAAATTCTTGACTGTCTCTGCTGTGAGATGTTTATAGTGCATGTCAATAACAGATCTGCGGATAAATTAAAATATTTTAATGTAACGTAATTAAAATATTGTGATGTAATATAAAATCTATTTTTGTTGCTCACTTTATTTAACATTTATATGTTATACTGCTTTGAAAATATTGTGTACCCCAGAAAAGCCATGTTTTAATCTTGACCCAATCTTGTAGGAGCAATTGTTTCTTTTATTCCCTATTCAATACTGTAGTTTGGAAACTTTAGATTAGCTCCATGGAGACATGACACACCCAATTGGGGTATTAACTTTTGATTAGATGGAGATGGGACTCTACACATTCCAGGTGGGTCTTTATTAGAGATCCTTTAAAAGAGGAAGTATTTTGGAGAAACGCCAGCAACAACAGACAGGACAGAGCCTAGAGAAATGACAGAAGCCTCAGAGCAGACAGAAACTTCACAGCAGAGCTGACACAGATGCAGACATGTGGAGGACAGAGACATGGGTATTTGGAGATGCTTGGAGCCTAGCAGACATTGCCAAAAGATGTTAATCAGTCAGAACCTGGAGAGAGCCAAGGGAAGCCGAGAGATGAAAGCCAGCCCTGGAGAAATAAAGTGACAAACCTCCACAGGAACAGAGGCTGAAAGCAACAGAGCTCAGGAGCAAGGACTAGCAAGGGATCAGCATGCCTTCCCAGCTAACAGAGGTGTTCCAGATGCATCAGCCTTACTATCTTTCCCTGGATGCCTAAGTTTGGACATTTCCATAGGTCTAGGACTATAAATCTGTAACTTATTAAATTCTCCTTTTTGAAAGCCATTCCAGTTCTTGTGTATTGCAGTCTGGGAGCTTGCAAACTAACACAGATTTGTTACCAGGAATAGGGTGCTGCTGCAATTTGCAGATACTAAATATGTTGAATGGCTTTTTAAATGGATAAGGGGAAGATGATTCTGAAAGAGTTGTGATATACTTGATAGAAAAGGCCTAGAATGCTTTCAAGAGACTGATGGTAGAAAAGTGAGCTCTAAAGATACTTCTGATGAAACTTTAGACAGAAATGATGAATGTGTCATTCCAAACTGAAAGGAAGGCATTCTTTGTAGATGGAAGACAGAATTTGAGAGTAATGAATTGGTTAGCAGAAGAAATTTCCAAACGAAATGTGGAAAATGAAGTCTGGCTTCTCTTTGCAACTTATATTGCAATGCAAGAGGAAGGAGATAAGTTAAGAATTGAACTCTTGGGTACAGAGAAAACAAATTGATGGACAGGAAAATCCTGGGCTTCCAGAAAGTGAGACCCCAGTGAATAGGGCCCCATGTGAGGACTTAAGCAAACATGGAAGCAGCCTGCCATTTCAGAAAAAGCCAGGATTGCAGATTGAGTTATACAGAAAGGATTTAAAGTCTGGAGCCACAAAACCTTGGGCCTGGACAATGGATTGACACATACGTGTGAATTTGCCCTAGAAAGAGGGTGCGCCTTCCACTTCGTTGTTCCTGAAGACTTGTGCCACCTCACACATTGGAGAATGTGGAGCATATAAACTGGGCATTGGGGGTAGTCTGGCTGCCACCCCATTGTTCTGGAGGGGTTGAGAGTGTGCCCCAGCAATGGCAGAGATCCTGGCTGCAGCCCCAACACTTGGAGAGGGTGGAGGCAAGAAAAAGGTGGTCTCCTCAATGTCCCCCAAGGTTACAAACTCTGCGCAAGCATTTGGAGAGAGCAAGGCCAGTGCATAGGCCCTTGGAAGGGGTGGGACTGGCACTATCTAAAGCCCTGAGAATAAATGACTCTCAGACCTTGAAATCTAATGGGTTTTCCCTGAAGGTTTTCACAACTGCTTGGGTCCAGTGATGCCTGTTTTCCCTTTAATTTCCCCCTGTGGCAATGGAAACATCTATCCTATGACTGTTGCTCCTTTGTACATTGGAAGCAAATAACTTGTTCGGAGTTTTGCAGATCCAGAGCCAGAAGAAAATTTTTGCCTTAGAACAGACATTGCCTGTAGCTGACTTTGATGAGATTTTGTAGTGTTTCAACTTTGTATTGTATTTGTATTGTTACTGAAATGGTTTAAGGCATTTGTGATATTGTTATTGAGTGAATGTATTTTGTATGTGGAAAAAACATGTCATCTGGGGATCCCAAGGGTGGAGTGTTCTGCTTTGAAAATATTATGTACCCAGAAAATCCATATTGTAATCCTGATCCAGTCTTGTGGGGGCATCCATGAGATGTTAAGCAAGCCAGAACCTGCAGATAGCCAAGGGAAGCCAAGAGATGAAAGCCAGCCCTGGAGAAGTGAAGTGAGGAACCTCTAGGAACAGAGGCTAAAAGCAGCAGAGCCCAGGAACAATGGACCCGTGTACCTTCCCAGCTGACAGAGGTGTTACAGATGCATTGGCTTTCTTTGAATTAAGGTATTTTTCCCTAGATGCCTTAGTTAGGCCTTTCACTTCCTTAGAACTGTAAACTTGTAACTTATTAAATTCCCCTTTATAAAAACTGTTCCAGTTCTGGTATGTTACATTCTGGCTGCTAGCAAACTAACACATATGTATACTGTGTTATTCTGATACATATCTAGATAATTTACCTTTAAAATTTAAGTCTGTCCTAGAAGTCAGTACTTTATCTAGTCCCTCTTTCATATAAACTTTGAAATTTTTGAAGAGAAATAAATATAAAAATTGGAGTGATAGAGACTAAGAAAATGGTAATAATTAATATAGGGAGAATTCAATTTTCCATCAGATTCTCTAGCAGCTCAGCATCTCCTATAAAAGGTTTTGGCAAACTATTTTTGTAAAAGGCCAGATAGTAAGTATTTTAGGCTTTGGAGGACATAAGCTAAGCAAACTCCTGCCACAGAGGTTTTAAAACAGAGGGAGTTTGATAGGCATTCTTCTTACTAGCTTCAAAATGTAATATAAGTTTAAGTTTGCTGAGTGGTGATTTTCAACTTGCTATAGCACAATTAGTAGTATATATGAATTCTGTTTATGAATGACTTACTATGGATTACTGTTCCAATGCCAGATGGTTTCCTAAAATGCTAGTGGAACTGTTTGGCTACTGTTATAGCTTTTCTATAAGATAAATGAAATAATGCAGGACCTGATGTTTAACACTCAAAGTGATAATGGAAAAATACTTTATTTGAAAAATTATAAATGGAATAGTAAGATTACAAGATATGAGACAATATGCAAAATCAATTTTATTTCTGTATATTGTAAATGAACAATCTAAAAGTGAAATAAAAAATCCATTCACAATAGTATTACAAAGAATAATATACTTAGAAATGAATTTACCCAAAGAAGTGTAAGACCACTACAATGAAAATAAAAAACATTGCTGAGAGAAATAAACACCTAAGTAAATGAAGAGATATACAATATTCATGGGCTGGATGACTGAATTTTGTTAAGTTGGCCATTTCTCCCACAGTTGATCAATAGAGTTGATGCAGTCCCTATCAAAATTCCAGCAGGATTTTTTGTTGTTATTTTGTGTTTTTAGAAATTGACAAACTAATCTGAAAAATTATATGGAAAAACAAAGGAACTAGGGTAGCCAAAAGAACAAAGCTGGAGGGCTTGCACTAACTGATTTCAAAATTTACCATAAAGCTACAGCAGTCAAAATTATGTCTTACTAGCATAGGAATAGACATAGAGATCTATGGTACAAAACAGCATCTAGGAATATATACCAACATATATTATCAGTTGCATTTTGACAAAAGTGCTAAAGCATTTCACTGAAGGAAAAGGTTATCTTTTCAACAAAGAGTACTGTAACAATTGGGTAGCCATATGTAAGTCAGTTGATCAATTAATCACTCAGCCTCAACCCATACCTTCAAACATATGTAAAAATTAACTCAAAGTACATTTTGGAGCAAAAACTATGAAATTTGTAGAAGAAAACATAGAAAAAAATATGTGATAATGGATTAGGCGAAGATGACATTAAAAGCACAAGCAGTAATAGAAAAATTGATAAAGTAGACTTCATTAAAATTAAATATCTTCACTCTTCAGAAGACGTCATTAAGCAAATGAAAAGACAAGCCACAGACTAGGATAAAATATTTGTAGAACATATCTGATAAAGGCCTATATCCAGAATATTTTAGAATTTCTACAATGCCACAATAAGAAAATATATAACATAGTTTAAAAATGGGCCAAAGATTTGAAAATACTTCATCAAAGAAGATATACAAAGGCAAAATAAGCAAAGGAAAAAAAGCTGCTTAACATCATTTAGTCATAAGGGAAATGAAAATTTAAACCATAATGAGGTACTACAAAACACCTAGAAATACTGACTGTACCAAGTGTTGGTGAGAATGTGGAGAAATCACAACACTTACACATTGCTAGCAAGACTGTAAGATATACAGGCATTTTGACACATAGTTGGCAGTGTCTTAAAAAGTTAAATATGCACTTGCCATATAACTCAGCAATTCTGCTGCAAGAGAAATGAATACATAGCTTCACGTGAACACGTACATTTGAGAGCTCATAGCATTGTCATTCCTGATAGCCCAACCTGGAAAAAATCCAAATATCCATCAGCTGGTGAATAGATAAGCAAAATGTGGTATATTTATACAGTCAAATACCACAAGAACCCAGGAGCAGTGAAAAAGAACATGATACATATATTTCAACATGAGTAAATCTCAAAAAGAGCATGCAGACTGTAAGAAGCCAGACACTAAAAACTGCAATTTATATGATCCCATTTACATGAAATTTCTAGAAAATTCAACACTAGTGACAGAAAACAAGTCAGTGGTTTCTAGGGGTAGGAAGGAAGGGCATTCTGACTGCAGGTAGAAATGAGAGAGCTTTTGGAGGTGATGTTGGCTACAAAACTGCAAATTCAATAAATCTCACTGAATTGTATGCTTAAATTAGGTATACAATTTATTAGGTACACATAAATTAGATTTATAGCCTCTAACTTTCACCTCAATAAGACTGTTAAAAAAGATAGCATTATATGGGCGGGCCGCGGTGGCTCAGCGGGCAAAGTGCTTGCCTGCTATGCCGGAGGACCTCGGTTCGATTCCCGGCCCCAGCCCATGTAACAAAAACGGAGAAACAGAATACAATAAAACAAGAAAATGTTTAAAAATATTTCCCTTTCTTCCTTCCTTCCTTCCTTCTATCCTTCCTTCCTTCTCTCTGTCTTTCCTTTAAAAAAAAAAAAAAAAGATAGCATTATAAAGGTAAGTGCAAGAAGGAGGATCATAAATAAATAAATAAAAGTAAAGTAGAGGCACACTTTTTTAACTTTAATTTTTATTTATATATTTTTTGAAGTACACTTTTAAAAGTTGGTTTTAAGGTTTTGTTTATTTTTTCATGTAGGCAGAGTTATAGATGTTCATAGGCAACCATGTTTACTGAATTTAGTTACAGAAATGAATCAGTAAAAGAAATATTGAAAAACCTAAAAGTACCCTCAAAAGAAGAGCATCTAGATGTTGAAGGGAAGCTATGACAGCATAGCTTTTGTCTGTTTAAATATCAGAAGAGGTTATATATGCTTGTTCTTTGGACTACTGTGATGGAATTGGGATCTCTAGATGAAATTTGAAGAGGCACATTTAAAAAAAATTTTTTTTATTAAAAAAATTAACAAACAAAACATTTAGATATCATTCCATTCTACATATACAATCAGTAATTCTTTTTTTTTTATTAATTAAAAAAAGAATTAACAAAACAATTAGAAATCATTCCAATCTACATGTACAATCAGTAATTCTTAATATCATCACATAGTTGCATATTCATCATTTCTTAGTACATTTGCATCGATTTAGAAAAAGAAATAAAAAGACAACAGAAAAAGAAATAAAATGATAATAGAGAAAAAAAAAACTATACGTACCATACCCCTTACCCCTCGATTTCATTTACCACTATTTCAAACTGAATTTATTTTAACATTTGTTCCCCTATTATTTATTTTTATTCCATATGTTCTACTCTTCTGTTGATATAGTAGCTAAAAGGAGCATCAGACATAAGTTTTCACATTCACAGAGTCTCACTGTGAAAGCTATATCATTGTTCAATCATCATCAAGAAACATGGCTACTGGAACACAGCACTACATTTTCAGGCAATTCCCTCCAGCCTCTCCACTACATCTTGAACAACAAGGTGATATCTACTTAATGCATAAGAATAACCTCCAGGATAACCTCTCGACTCTGTTTGGAATCTCTCAGCCATTGACACTTTGTCTCATTTCACTCTTCCCCCTTTTGGTCGAGAAGGTTCTCTCAATCCCTTGATGTTAATTCTCAGCTCATTCTAGGGTTTTTGAAGAGGCACATTTTTGGACTAAGAAAGGATAACCTCATTTACAATGAGAGTATTTAATGATGTGATTTGTGAGATATTAAGCTTCCAATGAAGGTATTTAAATAGTTAATGCTTAGGGAAGATTTTAATTTGGATGCTGTTGGAGATAGCTTTCAAAATTCTCTACAAAGGTAATTAGTGACCAAGTACTTGAAACTGCTATAGTCGCTGCATGTGAGATACTTATGAGTAACTTCTTTTTTTTTTTTTCTTTTCTTCATTAAATTCATAAAGGGCCCTAAGTAAAATTGAGAAATTCTGTAATTTCGGTATTGGTTTCCTTCTTTTTTTTCTACCTTCTATGCCTTATTCCATCCATTCTTTCTCTCTGGATAAGATTATTATTTTTGTTTGTTTGATTTTTAGTTTTTTAAAATACTTTTATTGACAAATCTTCACACATATACATAGTATGCAATCAGTGGTTCACAGTATCATCACACAGTTGTGTATTCATCACCATGATCATTTTTTACAACATTTGCATCACTCCTTGAAAGAGAAATAAAAAGAAAAAACTCATACATACCATACCCCTTACCCTTCCTTCTTGTTGATCACTAGTATTTTCATCTACCCAATTTATGTTAACCTTTGTCCCCCCTACTATTTGTTTATTTTTTTTCATATTTTTTTACTCATCTGTCTGCACCCTAGATAAAAGGAGCCTCAGACGTAAGTTTTCAAAGTCAAAAGTTACATCGTAAAAGCTATATTATTATACAGTCATCTTTAAGAAACAAGGCTACTAGAACACAGGTCTGTAGTTTCAGGTATTTCCCTCTAGCCACTCCAATACACCATGAACTAAAAAGGGATATCTGTTTTTGTAAATAAGAATAACTTCCAGGATAACCTCTCAACTTAAATCTCTCAGCCACAGAAACTTTTTTTTTCTCATTTCTCTCTTCCCCCTTTTGGTCAAGAAGGTTTTCTCAATCCTTTGATGCTGCTTGCCGGCTCATCCCTGTATTTCTGTCCCATATTGCCAGGGATATTTACACTCCTGTGAGTCATGTTCCATCTTAGGGGGTAGGGTGGGGTGGAGGACAGTGAGTTCACTTGCCACATTGGCTTAGAGAGACGGAGGCCACAACAAAAGAGGTTCTCTGGGGGTGACTCTTAGGCATGATTTTAAGTAGGTTTAACCTATCCTTTGCAGGAATAAGTTTCATTGGGGTAAACCGCAGATTTGAGGGCTTGGCCTATTGATTTGGTTGTCTCTGGGCTTGTGAGAATATCAGAAATTCTCCAAATGGGGAAGTTGAACTTTTTCTCCTTTCTCCCCAGTGCCGCAAGGGTACCTTACAAATACTTCTTTATTCACTGCCCAAATTACTATGGGATATATTGGGCATCATACTAACCTGGACAAACCAACACAATCTCATGTCTTATGCAAGATTCCATGTACTTATGATGTTCAACTAAACTGACCATACAAGTGAAATTAGGAAATGCACTACCCAAAAGGATATTAATATAACTACTCCTGCTCTTTTATTATTGTTGTTTGCATAAAATATCTTTTTCCAACCTTTCACTTTTAACCTATTTTTGTTCTTGTATCTAAAATGAGTCTCCTGTAGACAGCATATAGATGGGTCCTGTTTTTTAAATCCATTCTGCCAGTCTATGTCTTTTTATTGGGGGTTTAATCCATTAATATTTAATGTTATTATCATAAAGGCAGTACTTTCTTCTACCATTTGTCTTTGGAGTTTATATGTCATATCTGATTTTTTTCTTTTTTTAAACTTTACTGATAGCCTTCATTTCTACACACTTCTCCAGATCTCTTTCTCTTACCTTTTCCTATCTGCCTGTAGTGCTTCCTTTAGTATTTCATGCAGAGCTGTTCTCTTAGTCACAAATTCTCTCAGTGATTGTTTGTATGAAAGTACTTTAATCTTCCCCTCATTTTTGAAGGACACAGTTTCTGGGTATAGAATTCTTGTTTGGCAGTTTTTCTGTTTTAGAATCTTAAGAATATCATACCACAGCCTTCTCACCTGTGTTGTTCTGCTGAGAAATCCACACAGTCTTATTGGGCCTCCCTTGTTATGTGATGGGTTGCTTTTCTCTTGCTGCTTTCAAAATTCTCTCTTTGACTTTGATATTTGACAATCTGATTAGTAAGTGTCTTGGAGTATGTCTGTTTAGATCTGTTCTGTTTGCTGTATGCTGCACTTCTTGGATCTGTAATTTTATGTCTTTCATAAGAGATGGGAAATTTTCAGTAATTATTTCCTCTGTTAGTCTTTCTCCTGCTTCTCCATTCTCTTCTCCTTCTTGGACACCCAGAACATGTATATTCATGCACTTCATATGGTCATTCAAATCCATGAGACCCTGACCATATTCTTCCATTCTTTTCCCTATGTTTTCTTTTGTGTATTGGATTTCAGATGTCTTGCCCTCTAGTACACTAATCCTTTCTTCTGCCTCTTCAAATTTATTATTTCCATTTTTTAAATCTCTTCTATTAATGCCTTTCATTCCCTTAAGTTCTGTGATTTGTTTTTTCACACTTTTTCTTCTTTTTGTTCACTCAGTCTCTTCTTTATATCCTCTCTCAGTCATTGATTAAAATTTTGATGAGATTTTATGTGTCTGTTCAAACATTCTGAATTAGTTGTTTCAACTCCCATATCTCATTTGAAGTGTTGGTTTGTTCCTTTCACTGGGCCATATCTTTAGTTTTCCTAGTGTGACTCATTATTTTTTTGCTGGTGTCTAGGCATTTGACTTCTTTAGTTTATTCTGGAGATTGTTTTCATTCTTTTACCTAGGGTTTTTCTGCTGGGCAACTTTGTTCTCTATCTGTTCTTTGACATTCAGTTCAACTTATTCTAGACTTCTAGCATAGGTTCTTTTTAACTGATCAGAATTTTTTAGTTTTTCTTTTTCTGTTCTTTGCCCTGCATGTATGGAGCCTTTTTTTTCCCTGAGGAGGGGACTCCTCAGATACTATAGATCCCAGTCAGAGTTTCCCAGACCAGATAGGCACATGTCTCAGGAGGAGAGGGTAGCTTGCATCAGTTTACCCTGAAGGTGAGACCCAACAGATGTCAGACTTTCTTATGAAGCCTCTAGACTCTGTACTTTTCCTGTCCTTCCCAGCATGTGGCATTTCTCTGCCCACAGCTTCCCACCAGCTTAAAATGTTGTGGTGCCTTTAATTTCAGCACACTTTCCCTCCCAGGGGTGTGGTTGAAACAGAGGGGAGATAGTAGGATGGCTTTGATTGCTTCTGTTTTCTAGCCCCTAGGGCCTGAAGTAGGGATTTCGCTTGAGCTGGACCCCACCTTTTTCATGGGAAAGATATGCCCTTTAGGGAATTAACTTTTTTCACTGAATAATTACTTTGTCTCTGAGACAAGTTTAATTCCGTCCTTTGGTGGGGCATTGGAGCCTGAGAGTGCTTCTAGTTGTATCTAATGATCTGTTAAGGAGTAGAAAAAAAGCAAAAAAGCAAAAAAAGCCTTTTCAAAGCCAGGTCCCTTCTCCTTGGCTTTGTCAATCAAGAGTTTTAAGCTGGTTCATGCCTCTGTATATCTCCAGGCTCTGTATGCCACCTTATCTTGGGGTCCAGCCCTTTTCCAGTGTTTTGTACCGCCCCCAAAAAGGCCTCTGTGTTTTTTTCCATCAGCCCCATCCCCTCCCTGCCTGCACAAAAACTCCTAGTACCTTTAGTGCTTATTCCAGGTTTATGTGTGCTGGAGGCCTATTTTTAGTAGTCAGAATTTGCTAGTTAATTCTGCAATTGGAGCTTGGTTGAGCTAATCCCTTGCTGCTAGTTAAGTCTGTTTCCTTTCCCCTCAGGGAACCAGCCTACTCTGTCCATAGGGGAGGGGTGCTGGCCTCTGCTGCTTAGGGGAGTTACGGCTATGTGAGATCTCAGCTGTTCCACTTGTTCCAGACTGCTGTACTCTGTGTGTCAGGTCACTGATGTCCCCTAGCAGTTGTTCTGTATTGTCCTTGCCTATTTACTAGGTGCTCTGGAGGACGAACTGTATTCCATACCTCACTATGCCATCATCTTGCCCCACTTCCTCTTGCTATTTTTTTAATCTCTCACCGAAACACATGAAAGAGGAGCAGGGTTGACTGGGTGTCATGCTAACTGCTGAGTCCTGAGTATTTTAATACTGTGAGCTAGGTGGAGTCACCCTCATTTTATAGGTAAGCAAATGGAGACCAGATTACTATGTAACTTTCTGAGGTCACATAGCTAGAAAATGGTGGATTTGAAGCATGTCTGTTTTCTTCCAAGACCCATTGTTCATTCTTCCATGACAACTCTCTGCTGTTTTAAGTAGTCTAATTTCATTTGATTGAAATTCATTCACTTAATCACAGGCCATGTTCCTTTCATCTCTGTGAATTGAAAAACTGTTCCTCCTAAAGTATTATAGGTATCTGTGAACAGAAAGGTATTCTTTCTTGAGTGGTAGAGCAAGGCAATATAAGTGAACCTCTTTCTGTTGGTTTTGACATCATGCTATGTTTTGGAACTGTCTCTAAAGTTTATTCTGCTGTGCATATGTTTTAAAATTACTTGGGATGGACAGGTTGGTGATTTTTCTTTTCCTACCTCAGTTGATTTCCCTATTTATTCTCCCATGGATTATAAGAGGCCCATCTCCTGGGACCTGTCCTGTGTAGAGGGTAGGTGGGCTTTTTCACTTTCTCTTTGTAGTTGCAACTCAGCGGCCTGAAACTTGCATGCTTCATTGTAAGTCCTGAAGTGTGACCCAGCCCCATTCTCCCTGTACTGGGACCCTCTTCCCTGCCCATCCATTTAGTCACAAGACATTTCTGTGCTACACCCCAACCCTGCCATCTATTTTGATTTCCATCTGACTGTATTTTTCATTTCTTTTGGCCTTAGTGCTGGATTGTTTAGCTTACAGGTCATCTGATTCTGTGGTAGGAAGCTGACAGGTATGGGCGGGCCTCTTAAGGAGGGCTCTGACCCTTTAATGGGTTCAGCTGTAGAGCATGTCCTCAGGATTAAGGCATGATTGGAAGGGATAAGCAAACTATGTTAGATTGTGAAGGAAAAAAATTAAGGCTAATTCCATGCGATGCCTGTGAGTATCAGTCTCAATTTAATAGAAGGCTTATTTCATGGTTTTGTCGTAACAGAATTCGTAAGGGTTAATAATTGTGAAATTAGGCTGTTTGTCCATTGGTTCATTTCTTCATTCCTTTTTTTATTAGACCAACTTAACAAGCTTCTACAGTGTGCTGGGTACTGTGCCTGCAGCTTCTTACCTGAAGGAGTTAAGTTTGGTGGGAGGCACCAAATACTCACATTTAATATAGTATAGCAAATGCTCTGATGGAGGCAAGTTCATAAGAATAACTAACCTGGCTCCTGGGAAGACTCTGGGAATACCTTCCTGGGAGAGATGATGCGATATGTGGGCTTTAACTTGCTCAGGAGGTAGTATGGAAGGACTTTACTGGCAGAATGAATAGCTCAGGCAGAGGCATTAGGCATGAGAAATCATGGTGTAGAAGTACTAGTAACTTTATGTAGCCTGCTTAATATATGGCGTGTGTGTGTGTGTAGGGAGCTAAGGGTAGAGTTCTAAACGTTTTGTGAGCCTTTTCTTCTTTTTTGGTTGGATTATATTATTTGTGTAATAGTTCCCCTGTTCTGACACATGAGAAACAAATGAATAAAAGGTATATTACGTACTGAGGTATGTAAGTAGGGGTAAGGTCTTCATTCTTTTATGTAGCATTTATCCAAAATGTGTGATTTAGAAACAGCAGTGTATCTTACATATAGAAAAATATATGACCTGTTATGGGAACAACCTCCCGTCTGTATGTTATATTATGTACCACCACTATTTTTACCACTGTTTTTATTTGGCACTATTTTTATAAGTATTTAAATAAGGCCACAGTAGTGTATATAATCTGTGTACATGAAGTTCTTTCACATAGAAACTCAGCTAAGTGGTTTGCAGTCATATTGCACATAACACTGTTTGAAATTAAACTTGTGTGTTTACTTTTGGGTCTGTTCCTCACTATATAAGTGCCATTAGAACATGGACCCTGTCTGTTTTAAATATGGCTGCATCCCATATGCCTAGCAAAGTACCTGGCACATGGTATATTCCCAAGAAATATTCATTGAAAGGATAAGTTGAGAAAGATACTTACTATAGCCTGATTTGGCTTATCCCCTACCAGCTCCTTCACCTTGTTTTCCATGCTTCGGTAATGCTGAGTTTCCTTCCTTGCCTGGAAAACACTCTATCTCTTCCACATTGTTCACTTTGTTTCCTCTGTCTGGAGTGTTCTTCCTTCTCCCATTCTCTCTCCTTCTGATCTTGCAGATTTCATCCTCAGCATTATTTCCACAGGGAATCCTTCCTAGATGCCTCAGTCTAGGGCAGATTATTTGTTGCACAAATGTGTTCCTTCTGAGAATTTATCTCAATTTTTAATTATAAATGGGTTAGAGTTATTTGTCTAATGTGTTTTGCCCTCAGGGGACTTCAGTTTCTGTAACTACAGACCTGTATTTTATATAATTAATTTATTTATTTACATTTTTCTCTTCAATGATTTTTTAATTGAAATTTAATCATCCAAAGTGTACAATCAGTGGTTCACAAGTATCATCATAAAACTGTGCATTCATCATTACAGTAGATTTTTGAGCATTTTCATTAGTCCAAAAACAATAAAAATAAGAAGAAAAATGAAAACAAAAGAGAATACCCAAAACATCGCATACCCCTAAGCCTGCCATTGTTTATTTATTTATTTTTTGTCTTTTTTTTCTTATCTGTGCAGACCTGTTGTTGTTTTCTGTGTGTAGTTGGTTTCTAGGAGGTAGTATATTCTCAGTAAGAGCTCACTGAATTAATGAATGAATGATAATGTGGCTTCTGAATGACAGCAACTGATATCCTCCTCCTCCCTTTCCAAGTCTCTTCCTAGACTTCATGCTTCCAGGCTACAGTCTCTGCCTCCTTTAGAAATTCGGGATTCATCTCAGGACCTGCCGCTTGGAGTATCTTGCTAATAGCCGTGGTGGTAGCCCTTGTCTCCTGCTGTCTATCCCTGGAACAAAGTCCCATCCTTAATTCTTATCCGTGGAGCATCTGCTGCTGGACTTTACTTCTGTCTCTGTTCCCAGGGAGAGCTGAATGAGAATAGAAACAGAAGGGGCAAGAGTGGCCACGGGTGTAAATAGGCAGCCTCTTGTGCTGAGGTTATAGACAAGGAAGGGGAATAGAAATGTGTTTCAGGCATATGCAGCTGGAATTAGGAAGGCATTTTCCCAAAAAAAGGCAACACTGTGGCTGGGTTCTATGATGGTCTAATGCGCTCAATAAGCTTTTGTAGACTAGTGTGGGAAACCTAAATGCCTTGTCACATATTTTTGGTTTTGTTTTTTATTTTCTCTATGGGAAAAATTTGTTTTGAGTTTCAGAAAACAGTCTCAGACTTTTGAAACACAGAAAGAATTGCCATTTATTTAAATATTAGTAGCAAAATGTAGGGTGGTTAACATGGGAACAGTGGAAAAGCCTGTTAACTTTGAAAAATTAAAGAGAAATATTTTCTTTATATCTTGGCAAGTCGTTTTCAATAAAATAAATTATAAAAATGCAAAGATGTAAGTGCATAAAGTAAAATTGAATATTTGTAATGGGTCACCAAAGTATGTATGAGATTATAGTAAAAGCTATAGGGAAGTGATTTTAAATCTGCCATCAATGGTTCAGGTTTCTACCGATGTGAACAGACATTTATGCTGTGCTACAGTATTTCTGGAAACTCAGAGATAATGGAGAGTTTACCTCTAAAATGCACAGTTGACGGGGGGACATTAAGACAGTCATTCGTGCAGCAAATATGTATTATGCTGGGTGCTGGAATCCAGTGAAGAGTAAAAAAGACATGCTCTGTCTCCTCATGAAGCTTATGGTCAAACTATCAACCACAGTCTGATCATGGTTATCAAAGAAGTGTGTGCTGAGGAGTGAGGAGGAATAAAGGAAGGAAGCAACTAACTTGGAAAGTAGTGAAACCCAGACTATGTGTATCATTCACTATGTACTCTGTAGAATAAAACACTTGACAACAAAATATAGATATTTGGTGTTAACTTAAGTGTATTTTAAAATACTAGGAAATATTTAAAACTTTTGCTCAGAAGCCTCCTTTATTGATAATAAAATTATATAGCAGGCTAGGATGTTACAAAATCCCAAATTCAAATACAGACTTCCAAGGGATTAATTGGATGAGTGCTAGTTTAAAGTCAGATATGTATCAATTTGAATTCAGTCTCCATTGATAGTTCATTAGCTTTAGAACCTTGGCCAAGTGACTTTACGTTTCTGAGTCTGAATTGAATTAAATCAGTGACTCTCCATATTTTAGAACTCCATCTTCTGTTGAGACTAAAGGGAGAGATGTTTATGTACTGCAAAATTTATATTATGGGCAGTGCATTCCTCATTTAACTTATATGGTCAGTTTAGTTGAACACCATGAGTACATGGAACCTTGAATAGGGCAAGAGATTTTGTTGGTTGGTCCAGGTTAATGTGATGCCTTGTTAAATCCCGGAGTGGTTTGGACATGAATAAAGAAGTATTTGCAAAGCCTTTTTGGGGAAGAATTTGCAAAGAAAGGGGGAAATATTCAGCTTCCCCATTTGGAGAATTCTTGATATTCTCGCAAGCAGTGGGACAACCAAATCAGTAGGCTGAGCCCTCAATCTTAGGGTCCACTCCTATGAAACTTTTTCTTGCAAAGGACAGGCTAAGCCTACTTAAAATTATGCCGAAGAGTCACCCCCAGAGAACCTCTTTTGTTGCTCAGATGTGGCCTTGCTCTATAAGCTGACACGGCAAGTGAACTCACTGCCCTCCTCCCCTACGTGGGATATGACTCCCAGGGGTGTAAATCTCCCTGGCAACGTAGGAAAAAATCCTGGGATGAGCTGGGACCCAGCATCAAGGGATTGATAAAACCTTCTTGACAAAAAGGGGGAAGAGAGAAATGAAAACAATAAGGTGTCAGTGGCTGAGTGATTTCAGAGTCAAGAGGTTATCCTGGAGGTTATTCTTATGCACTATAATGGAAATATTTCCTTTATAGTTTTTGGTGTATTGGAGTGGCTCGAGGGAAGTACCTGAAACTGTAGAGTTGTGTTCCAGTAGCTTTGTTTCTTGAAGATAATTGTACAGTGTATAACTTACAGTGTGACTGTGTGATTGTGAAAATCTTGTGTCTGATGCTCCTTTTATCTAGGGTATGGACAGATGAGTAAAAAATATGGATAAAAAAATAAACAGACAATAGGGGGAAAGGTTAAAATAAATTGGGTAGATGGAAATACTAGCAGTCAATTAGAGGGAGGGGTAAGGAGCATGGTATGAATGAGTTTTTTCTTTTTTCTCTTTTTATTTTTCTGGAGTGAATGTTCAAAAAAATTATCATGGTGATGAATACACAACTATGTGATGATATTGTGAGTCATTACTTGTACACCATTTATGAAATGTTTGTATGCTAAGAATGTTTATGTTTGTAGGTTAAGTTTTATCAAAAATATTTTTTAAAAATCAGCAACTCGGCTGAAAAGCATGGTGTCTACTTGTTTCATATGGTGGGCGTCTAGGTAAACTTTTGTTTGAAAATGGATTCTGCTGCTAAAAGGAGATATTTAGAATCCTGCGTGAAATCCTTTCTAAGATTTCTTAGTTACAAAGTGTTTTGCTATGTTTTTTCCCTCTTGATGATGTCAGGTCAAAGCTTGTTGTAGGTATTCATACAGTATTGTTTATCACAATGTACTGTTTGTGATTCATTTTTTCTTCTCCCCAGAGTATGAACTCATTGGCAGGGATATCTTACTAACTTTTTTATTTCCGTAGTTTATTTGAGCATATAGAAAACAGCTCAGTAAGTGAGGTTATCTGTTCTATTGAATGGGTATTTCTAGGCTCTCAGTTTCGAGTCTTCTTTTACTTATTTTTGATTGGGTATTGGTTCCTAGGGTTTATGTAAGAGATTTTTGAACAGATTATGTTCATGCTTCTGACCTTTAAATTTAAAGAGTTGCTGCCTTTGCTGAGTGCCTGGCTAACCTGATTACTAGATTGATGAAGGATATGCAGTTGTTTGCTTGATTGGTTGATTTGCAGTGCAGTTACTCTGTTTCTCTTACTACTTTTTCTTTGCCTGAACTCATCTTAGATGGGTGGGTGTGGAACTGGCAAATGTGCTAGGGTTAGGGAAGGAAGAGATAGTTTTAGCAAGTGTAAACTTTTATCTCAGGCCTTCATGACTCTGAACAACAGATAGCACCAGGTTCCACTTGAATCTGTTATCTGCTAATATTAATAATACACCTGAAGTATGGATTCATATCATCAGGAATTGCTTTAACTCAACTAGGAATGAAGGGTGATCTTGGAAATGCCACTTGGCAGGCAGAAGTTAATTAGCAGTGGTTATTGCTCAGCAGGAATTCCATGGGGAAAAGATTAGCTTCACTGAGAGAAATCCCATGGTCCCATGAGAGAGACTAAGATGCCACAGGAAGGAAACTGGACTCTCTTTATTTTTTCTTTTATGTTCTCTGTGGATTATATTAAAAAAGTCTTTTAATGGTTTGGAATAAAGGTACAAGGTCTTTTGGTATTGTTGTGCTATACTAAGCTAAAAGTTGTGTTTCAATTGGAAAACCATGAATAATTCTAAAAACTTATTTTTTCATTACTCTATCCTTATAATAGTTACTATTTCAGTAATTACCATGTATCAGTCATCGTGCTGTAAACATGTCACATGCATTATCAGTTAATTCTAGCAACAACCCTTTGAGGTACATGTGGTATATGCCTCATAGATAAACAGAGGCTGGTATGTGACAGATGTGTGATTTGAACTAGATGCCTCTGTTTCTACAGGACCTAACAGTTTACCACTCCACTATATGATTTCTAGGCATTAAGCAATTATACTCAGGAAAATGTGAAATTTAAAAAAATATCTGAATGGAATGAGGAAGGGTCATGGAATGAGAATGGGAGTCAGCTGGGTCCCTAAACAAAGGCAAGAGTTTGTATGTGTTGGTCATTCTTCCTTAGAGAATTATGTGAGATGCCTTCATCCTGAAGAATGAAGTGGTCTTTGGACATGTTCTGCTTAGGACCTAATGTTTTAAAATATTCTCAATTTCCATGGGAATAGAGTATCCAGGTCCTTTTGGGTTTCTGAAAAATCTTTAAACATAGCATCATTCCATCAAAACCTGTACCCGGGAAAGAATGTGATTCCAGATTCCTTTAGATTGTTGAGTCAGTAAATGACTTCTTTTGGAGATATTTGAATTCTAAATTTTATTTCTGATTGTAGGATGAATCCCTGTTAAGGAAGTTTCATTCATCTTTGAGCAAGTAAGGGAACTAATTTTTTTTGGGGGGGGTAAAGAGTTTTCATATGAATGAAGGGATGCTAATAATACTAACAAACATCCCTTGGTAAATAAAGCTATCAATTTGGGTGTTCCTATAGCATCTGAATGTGTTAGAGTAAAAAGAAATATGCACAGGTTACTCATATAATGGAGTGACTGGGCTATTTCTTTGACTTTTAGGTAAGAAATGAGAAAATTGTTTTGGAAAATTAGGACTTGCTGAATGATGGGATTTGTCTGTGGTATATTGTTATAGTGAGTATTGGCATGACATGTACAAGTTTTGTACCCACTGTGTTAGAAACAGTATGTTGTAATAGAAAGAGTCTTTGGACTTTGACTTTGGAATTAGGATGATAGAGTGTCTTCTTTGTGCTGTCATTTGGTTGACTGCTTTTCATAAATATCCCATTTAACTGTCTTCTTGTGCAGGAGGTATTGTCTACTCATACAGGTGAGGGAACTGGGATTCCAAGAGGCTAAGTTGCTTGAACAAGGTCACAAAACCAGTAATGGGCAGCACTGAGAGTCTGTAAAATTCACCTGTTGTTATGGGTTGTTAGATCATTCATTTGCTGAGATTCCTTTAAAGATTTGTTTTTTAAATTGTAGAAGCAAAGAAAGATTATCACTTACTTTCCAGATAGCATAAAGATCGTGACTTATTTTTTGGAAGAATAGTAAGTGCTGGTTATTTCTTTGTTGACTGACTTTTACTTAATCTTTTTCACTAGAATGTGGTATTGGGGGGGTCTTTTAAAAAGGTTTTAACTTTTAGATAATTATCTGAATAATAGCATTTTTAATCTCTGAACTCTTTTTATTTAAAATCATTCAGACTTTTGTAAATGCTATGCTTGAGATCAATATTTATTAAAATACCTAATATAGACTATAAAAGAGAATTTTAATGTCCAATTGACCAAAGATATAGTTTTAAAATACTTTTAACTTTGAGTACAAAAAAATAACAACTTCTTTCTACCTTCTATTGCTAGCTTAATAAGACAATCCTTTACTTAGAGTAAAGAAAGAAAGATTAAAAATAATAGAGGCAATATCTAATGACCTGAAAAACTGCCAGGCATTTTAGTGAAAGAATATTAGTACAAATAAGCATGGGTATGTATTTCTTATTGTGAAAATAAAGTTTTTGCTTAAACTTAATGCAGCTCCAGAAAGGAGATGAGATTGTTACTCTTTTCCTGGTTTAGAAATTAACCCCGAGGTTTCATAGAGTATGTTAGTGTGACTTTCCTCAGGAAGTATTTATTGTATTTGAAATATTTCACCCCTTGTTAATGTTGCATTCTGTTTTTTGTTGCCTCTCTTTATATTTCTGTTTATTCTCATTTTCTTCCTTACCCACTTTAAGAAAAATATTAAGTATAAATTCATTTATCTGTAAGATTCACAGATCCCAAGAAAACACTGATAATCCATTGAGAGTAAGGGAAGCAGCACAGCTGGAATGGACTTTGCTCTCCTTTATTTTATGCCCCCAAGAAAAGTATTCTTAGTGTTTCCTGTTGATCCTAAATGTCAGAGTTTATTTGACCTTTTGGCAAACAATGATAACTTCAGACACTTGGTGTTTTCCTAATCTCCAGTTCCCTTGTTCACTGGCGAAAGTGTGCTCTATAATATCCTGGTCTCTGCAGATCTTACCTGTTAGAATTGGTCACCTGTTTTCTAGCCTGCTCTCATTCCTGGAAATTGGTGCTCAAGTCCTTGTGTGTAGGTGGGTTTGACGGTTAGGTTCTGGTGTCAACTTGACCAAATGATTATGCCCAGTTGTCTGGTCAGGCAAGCACTGGCCTGACCATTGCTGCAAGGATATTTTCTGGTTGTTTGATAAACTGGAAGGCTGATGTAGTAAGTCATCAGTTAGGTTGCATCTATGGCTGATTACATCTGTGATCAGCTAAGGCATGTCTCCCATAACAATGTAATCCAATCAGTGGGAGGCTTTTCAGGAAGGAGAGAGACTTTTTCACTGCTTCTTCAGCTAGTGATCCTCTCCTATGGAGTTCGTCTAGAACATTCATTGGAACCACCAGCTTCATAGCCTGCCCTATGGAACTCTTCTGTTCTCACAGTTGCGTGAGACACCTTTATAAATCTCATATTTACAGATCCCTCCTGTTTGTTCATTCTCTAGCAAACCCTGACTAACACAGTGGGTAATGTGATACTTTAGGTAGGGCATTGTGGGGGCCAAACACAGAAGCATCACAAAAGGAATATATCCAGTGTATAACATGGACCCAGCTCATTTCGGCACTCAGTAAATAGCTATTGAATAAATGACCAAGAGCATCTGTGTTGTGGGCCAAGAAGAAATCACCGGATGTGCCAAACCCAGCTTGATTGGTTCTGCTAGATGACTTCGTTTTTAAAAATTTTTACTGATATATATTATGTGTTCACATACCGTGTATTCATACAAAGTATACAATCAGTGGTTCACCACATCATCATATAGCTGTGCATTTATCATCACAATTGACCTTTTTTTTCTTTTTTGTGAAAAATATATTTAAAAAGCAGTAAATTTCAAAGCACATTGCAGCAGTAAGTTGTAGAACAGATTGTTCAGAGTTTAGGATGGGTGACAATCCCCAAATTTTAGGTTTTTATTTCTAGCTGCTCTAAGATAATGGAGACTAAAATAAATTGGATGACTTCTTACTAATGAAAATAACAAAGCGTTATTTGTGTTCCCTAGCCCCTCAGAAAAAAACACTTTAGAAAGTATGCCATCATCAGTCTAGTAGAATCTTTTCCAGAAGTAGTTGAATTGAGGAATTGAAATAAAATCCAACAAGAGAATGAGAACAAAAGTCAAGAAATGAATAAGGCGAAATCCCTAAAAAAACCACAGATCGTTTTAATTTTTAATTTTAATAAATTTTAGTAAATTGTCATTAATAGCCAACATTGATTAAAAATTAATTCTATGTCAGATAAAGTGTTAAAATACTGAAGTGCATTTCCATTTGGTCCTTACGACTATTCAGGGCTTTAGTACTATTATCTCAGCTTTACATTTGAGAAAACTGAGGCTCAGAGAGCTTGAATACCTTCCCCAAGCTTATACAACTGGTACTTTCAGTAAATTCAGAGCTTGAGCCCAAGTCTATTCAGTGCCAAAGCCCCATGCACTTGCCCACTAAATTTAGCTATTCTCCAACTTATCAAGTATGGATTTCTATGATAAATTTTCAAGTGCTCCTCCACTCAGTTTATTTAGGGTGGTTTTCCTTCACCGTTAATGCATATGTGAACAGCTGATATAAATTAGTCTTAGTTTGAACACTGAATTGGAAATCCAGAGCTCTTAATTCTGATTCTTTGGTTAGTGTCTTTATTTATCTGGACTTTATTTGGTACTTCATAAAATGTAAAAGTCATAAAGAAATCAGGGACTTGTAACCATTTTCCTTACCTTCAATACCCTTAACAGAACATACTTTTGTTAGTAATTATACTTTGTCTAATAGTAATTCTCTGGAATAAAGTAATTCTTTGAAGTATTAGAATTTTGGGGTATGGAATGGTGATTCCAATATATGCTACCCCTCTGTGCCCACAGACAAACAAAAACAAAGCAAGTAAAAAAGGCACCAGACCAGATGATCTCTCAGATCTCTTCTTGCTTTAAAAATCTTATACTCGAATACTTAAATAAATTATACAATGATTTCATAAGCTAAATATAAATTTATGTAATCCATGTTCATTGTTCTTCATTTCTGGGACTCACTCATAACTAATAATGTTTTTCAGTTGAACTTGATACCTGGTTTATATTTAGTGTTCACTAAATATACCTGGTGGAAATACTCTGCCTTTCCAGTATGTCATTTATATTACTACTCTTATAATCTTGGAGCTTATCTGGCTGTTTTAGTCTTTGTCCTTCCATATTGTTGTCTTCTCCCATCCTCTAGATCAGCAGTGTGCAAGGTATGTGATAGAATATATCACTGAAGTCATTTGAGCTCCTCTTCAATGCTCTTTATGCACTCTGACTAAACACTTCCATCTTTGGTGCCATTCTACTTCTGATGTCTTTAATTCTTGAATCCATTTTAGACTACGACCTTCTGAATTCTAGCTTTCTTACCTCCTGCTCTCCCTAGAGTTGTCCAAGATCAGATATTTGGTTTTTGATGCAGTGGAATGACAAGGAGACAAGTGAGTTAAGATTCTAGCAGGAGTGATTTTTTTCTGCTTCCAACCTTTCCGTGTTCTCTAGTTAGTGTCTTCCTGACCTCACTTTCCTGTTGTTCATCATCTCTACCATTCTCTAGTACTCTCAACTCTCTTGCTGCTGTCATTCCATGCACCACTAGCCAAATATCCAAGGATGGATGCAAATCTCTGTTGTGCTTGCACAACCAAATGTTTGAGAGAAATGCAACATGCTTGGTGCTCCTACAAATTCATGTTTTCTTACTTCGCTAAGATTTAAAATTATTTTATTTCACATTTTTTAGTTCTTTTCCCATTGTTTTCAAAGACGAGTCTCAATCTCAGCCACAAGCCACATTCTTAAATCTATTCACTTTATCTCCATCCTCTCATTTCTTAGCATAAGTTTTAAGATGAAGGTAAAGATAATACTAGGAAGATAATCTGTAAAGATTTAAGATAAGGAGTTAGCAAGTAACAAAAAGGAGGGAAAATGACCTCTGAAATGAGACAAAAGTTGTTCCTTTGTTGGCAAAGAAAGTTGCTGCCCCTTGTCCTGCTCATTTCCACACACAATCCACTGTATCAAAAACCAAATTCATCTTTTGCCTTCAGATCTGTCCTTTCTCACTTATGTTCTCTTAGAAGGCATCACTATCGATCTAAGCATCTGTCTTAGTTTGCTAGGGCTGCTTTAACAAATACCATAGACTTGTTGGCTAAAACTTCAACAATGTATTGTGTGATGGCTTTGGAGGCTTGAAGTCCAAAATCAGGGTGTCAGCAGATCATGCTTTCTCTGACATCTGTAGCATTGTGGTGGTGGTTTGCCAGCAAGCCATAACTCAATTTCTACTTCTGTTATGTGGTCATATCTGTCCCTGTCTGCTTTCACCTGTCTCCTACTTCTGTGTCCAAATTTCTTCTGCTTATGAGGATTCCAGTTATACTGGATTAAGACCTGCCGTGATTCAGTTTGACCTAACCTTAACTGTGAAGTTATCTTCACAGAGCCAGTTTACAGATGGGTTTACATCACAGGGTGGAGGATTAGGATTTGAACATGTCTTTGTGAGGTATGCAATTCAATCCTTAACAGCACACAAACCAAATAATTGAAGTAAATCCTCAGTTATTCCTTCTTTCTCATTTTCCATGTCTTCTTTCTCATCTCTCACTAATAACTGCCTATTCTTAGTGGATTATTTTGAGGGTTAAACATTCGTAAAGCATTTGAAAATGGTGCTTTGCACATAGTAAGCCCCTCAGTAAATGATTGTACTCATCAGCTGTTACCATTTCTTACCCAATATCTCAGGTACACCATTACATTTCAGCTCCAGCACTGTTTCTTTAGCTCACTGCCTCGTACCTGGACTCTTACTTAGTCTAGCAGTTGGTCTCCCTGCTCTCTGGTCTGTCCCGTGCCCTCCTGACCAAATGATCTTTTAAAATACCTTTCTGACAGTTTAAAATATCATTTCTAACAATAGAAATGGCTCTATTCTGCTTAAAACTCTGTATTGTCTTCCTTTAGCTTAGAAGCCTATCAGAGCCCTTTGTGGTTTTGCCACTGCCCCCCTTTGTACTCTAAATTGACAACACTCTCTCCTCAACTGAGACAGTCCTGGCCATAACGAACCATTTGTAGTTCCACACACATATGCTACTGTTTTATACTTGGTTTCTTTGTATTGGCATGGAATTCCCCTCCCTCCATCATGAACTCCTACTGATATTTCAGAATCCTATTTATGCATGACTACAACTCTGCCTTGTACAACTTAAATATTTGCTGCTTCTACTTTCACAAATTACATTGTATTTTATATATTTGTACATAGGCACTCTAACACTGTGTTTAAGATTACAGACTCTTGAGCCACCCTAACTCACCTGCCTAGTAACTTTACCATGTTGAGGTACTTAGCTTCTCTATCATCTGTTCCCTTATTTGTAAATTGGAAGTGTGGTGGTTTAGAGCTATGTACCTCAGAAAAACATGTTCTTAAACTTAATCCATTCCTCTGGGTATGGACCCATTGTGAATAAGACCTCTTAAAGATGCTACCTCAGTTAAGGTGTGGCCAAAATGACTCAGGTTGGCCATAAATCCATATTACTGGAGTCCTTTATAAGCAGAGTGAAAGACACAAAAGCCAGAGGAGAAAACCATGAGAAGAAGCAGAAAATCATCAGAACCTAGAAGAGAAGGGAAAAGCCGGGAGAGGGCATCATGTGCATTGCCATGTGACAGAAAACCCGAAGACTAAGAATCTCTGGCAATCCCAGAATGTCACAGCCTTGATTTTGGACTTCCCCTAGCCTCAAAACATGAGCCAATGAAGTCCTGATGTTTAAGCCAAGCCATTGATTGGTATTTGCTTTAGCGATGAGGAAACTAATTCAAGGAGTATTGGTAATGTCTATCTCATATGATTGTAGTGAGGATTAAATGAGGTAATACACTGTATTTCACTAATTTAATGTGCCATTGATTGAAAAATGCACCATTCTTTTATGTACCACTGAGAAAGGATTACATGCCTCATTTGTGAAAGAATTCATGATTTCAAAGGTGTTTAAAAGTGAAACTATATGTGTATTTGATTCGGTGAAATACAGTGTATAAAGCCCTTGGGATGGTGCTTGGTAAGCACTGTGCCCATGTTAGCCATTACGTGTTTGTTTCCAATACTAGACTTTAAACTTTAGAGACAAGGACTGAGTTTCATTTGACATTGTATCCTTAGAACATAACCAGACAGCATTAGGTGATTAAAATATATGTTTGAACACAATTGAAATAGACTCCGTGATCACATGCTAACCATTTTCCCTTATCTACAACTGGAGGAGAGATGGAAGTGTGTATCCCCTCTTCTAGGTCCCCATTTCTCATAAGCAAGCCCTTACTTGCTTAACTTGTACTCAGCTGTGTTGATGTATTCATATTCTCACTTCTTAGGTCTTCACTATTTTGAGCCAAAATATGAAATGTGGAAAACTATAACTCACAGAGAGTCTCGCTTGCTTCCATTGTTTTTAAGAGCTTTATAGAATTAGGTGAATTACTTTTTTCTTTTCCTATTTCCACCTAAATATTTTTTTACCCTGAAATGTAATAAAAGAGAAAGTGATTTTGGGGGGAGGGGGGCTGGAGACATGAGCAGGCACTGGGAATTGAACCCAGGTCTCTGACATGGCAGGCAAGAATTCTGCCACTGAGCCACCGTTGCACTGCCCAGAAAGTGATTTTTTTTAGGGTGTCTTTTTTTGAGAGATGAGAACTATACATCCCCCTTTTTAATTCAAATGATATCCTGTCTCTGCTTTATTGAGGTATAATTTACATACAATAAAAATGATTTATTTTTAGCATACAGCATTGAATTTTTATATAGTCATGTAATCACTACCATAATCAAGATATAGAAGTTCCATTATCCTAAAAAATTCCCTGTATCCCTTTGCAGAGAACCCCCACCCCTGCCATTGTGGTCACCAGTGAACCTTCAGTATCATCTACAGTGGACAGACACATCAGTGCATCTGCACAATTGAAAAGGTTGTGGATATGGCAATACCCCTTTTTATACTATAGCCCCCAAGAAGTAGAGAGTGACTGGTTCCTAATCTTAGACTGGTAGAGGGCCAGGATCTTTGCATTTGGGAATGGTGGAGATGATACGACGCCTATTTCTAACATTCTTTTTTTTTCAGAGTCGTGATTTTTTTAGTGGCAACTGGAATAGGATGAAATCTAGATGTGTTATTGTGGATAACTGTCTTTCTTAGTTGCTTCAGCGTTCTATTATTACACTGTCAGATCTAGTTTTTGATATTACTGAAAGCTTGAAAATTTTGTTTCTGCATTCTTATTGAGATACTAGAAGAGGCTGAATTGGGAACCATTTATCAGGTCATATTTTGAACTAGAATCCAAAGGTTTTAAATCGTGGTATAAACTGTAATATTCTTTGGTATGTGAACAATAAATACTTTTGCTTAATAGTAACAGCCAAATCCAATTTTATAAATGTGAGACAACTTTGAAAATTTTCTTTGTAAGGAACAATTAAGTGATTCACCTATATTACAGAGTCAGATGTGAGAGCAAATTTTGCATTTTGTAAAAAAAACATAGCTACAATAGCTGGGTGGTTTGCTTCATTTCTCTCATATGCAAGCAAATTGAGAACAGTAAAGAATTGAGTGACTTAGTATATCGTTGTCACTATAACTACAATGTATATAGTTAAATTTTTTTTCTTTGTTTCATGAATAGGGCTTTGTAAAAGAACAAACAAAATCACTCTGGCATTTATTGTATTTGTAACTCATTGAGATCTTTTTCTTCCAGTTGAAAGAACACCTGGCCAGAAAATGTAGGCCAGATAAGCGAGCAAGCCCTGACCTCCTAGGAACAGCAGAGTTTTATTGGGAAATATAAGATTATCTGCAGGTCTCTAGGAAGGAATTAAGAGTGTGTTCTGGTCACTAGACACAAGGATCTGGTGGCTCTGTATTCTGGGAAAAGCGTAGTGAGACCTATTTGTCAATAATGTTTGGATCCTGGGGAGGTGGTTAATTTTCTGTGCCAGGGAGAGAAGCATTTTGAATTGACCTCTGAACCTTTCATGAAGATAGCATGGCTCTCTTGTACTGGTAAAGCAGCTAGTATTTTAAAAAGTTTTTAAGAGAATAGTGAAAATGTTGAGGAAAATTATAGAGATAATTTTCCATTTACAAAACTCACTTTATTATCCCTTGTGATGTCTGGTAATCTCTTTTTGCCTCCAGGACTTCAGTGGATGTGGATATGTTTCTGATGTTCTGATGTTCCACCTCCAATTACAAGATTTATAAGATATATCCCTACATTTTCTTCTAAAATTTTTATGGTCTTAGCTCTAATGTTTAGAGTTTTCATCTATTTTGAGTCTATTTTTGTATAGGGTGTGAAATATGATTCCTCTTTTATTTTTTTGTATATGGATATCCAGTTCTTCAAACACCATTTATTGAAGAGGCTGCTTTGTCCCAGATGGGTTGGCTTGACTGCCTTATCAAAGATCAATTGTCCATAGATGAGAGGGTCTGTTTCTGAACACTCAGTGTGATTCCTCTGGGTTAGTATATCTATCTTGACGCCAGTACCGTGCTGTTTTGACCACTGACCGTAGCTTTGTAATATGCTTTAAAGTCCGGAAGTGTGAGACTCCCAAGGTAGTTTTAGCTATTTGGGGCACCCTGCCAAGTAAATTTGGCCATTGGTTTTTCTGTTTCTGCAAAGTAAGTTTTTTTGGATTTTAATTGGTATTGCATCGACTCTGTAAATCAATATGGGTAGAATTGACAGCTTAACTATATTAAGACATCTAATCCATGAGCACAGTATGCCCTTCCATTTATTTAGGTTTTCCATGGTTTCTTTTAGCTTTTCTTGTAGTTTTTTGTATGTAGGTCTTTTGTATCGTTAGTTAAATTTGTTCCTAAATATTTTATTCTTTTGGTTGCTATTGTGAGTTGAATTTTTTCCTTGATTTCCTCCTCAGATTGCTCATCACTATTGTATAGAAACAGAACTGATGTTTGGGTCTTGATCTTCTATCCTACCACTTTGCTGTATTCATTTATTAGCTTTAGTAGCTTTGCTAAGATTTTTTGGGACTTTTGACATATAGTATCATATCATCTGCAAACAGTGAGAGTTTTACTTCTTCCTTTCTAAATTGGATGCCTTTTATTTCTTTTTGTTGTCTAATTGCTCTGGGTAGAACTTGCAGCACAGTGTTGTATAACATTGGTTACAGTGGGCATCCTTGTCTTGTTCCTGATCTTAAAGGGAAAGTTTTCAGTCTTTCCCCATTAAGGATGATGTTAGCTGTGTGTTTTTCATAATTCCCTTTATCATGTGAGGAAGTTCCCTTCTATTCCTATCCTTGAAAATGTTTTCAAGAAGGAATATTGAATTTTTTCAAATGCCTTTTCTGCGTCGGTCAAGATCATGTGATTTTTTTGCTTTGATATTTGATATGGTGTATTACATTAATTTATTTTCTTATGTTAAACAATACTTGCATATCTGGAATAAATCCCATTTCATCATGGTGTATAATTCTTTTAATGTGCTGTGGATTGCAAGTATTTTGTTGAGGATTTTTCATCTCTGTTCATTAAGAGATTTGTCTGTATTTTTCTTTTCTCATAGTATCTTTGTCTGGCTTTAATATTATTAGGGTGATGTTAGCCTCATAAAATGAGTTAGGTAGCTTTCCCTGCTCTTCAATTTTTTTGAAGTTTCTGCAGGATTTCTAGTAATTCTGTATTGAATGCTTGGTTGAATTCACATGTGAAGCCATCTGTTCCTAGACTTCTTTGTTTTGGGGGAACTTCTTGATGACTGATTGAATCTCTTTACTTGTGGATTGGTTTATTGAGGTCGTCTGTTTCTTCTTGAGTCAGTGTTGGTTGTTCATACCTTTCTAGGAAGTTGTCCATTTCATCACATTGTCTAGTTTATTAACATAGTTGCTCACAGTATCTTCTTATTACCTTTGTTATTTCTGCAGGGTAAGTGATTCTGTTTTCTTGTCCATTTCTGATTTTATTTATTTGCATCTTTTCTCTCTCTCTCTCTTTTTTGGCAACCTAGTTAAGGGTCCGTTGATTTTATTGATTTTCTCAAACTACCAGCTTTCGTTTTGTTGATTTTCTTGATTGTTTTCATGTTCTCAATTTCATTTATTTCTGCTCTAATATTTGTTATTTCTTTCCTTTTATTTGCTTTGGGGTTAGTTTTTTTTTTCTTTTCCTTTCTAGTTTTTCCAAGTGAACAGTTAATTCCTGGATTTTTGCCTTTTTAATATAGGCATTTAAGGTAATAAATTTCCCTCTTAGCACTGCCCTTGCTGCATCCTGAATATTTTGATATGTTCAGGTAAGCCTCAAGATATTTACTGATTTCTCTTGTAATTTGTTCCTTGACCTGCTGGTTCTTTGAGTGTGTTGTTTAGTCTCCAGACATTTGTGAATTTTCTGGCCCTCTGCCTGTTACTGACTTATGATTTCACTCTTTTTAAGTTTATTGAGACTTGCTTTGTTACCCAGCCTGTGGCCTATCCCTGGAAATGATCCATGAGCACTTGAGAAAAATGTATCCTGCTTTTGTGGGGTGTAATGTTCTATAAATGTCTGTTAAGTCTTGCTCATTTATTGTATTATTCAAATTCTCTGTTTCTTTATTGATCCTCGGTCTAGATGTCCAGTCCATTAATGAGATCAGGGTATTGACATCTCCAGCTATTATGGTAGAGATGTCTACTTCTCCTGTCAGCATTTGCTACATATATTTTGGAGCACTCTGGCTCAGTGCATAAATATTTATGATTGTTATGTCTTCTTGTTGAAATGTTCCTTTTATTAATAGATAGTGTCCTTCTCTGACTCTTTTAATTGTTTTAGATTTGAAATATAATTTGGCAGATATTAATATAGCTACCCTGCCCTTACTTGGTTTTTGTTTGTATGAAATATCTCTTCCCAACCTTTTACTTTCAACCTATTTTTGTCCTTGGGCCTAAAGTCCTGTTTTTTAATGCATTTTTCTCTTTTTACCTTTAGTGATACTCTTTATTTCTGCACTCTTTTACAGACCTCTGTCTCCTGCCTTTTCCTATCTGCATGTAGTGCTTCCTTTAGTATTTCTTATAGAGCTGGTTTCTTAGTCACAAATTCTCTCAGTGACTGTTTGTCAGAAGGTATTTTAATCTCCTCATTTTTAAAGGACAGTTTTGCTGGATATAGAATTTTTGGTTGGCAGTTTTTCTCTTTTAGAATCATAAATATATCACTCCCTCCTCACCTCCATGGTTTCTGCAGAGAAATCCACACATGGTCTTATTGAGCTTCCTTTGTATGTGATGGATTGCTTTTCTCTTGCTGCTTTCAAAATTCTCTGTCTTTGCATTTGAAAATCTGATTAGTAAATGCCTTAGAGTATGTCTATTTGGTCTATTCTGTTTGGGGTAAGGTGCACTTCTTGGATCTGTAATTTTATGTCTTTCATAAGAGACGGGAAATTTTCAGTAATTATTTCCTCCAATAGTCCTTCTCTTCCTTTTCCTTCCTCTTCTCCTTCTGGGACATTCACAACATGTATATTTGTGTGCTTCATGTTTTCAGTCAGTTCTGTGAGACCTTGCTCATATTTTTTCATCCTTTTCCCTATATTTTCTTTTGTGTGTTGAATTTCAGATATCCAATCCTTTAGTTCAGTAATCCTTGTTTTGCCTCTTCAAATCTATTGTGTAGGGTTTTTTTCCCCCTGCCTTCTGTTGTGTCTTTCATTCCCATAAGTTCTGTGATTTGTTTTTTCAGACTTCAGCATTCTTTATGCTTGTCCAATGTCTTCTCTATATCCTCCCTCATCTTGTAGATTTGAAATTTTTTTTTTTTTCGCTCACAAAAGCACCTTTTATTTGAGGCAAAAAGTTTGGCTGAAAGGAATATAATTCCAAGCAATACCAACTATTAAGGGCACTATTTTGACATTATACATTTTTTCTCCTTGGTCAGAGGTATTCAACTTGGATTTCCTAGTTGGGAAAAAAAAGGGGGCAAAGAAAACTGGAAGAGAGTTCTAATCCACACATACTGCTGTTTATACCTCACCACCCAGCTGGGTTAGTCATCAGGCTGCTAATGCTCTGCTGAGGAACTCGGGTCACACAATACACGCAAGAGAAAAGGAAGCAGGATAAACAGGACAGCACCTGGGGAAGAAACAGCATCCACACCTTCAAAACTCAGAAATGAAGGGGTAATCCTTGTGGGAGGAAGCACTCACCAAAGCATAGACCCTCCAGTCCTGTTGTAACTGAGTGAGGTAGTCATAGCCACACTACTTAGTCAAAGTCAAAGACCTAAAAGTTCTCAGTGATGTGTTCAGGTGTCACAGACTTTGGGATCACCTCCATATTCCTCTGTACGGGGAACCGGCTCAGCACCTGGGCTTTGGTTTTATTATGCTTGGTTGCAATTGCTTTGATCCTGGGGTAGGGAAAGGTCCTCAGGCTTGGCCCAGGGCCTGTCAGGAGAACCAAGAGGACTGTAGGCAGTCACCACGATGCCTTTGGATTGACAGTACTGGAATAATTTCTCTTGAGCTAGGTATGGGTAGCACTCAATCTGGTTAACCACAGGCTTATATTTTAAGTTAGGTTTATTTAAGATTCTCTTGATTTAGAGATGGTTGAAGTTAAAAACTCCAATAGCTTTGACCAGTCCTTCATCTAGCAGCTCTTCCATGGCCACCCATGTGTCCACAAAATTGATGTCACTAGGAATTATGTTGCCTCTTTCATCCAAAGGGAAAAACTCCTTTCCAGTCTGAAACCCTGTAGGCCAGTGAATAAGGTAGAGGTCCAGGTAGTCCAGCTTGAGGTCACTAAGTGTCTTCTGATAGGCTCCTTTCACCAGTGTTTTCTTGTGCACCAAAGCTTGCTGGTGATGAAAAGGTCGTTGCGTTTCACCGCCTGCTCCTTGAGCTTCTCCTAGATGGCCACCCCCACCTCACTCTCATTCTGGTACACATGGGCACAGTCAGTGTGGCGGTACCCAACATCAGTGGCTACCTTCACAGCCTCTGTCACTTTGCCTGGAGGGGAATTCCAGGTGCCCAGCCCCAGGATGGGTCTCTTGGCGCCGTTGCAGAGTACAGTGTGGTTAGCTATGTCTACCAGACTTTGTTGATCCCGACTCAAAACTACCATAGATTTGAATTTTGATGAAATTTTGCATGTCTGTTCATACATCCTGAATTAGTTATTTCAACTCCTGTATCCCATTTGAAATTTTGGTTTGTTCCTTTCACTGGGCCATATCTTTGATTTTCTTAGTATGACTCATTATTTTCTCCTGATGTCCAGGCATTTGATTTCCTTAATTAGATTATTCTGGAGGTTATTTTCACTTTTTCACCTAGGATTTTCTTGCTGGATGGCTTTGTTTTCTCTCCTTGACATTCATTTCAACTTATTCTAGATCTCTAGCTTAGGTTCTCTTTAAGTGATTAGAATTTTTCAGTTCATATTTTTCTGTTTCTTGTCCTGCCTATATGATCAACCCAGTCAGATTTTCCTAGATGAGACAGGCCCATATCTCAGGAAGAGAGAGTAGCCATCATCAGTGTTCCCAAAGGTGAGACCCTCAGTTTGTCAGACTTTCCTATGAAGCTTCTCGGCTGTGCTATTCCTATCCTGCCACGCATGTGGCACTTATCTTCCCCCAGCTTCTGCCCAGCATAAAGTGATGAGGTCTCTTCAATTTCAGCAGACCCTCCCTGCCAGGGGCGTGGTTCAGACAGAGGCTGCAGTAGCAGGTGGGCTATGACTGCTTCTGTTTTCAGCCCCTGGGGCCTGAACTCCCTGAAGAAGGGCCTGGACTTGAGGTGGGTCCTTCCTCCTTCTCTTGGGGGAAGAGATGCCCTTTAGGGAATTAACTTCTTTCACCTGACTAGTTACTTTGTCTCTCAGATATGCCTTAGTTCTGCCCTTGCCTGATGCAGTGCTAGAGCTTGAGAGTGTTTGTAGTTCTATCTAATGAGCTGTTGAGAAAAAAAAGAAAGCCTTTCAGAGCTGGACCCCTGCTCCTTGGGTCTGCCAATCAAGAGCTGAAGTTTGTATGTAGCTCTGTATATCCCCAGACTCTATGTGCCCCCTTTTCTTGGGGTCCAACCCTTTTCCAGTATTTTGTGCTGTCCAACTCAAGGCTCTGTTTTTTTTCTCACCACCAGTGTTGCCCCCTCTCTGCTCAGATGAAAACTCCTTATTCCAGTTTTATCTTTGCTCAGGGCCTGTTTTCAGAATTTTATAATTAATTCTGCAGGTGGAGCTTGGTTGAGATAATCCCTTGCTACTAGTAACACCTGTTGCCTTTCCCCTGGGGGAGCCAACCTGCTGTGCCCATGGGGGGTGGGGGGGCACCGGCCTCCATGGCTTGTAAGACTTACTGTTCTGTGTGGGATTTCAGCTGTACCACCCCTTCCAGACTGGTGAATGCTGTGTATCCAGTCAGTGATGTCCCTCTAGCAGTTGTTCCATACAGTTCCTGGCTATTTACTAACTGCTCTGGAGGATGAACTAAATTCCGTACCTTACTATGCCGCCATGCTACCCCACCTAGAGAATGCTGATTTTTAAAAGTCATCTTTCCAGGTCTCTGCTGATTTTACTAGACTTAAAATCCTATTTCGAAAAAGTTCCCAGAAATGTAAGTCTCACAGATTGTTTCTTTCATTTCATCCACTCATAAAAAATTTTTATGCCGAATAATTGTATTCATTTTCATACACCTGTTTTATTTTTAAATAAAAATATTTCCATATGTGCATATTTAGTAATTTGGCATATTGTCTTTTTGTCTAAGTAATATTGTGTGTGTTGTGTAGGTTTTCTGGTTATTCTGGTAATTTGTTACCAAAGTTTTTTTTTTAAAGATCCTGTAAATTATTTTGAGGACTGTTCAGACTATATATTTCTCATTGGTGTCATTTTTGGGATTAAATCTAATATTCTCCCTGCCAACATTTACTGCTTTATTAATTTTTAGCACTTACCTTATGTTTATTGCTACTTAAAAAGTCAAGAAATAGAAGGGCTAGCTCAATTGGGTGAATTGTATTTTTTAATTATTTGATTTGCAATGTGTTCTAGTTTGTTAGCTGCCGGCATACAACATACCAGGAATGGAATGACTTCTAAATTTTAAAAGGGGTAATTTAATAAATTTCTAGTTTATAGTTCTAAGGCCTAGAAAATGTCCCAATTAAAGCAAGTCTATAAAAATGTCCAAAGTAAGGCACCAATAAGAAGTTACCATCACTTAAGAAAAGCTGATGAAGTTCAAGGTTTCTCTCTCAACTGGAAGGCACGTAACGAACATGGTGACATCTTCTAGCTTCCTGTCCAGGCCTCTTGTTTCATGAAGCTCCCCCAGGGGCATTCTTCATCTCCAAGGGTCGCTGGCTAGTGGACTCTGTAGTTTTCATGTCTCTGCTGCTCTTGTTATTCTCTCGTCATTCTCTGCTCTCTCAGAATCTCAAACCTTTTCCAAAATGCTTCCTCTTTTAAAGGATTTTAGTAAAGTGATCAAGACCCACTTGGAATGGGTGGACTCACATCTCCCTCTACTCGAAAATCCATACCCACAACTGGGTGAGTCACATCTCCAGGGAGATAACCCAATCAAGTTTCCAACCTACACTGTTGAATAAGGATTAAGAGAATCACAAGATTGATTAGGATTAAAACATGGCTTTTCTAGGGTATATAAATCCCTTCAAACCAGCACACAATGATATATTCTAGAAGTGAAAATGTTAACTATGGATAGAAATTTGAGAATTGATTTCAAGAGGAATGAATTTGAGATGAAAGTTTGAAGAAATATTTGCTTAGGGGTGTTTGTTTAAACTGAGTGGAGACTTCATTTAAAATATACAGTAACCTTTTAAAATATACAGTAACCAACAATATGCAAGATTATATGCCATGAATTGGAGGGAAGGCTTGGAGATACAAAGTTGAATAAAACTGAACCCTTGACTTAAAGGCTCTTAGGAACCATTAGGATGTGTTTCTCAATAGGTTTTGACCTGAGATTACCTTCTATCTGTCTATCTCACTATTTCTACTTCCTAGTACGAAAAAGAACTGAGGGAGGGTGTGTTAGTTAGATTCAGTTGTCACCTTGGCCAAGTGAGCATACCTAGTTTTGTTGCTGCGGACATAAGCCAATGGTACTTGAACCTCATCTGTTGCTAATTACATCTGCAGTCAGCTAGGAGGCGTGTCTGCTGCAATGAGTGACGTTTGACTTAATTGGCTGGTGCTTAAATGAGAGAGCGCAATGTAGCACAGCCCAAGCAGCTCGGCATTCCTCATCTCAGCACTAGCAGCTCAGCCCAGGCCTTTGGAGATGCAGAAAGAAGTCACCCCAGGGAAAGATGTTGGAACCCAGGGGCCTGGAGAGAAGACCAGCAGAGACCATCCTGTGCCTTCCCACGTAAGAAAGAACCTCAGTGGAAAGTTAGCTGCCTTTCCTCTGAAGAACTCACAAAATAAATCCCCTTTTATTAAAAGTCAATCAGTCTCTGGTGTGTTGCATTCCGGTAGCTAGCAAACTAGAACAGAGGGGAACTAATTAAAAATCAGGATGGTTTAGCAAAAACCATTTGTAGCTTCCAAGGATAAAACTATCTATAAAGTGAAAGGAAGCCCAATTTCAAGAAATTCATTAATGTAAAAATGGCACAGCATGACAAATTATGAGCTCCAGTAATGTTCCGATTATAATAATTCTGTGTTCTTTAGTTATAATCAAAATTAAAATTCCATATAAATCTGTTATTATTCACACATATGAACCAAAGAAAGTACTAGATTTTTTTTAAAAAAACTATTTTCTGGATCAAGAAGAGTTTTCGAAGAAACGTTACTAAGGAAAACAAACATAAAGGAAGTATCGTAGGAATGCAGAGGATGGAGAAATGAATGTTTGAAGAATCAGTTCAGGCTTTTTGAATAATAGGGATTTTTTTTTTCTTTTTTTTTATTAATTAAAAAAAGAATTAACAAAACAATTAGAAATCATTCCAATCTACATGTACAATCAGTAATTCTTAATAACATCACATAGTTGCATATTCATCATTTCTTAGTACATTTGCATCAATTTAGAAAAAGAAATAAAAAGACAACAGAATAAGAATTAAAACAATAATAGAAAGAAAAAAACAAAAAACAAAAACAAAAACAAAAAACCTATACCTCACATGCAGCTTCATTCAGTGTTTTAACATAATTGCATTACAATTGGGTAGTATTGTGCTGTCCATTTCTGAGTTTTTATATCCAGTCCCGTTGTTCAGTCTGTATCCCTTCAGCTCCAATTATCCCTTCTCTTTTTTTTTTTTTTTAATTAACGGAAAAAAAGAAATTAACCCAACATTTAGAGATCATACCATTCTACATATGCAATCATTAATTCTTAACATCATCACATAGATGCATGATCATCATTTCTTAGTACATTTGCATTGGTTTAGAAGAACTAGCAACATAACCGAAAAAGATATAGAATGTTAATATAGAGAAAAAAATAAAAGTAATAATAGTAAAATCAAAACAAAACAAAACAAAAACCTATAGCTCAGATGCAGCTTCATTCAGTGCTTTAACATGATTACTTTACAATTAGGTATTATTGTGCTGTCCATTTTTGAGTTTTTGTATCTAGTCCTGTTACACCGTCTGTATCCCTTCAACTCCAATTGGCCATTATCTTACCCTGTTTCTACCTCCTGCTGGACTCTGTTATCAAGGACATATTCCAAATTTATTCTCGAATGTCTGTTCACATCAGTGGGACCATACAGTATTTGTCCTTTAGTTTTTGGCTAGACTCACTCAGCATAATGTTCTCTAGGTCCATCCATGTTATTACATGCTTCATAAGTTTATCCTGTCTTAAAGCTGCATAGTATTCCATCGTATGTATATACCACAGTTTGTTTAGCCACTCTTCTGTTGATGGAGATTTCGGCTGTTTCCATCTCTTTGCAATTGTAAATAACGCTGCTATAAACATTGGTGTGCAAATGTCCGTTTGTGTCTTTGCCCTTAAGTCCTTTGAGTATATTCCCAGAAATGGTATTGCTGGGTCGTATGGCAATTCTATATTCAGCTTTTTGAGGAACCGCCAAACTGCCTTCCACAGTGGTTGCACCATTTGACATTCCCACCAACAGTGGATAAGTGTGCCTCTTTCTCCGCATCGTCTCCAGCACTTGTCATTTTCTGTTTTGTTGATAATGGCCATTCTGGTGGGTGTGAGATGATATCTCATTGTGGTTTTGATTTGCATTTCTCTAATGGCCAGGGACATTGAGCATCTCTTCATGTGCCTTTTGGCCATTTGTATTTCCTCTTCTGATAGGTGTCTGTTCAAGTCTTTTTCCCATTTTGTAATTGGGTTGGCTGTCTTTTTGTTGTTGAGATGAACAATCTCTTTATAAATTCTGGATACTAGACCTTTATCTGATATATCATTTCCAAATATTGTCTCCCATTGTGAAGGCTGTCTTTCTACTTTCTTGATGAAGTTCTTTGATGCACAAAAGTGTTTAATTTTGAGGAGTTCCCATTTATTTATTTCCTTCTTGAGTGCTCTTGCTTTAGGTTTAAGGTCCATAAAACCGCCTCCAGTTGTAAGATCCATAAGATATCTCCCAACATTTTCCTCTAACTGTTTTATGGTCTTAGACCTAATGTTTAGATCTTTGATCCATTTTGAGTTAACTTTTGTATAGGGTGTGAGAAATGGGTCTTCTTTCATTCTTTTGCATATGGATATCCAGTTCTCTAGGCACCATTTATTGAAGAGACTGCTCTGTCCCAGGTGAGTTGGCTTGACTGCCTTATCAAAGATCAAATGTCCATAGATGAGAGGGTCTATACCTGAGCACTCTATTCGATTCCATTGGTCGATATATCTATCTTTATGCCAATACCATGCTGTTTTGACCACTGTGGCTTCATAATATGCCTTAAAGTCAGGCAGCGCGAGACCTGACTTTAAAAAAAGGAAAAAAAAGCTTCGTTTTTTTTCCTCAAGATGTTTTTAGCAATTCGGGGCACCCTGCCCTTCCAGATAAATTTGCTTATTGGTTTTTCTATTTCTGAAAAATAAGTTGTTGGGATTTTGATTGGTATTGCATTGAATCTGTAAATCAATTTAGGTAGGATTGACATCTTAACTATATTTAGTCTTCCAATCCATGAACACGGTATGCCCTTCCATCTATTTAGGTCTTCTGTGATTTCTTTTAACAGTTTTTTGTAGTTTTCTTTATATAGGTTTTTTGTCTCTTTAGTTAAATTTATTCCTAGGTATTTTATTCTTTTGGTTGCAATTGTAAATGGGATTCGTTTCTTGATTTCCCCCTCAGCTTGTTCATTACTAGTGTATAGAAACGCTACAGATTTTTGAATGTTGATCTTGTAACCTGCTACTTTGCTGTACTCATTTATTAGCTCTAGTAGTTTTGTTGTGGATTTTTCCGGGTTTTCGACGTATAGTATCATATCGTCTGCAAACAGTGATAGTTTTACTTCTTACTTTCCAATTTTGATGCCTTGTATTTCTTTTTCTTGTCTAATTGCTCTGGCTAGAACCTCCAACACAATGTTGAATAATAGTGGTGAGAGTGGACATCCTTGTCTTGTTCCTGATCTTAGGGGGAAAGTTTTCAATTTTTCCCCATTGAGGATGATATTAGCTGTGGGTTTTTCATATGTTCCCTCTATCATTTTAAGGAAGTTCCCTTGTATTCCTATCTTTTGAAGTGTTTTCAACAGGAAAGAATGTTGAATCTTGTCAAATGCCTTCTCTGCATCAATTGAGATGATCATGTGATTTTTCTGCTTTGATTTGTTGATATGGTGTATTACATTAATTGATTTTCTTATGTTGAACCATCCTTGCATACCTGGGATGAATCCTACTTGGTCATGATGTATAATTCTTTTAATGTGTTGTTGGATACGATTTGCTAGAATTTTATTGAGGATTTTTGCATCTATATTCATTAGAGAGATTGGTCTGTAGTTTTCTTTTTTTGTAATATCTTTGCCTGGTTTTGGTATGAGGGTGATGTTGGCTTCATAGAATGAATTAGGCAGTTTTCCCTCCACTTCGATTTTTTTGAAGAGTTTGAAGAGAATTGGTACTAATTCTTTCTGAAACGTTTGGTAGAATTCACATGTGAAGCCATCTGGTCCTGGACTTTTCTTTTTAGGAAGCTTTTGAATGACTAATTCAATTTCTTTACTTGTGATTGGTTTGTTGAGGTCATCTATGTCTTCTTGAGTCAAAGTTGGTTGTTCATGTCTTTCCAGGAACCCGTCCATTTCATCTAAATTGTTGTATTTATTAGCGTAAAGTTGTTCATAGTATCCTGTTATTACCTCCTTTATTTCTGTGAGGTCAGTAGTTATGTCTCCTCTTCCATTTCTGATCTTATTTATTTGCATCCTCTCTCTTCTTCTTTTTGTCAATCTTGATAAGGGCCCATCAATCTTATTGATTTTCTCATAGAACCAACTTCCGGTCTTATTGATTTTCTCTACTGTTTTCATATTTTCAATTTCATTTATTTCTGCTCTGATCTTTGTTATTTCTTTCCTTTTGCTTGCTTTGGGATTAGTTTGCTGTTCTTTCTCCAGTTCTTCCAAGTGAACAGTTAATTCCTGCATTTTTGCCTTTTCTTCTTTTCTGATATAGGCATTTAGGGCAATAAATTTCCCTCTTAGCACTGCCTTTGCTGCATCCCATAAGTTTTGATATGTTGTGTTTTCATTTTCATTTGCCTCGAGGTATTTACTAATTTCTCTTGCAATTTCTTCTTTGACCCACTCGTTGTTTAAGAGTGTGTTGTTGAGTCTCCAGGTATTTGTGAATTTTCTGGCATTCCGCCTATTATTGATTTCCAGCTTCATTCCTTTATGATCCGAGAAAGCGTTGTGTATGATTTCAATCTTTTTAAATTTGTTAAGACTTGCTTTGTGACCCAGCATATGGTCTATCTTTGAGAATGATCCATGAGCACTTGAGAAAAAGGTGTATCCTGCTGTTGTGGGATGTAATGTCCTATAAATGTCTGTTAAGTCTAGCTCCTTTATAGTAATATTCATATTCTCTATTTCTTTATTGATCCTCTGTCTAGATGTTCTGTCCATTGATGAGAGTGGTGAATTGAAGTCTCCAACTATTATGGTATTTGTGTCTATTTCCCTTTTCAGTGTTTGCAGTGTATTCCTCACGTATTTTGGGGCATTCTGGTTCGGTGCATAAATATTTATGATTGTTATGTCTTCTTGTTTAATTGTTCCTTTTATTAGTATATAGTGTCCTTCTTTGTCTCTTTTAACTGTTTTACATTTGAAGTCTAACTTGTTGGATATTAGTATAGCCACTCCTGCTATTTTCTGGTTGTTATTTGCATGAAATATCTTTTCCCAACCTTTCACTTTCAACCTATGTTTATCTTTGGGTCTAAGATGTGTTTCCTGTAGACAGCATATAGAAGGATCCTGTTTTTTAATCCATTCTGCCAATCTATGTCTTTTAATTGGGGAATTCAGTCCATTAACATTTAGTGTTATTACTGTTTGGATAATATTTTCCTCTGCCATTTTGCCTTTTGTATTATATATATCATATCTGACTTTCCTTCTTTCTACACTCTTCTCCATACCTCTCTCTTCTGTCTTTTCGGTTCTGACTCTAGTGCTCCCTTTAGTATTTCTTGCAGAGCTGGTCTCTTGGTCACAAATTCTCTCAGTGACTTTTTGTCTGAGAATGTTTTAATTTCTCCCTCATTTTTGAAGGACAATTTTGCTGAATATAGAAGTCTTGGTTGGCAGTTTTTCTCTTTCAGTAATTTAAATATATCATCCCACTCTCTTCTAGCCTCCATGGTTTCTGCTGAGAAATCTACACATAGTCTTATTGGGTTTCCCTTGTATGTGATGGATTGTTTTTCTCTTGCTGCTTTCAAGATCCTCTCTTTCTCTTTGACCTCTGACATTCTAACTAGTAAGTGTCTTGGAGAATGCCTATTTGGGTCTAATCTCTTTGGGGTGCGCTGCATTTCTTGGATCTGTAATTTTAGGTCTTTCATAAGAGTTGGGAAATTTTCAGTGAAAATTTCTTCCATTAGTTTTTCTCCTCCTTTTCCCTTCTCTTCTCCTTCTGGGACACCCACAACACGTATATTTGTGCGGTTCATATTGTCCTTGAGTTCCCTGATACCCTGTTCAAATTTTTCCATTCTTTTCCCGATAGTTTCTGTTTGTTTTTGGAATTCAGATGTTCCATCCTCCAAATCACTAATTCTATCTTCTGTCTCTTTGAATCTATCATTGTAGGTATCCATTGTTTTTTCTATCTTTTCTACTTTGTCCTTCACTTCCATAAGTTCTGTGATTTGTTTTTTCAGTTTTTCTATTTCTTCTTTATGTTCAGCCCATGTCTTCTTCATGTCTTCCCTCAATTTATCGATTTTGTTTTTGAAGAGGTTTTCCATTTCTGTTCGTATATTCAGCATTAGTTGTCTCAGCTCCTGTATCTCATTTGAACTATTGGTTTGTTCCTTTGACTGGGCCATATTTTCAATTATTTGAGCGTGATCCATTATCTTCTGTTGGCGTCTGGGCATTTAGACAGATTTCCCTGGGTATTGGATCCAAAAGTTTGGAAGATTTTTCTGTGAAATCTCTGGGTTCTGTTTTTCTTATCCTTCCCAGTAGGTGGCACTCGTGGCACACGTTTGTCTGCGGGTCCCACCAGTAAAAGGTGCTGTGGGACCTTAAACTTTGGAAAACTCTCGCCGTCCAGGAGGTTCGCTAGCCGAAGCGGCTTGAGCCGGCCCGGGGTCCAACCCAGGGAGGGTTGCTGGCCGCCGCAGCCCGGGAAAGAGCCCGTCCGAGTTTCCTAGTCGGCCCTGGGCGACAAGCGTGGCGGGAGGGCACCAGCGGCAGCGGCCCGCCCGGGAGAATGCACGTTCCCGGGGAGTCACGGGTTTGGAAGGGGCCTCCCCCACCCGTCATCGTTCTCCGCGGCCTGGGGATTTCCGATCCAATTCTCTCAGTTGGTCCGGGGGGCCACGCGTGGTGTGGGCGCCAGCCGCCTTGGTTTCAGGGGACCGCCTCTCCAATTCTCCCAGCCGGCCTGGGAAGGGGGAAGGGAGTGACTCCGGCCGCTTGCCGCCCCGCCCGGGTGAGGCCCGCGTGCCTCGGTGATCTTACCCGAGCGGTTTCTCTCAGCCAGCCAGCCGTTCCAGGATGGGGTACGCTGTCTTTTTTTATCTCTGTTGTGGCTTTGGGCGCTTTCTGTATCGTTTCTACTCCCCTAGTAGCTGTCCTGGAGAAGAAACTAAGATCCGCGCGTCTTACTAAGCCGCCATCTTCCAGGAAGTCCTCCAATAATAGGGATTTGAGTTAACCTAAAAGATGATAATCTCGAAGGTGAAAATGAGAAGAAAGTGAAATGATTTATTATTTAATAATTTATTATCAGAGATAAAGTAGAGTAAACCATTGAGTGTGAAAGGGCAAGGTGTGTTTGAGGGGCAGGGAGTAATTTGATATGATTGATGGCTAGAATTGAACTTGTGAATGTGATAAAATTAGAGATGAGTAGAATGAATTTGGCAGACTGGAGAGCTTCCAGCAGGAGTTATATTGTAGGAGATTTAGGAACCATGCCAGAGGTGAGATCAGAGAAATAAGAAACAGGTATGGACTACTTATACAAAAATTTAAAGCGAAAGTAAGGAAATTGGTTGTTGAATGGAAAGGATTTTCTCTGGTAGCAAGAACTTGAGTTGGGGATGAGTGGGCATGGATTGGAAGCATAGGTAAAGAATACAGCTTGATTCAGTGGCTCAAAGCACCAGCAAGAAGGCAGTGCTACTAGAGCACAGTGATCAAGGAGCAGAATGATGGAAGGAGATGAATGTGGTGGAGGGAGATAAAAAGATAAGTGGGCACCTGATGATGTAGTTAAAGACCAGGTTTAGCAGTTTGAATTTTATTCTAAATGTGAGAAACAGCCACTGGGAAGTTTTGAGCACTCATGATACTATGTAAATAATAGACTGTGTGTGGGAAGATGAGAGTGGAAAAAGGGAGCTGAATCAGGACACTATTTCAGTAGTCTGGCTTGGAAGTACTTTGAAGAAGTGGTGGGAATTGCACAATTTCGGGTATATTTTGAAGATAGTGTGAAAAGAACTTGTTCTAGTTTGCTAGCTTCCGGAATGCAGTATACCGGAAATGGATTGGCTTTTAAAAAGGAGAATTTAATAAGTTGCTAGTTTAAAGTTCTAAGGCCAAGAAGATGTCCCAATTAAAACAAGTCTATAGAAATGTCCAATCAAAGGTATCCAGGGAAAGATACCTTGGTTCAAGAAGGCTGATGAAGTTCAGGGTTTCTCTCTCAAGTGAGAAGGCACATGGTGAACACAGTCAGAGTTTCTCTCTTGGCTAGAAAGGCACATGGAGAGCACAGCGTCATCCACTAGCTTTCTCTCCTGGCTTCCTGTTTCATGAAGCTCCCCGGGAGGCATTTTCCTTCTTCATCTCCAAAGGTCGCTGGCTGTGGACTCTCTGCTTCGTGGTGCTACAGCATTCTCTGCTCTCTCTCTGAATCTCCTTCATTCTCCAAAATGTTTCCTTTTCTATAGGACTTAAGAAACTAATCAAGACCCACCCAAATGGGTGGAGATATGTCATCACCTAATCCAGTTTATCAACCTTTGGAGATGATCCAAGCGCAGACTCACACATGCAATATTGAAAAGGGATTATTCTGCCTTTACAAAATGGGATTTTGATTAAAACATGGCTTTTCTAGAGGACAAACATCCTTTCATACCAGCACAGAACTTAATGTTGGATTAGATATAGGATATGAGTCATGGAGATATGTAAAACAAGACTGTAAGGAAAACAGGGCACTGAGTGAGAGAGAAATTTAAGCAAATTATAGTAATGGCGGTGGGGGTAGTGTGCAGTAAAACAAATATAATAGATCAAGATTCCCAGAGATAGAATAGAAGAAAGGAGCTTTCTTCTGTTATGCAAAAAGTACACTGCATATCCAGCAGAAGAATCAGATGAAGAAAAGCTGAGAAAATCTGAATGATTAAACGTAGGCTACCCTAAAGGTCTAGTATGAGCTATGCCAGCCTCAAAGAAGAGCCTTAACATAAAGGCAACTAACAGTAGAATCCTAGACAAGTAGGAGAAACAGACCTTCAGAGTTAATTCATCAAGATTATCAGGTGTCCAGACATCAGAAAAAAATTACAAGCCATGTTAAGAAACAGGAAGATACGGCTCAGTCAAGGAAACAAATTAAACCTTCAGAAGAGACTCAGAAGTTGGAACAACTAATAGAAGATGCTCAAACAAATCTTTTAATTCAAGGAGACGAAGGAAAATATACATAAAGAGATAAAGAATATTAAGAAGACACTGGGTGAGCATAAAAAAGAATTAGAAAGTTTTAAAAGAAACATAAAAGAAATTTATGGTCCTGTAAGAGTTCTGCATGTTGAATAGAAAAGACAGGAGAGAGTGGCTTGGAGTAGTGTGGAGATGTAAAGATCTTCAGTAAGAGTAACTGAGAGTTTAAATGCAAAGCCCAGTAATACTGTATCCTCAGTACACAACTCTCCTGTTTAATTCATGTAAGAATCAGAATACAGCTGAAGAAGAAAAAAGTATATTTCCTGATAATGAATGGGCAGCCTACAAAGTGGTAAAGTGGGACAAAAACAACATAAAGAGTGGAAACAGGGATATGGGATTAGAGAACATGTATGCTATTGAAGCTAATTTGCTATCTTTTCAAATTAGTAGACTTAAAGACAGAGGTTGCATCATATAAACCCTATAGTAACCACAAAGAATGTATTTTTAAAATATACAGACACAGAAATAAGAAAGGGATCAGTTAGATCCATCATAAAAGATCAACTGTACAAAAAAGAATGTTGCAGGAAAGGAAAGACAAAAAAGACATGACATATAAAAAACAAAAGGACAAAATAGCTTAAGTAAGTATGGCCTATACAGTAATAACGCTGAATGTTAATGGATAAACTTCCTAATAAAAGACACAGGTTGGCAGAATGAATAAAGAAGGATGATCCAACTATATGTTGTTTGCAAGAGACTCACCTTAGACCCAAAGACATAAATAGATTGAAAGTGAAAGGATAGAAAATGATAATCCATGCAAGTAGTAACCAAAAAACAGGTGGGGCAACTGTACTAGTATCGGACTTTAAAGCAAAAATTGTAATAAGAGACAAAGAAGGTCACTGTATATTAATAAAAGGAGCAGTCCACCAAGAATAAATAGCAATCATAAATATTTATGCACCTAACCACAAGGCCCCAAAATACATGAGGCAAACTGGCAAAACTGAAGGGAGAAAGTAGACAGACCCCTCTACAATAATAGTTTTTTACTTCAATACACCAGTCTCATCAACAGAAAGAACATTTAGACAGAAAATCAAAAAGGAAACTGATTACTTGAATACTATGGTAAACAAACCAGAACTAACAGACATATAAGCGTTGCACCCCAAAATGGCAGGATATACATTCTTCTCAAGTACTCATGGATCATTCTCCAGGATGGGCCATATGTTGGGTCACAAAACAAATCTCAGTACATTTAGAAAGACTGAAACTATATAGAGCATCTTCTCTGACCATAATGCAATGAATCTGGAAGTCAATAGCAGGCTGAGAACTGGAAAACCCACAAATACCCCATAAAAAGTTAAATAACACTTCTTAAACATTCCATGGATCAAGTAAGAAATTGCAAGGGGAAATAAGTCAATATCTTGAGATAAATGAAAACAAGAACACTACATAATAGAACTATTGGGATGAAACTATGGTAGTGCTGAGAGGAGATTTTATAGCCCTGAATGCTACATTAAAATAGAAGAACCAAAATCACTGATCTAATTGTACACCTTGAAGGACTAGAGAACGAACAGCAAACCTCAAAGCAAGCAGAGGGAAAGAAATAACAAATATTAAAGCAGAAATAAATGAAATTGAGAAATAAAAAAACAATTAACAAAACTAAAAGTTGGTTCTTTGCGAAGATCAATAAAATTTGCACACCTTTAGCTAGACTGACAAAGAAAGAAAGAGAGACGCAGCAAATAAAATCAGAAATGAGAGGGTGATTATTACTTTTGACCCCACAGAAATGAAAAAGACCATATGAGAGTACTGTGAAAAACTGTTTGCCAACAAATTAGACAACCTAGATGAAATGGACAAATTTCTGGAAACACATAAACTACATTAAATGACTCTAGAAGAAATAGAAGACCTCAACAGACCACTTAGAAATAAAGAGATTGAATGAGTAACCAAAAACCTCCCAACACAGAAAATCCCAAGACCAGATGGCTCCACAGGTGAATTCTATCAATCATTTCAAGAAGAATTAATAGCAATTCTGCTCAAACTCTTAAAGTTTCTGTAAGAAACTTCTTTCTCACAAGAAAACTCGAAGAGAAATGAACACTACCTCATTCTATGAAGCCAACATCACCCTAATACAAAAGCCAGATAAAGGTACTCCAAGAAAAGAAAATTATAGACCAACTTCTCTTATGAATAGAGATATGAAAATCCTTAACAAAATACTTGCAAATTGAATCCAACAGCACATTAATGAATTATACACCATTATCAAGTGAGATTTATGCCAGGCATGCAAAGGTGCTTTTATATAAGAAAATCAATTAATGTAACATATTAATAAAACAAATGGAAAAACTGCATGATCATCTCCATTGATGCAGAAAAGGCATTTATCATAATTCATGCTGAATTATTCATAAAAACACTTAGAAAAATAAAAATAGAAGGAAATTTCCTCAACATGATAAAGGGTACATGGAAAGCCCACAGCTAATATCATACTCAATGGTAAAAAACTGAAAGCTTTCTCTCCAAGATCTGGGACAAGACAATGATGCCTGCTGTCAACACTGTTATTCAACATTGTACTGGAAGTTCTGGCCAGAGCAGTTAGGTAAGAAAAAGAAAAGGCATCCAAATTAGAAAAGAAGAAGTAAAACTTCCACTATTTGCAGGTAACATGATCCTATATATAGAAATTCCTGAAAAATAAAAAACAGAGCTACTAGAGCTAGTAAATGAATTCAGCAAAGTGGTAAGGTACAAGAACAGCATACAAAAATCAGTGTTGTTTCACAAAAGAACGAATAACCCAATTATGAAATTTGGGCGAAAAATATGAATAGGCATTTTTCTGAAGAGCAAATACAGATGGCTCAAAAGCACAGGAAAATGCAGATCAAGACTACAATGAGATACCACCTCACACCTACAAGAATGGCTGCTATTAAACAAACAGGAAACTACAAATGTTGGAGAGGATGTGGAGAAATTGAAACACTTATGCACTGCTAGTGGGAATGTGTAATGGTATAGCTGCTATGGAAGACAGTTTAGTGGTTCCTTAGGAAACCAAGTATCAAGTTTTCCTAATGACCCAGCAATAGCACTACTTGGTATATACCCAGAAGAGCTGAAAGCAGTGACACAGACATTTGCACACCGATGTTCATAGCAGCATTATTCGCAATCACCAAAAGATGGAAACAGCAAAGAAGGAAACAGTCCAAATACCCATCAACAGACGACTGGTTTAACAAAATGTGGTAAATACAAAGATGGAATATTATGCACTGACGTCTGTATACATCTCATTGGTAAGATCTGTCTATCATGGTTACCTCTTGTTGCAAGACAAGCAGAAAAATTGAATATTTAGATTTTCTGCTTCTGTAATCAAGGAAAGCAAGGGGGAATGGAATTGGAAATGGATATGGAGTGAGCAGCTACAGTTTTGTTCTAGAACTTTATGATATATAAATACCTGTTTACATACATTTATTTGTTTATGTGTATATGTATATATATATCTGTATAGCACTTTTTATACCTGAAGTGGAATTGTGTTTTAAACATACTATTCTTTAGCTTGTTTTTACAGCACTTAATACTGACTTTGAATTTGTGTACATATAGATGTCTAATTTTTTAAAACTTTTTTATTGTGTAATATAACATATATACTAAGCAAAGAAAGAAAAATGCAATAGTTTTCAAAGCACTCTTCAACAAGTAGTTACAGGACAGATCCCAGAGTTTGTCATGGGCTAAGATGCAATCCTCTCAGATTTTTCCTTCTAGCTGCTCCAGAATACCAGAAGACTAGAAGGAATAAATTTTTTTTTATCATCACAATCAACTTTTTTTGTGTGAAAAATGACATATATACAAAAAAGCAATAAATTTCAAAGCACAGAACCACAACTAGTTGTAGAACATATTTCAGAGTTTGGCACGGGTTATAATTCTGCAATTGTAGGTTTTTACTTCTAGCTGCTTTAAGATACTGAAGACTAAAAGAGAAATCAATTTAATGATTCAGTGATCATATTCATTCTTTAAATCAATCATCTCTGTATAACTTCACCATCACTTTTGATCTTTCTGTCCCTCTCTTTAGGGTATTTGGGCTATGGCCATTCTAACTATTTCATGTTGAAAAGGGCTGTCAATAATATGGGGTAGGGTGATGGAACTAGAGGATGTTCTGGAGAGGCTAGGCCCTCTAGGTTTCAGGACTAGTCTGGTCCAGGGACCCATCTGGAGGTTGTAGATTTTTGGAAAGATTTTAAACAGTGTTACATTGTATTCCACAGAATGGCTTTCTATTTATTTTAATTTTTTTCATTTATTTTAACTAAAGTTGTTTTGAGAGATGTTTGGTTGGTTTTCCATTTTTGTCATTAAATGCAGTGCTTTAGTGAATATCTGTGTATGCATTCTTGAATGTGTATATGTATTGTTTTTTTTTTAGGATAAACTCTTGAAAGTTAAATTGGCAAATCAAGAGTATATACATCTTCTGATGTATCCTAGAAGATTGCCAGTGAGATGTATGCAAGATCATCTACCCCTAAAAAACTATTTAAAATAATCCCTACCACCTACTCATGCAAAAAAAAAAAAATAATGATAATAGTAATAATCCTACCAACAGTTTTTGAGGGTATCTGTTTTCCCTAATCAACGTAGATATTATCTACTTATGAACTTTTGCCATTCTTATGTTGAGCAAATATTATCATTCTAGTATGTTTTTCCTGATTATAAAATATCTCCTAGTGAGTCTTATTTGTTTTCTAAATTGAATTAGCTATTATTTTTTTCTTCTATAATTTGATCATTTCTGTTGTCCACTTTTCACTTCATTCATAATCTTTTTCTTTTTGATCAGTGGAATTTCTTTGTTTATTAGGAATATTATCTTATCAAAGAAAGTAAATAATTTTTACTTGTCCTTTCATTTTCTGGCATCTGTCATATAGAAATTTCTTATGTTTACATAAGAAATATTTGTCAAACTTTATCTTCATGGCATTTATGATTTATGTCATGTTTACTAAGGTTTCTCTATTCTGGGATTTTAAGGATATTCTCTTGTACTTTATTCTAATATTTTTATGGTCATATTTTTATCTTTTCATAATCTACTTGGATTTTTATGCAGATGTATATACTGTGAGCTGGGAAACTATTTCCAAAGGATAGCTAATTTTTTTGGCCTCATTTAATGGATAATTCATCCTTCTCCCAGTAATTTTATATGCCAACTTTATAATAAAAATTTTAGTTGTTCAACGAGTCTCTTTTTTAACTTTCTCCTCTGGTTAATCTTTTGATCTGTTCCTGAAACAATAGTACATAATAAATCACCAGGGTATCTTCTGTTATCTGCTGGGATAGAGCAAGTCCTCCTCATCATATATTTATTTAGTTTTCCAGAAGACCGTGAAAGTCAGTTATTCAGATTCTACCAAAGTATTGCTAGGATTTTGATTGGGATTATGGTGTTAAATTGAGAAATTAATTTGAGGAGAGTAGACTTTAGTACTATTTAAATTTTCAAAATAAGTCTAAAAGTACATTAATGCCATACTACACTCTTTTTCCCCCACTTCAAAACTCAAAATTTTCTGGTTTCCCCATGAATTAATGATATAAAGGCTGACAAAGTACTGAATGTTTTGTTAGTCAGATTTTTTTAATGTTAAGGAAGTATTCTTTTTGCTTAATTTAATAAGTGGTGTGGTTTTTTTTGAACATGGAAACATCATTGAATTTTATTAAATGCTTTTCTATGCATCTACCCCTAACAACTTTTTTCTTTCTTTGACCCAGCACCATGAAGATAGATATTACACATCTTCCTATATTGAATCATGCTTGCATTTATGAAATAAACTCTACTTGATTGGGATGTCTTTTTCATTTAAATTAGTGTGCTAAAATTTTATTAAATTTTAACAAATTATCTGTCTCAGCATGACAAACCATCCTAAACTTGGTGACTTAACAAATTATTATTGTTTCTTGTCATTGTTTGAGTTGACTCAGCTAGACTCTCTTGAGGTCTCTCATACAGTTGTTAGCAAATGTTAACAGAGGCTACAGTGCTTTGGAAGCTTGACTATTTGTGACCATCCAGGATGGTTCCCTCATGTGGCTAGCAGTTGATGCTGCCTGTCGGGGTTGTTGGCTGGAGTGCTTACCTGTCACCTCTCCAGGTGGGCTTGGGCTTCGCACAACATAATGGCTGAGCTCTGAGACAGCATGCTGGAATCCAGGAGGAAGCTGCAAGATTTCTCATGATCTAGCCTTGCAGTTTCATAAAGAAGTTTCCACTATATCCTATTGGTTGACCAAGCTACTGAATCCAGTCCAGATTTCAAGGGGAGGATAATTAGATTTCAACTCTTGATGTGAAGAACTATGTACGCAACAAGAAGAGTTGTTACTGATGTAGGCAACCTTGGGAGACAGTCTGTCCTCTGGCCATCCCAATTCACATTCATCTTACATGCCAAATACAACAATTTCCTCCCAGGATCCTCCAAATCTCGTCTCACTATAGTCTGAAGGTCGAGGTTTTCATCTAGTATCTAAGTCAGACCTAGTATGGATGAGGATGAGTGTTCTTAGATGTGGTTCCTCAAGTATAATTCTCAGTCTAAGGATCTGTCAAGTAACAGGCAGGCTTCTGACCACTAAATACTGAATCTCCAGTGGTGGGCAGTGATACGGTTACCTGCACTAGATACTCCAGTTCAAAAAGGAGGTTAACATGTAGCAATCCCTAGTCCATAGCAATTGTGAAATCCAGACAGATACATTACCAGTTCCTCAATTAGGGCCCAGTCCTGTTCCCTGAGTAGTTCTCAGTGGCTTTTGGGTCTACTCTCTGGATTCCTAGTTTCATACTGTGAGTTAGCTTTCATTTTCTGGTAAGAAGTGGTCAATTTGTGCAGCTAAATAGCTTTCTTAGCCTGCTTTTTACCTGTAGAAAGTTGGAAAATCAAAGATTGTCTGTCCCTTTCCGTCCAATCTATCATAGTTCCTTTAAAAATTATATGGGCTTACTGTGTATTAGTTATAATCTACATTAGACAGGAGCCACATTCACACAACTGTTCTAGACAGCCTTCTTTCTACTCTGATCTGAGAATCAGACACTGTGGGACAACACCCTTAAGGTTTTTCTTTTTTACTTTTCATTTGTAAATACTTTCAAACTTTCTAGACACTTGGAAAAACAATATACATACCATACAGAGAACTCCAACCAACCCCTTTCCTCCCAGATACCCATATCCACCAATATTTATACTTTGCCACATTTGCTATATCTGTCCATAAGTTTGTCTGACCTTCTGTCTATCTACCTGTCTGTCAGTCTATTTTCTGAAAACGTGAATAGTGTGGGTTATACATATCATGCTCCTTGAGCACTTAATACGACCATGTATCTTTCCTAAGAACAAAGTCATTCACTTATGTCTCTACCTTAAGTTCAGTTATCAAGTTCAAGTGATTTAACATTGATACAAAGTTTATATTCCAGTTTTTTAACATGTCACAGTAATGCCCTTTAGAGCCTTCTCTTCTGTCTTATTAGATCCCATCCAAGATCGTGTTTTACCTTTAGTTGTCACTGTCTCTTAATTGCTCTTTCTTTTTTTTTTTTTTTTTTTTATTGTGGGAACATATATACAACGTAGACTTTCCCATCCCATTCCCTCCCGAGCATTCTATTTAGTGGGATTAATCACATTCACTTTGCTACAGTATGCTCACTACCTTCCATCATTGAAACGTCCCCATTTTCCCAAACAAAATCCCTATACCCATTATGAGTACCACCCATTCCCCTTAACCTCTCCTCTAGCAACTTGTACTCTAATTTCTATTTCAGTGAACTTGTGTATTCTCTGATATTTTCTTTGTAGTTATCATGGGGTTTAAATTTAATATCCTAATTTTTTAACAATCTCGTTTGCTTTTTGTGCTGCTTAGAAATTATAACTTCATACATTGTCTAGAACCATAGATCTATGCATTTGCCTTTTAGATTCTGTAGGAAATAAAAAAGTAGAGTTACAAACCAAAAATACAATAGTACTGGCATTTATATTTACCCTGTCATTACCCTTCCTGGAGCTCTTTATTTCTTCATGTAGCTTTGATCTTTTGTCCTTAACCTTTCAAACTTCAGAATTTGTCTTAGCATCTCTTGTAGGGCTGGTCTGCTGGTGATGAACTCTTTCAGCTTTTGTTTATCTGGTAATGTCCTAATCTCACCCTCATTTTTTAAAGTTTTGCTGGATATGAAATTCCCAGTTGGCAGTTTTTTGCTTTCAGTACTTTAAATATATCTTCCCACTGCCTTCTTGCTCCCCAGTTTCTGATGAGAAATTGTCACTTAATCACATGGGGCTCCCTTGAATGAGACATATTGCTTCAGGAAGGGTTGATTGCATAGATTATCTCTGTTCTATATGACATCTGATTCTTTAGTCAACATATTTAACATCTTAGTGCTCCTTGGCATGTCTGTCTGCCTCTCTCTTTCCAGCCTTCCTTCCTTTCTCTTTCTCTCTCTACATGGTATCTCCTCCCCCCAGAACTTTTACATGTGATAGTCTCAAGGTAACTACACTTCTTATATGACAGTTGTGCTGGTTTGAAAGTGTTGTGTACCCCAGAAAAGACATGTCCTTTAATCCTGGAAACCTTTGATTAGATTATTTCCACGGGGATTGATACAGTCCATTGTGGGTGTGACCTTTTGATTAGATAGAGATGTGACTTGACCCATTCAAGGTGGGTCTTGATTAGTTTACTGGAGTCCTTTAAAAGGGGAGACATTTTGGAGAAAACACAGTTGCTTCAGAGCTGAAAGAGAGATAGACATTTGAAGATGTTTGGAGTGCTGACAGAGCAGACACCTAGGCATGGACATTTAGAGCTGCTGAGTCCAGCAGATGTCACCATGTGCCTTCCATGAGATGCTAAGATAGCCAGAACCCAGAGTTGTGTCCCGGAGAAGCTGGGTGAAGGCCCATAGATGCTTAGAGAGAAAACCACTAGCTTCAGAAGCTGGAAACAACAGAATCCACAACAAGGATCAGCAGACACCAGCCATGTGCCTTCCCATGTGAGCTGGTTTGAAAGGATTTATTTACTCTAGAAAAGCTATGTTTTAATCCTAATCAGTTTTGTTAGGATTAGAAGCTTGATTAGATTATCTCCACAGAACTGCGACTCAGTCAGCTCTGAGTATTAAGCTTGATTAGATGAAGACATGTCTTCGCCCATTCTATGTGAGTTTTGATTAGTTTGCTGATATCCTGTAAAAGAGGAGACATTTTTTGGAGAGAATGGATTTTGAGAACTGCGAGAGAGCGATAGGAGAGTCAAGCAGAGCCACGAGGCCAAGACAACCACAGAGTCCTCCAAAGGTTCTTAGAACCTTTGGAGATTCTGAGAAAGCAGAGAAGAATGACGAAACACCACAGAACCACAAAGCAGAGTCCACTAAGCCAGTGACTTTTGGAGATGAAGAGGGAGGCGCCTCCTGGGGAGCTTCATGGGGCAGGCAGACTGTCGTCATGTTTGCCTGTGCCCTTCCAGCAAGAGAGAAACCCTGAACCTCATTGGCCTCCTTGAACTAAGGTTTCTTTCCCTGGATGCCTTGGATCAGATGTTTCTATAGACTTGCCTTAATTGGGACATTTCCACAGCCTAAAAGCTGTAAACTTGTAACTTATTAAATTCCCCTTTTTAAAAGCCATTCTGTTTCTGGTCTATTGCATTCTTGCAGCTAGCAAACTAGAACACCATGTGACAGTCATTGGCCTTCCTTGAGTCAAGGTATCCTCTGATGCCTTAGTTCTGACCTTTTATGGTCTTAGAACTGTAAATTTATTGCTTAATAAATTCCTTTTTAAAAAATCTATTCCATTTCTGGTATATTGCATTCTGGCAGCATTTAGCAAGCTAAAAGAACAACCAAATTACAAAATATGGAAAGTAGAAAATGTCAGGCAGATTATGGGCTCCCCTGCAAATAACACAGCCTTGCTTCTGCCATAATCTGTTGGTCAGTACAGTTAGAGGGCCAGCTCAGATTCAAACGGGTAAAGAAATAGACGATTCCTCTTGGTGGGGAAGCCACAAGGTCAGGTAACAGGAGGACACATAAGATAGGAAATACTGTTATAGCCATCTTTGGAAAATGCAGTCTGCCACATGGTATTTAGAGATTATTGTATGTGTGGTTTGTCTACAGTTTGTGTGCATGTGTGCATGTGCTGCCTTTGTCAGATATCTCCATCAGGAATATATTAACTTTGTAAAGAATTTCAGTTATGAAGTTTATCTTTTTCATTGCTTGAGAATAATTAAATCAGAATTACCCGTTTCTTGAAAGTTTGGAAGAACTCTTTCATATAACCAACTGAATTGACTATATTCAGAAGTTTAAGATTTTAATTTAGCCAAGTATATTGTTTTTCCTTTGATTTCTTCTGTATTGTATATGTTTAGAAGGTCCTTCCCCAATTTAAGATCATCTAAATGTTTATCCACTGCTCCTTTTTGCTGTGATTTTATATATTTAATTCTTTAATCCATCCAGAATTGTTAACTAATTAGGTGATGATCCATCCTTTCCCCATTAATTTGCTTTACAGCCTTCATCCTTTACAGTGTTATATATTCTACAATCTCTTTCTTGGTTTCTGTTCTCATCTGCTGATATATGAATTCTTGTGCACATATTATATGTTTTTAGTTATTGTAATTCTCTATCCTAAGCATTTTAAGTCTGCGAAAATGACTAAATGTTCATGCCTATAAGATGTGATTAAGTCCCACCCTATACACCTTAGGAATACATGATTTTAGTCTATTGATGAGAAGTTTTAGAAATCCTATTTAGAATTTGTTTAATATGTATTTTATCCAAATATTTTTGTGCTGATTTTCATTTTTTAGAATAAAGGAATATTAAATAGAAAAAATACCAGTAATCACATTTTTATGCTTGTGAGCCTGACTTACAAATATATTATGTGGTGTTTGGAAGTCTTTCAGAAGGAAAAGGTAAAATAGCAGTTACTAAATGCGTTTACCAAAATTTAAGTAAACAGAAACAGATGTTACAAAATGGTTTTTATAATTTATTGGAGAAGCAGCTATTTGTTGAGTAGGTCTAGTAATATTTAAATTTTGAACCATATTATACAGTTAATTAATTTAAGATGTATGTTTTAACAAAATGAGTTCTTTATTAATTTCACTAATCTAGCTTATTTTTGTTTTTCAGATATTGTTTTGTGTTTGCTTTGGGATACCTCACAGTGTGCCAAATTACTAGAGTTTATATCTTTGATTATGGACAATATTCTGCTGATTTTTCAGGGTAAGATTAAAGCTTTGATTCAGTAACTTGTTTCATCCATTATAACATGGTGGTTAAAGGACAAAATATAGTTGCATTTAGTAGTTCAAATGAGAAATTATTACTAAGCATTTTAGTGAAGAACTCCTTTATGAATTTAGAAATTTTCTTCTTGTAAAGTGGTCTTTTGTAGTGCTATACAAGTCCCCCAGAATAACTCAGTTTTAAGTTGACCTATAGAATTTCTAAATTCATAGCAATTAAGTTTATTTTAGTATATCTTAATATTAAAAGCATTTTCTAATTCTGATGGGAATTTCCACAATCATTTGTAACTATTGAGTCTCAGCCCCAGCCTTGAGCATACATTCTTGCCACTCTGTCTTTGGTCTCTTGAGCTCCTTAACATATAGTCATCTCTTGAGCTCCTTAACATATAGTCAATCTATATTTTCTATGTAATATCTGATTACTTGCTCTTGCTTTTTAGCACCCAGCGTTCCTTGGACTAGCTTTGTCAGCAGCTTCAATCATACCTGCTCTGTTTCTCTAGTTTACATTTATATTTTGAGGATTCCACCTGATATTTCATTGAAAATGTTGTATGCCTTTTATTTTTTAAATCATCCCATTTAAAAAGTAGTTTAACTAAACCAAGTAGAATTTATCACACAGTCTTATGAATTGGAGCCAGTACAAATTTGTGTGATCCAGTCTTTCTGGATTCTCACTACCTCTCCCTGTTTCTTTTCTTTTTTTTTTGTTTTTTAATTATGAAATATAACATATAAACAGAAAAACAGTCAATTTCAAAGTACATTTACTTGGGTTAGAGTTCAACAAATTCAGGTTTTACTTCTAGCTGCTCCATGACACTGGAGACAAAAAAGAAATGTCAGTATAATGCTTCAGTTATCATACTCATTTGTTAAATCCTAACTTCTCTATTGTAACTCCTCCTTCTCCTTTGATCCTTCTCCCAATCTTCAGGGATAATTGGCATATGCCCATTCTAACTTTTTTGTGTTGAAAAGGGGTGTTGACAGTATAGGATAAGAATTAGTTGATGTTCTTGAAGAGGCGGGTCCCTTGAGGTTTCAGGGCTTATCTGGCCTAGGAACCATCTTACCTGAAACTTTTGTAGAATCTCAGATAGAGCCGTAGGTGTTCTTTAGGGTTAACAGGGATGATGTCGGTTGGGATTTGGCAGACCATAGCAATTAGCAATATCTAGCTGAAGCTTGCATAAGAGTAGCCTCCAGAATAGCCTGTTGACTATTTGGACTTTCTTAGCCACTGATACTTTTTTTTATTACATTTCTTTTCCTCCTTTTGGTCAGATATTGTCAATCCCACAGTACCAGGACCAGGCTCATCCCTGGGAGTCATGCTCCACATGATCAGGGAGACTTTCACCCCTGAATGTCATATCCACATAGGTGGGAGAGTAGTGATTTTCCTTGCAGAGTTGGGCTTAGAGAGAGAGAGGCCACATCTGAGCAACAAAAGAGGTCCTCTGGAGGTAACTCTTAGGCATAACTGTAGGTAGGCTTAGTTTCTCCACTACATAAATAAGTTTTGCAAGAGCAAGCCTCAAGGATCAAGAGCTTGGCCTATTGACTTAGGTGTCCCTAATGTTTGAAACAGTATCAGGGGCTTCCCCAGTGTAAAGCTTAATAGTTTCATATTTTTTCTCCCTTTCCTCAAGAGACTCTACCAATATATATATTTTTTGCATGGACAGGCACTGAGAATCGAACCTGGGTCTCAGGCATGGCACGCAAGAACTCTGCCTGCTGAGCCACGGTGGCCCACCCCTACCAATACTTTTTAATTATCTGCTTGCCATACTCTGGGATGTATCCCGGTATTACATTAAGCTATAGGAAATTACAAGCCCTCATTCCCATTCTGGGTTCCATGTGTTGGGGCTGTTTAAATAAGAGCTGTCCAGAAAGGTTGAGTTAGATTATATACTCAAATTTAGGTTTGGGACAAAATAAACCTCTCGTCCTTTGATCTCATACAATAATGAAGTTCTGAAATGCAGACAATGTCATCCTTACCCCTGTAGTCTGATTTAACTTAGTCCCAACCCAATTGGCTTTGTTCTTTTTTTTTTTTTAATGGTTAAAATGGCAGATTTTATTTTATGTACATGTTTCATAATTTTAAAAAAATCTGTTAAAACAGATCCAGACTTTTTATTTAAATCAACATCAGATACTGTCGTTGCAGATCCAAATCCATTCTGTCCTTTTCCTTATTAAAGAATGCTATTTCGTTAAGTTAACTATATGCTAAATTAAAAATCTTCCTTTTCCCGGAGAGATTGCCTTGCTGAGGGGAGGTTAAGTGGCTCATCTCTGGCCAGTGAGAAGTAAGGGTAGACTATGGGGAGTAGGGGTAGACTTCTAGAACTACATATGTTCTGTACACATGCCTTTTGTTCTTCATCTTTTCTTCTTTTTCCTTCTTTCTGCCGGAAGCACAGATGAGACGTCCAGAGTAAGGCTGCCAACTGGCAACATTTTGCTAAGTACTGAGTATATGGAGGGGGACAAGAGGACTTCTAGGGTCCGTTGGGAGGCACAGGTGTTTAAATGCAACATTATAATCCAGTATTGTGAGTTCTATCATGGGGATAGGGAGGGATGTAAAATAGGGTTTTTTTTTTTTGAACCATGGGGAAAAAATTCAGCTTCATTCTTACCTTTAATTGAGGCCTAATTTTTTTTTCGGTTTCTTTAGCAGTTGTTGTATGTGGCAATGTTGACTTTCAGAGTTGCAGAACTCCTACTCTGAGTTTTAGGTGCCACACAGGTAGCCAGAGTTCCAGGGAAATACCAGGTTATATACCCCAGCTACTCAAATCTAGAAATAGCAGTTACAGCTCTGAACTAAATATGACTTCTGTAAGAGCTTAGAGCCTAGGCCTCAATTTTCTTATAAGTTTTTTCTAAAAGAGACCATACAATATTTGTCCTTTTGTTCTGGCTTATTTTGCATCATATAATGTTCCCTAGGCACCTCGTTGCATTCCTAACAACGTCATTCCTTTTCTGTAGCAGCACAATATTCAGTCATACGCATACACCACAGTTTGACATTCTACTTCTCCATCATTGTATTCTTCAGCCACCTCCATCCATTGTGCATCATGTATGATGTCCAAAATCAACAATCCATGTCTCACATTATCCTCACTTAGTTGTACAGTCATCATCACTCTCAATTTTAGACAATTTTCATTGCTCTCAAGAGCAATATAACTGATAAACACACCCTCACCAAATAGGAAATCCAAATTTCCCTTTAACTCTTGCCCCCCCCACACACATTATTTACCCCTGGTATTGCTGTGATACTGTTGATGTCTTCCTTTAAACATAGACCGTAGCATAGTAGTATCCCCCCTATACACATCTATTATTTACTCTATGTACAAGATTAGTACTTTTAAAGTAGTTCATGCAAGAACTTATTTATATTTGTAGTGCGAATCAGTGGGATACATGGCTCTCTATAACCCCTTTCAATCATGTTCACCTTCAGTGTGGCAGTATTACTTATAGATCCACTAATGAACTGCCTTCACTTCTATCCATTCCCTTACGTTTAAGTTCAACCATCCACCTATCTCTAGCTTCTGTGCATCTCTAGGTCCCCTATATGATATTTTATGAGCCTCTAGGTTTACCTTTACCAAGGTCATAATAGTGAAATCATACATTATATATCCTCTTGTGTCTGGTTTATTTCACTCAGTATTATGTCCTCAAGATATCCTTCAGGACCTGATTTAATCTTAACTGCTGTATAATATTCCATTGTATGTATGTATCACATTTTGTTTATCACTTGTTTGTTGATGGGCACTTGGGTTGTTTCCATCTTTAGGCAATTGTGAGTATTGCTACTATGAAATCAATGTGCAGATACCTATTCATGTTACTGCTTTCAGCTCTTCTGGGCATATACCAAGTAGTGGTATTATCAGGTTTTAGGGCAACTCGATATTTAGTTTTCTGAGGTACTGCCAAACTGTCTTCCATGGTGGCTGTACCATTATACATTCACACTAGCATTGAATAAGTGTCCTAATTTCTCCACATCCTCTCCAACATTTGTAGTTTCCTGTTTGTTTATAGCAGACATTCTTATAAGTGTGAGGTGATATCTCATTGTAATCTTGATCTGCATTTCCCTTATAGCTAATGAAGATGAGCATCTCTTCATGTGCTTTTCAGCCTGCTGTATTTGCTCTTTGGAAAAATGTCTATTCATATCTTTTGCCCATTTTATAATTGGGTTATTTGTTCTTTGTTGTTGAGTTGTATAATTTCTTTATGTACACAGGATATCAAACCTTTATCTGATATGTGATTTCCAAATATTTTCTCCCATTGAGTTAGCTGCCTCTTCACTTTTTAAAAAAAAGTCTTTTGAGGCACAGAAGCATTTGATCTTGAGGAGTTCCCATTTATCTGTTTTTTTTGTTGTTGCTTATATTTTGTGTGCAGTGTTTAAGAAGCTGCCTATTAACTAGGTCTTGAAGAGATTTCCCTATATTTTCTTCTAGGAGTTTTATGGTACTGGCTCTTTTATTTAGGTCCATTAATTTTTATATAGGGTGTAAGATGGGCTCCTTTTTCATTGTTTTGGCTATTGATATACAGTTCTCCCATGTCCATTTGTTGAAAAGACTATTCTGTCCCAGTTCAGTGGATTTGGGGACTTTGTTGAAGATCAGTTGACCATAGATTTGGTGGTCTATCTGTGCACTCTGGATTCTGTTCTATTGGTCAATACTTCTATCTTTGTGCCAGTACCATACTGTTTTGATCTCTATGGTATTATAATAAACTTTAAAGTTAGGAAGTGTTAGTCCTTCCACTTTATTCCTTTTTTTTTTTTTTTTTTTTTTTTTTGGGTATCTTTAGCTATTTGAGGTCTCTCTTCCTTCCAAATAAATGTGATAACTAGCTTTTCCAAGTTATCAAAGTAGGTTGTTGGAAGTTTTATTGGTATTGCATTGTATTGGTAGATAAATTTGGATAGAATTAACATATTAACTTCATTTAGCCTTCCTATCCATGAGCACAGAATGCCTTTTTACCTATTTAGTTCTTCTTGGTTTTCTTTTAGCATTGTTTTGTAATTTTCTCTATGTGAGTTCTTTACATCCCTGATTAATTTTACTCCTAGATACTTGATTCCTTTATTTGCTATCTTGAATGGAATTTTTTTCCTTAATTGTCTCCTCATTTAGGTTATTACTTGTGTATTGAAACATTGCTGATTTCTGTACATTAATCTTGTATCCCAGCGCTGTGCTGAATTTGCTTCTTAGCAAAGTAGCTTAGTCACAGAATTCTCAGGATTTTCCAAGGACCAGGCTCATCCCTGGGAGTCATGTTCCATGTTGTCAGGGAGACTTTCACCCCTGAATGTCATATCCACATAGGTGGGAGGGTAGTGATTTTCTTTGCAGAGTTGGGCTTAGAGAGAGAGAGACCACATCTGAGCAACAAAAGAGGTCCTCTTTTTTTATACTTAAAAGAAAGTATAATTCTTTTAATGTGTCATTGGATTCGATTTGCTAGTATTTTGTTGAGAATTTTTGTATTATGTTCATTTGAAAGATTGGTCTGTAGTTTTCTTTTCTTGTAGCATATTTATCTGGGTTTGGTATTAGACTGATGTTAGCTTCATAAAATGAGTTAGGTAGCATTCCTTTTTACTCAGATCATTTCATCTACAAATAATAAGTTTACTTCTTTCCTGTTTGGATGGCTTTTATTTATTTATTTCTCATTCCTGATTGCTCTAGCTGGAATTTCTAGTATGGTGTTGAATAATAGTGGTGACAATGGGCATCCTTGTGTTGTTCTTGATCTTAGGGAAATGCTTTCAGTTGCTCGCTGTTAAGTATAATGCTGACTATGGTTTTTTCATATATGCCCTTTATGATACTGAGAAAGTTTCCTTTGATTCCTATCAGAATTAGATGCTGAATTTTGTCAAATGCTTTTTCCACATTAATCCAGATGATCACGTTGCTTTTTCCCTTTTGATTTCTTAATGTGCTATATAACATTTATTGATTTTCTTGTGTTGAACCACCCTTGCATTTCTGGTAGGAACACCATTTGTTTGTTAAGTATAATTCTTTTAATGTGTTATTGGATTCAATTTGGTAGTATTTTATTGAGAATTTTTACATTATGTTCATTTGAAAGATTGGTCTGTAGTTTTCCTTTCTTGTAGCATCTTTATTTGGGTTTAGTATTAGAGTGAAGTTAACTTTGTAAAATGAGTTAGGTAGCATTCTTTTTTATTCAGTTGTTTGGAAGGTTTTAACAGGATTGATGTTAGCTCTTTTTGGAATGTTTCATAAAATTCCCTTGTGAAGCCATTTGGCCCTGGGCTTTTCTTTGTAGGAAGATTTTTGCTGACAGATTGAATTTCTCTACTTCTAATTGGTTTGTTGAGATCTTCTGTTTCTTCTCAAGTCAGTGTAGGTTGTTCATATGATTCTAGGAATTTGTCCATTTCATCCAAGTTGTCTAGTTTGTTGGCATATAGCTAGCTGTTCATAGTATCCTCTTATGATTTTTTTTGGGGGGCATGGACAGGCTCCAGAAATTGAACCCAGGTCTCCAGCATGGCAGGTGAGAATTCTGCCTCTGAGCCACAATGATTTTTTATTTCTTCAGGGTTCATGGTAATGACCTCCCTCTCATTTCTGATTTTGTTTATTTTCATCCTTTCTCTTTTTTTCTTTGTCAGCCTGGCTAGGGGTCCATCAATTTATTGATTTTGCACAAGAACCAATTTTTGGTTTTATTGATCCTATTTTTTTTTTTTTTTTGGTTCTCCAATTCATTTATTTCTGCTTTAATCTTTGTTATTTCTCTTCTTCTGTTTGCTTTGGAGTTAGTTTGCTGTTCCTTCTCTAGTTCCTTCATGTGAGCAATTAAGTCTTTGATTTTTGCTCATCCTTATTTCATAATATAGGCATTTAGGGCAATAAATTTCCCTCTCAGCACTGTCTTTGCTCCATCCTGTAAATTCTGATATGTTGAAATGATAGAATGAAATGATCATTTTCATTCATTTCCAGATATTTACCAAATTCTCTACCAATTTCTCCTTTGATCCACTGAAAGTTAAGCGTATGTTCTTTAATTTCCATGTATTTGTGGAAGTTCTAGTTCTTTGGTGGTTATTATTTTCCAGCTTCATTCTGTTATGGTCGGAGGAATTGCTTTGAGAAATTTCAGTCTTTTTAAATTCATAAAAACCTGTTTTGTATCCCAAAGCATGATCTATCCTGGAGAATGTTCCATGAGCACTAGAGTAGAATGTATAGCCTAGTGTTTTGGGGTGTAACAATCTATATATGTTTTTTAGGTCTAATTCATCACATTGCTTAAATTCTCTATTTCCTTATTAATCCTCTGGTTGTTTTGTCTATAGAGGAAAGTGGTATATTGAAGTCTCCCACTTTTATTGTTGAAACGTCTGTTGTTCCCTTTAGTTTTGCCAACATTTTCCTCATCTATTTTGAAGCTCCTTGATTAGGAACATAGACATTTATGGTTGTTACTTCTTCTTGGTGAATTGTCCCTTTTATTAGTATGTAGTGTCCTTTGTCTCTTTTAACTTCTTTACACTTAAAGTATGTTTTGTCTGATATTAATATATAGCTACTTCTGCTTTCTTTTGGTTACAGCTTGCATGAAAATCTTTTTACATCCCTTCACTCTTTATCTGTATCTTTGGGTTTAAGATGAGTCTCTTGTATGTAGCATATAGATGGATCATATTTCTTAATCCATTCTGCCAATCTGTATCTTTTAATTGGTGAGTTTAGTCTGTTCACATTCAAGATTATTACTGTAAAATAATTTTGAAATATTTCAAAATAAGGAATAAAAAAATCTACCGTTTTGTCCTTTGGTTTTTATTTGTCAGATCTATATTGTCTTTTCCCTCTCACTCTTTTTATCTTTTATATAACCCTTACTGATAACTCTTCAGTTCTGTGCCCTTCTCCAGACCTCCCTCTCCTGTCTTTTCTTTTTTTCAGGTGATAGAATTCCCTTTAGTATTTCTTGTAGGGCAGGCCTTTGTGAAAATTTTAATCTCTCCCTCACTTTTGAAGAGCAGCTTAGCTGGATGAAGGACTCTTGGCTGGAAATCTTTGTCTCTTAGGATCTTAAATATACACTGTCTTCTCGCCTTCATGGTGCCTATTGAGTGGTCTGAACACTGTCTTGTATGGTTTCCCTCGTATGTGAGGAATCAGTTTTCTCTTGCTGTTTTCAGGATTTTCTACTTCTCTTCAAAATTTGACAGTCTGACTATTATGTGTCTTGGAGTAGACCTATTTGGATTTATTCTTTTTGCAGTTTGTTGGGCTTCTTTGATTTGCACATTTATGTCTTTTATAAGGTTTGGCAAGTTTTCCCCATTATTTCTTCAGTTAATTTTGTGTTGTCCTTCGTTTCCCTGAGTTCCAATTTCAGTTTTTCTATCTTTCTTGCCATTTGTTCTTTTATGCACTCAAATTCAATTGTCCTGTCCTCTAGTCCGCTTATTCTTTTTTTGCCTCTTCCGATCTGCTATTGTATATCTCTGGTATATTTCAATTTGGTGTACAATGTCTTTCATCTCTGAGATCACCTCTTTAAAAATCGGTTCTTTCAAATTCTTCTTTACGCTCTTCTAGCATGTGTTCTTAATGTCCTTTATGTCTTTAGCCAACTCATTGAATTTATTTAAAAGAGTAGTATGAATATCTTTGATTAGTTGTTTCAGATTCTGTGTTTGGTCCAGTGTTATTTAATTTGGTAATTTGGCTGGGTCATATTTGCCTGTATCTTCATGTGCTTTGTGATTTTCTGTTGCTTTCTGGGCATTTCATTATCTTGATAAGGTTATTCTGAAGGTTGATTTCCTTCGCTTGTGTAAGATTTTATATTTGTTTGGGTTTGAATGGGTCTCCTTTTGCACTTGGTTTGTCAGTATTTCTCCACCAAATCTTGACCTGACCTCCTACAGGGGATGTGACTCTACTTGAGAATCTTATGAAAGCTAGGCAAATAGGCAGTTTGCCAGACTGCACTGTCCACTACTTCCCAGCATATGGTGCTCTTGAGTTATCTCTTCCCCTCCAGGCCCACCACTCCCTGACAGCACCAGCCGGCTGGGCTGTTTGGAGACCTGGTGCAGTTCTAGCCACAGCCATTGATCTTGGTGTGGTGTGTGCTGAATGCCACTGTCCCTGAGGCTGGGGGTTGAGCAGTGTACACTTAGGTGGTGAATGCGTTTGTGGGCCTGATGGGTCTGGTGGCCCCCAGGTTCCCACTTTGTTATTAATAACCTTGCGCTGTGGCACTGGGTATTTCAGCTGCCCCTGTCCACAGCCAACCCCAAAATGTCTGGCCGCTGAGTACGCTTCTTCATCCCTGCCTCTCTGTCTATACACACCAGAGGTCTCCAGGTCTCTGGCAAGAATAGGGTATGGTGTTGAGACCCCATGTCTCCCCCTCCTTCAGGTGTAGGGCCTGAAAAAAAACAGGCACCCACAGCGGCCTGTCTTGGGTCAGGTGCAGGCACTGTGCATTGACTCAGGGGAAGAAAGTCTGCTGGCTTCTGGGTTCCCCATGGGAACTCCCAGTTGCAGAACTGCAAGGAAAGATCTCCCAAGCCGGCTGTGGGAGTAGACTGGAGTGCAGGGGTGCTCTGCTCCTTCAGAATCTGCACTGTCCTGTGTGCCACTGCTTGTCCCCGGTGGGATCACAACCAAGCACACTCACCCTCTTCTCTGTGTCTCAGTTTCTCTGCTGTTTTGTCCAGGACCTCCCTATACAGTGTAAAAGACCCTCTGTGGTCACTCACACCCTGGAACTGCATTCCCAGTTGTTTTTCTGTCCCTTCTCTTGTTCTGTGTTGCAACACAGCCTCTCGTGTTCCACCATCTACTCCTCCTGTTTCATCTTAACATTTTTTCATTTCTCTTATTTCTTATTCCAATTCTTGTCACTCTCAAGCCTGTTACCTCACATCTCCCTCACATTATAGTCCCAGTAGGAGGGAGCCTCTGTTCCACGTAATCATTCGAATGCATCAGGGTCCTCTCTGGTGATTTCACTCACCTCAGGGTCTTTGTAGTCCTCTTCATTCTGTTCTTGGGGCACGTCTGCTTATCACTCCTGCCTGTGTTCTGTTTGTGAAGACCAGTTACATGGCCCACAAATTAGAGGAAAGCTAGCATGAAGAACAAAGTGCATGTTGAGAAACACTTTTATATGGCATGGTTTTAAGAATTTCATTGAAATTTTAAATTTTGTTTAAATATTTAAATTTAAATTCTAAATGTTTAATTATATAGAAGAAAAATAACATAGCACTTTTATTCCCTATCATTTACAATAGGGTTCACTGTTTCTTTTGCCCAATCCTATGTTTTTTTAAAAATTATTATTCTAGTTGCATATATACAACCTTAAAATTTCCCTCTTTAAGCACATTCGCATATATATTTCAGCTCTATTAATGACATTCACAGTGTTGTGCTATTAAGGACATCACCCACATCCTTACCAAAACTTTACAGTCAACCCAATAGAAACAACTCAAGCATAATTCCCCATTTTCTAACCCCAGCCTGGTCACTGGTAACCTTTACCTCAGGTTCTGACTCTGCAAGTTTGTTTATTCTAATTATTTTATATCAGTAAGATCATACAATATTAGTCTTTTTGAGTCTGGTTTATTTCACCGAACAAGATGTCTTTCAGGGTTTATCGATATTGTTGCATGTATCAGAATTTCATTCCTTTGGACAGCTGACTAATATTTCATAATATATATACACCATAGTTTATCCGTTCATCAATTGGTGGACACCTGGGTTGCTTCTATCTTTTAGCAATTGTGAGTAATGCTGATATGAACATCAGTGTGGAAATCTCTTTCAAGTCACTGCTTTCAGTTCTACTGAGTGTATATCTAATAGCAGGATTTCAGGTCATATGGTTATTATATATTTAACTTTCTGAGGACTGACAAACTGTCTTCCACAGAGACTCTACCATTTTACATTCCCACCACCAATAAATGAGTGTTCCTATTTTTCCATATCCTCTGCAACATTTGTAATTTTCTGTTTTTTTTAATAGTATTCATTTTAGTGGGTGTGAAATGGTATCTCATTGTGCTTTTGATTTGCGTTCCCCTTATGGCTAATGAGGTTGAGCATCTTTTCCTTTGCTTTTTGGTCATTTTTATATCCTCTTTGGATAAATGTCTATTGAAGTCTTTTGCCTGTTTTTAAATTGGGTTGTTTGTCTTTTTATTGTTGAATATTTATTGAGTTAGTATTTCTTTATATATTCTGCATATTAAATCTATATTGGATACATAGTGTCCACATATTTCCTCCATTGAGAACATTGTCTTTTTCATGATAATGTCCTTTGAGGCTCAAAAGTTTTCCATTTTGATGAGGTCCATTTATCTACTTTTTCTTTTGTTGGTTGTGCTTTGGGTGTAAAGTGTAAGAAACCATTGCTTAATAGAAGATCCTGAAGATGTTTTCCTACTTCTTCATTTTTGTGTATGGTATGAGATAGGGATCCCCCTTCACTCTTTTGCATATGGATAGCCGGTCCTCCCAACACCATTTTTTGAAGAGACTGTTCAGTCCCAGTTGAATGACTTGTCAGCCTTGTTAAAATTCAGTTGTGACGGCCTATTTCTGAACTCTCAGCTCAATTCCATTGATCAAAAATTTTTCCTTGTGCCAGTACCATGCTGTTTTGACCACTGTTGCTTTGGAATAACTTTTAAAGTCAGTATAGTGTGATTCCTGCAACTTCTTTTTCAAGATGTTTTTAGCTATTCTGGGTACCATACTCTTGCAGATAAATTTGATAATTGGTTTTTCTGTTTCTGCAAATAGGTTGCTAGGATTTTGATTGTGATTGTGTGGAATCTATAAATCATTTTGGGTAGAATTGGTATCTTAATATTTATTCTTCTAGTCCACGACATGAAATATCCTTCCATTTATTTAGGTGTTCTCTGATTTCCTTTGGCAGTGTTTTGTATTTTACAGCAACCTCCTTTTCTGTATGGTTGCTGTTTTGTGGTGTACCTGACTAATCCTTTTCTCATTTTCATTTCTGTATATATTTCACATACTCTCTTTGTGGTAACTTTGTGGTTTTTATGACACAACCTATGTCTTAATCTACTAATTTGAAAATATACCATCCTACCTTCAGAAGCACACATTTTCTCTGCTCCTGTATCCCTCCATTTTTCCTCTTTATGTTGTTTTTGTCCCACTTTACCTCACTGTATTTTGTGTGTCCATTATCAGTAAATATGCCTTTTTCTCGTTCAATTGGATTCTGATTCTTAAATGAATTAAAGAGTGTAGTTGTTTATTGAGGATATTGGGTTTTGCATTTACCCTTTTAGTTACCCTTACTGATGATCTTCACTTCCTCACACTACTTTAAGTTGCACTCTCCTGTCTTTTCCTTTCAACCTACAAAACTCTCTGTAGTACTTCTTGAAGGGCAGGTCTTTTGGTGATGAACTCTGTTTCCATTTATCTGTGAATGTTTAAAATTCTCTCTCATTTTGAAGGACAGTTTCAGTCACACCCACAGTTGAGCATGTCACATCTCTGTGGAGATAATCTAATCAAAAGTTTCCACTCTTTAATGTTGAATCGGAATTAAGTTTGGGACTGGCAGTTTTTCTCTTTCAGTAATTTAAACATATCATACCACTTATTTTTTGCCTCCATGGTTTCTAATGAGAAGTCAGCACCTACTTTTACTGAGGATCTCTTGTATGTGATGAATTGCTTTTCTCTTGGTGCTTTCAGAATTCTCTGTTTGGCATTTGACATCTGATTAGTATGTACCTCAGAGTAGGTCTTTTAGGGTTTATTCTGTTTAGAGTACGTTGTGCTTCTTAGGCATGTATAATTATGTCTTTCATATGAGTTGAGCAACTTTTGGCCATTATTTTCTCAAATATTCTTTCTGTTCCTTTTCCCTTCTGGGATACCCATGAAACATGGGTTTATATGCTTTGTGCTGTTACTCAAATTTGAGAAACTGCTCATTTTTTTTCTGTTCTTTTCCCTATCTGTTCTTCTAACTGTATGATACTGATTGTCCTGTTTTCTAGTTTACCAATTCCTTCTTCTTCCTGTTTTAATCTGCTGTTGTATGCCTCTGGTGTATTTTTTTTTAATTAAGCATCTTGTGATATATAAAGCAAGAACAAGGAAAGATGAGATTTACTTTTTTTTTTAACAATACCACTTGGTTACATATTAAATATTTATTAATATATATCAAACGTATAAGAACCACAGTTCTTATAAGTCTATAGATATATCCAATCAAAGGCATCTAGGGAAAGATACCTTGGTTCAGGAAGGCCAATGAAGTCCAGAGTTTCTCTCTTAAGTGAGAAGGCACACGGTGAACAAAGTCACGGTTTCTCTTCTGGCTGGAAGGGCATATGGCGAGCACGCTGTCATCTGCAACTTTCTCTCCTGGCTTCCTGTTTCATGAAGCTCCTGGCATTTTCCTTCTTCATCTCCAAACCTCTGGCTAATGGCCTCTCTGCTTCATGGTGCTGCAGCATTCTCTGCTGCCTCTGAATCTCCTTTCTCCAAAATGTTCCTCTTTTATAGGATTCCAGAAACTTATCAAGACCCACCCAAATGGGTAGAGACATATCGTCACCTAATCCATTTTAACAACCACTCTCGATTTAATCATATCTCTAGGCAGATGATCTGATTACAGTTTCAAACATACAATATTAAATAGGGATTATTCTGGCTTTATGAAATGGGATTTAGATTAAAACATGGCTTTTCTAGAGGACATACATCCTTTCAAACCAGCACATTGATAGTGACTATTCAAAATTAAATTTATGGAATACCTGGAAAATGGGTTTAATCGAAGAAGCCTTCAGGCAGATCTATAATATTCTTTTGCGATGATTTTTTAAAGACTTAGAAGACCACTGTTTTAATATACAGTAGCTTTAAAATCATCTTCTTTTAGTGTTTTCAGTTGTCACATGGCCATAAACCAAACAACCAAATAATTTCAAACAATCACTGATAATATTTGGACAAAAATTTTCATGTGTCAGTACTTTTAATGTTGTGTACATCAAATTATAGTAGAAAGACAACTATAAACAAGATGCAATCACTACTTTCATTAACGGCACAACTATATTACAGTAAACCATCAAGTGTGGTTCTCCTATTACTTTACTTTGTGATGGATCATTAAGAATATCTTCAAATCCGATAGTCTCATCAATTATCCCTCAAAATATCCAGTGAAAAGTTTGAGCTCGGAAGAAATGGAAGCCACTGAGCCTGCTCCACTGCTTTGAATTCCACCTGTAATTTTAGCAGAGCAAACAGACCCTGGATGTTTCTCAGTGTGGAAAAATTCATTTTATCTTGGTTGAGCGGGAAATTCTTTTATAATTCAAGAGGATGACAGGGCAGAAGTTCATTTTTCACACAAGGAAATCCTTTCCAAAGAAGATCTTGACTTTCTAAAGGGCCACTTGCTGAAAGTCCAGTAACTGGAATACCATCCTTTAGCTGAGATCCAAGTCCTCTGGCATTCATATTCAGCCAGCTATCCCTACTGCCTCTTGGTCCTTTACTATCACCCGGCCTGCCGCTCACTTCCATTTCCATTGCCTCTGGTGTAATTTTAATCTTTACTATTTTGCCTTTTATCCCCATAATTCCTTTTATGTTTCTTTTAAAACTTTCCAGTTCTTCTTTATGCTCACACATTCATTATCTTCTTAATATCCTTTTGCTCTGTGTCCACCATTAGTTTATTTCTCTCCAAATTTTCTTTCATCTCCTTGAATTGGTTTGAGATTTATTTGAACTTCTTGATTAGTTGTTCTGAAGTCTGTGTCCCTTTATAAGTATTAATTTGTTCCCTCTGAGCCATATCTTCCTGTTTCTCAGTTTTTACTGATGTCTCAGTATCTGATTATTTTGATGTGCTTAGTTTGAAGGTCAGTTTCTCCCTTTTGCCTAGGGTTTTATTTAGTTTGCCTAAATATTATGGCTCTTCCTTGATGTTTCATCCAACTTAAACTGGACCTTTGATAGGCCTTGCTTTAACTATTTCAATTTTATGAGGTCTTCTTCACTGGATTCTTACCATTTATTAGTTTGCTAATGGTGCTGGAATACAACATACCAGAAAATGGAATGGCTTTATAAAGGGAATTTATTAGTTTACAAGTTTACAGTTCCAAGGCTGTGAAATGTCCAACTTAAGCCACCAATAAGAGTTACCTTCACTCAAGAAAGACTCATGCTGTCTGGAATACCTTTGTCAAGCACGTGGCTGGTGTCTGCTAGTCCTTGTTCCTGGTTCTGTTGCTTCCAGCTTCTGATGCCAGTGGCTTCCTCTCTAAGCATCTGTGGACATTCATTTAGCTCCTCTGGACATAACTGTGGTATCTGGTTTCCTTAGCATCTCATGGGAAGGCACATGGTAACGTCTACTGGGCTCTGTGTCTGGCATCTGCTCTGTCGGCACTCCAGGCATCTCCAAACATCTTTTGTCTCTGTCAGTTGTCTGAAGCAACTGTTCTCTAAGCATCTGCATCTGAAGTTTCTCCAAAGTGTTCCTCCTTTTAAAGTACTTTAATAAGCTAATTAAGACTTACCCTAAATAGGTGGAGTCACATCTCCATATAGTCAAAATGTTGAGTATGTCTCTGTGGTGGTAATCTAATCAAAAGTTTCCACCCTATAATATTGAATCAGTATTAAAGGAAACAGCTGCTCCCAGAAGATTGGATCAGGATTTGAACATGGCTTTTCTGGGGTACATAATAATTTCAAATAAACTGTACAACTTTTAAGATTGCCCTTTTATGTGCAGTCATTTAACCTGTAGGAGAAAACTTCCTTTCCACTGTTTCCTTTCTGAGAATCTTGATCTTTTTTGGTTGCCTTTGTGCAGAATTTTCTCCTTGGCTCATATGATTTGTTTAGCTTCTTTCCCTCCCCACAGTTTCCGGTTTTGGAACCCATCATGCCTTACAGCAGTTCAGTTCCTCCCCTGTCCTTCTGTTTTCTGTGAGGCTTTTCTGCTTCTGGTTTCTTCCCCATTAACGTACCCCCCACTACCCCTGGGGAGCCAGATTGGGTCAATCCAGAAAGGTCCATTTTTTCATTTAGGTGGTCCACAAGTAGAATGTGCTCTGAGTGCGTAAACCCCTTAACCACATATCTGCCATGGTCTCTTTTATTTTCCGAGAGCCTGGTTGTATGTATGTGCTAATCAGATGCTTGCAATCCTCCCTGGGTCTCTGTGGATTTATATCCCTGTGCCTAGATGTGCATAGTGTTCTAAGTTGCTTCTTTGAGTGGCTGTATGTTTTGCATCTCTTGCAGGAGGGCTCCAGCTGTGCTACCTCTGTGCAACTCTTAAACTTTGCAGGACTGAAAGGAGGATGGGTCAGGTCCAAACTGGCAGGTCCAGGACTTGGATCTTCTACCTTGTCTGATGTGTTTTTTTCTTTTTGTTAAATTCAGTCCTTCTCCAGTCTCTGTCATCCTACATGGTTTCACTCAAGTGGAATTTGCCTTATTTGTTGTTTCTGCAGGGAGACTTTTTCAGGGGATGTCTTAGATCAGTAGGCTGGTGATGTCGCTCAACATAGCACATCTAAGAAAAGGTACAGAACCTGGTTGCAAAACTCCCAAGTTAAAAGTATGGTTTTTATTCATTAGGAAAAAACATTTGACCATTATTAGTGAACTAATAAATCTTGGACACAATTGAATTAGCTAAGGAAGATTGTTTTAGTTTTTTAAGCTGATGGAATGCACATATGGACCAGCTTTTTAAAAGAGAATTTAATAAATTGCAAATTTGCAGTTCTAAACCTATAAAAATGTCCAAATTGAGGCATCCAGGGAAAGATACCTTAAATCGATGGATTTAGAAGAGCTTGTCAACTGGGAATCATGTGGCTGGTATTGCTGGTCCCTTGCTCCTGTGCTCCATTGCTTTCAGCCTCTGTTCCTATTGGGTTTCCCCACTTTGCTTCTCTGAGGTTGGCTTTCATCTCCTGGCTTCCCTTGGCTATCTCCAGGTTCTGGCTTGCTTCACATCTCATGGTGATGTCTGTTGAGCTCCAAGCATCTCCAAACATTTTCATCTCTGTTCTCCAAAATGTCGGCATCCGTGTCAGCTCTGCTCTGAGCTCTCTCCAAAATGTTTTCTCTTTTAAAGGACTCCAGTAAACCAATCAGAACCCACCTCAAATGGGTGGAGTCTTATCTCCATCTAATCAAAAGGTCATACCCACAATTGGACATGGCACATCTCCTGTGGAGATAATCTGATCATGTGTTTCCACCTACAATATTGAATCAGGATTGAAAGAATGGTTCCCCCACAAGATAGAATCAGGATTAAAACATAGCTTTTCTGGGGTGTGTAATGTCTTCAAACTGGCACAGAGACCATCTTGGCACTTAAGCTGAGGACTCTATTTTTAAGGGCACAAGAGAGAACAGAGAAGGCCCTCCTCTTGATAAATATTCAGGTATTTGCAACCATTGAGTGTGTTATGAATTTGAGCAGAAAAGATCCTAACTGGAGCAATTAGGGTAAATACCATGGCTATATAAAATGTTGAATATTTGCGAAGGGGAGAATTGTTAAAGTAATTCATCCTTTGTGTTGAGCTGCCCTATTGATCTGAACCCAAAAGCACAGATCTCTTGCAAAGGAGATTGCAAGTTTCAAAACAAAGTAAAAAGTGTATAATATATGGGAAAACATATAAAAAGAATTGTACAGGATCTCTGTGTAGAAAACTGTAAAACTTTACAATGGACATAAAAGAAGACTAACTGGAAATCATACTGTTTTTTTGAACAGTAAAATCCAGAATTGTAAAGATATTCATTCCCCTCAAATTAATATGTAAGTGTGATGCAGTTCAATTTGGAATTTTGAGGGGATTGAGAATAATTTCATTGAATAGTTTCTCTGGAACAACACATTCTTGAGAATAATGAATTCAACATAAAATATACTGTCTTTTTAAAGCAGTAGACATTAAAATACTGTGGTATTGACACAGGATTAGACAAACCAAGGGAACAAGAATAGGAGACCTTGAAACAGAGCCAGGGATCTCTGGGAAATAAATATACAGAATACTAATGGTACTAATGGTACACTGCGGGAAAGCCTGACTTCAATATTCAATAAATGGGTATTTGGGAAAATTGGGACATTCAGAAATAAAAAATAAAATTAAAAATTTACCTCATATATATAAATAAATACATTTTAGATGGAAGCATTGACAGATCTTTTGGCAGGGAAATAATAAATCCTGATTAAAATAAGTTGATTTTTGTGGTGCCTAAGAGGTAGCTTACTGTATCTAGCACAAAAAAAAGGAAGAAAGATGTGAAATGATTTTCCATTCAAACTATGGATATATACCAGAATGGATTTTTTTAATTCACCAGATGATACCAGATATTTTATTACTTTTATTATTCAGTAATTGCTGTATTACTAGTTACTCAAATGTGTTCATTTGGCTAAGGTTTTTTGAGTATATCCTGCACATTTTCCCATATACTTACAGACTGAGTTAGGTACTTTGTAAGTGGCAGTCTTTACAAGCATAAAAAGTGATAGACAAATAAATAAAATTTTTTTTTAAAAAGTGGTAGACCATTCAGTCTATAAGCTACAGATGTGAATGTCATTTTCCTCATGCCTTTTTGGGAGACCTTATTTAAGTTAGGAGTCTAATTTTAGGTATCATTTTGTGTTCTATGAAATGAGTCATGGAAGGTCCTTTACTGCTCTTTATAATCCTTCTCTCACATTGTGCCCAAGAGCTATGTTTTAAATAGGGCTGATGTAAATTATTCACCTGCCCTCTAAACACTGGAGTTCCGTTTATCTTATTTCTTTCTGTGGGAATGCCTCCGATATCTTGACCTACATTTGGTTAGAAGAACCATGGTTTCTAGCTACCACTGCTAATGTAGTTCAGGTTACCGAGATTAAATAGACATGAATTTGTTACATAGTTTGAGTTGTCTCTTCCTCTCCCTACCCAGGCCTTTTCCTTTGATTACATGCATGTTTTCAAAGCAGTGTGGTATAATGAAATTTATCAGAAATGTGCAGTGTTTTCTTAAGGTTCTAAAAAAATATATTTCCTTTATCCTGGCCTTCTGTCTAGCTTTTCAGCCTTGTCTCATCCGTTCTTTCTTCTTCAATAGTCTAGCACTGTAGCCATATATAACTACTCTCTTCAGTTTGTACCTTTGGTCTTGCTATTCCCCCTACTTGGAATGCCCTTCCCAACCATATCTACAGGCCCAAGGCTCCCCAATCTTTAAGGATCAGATAAGCGACTCTTTTATTTGAGATGTTTTCCCCTTAATTCTCTCAGTGTGAAGTTGTCTCCCATCTCTACACATTTCTTTGAATAGCTCATTTGGCCCCTAACACTTTTTTATATAGTTATTTACATGTCTATTCATGTCCTATTCTGCAGAGAAAGTGTCTTCAGAAACAGTGATTTCCAATTAATTGTTGTATCCCTTTAGTCCCTTATGTTTAGTAGCAGTTTCAGTATTTATTACATGAAGATATGAATGTGAGGAGCTGGGAGCTTGTTTTTATCAAACATCTGTGTCTCAAGTACTTGTTAAAATATTTGTCATATTGCCATTTTATTTCATGCACACAGTAGCATTATCTCCGTTTTATAGCTAGGCAAACTACAGTTAAAGTTTAAATAACACCCTATTCTTAAACAATTGATATGTGTTAGAATGATTTAAACCTGGTTTCCTGACTTCTTTATCCAGCAGCCTATTCTGAACGTCCAGTAGGCACTGAGAAACTGAGCTTGTGTAAAACTGAATTCCTGATTTCCTTTGTCTGGCCCCAAATTTGTTCTTCCGGCATTTTTCCTCTTTTTACTCAGTTCCATCCTTCTGGTTTGTTGCTCTGGTCAAAAACCTTGGTGGCATCAGTTCTACGTGCATCTAACCTATCATCAAATCATCATCACAACCTTTCTTTACTCACAAAACATACCTCAGATCACTTCTGACCATCAGTACTGCTATGGCCCTGATCAGTCCTCCATCCTCCCCTGCCTAATGTTAGCTTCCTTATCCCCATTTCCTAGCACCCCACAGTGTTTGTGCAACCCAGCAGCCAGAATTGCTTCTCAGTAATTCAAAACCGAGTTTCTTCTCTGCCTAAAACCCACAAATAGTTTTCCATATCACTCGGATTAAATCCGATATTCTCATAGCACCCTGGTAGATCAGACCTCCTGGTACCGGTGTCTTCAACTTCAGCTCCTATCCTCCTTCCTTACTCAAATTCAGTCACATGAGCCTCTTCAGACATTCCTGTCAGACTTTTGCCTATGGACTGTTGAACTTACTGTTCTGTTTGCCAGGAATTTTCTTCCCCCAGATGTCCACATGGCTTGCTCCCTGATTTCTCTGTTTAGATGTCACCTTCACGCTGGGGCCAGTTCCTACTAGTATCCTGGCGTTTTCTCTTCCTCTTACCCTGTTTCACTTTTCTCCATAGCATTTAGCAACATCTCACAAACTGCATAGTTACCTGTTTGTTTATATATTGTCCACCTCCCTTCAGTGCAGTGTAAGTCCCATGGCAGCAAGGACTTTGTCTCTTATTCACAACTTTATCTCCACCACCTAGAACAGTACCTGGTTCACTGTCGGTACTCATTAAATGTTTGTTTTCTGAATGAGGGAGTAAGTGAGTGAATGAATGAAAGAGACCAGTATCCTTTTCTGTCATCTCTCACTGCGTATTCATCTGCATATTAGGCAAGGGGGCTTTATTTGTTTTTGGTGGTTCTTGTTTGTAAATGAAAGAGTACCAGTGGTAGACTCCTAGAATGTAGATGAAAGAGTACTTTTGTACTTAGAGATAAGTAAGAGTGTAATATAATAGTTTGCTCTGTGGTCAGGTTACCTGTATCCAGGTGACAAATTGACCTTTTACTTAGTAGATGCTTCTAGTTGCTTTGTACCATTAACATACGGGCATCATTTGAATTTAACAGTCTCCTAGAAATAATGGAACAAACGAGAAAGGTAATTGTTCTTTTTACCATTCATTTTGTCATAATGTTTAACCCCAGTTGGGTTTTCCTGTGTGAGAGAATCAAATCTTACTATTCTCACTCTTTGTGGAGAAAAACAAATGCATGTAAGTATATATAGTAACTTTTTAAATCCTTTTGTTTTAAAAAATCTTGTTTTTTACTTCATATTAGAATTTTTGTATATTAGCTGGAACTGTTCCATCAGTTGAAGTATTTAGTTTGAACAATTAGATTCTGTATCTTTACACATTCTTAGCAAAGAATCATTGGTAGAAGCTATCTGTAGTTCCACTTTAGGTGTAATGATGTAGTCATTGATAACAGAAAGGAAGCTCCCTCTCAAGGTCCTGACCTCACTAGGTAGAAGTTCTAAATCAGACTCCTTCCCCTTCCTTCTCCCTCTACCTCTGAGTCTCCACCCTAGAGAAACAGGAGGTTCATCCTGATTTATGTCAATTTATTCTAGACTTTCTTAGGACCTGGGAAGGGATTAGATATTGGAGACTTCACTAGATGCAAAGTCAACAGATAGTTAAAATGTCAGTAAAGGTATAAGTGAAATAATTTTTAGTTGCTCTAATTGCTGCTGTCAAAAAAACTACACTGCAGTTAATCTCTTTGTAAAATGTTGGATTTTTTTCATTTATAAGTGTTTTTTCCATATTTTAAGTTCTGGATAGAACCAGGGTGAGAATTTTCTTTCTTCCCCACCAGTCTGTCTCCCAGTCATACATGTACTTTTAGTTGAATTCATCTTCATTTTTCCCTCCAGTTTTCTTTTCTGAGCTCTCTTTAGTCTTTTTATTCCTTACTGAACTTTTCCCTGTATCATTTTCTTACCTTCACTTATAATATACTTACTCATAGTCACTCTAATAATTTTGTTTTCTGTCATTCTACCCTCAGATTCACTTTCTCCCTGGTTACAGGTCAAACTAGAAGGAGTAAACTTACCGCTCAATTTAAAACAGAAGGATTTCTATTATGGCTAATGACCACTAATAAGAGAAACAAAAAGATGATAAAACATTTTATAAATCAGTCAGTACTTTGAGCATATACAGGCATACCTTAGTGATACTGTTTATGGTGATACAGTCCACATAACTGCAATAAAGTGAGTTGTACAAATTGTTTGGTTTCCTAGTGTATATAAAAGTTATGTTTACACTATTCTGTAGTCTACTGTGTGCAATAGCATTATGTCTAGAAAAGCAATACCCATACCTTAATTTAAAATACTTTGCTAACTAAAAGCATCATCTGAGCCTTCAACAATTCACAATCTTTTCACTAGGGGAAGGTCTTGCCTTGATATTGATGACTGATCAGGGTCATGGCAGCTGAAGGTTGGGGAGGCTGTGGCAGTTTCTTAAAATAAGACAACGGTAAAATTTGCCACATTGACTGACCATTCCTTTACAAAAAATTTCTCAGTAGCATGCAATGCTGTTGAATTGCCTTATACCCACAGTAGAATTTCTGTCAAAATTGGAGTTAATCCTCTCAAACCCTGCAGGTGTTCATTGTCTTACATGGATGTGTTAGTGGTGTACCCAAAACAATCACAGTAATAACATCAAAGATTACTAATCATAGATCACCATAAAAAGTGAAATATTGCAAGAATTGCCAAAATGTGACTCAGAGACACAAAATGATCACATGTTATTGGAAAAATGGCAACATGCTGATAAGACTTGCTTGATGCAGGATTGCCACAAACCTTCCATTTGTAAAAAACCATGGTATCTGTGAAGCTCGGGAAAGCAAAGCACAATAAAATGAGATATGCATGTATTATGTGCCAGATATTGAAGGTACAGAGAGAAGTAAGGCAGTCGTCCTGCTGATAGGTAGCTCATGATTTTTTGTGGTGAAAGAAGAATGAACATTTGATTACAAGAATGAGCAGATGGTCATGTGTAGAAATTAACTTACAGAAGGAGTAATAAATCTTGACCAGACACTTAGAAGATTCCGTTTATTGGTATGTTTTAAAACACTTGCTTAGCACACATTTTGTGCCAGGCACTGTGCTATTTGCTGAAGAGTTGATGATGCAAGACCATTAGGTTTCTCTGTTTATGGACTTTCTAAAAAGGAAAGGCAGGTTTTAGAACCACCACTGTGATTTAACAAATAAAATGATTACAATATGAAAAGTACCTTGAAGAAAACAAACAAGAAGCTGAGATGAAATGAAGAGTGTGTGTTGCTAGGCGTATGTGTATGTGTATGTGTGAACGTGTGCATTTGGGAAGTGGGAGCTGCTTGAAATAGAGTTGTCCAGGGGGCCTCTTGTACAAAGTGGGTTTAGGTTGGGACTTGGAGAAGAACAAGCTCTTCTTACAGAGCAGTTCCAGGAAGAGCAGTTTAAGGGGAGAGCATCATTTGGAAAGTCTGGGTAGTAAGAGAATTTGAATTCAAAGAACAAAGGACAAACTGTGGCTGGTGTTTAGCGGGTGAGAGGGAAAGTGACGTATTCTGGGATTGAGAGGTGAGTAGGGCAGATCATGCAAAATCTTTAGGGACTTTGTGAAGAGTAGGATTTAATCCAAGTGCACTGTGAGGAGAGTGAAGGATTTTAGGCAAAGGGATAGCATGAACAAGTTTATATTTTCATAAAGATTATTCTTGCTCCAAAAACATATATTAAACTGTGGCTAATAATAAATGGGAAAAAATATTTAGTCATAGTGAAATAGTTGAACATATTAAGATTTGCCACCCTGTTTACTGTGAAATGTATTAAATTAATTGTTGTTAAAATAAGACTTTGGATATTACTTCTCAAATAAAAATTTGTGTTAAACTAAGGTTTTAGCTATGAATTGAAGTCTGGGGCTCTTTATTTTCCTTTAAATAATACCCCATCATTCAGCATAGATTAACTATAACTGACCAAGTCAGAGATTCTGACACTTGATAAATTAATTATGAAATAGGATTTTTTATACTAGATAGAACCACAGTAAAAATCATAAAAATCCATGCCAAAAAAAAAAAAACCCCACAGAATTTAAATGCAGGCTCTGGTAAAGGAAAAGAAAAAAGATAAGTGAAAATGAGTTTCCAACTAGAGTGGGTATCAGAGTATTACAGTACTTGAAATGATTTTACATACTCTAATTGTACATAAAGGGATAATTTAATTAACTTTTACAAAAAGTGATTCTTTTTTATATTTGCTATATTACAAATTTTCTATACTAAAGGTTAAAAATTTACTTAACTAGAAGAGTTATTTCAAGAGAATGTTAGACTATAAAAGTAAGATATTAAATTAGTTTGGAGTTAGATGACTCCAAATATAAAGTTAATTAAGATATCTGTTTCTCAAGTACTCACTTTATGCCAGTTTGTCAGTGCTCCTGATAGTAGGAGGGCAATTGATGAATAATATATCCCTCTAAAATCAAATGAAATTTTTGAATTGTTATTTTTGAGATTTTCAAAGGTCATTCATTAATGTAGTCTTAAATATTAAATAATTAAAAATAAGTGTGGTAATATGGTTTGTGGCTAAAGATTGAACAAAACCTAATTGTCCATCCTATGGGGAAAATTAGCAGAACTGTGGTTTGATTTGTAATTCTACTTGCAGGATTAAATGTATTAAAAATATTCTTATCTATATTATATCCACACTGAAATTCTTTGTATTTTACAGGTGTACTTGATTGATATGTGCGTTTCATATAGGAGGAGCTATTCTTGGCAAACCTACTCACATGCTTATTATAACTCCAGTGGAATTTTAAAAAACAGTTATGATTTTATAGTTTTGTATGGCTTCAACTTTAAAAAAAATTTCTTCAAGTGACAAAATTATAATAGACTGTCAGCATTTATCCATGTTTCAATTCTGAAATACGGTGTTATATGCCTACCTAGTATGCATTCTGCCTTTCATCATGTTACGGGGCAGTGTTTCCTGTTAAAATAGTGGTTTCTGTTTGTATCCAAACTTTTGCTCTCATAATTCAGGAACCAAATAGTGTATTTGCCAGTTGAAACCTAGAAATGGAATACATTCAGATAATGTGGTAATTGTCTGAAGCTGCTATCTGAACACTTATCTGAATTTAGAAACTGAATAGATTTAGAGAATGAAGGATACTTGCACTTGACTTCCCAGAGATCATGAGCTATAAGCTGAGGATGCTTTGTGGGGTTTCCCAGAAAACCTTTTAAAAGGCAGACTCAGTTGGTATGTACCATTTGTCCCTCCCCTGGTCTTCTCCTCTTGCCTGGAAGATGGACACCATGATGCAGGGGCATAGGAGCCATTGAAGAATCTGGTTCTTTGGGCAGTTATACCAGCCCTGAACAGTTTACCTCTAGACTATTCCTTCTAGGCACAAAAATTAGGTAGAGATAAGGATATACATGACATAATTATACTAGATGCAATTTCAGTGTTGAATGGATTAGTTCCCCCTGTATTAGTCAGGGTTCTCTAGGGAAATAGAACCAGGAGATATCTGTAAATATGAGATGTTGTAAAGGTGTATCATGCACCTGTAGGGATGCACAAGAGCAGATTCCATGGAGCAGACTGTGAGGTGACAGCTCCCAGTGAAGGTCTTCAGTGAATCCCCCAGGAGAGGCTGGCTGACTGAAACAGAGAGAGATTCTCTCTTCTGATTTCCTCTTTAAAGTGGTTGGTTGATTGATTAGATGAAATATTGCCGATCTGTCCTTCAACTGATTAGGTTAAACATCACTAACTGCAGGAGACAGTCCTCTTGACTGACTGCATATGTAATCGAATGCAGTCAACATACTGATGATTTAATAAATCAGCCTTCTGGTTTATTAACCAGCAACAAAATGTCCTTGCAGTAATGGCTAGGCCGGTGCTTGCTTGACCAGACAACTGGGCATCATCAGCTGGCCAAGTTGACACATGAACCCAAACTATAACACTTGATCCCCCCTTTCTTTCTCTCTCCTTTCCAGTTTTGGTCTGCACTAGAAAAGAAAGTTGTAACAAGTAGTCTTGTAAATATAATCTGATATTTTAACTCAACTAATACAGATGGCAGTAATTTTCTGTGGCCTATCAGCAACCTCTGCGGTCTTAGATAAAGCTGCAACATAATAAGTTTGAGTTTTCATCTCCCTCTTCTGTTCTAAACCTTCTTCCAATTATCCTTGTCCTGTCTATCACTCTCGAAAATTAATTCTCATTTTTTCTAAACAGGGATCCCATTTCCTGTTTTTGGTTAGTTATTGATCTGATTACCTAATTAAATAAATTATGTTAAATGAGGTCAAACTCTTTCAGAAAGTATTTGCATTTTGAAAGAGTAGGATAATACAGATAAATCTCAAAATACTGGAATATGCTGAGGTAGATAACTTATTTTTTAAATGAGGGCTATTCTTTTTTTTCTTCTGAAAAAAGAATAAAAGAACGCATTCTGGGCATGCATTCAAAAAGCAAATATTTGTATATCTTGGACATCTCATATATGTGTACTTAACAGCTTAGTATGTTACCGAATTGACAAAAATAAATTTAATAATTATTCTATCAGCAGTTTCTATTATGTTTTAAGGTGATATGGGAATTAGAATCGAAGGAGATTTTGTAATTCATTGGTAAACTAATCCGGGAGGAGAATTAGAATTTGTGAGGTAGGTTCAGAAAGATAATGATTCTTTTTCCCAAGGAAATGGAAATTAGAGGGCATTTTAATAATCCTCATAGGCATGAAGAATATCTTGCAAAACAGAAATGGCAACTGTTTGTTCTCCCAAGAAACCTCGGGGATTAGGTTGGCTAAGGAATAATTTCCTGAGAGTGAGTGGTATAAATGCAAAAATTGATTTTTAAGGGGACCTAAGAGAAATCTCTTCCCTTGCATACTTCTGGTTTAAGAATTATCATCATCTGACAATAGTTATGTGATCTTACCTGTTAGGTAAGGAGTTAGAGGGGTAAGTTCTGAAGAGCCCAAGTCTGAGATCTGATTTCCAGTGTTAGGAATATTTAAAACCTTTGGTGCCATGTCCCGACATTTCTTACGTATTTAAATTTACTGATATTTTGTCAAAGGTAACAGTTGATACGGTAATTGCATTCTCCGAGCAGTGTGGATTTGTGGAAGGATTAGAATTAGACGTATTGGGATTTGAACCTCTGGCCTGCTGATTCCTGGACTTTCTGGTCCCCTTCTCCTTGTCTGCAGAAGGGAATGATTCTGCATACCCCACGCTGCAGTGGGGAATAGCTGGCTGAGAGGCGCCATGCTCTAGCCTGCCAAGGTCACCTTCTACCTGCAGGCAAAACATGACTTCTGGGTTTTATTACAGTTCTAAAACATAAATAACTGAAGGTTCTTTGTTCTGTAAGTTAATGTAATAGTTAAAAGGAGAAAAATGTATGCTGGTGGTTTTCTTATGAGGATTTTGCTTTCTTTCTAATTCTCTTGTTCAGTTAGAGATTAGAAAATAAGAGAAAAAACATACTGTCATTTTTTACTTGTTAATATGACTTTAAAGTCTTCTTATATTTAAAATATACCTTGATTTGTGTGCTTTATGTAGTCTAATTGACTAGGGCCCTGAGCACGACCTAACCAACTCTAACCTGCAGAACAGGAAAACAAGTCTGCCTTTTGCTTTTTCCTCTATTTCTCTCATTCTCTCCTGTTCTCCACTTCACACATTTCTCTCCCAAACTCCATTAATTTTATACCCATTCCCATTCTCCCAGGCAACTTATTCACCTTTAAGTCCAGCCCTGAGGTGAAAAGTAGCATCGTCATATATTGAAGAAAGTACTAAGTCAAAATCAGAAGCCCAGGGTCTATTTCTAATCCTCTCTGTGTGTGGTCTTATAACTTCTGGGCCTCGTTTTTATATTGCATAGAGTAAGGAGTTTGGATTAGATGACTACCTTAGAGAAGACTTCTTTCATGAGAACTTTTTTCTTTTTCTTTTTTAGAGCAAGGGAGAAGAACCAGATACACCCTATCCAGTATACCTTCCCCAAACACAGTAGCCCTGGAGTTATCTCTCTGATATTCCCTGGAGGTCCTTTCTGTGTTAAAAATTTTAACATAGAAATAAAATTTCAGGATTTTTTAGTCAAGTTAACAGAATAAAAGTTTTATTATTTCATAAATACTGTTTTAAGTTTCTTCTTTTAAAATATTTGTTTTTTATTCTGTCACAGCCCAATGATGATTATTACTCAGAAGATCACAAGTTTGGCATATGAAATTCACGATGGTAAGAATTTTGAAATTATTTTTCATTACTGAAAGAAATCGTATCCAAATAACCTTTTATTTGAGCTGTTAGAACTTTCTGTTTTCTGTTAGAGGAAGGAAGAAAATGGAAGTAAGATAAGGAACAATATTTAACTGTGCTTGGGATTATTAAAGTGTGCTTGTTTTCCTCAGTGTTTTGTTGTAATTTTGCATTTAATTCAGCAACCAAAATAAAGTGAGATAGTTTAATTTGATCACATGGCCTACATTAGTGGCTGTTTTAGTTTGCTAAAGCTACCAGAATGCAACACACCAGAGATGGATCAGCTTTTAATAAAGGAATTTATTTAGTTTAAACTTTATAGTTTTTCAGAGGAACGGCAGCTAGTCTTCCGTGTGGCTTCTCTGTCACGTGGGAAGCCACACGGGGACACCTGCTGGCCTTCTCTCCTGACTTCTGGGTTCCAGTGTCTATCCCTAGAGTGATTCCTTTCTGCAACTCCAACATCTCTGCTGGGCTGTGAGTACTGAGATGAGGTATGCTGAGCTGCTGAGCTCTCTTCTGACCTCTCTCTTTTAAGCCTCCAGCCAATTAAATTAAACCTTATTCATTGTGAAAGGTACTCCCCTTGGACTACTGCAAATGTAATCAGCCATAGATGAATTTCATGTACTGATGATTTAAGTCCACAAAAACAGAACAATGGGGCATCGTCACCTGACCAAGTTGACACTTGAACGTAACTACCACAGTGGCAGTTTAAAATATATAGGAAATAAATATCTAAATATGCCTGTGGTTAAGCTAGGATACCAAGTTTTGGTGGCTCTAAGTGTATTGTTTTCTTAAATAAAAAATAAAAATAAAATATATAGAAAATAAACTTTTAGTTTAAATCAAATTTTAGTAATTCCTACTTCCTCTCTGTGTTAAATTTTTATTAAAATTTGAATGTTTTTCCCTCCCCTCCTTGCCCCCTATACTTGTGTGTACATACATATATATATCTTAGTTTAAGCATTTAATAATCATATTTATGTATCCTCAGTAGATAGACTCCTAGACATATGAAATGCTAAAAATCAAGCTCTGAATCGTAAGATTGAAGCCCTCATTTCTACAAAGATTGAAGGAGCATCTCTGTTAGAACAGAATCGTTTGTACAGAGTCTGGAGAGTTTTTAAGATGGGTTTTAGCCTCACTGTATATGTCCATCCATCTTGTGCCATCTGTTAGGGAAGATCCGTGCCCTTTTCCAGCCATCCTTTTCTTCTTTCGCTCTTGTTACAAACGTGCAAAATTAACTACCTAATGTTATATGGGGTGGAGGGAGAGAGGTGGGATTAACTTTTTAAAAATCTCTGATGCTTATTTAATCAAGTTTTTATGTTTAATACCAACCCTCTTTCTGCCCCTCTGAAAGTAAAAAACAACCAACCAACCAAAAGACCATACTCTTGAGGGGAAACTCTCTGTAAGGGAGGCAACATGATGATGTACAATGAGCATGAGCTTTGAGAGTGGGCAGACTTAGACTGAGGTTCCAGTTCTGCTTTTTGCCTGGTAGATCATTTATTAATTCTGAGCCTTAGTGTTCTCATTTGTGAATTGATGATATGATCCATCTTGGAGGGGTTTTGCATGGATTATATTTATGTAAAGTACTTTGTAGCTCTTGTACGTGAAGAATGAAAGGGGTGAAACTCACCAGATCCTGATATTAGATCTCTAGTTTTCAAATGATACTACAAGATGATCTAGGTAAAAGGATATTGTTATTTTCAGGTACTAACTCTTGTGTGTTGTACTGATGATAGGTTGCTCCCATAACTCTGGAAAGAGAATAAAGAGGAAAGTCGTAGATCAGGGAGATAATTTTGTCTATAGGTCTAGAAGAATTATTTTTGCACTTTTTTTTCTGAATTAAGAAATCTTTCTTAATTTGGGGCAGCAGGCTTTCGACTCTCTTGGTACTCATAACCTTCATTCCTTCACCACATTCTCTGCCGAGACAATCCACAAAGAGGAGGAGGTGGGGTAAGGTTAGGAAAGAAGAGATGCTGCTGATGACAGTACATATATATATATTTAACTCAGAATTAGAAGTAAAACAAACCCCATTTGGGGATCTGGTTTTTTTTTTCATTTTTATTTTTATTGACAAAACAATGTAGAAACACAAACATTCTTAACATACAAATATTTCTTACATGGTGTACAATCAGTGGCTCACATTATCATCTTATAGTTGTATATTCATCACCATGATCATTTTTTAGAGCATTTGCGTCACTACAGAAAAAGAAATAAAAAGGAAAAAGAAAAAACTCATACATATCATACCCCTTACCCCTCCCTCTCATTGACCACTACTATTTCAATCTCCCCAATATATTTTAACCTTTGTTCACCCTATTATTTGTTTATTTTTTTAATCCATAGTTTATACTCATCTGTCCATACCCTAGATAAATGGAACATCAGACACAAGGTTTTCACATTCACACAGTCACACTATAAATGTTATATCTTCATACAATCATCTTCAAGAAGCAAGGCTACTGGAACACAACTCTACAGTTTCTGGTACTTTCCTTTAGCCACTCAAATACACCATAAACTGAAGAGGGATATCCATATAATATATAAGAATAACCTCCAGGATAACGTTTTGACTCTGTTTGAACTCTCTCAGCCACTGACACTTTATTTTCTCTCATTTCTCTTTCCCCTTTTGGTCAAGAAGGTTTTTCAATTCCTTGATGCTGAGGAACCTATTGTTTGAAATGGATTTAATGATAGTTACCTCTTCAAAGAATCATTCAGATTTGTATTTTTCAACTGCCCAATTCAAGAGCATCATTAATGCTTAAGTTCAGGAAGTGAGTATTGTTTTAATCTTGGGAAATTTCTAGGCCTGATTTTTCAGGCATTTCATCACCCTCATGTAATAGAATCGTCTGGTGTTAAATCATGTCCATGTGATGGTAGTGATTTTGGTCATAGAGTCTTACTTATACCTGTTTTTTTAAGTATGGTATAACATGTCTTCTTGTTATCAGTTCCATTAATGTCAATTTATATTAGAAATACTCTACCCTAGTTGGGTGCTTTTATCTGATATGCAAATACCGAAACTCTTCTTGTTTCCCATCATATGGTAGACTTCATGGTTTGTACTTGATTAGAATCCTACCTTTGAGAATGCTATTCATCTTGTCTCTAATTGATTTTTTGTTTTGCAAGGGCAGGCACTGGGAATCGAACCTGGGTCTCCAGCATGGCAGGCAAATACTCTGCCTGCTGAGCCACCATGGCCTACCCTCTAATTGATTTTTTATCTTCTATTGGCAAGTACCCAAATTTTGAACTAAGAAAGGAGGCTGAGCTTGTTGTGCATGTAGACTTTTAACACAAATGTGTTCTATGAAAATCTAATTTTGAGCTCTGCCTCAACTTTCCTTAGCTAGTTTACAGTTCTAAAATTATAATACTTTTCTGGTCAACATAGCAGAAGCCCCACCTTATGCCAAATACTTAGAAATGTCAAATAAAACATAACCAAATATTTTATATGTAAAAAAAAAAACCAACTTGAAATCCCCAAATGTGTAATTCTCAGGTGCTAGAAATAAGGAAAGGGCTGACATGAGTGAAAGCCAAAACTGATCATGAGAGTATTAGAACCAGAGTGCTGGGCTAGTACTGAACACTCTGGGAACAGTTGCTGTATCACCTACTTAAAACTGGAAATCAGGAAAGATTTTCTAGCCTGAATCAGGTACTAGAAAAATTCTACTCAACCTTGCTTCTGGCAGGAGACAAAAAAGCTTACCTATTCTCTGGGATTTTGGATGCACAAGAAATTACAGTTTTGGGGCCATAATCAGGTTAACTGGGGGATTTGAGTTCATTTTGTCAGTCAATTTCCACAGATCCACATACCAAGGAATTAACATGAGATTGGTTCAAAACCGAAAAGGCAAGCATGAAATCATTCCCACTGCCCAGGATTTAGGACTTCCATAGAGAGAAACCCTACTGAAGATGAGCACATAGAGATACCAGCCCTTTAAAGATATAGGCTACACAGGGAGGGTTAGGAGGCATAGCAAACAGGAGATTGTGTCTGAAGAACTAGAAAAAATAAGACAATTTGAAATAAACTTTACAAATAAGTACCAAAGGCATAGCCTTTAAGCGAGTAAAGCAAATCTTACAGAGCCATGAAAAAAATATCCTAGTAGGTTATTTTTTAATATACCTTTCAGAACTGAATAGATAAAGCAACCCCCAAATAACAAGACTATAAAAGATTTGATCTACAAAGGTAAATAAGCTTGATCAGTAGAACCATCTGTAGATCTACAAAGAATGCTGTACATTATTTTCAGACACATAAAACTATTAAACTGATCGCTTAGTAGTAGCACAAAGACACTCTTAATAAATTCTAAAAAATGATATAATACAGACCTCCTTCTGCCCACAAGGAAAATAAATTACAAATCAGCAATTAAAAGTAGTCATTAAAATTCTGTACATTTAGAGATTTGAAAATGAAACTTCTGGATAGCCAATGAGTTAAAAGATAAAATTCTAGAAAAATTAGGAAATACTTAGTATTGCATAAAACAGAACAAACTTATAGGATATAGGCATCAAACTTTATAGGATATAGCAGTTAAATTAATATTAGATGGAAACTATAGGCTTAAATGTTAAGTGCATTTAAATGCTGAAAATAAATGTTAAACATTCAACTAAAAAAACTCAAGACGTTTCAACACAAGAAATTGAATAAATTAAATGAACATGGAAGGAAAGAAATAAAAATAAAAAACAAAATGCAAATAATGTTTAATGTTTATTGAACACTTAATATATGTCAGGCACTACTCTAAATAGCCTTAACATGTGTTAATACATTTAATTATCAGCACAATTTTATGAGATAAGTGTAGATGAAGCAACTGAGGCACAGAGAGTTTAAATGACTTGCTCAAGCTCCAGAGCTAGTTAGTAGAGAAAGTCAGAACCAGCGTTCTTAACCATTTTGCTGTACTCCTTTTAAATGCTCAATGATCAAAAAGTAGGGCATTAGATAATAAAATATAAACTCTGAAAAGAATAGATGAAGTGAAACAGAAGAAAAGATAAAATAAGCTGTACTTGTCTTGAAAAGGGTGTCTAATACTGTAGAGATTTAAAAATTCACGAGAATACAGCAAACAATTTCAGGCTTATGTTTTTGAAAGCTGTGGTGAAATAGTTTTTTAGAAATACGAATTTCCAGAACAGACGTTGGGGGTCCCAGGAGGACAGTTGGTAGCAGACGGAGGCAGCGGCTAGTTGAGATCAGAGTCATGGGAGGAATGACTGCAGGAGTAAAGGAGAAGCAATTGATGATATGATGCGGCTGATTATGTCAGAATAATATTGAAGAGATTTTACAGTTCTGTTGGAGGGTTTGAAAAGAAAATTATGGATTTGAATAAATAATTTAATTATCTCCAAGAAAACCAAAAAGTTTTACAAGATAGGAAATATTCATAGTATGCTACTTGCCCAGGAGGAAACAATATTTCTATAGTCATAATATTAATACTAATTCTTTATTTAAGCAAAAATGATAGCACAGTGTTTGGAAGGCGATGGAAAGGGAAATGGAATGTGGCATAAGGGAGTTAAAGCCTTATTTCTCATGATAGAGAGGAGCTATCCAAACTTTAAAATCAAGACATACCTTTTGAAATGCAGAAAAATATAGCTAAAATAGTAGAAATGTTTGCCTTTAAAGAGCAAAATTGAGGATTTGGAGGTGCAGAACAGACAGTTTTTATTAGATGCCTTATAGTACTAACATATTTGACTTTTAAAATGTTGGGCATGTCTTACTTTGATAAAATAGGTATTAATTAAAAAGAAAAACTTACCATATGTGCAGCAACGCTGGCATGAGCTGTATATTTATAAGGTATGATTATATCTGACCCACATGTCAGATGCAACTGCATTGGTTGTATATACATGTCTTTTCTTCATTCAACCCCTACAACTTTCTCTGCTCAACTGTTAAGTCATTTCCAACTCCTCCATTGCTTTCCATCTTCCAAAAATGTGTTTTAATCTGTTGTCATTTTTTCGTTCTCCCATTCTATTCGTCCTTGTCAGTTTATACCTTCTTTAGTTCTCTACCATCATTTTAGTGGGGTATCAAGAGGATTTCAGCACCCCTGATTAATATTACTTCTTTTGTAATTTTTGGGAAAATTTTGAAGAAATCTGATAATATATAGGTCTTTCTGGTATTAAATCAGGTCATTGAGCCAAAGGGCTGAGTTCTGAATGTCAGTGTTTGTGTCAGAATTTCTGACCTAAATTTAATAGTAATGAGATCGACATTTTTTTTTAACTCTGTTGGAACTGTTGTATTCAATTTGTGTAGTATTACAGTGTTTATTTTTTAATTTCATTTGGTATTCATAAATAACTCTACAAAGAGGATTATCTCCTAAGTTAGAGACTTGAAGTACAGAAAGTTTAAATTCATTCCACTCAATGTCATTGAGTGACTTTGAATGACTCCTAGTCTAGTGCTATTATGTAAAATGTTCTTCTTAGCTTTTAGTTTGGTTAAAAGACACACACGTATACAAAAACAAAAGAACAAAAATAAAATAAGAAAGATTAGTTATGTTTTTATTTGTAAAATTGGTTTAAAATCTGCCAATCACATTACTTTTCATTCTACTCACTTTCTCGTTTGGCTCCTCACAATATAGAACTTTAATATGAATTCCTCCCAACATTTTGTTCTGAAAATTTTCAAATTTCCAGAAAAGTTAAAATTATACACTGTATACCCAAAGACCCACTACCTTGCTATGCATGTTTATGAGCCATCTGTTTTTAATGCATTCCAAATTAAGTTGTAGCTGTCAGAATATTTCATCTCTAACACTTTAACGTGTATATCATTAGCTAAGTTCAACATTTTTCTACAGAACTTTTTTTCTCTCCCTTTTAAAAAAAATTCCTTCTAGGTAAAGCTTACAGAGATATACACAAATCTTAAGTGTACTGTCAAGGCTCTTTAAGTTTAAATTCAATGAAGAAAATCAATAAAACCACTCAATATATACAGTGCTGGAGTTCCAAAATTATGATTGACTAGGGAGCTGCTGTGTAGGGAATAAATATCTGCTGTACACTCAGCTGTTGATAGAGAAATTGCAGAGTATGAAACAGTAGGATCAGTTAAAGGCAAGAGTCTGGGAACAGCACTGCTTTCCATGCTTAGTTTCTGTAAGAACAGTGTAGGAGGCAATGTGGATAGAATAAACAGAAGGAGAAAGCATGAAAAACAAAATTGGGAATTAAGAGATAGACTTTATCTTGATCAGGAATTATTTGGATTTTGCTAATTAGGAAACAGAAAAATCAGTAATGCTATATTTTACAAAACACAAACCTAACTTTAAAGTTATTTTAAAATTGTCCAGAGTTCAAATTGTGATAGAACCAGTGACACAGTTCTAACTCCTGTCATCATCCCAGTGTTCCATTTTGAATTCTTAAATCCAATAATATTCAAGAAAATGGTTTCTTCTTTTTCTCTGAGCATATTTGATAGGTTATATTTTGAGTGAGTTCAGAAATATGTAGATTCAAATTTTTGCTTTTTAATGGTTAGAATTGACATAAAATACACTTAGTTGTTCAGTTTCATCGATTCTTAAAATGCTATTAAAGCTAAAAATTTCTGTTTTGCAATTTGTATTGGTTTTCAATATGCATTTTTCCAAAATGCGGTGTCTTAGAAATAAGGTAGTCTTAAGTTTCAGTTTATGCCTGTTGCCACACTGTCATTTTTTTAAAAATATTTTTATTGAGAGATATCCACACATACAGTCCAACCAGATTATACAATCAGTGGCTCACAATATCAGCACATGGTGTGTATTCTTCACCCTGATCATTTTTAGAATATTTGTATCACTCAAAAAAAATAAATAAATAAAAAATAAAAGAAAAAAGAACTCATACATCCCCTACGCACTATCCTTCCCTCTCATTCATCCACGGTACTTAAGTCTACCTAATTTCCACTCTTTATCTCCTCCTATTATTTTTTTTTTACTCGTCTCTCCATACCCTGGATAAAAGGAGCCTCAGGCACAGGTTTTCACAATCACACAATCACATTGTAAAAGCTATATAGACAGTCTTCTTCAGGAATCAGGACTACTGGAACACAGCTCTACAGTTTCAGGTACTTCCCTCCTGCCCCTCCAGTACACCATAAACTATAAAAGGATAACTATATAATGCATAAGAATAACCTCTAGGATAATCTCTCAACTCTGTTTAAAATCTCTCAGCCACTCAGACTTTGTCTCATTTCTTTCCCCTTTCGGTCAAGAATGCTCTCTCATTCCCCTGATGCTGGGTCCTCACTCATCCTTGGGAGTCAGGTTCCATGTTGCCAGGGAGATTTACACCCCTGTGAGGCATGTCCCATGTTGGGGGAGGGGAGGGCTGCGAGTTCACTTGCCAAATTGGCCCAGAGAGGCCACATCTGAGCAACAAAAGAGGCTCTCAGGGTGACTCTTAGGCGTAATTATCAGCAGGCTGTTGCTCCTTTGCAGGAACAAGCTCCATAGGGGCAAGCCCAAGGTTAAGGGCTCAGCCTCTTGAATTGTTTGTACACACTGTGTGCTGGTTTGAAATAATGTTTGTATCCTAGAAAAGCCATATTTTAATCCTAATCCCATTTAATAAAGGAAGCCATTTCTTCTAATCCCTATTCAGTATTGTATGTTTGAAACTGTGATCAGATCATCTCCATGGAGATGTGATTTAATCAAGAGTGGTTGTTAAACTCAATTAGGGGAGAAGTGTCTGCACCCATTTGGGTGGGTCTTGATTAGTTTCTGGAGTCCTATAAAAGAGGAAACATTTTAGAGAATGAGAGAGATTCAGAGAGAGCAGAGCAGAATGACATAGCCACGAGAAGCAGAGTTCACCAGCCAGCGGCCTTTGGAGCTGAAGAAGGAAAATGCCTCCCAGGGAGCTTCATGAAACAGGAAGCCAGGAGAAGAAGCTAGCAGATGATGCCGTGTTCGCCATGTGCCCTTCCAGATGAGAAAGAAACTCTGTGTTCACCATGTGCCCTTCCACTTGAGAGAGAAACCCTGAACTTCGTCGGCCTTCTTGAACCAAGATATCTTTCCTGGATGCCTGATTGGGCATTTCTATAGACTTGTTTTAACTCAGACATTTTCTCAGCCTTAGAACTATAAATTTGTAACTTATTAAATTCCCCCTTTCAAAAACCATTCCATTTCTGGCAGCTAGCAAACTAGAGCACACTGCTTGTGAGAATATCACGAGTTCCCCAGATGGGAATGTTGAGTGTTTCCTTCATTCTCCACTGTCCCCCAAGGACTTTGCAAATACTTTTTTATTCACTGCCCAAATTACTCTGGGATATATTGGGACATCACAATAACCTATACAAATCAACAAGATCTCACGCCCTATTCAACATTCCATGTAGTTATGGTGTTCAAGTAAACTGACCATACAAGTTAAGTTAGATAATGTGCTACCCAAAATTAAAATTTTGCACCAAATAAACCTCTCTCCCTTTGGTCTCGCCCAGAGGTTGAAGTTTGAAAATATGGCCAATATTATCCTTTATTCAGTATTCTGATTTACCTTAGTCCTATCCAGATCAACTTTATTTGATTCCTGAATGAAGTCTCATCCCTTTTTCAGCTTTTTAATCAGTTGCTGAATGGGATAATGCTGACTTTCATAGCTTCACTGCTCTAAATTTGAGTCTTAGGTGTCACATAAATTCTCCAGGTTTCAGGGAACAACCAGTTTATACAAATAGTTTAGTATCTCAGAATTTAGAAGTATCAGTTCCAACTCCTGAATATATGTCGCTGCTGTAAAAGCTTGCAATCTAGAAACATTTACAGTGGATTCCACCTGATAACCCAAGCTCTCAACGTCAATTCTCTGAGTTTGTATATTATGGCTAATACATATGAGTGAGGCATGATAATATTTGCCTTTTTGTTTCTGACATTTTATTTACATACTGTCCTTAATTTCGTTCACCTAGTTGCATGCCTTACAACTTCATTCCTTCTTGCAGCCTCTCAGTAGTCTGTTGTATGTAAACACCACAGTTGCCCCTTCCTTTCCTCAATCGTTGTACCCTCAGGCTACCTCCACAATTGGGAATCATGAATACTGCCACCGTAAACACCAGTGTGCCACATTGTAATATTAATATAGCCCTCTTTCTTATCCTCTTGTGTCCCCGTTTGGACAATAAATTATATGACCACTTTGACTAAATCCATCTACTTCCAGAATATTTTTATTAATACTGTAACCACTTATGTAAGTCATTGACTTTAGTAACTAAGTAATCACTTATACATATTATGACCTTTCTTAGGAAAAGACTTCTTAAATTGACAAGTGTGCTGGTTTGAAAGGAAGTATGCCCCCTAAGAAAAGCCATGTTTTAATATAAATCCCATTTCTTAAAGGTAGAATAATCCCTATTCAAAACTGTATATTTGAAACTGTAATGAGATCATCTCCCTGGTTGATGGGATTTAGTCAAGAGTGGTTGTTAAACTGGATTAGTGGATGATATGTCTCCACCCATTTCAGTGGGTCTTGATTAGTTTCTGAAGTCCTATAAAAGGAAAATGAGAGATTCGGAGAGAGCAGAGGGTGCTGCAGCACCACAAAGCAGAGAGTCCACCAGCCAGTGACCTTTGGAGATGAAGAAGGAAAACACCTCCCGGGGAGCTTCATGAAATAGGAAGCCAGGAGAGAAAGCTTGATGAAAGTAGATGATGCCGTGTTCACCATGTGCCCTTCCAGCTGAGAGAGAAGCCCTGACTGTGTTCGCCATGTGCCTTCTCACTTGAGAGAGAAACCCTGAACTTCATCGGCCTTCTTGAACCAGGGTATCTTTCCCTAGATGCCTTTGATTGGACATTTCTTTAGACTTGTTTTAATTGGGACATTTTCTCGGCCTTAGAACTGTAAACTAGCAACTCATTAAATTCCCCTTTTTAAAAGCCATTCTGTTTCTGGTATATTGCATTCCGGCAGCTAGCAAACTAGAACAACAAGGAATTGTCTAAGTCAAACTTTGTTGTCAGATAGTGCTTTCATTGACTTTTTAAAATTATGATTGATCTGACAGTTAATAAAAGGAAAATATCACACATGCTATAGGAAATGTCTAGCAAGGATTCTTTAATTTTTAATCATTTTCATAATTAGTTATTATAATTACATAATATTCATGACCTCATTCATGTACTCTGAAAACTAACAGTGTAAGTACCCTGATATGAATATATACACAGGATATGCAGATTACATAATAACATTAAGCCACAACGTGACTGGATGGTGATACATTTCCATTAAATATGAGTTTCATTTAAGCATAATTTTTATTAGGTTATGTATGGTTATTTAAAGTCATTGCTTATTCTTTCTGATTTGCAACCTATGTGACATTATTATTGAATACCTTAGGTGTTTCACTAAGAATATAGCAGGAAATGAGATGACTAACTGTATCCTGGCACAGAGCTTACAATCCTTCAAGGTTGTTCCCATATCTTGGTTGTGCAGACAGAAAGAAAGCAAGTATCAACCCAGAAAGTGTCTTGAAAAACTGAGATTCCAGGAATTCTGCTACTGGTTGAGAAAGATAGTTTATTGGACTAACTAGGGAAAAATTATCAAAGACTAAAATAATAAATGCATACCATCTGTGCTAGTTTGAAATTGTTATGTACCCTAGAAAAGCCGTGTTTTCTTTCTTAATCCAGTCTCGTGTGGGCAGACCTATTGTTTGGGGTAGAAACATTTGATTAGATTGTATCCATGGAGATTTGACCCACTTAGTTGTGGGTGTGACCTTTTGATTAGATTATTCCATGGAAATGCGACTTTGCCCATTCAAGGTGGGTCTAGATTAGTTTACTGGAATTCTTTAAATGGAGAGACATTTTGGGGAAATTAGTTGCTTCAGACCTGAAAGAGACACAGATATTTGATGATGCTTCGAGTGTCAACAGAGCTGACACCTAGACACGGATGTTTAGAGATGCAGAGCCCAGCAGATGTCACCATGTGCCTTACCATGGGTTGTGAAGCAAGCCAGAAGAGCCCAGAGTTGTGTCCTGGAGGAGCTAAGTGAAGGCCCACAGATGCTTGGAGGGAAAACTACCAGCACCAGAAGCTGAAAGTAACAGAATCAGAACGAAGCCTAGCAGGTGCCAGCCACAAGCTTTCCCACGTGATAGACATGGCCCTTCCTTGACTCAAGGTATTTTTCTCTGGGTACCTTAGTTTAGGCATTTTTATGGCCTTAGAACTGTAAACTTCTAACTTAATAAATTCCATCTCTAAAAGCCATTCCATTTCTGGTACATTGCATTCCAGCAGCTTTTTACAGAGTAAAACACCAGCCAAAATAAAGGATTTATACAAACACGAAAGATTGATACTGCAATTTTTTTTTATTGTTGATATTTTGTACAAGAAGACAAATAGAAGACCCACACATTTATGCTTTCATTTCTGGCTCAGACTCCAGTTTCTAATTATATTTTAGACATTTCCACCTGGGTATCCTGACAGCATCTGAAGTCCATTTCTGAAGGAAAATTATTTTTCCTTGGCCTGTACATCTCCTTCCTTCCCTTTTACTTGCTTTTACTAATTGATCCCTACTTTCCTGGTTATCTAGGCTGTGAATTCTAATTTGATTCCTTTTAATTCCTTATGTTCAGTCAATTGTCAAATCTATTAAATTCAACCTCTTTAGTGGCTCTATAAGTGACTCTTCTTTTCTGTTCTGAAAGTACTTTCTATCACCCTGGTTGAAGCCCTTTCACTTGTCATTTGGGCAACTGTAATGGTTTAAATTTACCACTATTTCCTTGTTGCTAGTTTCAGCTTTTAGAAAGGAAACTATTAAATCTGTACAAATGTTTTCAGTAACCCAGTGTGGATTCTGGAGCTATGAAGATAGATCCATATTTTAGCATTTAAGGCAACCATAGTATAGATCGAAATTTGCCAGCATATAAGTGCAGTCAAACTGGAATTCATACTCTTTCATTAACATGTTGTTCTAGTTTGCTAGCTGCCAGAATGCAACACACTAGAGATGGATTGGCTTTTAGTAAAAGGGGATTTATTTCATAAGTTCTTCAGAGAAAAGGCAGCTAACTTTCAACTGAGGTTCTTTGTTATGTGGGAAGGCGTAGGGTGATCTCTGCTGGCCTTCTTTCCAGGCCTCTGGGTTCCAATAACTTTCCCCAGGGTGATTTTTTTCTGCACCTCCAAAGGCCTGCGCTGAGCTGTGGGTGCTAAGATGAGGTATGCAGGGCTGCTTGGGCTGTGCTATGTTGTGCTCTCTAATTTAAGCACCAGCCAATTGAGTCAGACATCATTCATTGCAGCAGGGACGCCTCCTAGTCGACTGCAGATGTAATCAGCAACAGATGAGGTTCACTTACCATTGGCTCATGTCCACAGCAACAGAACTAGGTGCCTTCACTTGGCCAAGTTGACAACTGAATCTAACTACCACACATGTGCTTTTGTGCTTCTTTGGTTTTACTTCTATATCACTAAATTTTTATTTCCCTTCCTTTCCTCTCTCCTCTATTTGAGAAAGTGTTATCTGTTCTTCAAGGGCAATCTCAAGTACTCTTTTTCCTGAAGCATTTCTTGAATTATCCATCCAGGGATTATTTTCTCTCTTTGAATTCTCTGCAACCCATTGTAATTTTCTTGATGCTTACCTTTCTTTAACTTTTATTCTGGTTATATGAATATTTCTTCTTTCCCCACATTAGATGTAAGTTCCTAGATATAGTTTTACTATAACCCATTAGTTATACCTGGCTCAATATCTGGAGTACAGAAGAATAAACATTCCATAATTTAAAGGGAAATGACAGAAACGTATAAGAAACCAGAAAATCAGTATGTAAAAAGTCCACTGTTATTTTCTACCAACTAAAGAAAGCAAAACAGTCTAAAGGTACTTTCATAGTAAATACACATATTTGCTAAATCAGCAAAAATTAGATGATAAGAATGCATTACGGTAGAGCAGAAAAAAAAGTACACCCCTCATTGCTGGCTTTACCATAACTCTAGCACAGAAGACAATTTGGAACAAGAAATATAAGATTAAATTATGACATCCAACCTAGCAAGTTTGAAGACAAGAGTAGATTCCCAGTAAATTAAATGCTCAAATTCTGCCAACATACAGTTGATTCAGAGATGCTTATAGTGACATCTGGGTTTATTGTTGTGAAGTTGGAAATAGCCTTAGTGGAGAAATGTGTAAACAGACTATTGCACACAGCATAAAGGCAACCATTATATGAGAAAATGTGTCTAATGTACAGAATAACAGCTAATGTGAAGAATACCAAATAACATGTATATACTGGTAACTAGCTCATATTATTAGATACACATATTGACAAGCTGAAGTTGCAAGTTTAGAGCCCTACATAAATTGTTTAATTCTTACTCAACTATTATTTCCCATAAAGTTGATAGTAACTTTGAGATAAAGTTATGAAATAATTTATTAAAAAATATATGGCAAGTCACTTCCCGGAGCCTGCCCATAAAAAAATATATGTATATATGGCAAGGAGATGAAGAAATTGGACCCCCATTCCCACATTGCTGGTGGGAATGTGAAATGATCCAGATGAAGACTATAGTAATAGAAATTAAAACTCCTAGAGGGATTCAATCGCAGATTGAAATTGGCAGAAGAAAGAATTCGTGAATTTCAAGGTAAGATAATTGTAATCATTGAATTAGAAAGAAGAAGGAGTAAAGAAAAGTGAACAGACCCTGAGAAACCTATGGGACATCTCAGACATGAATCAATAAATGCCTTGTGAGAGTCCCAGGAGGAGAAGAAAGAGAAATGGGCAAAGAGAATGTTTGAAGAAATAATAACTGAAAACTCCCAAATTTAATGAAAGACATGAATATACACATCCAAGATATTCCACAAACCCCACAGGATAAACCCAAATAGACCCACACTGCAAGATATTATAATCAAATTGCCGTATACCAAAAATAGAGAATCCTGAAGGCCACAAGAGAGAAGCAAGATGTCACGTACAAGGGACCCTCAAGAAAATAAAGTTCGTATTTCTCATTGGAAACCATGGAGACAAGAAGGCAGTGGAATAACATATTTGAAGTGCTGAAAGCAAAAGAACTGCCAATCAAGAAATCTATCTTTGGCAGAACTGTCTTTCAAAAATGAGGGGGTTGGGCCCTTACTCTTGTGAAGCTTATGTAGGTAGTGGAGAAACTTAGACTACCTATAGGCATGCCTAAGAGTTACTTCTGGAGGACCTCAGTTGTTGCTCAGATGCGGCCTCAGTCTCTCTAAGCCCAACTCTGCAAGTGAAATTATTGCCATCTCCCCTACAAGGAACATGGCATCAAGGAGTGAAAGTCTCCCTGGTGATGTGGGAGAGAACTCCCTGGGATAAATCTAGACCTGGCACATAGGATCAACAATTACACTGTGACCAAAGGGAGAAAAGAAGTGTAATTAATAAAGTCTCAATGATAGAGAGAGTTCAAATACAGTCAAGAGGCTACTCTGGAGGTTGCTCTTACGCAAGCTTCAGGTAGATCTTGCTACGCATCATAACCTGCCAGTCCCCAACCAGGACCATTCCAGCCAATCCTAAAGAACACCTAGGGCAATGTATAAGACTCCACGAGGGTTCCATGCACTAGAGTAACTTTCCAGAAACCTATAACCTTCAGATGGGTCTCTGGTCCAGATGAGTCTTGAAACCTAGCCCAGCCTCTCTAGAACATCAGATAGTTCCATCTCCCTATCCCATATTAGTGACAGACCCTTCCAATATCAAAAATTTAGAATTTACCATAGCCCAAACAAACCTGAAGAGAGGTATGGAAAAATCAAAGGTGATAGTGGAATAATACATAGAAGATAGGATTTAACAAATGAATATGAATACTGAATCATTGCATTGATATCTCTTTTAATCTCCGGTATTTTAGAGCAAACTAGAAGTAAAAGCCTAAAATTGAAATTGTAACCCAGGTCAAAGTCTGAAATATGTTCTACAACTAATTGTGGTGCTGTGCTTTGAAATTTATAGCTTTTTTGTATGTATGTTATTATTCACAAAAAAAGATGGAAAAAAAAGTAGATTGTTAATGATACAAAAGTATTTAAGCCCTCTAGCCTCCTATATTCTGGAGCCGCGAGAAGGAAAAATATGAGAGGATCTTATAGTAGCCCATGACAAACTCTGGAATTTGTCCTGTAACCACTTGTTGAAGAGTACTTTGAAAACTACCGCTTTTTCATTTCTCTGCTTTGTATATTTATTATACTATACAGTAAAAAAAAAATTTTTTTAAATGAGGGGGTTGGGGAGTGGATTAAAGCATTGTCAAGTTGCACAAGACCTGCTCTAGAAGAGATGCTAAAGGGAGTCCTTTAGTTTGAAAGGAAGAGGCACTAGAAATTGACCAAAGTCAATAAAGAAATGAAGCTCTCCAGTAAAAATAATGACATGGGTAAAAATAAGCACAAATACAAAATATTGTATGTATTATTTGTAACTCCATTTTTTACTTCTTACATGATTTAAAAGGCAAGTGCATGAAGTGCAATGATAAATCAGTAGTTTTGGATTCAATTGTAATTTGTGACAGTAACTACTTAAAGGTGGGGAACAAAGGGATATAAAATATAATTTTAAGTTAAGCTGGTAATGAAGTAGATGAGAATGTTACAGATTTAGGATGTTAAATTTAAGCCCCAAGGTAACTATAAAAAAAAAAAAATACCAGAGAATATGCAAACTCAGAGAGAAAGTAGAGTACAGATTACCAGGGTTGGGGGTCAAGAGAAGTAGAGAGTTATTGTAAAATGAAAGTGTAGGATTTCTGTTTGGGGTAAAGGGAAAGTTCTAGTGATGGTGGTGAGGCTGCTGCAATGTTGTAAATGCAGTTTAATCCCACTGAATGGTACGCTAGGTAGAGACTTGAATGGGAAGGTTGTTATGTATGTTTCTACAATTAAAAAGAGAGAAACTGAGGAGATAATAACAATTTAAATGTAATATATGATCCTGGATAGGATCTATAATAGAGGTGAAAAGACTCAAAAGGATATTTTTGGGTCATAAGAAAAAAATTGGAATCTGAATATAGAATACGAACTTCATATAATTTAAATTTCTTGAACTTGATAACTACACTTAAGGTGACTACATATGTGAGTATTCTTGTTCTTAGGAAATGCGTGTGGAAGTATGTGTTCAAGGAGTCTGATGTGTATAACTGCTGTCAGATGGATGATGGATTGATAGTGGATAGAATGATATGGCAAAGGTGACAAATGTTAAAATTGCTCGTGTGGGATGAGGTATGTTAGAGTTCTCTTTATACGTTTATTTTATTTTTCAACTGTTCTATAACTGTCAACACTTATTATATTCCATTTTTTAACAATAATAGCCATTCTAATAGTTGTGAATAGCTATCTCATTGTGGGTTTCATTTGCGTTTCCCTATTGGCTAAATTATGTGGAGCATCTTTTTATGTGCTTATTGGCCATTTGTATATCTTCTTTGGAGAAATGTCTATTCAATTCCTTTGACCATTTTTTTAAACTAACATTTGTCTTTTTGTTGTTGAGTTGTAAGAGCTATTTATATATTATGGATATTGAACATTTATCAAATATATGATTTCCAAATATTTTCTCCCATTCCTTAAGTTGTCATTTCATTTTCTTGATAATGTCCTTTGATGCACAGAAGTTTTTAATGTGGATGAAACTCAGTTTATTTTTTCTTTTGTGCCTCATGCTTTTGGTGTCATGTCTAGGAATCCATTGCCTAATATAGGGTCTTGAAGATTTTTGTGTTTTCTTCTAAGAGTTTTATTGTTTTTGCTGTTATAGTTAAGATGTTGGTCCATTTTCGGTTAATTTTTGTGTATTGTATGAGGTAGAGGTTCAGTTTCATTCTTTTGCATGTGGATACTCACTTTTCTCAGCACCATTTGTTAGAGAGACTATTCTTTCCCCCACTGAGTGGACTTGGCACACTTGTGAAAATCAATTGGCCATAGATAGACGTAGAGATAACTACTTTAAAAAATTTTTCATTACAAGGCCTGCGAATAGATTCCCTAGATGTATTAACAGTTTTATTACAGACTTGGTTGAAAGAAGGGGTTTCAAAGAACTAGGATTATAGGTAAGGTGGATAAACAAAAGAAAGTATTCTAATGTTCTTCTTCATCATATTTTAAATTTAGTTGCTATTACTTCATTAAGTACCCCTAAGAGAGCAAATATTAAAAGCCACATTTTATGTCTTTCTAAGGTGAGCCCTCATATTTAATTGGAGCTATCATCACTTGTGAAGATTAAATGAGGTAGTATGTACCTGGCATAGATTAAATCAAAAGTGTTCCTTGTTCAGAAGGCGTTGGTTAAGCCTGGTTTCTGGCACGCATTTTAAGGCCTGCAGAATTGAAATATAGTACTACGTAGGCATTTTCACGTAGAAATGGCCCTAATCAAATACATTCTCTAACAGTTCATATGCTTGACTATTGACAGTGTCTCTGTATAGCTAGAATCATAATAAATTTCACAGGAACAGAATTTCCCCCCCAAAGATTGTACTGGATTGAGTCATATTTAAGTTCTGAGGAGAGATAGCCCATTATTATAACCAGCTTGTGGAATTGGACCACTAATGGCCCTTGAGAGCCATTTACCTTAGTTTTCATTTTCTGTTCTAAGGGCTCCTAAAGTATCTAAAAAAAATAATAACTATACAAAAAACTGATAGTATTTATCTTTTAAATTGTATCTTTCTTAGAAAAAAAAACTCTAATTAAAAGTATATAGTTAAGTATAATGCCAAACTTTTATCTCTTGGGAACACCAATACATTAACTTATGCTGCCATGTTTAATAAAAGAATATTTTAAGATTGCAGAGTGAATTTTGCAATGTGAGTGAAAGCATTTACAACCATTTATCTATGATCAGGATTTTCTTGATACTGTGCATCTGAAGCAAAATGGTGACATGATACAATGTATAATGAATAAGACCTTATTATCTGTATTAGCTAGGATTCTCTAGAGAAACAGAATCAGTAGGAGACATCTGTAAATATAAAATTTATAAAAGTGTCTCACACAACGGATGTAAGAGTCCAAGGTCTGTAGAGCAGGCTGCTGGCTGGCAGCTCCAATGTGGGTCCTCAGTGAACTCTCAGGAGAGACTGACTGGGTAACCATGCAGATATAAGAGCCCAACATCTGTATGGCAGGCCACAAGCTGGCAGCTCCAGTGAAAGTCTTCAGGAGACACTAGCTGGCTGAAGCAAGAAGAGTGATTGTCTCTTCTGAATCCTCCTTGAAAGACTTTCAGTGATTATATTAAGTGTCATTCATTGCAGAAGGCAGATGCAGCCAACATGGACATGATCTAAATCCATGAAATGTCCTCCCAGCAACAAACAGCTTGCCCAGCCAGACAACTGGGCACCACCACGTGGGCAAGTTGACACATGAACCTGACCATCACATTATCTTAACAGGAGATTTCAAAATTTTTTTATTTCAAAACAGGGTTACTGTTCTCTTTTGGTAATATAAGTAGATATACATTTTGAACTTTATAAATAGATTTACATTTATAAGAACTGGTTTTGTTTCATCTGTTGATTTTCTTAAGGGAAAAGTATTTTCCATTGTTATAGCCACTTAAATGATAAGAAAATAGGAGTAAAGTGTGTGAGAGGAGAGTGTCTGGGAACTTTTTACTTCTTGCATGATATTTCTTAAACCTACAACTGTTCTAATAATAAATTAAAAAAAAAAGAGTAGTAGGTATAGTGCATTGAAAGGTAATCCCCTAAAGATACGCCTCTGTCCTAATCCCTAAGATTTGTCTATGTTACCTTATTTTAAGAAGGATCTTTGCAGATATAGTTAAGCAGTAGTCATCCTGGATGATTCAAATAGGCCCTAGATCCAGTGACATATCCTATATGTTTTAGTTTCCTTGACTGTTCAAGTAAATACCACGCAATAGATTGGCTTAAAAAGTGGGAATTTATCAGCTCATGGTTTTGAGGCTAGGAAGGTCTAAATCAAGGCATCATCAAAGCAATGCTTTCTCCCCAAAGACTGTGGTGTTCTGGGGTTGGCTGCCAGCAATCCTTGGTCCTTAGTTCTACTGTCACATGGCAGCCTCTCCTTGCCTCTCCCTTTTCTTCCCAGTTCCTTGAGTTCAGCTTCTGACTGCTTCCTCTGTCTTTCTCTCTCTCTGAATTTTGTTCTGCTTATAGAGGACTACAGTCAGTAACGGGATTATGACCCATCTTGGTTGAGTTGAGTCACACCTTAACTTGAAGTAACCTTATCAAAAGGTCCTACTTACATGGGGTTCACACCCACAGGAATAGATTAAGAACGTGTTTTTCTGGGGTAGCTCCAAAGTACGACACCATATAAGTGAGGCAGGGGAAATTACACACAGAAAAGGAGGAGGCAACCTAATGATGGAGGCAGAGATTGGAGTGATGTGGCTCCAAGTCAAGGATTGCTACCAGCTACCAAAATCTAGAAGAGTCAAAGAACAGATTCTTCCCAGCACTTCCAGAGTGAGTGCAGCCCTGCTAACACTTTGATTTCTGATTTATTTCTCCAGAACTGGCCCCCAAAATGGTTTCTATTATTTTAAACCACCAAGTTTGTGGTAATTTGCTACACACACAGGAAACGAATACTGTGGCTTTCTTGCTTTTATTGAATAGACAGCAAGTAGTATCTCTTTTCTATGACTTGAAGGTGGTTTAGGATATGGAAATTTTCTTGATTGAATGATAATATCCTCTCATTTAAGGTCAGTTATTTGCGTCATTATATTGAGTGATTTCATTCCAAGCTTATCTATATTATGCTGTTATCAAAAGCAAACACCTCTGTTAGCATTGAGTCATACAGGCAAGTTTATGGTCTAAGCCAAAGAAAATTACTAAAATTATTTTAGTGACTTACAAATAGTCTCACCAGCACAAACCCTGCCCTGTCTCTTCTAGTGGTCCATACATATATTGAATGCAGCATGATACAAAATAAGGCTAAATATTATTTACAAAAAGTTGTCTCATGTAATGAATAAATGACTTTGCTCCTTAGCTCTTGAGAAGGTTATCTTTATTTCTACTAAGATTAAGGGAAGATAGGTGAAGCGAATATGAAAAGTTTTCTTCTACTCTTTTCTTAAAGTAGTTATCATCTATAGTCACATTAAATTTAAAGAAGTGAAATTTATAGGAAGAGTGGTGTTATGGTATACTTTAAGAATGTCTACTATGTAGGTAAAAGTAGAGGATCTTGGATATATATTTATGCTTAGTTTAAAGAATGACCCTTAGCTCGAACTTGAAAATTTACCCTGAGAAACAAGATTTGTACATATGTTACATGCTGCTTTTCTTTAATATCTTTTTGATAGGGTTAGGGTTAGAATTGGGTAAGGATTAGGGTTAGGGTTATCTTTGATGACCCTCATATTAGAACACCTTTGAATAAAGATTCTAGACCCCTTTACTCCAAAGTATATGAAAAAATGACTTTGTGAGTTCTTTGGGGACTTTTAGAGTTTTTCTTAAAGCAGTGGGGGAAAATTGATGCATTTTGATGAGAGAAGTGAGAGGGAGACATAATCCTCGGGAAGACAAGGTTTCTTTGCTTTAAACTCAGGGATTCCATATGTTCCTTTCTTTAAGAATTCAGTAAATGCTTTTTTTTTGTATCATTTTTATTTAAGCAGTTTTATTCAAACACCATACAATCCATTCTAAGTATACGGTCATGGCTCTTGTTATAATCACATAGTTATGCATTGACATCCATAGCTAATATGAGAATATTCTCATTTCTTCTGAAAAAAAAATCCCATACTGCTTATATCCCCCTATTAATATATAACTTTAGCATAGTGCCTTTGTTAAAATTAATGAAAGAATATTACAGTGTTACTGTTAATAATAGATCTTAGTTTGCATTAATTTTGTTTTCCCATATACCACTCCTTGTAATGAAGAGGTATGTTTATTCCAGTTCATGTTTGAATTTTCTTGTATTTATACAGAAACAGTCCCAGTTTTTGTCCTCTAGCTTTCCTTCTGGTGATATATATTACATTCCTCTTTCAACCATACTCATATTCAGCTTCGTTTCTTATACTTACAATATTGTGCTACCATCATACAGTATCCCTACAAGACTTTTAAGAATGGGTACAATTCAGAATTTAGGACAGTTGATTATTTATGAAAATGAGAAATTTCATAAGCCAGACTTTAAATATGTTCTTATTATATTATGGCTATTCCATTCAGAATTCTGATCCTTTAGACTTTTTGGTTACAAATCCTATCTAGGCCTATTTTTTAAACTTGTTTATATATTTTGAAATTTATTTACCCTAGATTATTAAATTTTTCTTTAGTTTTTTCCTTCTTCTGATTCAACTGTTATGTGTCAGCTATTTTTATATAATGTCAGAATACTGATCAATTATAGGTAGATGGCTTTCCAGTTACTTTAGTATTGGGACATCTATTTAAAATATTTTTCCTTATTTTATAATTGTAAAAGGCAACATTTTATTATATAAGGTTGAGATAATTTAGATCTATCCTTTATAACTATATTGATAGTTTGTTACTCAGTATATAGACGTATGCTATAGATATAATTCCATATTAGGTTGAAATGTCCTCAAGGACAGAAACCAGTTTTTATTCATCTCTCTCATCTCTGATGCTTTGCAACATGGTAGGCACCTAATAATCTAGTAATGCTGATTTGGTTAAACAAGGGTGTGTCTGGGTGCACACATATGCTTCCTGTTCACTAATGGAATCATTCACATTTGTCTTGATACCCCAGCTACATTGAAAGCTCTTTACAGCCAAGGGCAGTGTCTTCAACCAATTTTTATAAATCATAACATTGAATATGGTAATACAACATATTTCCAGGAACATCAGAGGCTTCATAAAGCCAAAGATCTTAGGGTTAGAAGAGAGTTGGGTTAATCCATGTGTTTTCTTGGACTCCATAAGGAGGAAGTAGCTGGACACAATACATCACCAAGAGGCCCCAAGGAAACACATGGTCACAAATACAAGACAGCAGCCAGAACTTGAAGGTGGCCACATCTTTAGAGTGATAGGCCTGGAAATGACTAGAACCTTGGAGATCATCTAGAAAAGAAAGCAGCATAGCAACATAAGATGGGAAACATTTTCCAGAAATGACTCTGCTGTTTATCTTCCAACACATACTTAAATCTAAACTCAACTTAGTCCAGCAAAGTCTGCAAGAGCCAAATCGCTCACAGATCCATGAGCAAGAAATAAATGTTCTTGTTACCCACTGAAATTAGAGGTTGTGTGTAATGTAACACTACTCCAGCAAAAAGTTGACTGATACCTATTCTAAGAATCTAGAAATGTGCTTGACACATAAGAGATGCTCAACTTAATAAGGTAGGATTCAATGACCTTTAATCCACCTTTTAGTACTGTTTTAATTGTGTCTGTCTGTTACACAATCATATAACTGTTTAACCACTTTCAGCTAGCTGAACAATCATTTACCACCCAGTTATGGATGGTAATTTTTCTTGAGAAACAGAATCTTAAAAATGGGTTTTTACAATTGGTTTAATTGGTTTTCTACTCTGATTAGACTCAGAGGCACTCATGACTGTGTTTCCAGTAATCTAGATGGCACTGACAGTCCTTGGTGTGAGTTGACAAGAGAGATACTTAAATCTCTTCATTTCATTTTAGACACAATTTAGGGACCTGGTAGCAAAATTTAGGGACCTGGTAGAAGTACAGTTCTAATTTCAAGGTTTTTGATCCCAGATACTTGTTGTGTCAGTTTGAAGCTGTTATGTACCCCAGAAAAGCCATGCCCTTTAATCCTCATTTAGTATTGTTGGGTGAGATCTTTTTTTTGTTTCCATGGAAATGTGACCCACCCAGTTATGGATGGTAATTTTTGATTAGATGGTTTCCATGGAGTTGTGTGTCTACCCATTCAAGGTGGGGTTGCTTACTGGAGCCCATTAAGAGGGAACCATTTTGGAAAAAGCTTAGTGCTGACAGAGCCCACGCAGCCAGAGACCCTTGGAGATGCAGAAGAGAAGGGTGAAGACTTAAGAAATGAGGAGAGAAAGCTAGCAGATGTTGCTATGTGCCCTCCCAACTGAAAGAGAAACCCCAAACTTCATTGGTCCTTTCTTTGGAGTTAAGATATCTTCTTTAGATGCCTTAACTTGGACATTTTCATGGCCTTAGAACTGTATGCTTGCAACTTAATAAATTCCTTTTTTAAAAGCCATTCCATTTCTGGTATGTTGCATTCCAGCAGCTTACGAACTAAAACATTTGGCTAACAAAATATGATCTAAGATGGTCTCTTCCAGAAAACCCTTCAAGAAAATGGGACCCTAGATAGTGGGCCCTTATAGTAGCCATATTTGATCTAAAGTTGTAGATGTATTTCTGGATTCTGAGACACTGAGCTATGTGTGTATCAGCTATCATTTGAGTAGCTTTATGACATCTAAGTCCCAGAAATGGAATGCTGTAGCCCTGAAAGTAAGCATAGCTGTTTATGATCATAGTTAAAGTAACCAAAAAAGAGATCAGGCCTCAATTAGAGTTCAAAAACAAAGCCAGTCTGGCTGGATCTCAGGTAAATTAGAATGCAGGGTAAAAGATGATAGTGTATAGACTCTAGACCTTCAGCTACTATATGAGATCAAAGGCAGAGAAGTTTATTATGTCTTGAACCTAAATTTTCTGTAATGCATAATCTAAATCAACCTTTCTGGATAGCTCATTTAAACAACCCAAACTCCTGGGGATAAGGCCTTGTGTACCAATTTAAAAGGATGTATGTACCCTAGAAAAACATGTTTTAGTCCTTATCCCATTTGTAAAGGCAGCCATTTCTTCTAATCCATATTCAGCACTCTATGTCTGAAACTTTAATTAGATTATCTCCCTTGAGATGTGACTCAATCAAGAGTGGTTGTTAAACTGGATTAGGTGGAGACATGTATCCACCCATTCCAGGTGGGTCTTGATCAGTTTACTGGAATCCTGTAAAAAATGAAGCATTTTGGAGAACACAAGAAATTCAGAGAGAGCAGAACAATGCAGCCATGAGAAGCAGAGTCCACTAGCCAGTGACTTTTGGAGATGAAGAAGGAAAACGCCTCCCAGGGAGCTGGAGAGGAAGCTAGCAGATGACATCGTGTTCACCATGTGCCCTTCCAGCCAAGAGGCAAACCCTGACCATGTTCACCATGTGCCTTTCCACTTGAGAGAGAAACCCTGAACTTCATCAGCCTTCTTGAATCAAGTTATCTTTCCCTGGATGCCTTAGATTGGACATTTCTATAGACTTGCTTTAATTGGGACATTTTCTCAGCCTTAGAACTGTAAACTAGCAACTTATTAAATTCCCCTTTTTAAAAGCCATTCCATTCCTGGTATATTGCATTCCAGCAGCTAGCAAACTAGAACACCTTCCTTGTAATTCTCTACAGTTTAATATAATACCAGGATGTATCTCAGAATAATATGGACAGATAATTAGAAGGTATTTGTAGACCCTCTATGTGGGACATAACTCTCTGGGTATAAACCTCCATGGCGACATGAGACAGAAATCCTGAGATGAGTTGGGACATGGCATCAAGGGATTGAAAAAAACCTTCTCAACCAAGAGGGGGAAGAGAGAAATGAGACAAAATAAAGTATCAATGGTTGAGAGATTTCAAACAGAGTTGAGAGGTTATCCTTAGGTTTTTCTTATGCATAATACAGTTATCCCCTTTTTAGTTTATGGTGTATTGGATTGACTAGAGAGAAGTACCAGAAACTGTGGAGCTGTGTTCCAGTAGCCATGTTTCTTGAAGATGATTATATAATGATATAGCTTTTACAGTGTGACTGAATGTGAAAACCGTGGTCTGATGCTCCTTTTGTCTAGGGTATGGACAGATAAGTAAAAAATACGAATAAAAAATAAGTCAGAGGTGAAATAAAGGTTAAATTAAATTGAGTAGTTTGAAATACCAGTGGTCAGTAAGAGTGAGGGATAAGGGATATGGTATGTATGAGTTTTTCCTTTTTTATTTCTTTTGCTGGAGAGTTGCAAATGTTCAAAAAACAATGATCATGGTGATGAATACACAACTATGTGATGATATTGTGAGCCATTGATTGTACATTACATATAGAGTATAAGTCAAGAATGTTTGTATGTTTGTTTAAGGATTGACAGTAAAAATATTTTTTAAAAAAGTATTGGTAGAGTCCTTTGAGGATCTGAAGGGGGATACAGAAAGACAGAGTTTTAGACTCTCCCATCTGGGAAATCCTGGGTACCCTCTCAACCATTGGGAACTCCTGAGAAAATAGGCCAATCTGCGGATTGTGAGCCTTGCCCTTATGAAACTTATTTCTGTGGGGGAGAAGCTAAGGGTACCCATAATGAGACTTAAGAGTTGCTTCCAGGAAGCCACTTTGTTGCTAAGATGTGGCCCCTTTCTCTCTCTCTCTGTGCTCAACTCTGTAAGGAAAATCATTGCCCTCCCCACCCATTCAGGGATGAAATCTTCCTGACAATGTGGGGTATGACTCCTGGTAATGACTCTGACTCTGACACCATGGGATTGACAATGCTTGACTGACCAAAAGAGGGAAAAGAAGTGTAATAAAATAAGGCATCTGGCCAAGAGAGAGCAGATGAAGTCAAGAAGCTGTTCTGGAGGCTGCTCGTAATGCAAGCTTCAGTTAGACAGTACTGATTGCCATGGTTTTCTAAATTTAATCAGCATCACTCCTGTTAACTTTTAAGAACACCTAGGGCTCAAACTGAGACTCCTAAGTTTCATGCATTAGGTTTGCCTTCCTGGAACATGTAATTTCCAAAGGGTTCCTAGGTCAGATAAATCCTCAAACTCAGAGGAACCAGCCTTTCCAGGATTATCAATTAATTACATATCCCTGTCCTTTAGTGTAGACACCCCTTCTCAACATGAAAAAGTTAGAACAGGCATTGCCCAAAGATCCCTGTAGATTGGGAGAAGGATCAAAGAAGAAGGAGGAGGTATAACAGAGAAAATGGGATTTCACAAATGAGTGTGGCTGCTGAATCACTATGTTAGGATACCTTCTAGCCTCTAGTGTTTTGAAGCAGCCAGAAAAACAAACATATGCTAGAATGGTAGCCTGTGACAAACTCTGGGATCTGTTCTGTAACTGTTTGTTGATGTGTGCTTTGAAAAGTATTGCCTTTTTTTCTTTCTTTGCTTTGTATATATGTTATATTATACAATAAAAACAATTTAAAAAAATCAGTTGATCAATTTATGATTTAGAATAAAGAAAAGTTGTTGAACAAGTTAAAAAAAAAAAAGAGGGAGCAGCCAGAAGCTGGTAGTCAGTGGAACTAGGAGCCATGAAAGCTACATGTGCAATGCCATGTAACAGAAAAGCATCACCAGCAGTCAGCCCCAGAATGCCAAAGCCTTCTGGGAGAAAGCATCACCTTGATGATGCCTTGAGTTTGGACTTTTCCTAGACTCAAAACCATAAGCCAATAAATTCCTGTCATTTAAGCTCCCCCCAAACTTTTTTTCTAAGAGGCTTGGGTGGGGAAGGATGGGCAATAAAATGAGGTCATTAGCATGCCACTTTTCTTGGTAAGAGGATGTGAAACCAAAAAAAGATTAGAAGCATTGTAAAATTAAATGCTTATCCTCATTAATAAAGTTAAGCTGTGGGTTTTAGTTTTAATTTTAGTTTTTAAGAAAAGGGTGGACAATAATGTGAGTGTCTGATATGGGGAAAGAAAATAGAATTGTCAAAAGTAGCATCTGTCCTTCTTTGAGCTTAAAACCAAAGGTATTTTACCTTTTTCTCATTTTCCATCTTCTTGTAAAAGTGGGTTATTTTTTCCTATTCTGATTACTAAAAAATAGGTATATATGTGTTCATTAAAGAAAACTTGGGAAATAGCAAGCAAAAAAGTACAAAGGAAAAATAAAGAAACCTCTATGTCCTTCTTCTAGATTGCTCAGAGCCAGACCTTTTCTTTATTAATATTTTGATCTCCTCCCTTTAATTTATTATGAGGTATAGTGTTTTTTTTTTTTTTGCATAGTTAACTTCAACCTATCAATCATGTATCTGCTCATCTTTCTTTACATAGTGAGTTATCAATAGGCATATCTCTACGGTGTTAAAAATGTTGTGATCTGGATTTTTTATGGATGCAAATTATTTCAAAAAGTAGTCATACAGTTGTTTCCCTGTACCTTAGGTGTTGTATGTATAGGTTGTTACCTTTTTTTTCCTGTAAGGCATACATTTGTGATGAACATCCTTGACATAAATCTTAAATCACACCTTTGATTATTTCCTTAGGTTACAGTGCTAGAGCTAAAGGATAGGAAGATTTCTAAAGCTTTTGATAATAGTGATTTACAGAAAGATGCTATCAGTTTCTCTCAGTAGTTTATTTGTTTATTTATATTGTTTCCCTACTAGATGTTAGTGTCATGAAAGCAGGGAATGTGTTTCTCTAATGCCTGGAGCAGTTCCTAGGACTCAATAATTATTTCTTCTCATCTTCGTTTTGTGTACATATGTAAAAAAGATGTTTGTGTTTTACATCATTGAGACCATGCTATCTGATAAGAGTGTTTTAAAATGTCCATATACTTAATAATAAATGAAAATGGCATCTTTCTTTTTTTTTTTGGCATGTGCAGGCACCAGGAATCGAACCCGGGTCTCTGGCATGGCAGGCGAGAACTGTGCCTGCTGAGCCACCATGGCCCGCCTATGCGTCTAGCTTTTTAAATATACATTTTGTAATGATTAAAAATGGTAAATTGTCCTTGTATTTCTTTATAGTTTATATTTTCATATCTTTTGTCCTTTTCAAATTTCTTTATCTTAGAGTTTTTAATTGCTTGCATTTGGGTTTATTTGGGGCTATTACCACTTTTTATGTTTGCTGCAAATATTTTCCAAATGTGCTGTTTGCTTTTTAATTTAATTCTAATCCTTTGGTTTTTAAATTGGGTTTGATGTATTTTTTATGGCATTTGGATCTAATAAGTTGGTAAATAACTATAAGTAATTTCCTCCACATTGGGATAAAAGATAAATGAAGATGGTATATTTATGTTCAGTTTTTATTCATAGAATTCTGTAGGGGTAAGGAAATAATTCCTTGCTTTGTTTTGAGCTTCTAGTCCCTTTGTACTGATATTTACTCATTTCAATCATCTAATAATAGAAAAATTTTAATGCCCATTTGGAAATGTCATAGCATATACTATTAAGGATGATAAATTTATAATTTAAAAAGTGCAAGCATTTGGCAGTTTTTTTTTTAACTTAGTAAAAAATGTTTTTAAAAGAGGAGTCAAATTAGTGACCTGAGTTTCCAGACATGTGTTATATATCTTACACAGACTTACATATGCTCTTTCACTTAATTGAGCATGTGTTGAGATGAGAAAGGAGCAATCAGTATACCAAAATTGATATTATAGCATGGATTTCAAATGAGAGAAAGTGATGAAAATAGGAATGGGAAAAATCATAATTGATAACCCCTGTTTTATTTTTTCAGGGATGTTTCGAAAAGATGAAGAACTAACTCCATCACAGAGAGGTTTAGCTGTAAGGTATGTGCCTTTATTGTATCCTACCGTGGCTCGTGCCATCTCTACCTGGAATACTCATTAATCATGTGGAAGAGGCTTCCTTGTCCTTCTAGAGGTGTGAAAACCAAATCTTCCTCCCTCAGCATACCTCCCTACCACCAGATTCTAGAATGGGTGTGGTCTCCCTTTTAAGGCTCCCATAGTGCCTTGAGACTCTGAGTTCCTGAAGACAGTAGGATAGTATAGTCTTCATTCCTAGCCATAGTACTTGGGTCTTTGTCTGCCATGTGGTTGTCATAGTAATTATGACTAATAATAGCAGTTTCTATTTAAAGACCAATACATGATTTCAGGTACTGAATTAAGAATCTCCTAATATGGTACATATATTCCAGATCTAGAAACAATGAAGAACCAACAAGTTATTTCACATTATTGTTAGAGGAATTCATTATGGTATACGCTTCTGTTTCATTTATTACCAGTAATTTGTTGAGTAATCTCAGGAATAACTTAATTTCTTGGCTGGGTCTACCTAAATCTAATTAGTGATCAAATACTCATTTTATTTTCTCAGAGAAGAATTTCCCACATAGTATTTTTTCTTGTAAATCTAGGACTAATAAGTACATGGCTGCTAGAAGAGTGAGATAAAGTATATGATAGTAAATAGTCCTATCCTAAGTGTTCACCTTTGCCTCCAGGTAGCACATCTTGGGAATCTTCTTATATTTTCCCCATCTTTAAAAGTACTCTCTTTTGATATTCCCTATATTCAGTCTTTTTTATATTAATATACATTTCAATGTACTTAATTAATGAGAGGTTAATTTAATCTGGGTTCTGTGATCCTACAGTCTGATCCATCACAATAACCACTCATTTGCAAACATTTAGCAATTGTTTTCTCTTTCCTTTTATATAGCCACCTGGTAAAACCCCAGACCTACTTATATTCAACTCTCTGCCTTCTTGAACAGTAGAACAAAATCAGTCTTTGTGATTGGATTCATTTTTAATTTGTTCCCCCAAACTTAAAATTATGACTCTAAGTATTGCCAACAATTTTTTAACGTTTCCTTAGTCAAAATCCACTTTCCCATTCTTTTGGAAAACAGTATAATCTCCTTTCCCCTCAAACTTCCAACATTCTCTCCTCCATACTCGCTTGTAATTGTTGCAAATTATATTTTCTTCAGAAAGTTAAAGTAGTTCTACTTCATTCTCAACTACCAAATATACCATAGTGCTTGCATCTGAAGCAAAATACTTTCTTTCCTGGTACCATGAATTAACTGTCCATAAAACTAATCAATGACAAACTTTTCACTTTTATACTGAGTCCTGTTCCTTCTTCCTTAGTCAAAAATTTTGCTTCTTCATTTATCCCTTCTCTCTTACATCATCACTGTCAGCAATTTCTCCCTGTCTATTAGATTATTCCCATTAACTTAAAGGGAAAAAAACCATTAACTGTCTTTAAATCTCACATTCCCTTCCCTTTACCATCCCATTGCCCTTTTGTAGTAAAACTCCTTGGAACATTTGTCTAGACCGATTGTCTTAACTTTCTCATTTCCCTTCCTCTCTTCAACCCCCTACAGTTAGTTTTGTCCCTATTTCTAGTCTGGATTATTATTTTAAAGTTACCCTTCATCTTGGCAAATTTAATTGTGAGCATGTTGTTCAACCTCTCAGCACCATTTCACCAGTATTTCACTCAATCCTTGAATTGAGTGAAATTCTCTTGCTTCCAGGACACAATAATTTTTATTTCCCTCACTAATTTTTATTTGTCTTATTTTATCTTTGCTGATTCCTTTTCCTCTCCGTTACTACTACGTACTGGTCTGCTTCAGGGCTCAGCCCTTGGACTGTTTCTCCAGATGATCGTATACAGTCCACTGGCTTTAAATACCATCTATATGTATGAAGTCTCCTAAATTTGTATTCCTTCCCCAACTTCTCTTTAAGCTGTAGCCTCATATATCCAACTGCCATTTCAGAATTTCTGCATGAATAGTGAAGAGATATCTCAAGTAGAGCATTTTCAATATAGAACTCTTGATTTCTGTTTACCTTCTCTCCCTCCCTTCCAATCTGTTCCTTTATCATTACTTACATACTTAGTCAATAGCTGTATCATTCGTCCCTTGTTACTTAGGTGAAAAACTTAAACAAATTCCCTTTTTCTGACTCCAAATCCAATTCACAAGCAAGTCAAGCCAGCTCTTCCTTTAGAACATACCTCTATTCTGACCACTTCTCACCATTTCTACTGTTAGCACACTGACCCAAGCTATCATCATTTTTCACTCAGTCTACTGTAATAGATTTCCTAAATGGTCTCCCTGTTTTTTCTTATGTTATTTCTACCTAGCAGCCAGAAGGTCCTTTTAATATGTATTAGATTATATTATTTCCCTCCTGTAATGAAAGCCCTCCAATGGAGAATGAAATTAGAAATTTCTGACCATAGCATATAAGGCTGTGCCAGAACCTAGAGCTGTACCATTCCCCCTCCCTTACCCACACTTCAGGTATACCAGCCATCCTGTCAAAAATACTCCCGCCCTTCCATACTATCCTTTTTTATCCACTTGCCCTACTTTATTTTTCTTTATAATATGTATTATTATCTGATATGTATTTATAACCCTTCCTACTCTCCAAATATAAGTCAGTGAAGATGGGGACTTGTTTATCATTATAGTCCCATTATCTAGATAGTAATTCACAACTAAGGGTGATTTTGCCCCCCCAGGCAACATCTGACAATATCTGATAACATTTTTGTTGTCACATGGAGTGAGGGTGGTGCTACTGACGCACAGTTGGTAGAGATGCTGCTAAACCTTCTATAATACACAAGAGAGACCCATATGAAAAACTAGTTTTGGTTCCAAATGTCAATAATGCCAAGTTTGAGAAACGCTAACCTAAAACAGTACTTGATATCAAATTAATATATACATAATTAATGAATGTATCATTTAATGTTAAATGAAATTTTGTAATTTTATTTAAATTCATATTTTAATAGTTAATATTGCAGTTACCTACTTCAGTACCTAAAATGATTTATGGTTCGATAATGAAAGTTAAGCCAACAGTTAGTTAGGAAATTTCATGATTAAGGATTGTTATCTCCTGTCCTTGCAAATTGTGATACATAGTTTGACTTGGTAAGATTGAGCAGTGCTTTTTGTCTTGAAATGATTGGTATTAAAAATGGAGCTCTGTTGCTTGAGTACAAGAAGTTCTTTTGTGATTGTAGGGCACTTACCATGGTATTTGATACAGTGAGAAAGCCTGATGTTTCAGTATTAATATAAAGAACTTTAATAGAAGAGCAAATCTGCTAGAAGCTTTTTGCATGTGTCAGTTTTGAGCCCTAAAGAAAATACTTAATGTCCAAGACATTTTTAAATGTTGAAAAATAATTCTGCAAAAGATTTTAGAAAAAAGGAGTTTTGAGTAAGTGGTAACCAAGAATGTGTCCAATGGACAGGAAGCATTGCTTTTCTCTATTGATTTTTTTAATAAAAATAATGCATAGTATACTGTGGGTATTCTGTGGACTTTTGTTGTCTACAGAGAGTGTCTGTGTTTTTTAAAGGAGATAATTTACCATATTTAGAGAGGAAGAAGGACTACTAATACTTTAGAGAAGCATATGTTTACTGTAGTAGTTGTTCTTTTTGTTTGTGATGGTTATCACTATAGACAGGAGACTTGATTATAGAACTTGTTTTGAAAAAATAAAAGCATTTACTCAATTCATTTATATGCTAATATAGAGTCGCAGTGGTCTCCGATGTCATTGATCATTTCTCACCCTGTTACTTGCATTGAGAGCTGGATACTTAGGAAGCCTTAGATATCATATGCCATTTGGACAGACATCAAAGTAATTGAATTTAAAATGTTGTGAGACCTCCTTGAATTCTTTTTTCTCTTACACCACACGTCCAATCCATCCACAACCTGTAGGCTCTACTGTCAAAGTATATGCAGAATGGTACATACCCCACTGCTCTAAGTCTTATAATCTTCTGTCTGGACTTTTAAGCAGCTTCCTGACTGGTCTTTTTACATCCATCCTTGCTGCTGTCCACTTATAGGGGCCAGAGTAACTCTTTAGAAACAAAAATCAGTGTTCCAAAACCCTGATATAGTTTTTCCATCTCATTCAGAATAAAATCCCAAGTTCTTACTATTGCTTGTAAGGCACTAGATGATCTGGCCTCAGCTGTCTGCCTGACCCTTTCTTTCTCCTACCTCTCTTCTTCTGGTTCACTCTGCTCGAGCCATACCCACCTCCTTGCTGCCAGGTATGCTCTTGCCTCAGAGGTTTTGTATATACTGTTCCTTCCGTCTGGAATGCCATGTTCTATACATGCACATGACTATTCTCTCAATTCCTCCGGGTCTCTGTGCAAATGTTGCCTTATCGTAGAGGCCTTCTCTGACTTTTTAATATAATAAAATACTCCCTTCTCCCCTACCCAATTCCTTTCTATGCTTTGTTTTTCTCAATGGTTCTTAGCATCTCTGAAAATATTTAATATTTTTTTTATCTAATTCCTGCCATGATCACGTAAACTCCACAAATATGAAATTTTGTTCCCTGCTCCCATCTCCAGACCCTGGAGCGTGCCAGGCACATAGTTGACACTCCACATATATGTGAACATGTGAATGTTGGCCTAGTAAGAGATGATTCTCCTTGCCATAGTGTGTCTGTCTGAGGTTTGTTTCATCATAAGAAATGTAAGTAAAAACTCTTGCCATTGTTCATAAAGATACACAAAAGCTTTTCTCCAGAAACATTTTCAGGCATTACTACATCCCAATATCATAAATTCTTATTATATGGATACACGTGAAAATTAAGGTTTGTTTTATTTTGAAAATAGTAAGAGCAGTGAGATAGTAGATGGTATTCATATCATAAATTTTCTGGAAGCTTATGTCACATCTCACAAGTTGCATATTTTTAATTGCAGGCGCATGCCAAGCCTCCTGGAGTATTTAAGTTACAACTGTAACTTCATGGGTATCCTGGCAGGCCCTCTCTGCTCTTACAAAGACTACATCACTTTCATTGAAGGCAGATCAGACCGCATGGCCCAATCAGGTGAAAATGGAAAGGAAGAAGTACAGTACAAAAGAACAGAGCCATCTCCAAATGTAAGGTCATGGGGTTTATATGAAGCTTTTATAAAATGTATCAGTGAATCTTGTTAAAGATAGTAAGTAATGTTTTCAAGTTATGATTTTACCTAGTTCTTTAAAAACATTTTTCAAGATAAATGACTCTTCATACTCTCTTTGGTAGTGATGCCTAGTAGAAGTATAATCTTGATTAGACAACAAAAATTAAGTTTTTATTTAAGAAACTGTGGGCTGAGTTCCTTAATGAGTATCGCACTTAATGGTTATGGGGTATTTTTCAAGAAGTCCTCAAGTTCTAGCCAAATTGAAAATACTCCCTGTTCTTCATCAAATCTTTTTCTTTTCTGCATCTCTCCTTTCTACTTGATCATTGCCAGCTAAAATCTAACTGCTCTTTAAAGGCCTATTTCAAATAATTTTCTTTTTCACAGAACCATCTCTGGTTGCCATAATAAAAAGGATATCAATAGCTAACATTTAGAAAGCACTTAACATGTGCCAGACACTGTTGTAAGCACTTTTGCACACAGTTATTCTTTCAGCCCTCAGAGCAATCTTATGTGATAGATACTGTTATTCTAACCATTTAATAGATAGAGATTAAATAATCTGGCAAAGATTTCTTAGTTTGGCAGTTAATAGAACTGAAGTTCAAACCCAGGCAGTCTGGCTTCAGAGTCACACTTAATTGTTGTGCTAAATTGCCTAATAGCACAACTGACCATAGTCTTTATTTCCTTTGAACTGCTGGGGTATTTTTTTTACCATTTTAAAGTCAGACTTATTAAATTTTCCTTTTAATATATATAGAGAGTGCATTTGTCTTGTTCTCCTTCCAAAACCTAGGTTCTATGAAAAGCCTTTTACTCACCTTATATCTACTGTCATGCTTAGTTGCATGACTTTCACAGAGCAACTGTTAGCCAATTTTTTAAATGAATTTATTACTATCATCATTGTATTACTTGGCCAATTTCATTAGCAAACTTTGAAAGCCAGTTCTATATAGCTTCTCTGTTTTAAATTTTTGAACATTTTATTTCAGGAATTTGCAAACATTTATAAAAATAGAATAGTATAATGAACCCCCATATATCCACCATCCTGCTTCAAAAATCATCAGTTGATAGCCATTCATATTTCATTTTCCCTTCACATACATATTTCTTCTTTTGTTTTTTGATTGGGGAGGGGAGTGTTCACTTGGAATATTTTCAAGTAAAATGATAGACATTAGGTTCTTTTAGCCAAAAATCCTTAGGCATGTTGCTCTAACTCATGTACCCGAGCCATTCTCATACATTAAATTCTCAAAACTATCTGATACCAAGTCCATGGTCAAATTTCCCCAGTTGTCCCAGGAATGTTTCTTCTTGTTTTTGTGTTTTTTGTTTTGATAGGTGTGGATGTGTGTATGCACATGTATGTGTGTTTAGTTTTTATTATGGAAAATTTTAAACCTTACGAAAGCATAGAACATGAGCCACTATGTACCTCTCACCAAGCTATAGTTTGTGGCCACTCTTATCTTTATACCCCAAGCACTTTCTAGTTCCCTACAATATTATTTTGAAGCAAATCCAAGTCATTTTATAAATTTCACTTATAAATATTTCAATGCATCAAACATCTTTTAATCAAGGTAAAATTTACGTAGAGTAATATGTACAGATATCTTAAGTATACAGTACAATGAGTTTTGTTAAACCTGTGTTAACCAATATCTTAATGAAGACATAGGCTATTTCCATCACCCCAGCATATTGGTTTATGCTGCTTTCCAGTAAATCTTTAACCCTACGGGGCAACCCTATTGGAATAATAGGTAATAGAACCAGTATTCTGATTTCTGTTACCACACACATGTTTTGCCTATCTAAATAGAGGCATACATACTCTTTGTTTATGCCTTTTTTCATTCAATATAGTGTTTCTAAGTTTCATCCATATCATCATAGTTTGTTCTATTTTATTGCAGGTAGTAGTACATTGTATGAATACAGCACAATTTGTTTATCCATTGTCCAGCTTATAGGCATCAACTGTTTCCAATTTTTTGACCATTATGAATAAAACTGCTATAGATGTTTTCATACAAGTCTTTTTGTAGACTTGTATTTTAACTTCTCTGGGTTAAATATCTAGAAGTTGGATTGCCATAGGCTAAATGAACGTTTAACTTGATAAAAAACTGCCAGTTTTCCAGGTGGCTTTGCCGTTTTATATTCTCATCAGAAATGCATGCCAGTTATACTTTCTCCACATCCTCTCAAGCATGCAGTATTATCAGTCTTTTTAATTTTAGCCAGACTGGTGTGTATGAAGTGATACCTCGTTGTGGTTTTGATTTTCTTATCCATATGACAAGTAATATTAAGTACATTTTCATGTGTTTTTTTGGCCATTATATATCTTCTTTTGTGAAGTATCTGTTGAAATTTTTTGCCCATTTTTATTGCATATTTTCTATTATCAAATTATAAATATTCTTTGTATATTTCTGGTACAAGTCTTTTGTCATATACAACTGTAAATATTTTCTCCCAGTTTGTAGCTTTTTGTTCATTTCTTGTGTGCTTCTTGAGGAGCATAAGTTTTAATTTTGATGAGGCCTAATTTATCAATTTTTAGCATTATGATTAATACCTTTTTTGCCTCATCTAAGAAATCTTTGTGTACCCCAAGGCCTCACAGATACTGTTCTGTTTTCTTCTTAGAAGTTGTATTATTTCAGCTTTTAAATTTAAACCTAATTCCGTCTCAAATTAATTTCTACATATATGACATAGCAATGGAAGTTTTATTTTAATCTCTTACAACATTATCGAGTGGTTTAACCTATTTGTTAGAAAGGCTTTCCTTTCCCCTATTGAATTGTCTTGAGGCTTTTGTCAATACTGAGTTGGCTGCGAATGTGTACCTCTTATTTGGTTCCTTTGATCTGTGTCTCTATCTTTACACAATAGTATACTGTTTTGATTATGGTAGCTTTGTAATAAATCTTGAAATATAGTAAATATGAGCCTTCTAACTTTGATTTTCTTTTTCTAGAATGTTTTGGCTATTCTAGCTTTTTTGCATTTTCATATAAATTTTAGGATGATTGTATTATCTTGTTTAATTTCTTTTTTTGGCACGGGCAGGCACCGGGAATCAAACCCGGGTCTCTGGCATGGCACATGAAAACTGCCTGCTGAGCCACCATGGCCCACCCTAATTTATTATTTTATTCTTATAAAAAACCTTTTATTTCTCATAATTACTTGTTTTGATATTAATATAGCCACTCCAGCTGTCTTTTGATTATTGTATATTTTTCTATCCTTTTACTTTGAACCTATTCTTGCATTTGTATCCATTCTGAACATCTCTGACCTTCAACTGGAGTGTTTTAAATTTAAAATAATTATTGATATGATTGGATTTAAGTCTGTTCTTATTACTTGCTTTTCTTTTTTTCCCATGTGGTTTTATTGCTTCTTTATTTCCTTCTTTCCTGCCATCTTTGGGATTAATGAAATATGTTTAGTATTCAGTTTTATTACCTGAATGGACCTTTTGTATATACCTTTTTATACCAGTTTTGTAGTTGTTGCTCTTGCTTATAATGTTCATCCTTAACATTAGACCTGCTACTTATCATTAATCTTGTACTCACTACACACAAAATATAAGAACCTCGTAACAGTATAATTCCATGTACCCTTGTGATTGTTGTGTATTTTACTTCTGTAGATGTTTTTTTAAAGAAATAGGAGGAAGAAAATTAAGAAAGTGTTTTAATTTCAATTGCCAGTGCTTTTTATCCATTCCTGTACATTTTGCATTTCTGTCTGGTATCATTTCCCTAACTTCTCTAACTTAAAGAAGTTCTTTCAGCATTTCTTGTATTGCAGGTCTGTTGGTGAAAAATCTTTTTCACTTGTCCTTCAATTATCTGCAAATGTCTTTAATTTACCCTCATTTTTAAAAAGTCTATATTGTATATTTTGCCCAGAACATTTTAAAGAATCTATATAATGTTTTCTTTCTTTAATGAATTTTGACTTTTGTACTGGCCACTAGGTAAATTGCTGGTGGATTTGCTTGATCCTTGTAGTTTGGTTTTATTCTTTGTTGGTGCAAGCCTATGTAAGTTTTTTCCATAGTCCTAGGGGATGGCCCATACTTTAGGTAATGGTCCTTACTCCTAAGACATGCCCTTTCTGGGTTATCAGATGAGTACCCGAGGTGTTTAGGAAGTATCCCCCATTCTGGCTGGACCAGAATTCTAGTGCTGCCCAGGATTGGATGACCTCTGGCATCTGCTTATATCTGAGACCCACTGCACACACTCTTTGCCAGATCTTATGGAGTCTTACCATGAGCATGCTTATTTTAGCCCATGATCAAGACTCACAGAGAGCAGAGCCCCCTTTGCACAGCTCCTTCCTCTCTGGAACCCTGCTACAGACATTTTAGCCATTTCAGCAGCCGTAAACTCTGATCTCTGCTTTCTGCATCACAGTCCAAAAGGTAGCCCAAGCAGAAAGCAAGTTCAAACATGGGACTCATTTTAAATTCCCTTTTCTCAAGGATCCTGTGTTGCTTGTTATCCTATACATGAAAACGACTACCTTATATATTTTTCCAGTTTTACGGTTATTTGTGGCAGGAGGGTAAGTTTTATACCATTTATTCTGTCATAGTCAGAAGCAGTTGTCTCACAAAGATATGTTTTTCTAGCTATTTAAATGTGAGTGCCTTTGTTTCAGCATACTTTGGAATATGCAAAAGCCTAAACCTACATTTGATAAAACCAAAGTATAATTCATCAGTCATTTGCAACTTCTGCAGCGAAACAGATATGTAGTATACTATAGCTTCAGTGAGCTCCACTGTTGGCTCTTTTATTCTTACAGAGTCCAGAAGGTTTTACACTCCTTGTCCCCATTTTGGCTTAGTGGGAAGGAACGGTATATGAAAAAGGAGAAGTGTTAAGACTTAACAAGTGTCACTCCTCATCTTGTGAAAACTCAGTGTTTTAATCACTTGTGTAGTGGATCCTAGAACTAAAATTTCTACATTTGAAATGTGTCATATCTCATAGAGAAAGCAAAGTGTTCCGTGAAAATAAATGGTGGGTTACTATGATAAAGAATAATAAGGAATTTATTAATCATGTCTTGGGTGTTGTCTTTCCTCCTGAATACTAGGAATTTTCTAAAAGAAAATACAGTGATAGAAGCATTACAATATCTAAACCTTTGCTTGGACAGGTTCAGTACCTAGGATGCTTTCAGTATCATGCTGTTACCATTTGATGTAATTCATGGGTGTTTTTTAGGTGCTTAAAGCACTTTTATATGTAAGTGGTTTTAACAGGCAAAATTATGGGAGACTTTTTAAAATGCACGGATTAGCTGGAATTTTCAAACAGAACAAAATAAAAAGATGGAGGAGTGGTCATTTAGCATTCAGGATCCGACGACCATGCATTTTGAAGACTGAAATGGCACAAACAAATTCTATACTTTTTTCCCCCAAAATTGAAAAAATGCTACATCATACAACTCTGATTTTTTTTTCTTAAGCAGAGTATGAGTACAGAGGGTATTTATTATATTATTCTTTTTCCCTTTTTCTGTACAATAAATTTTGTAAAAGAAAAAAATACCTTGTTATAATAAGGTAGTTTTGTTACTGGACAAAGACAGTGGATTCTTTTGCCCAGTGTGCTCAAATAACCAATTCCTGAGACACTGGGGTTTAAAAGAGAAATAGTTTACTACTAGGTGCATAGCAGGAGATCAGTGGCCTATCATAGCCTCCAAATCTGTCTTCCTGAACTGCAGGAATTTTGTTAGTTTTATAGCATTAAAAATGGGCAGGAGCAGTGCAACAGTGGCTCAGTAGGAGAATTCTCGCCTGCCATGCCAGAGTCCCAGGTTCGATTGCTGGAGCCTGCCCATGCCAAAAAAAAAAAAAAGGAAAAAAAAGAAAAAAAAAAAGATGGGCAGTGTTCTAGTTTCCTAGCTGCTGGAATGCAATATACCAGAAACGGAATGGTTTTTAAAAAGGGGAATTTAATGAGTTGCTAGTTTACAGTTCTAAGGCCGAGCAAATATCCCAATTAAAACAAGTCTATAGAAATGATCAATCAAAGGCATCCAGGGAAAGATACCTTGGTTCAAGAAGGCCGATGAAGTTCAGTGTTTCTCTGTCTCAAGTGAGAAGGCACATGGCGAACACAGTCAGGGCTTCTCTCTCAGCTGGCAGGGCACATGGCGAATACAGTGTCATCTGCTAGCTTTTCTCTCCTGGCTTCCTATTTCATGAAGCTCCCTGGGAGGCGTTTTTCCTTCTTCATCTCCAAAGGTCACTGGCTGGTGGACTTTCTGCTTCGTGGTGCTGCAGCATTCTCTGCTCTCTCTGAGTCTCTCTGAATCTCTCATTCTCCAAAATGTTTCCTCTTTTATAGGACTTCAGAAACTAATCAAGACCCACTGAAATGGTGGGAGACATGTCATCCCCTAATCCAGTTTAACAACCATTCTTAACTAAATCACATCAGCCAGGGAGATGATCTCATTACAGTTTCAAACATACAGTATTGAATAGAGATTATTCTACCTTTACAAAATAGGATTTATATTAAAACATGGCTTTCTTAGGGGGCATATATCTTTTCAAACCAGCACAGGCAGGTTTTAGGATAATGAGAAAAAATGGCCCTAGATAATGTAATTAGAGGTGATTTGAATATTGTGCATGTGCGGATTGATTGCATGCTTAGTCAAAGGACATATGTAAGAAAATGGTGGCCTTAATATGATGATGTACATGATTTTTTGTATTATAATGAAGTATAGATGACTTATAGGTTAAAGTCTAAGCTACTGTGTATGTCATGCAGGCTCATTTTGGTTAAATCCAGGCTCGGTTATCAAGATAACTTTGAACATCCAGTGGGTTAGTTCTGGACTGACCCAGGACCCTTCATTAGTAAACTTTAGGGGCTCTCTTTAATCATCACAAGCCTCTAAAGTGGAGAAACTGGTTAAATTATACAAGTGAAGGTTGGTTGCAAGAGTTTTACGATCACAGGGCACAAGAAAAGGGCTATACAATCATTATCAGAGATCAAGGTAGCTGGAGCTGGATTATAATTCAAAGATTTCAAATATTTCCCTCTGTCTACTCTAATTCACTTGAAAATAAAAAGGAACATCTATATAATAATTCAATAATCAAAATCATCCCTTAATTTCTTGGTTATACTTTTTAAAATTTATTTTTCTATTGTGAAAAATTACATATATACAAAAAAGCAATAAATTTCAAAGCACACTACAACAATTAGTTATAGAACAGATTTCAGAGTTTGAGATGGGTTACATTTCCACAATTTTAGGTTTTTCCTTCTGGCTGCTCTTTAGACACTGAAGACTAAAAGAAATACCAATGTAATGATTCAGTTCCCGGGGTGCTAGGGTTGGCGGGAAGATGGGCAGGGGGGCGGGGTTTGAGGATGCATGTGTCCTAAGGTGGCGGTGGAGGGTGTTTTGGGCCCTGGGGTATAGGGACTTGATGCAGGAGTCGTGGGGAGGGTGCTGCAGGACAGGACTCAGGTGCATGAGGTGCACGTAGGGCAGGGAAACAGCTCGCAAGGGTGTGGTATATTCAAGAAACACAGTTTTGCATACTTCCTAGTCCCCATTTCTGTCCATGCACTCCTGAAGGCTCTGGACCTCCATTTGGTAAAGGGCATGTTAGGCTCTTTGCAGTAGTCTGATGGTCTCTGGTTCTCTGCATCTCAATTCCTCACCGTTTTCAACCAGGACTTTCCTTTGTGGTGTAGAAGACCCTCTCATTTCATTTGTACCCTGGAATTATTGTCCTGGTCGTTTTTCTGCCACTTCTCTAGCTATTCATTGGAGCAGGGGTGAATTTGGCCTATTCTATTCTGCCATTTTCCCCTCAAACCCTTTGGTTACACTTTTACATTAGAAAATACTACATTTTATGGAAGAAAAAATAAGAATCCTGTCAGTTTTTTTGATAAAAATAGTGAAGGAAATACTCTTAAATTTGGACTCAATTTAAATGTGGGGTTCAGCAAAAATTTTAAGTTGAATTTTTTATTTAAAAAAAGTTGTTTTTAATCTACCTACTTTGCAAAATAACAGGAAAATCAAATAGTTGAGAGGCATGTGTGTGCGCGCATATGTACAAATAATAGATACTACTTTGTGTAGGCTGAGTTTCTGTTGGATTTGATGTAGTAGAATTTAAACTTCAGTGAGAAATAGGCCAATTAAAAAAAAAGAAAAGAGGGTAGTATGTCGTTTCTGGATGTGTGACTTTAAGGAAGCGATTCTCCTTTCTCCTGTAAGCCGTCCATCCTCCATTTGTGTGGCTAAATGAGAAAATGATATGCAACCAGAAATGAGTTATTGTAAAACAGGGTAAATGAAGGAAAGTGCACCCATTCGAAGAAGCTGTTATCTCTTTTCTACCACGTGACTTATTGCTTTAAAATTCCTCTTATACCAAAAAGGTGCTTTTGTCTTCATACATTCTATTATTGGTTAAATGTTAATGGAGAAATGCCATATCAGGCTGAATTGAAGTAAGGCTTGAAAATGTGCATTTCCAGGTTTCTTCCATTGACTATTTTATATCTCCAGGCTGACCATTTTACCTGTTAGAGGTTTCACTCCCATGAAGAAAATAAAGACAATTGTAGCTACCACCTTAGAAGTTTATTCTGGAATACTGGAAAGAGAAGCAAAACCTAGGATGCATTAAGATACTAGATTCCCTGTTCACCAGTCTATCTTTGTAATTTTTGGCACATCACTTAATATGCATAGGTCCTCCTTAATGTCCTTCCTACCTTAGAGAATATATAAGAATCAAAATAATTTTGTAAATTACTTGAAAAACATCAAATGCTATAAATATGTAGGTAGTAGTAAATTGAAGCCAACAAAGATCATGAATTTATATGTTACTTCCATTGCCTCACTGAATTTTTGTGGAATTGGCTCTTCTAAATGTTACTTTCCTCTCTCAGGTTATATCCTAAGTCAAAGATTGTTGACAATGGTAAATTCTCTTAATATATAATTTTACCATTTAAGAAATATATGTCTGTTTAAATTCCATATGTATATAGTTTACAAAGTCAAACAGTGGTAATTATTTACAAGTTATTCGAATGGCATTTGGAAGCTCTTTGTGCATTGGTAGTGTAGAGTCTTAGGATTCAATATAGACAATCAAGTGACCAACTGAAGCCTTCTTGGGGACTTCCCAATTCTCATTGTATGCATTAGGTTAAGATGCAAATTTAGCTGCTGAAAAAAGTGCCAAAATAAGAGGTACTGAAACATGATGGAAGTTTATTACTTTCTCACTTAGCAACTCAAGAGTAAGCAGTCCATGCATAATATGGCAGTTGCATGGTGTTGGGAGATCCAAGCTCTTTCTCCTTTGTTACTTTGTCATTCTTTGGGTGTAAGCCTTATCCACATGGTTGAAGATAATTTACCACAGAAGTTGTACACATTCCATTGACCAGAATGTAGTCATATAGCTATACTCAGCTGCTAAGGAGGCTGTGAAATATATTCTCTGTCTAGTCTTCCATGTGCCCAAATAATTCCCTTGCTATGCTTTAAGAGGCTCATGGGGAACAGTTGTTCATCTCTGACATAATGTCTGACATAACAGCATAAGGTCTATTTTTGGGGGCAGGTTGGTTTCTTGTGAAAGCGTGAAGGATCTTCTGTCCAAGGTATACGCACTTCACTGCTGGGACTCTCAAGTCATGCAGAGGAAGGGGGCTGAAGATGTCCCTTTCAGTATTGTCTCCTTGGCATCCTTGGCTTATAAATGCAACTCTGCCTCTGTCACATGGTGATCCCTCTCTTTTTCTAGCTTCCACTTCTGGCTTATTCTTCCATGTTCAATTTCTTTTGCTCATAAGGACCTCAGCCATTTTGGATTAAGGCCTACCCTAATTCAGTTTGGCCTCACCTTAACCAAAAACATATTCAGAGATCCTGTTTACAATAGCTTCACACCCACAGGACAGGAGTTAGCATTTGAACATGTCTTTTGTGAAACACATGATTCAGTCCCCAACAGGTATGCAAACTTTTTTCATATCTTCTTTGTTCATATTCTCCACATTTTCACTGGGCTTGTGTCACTAATCCTATATCTTCTCTGGTTAGGTTTCTCCAAGAATTAATTTCTAGTCTTCTGCTAGAAATGTGAAGGCATGTCCCGTCCACCTTACTTACTAACCAGAGTAGCTGGTGGCCTGGGCATTATACCTGACTTTCCAGTGGTCCTCCCAGCATTAAGCCCCCATCTCATCCCTTCCTTCCAAGGTACTTGACGGCATCTCATTGGTATGTGTGCCCAATGGTAGTTGAGATCAGTATATGTCGACAAAGGCTTTTTATTTTCTAACTGAGACCTGGAAATTTGATATATCTAATGGCCACAGTATTTAAAGTTATATGACTAATTGATACATCCAATATATAGGACCATTTTATTTCATCTAACTTCACATATAATTTTTCTGTATTAGTTAAGTTTTATTCAAATGTATAAGTAAAATATTTGAGGGAGGGCGGACCACGGTGGCTCAGCAGGCAGAGTTCTCACCTGCCATGCCAGACACCCGGGTTCAATTCCCAGTGTCTACCCATGTGAAAAAAAAAGAAGAGAGAGTAAAAATATATATTTGGGGGAAAGCTGAAGAAAGGGCAACCTTATTTTATTGGCAAAATAATTTTAAAACAATCAGAAAAATAATATCTATTGCAGCAAGGAGTTGTTGAAAGTTCAGTACTACCTCACAAGAGCAACCCGAGAACAAAAGAAAGATTTTTCAAAAGTGCTGTAAATCTGGCAGGTGCCTCTGAGCCATTGTTTTAGCACCGTTAACAAATATGGGTGTTTGTTTATAAACTGCTTTAGTTAATTTGTGTATTACTTGATAGCTGTACAGGATACTGTTAATCCATCTATTTTTCTTACGTTCCCTCATCTGGATCCAGTCTTTTCTTCTTCCATTGATTGCTTTCCCTTTATAGCATACACAGTCTCCTTTATACTGAATCAGGCTGAATATTCTGACTTACTAAATAAATATAATATATAATTGAAAATATTGCAATATTGCAATATTATGTAAGGTTAGATTATCTTCAAAGAGCACAACTTATAGTGGTTTTATATTTTCACTACATCAAAATATTATATATTACAAATTATTGCATAATTTCACAAATATTGCCTACAACTGCATTTTATTTTCATCAGGATCTTTTCTGCAGTTCTTCTAGTCTTCTGTGTTGTATGGCTCTTTTGGTTTTACCATTCTTGAACAAAATTGTGTTAGGCAACTTTCAGATTTTAAAAATATAGTGTTTATTATAAAAATATTCTGCATAAAATGCCTGGCATTTGGAAAATATAAGTAATATACAATGGAAAAACATGGCAAATATATATATAAAATCATATAAAATTCCCTACCAAAAGTAATTAAATATTTTTGTGTATCTCCTTCTATTCATATATTTACACCTATGCTTGCTTATAGTTTTTTTTTTTTGGTCATTTCCTGAAAATTCTGAAAAAACAAGTTGAGGTGCTTAGTATGATTTGAGCCATAATTTACAGGTAGTAGTTAGAGATAAGGTTGGGACGTTCATAATGTCAGACCATGGAGGACTTTAAATGCTAAGTACAATGTAGCTTTTAATTTAGTTTAGTTAATTTAATTTAGTTAATTAATGACTAGGAGAATTTGAGGGGTAATGCTATGTTCAGAAAGATTAATCTGGCAATGATATATAAAAGGAATTAATAAGAGCATGGATTAAGTTTATGAAATCTTGTCTTTACAGGTCGCAGTTATTCAGAAGCTCTTAGTCTGTGGACTTTCCTTATTATTTCACTTGATGATCTCTAAAATGTTACCTGTAGAATATAACATTGATGAGCATTTTCAAGCTACAGCTTCATGGCCAACAAAGGCTATCTATCTGTATGTCTCCCTTTTGGCTGCCAGACCCAAATATTATTTTGCATGGACATTAGGTAAGTAAGTAACATGTAAATGGACATTCTGTTTTATGCATTGAATTGATTTTATAAGTAGCTATGAGAGTGCCCTCTTGAGGATATATAGTTAAAGATCATTTAGAAAAATTAGGGTCATCTTTGTAGGGTCAGCAAACCTTATAACTTACATGTAGGGATACCCTACTGGATCAAAGCTAGTTTTTATTTTTTATATTGTAATATCAGATAAAAACTAATGTATCGACTAGAAGATAACAGATATCTATTGAATACCAATCTACTGAATGGTAGATTCTCTTCTAGCCAGAATAGACACTAATAGGCCTGACTGGGTCTTTACCTTCAACATTCTTATAATTTAGTATGGTTATATTAAATATACTACAATAATGTTAAATGTTAGACTGTTAATCACAATGTGATATGATCACAACTTTTTCAGTGATGTGAACAAAGTGCTATTAGTGTATTGAAAGGGAAGTTATCAGTTATGCTTGGCAATTAGAGCAAGTAGTAGAGAAAAAGTAGTGGCTTTAACATTGAATATGATCTTAGCAAATGGAACATAAATTGGAGGACTTTGAGTTTTTGTTTTACATTCACGAGCAAAGAGTGCATAGCCTTCTGTGACTGATGTAGCAGGAACTATGAAGGAAAAACAGACCTGAGAAGAAATGGGGCTTCCACCAATCCTTTTGACTGCTCTACTGGAGTTAGAATTGACCTCTGCTGTTTGGGAGGAACCATTAGAGACTACAGGCTAATAGCCAGTATTGCACTTGGAATCAGGCTGTTAGCCTGGCTGCGTTATGGAGGGTAGACTGAAGTAGATGGGCTCTTCACTGGATAGGCTGAAACTATTTGTATATTGTGTTTTCCTTCGCTAGATTATAAACTCCTTTATTCTTAAAATTGTGTCCTTTTGATGTGTTTATATTTGCCACTAATAAATGTTTGAATGAATACATGAATAAACAGGTCAGCAAAATAAGCCCAATAATAAGGCCTGAGAAGAGGTGTTTCATTGTTGGTTTCATTTTGATTACAATGAAATGAATACAGTTTGGAAATGGAATCAACTTTTTATAGTCTTTATCTTACAACTGCATGTAATAGCATCATTAAAATTTACTTTAACCTTTTGATTTAATAACCAATTAAAATATAATGTTACCTTATGTGGACTTTGATATTCCTTTGAAGGATTAAAAATTTTTATTCTGGTCAAATTTAAATATCATTAAAACCAACTGAAATTTCTGAAGATGTTTATACATCTACTGTACAATTTAAATTCTGACTTTAAATTGTGACTGGGGATTTTCTCAAACCATCCTAGTAGTTGAAGAGATTTGTAAGAAATGTGACTATTTTTATACCACTAGAGTTAGAAGATAAGAGTTTTGCAAGTTTCTGGGTTTGATTGGCATCTAGTTGTTGAAAACTATTGTCAGTAGAGTAAGATCATTGAATTCAGAATGCTTTTGTGAAAATCGCAAGATCTTTGTAAATAACTTTAAAATGTACCAAGGAGATAATTATGACAATGATTTTTAGAAATAATTCTTAGGGGATTTCTAATTTCCCTTCCCCATTAGCTGGTTTGAAAAACCAGGAAAACATGAGTTAATTCCTTTTCTCTGATTCCATATCCTCTGAAACCCAATTGTAAGAATAACAATTTGAAATTGAACTACATTTTAAAAATTCTCAGCAATAGGTTATTCAATTCAATCAATAAATATTTTTACCGTATCTATGCTGTCTTAATCAGAATTGATGCTTAGGTCCTAGTAATAGTTAAGGAAATTCATCCTGAGTTTAAATTTTCTATCAGTGGACAAACCAGAATCAAAGGCTCACTTTAACACCTGTGTGTACAAATTCACACACCCATCACTCTCCCCATTATCATTTTTTTTTGTTTTGTTTTAATTGTAGTCACTTAGTTCTCAAATTGGAACTTAAGGATCTCTGGAAGTCCCTGAATATCTTTCCAGGAATCCAAGAGTTCTGAAATAATTCTTGATTTTTTTTTTTTTTTGCATTTTGATGATAATTTTGAAAAAAGTGTGAGTGTATTCTGAGTTATATGGATAATTACTTTACTGATTTCAGTGTCCATATAGGCATTTTTGAATTTACAATGTTATTGACAATTCTCACCTAGAGTATAGTGTTTAATTTTAAAATTCAAGGTTATTCAAAGTAGAAATCAGGCTTTCAGGTCTCACTACCACCCCACTCCCATGTCCCTGCTCTCCTTTCCCCTTCAAATAAGTATTTCTCAGAATGTGAGAGGTTTTTTCCTTTTAAGTCAAGTTTGAAAATCACTTAACATAGCCTATGTAGGGAAATATCAAAGGTAAATATAAGTTAAATAGGAAAAAATTATGAAAGAACATATCAGTTTTTACAATAAAAAGTTCTTAAATCATCTTTATATTAATGAAAACCTTGTGGGCTTTCTTAAGAATTCAAGATCTTTACTTGAAGTAAAGATCAAGCTGGGTCTGTGTTAGGAGTTGGGAGGGTGAGTGGTACACAGAAAGTTGACACCTACAGTTTGAGTTCCCCACTTACCTTCTCTTTTATGGCCATTGACCACATAAAGGATCAATCCTGCTGTACAATGAAAAGTTGACACGGGAGTTAAGTTGCCCTCAGATCACAAAAGGCCAAAAAAGATGGAGAAAATAAATAAGTGAAGAAAGTACATACGGTGGTCACCATGGAGGATGGAGATGTTCTCTAGCAGTGAGCTGCCTGTGTTATTAATATGTATTTTATTGAATGTGAATGTTACTTAGTGATAGGTTTATTTTAAAGACACGTATTTATTTGACTGAAGGCTGTTGACCTCATTAGAACTTGTCAGAGGGATAAATCTTGCTTATTTGTCCCTTTTTATACCAAAACTAATTTTTAAAAAATCTTGTTTGATGTACCAAAAAGCACTAATATAATAAAGCAATTTGGGGATACACATCCATGTAGACATAAGTATTTTGTTGTTTCTTTAATGGATTTCAGCTTGTTTATTCTTTGGTCATGACACAATAGTATATATTATTTTTAAATTCCCACTGTTTAGTTGATTGGAAGAGAGCTCATTTGAGGCAGAAACTTCCTTTATCAAGCAGGTATTTAAAGCCAAAATGGCTAATTTTTAGCTTTATTGTGGTAAGAAGGATTAGAAAGCAAATTCTAGAGACGTATACGTGGAGTGGGATCAGATAATTCAAGACAGAAAAAACTGAAGTGAAAGTATTATGCTGCACTTATATTCTTACTTATAATGAAGGTCAAATATGTGATTGAAAAAAAAACATAGTGCACTTAGGGCAAAAGTCTCCTCTAGTAATTCCTTGACAGATAACTGTAAGTACATTCTGCTGTATCCGTTATTGGAGAACTGTAATACGGGAAAACATTTCCGGTGTTAAGTCTGCAGTCTCCACCGACCCTCACCTCATGCTGAGTCTGATGTTCTCTTGACTGACCAAATGGTCTTTTGATGGGGTAGTTATTTTTATTGTATATGATAATGTGTTTGACCTTTCCTGAAACTTAAAATATCTGTTTTTGTTGTTTTAGGATAAAAGATCATAATATATGATAACACACAACTTCTGAAACTATGGTTGTTACATAGGTTGTTGTTTTTGGATGCATGGTCTAGGAATACACAGGTTTTTAATGCTTTTTTTCCTGCTTTGTTTAATACAGCCGATGCTATTAATAATGCAGCAGGCTTTGGCTTCAGAGGATATGACCAAAATGGAGCAGCTCGTTGGGATTTAATTTCCAATTTGAGAATCCAGCAAATAGAGGTTAGTAAATCATTAAGAAGTCAGTTACCATATAATACTTTAAGTCCTATAATTTGCTTTCATAAGTTATGATATGATGTCTCAAGAGTGTTATTAAATTATTTTCTATAATATTATTCATTCTTTCTTTCAACCAATATTCATTAATCATCTACCACATGCCCCAGGCATAAGATAAATATAGTCTGGGTCCTCTTGGAACATTAGTCAGAGTTACAGGGATACAGAAAAATAGGTTATGATCAAAAGAGGTACAGGATACTGTGGGTGCTGATAAGATAGGAATCCTCTTAAATTTGGTAGCTTGGGAAAGGGGTCTTAAGAGAAACAGTATCTTAAGCTGAATCCTAAAGGATGAGTAGGAGATAACAGGGGACACCAAATAGAGGAAGCAGCCTGAGAGGTGAATAAGGGTGTTTGGCTCTTGTTGATTCATGGTGTAGGGAGTGACAAAAAATGAAGCTGGAGAAGTAGAGGCCAGATCATGCACAGTCTTATAAGCCATAGTAAGAGTTTTGAACTTTCTTATAAGAGCAATGGAGCACTATGACTGAATGATATACAGGGGAGTAGATCATATATATGTTTTGAAAGGACCTGGCTATGTCATGTAGAACTTATTGCCTCTAAAGAGGCTGTGAGATCTATGAGGAAGGTATTGTGTTGATCCAAGATGATAGTGGCCTAAACCAGGAAAATGACTGTGGGGATAGAAAGACATAAACATATTGGAGAGCTATTTAAGAGACTCAACAGAACTTAGTGATGAATTGGAATCAGGAAGAAGAAATGAATTAGCAATCATGCAGATTTCTGATTTTAACAACTAGGTTTGTATTGATGTTTTTCACTGAGATAAGGAAAACGGAATATGCACAGGTTTGAAGGGGAAGATAATATGTTTAAATTTGGGGCTTTTTGGGTTGTCCAGCAGGCAGTTAAATGGTGAGATACTCAGCAGAAATATCCAAGCTTGAGATAGTAATTTTGGAACTATCCATTTGAACTCTTATTTCAAGCCTTGGGAGAAACAATAGGAGTAGCCATGAGAGATCACGGATGAAAAGCGATGAATACCCCGGGTAGGACACCAAAACTAAAGGGCCAGACAATGCAAAGGAATCCAATCAGGGCAATCCAGAAGGTGTTGCCAGAGAAACAGGACAAAAAACAAAAGTGGACATGGTTATACAAGCCTTTGAAAGAATTATTTCACATAGGAGGAATTACCAAAACAACTTTAGGTGAAAGGGAGATGGGAAATATTCTAATGAGATCAGACTGAACCTACCAAGGAACTTTAACTTCACTAAAAGTGAGATGATCAGACATTAAGTACTGTAGATGTGATGCCTTTAAGGAAATGAAACACAGGGTTTGGGAGGTAAGGGTCTATAACAGCTTAAAAGAGATTTTAGCTAAATGTACTATGTGAGTTGGATCCTGATTGAACAAGCCAACCAGAAAAGGATATTTTTAAAAATAATCAGAAGTTTGATCTTGCTATCTACCATAACCTGCCAACCCCCAACCAGGACCATTCCAGCCAATCCTAAAGAACACCTAAGGCAATAATATAAGATTCCACAAGGGTTCCATGCACTAGAGTAACTTTCCAGAAACCTATAATCTCCAGATGGATCCCTGGTCCAGATAATTCCTAAAACTTAGCCCAGCCTCTCCAGAACATCGGATACTTCCATCTCCCTACCCCATATTAGTGACAGATCCTTCCAATATGAAAAATTTAGAATGGCTGTAGCCCAAAAACCCTTAAGAGAGGGATGGAAAGATCAAAGGTGATGGTGGAGTTATAAAGAGAAGATAGGATTTAACAAATGAATAAAGGGACAAAAGTTGATTGTGATGATAAAAAAATATTTAAGCCCTCTAGCCTCCCATATTCTGGAACAGCTAGAAGGAAAAATATGAGAGGATTATATGGTAGCCCATGACAAACTCTGGAATCTGTCCTGTAATTATTTGTTGAAGAGTGCTTTGAAAACTATTGTTTTTTTATTTCTTTGCTTTGTATATATGTTATACTATACAATAAAAAGTTTAAAAAAATCAGAGATCTTCAAATGCAAAGTGGATATTAGATGCTGTTAAGGAATTTTGAATTTTTTTATGTGTGATAATTGTTTTCATGAGAGAAGTTGTACATAAAAATCATGCAGAAAATACAGTGTTCCCATATACAACCCCACCACACACAGTTTTCCCTGTTAATACTTTGTATTAGTGTGGTAACTTTGTTGCAATTGATGAAAGAATTTTATTATAAATGTGCTATTAACTATATTCCATAGTTTACATTTTGATTCACTTTTGTATTATACAATCCTATGTGTTTTTTTAAATTTTTATCTCTGTAACATATATATAACCTGAATTTTCCCCTTTTAACCACAATCAAATATGTAATTCAATGCTAACTACATTCACAGTGCTGTGCTATCATCACTACCATCCAATACCAAAACTTTCCCATCACCCCAAACAGAAATCCTGTACCAATTAAGCACTAATGCCCCATTCCTTCGCCCCACCCCAGCCACTGATAACTTGTGAAATAGTGTCTGACTCTATGAATTTGCTGAAGTATTTATAGATGAAAAGAAATGTCTAGTATTTACTTTGATATACTCTAACAGCAATATTAGTAATAAAAGTGAGAAAGAGTCAGACAATATTGATAATTTTTGAACCTGGATGATGGAAGTATGGCTCTGTATCTTAACTTTTTGTTCATTATTACCACCCTAAAGAACCTTTTAAAACACTTTTTTTAATTCACCCCCATGAAATTTTAATACCACAGCTATAATGTATATCTGTTTATGTAGTATTTGTAAATATGTGCTTTATATAGAAAAAGAACAAGATTTTTTCACATTTAAGAATTGGTTTTCATCCTTATGGGGGGGGCAATATCACCACTGTTGAGAATGCACGGTATAAGAGAAAATGGAGAAAAAAGAAGATAATTAATTTTTCAGAAGAAGGGAATGGTCATCGTTGTTAAACGCTACCGAGATGTAAAGTAAAATAAGAACTCATTAGTGTCATTGAACTCTAACAATATGGGAGCTTATTGGTGATTTTGTTAAAAACAGTTTCATTGTAGAAATAGGCATAAAAGTCAGATTGATTAGATGAGAATTAAGTGGGAGATGAAGAAGTAGCAACCCCAAATTGATACGACTCCTAGAAGTTTATTAATGACCACCAAAGGAAGGAGATAGGGCAATAGCTGAGGGAAACATGTGATTGAAGGAGGGTGCTTTGTTTTGGTTTGTTTTTAAATGGAGAGATTGCAATATAGTTACATACTAATTAGGAAAGCTAGTTGAAGAGGAAGAGTATTGTTTTAGTTCCCTTGTTGCCAGGGCAGATACCATTCAATGGGTTGATTTAAACAATGAGTATTTGTTGGTTCATGGTTTTGAGGCTAGGAGAAGTCCAAAAGTAGGGCCTCATCAAAGCCATGTTTTCTCCAAGAAGGCTATGCCATTCTGAAACTGGCTGCCAAAGATCCTTGGTCCTTAGTTGTTATGTCACATGGTAATGCACGTGGCGGCCTCTCCTGGCTTCTCCTTCTCTTCCAGGTTCCATTGACCTTCAGCTTCTGGCTTTCTCTTACAAGGTCTGAATTTCATTCTGCTTATAAAGGACTCCAATAATAAGATTAAGACCCATTCGCTTTCAGTTGCACCACGCCTTAACTGAAGTAACCTTATAAAAGTTCCTATTTACAAGGGTTCAAAGCCACAGGAATGGATTAAGTTTAAGCATGTTTTCTGGGGTACATAATTCTAAGCCATTACAGGTGTGAAAATAGCTTAGGTAAAGAGAGACTTACCAAGATGTGAGTCCCTAAGAAGATGAAAAGAGAATATGATGCAAAGGGTAGGTGGCAAGATTGGCCTTAAGGAAGAAGGAACACTTCAATCATAAAGTCAGGAAAGGAGGAAATGATAGTGTAGATGAAGCTGAGTTTGTAATTTTGGTGGGGAAGATTTGAAGTCTGATGACTTACATCATCTGTTTAAAGTAGGAGGCAAGGTAGCCCCACTATGAGTGAGGGAATATATAATAGTACCAGAGATATAAAAGCGGGGAAATTTTGAAGTATTATGTTCAAAAGGGTTGTTGATATTTACCTTTTTAAACTAGCAACAACAATAAAAGATATTTTCAAATGGTTCAACCTCAAAGCTATTTTCAAGAAGAGGAAAATGAAATGTTTAGGAAAACAGGATTGCTTGGTAGGTTGAGAGCCCAGTTAAAGTTGAGAAACGTGAATTTATGACAGGTCATTAATGTTCTGTATTCAGTTTTCAGATGTTAGAAGTAGAGAAAACAGTAGGGTTGATCTGGGGTTAGAATTTTGACAGGTGAGTGATTTAAAATTAAAAAAGAAACGAAGGCATTGAGGATTTTGATAAGCAAGTAAAAAAAATGGACCATGAAAACTAAACTATTGAGAAGGAAGTAAAGAACAGAGGAGGAAATAATTATACAGAGAGAAAAAACAAATGCCATGAGATCAAAGAGATAAAGGAATAACTTTAGTGGGAGTCCTACTGGGTGATTGATAAAGCTGAAAAGATAGGAAGCCATCATCTGGGATATGGGTGAGAAAATAGATTATTCTGGAAGTAGAGCACTTTCAGGTAGTGCCAAGATTGAGAGAGTATCCATGGAAGTAAGTAACTGAGGAGGAGTGGAAGTAAAAGAATTGAGAGACTAAAGTTTGATGGGTCATCTCTGAATGTCAAGTTCACCCAGACTGATGGCAAAGCTTGGAGTGGAGAGGAAGACAGTGAGGCAGATGACAGCGGTCTCAGTGAATGAGGACAAGTCAGTGAAAAGTTGTGTGGTATACGCTACATAAAGAATTTCTTCAGAATAGTTCCATGACAGACCCTGTAACCATGAACATATAGGAGAAAATTGCGATAAACCATTTATTTTATAGATGTTCTAATTAATAAAATTATTATTTAGAATATTATCATATTAGAAGAACAGTATTAAGGAAAGAGAAATCAGTACATCATGGTTAAATAATTTATTTTTGAAACAATAAAACGTTATTACCTCTGTTTAAAGCTTCATTATTTTGTTGGCCAAAGGAAAAAAGCTTCTTTCTTTTTCAGATGTCAACAAGTTTCAAGATGTTTCTCGATAACTGGAATATTCAAACAGCTCTTTGGCTCAAAAGGTATGTTCCTTTGAGAACAATCTTTAGATGTGCTTCGCATCTAGGAATTACGGTTGAGCTTCACTGAGTTTAGACTCTTAGTGTGTGACAGTAACATTGTGACCTTGGCTTAACAAGGAAGCACCAGTATCCTCCCAGGCAAAGTAATATCAAATCAGAGAACTGTTTTGGCTTGAGTCATTTGATTGTGCTGCATGAAACTCTCAGACCTCTTGGCCTGCCTTTAAAGGTCTCTACCCAATACCTGAGGTCACTTATCCTTATCTCTAACTCCTGCTCTCATTCATCAGAGATGTGCTAAAATTAGATAAACAAAAATGTACAGCTACAACAACTATACATATGCCCTGGGTTTTCCAGAACAGTTCAGTTTTAAATATTTATATGTTAGTCACGGGATATACATATAGGAGAACATATAGGAGAAAATTGAATGAGACAAAAATATGTAGTCCCTGCAGTCAGAGAGTTCACCATCATGTTAAAAACAGATATGTGTAATCAGACATTTGCATCACTTGTGGTGAAGATTACAATAAAGAGAGCAGTGAGGGCACAAAAGGAAAAGAGGAAAAAGTCGGTGGTTGATACCTGAAATTTAGAATTAGGCATTTATGGGATGGACAAGGGGGAGGAGGGAAAGGCAGCCTAAGCAGAAGCAGCAGTATTTACAAAATACAGTTAGAAATTTGCATAGAAACTCCCAGTGATTCTGTCTCATATTTCCTGTAAGTACATTGCCCTGTCTTGAATTTATTTCATAAAATATTGTTCCTGAAAACAGTAGTAGCACCATCTATATAAAGCAGCCTTCTTTTGTGGTGACCTTTATTTATGACAAGTTGAATATCTTTATCCTTTGAAATAGCCAAAATATATTATTGTTTTTTTTGTCCTTGCAATCTCCCCAGTGGCTACAGATAATCTGTTGTGGTTTTCTTTGTTGTCAGATTTTCAATTTGATATCTGAGGAAAATCATATCTTTATCTTAGTTCTTTGCCCTATTACAGGAAGACATTGGACTACTAACAGCTTACTTGCCAGGAAAGGATAGTGTTATTAAATCAGTTTAAAGTTCTTCATGTTTCTAAAAACAATGACAAAATAACCTAGAAGAAAAATAACCTTAATATTAGTTAAAATGTATTTATTTGTATGAATTGAATGGACTCCCAAACACTAGAAATGGTCATTTTAGCTATTACATATACCAATAAGAAGGTGAGAAATTTGTTTTCCCAAATATGGCACTTAATAGCTATAACCTCCCTAAGGCCATAGATCAAGTTATTGTCTAAAATAAGTTGTGTTTGTTCTTTTCAATACCAGAAATTCTTCTGTCAGATAATCTAAAAAGAATGAGCTTTGTAGGGTTTTCTTAACTCCAGTCACTCACTCCTCTTGGCTCTCCCTGTTTTTCATGGTTTCTAGGGTGTGTTATGAACGAGCTTCCTTCAGTCCAACTATCCAGACATTCATTCTCTCTGCCATTTGGCATGGGGTATACCCAGGATATTATCTGACATTTCTAACAGGCATATTAATGACGTTAGCAGCACGAGCTGTAAGTATCAAGAATTTTATTTTATAATTCAGTGGTAACGCACTTGAACTGTTAGAAAGGGCTGAGTAAATCTGTTTTACAAGGTAGACCTTATTTCTTTGACTATGATTAGTCTTCTCCACCAGAAGTGAGATGTATAACCATTTAGATATTTATTTATTAAGTGCTCACCATATGCTAGGCTCCACACTGAGTTGATATGAAGAGAAGACATCTTTTTGTGTGCTCGGGTTATAGGAGGCACTCAAAAAATGTTATTTGTCTTTTTTGGAATTTTTGGCAGAGAGCTAGGAACTGAGTTAATAAACATGATCAAAATGGGTAGGGTTATTTTAGAAATGTTTCCTGAAAGCTGTAACCTATGAGTCATATTTTGGATGAAGAAAGGAATATGGATAAGCCAAGATAAATGTATGGGCCGTTCCTCGTGGTAGAGAACAGCATTGAAAAGAGGTCTCTGTTATTTAGAGTATTTGCTTAATTGGAACCTGGAACAATTTCTAGGGAATGACTGAAAATTTAGATTGGTGATGTGAATAAGGAAAGAGGAAAGAGAATTAAATGTAAGACCTTGAAAATCAAACAGAGAAAAGTGACATGACAAAAATGGTGTTTGAACAAGCTTGTTATAGCAGATGGATTCATTTAACAAACCAGAAAATATTTTACTATATTCAGTTTTAAGGTACCTTGGGGGCATATGGGGAAATACAAGAGGTATTGAGTAAAGGCTCTATCTTCTGGTATTTTATAATCTAATTAGGAAATTATATATGTGTGTGTGTGTGTGTGTATATATATAGACTATAACACAAAGCATATATAGATAGTAAGTATCATAGTTATTTAGAGGCAAAAAAAATCCCTTTTGGTTATGTTGACTAGAGGTAACCTCATTGAAAAAATGTGATTAGATCTGGACTTTGAAAGATAAAAGTTGTTTCCATAGTAAGTGAGATTTAAAAGTGACGTTCTAGATATGAGAATGGCATTAGCAAAACCAAGTTTGAAAGTGCATGGTATATTTGGAAAATAACAAGTAAATTTGATTGAAGCAGAGAATTCTTGTTTGCATCAGTAGAAAATAATTATGGAAAAAGGAAATCATTGGGAGCAGGGCATAATGGAAGAGCTTGAACATCAGCAGGCTGGGAGAGAGCCTCTCCCTTATTCTGTCAGCAGTATCAGAGAGGGAAGTCATGTTTTTAGTATGGGAGTGAAACGCTAGAAGCTGTGCTTGGAAAATTAATTTGTCTTTGGTGAACAGAATAAAATAGAGAGTGGGTAACTGCTGCAGCAGTGAGCTAAGTGAGAAATGTAGATGGCAGGACTGGGTTCTGGCATTAGGAATAATTAAAATTGTGCTTATTAGAAAATGCCTTTTTTGGAGAACTTATTACCAGCTACCATTAATGAATGAATAATATTTGATATTGCTAATTATTTGAATAAATGTTCTCTGACCTAAGGTTAGTGTTTATCTACTTATCTTTAACACATGCAAAGGTTAAAGGAAAAGTAGTCTCATTTCATTGTAGTAGAAAAAAATTGAAAATAGATGGAACTTTATTTATATACTACTATAATTTACCAAACGTGATTTCAGGGGCTCTAGGCAGTGTTATTTTTTAACTTTTTTTTTTTAATTTTTAATTTTGATACAACTTCAAACCTCCAGAAAAGTTGCAGAGAAATCCTATAGAGCCTTAACCTCAATTCACCAGTTATTTACATATTGCCTATATGCTTTTTCATCTTCATATTTTTTATATATGTGTACATCAGTTATTTCTGAACCACATTCCTCATGGTGAAGTACACTTTTAGACACCCACTAGCAATGGATGAGAGTCTCATGCACTCCACATGGGTGGCGGCACCTGGAGCATGGGGAATGGGAGCAGGTGACAGGGTTGGGGTGCCTGGGGTTTGGGGCAAGTCGCGGGTCACGGGGCTGCGCTGGTGAGGGTAGCGCACCCAAGGAACGCGGCCTGGTGTACTTCCTAGTCACTTCCTAGTGGCTCCCATCCGTGCACTCCATGGGCTCCACGCCTCCGCCCCAGGCTCCAGCTTTCTGCTTCTCAGTTCCTCAGCCTCTGCAGCTAGTGTATTCCACATCTTTGAAGCAGTTGATACAGCCAGTTTAATTTTATAAGCAATGTTAATTTAAAGATAAAGCAAATATCTTTGTGTTTCTTTATTTAGGTAAGAAATAACCTTAGACATTATTTCATCGAACCTCCTCAACTTAAATTATTTTATGACACTATGACATGGATAGTAACTCAAATAGCAATAAGTTACACAGTTGTGCCATTTGTACTTCTCTCTGTAAAACCATCATTCAAGTTTTATAGGTAAGTGTTTACTTCCAGAAACGTTAAGTGCTATTGGGTAGAACAGAAAAATAGTACTTAGCCTCATTTCCTGCAGCTAAATGCATTATTGAGTTACTTTCCATCTTATCCAAGCAGTCTCAGGTTTCTTTATGGATTGACTCATACCACTTAACCCTCAGAGAATCTGATTTAATCAGAGAACTATGAGTTGTTTAGCCACTAAATCTCTCATAAAGGTTTAACTAGAATGTGGAGCTTAAATTGTCCCAAACCGGTTTTTTAAAAAAGATAGCTCTTTATCTGAGAGTAATTTTCTTAATTTCCTTAATGAAAGGAAAATAGATTTCATTTATTTGTTTCCTTTTCACTTTTTTGAGTTTCATTGTTTTTTTTTTTACCATCTCTATATTTTAAATTTATCTTGAATTCAATATTTCTTGTTTATTTCCTTTCCCTGACCACCAAACACCACTCCCATTTAGGCAGGATATCTTTGAGATGAAAAACTTTATCCTCTTATAAATCCTTTCTTATCCTAGTGTTTAGAATCACTTAGCAAAGAATATGTGTTGCAGAAAAATGTGCTCTCTATTTGGTTAAAGTAACCATCAAGAAGCAGGATTGCTTGTCTTTCACTCACTTCATTGGAACGTTTGTTACTTAATTAGGGACAGTAAATAGCAGGGAAGGCATGCCTAGTTGGTTTTAACTTTCTTTGGTGGCTCAGTATCTGATACTTTGGATCTGAGAGATTTTTTTCAGATGGCTACCGCTAATCCAAAGACCCTTTTTGTTTTTGTTGTGTTTAGCCATGGCATTAAGGAATTACAAAAGAATGTAATAGGATCTCGTGCTCTGCATGTAAGCAGCCTGGGTTAATACAGGACTTTATAAATATTGATTGGCATACACTGTTTTGTACAGTTTCGTATTATGAGGGGGAAGAACAAATGAATAATGTCTTAAATAATCATATCCTAAGAGAGCCATGTGACATTTTGATAAATTTGCATTTATTAAAGTCTTCAGTTATCACAATTTAGTAAACTTTTTTTTTCTTTTTTGTAGCTCCTGGTATTACTGCCTTCACATTGCTTGTATCTTAGTGTTATTATTGTTGCCAGTGAAAAAAACTGCAAGAGGAAAGAATACACAGGAAAATGTTCAGCTCTCACGATCTAAAAAGTTTGATGAAAAAGAAAATTCCTTGAGACAGAATAGTTTTTCCACAACAAACAATGTTTGCAATCAGAATCAAGAAACAACCTGTGAACATTCATCACTAAAGCAATGATGGGGAAAATGCTCTGATGACTATTTTTAGTATGTTAACAGAAACCAATCTTCACACCTTTTCAAGGGGGTTTGTGTTTGCTTGAAAAGAGATTAAGTGGGGGGAAATTGAACAGTAATGTATTTGGGAAATTTCCTATATACCCGATTGGAAATGGAAAAAATACGCCCTCCCATGCCATGTCCCTGTGGACCACGCCTTATATACAAATATTTCCAATATTTTAATGGGCACTCAGGACCTCAGCCATATGTGTGGCTCGGGTCATATGTGTGCCCTGTTGCTGAATGTACGTTGTGTATCCCAAGGCACTGAAGAGATGGAAAAATAATTGTGTCAATCTGGGTGATTGAGAGAAATTAACTTTTTCAAATGAATGACTTGCCTTAAACCCTCTATTTCCTAAAATATTGTTCCTAAATAGTATTTTCATGTGTAAGAATTGTGAGAACACGTATTTCAAATATTTGATGTTGTATGCTGTAAAGGAATTTAGGAAGAGTTTAAAACAGGATATTTAAGAATGTGGATACTTTAAAAATGCAATAAACATCTCAGTATTTGAAGGCTTTTCTTAAAGTATCTCAAATGACTGCAGTGCGTAGTAAAACTGTAAACATTGACGGATGCCAAATTATAGGTAGCTTATATCGATGGAGAGTTTAGTTAACTTGTGTCAGAGAACCATTAAAGGAGGAATTTCTTAAACATAATTAAACGTTGGTAATATGGTATTCAAAGCTTATTTTCTTTAAAAAAATACAAAAGAGAGAGAGAGAAAAGATGATGAAAAAAGGAAGGAAGGCATGAATGGCACTGAACAGACCGTGGAGCTAGAAGCACACGGGCATCTGGGGTAGGGCACAGAGAAGGAACCTAAGGACTAGCTGCTCAGCAGAAGTGCTTCTTACCCTATTTATCTGAGTTCTTTGTGATTATGTAAGACTTAAAAGTTTAATAACTTTTTAATACTTTGAACTTTTGAATGAGATTTATCAAGCATAAATTATGTAGAATTAGAAAGAGATTATGAACTAGCTTTCTTGAAGTTCTTGACGGAGAAATTGCTGGGTAAGTTACTATGGCTAATCACCTTCTTATCCTTGATCATTTAATTCCTATTTGGTAAAGTTTTAAGAAAATGAAAAATTAAGGTCATGGGCTCAGACCACATTTTAGAGAACAAAATAAATTAGTTTCCAGCTGTTAACCTCTCACATTAAACTGTTGGTTTTAGCTTTTGTTAAAATGAGTTTTAGGTTCTATGAGTAGAAAAATAGGCTTTTATTTTATGAGCCATTTTTACCGTAATTAATATTGCTTTGAATTGTGAGAGTGTCTTTGTCAGTCCCACAGATTATTGTAATGGCTGCAGTAGCTGAAAGCAGAAAAGGAGGATGTGACGCCTGGCTGTAGAGCTGCCAGCATGGCCTCAGCCACAGGTTGTAAGTCATGTGCTGTGAGAAAAGGGTAGGCAGGGCCTCCTCAGTTCACCTTTATTTAACCAATCTTTTGTGGAATTTTTTTCTTTTTGCCTTAATTTTTTTAATGAAATGCAAAGTGTCCATATATGGTGATTGTTTTTTGGGGGGGGGGGATTTTGTCATTAATAGATTTTCAAAATAAAGTTAGGGGCAGAAAGAAATCTGGCCTAAACTATGTGGTATTTCATTTAAAGAAGAAAGGAAAAGCAAATGAACCTGAAACTTCTGGGGTTTTTATCAGCAAAAATGTCAGTTTACCTTTTCAGAACATTAGAAATATCCCAGTCATTGTTTAAATGAAATGCTTTATTTTTTCTAAAGGTAGAAGTTTTTCCAAATGATGAGGTTAGTCCTGCCCTCTTATCTCCAGGAAAGGAAAGCTAAATAAATTTTCTCTATATCCTCATGCAATGAAATTAAGCTGGCTATGTAATATCAAAGGATAAAAAAGAATAGTCATGGAAAGAATCTGCCCTACCCCTACCAAAAGTCTCCTCAGTTTAATGAATGCTGCAGAAACTGATCACTAGCTATTAAGAGAAAGTAAAGAGATTTTGTGTTTAAAACATAGGACTAGGCATGTCATAAGTGAAAACAAGAAACTTTTGCTTTGCTTGTTCAACCACTTAAAAATAATCACCGTTTATTTCTACTACTTGAATATGTTTTCTCAGCCTATGAAACTAAATTGCTTTTACCTATTTCTTGCCATAATATAATGATACACTTACATCCCAGGAAGCAATATGTTTGATCAGTTCCAGTTACTTTCAAGATAAATATATTACATACCTAACTGAACTGATTTTCATCCACTGAATCAACTAGTTATTTTTATGAAATGGTTTATGGTTACCTTTCCTCTATTTTTGGAGAACTTATAATCACAGTGTACAATCTAGAAGAAAATTAAGAAATCATTCTAATTCTCAATTTGAGTTTTCTCAAGAAGAAATGTTTTGTGCTTCATAAAATGAATATATATCTACTTGGAGTGTTGTAAGGATTAATTTTTTACTTCTACTTATAGTAGAAGAATTTTTAACTCTGTTACTACTAAGATAAAGGAATTCATTGTGATATGTGCTTGCTTTTTTTAATTCATAGAAAAGGCTTTGGCACGTATTTATTTTTTCACTCTTGAGTTGTCATGGAACCACTCCAGAGATGATCAGTCAGCATCATATTTTTATTTGGGTTAATTATGTTCTACTCAGGGAAAAAAAGGAAAAAAATTATTCTTCCCACAATTTCATTTCCTTGAAACAATAATAGTTAATTTAATTTGATATATCTTAGCTGTCAGATATATTTCAGCTGATATAACTCTACTTGTCATTTTATAAATAGCTTATTCTCAGACTTTAAAATAAGCACTTTTATTGGAACTCAAAGTAATTGAGGACCTAAAATGCCCAGCATAATAGAGAAGTTTTACTTAGCTTCAGAAAAGTCCAGCCACACTTAAATGCTGCCACCATACATTTGGGTAAACATTTTTATTGATCCCCCCACAATGTGTGACACATATAATTTCTATGGATACAAGTTTTGAGAAATATTTGCAGTAAAAAAATTGTTTCTAAAAAAATGAGGGTAACTCCTATCTAAGCATTAATTGACCTGGGAGGAGACCCAGACTGTCCTGCTCTGTTACGAATGAGCCACTTGACTTCAATGAGTCACTTATCCTCTAGATCTCAAGTTCTGTAACTATAAGCTGAACGGGTTACTTTACGATTTTATGACCAACTGTGCTTGAGTATCATGAATGGAAGCAGTCTGGAAGTTCCCTAAGATTCATAAACATGGGCATATACAGAATCAAAACATTGGTCATAGTTATTTCTTTCTATTACTGAAGCTCAAAGTTATGACTTTTCAAAAAGAGGTGTCATGGCAACAGAGGAAAACCTTATAGTCCATTAAATCAGAAGGTGTGGCAGCATCCATTTCTACTGAAAATGAATATGAACATTTCATAATAAAATACTCTCCGCTGAAGGAAACCTATTTACCTTTTGCTTTCTTTGCTTTTCTGGCTTCTGCTTGTGCTATGGAAAACTGGAGAAGGTGCATGCTATTAAATATTTCATGCAAATTACTGACTTTATTGGACAGAATTTACCACCAGTTAACTCCTCAACAACTATGTCACTCAAAGAGAAGTATATTGAGTGTAGTTACTCCTAATTTTAAAGTAAACAATTACTTTAAAATTTTGGCCATTAAGGTAATTTAAAAATTTATACTTGTATTTGAAGACTAGATTGCACTTTAAGGACAAAAATCTTTCCTATTTAACAAGCTTACCTTGTAAATGTTTAATTTGTATATTCATGAGAAAATCCAGACATCTATTCCTTTGTTTCCTTATCATCGGTTGTTTGTACATATAAGTTAATTTGTTTTAAGAGTTCTATATGATACATGAAAGAAAAAAATTCTATATGATACATGAAGAAAAAAATTACTTGTGAGAATAGTTGTTTCTGAATGGTGCCCCTTATTGCTGTGTCAGCTAAGGATTTCTCCAGTTTTTGATAAGAATCAATATTTTGAGGGTTTTTTTCCAGCCATTAATAGTCACCCTGGCTGAAATTTAACATGTAACAAATTTAACAAAGGTGCAGAATTCTGAAGAACACTGTGAAATGTAATCTTAACTGCCCTCAAGTACCTTATAAAACTGTAACACTTAACCCAATGTACATTTAACGACTGGCTGATCATTTATACACTTACCTTACATGCTGGAATTTGTGCTTTCTACATCTCTTGGAAAAATAGGTTTGTATCAATGTGTGTAACTAAAACTTTAGGAAAAGATTTATATTTAAAAAAAAAAATTCCACTCTGAAATTTGGATCTGAAAGATTAGAATTTGGAGGGTCTCTACAGTGTTTTCAGAAACACCATGTAGTAAAAACTATTTATAGTAACTCATTACAGAAATTTAATGTGAAATTTTCCATGTTGGTATTTTGTAGAAATGCTCTTATAATCACTGATTAAGCTGCTTTTTTGAGGCTCTTGTTGTACAGAGGTTGCAGCCGATTACATTTTAATTGTTGGGCTGCTTAATAATGTTTTATATGTTTTAAATAATATTTATTTTAATAAGTTTTAACATTATGCAAACCCCAATAAAGGACTGACAAGTTCTATATTTAGGTAATTGATTGGGAAGACTTTCTGAAAATAACCTAAAGATACATTTTTATGCCAACTAATTTGTCTTGCCTTTAAAACTGATTATAACTGTTTTCTTTTAGTACAGTTTTTATAAAGTAAAAGAAACCCTAAGACTGTATGTTCTATAAATAATAGTATAAACATCCATGCAAAACCACTGTCTGAAGCTTACTGAATGATGCTTAGCCATCTCTCCAGTCATGTTTTATCAAATTTTGCTACTATAAAACAGAAATGGAAATATAATGAAAAACCAAAAGTTACAGAGCAACCTAAATAAATGACTTACCAATTTCTTAGTGACATGCTTGAAATGGAAAAAGTGACTGTCTGCTTTTACTGGAGTCTTAAATGACTGTTTCCTGCCCAGTCTCTATTTTGGGTTAACCTCTTTGAGAAATTGATTTGTTAATATTCCTTTCTGTCTGGCCTTTCCAATGAAAGGGCAAACATATATGTAGAGAGTTTGACAAGCAAACTTTTAAAGATGCCTCTTTCCTAATTAAGTATTTCTGGTTCTGTATAAACTGATTTGTCAGTGAAGTACATTTGCTTCTGACTTTGTATTACAAGGGAAAAGGAACCAAACATTCAACACCAGTGTGTTCCAAACCAGTCTTTCCATCTTCCATCACATATACCTGGCTCCTCCTCGAAACTAGAAGGGGCACAATATAAAGCAATAGGAATGAAAGTAGAAATAATTCAGGTGAAACAAGATGAACTCTTCCATATGTGGAGTGGAAATGTGTAATTTCATTCCTGCCTTCCTTTAAAAGTTGTCTCTTTATGTCTGCCTAGCAGTGGTTGAATGTTTAGTTAGCCAAACTTGAGGAGAGACTCCACTCCAGCAGCCAGTATTTATAGTATTTACACTTGCCTTCCCTGGTTGAGAATATAACATGGTGTTCTGTGCTTTTTGTTTTTATTATTCCAAAATATTTTTTTAAAGAATTGTTATTTTTAAATAAATCCATAAGTTCATGTATGATAGATGAAAAATACCACTGTGTCATTACACTGTGAAGTGATATTTTAATAACCACTCATTTCTAGTCTCTGTCTTCAGAGCTGTGCTGGTGGGTTATTGTTAGGTTTTAAAGGTGTTTTTAGCTTACATATACATGTTTTTTTCTAACTTATGTGTCTTTAAACTGATTAAACTGTAGTTAAACATACTCGTGTGTGTTTCTAATTTCAGGGACTTTTAATTTCATCCATAGAACCGAACACTGGGCATATGAGAATTAATGGTCCTTTTTATTGAAGGATTCTTCAATAAGAAACTATTATAAACACATTGTAAACACTTTGAAAGGTGATTAAAACAACTTTAAATTGGTATATTGCTATCTTGTATTTTCTCCTGAAACAGTCTTATACAGTGAAGAAGATACTGACTTTCCTCTAGTTATTCTTTCAAGTCTTACAGTTGGCTCTTTCACAATTCTTATAGCATCATCTGCTTTTTGCTGTTGTGAGCAGAGAGTACTGGCACTTAAAACATATTTTTGTCTTGTGATCACAGACTTATGAGAAATTCAGAGTATGCTTGCAGGCTCTTCTAGACTCTTTTGGACAATTGTGGGAAATACAATTTTAAATTTTTAACCTTTTTACTGTTGTACAAAGATGTTAAGTTAAACAGATATACATGTCAATCCAGTTTTAGTGCTTTCTCTCTTGAATACCTTAGAGTATCGTGTCAAATTTAAGTTACCCCATTTTGAAATTGAGAACTGCTAGAAACTGGGCCGTGACTCGGATCAGTATGGATTCAAGTCTCCAGAGCTACCTACTGGCACAGCCCTTGCCTGTGTTTTATCCTGAGAAACAAAACAGCTAAGGCAACTTCAATTGCTTTGTAGTAACAAAAGCTAACAAGCCTCCTGATCTACATTGTAATTTTTTTGTATTTTTTCCTTTCAATTCATTCCTCATCATTTAATAAGTTCCTACCCAGGTGCTGATTTAAAAAAGAATAAATCAGTGTCTTTGCCTTATAAGGAGCTGATGATATGTAATTAACATATCATATGGTAAGTGCTTTGTAAGAAACTTATAAAATGTGTTTGGGATAATGAGGAAGGAGTGCTGAGCTCAGAACTTTCAGAGGATTTGAGACTTTGAATCATGAAGAAGTCTTACTAGACTGAAAATAAAGTGTGAGGGCAGTTAATTTTAGGAAGAAAGACAAGCAGATATCAAGACTTAAAGTATTATACACAACTGGAGTAACAGTAATAGGGGTTAGACAAGTTTGGATCTGTATTTTGCCAACACTATCTGCTTTGTAATTTTTATGAATAATCTTACCCCAATTACAAAAAGAAACAGTAGGGGAAAAATTGAGTTTAGCCAATTTTTAAAGGAAAGAATGAAATATTTCAAGCGTAGTTCAGTACAGAACAATATAACAGATGCTCATGTACCCACCACTCAGAATGAAAGGTGTTAATGCTTTGCCATAATTAGGCTCAAATTTTTGTTTTGTCATTTATAAAAAAAAAAAAAGTTATGCATAAGGCTAACATAGCCACCCTAGCCGTTCCCACTAAAAACTAAGTCGATATGAGCCACCTTTATATGCTTTTCATTTGATAATCTGTTGTGAGTGTTGCTAAATGATTTTTAATGTTGTGTGTAATATTGTATTGTGTTCCTATAGCTTTTCTAGGTGTTTTGGAGCAGGATGGGTGTGTTAGCTCAACCTGCTTGTTGAAGCCAGATGTCAGCTTCGATTTTTTAGTCATTAAAAGATTGCATTTCTCTATACTGTTTTCTTACTGTGTATTTTTTCTTTTTCAAGAATGCTGTGTTTTGTGCTTAAGTCTTCTTTTTTGTCACGTCCTCCTGCCAATACCAGTGGTGTCCTTGGTGCAGGCTGAGACTCCCCACCGGCAGACAACAGGGTTGAGATTCTGATCTCTTAACCAAGGTAGCGCTGCATGCCTTGTGTCCCTGGCCTACGGGACTGTTGCCATTCCCCAGGTGCCACCCCATACTGAAGGGTGAATATGAGAGTGGCCTTAAAAAGAAAGGTCATTTGTCCATTAAGTGGTCGGACCCTGGCTGCCCAGCACCTGGAGGCGCTGAGGGCCCGTGAGAGAATCCCCCCAGGCTGGCAGAGGAGACCCACCAGTCCTCAGAAGGTTGAATTTTTCTTTGTCATTCCACATTTTCAATGCAAAAGTCATTAACTTCAAAAGAATATAATGTTCACATTGCCTTAGAATCTGGCTTAAACCTCTGCAATCGAAACAAAATGCAAGTAATACAAACTTACTCTACAACCTCAGCCTTCATTACAAAGCTTCCTAAAGGAGCAGTCAACAATCAATATGTCTGCTTTCCTCTCTTGCCCCATCACTCTACTGAACCACTTTTGCAAGGATCACTTTTGGCCCCTTGTGGCTCAATCAGATGGTTAGTTTTTAGTCCTTAGATGACTTGATCTCTGCAGCACTTGGCAATGTTGACTGTTCTCTTCTTGAAACTCTTTTCTTGGCTTCTCTGATACTGTTCTCTGATACTTTTCTTCCTACCTTTCTGCTTAATCATTATAAGTCTCCTGGGACTCCTCTTTACATTCCCAGTTCACACACTTACATATTCTCATTATCTCCTGTGCTGATGCTACCTTCAACAAGATCTCTCCCTCTCTTCATTTTCTCCTCCCTCCCTCTTTTTCTTCCCTTTTTTCCCTCCTGCCTCTCTCATTTTTAACCAATATAACCAACTCCCTGCCAAAAACTAACATGTACCTCAAAGTCAACACACCCAAAATTAAACTTGTCATCCTGTTCCCTCACTCCCAAACTCGTAATTCCTCTTTCCCTATGTCAGGAATATTACGAATATATATTTAGGCACCCAAATGAGAAACCTGTGCATCATCCCTGATTTCCTCTTCACCCACCATCCATATGTCATCAACCCTTGTGTATTCTACCTCCTAAATATCTTTTGACTCTTCATTTCCACTGCTCCTGCTTCCTAATTTCTCACCTAGATTATAACTGGCCTTCTATCCTCCAGTCACATCTTCCTCCAATTTAATCTCTAAATGCAACATAGATTTTAAGTCACAAATCTGATTTTCATTTTTCTGCTTCAAAGCTGAAATTGTTTTCCAAAACTTTTTTTGTTACATTGAAACTCTTTAGTATGGCATAAGAAACTTCGCATGATATGATCCCTCTTTGCCCCTCATCATGCTTCTCTCTCCCAATTTACCTCCCTTCCAATACACACACACACTCTCTTTTGCTCCAGACACATTGAATTACACTTTCTCAGAACTGTCTCTCTTGCCTTGTACCTCTGTACCTGCTGCTGCTCTTGTTGCCCAGATTTCCCCTTCATGCCATGCCCTCCGCACTCTCCTACTGCCCAGCTAATTCCTGTTTCATCATCATGATACACTGCCATCAGGAAATGCTCATTGAGTTTGTACTATGTGCTAAGCATTATGCAGAATGCTAGGCATTCAAAGTTAAGATATATTTCTCCAGGTAGCTTTTTCTGAACCTTCAAGAGATGGTTTGGTTCTGTGCTGATTATTCTTAGATGTGCCTTACACTCACCACATTGTGTAAATTTTTATTATATTTGTTGAAAGTTGAAAAATACATCACAACCAAAGGAGGTAGAGTAGTGAATGTAAGAACATAGGATTTAATGAATTATCTGTTTACTCCAGACTAAGTCATTTTGGTTTGAGAATTCTAATTCCAAGGGCCTTCATTACTAGCAAATGATTATGATTGATACAGGGATATAATTCCCAAAGCCTCTATGTTTCACTGTAGAGAAACAAACTGCGTAAACATGCTTATGTCCTGCAGGCCATGGTTAAGGCGTGAGGAGCACTTAAACACATACCTTTTAGAATTGGATATAAACAGAATCAGTTAAAAAATTGATCATTATTCAATGTTTGCTAAAGTGAAATAACCTACAGTTCTTGAAATTATATATATGCATGCAACACAACAAAGTTTTGTGGAATTATAGTAACTTTAGAAAATCTATAGTGAGGCAAAAGACAAAACCTCATGAAGACTGAAGGTGTTCTGTAGACAAGATTAAATATTTCTATTCACAGCCTCAGATCAGAAAGGAGTTGATTGTTTCCTCCACACCTACACTAATGGTCTCTGCACCTCACCTTTATATTAGGTATAACATAGATAGTAAAATGCATTCAAGGAAATAAAAAAATCAACTTTTTCACCCTATCATTGATAACTAAATTTAATATTTTGGTGCATTTCCTTTTTGTCTTTTGATAATTAGATAAAGAGATAGAGATGTATCATACAAAATGACTTTGTCCCTGCATTTTTAATTTAACATATTTTGTATCTCTCTTTACCTACTTCTCCTAATAAGTTTACTTAAAAGGAAAACAGCAAGAAAAAAGAGAAATTATGAATGTGGTTAATATAAGATTAAGTAAGCCACTTGTTCACTGAACCTCACGCCAACCCATGAAAGCAGAAAGAAAGTTATCACATTGCATGTATGGACTTTGAAAACGTAAAAGGGTAAACCATATGTTCTCTTCTTTTCTACTAGTATACAATATTGTCCTGAAAGTAATTTTCTTTTCGGAGGAAAGTAGGGTCAAAACCAGATAAAATTAATTAAAATTTCTAGTAACTTTTATCAAGGATAATAGAAAAGTAGACAGTGGAATAATTCAAGACACATCCAATATAAGGAAAGAGCCTGATGATTTATCATCTGACTTTCTGGTCAGCTTGCTCAGGGAGAAACTGACTCATAATGAACAACTAAGGAATTTTATAATAATATCATATGCTCATGACATATTATTCCATTAGGAATGTGGACCCATAAACTGCAACGTGAGTAGGTATTTTTAGTTTATGGTGGCGCTCTTTGGTGGGACATCCTGTGTGAATGGCTAAGTTAACCAAAATTAATGCTGCCCCAGAGACTGCATGGAAGTTTCTTTTTATGTACAGAGTCAGAGCATTCAATATATTTATAGCCACTAAATTTTCATCAATATTCAAACTGAAACCTTGCTGGCTCCATGCAGCTCTGTATAATCTGTCTTTCGCCACCATCCCTTCTCAACTCCTAAAATCCTACCACTGTTCCCAGAACTCATGGTACATCATTAATAAAAATCCCTATTTCTGTAAATTCTTCCCTTCATCTTTTTACTCTTAACAAAACCAGGTCTCTCCTGAGGACATAAAAATATCTTCTTCAGTCTTAAGTGGTAACTGTTTTCTCTCTCTTCTCACTCACTGGTCCTAGGGATGAGGAAAGTACCTTCCTTCCTCATCATTGCCACTTGCAAACATTGTCCCTGCTCCTTCCTAAAAAAGCGTGTTTAGAAACTCATCCCATTTGGCATAAACCCCCTACCCATCCTTGTTGCCATCATCCACAGAGTTCCCAGTTCACCTACCACTAGAAAATATTGGAACCTGATTGCTGTTACTCTCTCCAACACATAATTCTTGATGATTTCAATGTGCTTATAGAAGAAACTTCCAACACTCTAGCATCTCAGTTCCCTGACCTGCTGTCCAATTCCACATGAGCCACCAGCAGACGTGTGAGGTCGTATCATTACCAGTAGTTCCCATTTCAAGCACTTCCCTCTCAACTTGGCTTGCTATTTAACTCCCTCAAGTGTACTCAATCCATCTTCTCTCTGATACCACCATACTTACAGTCTGTTGTTAGCTCGTGTCCTTACTTACCTCTCTACCCTGTTTAGACTCTGTGGTGTATAATTTTAATCATTCCATTGCATATACCCTCAACTCCTTTATCCCCATCTCCCTTCATCAGGTTCACCTGGCAAAGCCAGGTGACTCCAACTTGCCTTCTTTTCTGCATCTGCACCTGGATAAAGCATATGTGCCTGGAGAAATGCAATCATGCTGACTAGTCTTACTTTAAATTCATGACCCTTGGTAGTGCCTGGAAATACTGGGAAATTCTACTGCATGTTCATCACTCTCCCCTCTCTTAAATGACTATTTAATACGTTCTCTCATCAAACCTCCAGCATATCCTCCATACTCCTCAGCTGAGGAATTTCTCTTATTTCACTGAGTTACACAGAAACAATCAGAAGAGAACCGCCGCACATTCCCATCACCAGACAAACTGCAGGTGTCTGTGCCCATAGCTTTGTCCTTCCTTCTACTCTGCCCATTACTTGTGAATAAGTTATTTGCAAGGATGGATCCAGGTGTTGTAGGACTTAAAATTGATATAATTCTTGAAGAAAAAGAATATTACATAAGAAAGTGAATACTTACTTAAAATAGAAACAGAAATCACAGCATTTTATGATTTTCTTAAAGCTGACTACTCCTGTAAATTTATCACAAAATCCAGTAAAGAATGTACTGTTTTTATTAACTATGTATTATTAACTATCCAATATACCTTTCCCCTTTACATTTGAATAAACAGAATCATTGAATAAAGATATAGATACTTTCTATACAATAGTTTTGGGTTTACAGAAAAGTTGTAAAGGTAATACAGAGAATTCCTACATACCCCACACCCAGTTTCCCCTATTGTTAAAATCTTAAATTAGTATGGTACATGTTTTGGTTGCTAAAGCTGCCAGAATGCAAGAGAAATGAATTGGCTTTTATAAAGGGGCTTTATTAAGTTACAGATTTACAATTCTAATGAAAATGTCCAAATTTAAGGCATCAAGAAGATTTTATCTGGACTCTGAAGAAAGGCCGTGGGCATCTGGAACACCTCTGTCGGCTGGGAAGGCACAAGGCTGGCATTTGCTGGCCCTTGCTCCCGGTTGTTGCCTTCAGCTTCTGATTCCAGTGTCCTTCTGTCTATGTCCTGCAGGTCTTCGCTTAGCACCTCCAGGGCGTTTTTCTCTCTCTAAGAATCTGTGGGTCCTCTCTTAGCTTCTTCAGGGCAAACTCTGGACTTCATTCCCTAGCTTCTCTCAGCTCTCTGTGCATTTTGAGTCCTTCCGGTTCTGTGGGTCCTTAGCATCTCCCAGGGTATTTCTCTCTGAGCTCTCTCCAAAATGTCTCTCTCTTAAAGGACTCCAGTAAGTGGATTAAGACCCACCTTGAATAGGTAGGTTCAGCTCTCCAAGGAAATGACCTAATCAAAGGGTCCAACCCAACAATAGATCTGCCCCCACGAGGCTGGATTAAAAGAACATGGGTTTTCTGGGATTACATAACAGATTCAAATCAGTCACAGTACATTAGTCACAGATAATAAACTAATTGTGATCGTTTAGTTCATGTGTCAACTTGATTAGGGTAGGGTGACTAGTTGCTTGGTCAAGCAAGCACCAGCCTGATGGTTACTATGAAGGTAATATATGGATTTAAATAATTAATTGATTGCATCTGTGGTTGACTATATCTATAACCAACAAAGTAGATTGCCTTTACTGAGGAGAGGAATTTCATCCAATCAGTTGAAGGCATTAAAGGGAAAACTGATTATAGCAGTCAGAAAGAATTTCTTTCTCTACTTCAGCCAATCATCTTTTCTCGGGGAATTCATCAAAACTTTCATTGTTCCTAACTTGCGGCCTTTCCTGTTGAGTCTGGACTTACTTGCCAAACCCCATGGTTGTGTGAGCTAGTTCCTATAATAAATTTCACAATATTTACATACATATACATACACACATACAAATAGCTTATCAGTTCTGTTTCTGTGGAGAACCTTGACTTGTACACCAATATTGGTACATTTTTATTAACTAAAGTCCACACTCTATTCATAGAGTGTGAATAGAATCTGAATAGAATCACTCTATTCAGATTTCCTTAGTTTTTAACCTAGCGTCAGTCTGTTTAGTTATCATGTCTCCTTAGGCTTCTCTTGACTATGACAGTTCCTCAGACTTTCCTTCTCTTTTTTTTTTTTTTTTTTTTTTTTTTTTTAGAGGGAGGAAAGGAAGGAAAGACAGAGAAGGAAGGAAGGATGGAAGGAAGGAAGGGAGGAAGAAAGGGAAACATTTTTAAACATTTTCTTGTTTTATTATATTTTGTTTGTTTGTTTGTTTTTTACATGGGCTGGGGCCGGGAATCGAACCGGGGTCCTCCGGCACGGCAGGCAAGCACTCTTTGCCCGCTGAGCCACCGCGGCCCGCCCTCCTTCTCTTTTTGATGACCTTGACAGCTCTGAAGAGTACTGGTCAGATATTCTGTAGTGCTCCTCAGTTGGGATTTGTCTGATGTCTTTCTCTCATTTTTAAAAAATATTTTTATTGACAAATCTTCACAGATATATGGTCCATATATGATGTACAATCAGTGGCTCACAGTATCATCACATAGTTGTGTATTCATCACCATGATCATTTTTGGAACATTTGCATCACTCCAGAGAAAGAAATAAAAAGAAAAAAGAAAAAACTCATACATCCTATACCTCATACCCCTCACTCTCATTGACTACCAGCATTTCAATCTACCCAATTTATTTTACCCCTTAGCCCCCCTATTATTTATTATTTTTTATCCATAGATTTTTACTCATCTGTCCCTATTCTGGATAAAAGGAGCATCAGACACAAGGTTGTCACAATCACACAGTAATATTGTAAAAACAGTATCATTATACAATCATCTTCAAGAATCAAGGCTACTGGAACACAACTCAACAGTTTCAGATACTTCCCTCCAGCAAATCCAATACATGATAAACTAAAAAGGGATATCTATAATAATGCATAAGAATAACCTCTAGGATAATCTGTCAACTCTGTTTAAAATCTGTTAGCCACTGACACTTTATTTTTTCTCATTTCTCTCTTACCCCTTTTGGTCAAGAAGATTTTCTCAATCCCATGATACTGGGGCCCAGTGAATTCCAGGAGTTCTGTCCCACATTGCCAGGGAGATTTACACCCCCAGGAGTCATGTCCCATGTAGGGGAGAGGGCAGTGAGTTCACCTGCCAACTCGACTTGATGAGAGAGGCCACATCTGAGCAACAAAAGAGGTTCTTGGGGGGTGACTCTTAGGCTTAATTATAAGTAGGCTCAGCCCATCCTCTGCAGGAATAAGTTTCATAGGGGTGAACATCAAGATCAAGGGCTCAGTCTATTGATTTGGTTGTCTCCATTACTTGAGAGTATATTAGAAATTCTCCAAATGGGGAAATTGGATATTTTCTCCTTTTTCTCCAGTCCCCCAAGGGGGGCTATGCAAATATTTCTTTATTCACTGCCCAAACTACCCTGGGATATATCGGGGCATCACACTAAGCTGCACAAACCCACAAAATCTCATGCCTTATTGAAGATTCCATGTACTTATGGTGTACAACTAAACTGATCATACAAGTTAAGTTAGGCAATGCACTACACAAAATATAGATTTTGCACCAACTAAACATCTCTCCCTTTGGTCTCACACAGAAGTTGAAGTTTTTAAAATATTGATGATATCATCCTTTACACTGTATTCTAATCTACCCAACTCCTATCCAGATCAGCTTCATTCATCTCTCTAGTCGAAGTCTGATCCCTTCTTCAACTTTTTATACTGTTCCAGTATGGGGTATGCTGACTTTCATAGCTTCAGAGCTCTAATTCTGAGTCTCGGGTGTTACATAAACACCCAAGGTTTCTGGGAACAACAGAATATATGTTCTGGGAACAACCTATAACAATTCTAGGTTATATACAAACAGCTCAGTATCTCAGAATTCAGAAATAACAGCTGTATCTCCTGTGTGTGACTGCTGTAAGAGCTTACAATCTAGGATCATTTACAATAGACGCCAATGATGGCTTTCTCTCTTTTTATATTTTTTAATAGAGGAGTTGTAGGTTTATAGAAAAGTCATGCAGAAAGTATAGAGTTTCCACATCCCCCTCTTCATGCAGTTTTCTCTATTACTAACATGCTATATTAGTATTTGTTGTTACCATTCATGAGACAATATTATTGCTATTATAATTATACTATTAACTACTGTCCATAATTTACAGTAGAGTACTGTGTTGTACAGTTCTATTTAAAAATTTTTTATTGTCCAATACACTCATTTTTTATTGTGAAAAATAACATATATACAAAAAAAGCAATACATTCAAAGCATACCACAACAATTAGTTGTAGAAAAGATTTCAGAGTTTGGTATAGTTTATAATTCCACAATTTTAGGTTTTTCCTTCTAACTGCTACAAGACACTGGGCACTAAAAGAAATACCAATGTAATGAATCAGCAATCATACTCATTTGTTAAATCTTATTTTCTCTGTTATAACTATGCCTTCTGATGGCTTTCTTTTGAATACATTTTTGATGAGAAAGAACATTCATTTTGATTAGGTGGTAGATAAAAGGAAAATCTTCCTCTTACTATTTTGCAAAATAATTGAAGTAATTTTTCATATAGCAGCTTCTTGCTCCATCTGTTACAAACCGTTTATCTTCCATTGTCCATACACCTCTACTACTGGGCATATCACAGGGCATGTACTTGCAAATATATCCAGAATCTGACTCTTCTTCCACTGCTGGTGCCATGGTCCAATCAAAGCCTCGTAGATGAATTTCCTGCTTTCAACTGTATTGCCTACAGACAGGCTGTTTTTCATACAGTAGAAAGAAGTTTTTCTGAAACATAGGTCAGCTCAAGTCTCTCTTCTGTTAAAATGCTTCAGTGGTGTATTAGTTAGGGTTCTCTAGAGAAACAGAATCAATAGGAAATATTCGTAAATATAGAATTTATAAAAGTGTCTCACGTAACCATCGGAACATAGAGTCCAAAATCCGCAGGGCAGGCTGTGAAGCTGACGATTCTGATGGAGGGTCTGGACGAACTCCACAGGAGAGGCTTGCCAGCCAAAGCAGGAAGAGAGCCTGTCTCTTCTGAATCCTCCTTAAAAGGCTTCCAGTGATTAGATTAAGCATCACTCATTAAAGAAGACACTCCCCCTTGGCTGATTACAAATAGGATCAGCTGTGGATGTAGCCAACATGATCATGATTTAATTCTACGAAATGTCCTCATAGCAACAGACAGGCCAGCACTTGCCCAACCAGACAAACAGGTACCACCACCTGGCCAAGTTAACACGTGAACCCGACATTAATACAACCCTACTGGTTTGGAGTTTTATATTAAAAGGATATTTTGAGGGCAATATTAAATTAGCAGGTGGTTCAGTTCATTCTTCCCCTTCTCCAGAGCTCTGCCCATTCCCAGTGCCTTGGCCTCTTGCCCAAGCCAAGTTGGCACTTTGAAACTCTATTAGCCTTCAGAGCCAAAGTTCACTCACAAGTGCAGATTCCCATCAAAGGGTACAAGGGCTGGAATAGAAAAAGATAGTTCACATTGCATTGGGACCACTGCTTGACTTTTTACCCTTTAATTCTATAAGACTATAGGTTGATGTTTAATTTCCTTGTACTATAAACAATATGCGATTCAGATCTGCTAGCTGGTATACGTTTAAAATATCACATGTTCCCTATCTTCATCATAACATTCAGTTTCATTTTATCATATCTTCAATGACCAAGGAATTTTTATCTCCTAAAGTTACATTAAAAGTTCAAGTCAGCACATCATTTAACACAGCATTAGCTTCAAGTCTTCTTATTAATGCTTCTACTTTACCTCTATGATTTTTCCCAGTATCTTTCTCTAAAACCAACATTTAACATTAAGATAGCAAATTTTCCAATTGTTTCTTATGAAGTATTAAGTCTTTTCCCCCCTGTTTTCAAATCACCTACCAAGTGAAGCTGTATTAAATTCAGTTGAATTCAATTTCATTTATTTATGTCTTTGGGTACCCTTGAGTCAATACAATGTTATATTACTATAGTTTTATAATGTCTTAATCTTTTCCTGGAATAAGTTCTCCAAGATTTTTTATACTATTCTTGGCCGTCTGAATTTCCACTATTTATCCCTCTTGGGGTTTCATAGTACTTGATACCTTCTATCAGTGTTGGAAAATTATCTGACATTCTCTCTCTTCTCCCCTTCAGAATTTTAATTATTCACATGCTAGCCCTTTTAACTATATCCCCTATACCTCTTTTTCTCTTCTCTGTATTTTCCATCTTTTTAAAAATTATTTCCCCTATGCCTGTTTTTCTCTTCTCTGTATTTTCTATCATTTTTTTTTATCTCCATGTGTATTAGCTAGGTTCTCTAGAGAAACAGAATCAGCAGGAAATATCCATAGATAGAAAATTTAAAAGACTGTCTCACATAACTGTGGGAACCAAGATTCCAAGGTCTGTAGGGCTGGCCGCAAGCTAGTAACTCCAATGAAGTTACTCAGTGAACTCTCAGGAGAGGCTGGCTGGGCAACAGTGGAAATGTAAGGGTCCCACATCTGTGGGGCAGGATGCAAGCTGACAACTCTGATGAAGGGTCTGGACGAACTCCACAGGAGAGACTCACCAGCTGAAGCAGGAAGAAAACTGTCTCTTCTGAATCCTCCTTAAAAGGCTTCCAGTGATTAGATTAAGCATCACCCATTGCAGAAGACACTCCCTTTAGCTGATTACAAATGCAATCAGCCGTGGATGCAGCTGACATAATCATGATTTAAGTCCATGAAATGTCCTCATAGCAGCAGACAAGCCAGCACTTGCCCAACCAGACAGACAGGCACCACCACCTGGTCAAGTTGACACAGGAACCTGACTATGGCACACGTTTCTGAATATTTTGATATATTCTTTGAAAGGAAGAGATTAATTATATTTGGAAGAAAATGAGAAGATGTCTTAAAGAATATATAAGTTGGTTCTTTCTTTCAGGATTATCTATAACTTCCAGCCAACAGAAGCATTTTTCTTATGCAAAGTTCTAGAGAGGGAGTGTGTGTGGGGTATAGTCAAAGAATGGCTAGTACAGTTGCATAACCAGAGTGCAGAACGGTGTAATAGAAATGCATATAATGGCCGAATACCTGTATATCAAAATATCTGAAAACTAAACCAAAGCTATTTCAAGTTAGTGTAAAATTTGGGTAACCCCAGCTAACAGAATCTCCCTAGAGACCTACTAGAAGATTGCTCATAAAAAAATGATGGGAAAACTATAGGATATCTATTTAGTAATATACTAGGGGTATCTGTACAGGCTTTCTAGTGTGGCATCATCCTCCGCTCACTCATTCATTCACTCATTTAACTCATGCATTTTAATGACCCCCTGTTTTATTTCATCAGTCTGCCAGAATTGTCAAGCTGTCAGAAATGGAATGGCTTTTATAAAGAGAATTTAATAAGCTGTAAGTTCACAGTTATAGTGTCAAGAAAATGTCCAAACTAAGGCCCCAGCAAGAGCTTACTTTCACTCAAGAAAGGGTGATACCATTTGGAACACCTCTATCAGCTGAGAAGGCACATGCCTAGCATCTTCTGGTCTGTTGCTCCTGGGCTCTGTTGCTTTCAGCCTCCCTTTCTTGCAGAGGTTCTTCACTTGGCATCTGTGGGCCTTCACTTAGCTCCTTTGGGACACAACTCTGGGTTCTGGCTTTCTTAGCATCTTATGGGAATGTCCATGGCAACATCTGCTGGGCTCTGCATCTCCAAACATTTGGGTCTCCTATTGGCTCTGTCAGGTTTGATGCAACTGTACTCCAAGCATCTGCATCTACTCTGAGTTTTCTTCAAAAGACTTCCCCTTTTAAAGGATTCCAGTAAACTAATCAAGACCCACCTTAAATGGGCGAGTCACAACTCTTTCTAATCAAAAGATCACACCCACAACTGGGCATGCCACAACTCTGCGTAGATAATCTAACCAAATGTTTCTGCCCTACAGTGTTGAATCCGGATTGAAAGAAATGCTGCCACCACAAGATTGGATCAGGATTAAAACATAGCTTTTCTAGGGTACATGATAGCTTCAAACTGACACACCCACAATTGTGTGCCAGGACCCTCTTGAATAAGTGAACGGACCACTATAAAACTCACTCATTCCACATATATTTATTGAAGGCTTACTATGTACTTGTGTCTCTTCTAGATAGTAGAGATAGAGTAGTGAAGACAAAATCCCTGCCAATTCTCCTAGCATAGTTTATATTCCAATGAGGGAGAGACAAACAACAAACCAACATGTAAATATTTATTCTTTCAGATGGTGTTATGTGCTAGGGAGTGCAGGAGCAAGGTGTGAAGAAGGTGAGGGAAGAAACCATGCATGATTTAGAGGACATATGGTTCCAGCAGATGGGGCAGTAGGTACAAAAACCTGGAGGTAGGAACATACTTGGTGTGGTCTAAGAACAGTAAGGAGGTCCAAATGGTTGGAACAGCATGGTCAAGGGCAAGTAGAGAATGAGATGAGAGACAGTCAGATCAGATGGGAACTTTCAGGCCATAGATAGATACTGAATTTTACTCTAGGTAAAAAGGGAAACCACTTGTGGTAGTTAGGTTCAGGTGTCAACTTGGCCAGGTGAAGGCGCCTAATTCTATTGCCACGGACAGGAGCCAATGGCATGTGAACCTCATCTGTTGCTGATTACATCTGCAGTCGGCTAGGAGGCCTGACTGCTGCAATGAATGGTGTTTGATTTAATTGGCTCAACACAGCACAGTCCAAGCAGCTCAGCATACCTCATCTCAGCACTTGCAGCTTGGCCCAGGCCTTTGGAGATGCAGAAAGGAATCACTGGGGGAAGGCTGTTGGGACCCAGAGACCTGGAAAGAAGGCCAGCAGAGATCACCCTGTGCCTTCTCATGTAAGAAAGAACCTCAGTTGAAAGTTCGCTGCCTTTCCTCTGAAGAAATATACACTTTAAACTAAATAAATCCCCTTTTATTAAAAGCCAATCCATCTCTGGTGTGTTGTATTCTGGCAGCTAGCAAACTAGAACAGGTTGGATTTATGTTTTTTTTCTTTTTTAGGTGCGTGGTTCAGGGATTGAACCCAGGTCTCCCACATAGAAGGTGAGCATTCTACCACTGAACCACCCATGCACCTCAAACCGGTCTGGGGTTGGTTGCAAATGTTGAGTAGAGTTCCTTAACCATGCAATGCCAATTCCCACCTCTTGGTTAACACCATTCCCCTCCCCTCAGCTTAATTACCCTCCTTTCCTTGAGGATGTTGCTCAACTCCCAACAATTCCTAGAGACTGCTCACTCTTCTGAGCTACCATCTACTTGATTCTTAGCCTACACTATCTTGTATTATTGATACCTTCCATTAGCACATTATCTACCTCCCTAAGTAGATTGTACTCTCAAGGAAAGGAGTTCTGAATCTTCAATCTCTGTCAGCAAGTAAGAATTTGATGATGAAGAAGGCTTTAAAGAGTCTTAAATATCTGTGGCAAGGCATTGAATTGACAACATGAAAATGTGTCTGGCTTGCCCATAGCTTTGTTTGATTTATGTTGAGCTTGCAATCAACTAAAGCCCTATGTCTTTTTCATAGGAACTGATACTAATTCAGTTTTACTCTCCTTTCTCCCTCTCTCCCTCTCTTTCTCTCCCATTTCTCCCTTTTCCACTTTAACGCAGTGTTTTACACTTGTATCTCTTCATTCTGGCTGAATCCTCCATCTGTACTCATGTTTATTCCCTTTCTTTCTGGTGTCATCCCCAGAACTGAGGAAACTTCCTTCTAGGCCTTCTTTCATGTAGAAGGAAGATGCTGATTAACTGGGTCAGGGAGGAAGATGGCAAAGATGAAGAGAAGTGACAGTGATAACCATCACTCACTCAAAAATGACATTTCAAGACTATTGCTGTTACCACTCCCCTTTTCTATAATGGATACTTAGAGTAATGACCTAATCTATAAAATGTATGTTCCAAATTCCTGTTTAAGAAGGGAGAGAACTCTGAGTGATGGGGTTAGAGGAGATAATTCTTTAGCTTTTCCCAAATTTTTTGTAATGAGCTCTTATTCATTTTATAATCAGATAAAAACAATTTTAAAAAGGCAGATGGGGTGGGCCACGGAAGCTCAGCAGGCTGAGTTATCGCCTGCCATGCCAGAGATCTGGGTTTGATTCCCGGTGCCTGCCCATGGGAAAACAAAAAGGCAAGATGGTATGTAAAATGTCTTGATTCCTATGGAAAAATTCATATGCAAGGAAGTTGAAACAACCTAAAAAGATTGGACTGCTACAGTCATCACCCCAGTGTGTCTCACTGTTGAAAAGAAGAAAGGGGGATTAAAATGACAATTTTGATGGGAAGAGTGGTGAGGAATGGAAAGAGAACTCATGCTTTTCCTCTACATAAAATCACAAGACAAGTATGGAAGTCAGACTTGTCAAGTGATTTGAGTGATTCTTGCTGAAGGCGAAGCATGAAATTCATACCATGCATTTGCCAGAAACAGTCAGCCAAACTACATAAACCATAAAAAGACCCACAAAAATGGAGAGAGTAGAGAAGAACTGATGAGAGAGTATTTTTGTTATATTTTGCAATAGTTATATTGCTGCAAGATATGAGTGTTAAGATCCATATATATGAAAAGAATAAACATCATTTGACATGGGTTAGGAAATATTTAACAGAATAGACAGAAATAGTTTACCAAATGTAACCATTGTGCTGAGAGAGGAGAATGCAACAGGGTTGGATTATTAAAGCAGCTTGTTTTCTTCCACATGACTGGTCCCACAAGGGCTCTATATTGGTTTCCTGTTTCCCACCCTTGTCTGAAATTTTGAGTAATCTCAAAATTTTCCTATTTTTTCTGTTCACTCTTAGATCATAAAGTATTAGCTAGTCATTAAAGCTTCTCATTTCAGTAATTAAATGTCTGGCCTGGTATAAACATTAAAATGCTGATCTTAAAGTTTCTTCCCTTCCCGGTTCAGGCCTGTGATGGGCTGGGGGTGAGGGGTGGAGGGGAGCCCTAATAGAGAAATCTTTTCTTTGCTTCAGGGCTTCTCTTCTTTTCCTCTGCCATCCTTGGAGTCTGCCAACCTCCCCACTCCATCCTACCTTAAAATATATGGTCTAAAATAGAGCCTATTTCTACTAACTTTTTTTCTAGGCTGTTATCTGGACTCCTTTTAAAAATATTCCTGAGAAAGAACTCCCTCAAGAACTGAATATTTCAAGGGGTTCTCATTTGACTGACGGGGGCTGGAGATGGGGGTAATCAGGAGAAGAGGTGCGGTCAGGGACCAGGGACCACGGGCAGTTGTATTACCAGTGTCTATAACTGAATGTCCCACTTGCTGTGAGATGGAGATTTGCATGGCTCTTCACAGAGACCTCCCCCCCGGCCCCACTGTGGTTCAGCAGTGCTTGGTACTTCCTGAGCTAGAGAGACTCCCACCTTTGACTTACTATTGCACTCCAAGTTCCCCAAAGACAGGCTTTTGGATTGTGCTGCTTTGAGAGTCTCACTGTGGATCACACACTCAGTATGTACCAACCTAGTCATGAGCTCAGTCCTCTGCTTCCTGAGCTTGTCTAAAGCCAGTCTCCTGGGCTTGTTTTGGAGGGGTGCTTTCACTAACCAAAGAAGGCTTGTGGAGTTAAAGAAATTATGGGGTGAAGGGGATGGGGAGCTCAGGGGGAGGTGAAGTTTGTTGGGGGGGAGGATTATCCTGAGGACAGCCCTTCTTAAAATGGGGCTGTACAGGGGAAGGCACTTGAGGCTTTTCAACAACCCCATGCTTCTTGTTCTAGTTTGCTAGCTGCCAGAATGCAATATACCAGAAACAGAATGGCTTTAAAAAAGGGGGAATTTATTAAGTTGTAAGTTTACAGTTCAAAAGCTATGAAAATGTCCAAATTAAAGCAGGGATATAAAACGTCCAATCTAAGGCACCCAGGGAAAGATACCTTGGTTCAAGAAGGTCAATAACATTCAGGGTTTCTCTCTCAACTGGAAGGGCACATAGCGAACAAGGCGATGTCTGCTAGCTTTCTCTCCCGGCTTCTTGTTTCACGAAGCTCCCCCAGGGGCATTCTCTTTTGTCTCCAAAGGTTTCTGGCTATGGGGCTGTCATGGTTCATATGACTCTCTTCAAAATGTTTCCTCTCTTAAAGGATTCCAGTTAAGACTCACCTCGAATGGGTGGAGTCACATCTCCCACTAATAAAAGGTTAATATCCACAATTGGGTACGTCGTATCTCTGTGGAGATGATCTAATCAAATTTCCAACCTACAGTACTGAATAGGGATTAAAAGAAATGGATGCTTCCACAAGATGGATTAGGATTAAAACATGGCTTTTCTATTCAAACCGGCACACTTCCCAAATCATCATTTCACTAATCAATACACTTCATTCAGTAATATCTTTTTTTTTTGTATGCTATATGGTGAGGTCACATTTCATTATTTTTCCATGGAGCATTCGTTATTGCAGCACCATTTGTTGAATTTTTTTTTATTTTAACATTTGTTCCCCCATTATATATTTATTTTTAATCCATATGTTTTACTTGTCTGTCGATAAGGTAGATAAAAGGAGCATCAGACACAAGATTTTCACAATCACACAGTCACATTGTGAAAGCTATATCATTATACAATCATCTTCAAGAAACATGGCTACTGGAACACAGGTCCACATTTTCAGGCAGTTCCCTCCAGCCTCTCTGTTATGCCTTAACTAAAAAGATGATATCTATATAATGCATAAGAATAACCTCCAGGATAACCTTTAGACTCTGTTTGGAATTTCTCAGCCATCGACACTTTATTTTGTCTCATTTTGCTCTTCCCCCTTTTGGTTGAGAAGGTTTTCTCAATCCCTTGATCCTGAGTCCCAGCTCATTCCAGGATTTCTGTTCCATGTTGCCAGGAAATTCCACACCCCTGGGAGTCATGTACCACGTAGAGAGGGGGAGGGTGGTAAGTTTGCTTGCTGTGTTGGCTGAGAGAGAGAGGCCATTTGTTATATTTTTGTTTGTTTGTTTCGATTTGGAGGAAGTACGTGAACTGGGAATTGAGGTAAAAATTCTACCACTGAACTACCCTTGCACCCCTCATTCAGTAATATCTTTAAATGAATTTTGAATCCAGCCAACGTCTGATATGTAATTCACATTTTCTCTTTGTCTACAAGTACCTCAAGAAAAACTGTCAAGTGTCTCATGACTATCCAGATAGTTTATTATATTTAGAGAACAGATTCTCATTCTGAGGCTGCAGATCCTTATGAGACCACAAATTTCAGTTCCTATATATTGTTTTCACAATCAGTGGTTACTAAAAGAACACCTACTATCCTGTTTGTGGTCTCAACAATTTTTTTTACTTTAAAAAGGAAAATATTTGAAATTATTGATTTGGACATAGTGGGACCCAAACCCAAGTCTGAGAATGGTATTGCATTAGCTCAGCGAGGGAGATATTTTAAAATCCACACTCCTTGGTAACTGTTCTAGTTTGCTAGCTGCCAGAATGCAATATACCAGAAACAGAATGGCTTTTAAAAAGGGGAATTTAATAAGTTGCAAGTTTACAGTTCTAAGGCTGAGAAAATGTCCCAATTAAAACAAGTCTATGGAACTGTCCAATCTAAGTCATCCAGGGAAAGATACCTTGGTTCAAGAAGGCCGATGAAGTTCAGTGTTTCTCTCTCAAGTGGAAAGGCACATGGCGAACACAGTCAGGGTTTGTCTCTCATCTGGAGAGGCATGTAGCAAACACAGGGTCATCTGCTGGCTTTCTCTCCTGGCTTCCTGTTTCATGAAGCTCCCTGGGAGGCATTTTCCTTCTTCATCTCCGGAGGTCGCTGGCTGGTGGATTCTCTGCTTCTTGTGGCTATGTCATTCTCTTTCCTCTCAGAATCTCTCTCATTCTCCAAAATGTTTCCTCTTTTATAGCATTCCAGTAAACTAATCAAGACCCACCCAAAAAGGTGGAGACACGTGTCCACCTAATCCAGTTTAACAACCACTCCTGATTGAATTACATCTCCAGGGAGATGACCTAATTATAGTTTCAAACATACAGTACTGAATAGGGATTAGAAGAAAGGGCTGCCTTTACAAAATGGGATTAAGATTAAAACATGGCTTTTCTAGGGTACATACATCCTTTCAAACCAGCACAGGGAGAAAGGGGGGAAATTCAACTTCCCCATTTGGAGAATTTCTGATATTCTTGCAAGCAGTGGGGCTAACCAAATTAGTAGGCTGAGCCCTCAGTCTTGGGGTTTGAACCAACGAAACTTATCCCCACAAAGAATAGGTTAAGCTTACTTAAATCAGGTCTAAGAATCACCCCCAGAGAACCTCTTTTGTTGCTCAGATGTGGCCCCTCTCTCTCTCAGCCAACACAGCAAGCAAACTCACTGCCCTCCCCCTCTCTATATGGGACATGACCCCCGGGTTGTAAACTTCCCTGGCAGTGTGGGACAGAACTCCTAGAATGAGCTGGGACTCAGCCTTAAGGGATTGAGAAAGGGGGAAGAGAGAAATCAGATATAAAATAAAGTGTCAGTGACTGAGAGATTTCAAACAGAGTCAAGAGGTTATCCTGGAGGTTACTCTTATGCATTTCATAGATATCCCCTTTTTACTTTATGGTGTATTAGAGTGGCTAGAGGGAAGTGCCTGAAACTGTAGAGCTATGTTCTAGTAGCCATGTTCTTGAAGATGATGTATAATGATATAGCTTTTGTAATGTGACTGTGTGATTGTGAAAACCTTTTGTCTGATGCTCCTTTTATCTGTGGTATGGACAGATAAGTAAAATATATGGATAAAAAATAATGAAAATAATAGGGGGAACAAAGGTTAAGATAAATTGAGTTGATTGAAATACTAGTGATCAATGAAAGGGAGTGGTAAGGGATATGGCATGTATGAGTTTTTCTTTCTTTTGCTGAGAGATGCAAATGTTCAAAAATATGATCATGGTGATGAATACACAACTATGTGATGATATTGTGAGCCACTGATTATAACCATGTCAAGAATGTGTATGTCAAGAACATTGGTATATCAGTTCGTTGTTCATAATAAAAATATTTTTTAAAAAAAGCCTGTGTGTGTGTGTGTGTGAGGGAAATCCACATTCCTAGGACTTAACATCAGAGTCTTAAGTCTTGATTAAAAATAAATAAATAAAAGGTCCACAAATAACATTGATGTATGGTCAACATTGGGAACCCCCAATGGCTCCATCTGGCAACTCATTGAGAAAAGGAACTAAGGAGTGTGGCTTTATCAGAAGTTAGTGTGACACTCCTGAAACAATCAGAGAATAACCCCAAAAGTATATATAATGATGTAAATGGTATGGTTTCTTCATTAATGGTCAGATCCCATTCTAAATAGGGTAAGAAGGCTTGGAGTTCAGGTAGGATATAAGGATGAGGTGAACCTTATGGGGGGCAGGACAATAAGCATCAATATGATTTATTTAATACATTCTTCTGAATACCTACTATGTACTAGGCACTGTGGAATAAAGAAGGTGATTACAGAATATGTAATGGCTAACTGTGCTTGAGGTCATCAAGGAAGCTTCACAAAGGGGGGGATGCTTAAGCTGCATCTTAAAAGGTAAACAAAATTTGTCCATTGGAATTAGTTGGACAAGGAGCAGGGAAGAATGTCTGTTTGAAGGCATAAGACTTTTGGAAAGAATGGAGGTGAGAAAAATCATGGCCCAGTGTTTCAGGAACAGCAAATACTTGACAGCTTGGGGTGGGGTGGGAATGGGGGCATAGTGGACAGAGAGCTTTGGCAAGAGATCTGGTGGGGCAGCTCATGAGAAGTCTTGCATATTATGTGTAGACTTGGGAGTTTATTCTGTGGAATTGGAAACCTCCTGAAGAGTTTAATCAAAGAAGTGATCTGATCTAGCAATCTTGTGGAGGAAATATTAGTGGGCAACAGTGGAGGCGAGGAGCATAGCAGGTGCTGTTGGCATATTAGTTCTGAAGCCTTTAAATAGAATGTGGTGATGAAAGGGGCTACAGCCAGGTGAGGGCACACTAAACGCGGAGGAGTGGGGGTTGAGGGATGAAGGAGGAAAGGTGTTTAGAATGACTTTCCAATTTCTGTCATCGGTTAATGGGTGGACTGTGCTGTGTGGCAAAATGGGCTGAGGATCATACTGGTTGGGGTGGTTGGGACAGTTCTGGAAATGTCAACAAACTCACGGGAAGTGGAATCTGAAAAGGAGCAGCCAGAGAAATAAGAAGAAAACCAGAAGGATTACAGAGTCACATGCTCTGGGAAGGGAGCATTTCCAGGAGGAAGCCCTTAAGTCCAAAGGGTAAGGATGGAAAACTGTCAATCGCTTTTGGCAACTGGCAAGTCAGAGCTAGGGGAGGAAGCCACGCGGCCCGGGGCTGCAGACACAGCGAGAATGAGAAAGCCAGAGAAGTTGATAAGCACTCTCCTTTCCAAAAACCTAGCTGTGCATGAGAAGACCAGCAAGATACATCCACAGGAATTCAGAGAAGGCAAGGATATCTGGTTTCAGAGAGAAGGGATTCTTCATTCGCCATGCCTTCTAAACCTGTAATTCTGATTCATTTATGAATTCAGAGGGAGGTCTGGAGGCGCCCCCCTCCTCACACCCCCCGCTCTCCGTGCTCCCTCCTCCCCACCGGCGGGATCTCCCGAGTCTGCAGCCAGCTGCCAGCCCCGCCCCCAGCGAGGGGGCGTGCCCCACCCGAAGCCCCGCCCCTAAGCCGAGTAGGGGGGCGGGACGTAGCAGTCCTGCCCCACGCGGCTTCGGGACCACGTGACCTGTCAGTTCAGGGAGACGGAGGAAGATGGCGGCCGGGTGTGGCGGGACCTGGGCGCTGAGAGCGGCGCTGTCTGTCTTTCCCGTTCTGTGACAAGGCCTGTGGCCCAGAGGGTTCTTTTCGTCCTTTGCCGGAGGCCGCGGCCTCGGGCGAGGCTTTGGGACGGTCAGTGCAGAGGCAGGCCGGGGGCGGCCGGGGCGGGGGCCCGGGAGGCGGGGGAGCGGCCGAGCGGGGCTCTCGCGGGTCGGACTGAGGGCGGGGCGCCTCGGGCTGGGCTGTGCGCGCCTGTCGGCGTTTCCTGGAGGAGCGGGCGAGGGCCGGCGGAAGGTCTCTGGGACTTGGTTTCTCGGGGGTCGGTTTTCCTGTGGTGAGTGAGGTGCCGCGGGGGTGTGGGGACCGTTGTCGAAACAGTTTGGCTTTTGTTTTTTCCTTGAGCCGAGCAGAGGCGGGCAGACCCACCAGCCGCCTCAGGAATCCCTAAGGCTGGCCCCCGAGCCAGGCGTTTTAGGTTTGTGTTCCTGGACTTCCCGGGATGGGGTGGCATTGTTTTCTCCCCTTGCTCTCCTGTCGATCTCCATTGCTCTATTGTCCTGGCAGAGTCTCTATAAGCCCATGACCTCCGCGCTTCATTAAGCCAGATATATGATTTATTGATAGGGAAACGCCTTCTTGGTCAGCCAGGAATTTTGGATATATATGTATATATATATTTTTTCGCTTTCAGATTTTGACGTATAGAAAGGTTTCAACCAATGAAGAATATTTTCTTGTTAATAACTGTTAAAGGAGTCAGGTCTGCTTACCGGGGAAGTGTTTGATAAAAACGTAGTTTTCTTACCTTACCTTGAGATTCTCAATTCGTTTGACTTGGGGTGTGGCCCAGGACTCACCCCTTCGGGGCGATTCTGATACAGATGGTCTCTTTCAATGCTTTTACAGCTTTGAGAACCAGACAACTAAATTTGTTAAAAAGCCCTTCGGGGATCGGGTGCAGTGCCAGGGTGGAGAAATGCTGTGGGAATGTTGTGTTCTTTGTTCTTCTCTCCCTTTGCTAGCATGGTCTGCTCTTTCATCAGAATCACTGTGGGATGCAAATATCAGTTTTTGGGCTTTACCCTAGGCTTGCTGGATCAGATTTTTTGGGGGGAGGTTGGAGGGGGGGAGGTGGAACCCAAGGAATATGTGAATTTGACAAGCTTCCCACCGAATTTTGATGCCTGCAAATTTGAAAATCTTTGTGCTGCAGTATACCTTTGTGAGAACGATTTCCAGATTTATTTTTCCAAATGCCAGGTGAACTTCTGCAACCTAGCTTTTAGAATACCTTGAATTCAGCCTGTCCAAAACACCCTACAACCCCAATCACTCAGTGAATAGTGGGGAGGAAGGGGGCAATAACTATGCAGATAAAGGTCTATATTTCCTCCTGACTTCCCTTTTTCGTTAATGGCAATGCCATCTTCCACTCACATGATTTCTGTTATTTCTTCCATTCATGTATTTTGGTAGGTCAAAAAAGAGTCAACTATTAGAGATTTTATATTGATTAGCTTAATATCTCTTTTAATAGCTCTTGTTTCATCTCTGTTCCCACCAGCTGGTTTCCTCTGCTGCAGGCTGTCTATTTTGGTGGCTTCCTGACTGGTATCCAGGGTTCTGATTTCCTTTCTTATTTCTATATGGGGCCGCGTACACTGCTGGGAAATTAATTTTGCAAGCGTATGTGTTAGCGTGTCACCCCCTTCTTTCTGCTTTTTCTCAAGAACTCTCAGTTTCTCCGCCTTACCTACCAGTATATTAGTCTGGGCTGTTGGGAAAGCAAGGAACAGAATCTGACTTTTTTACCTCGGGGCAAAAGGTCTTATTTGATTGAGTGAGAACCAATGGCAGCTCTATTTTCTGCATCTTTTCAGACCATTTTGGTCTCTTTTTTGTGCATATCTGTTGGGTTCTCTCTCTGGTGACTGACTGACTTTATTAAAACTATCAACTGGCCCATTGGCTCCATCTCTGGTTCTAATTCCTAGTTCTAGAGAGACAAATATAATTGGCCCAGCTATTTGTTTTGAACAGCCACATGTCACAGTCTCTAGGCCAGACCCTGGTTATGGTGATGGTAGAGAACATGGCTGTTAAGGGTTCCTGGGACTCTGTGGAGGCAAAGTCCTAGAGAAGAGGCATCTTCAGTATACCTCTGCAGTTATTCAGTTTATCAGTTATATGTTAAGTTTCTACTTGTTCTAGACCCATAATAAGTTCTGGGGATATGAGAATGAAGGAGTGAGAGCCCTTATCCTTGAAGGGAATACAGAGCTGACCACCCTAACTTTCCAGCCTTAGCACTTCTTACTTGAACATTCCATTCACGCTCTTTTTGTTTCTTGGGCACACGCTACACCATCACTCAGTAAACATTCTCCTAATCTGTTTTCACACTGTTCCTCTTGCCTGGTATGCCCTTCGTTAAATTCCTACCTATTGGACTTGAACACATGCTTTAAGGATCAATGCAAAATGATACTCCACGATATCCTAGCTGAAGCAGTAATATTGTTTCAGAACTCTCAGAGCGCTTTGGATTTCTCTAACACTATTCTACCTTGAATTATATTTTGAGTTTTTCTATTTGAGACATTGGCTCTTTGACTTATGTTAGTTTAGGCAAGTCACTCCTGCTTTCTCTTTTATAAAATGGGAATATTTATTTTACAAGGTTATTGGAAAATCAGATAAGATCATGGATGTAAAAGGATCTCATAAACTGTAGAGTGCTATATAAACACTGTTTTCATGATGAAGTTCTCTTAGGTCTCTTGGTGAACTGTAAGCTTATTGAAGGCATGATAGGAATGCCCTAAAGCCTAGCATAGACTTGTACACAATGATTCCCAGTAAATATTTGCAGAACAGATGAGATCTTATCCTTTGGGTTTCCTTCAATCACTTCCTGTCTTTTGAGCCTGGATTATTATAGACAGCGTGTTTCAGGCAGTATGTTAGGCATTAGGAATAAGCTCTGACCAAGACAAACATGCTTCCTGCCTGGCACAGTCAATACATCAAGTGCGGTGAATGCTTTAAATAAGGCTGCACCTACAAAGTGGAGGAGGCCCTAGTCTCCTAGGGGCAGGAGAGAAGGGCTGGTCAGGGAATGCTCACTGGGGAATTGAAATTTAAATTGAAACCTGAGGGAAGATTGGACAAAAGTGTGTGTGAATGTGGGGTGGAGAAGATTCTGGTCCATATAAAGGTGAAGGGGAGAGTGGTATGAACTTGACAGGGACTTTCTGGGAATAGCAAGAGGAGGATGGAATGTGAGGTTGAGGGTATAACTGAGAAGTTAAGAAATGATTTAAGAAACAGTTACCATCATTGAATCATCTTTTCCACTTTCTAGTATATTAGAATAGATAGAGGGAAATACCTGACATTTCTGAACTGTAATCTGGCTGCCTTGATCTCTTATAATGATTGAATAACTAGCCTTTGTCTTGTGATCGTAAAAACACACAAAAAAAGTCAGTTGTGACTGACCCTCATTTATACCCACTGTTCCTGGGTTTCAACTTGAGAGTCTTATGATCACTAAAGACAGCTCTAATTATTTGTCTCAGAAATTGGGCATCTGAGTACAGCAGGCAGAGAACCCACTGCTTTTGATCAGTATCAAAGGCATTTGTTTTAATGGAGGCGAATAAGACATGTTAAGGATTCATTTAAGAGGAAAAATGAGGCTAGTCAAAAATAAAGTCTTGGTAGGAGGGAGAAGCTTGGCTTTTGAGGACATAATTTAACTTACTGGGCCCACTTGATCAAAGCTGTTTGATTTCTCTGTTAGTAGCCTCGCTGATGGGAGTCATCTTATAACCCTGTTGTGGCAGGCTGTTTTCTCCTGTTACATTAATAAATCTTATGCTGACTTGATCAAATTTAGTTCAGCAAACATTTTTCAATTCTTTAATATGCATAGGAAACTGTTTTAGGTGGTTTGAATATATGAAGGTAAGACTTGTGAAGATCCTATCATTAAGAAACACATATTAACTTATATTAAGAAATATAAAGCAATAGCCATGGTGTCTTTCCACTATGGAGATAAGTCAAAATAGCTACAAATATAAACGTATTCTCCAGTAGGGTAGGATACTTTTATTATATATACTTTGTACTTTGAGATTATACCAGGTACATTATTAATTTTCTAAGTAAAAATCGTTTTTAAATTAAAAAATATGCACTCACCTTTTTAAATTTAATATCAAAGATAGAAATCATAAGTTCCATTTCTTTTCTTCAGATATTCATTGTGTGCCTACTGCATATCAGGCCCCAGGATCTAGCAGCAAACAAAAGAGACACTGGGTAAAACAGATATTAAAAAAGTAATTGCAGAAAGATGAACCGTGGTACATACATATGAAGGAATATTGTGTGGCTGCACACAGGAACAAAGTTGTGAGGCATGCAATGAGGTGAATGGAACTTGAGGACATTATGTTGAGCAAAATAAGCAAGAAACCAAAGGACAGCTACTGTATGGTCTCTTTTAGAAAATACATGTAAGAAAAGTAGGGCCTAGATTGTAAACTCTTACAACTGTCACATTTATACCTGAGCTTTAAGTATTATTTCTAAATTCTGAGAATTTTCCTGGAACTTTGGTTACCCAAGTGGCACCTTAGATTCAGAGTTAGAGTTCTGCAGCTCTCAAAGTCAGCATTACTCCATACAGCAACTGTTAAAGAAGCCGAAAAAAAGATCAGCCTCTAATTAGAGATAAAACAAAGCTGATCTGGTTGGAACTAAGGTAAGTCAGATTACAGAGGAAAGGCAGATATTGTCTGTATTTTAGAACTTCACCTTTGGTGAGAGACCAAGGGAAGAGATCATTATTTTGACCAAAACTTAAATTTTCTGTAGCACACAGTGTAACTTAACCTGTCTGGCCACTTCATTTAAACAACCTAAGCACATGGAGCCTAGAATAGATAATGAGATCTTGTAATTCTGTGTACCTTAATGTAATACCATAATACATTCCAGAGTATATAGGGCAGATTATTAAAAATTACTGGCAAAGTCCTTTGAGGGAATGGAGAAAAAAAATATGGAACTTTAAACATCCTCACCTGGGAAATTCCTGATACTCTTTCAAGCATTAGGGGCTCCCAAGTTAGTAGGCCAAGTCTCAGTTTTGAGGCTGCCTCTTAAAAAACTTATTTCTGTAATGGGGAAGCTAAGCCTACCTATAATTATGCCTATGAGTCAGCCCAGAGAACCTCTTTTGTTGCTCAGATGTTGTCTCTCTCTCTCTTTAAGCCCAACCCTGCAAGTAAACTCATTACCTTTCCCCTACTACATGGGACATGACTCCCAGGGATGAGACTGGCCTGCGATCATGGGGTTGACAATGGCTTCCTGACCGAAATAAGGTATCAATGGCTAAGAGATTTAAAAGAGTTGAAAGGTTATTCTAGAGGTTACTCTTATCCAGGCTTTAGCTAAATATTGCAAATTGTCATGTTATGTCAAACCCCAACCAGTGGTATTCCTGTAAACCCTAAAGAATACACAGGGCCCTATCTGAGGCTCTACATATGTTTCACTCACCAAGTTTATTTTTCAAGAAACTTAAAAGCTTCAGATTGTTCCTATGCCTGATAAGCCCTGAAACCCAGAGTCCCCAGTCTCTCTAAGAACATCAACTACTTGCATCCCCTACCCCATAATGTTGGCACTCCTCTTCAACATGAAGAAGTTAGAATGGTCATGGCCCAAATACTCCTGAAGACTGGGAGAAGGATCAAAGAGAGGAAGGTGTTGAAACAAAGAAGATAGTATTTAACAAATGATTGTGACTACTGAATTGTTATATTGATATTTCTTGTTAGTCTGTTGTGTAATAGAACAGCTAGAAGAAAATACCTGAAATTGTGAAGCTGTAACCCATCCCATACTTTGAAACTTGCTCTGTAACTACTTGTTAAACTGTACTTTGAAATGTATTACTTTTCTGCATATGTATTTCACAATAAACGATGTTAAAAAAAAAAAGTATAGAAGAAAAAGAATAGATGAATGCAGATATCACCAGAATTCAAGGCATACAACATTGGACATACAGTATTAAGTTTGCCCTGATAGATGGCAATAAGTATTTTTTTCCTCTCAGATGCACAAAATAGAGAATCATGTAGTGAACCCTCACACACGTATACCCTAGCTCCAACAATTACCAATATTTTGCCAATTTTATTTCCACTATTTCCTTCTTCCCCAAACTCTTCCCCCTCTACCTTCCCCAGTACTTAAAAGATATTCAACTTGTCACTCAATTGGTATACAGTGCCTTGCAAATTATAGGCTGCCAATAAACTATTGTTAGATTTAACTTTTATTGAATTATTCCTCTGTAAAACTGCATTTTCTCAGAATTCTCTGGACAGAAATAAATCACCTTTCTTTAATAGTTTAGTTCCAAAGGATTTTTTGGGTAGCTAAGGCAAAGCAGCTTCAATTTGTAAGATTTTTTTTAACTGTTCTATTAATGTTTTCTGTTTAATTTTGGTTTAAAGAAAGAATGAGAATGATAAACATTTTATATTTTACGTATTTAAGAGTGGTACACATACAGTCCTCATAACTCGGATTGAGGGAGAGAGATAATAAGATTTGAAAATCTGAGATTTTCAGTCTTTCTTTTCTTTAAAAATTGAGGTCAATGTCTGTAGCTCCTTGACTGTGTTTCTTCCAGTCTTTTCTAATATTGTGGTGAGGAAAAAACTTCTCATCTAAAGGAGGGTTTTGTCAGACGATAAGATTAAAATATATATATGTGTGTGTAAGTTTTTATTTCAAAGTAATTTCAAACTTACAAAAGATTTCCTTATACTAGAACATCCTTCCCCATCTCACCAGTATTTACCAATTGTAAAGTTAAAATTCCAAAAAGCTTATGTAATATAGTCCAAGTAATCCTATAAGCATTTATTGAGGATGTGCCAAGGTCTTACTTATTTCTTGATGATGAAAAAATGAATGACATGATACTATTTTCAAGGATTTCATAGTAAATTAATAACTGTGATACATTATTTTAATACTAAAAGTATGCATGAAGTACAGGTATACCACATGAAACTGTCCCGAGCAGTAGAGAGAAGAAAAGGAAGTTCCAGAGGAGGTGATTGCTGAGCCGTGTTTGAAGTATATGTTTTGGTTTGTTGAGGAGTTAAAGGTGGGTCAGATATGACAAGTAGTGGGATTAGCGTGGGTGTACACATTCATTCTACAGATATTGAATGTCTACTGTGTGCCAGGCACTAAGGGGTACAGATATGGCAGTGGACAAAACAGACCAAGTCTCAGTTCTCTTTTTTAAATGTTACATCCTGGTGGGGTGGGGCAGACAATATAATAAATAAATGATAGTCTGGGTGATTGTAAGTGCTTTGTTGGAGAATAAAGCAGGGTTACAGAATGAGTGATAGTGGGGTTGTTTTATACACAGTGGTCAGGGAAGCTCTGATCAGATAACATTTGATCAGAAATGCTCATTTTGCTTGGACAAAATGAAGGATAAAGTGAGTGGTAAACAAGTTCAGGTAGATGAGCAGGGCCATGGTAAGGATCTGGCACTTTATTTTTAGTGAGAGTAGTTGGAGAGTTAAGCAGAGACTGGACTCAATAAAACTTATGATTTAGGAGGCTCGTTCTGGCTGCTGTATGGAGAAAAGCTTATGGAAAATGAATAAGAGTAGGGGCAGTTAGGAGAACTGATACTTGAGCTGGGGGCTGGCTGTAGAGATGGTGAATACTCCTGCACAGGCTGGGGGGTTGCTGGTACTAGGGAGGATTCTAGGCGCTGCATGTAGATCTGTGTGGCTGGAGACTTAACTAAAAGGAGGAAAAGAGCCTGGAGAAATGAGATTCATGGGAGAAGCCGCATTTGGGAACTTACTGTGTCATATTTTGAGGATACAAAACTTAGTAAGTGTTGGGCAACATGGTCACTGTTGCTGTTGTGGTGTGGTTTGTTTGCAATGAGAAAAAAGTTATATAATGTGTCTTTTAACACTTTGACCCTTTGTGAAAACCAGTATAGTTTTGAATAACCATACTGAAAAAAAATTGTTCACTCATTAAATCTGTTCACATGTTCTAAAAATAAGCTTACTGAACATAGCTGTTTGCCATAGCTGCCATTTCCAAAAATAACGTTGACATTAATTATTTTTGCTAATTGTACAAAAGAATGTATAACTTTATATTCCCATTAGACAGAAAAGGTTATGAATAATAGATTCAACTGAGGCCTAGTCATTTGAGAAATAATAGTACCCTCTGTGGGTCAGGTACTGTGCCAGATGTTTGGTATTTCATATTGAACAAAAGAAAATAATCCCTTCTCTAATAGAGCTTTTATCCTAGTGGGAGAGAGAACTATTAAATAGCTAAATATGTAAATCAGTTCAAAGAATCTAAGTTCTAAGTCATTTAAATTAGGTATACATAACACTGTATGATCCATCCTCAAACACAATTCCTCTCTGTCTGTAAACCTGTGACACTCAAGAAACAGGTTATTTGCTCTCAAAATACAATGGTGGGACAGACATAGGATAATAGTTGTAGATATTTCTGTTCAAAAGAGAAGAAAATAGGAAAAAAGAAAAAGGAGTCAGCAAGCAATTTCAGTCTCTTAACAGTAACTTTCATAGAGCAAAAGTTTTCAATTTTGATGAACTCCACTTTAGCAATTTTCTTCTCTTATGGATTGTGCTTTTACAAATCATAGCCTAATTTAATATACCAAGTCCTATGTTTTTTTGGAGAAGTTTTATATGGTTATGTTTACTGTTAGGTATATCTTTTTCTGTCCTTTCAACTTATTTTTAACCTATTTATCCTATTTATTTCTTTTCTGTAAAGGTTTAGGGTTTTATTTATTTTTTACTTTAACTTTTTTTTTGATAAGAAGCACATAGTTCCTGCTTTTTTTGTCTGGTCTAACAATCTCTCTTTTTAAATATCGTATGTTTAGACCATTGATATTTATCGTAATTATTGACAGGATGGATTACAGCCATCTTTTTGCTATTTGTTTTCTATTTGTTCCATTGTTTTTTTCTTTTACTGCATTGTTTTGATTGAGGATTTTTTTATGATCGCATTTATCTCCACCATTGGCTTATTATTTGTACCTTTTCTTTCTTTCTTTTTTTTAGTGGTTGTAATAGGGTTGGCAATGAATATCTTTAATCACAACCTACTTTCAAATAATATTATACCACTTATGTGTAGTGTCTGAAACTTATAACATTATGCTCTCAATTTTTGCTATGCCATTTTTTGTTCTATTGCCGATATTTAAAAAAAACTTTCATGTTCTAAAAAACTACAATATACTCGTGCTCCTTTTACTTTAGATACTCAGTGATCCTTTAGAGCAATTAAAAATAGCTTTTTAAAAAAACCTTTTATACCCGAGTTCAATTCACGGAGCCTGCCCATGCCTAAACAACAACAACAACAGCAAAAACAAAGCAGGTTTTAAGTTTGTCTTCATTTTAACCATTTTCTGGAATCTTAATTTCTTTTGGTAGTTCCAAGTTGCTGTCTGGTACTCTATTTCTTCTGTGGGAAGAACTTCCTTTACCTTTGTTGTTGTCCAAGTGAACTGGAAGTGAATCCTTCGAGTTTTTGTTTATAAGTCTTTATTTTTCCTCATTTTGAAAGGTATTTTAGTTAGACAGAATACTGAGTTGATTTTTTTTTCTTTGTAGGTAATGTGTCTTTTTACTGTGGCTGCCTTCAAGATTTTCTATTTAACTTTGTTTTTCAAAGTTTGCATATGGTCTATTTCAGCTTTATTTTATTTCATTAAATATTATTATTTTGTATTCTACTTGGGGATTCTCTGAGCTTCTTGGATCAATGGTTTGATGTCTTTCATTATTTCTGTAAAATTCTTAGTCAAATGTTTCAAATATATGACTTCACATATTTATTCTGCCCATTCTCTCTCTTTTTCTGAGATTCCAATTATACATATAGCATACCTTGTGAGTGCCTCACACTATTTAAATGTTTTGTTCTATTTTATTTTTCCGCTCTTCTTTCTTCTTTATACTTCAGTTTGGGTACTTTATATTTAACTGTCTTCAGGTTCTCAGATTCTTCTTCAGCTGACTCAGAGTTACTGGTGAAGAAAATACCCGACAGTAGATATTTACTGAGTAAAAAACTAGTCTTATTTACATCATTGTTGTATCACCAGAGCGGATTCAGTGATGCTGAATAAACATTTTTCCATCTACTCAGTTAACAAATCCTTTCTTAGGGATTGTACTTTGGTGTATATATCTCAATAAATGGCTGCCCTAGCTCCATTCTTTGAAGGCCAAAAACCTTGAAATTATCCATGACTTCCCACTTTCTTTTAAACGTTGCATTCAGTCTATTAGCAATGAGTAAAACACAGATCATACTCTTGAAACTTACCTTCTAGATGTGGTAGACAGACAAACAAATGATATGCTTTGTTTCTGATGGTGTTAAGGGCTATGGAGAATAATAAAGCAGGCAAAGAGGATGGGTGTGTGGGGATTGTTACAGAGTATGTTTGAATCAATTATTTTATATTGGATGGTCAGGTTAGACTTTTCTAAGATGGGGAATTAAATGAAGGGAAGGAGCAAGCCATGTGCATGTGTATGGGAGAGAAGTTTAGGCAGACAGAAAAGGTAGTGCTAAGGCCCCGAGGTGGGACAGTTCATGGTGGCTGTTCAGGGAGCAGCAAACAGTGAAGTGGTGAGGAAGGAATAGAGGGGATGCAGTCTGAGATGTAGCAGGCATGCATGCCGGTTAGGGTCATGTGAGCCAAGGTAAAGACACTTGATTTTACTTTGAGTGCTTTGAGAAGCCATTGGAGAGTTTTGGAAGGATGTAACCCAACTCATTACCTATCAAAGAATGGTCCTATAATCAGCAGTATCAGCCTTAATTGGGCACTTATTAAACTTGCAAATTCTGGAGGCCCATAATTAGAATCTGAGGGTGGGCCCCAAGAATCTCTGTTTTATAAGATCTGCATGCTAAATCTAAGAAGCTTTGATCCAGCTTATATTTTTGAAAGATGACTGTGGTTACATTGTGGAGGACAACCCATAGGGAAGGCAAAAGTGTGGAAGTGGGGAGACCAGTGAGGAAGCTGTCACTGTAATCTTGGTTAGGGGTGATGGCAGCTTGGACCAGGGTGTTGGATGTGGTGAGTAGTAGTGAGATATGAAATATATTTTAAAGGTGCAGCCGAAAGAATTTACTAGTAGGTTGAATGTAGGGTATAAAGGAAAGATGAGTTATGCTAATTCCAGGATTTCTGGCCTTAGAAGAGTGGAGTTGGATCTGTCATTTACTGAAATGGAGAAGACAAAAGGAGGGACAGTAGAATACTTTCTTTTATTAGTGATCCGAGGGGAAACTGGGGAGGGTGGTAGAGAGGGCTTGGAGGATGGATCTGAGGTTTGGGGTTGGATGATTTAAGATTAAGATAATTATGAGTCTTGGGAAGAGGGGACTCTTTTTAACAGTTACACTCTGGGTCTTTTTTTTTTTTTTTTTTTACGTGGTCAAGCATGGGGAATCGAACCCGGGTCCTCTGGCATGGCAAGCAAGCATTCTTGCCTGCTGAGCCACCGTGGCCCGCCCTGGGCCTTTTGTTTTTACTCCTGCCAGTGGAGGTATACTTGTACAAGTTTAAAGTTAAGAATTATAATATATTCATTAGTAATTTAGTGTTTTTCTAATCACAAATTGTGTATTCTATCTTATTTTAACAGATATTGAAATAAAGATAAATAAGGCTTTCTGTGAACATGTCAGTTCTTATATCACAGAGTGTAATAAATTATGTAGAAGAAGAAAACATTCCTGCTCTGAAAGCTCTTCTTGAAAAATGCAAAGATGTAGATGAGAGAAATGAGGTAAGACCAAGTTTCTAAAAATGAATCCTTTTTGCAAATATTTGTTGGTTACCTACTCTGAATAAGAAATGTCCTCAGTAACATCAGAGGTTACTTACACACCCTCATGATGCCATTAACTGATTGTTAAAAATATTTAAAATTCCATGTTTTTAAAATCTATTTTAACATATAAATACTTGAATATTGAGTTTGGATTTATGATTGACTTTGTTTTACTGAGGGAATAATCAACATTCAGAAAGTCTGATTCCTGAAATCTGAAGTTCTTCTGGGAAGCTTTAGGAGCATTTGAACCTGATCTTACCATATGATTGACCAGACAAAATTAGGATTTTGAACATTTTTTTTAATGGAACCCCAGTATCTTCTTTGATTCCATTCCACATACCTCAGGATTTTAAAGACCCAAATCTTTAAGCAACAGTTAAATATGTCATATGTTTTGTTTAATAAGGCAGAAAAGTATATATTTGCCATTTTCATTAAGTTAAATTAGTTATTTCTGTCCAACAATATTAGTTAATAAAATGTTTCATCTTATTTCACTGTGAATAGCCAAGCTGATTATTATTTGGTGTGGTATTTTAGGATCTAATATACTTCTTGTATGAATTTTTTTTTTAAGTGGCAAACTATGTTTTGGTTTTATAAAACTTTATTAAAGAGATGATCCTGTTTCTTAGAACTGTATTTCTAGTATGGTATAATGTATGCATTTTTGCCTGTTAATATGATGAATCAGGAATGATCTGTGTATGCGTAAGTATATATGTGTGTGTGTGTGCATGTAAAGAATTTTATTTAGAAATGTTCTTAACTGCTGAATTGACAATTACTACTCCAAAATGTTTTTATTGATCTAGGGGACCTTAATTTCATTAAATGTTAACTGTCATTAAAGAAATCCTGATAAAAAATTTTTTATTATTGCAATAATGTTATGCTAGCTAATGTTTTTATTGAAGACATATGCACTGTGATGTTGTATATATCTTTGCCCATTTAATTTGCATAGCAACATTATAAAGAATTATAATGCTATTTATCTTGATTTATAGGTAAATGATGTAATCCTTCAGTTTCTTATCTATTATCTGGTGGAGCCCTAATTTGAACCCTGTTCTATTTGACTTCAAATTATAACCTATTTATGTGCTGTTGCATTTCTTTGGGTCTTAAGAATAAAGTTCATTTAATGACAGTGCCTATATATATTTTTTAAATTTATTTTTTATTGATATATATTCACATATCATGTACCTATATTTTGATTAATTAATATTATTATACCCTTCTCTGATTATGAATAGTCAAAAATTGTTATAAATGGGGTAGAGGTAAGATTTATAATTGGAGATTGTTCGTTGTTATAAAAGAAATATTTACCGAAGTAGTCATTTTTATTAGCACAATGGCATATTTGAAATAATGAAATGTGAGTTTTTTAATGTAAACTTAAAAAGTTAAGTTTTACGTTATAGGCTTTTTCTTAGGAATATTGAGAAAATAGCTTCTTTGGGAGGAGAAAAATACTGTAACAATAAGCATAAAATTAAACCTAATGCCATAAGGAATAAAGCATATTTGGTACAGAGATTAATTTGGCATCTTGCATGAGATAGCACTTCTATCTAATTTAATATTATATCAGTTTGAATTGGAGTTTTAAAATAATAATTTGAAATTACCTGGGATTGTTCAGTTATGGTTCTGTGTGAAGGACAGGAATAAAGTAGCTTTCTCAAGGTCTTTTTTATTTTTATTATTTTGATTCTATAGTTTGTGATAAAATTTAATTTTTTAGGAAGTCAGTTAAGAATTTTCTCCCTTCTTTTTTGCCCTTAAAAGAAGAGTATTTAGCTAATTTCATGCTAATGTATTTTGTTGTCAGTTTTGAAAAAGGTTATTAAAATAAATCAATTAAATAAAATAATCTGAGCAAAAATTGCTTGCTATTGTGCTTAGTATGTAATTGCTGCAATCAGTAAATAGTAGTTTCCTTCTACCTTTTTTATATCTAGGTAAATCTCTTGGCTGGCCCGTGAATATTCTCAGTGATGGTTCATCTTTGCTCTTTGTAGAATAGTGGGGGGGCTTTTATTTTTATTTTATTTTACTTTTTTTGAAAGGAACCAAGTCACTCTTGCCTCTCTTTGGTCAAAGGTGTTAAGGCTGAATGTTATACTCCTGGTTAAGAAAATGAAGTGGGACTCTAAATTTATGAACTAGATTTTCTCATGTGCTTATAAAGAGACTCTAAATGAAGGATGATTTTAAAATGTTTTACTTTCACTGCAGTTCTTGGAAGAATTATATATCCTCCAAAGGTTTTTCAAGTCTAATACCACTAAATAAGTAGAAATAATCTAGGAATTGGAAAGCACAAAAAGATACTGATGTTTATGCATAGTAGCTTTCTTGGAAGCTGAGATAAAATATATGTTGTAGAGAACGTTGCACAGTGTTCTGTTTTGATGTGTTTTGACATGAGGTCATTATAAGTAGAGCAGAGGTTATATGATCCTGTGACTTTTGGAAAGAGATGTACTTAAGATTTTCTGGGGTGTGTGGAGTTAGGTATGGAAAGGGCCTTTAGTAGTGCGTTTTCATTTTAGTGGTTCTCAGCAAAATGAAGTTGTCTGAGTTACGCTGTCTCCACAATGGTAGTTACCAAACTGATAAACAGAAACTATTAGAAAAGATAAGGTATATGCAGTAATAAGATCCAATTTATAAGGTAACTGGATAGAAAATGGATTTTTCATGGTAACCCTTTCTGAAAATCATTTATATTTTTGATAGTGTAGTTAACAAAATGTGTCAGATGACAGTTGCTTTTGCCTGCAAATAATAACTACTGAGACGGGCTTAAACAAATGAAGGGCTTCATTTTCACACATAATGACAAGCTGGAAGAGCCATTCCAAGGCTGAAATGGTGGCTTCCTGATGTCATCAAGGGCCAGGCTCCTTCTCTCTCTCTGGCCTCTTCTCTCCGTGCCTGTTGCTTCCTGCCAGCCATTTCCATACAGCTCCAAGGTGTACACATACCAGCATGGAGAAGGAAAAGGGCATAGGCCAGGCAAGTAGCCCACTAAAAGTGCTTGTTGGGAGACCAGCCATTGACTTTTGCTTAGGTCAGAGCAGTGTCACATGATTATTTCTAGCTGCAAGTGAGGCTGGAAAATGTGAGGTATTTTAGCTGGGCACATTGCCATTCGTGACAGAATCATGTCACTTTGGTTTATTGTGTAGGCGGCTAGTGGTGCCTGTAAGTGAACGTTGTGACTATTCAAGTGTTTAGTTTGGCTTATTTCTAGTTTATCAGGTTTATGTGGTTTCTCTTATTTGTATTATAGGTATTAGTACCAACTTATATTCTCTTGTTCTCATACTCTGGGAACACCTATCTGTGTTAGACTTCTGACTGTGTGAAATGCAAGTGTGACCCCAGAATGTAAACAGAAATCCTCTGAGCCTTGGAAATTAATATTTTGAAAGCTTCACAGGTAAAATTCATGTATCCTTAGGGCCATGGATTCAGAATCTGTTTGCTTTAATTTGTATATTAGACCAATTGCCTTGACATCACACTTTTTATCACAGTAGATTGGGAGGAAGAAGGATGCTAAAAAAGGTGCGCTAACACAAGTTAGAACTGGCAGAATGGCATGCACAGTGTAATAATTGATGTCCCCAGTTATGGCTCGGAATCATTACTGTGATGTATAAGATAATCTGTTTAAGAAAGTAGCAATGTGTACATTGTTTTTTTTAGAAGGATCTTTATCGTAAAGGTGATAATAAAATTTAATACTTAGAGGATAAACTTTCTCACCTGGAAAATGTATTTGTTGTAATACCCCTTTCCCTAATGTCCTTCATTGAGTGACATGATTGCCACATATAATTTAGTATCTATTGTGGTATACAGATTTCTGTATTTAAAGTGATTTGTTTTGTACTTTATGTAAAACAGTACTTGTTTTTAACTGTTTACTTATTTTTTTATAATAGCGTCTGTCATGCTTTGTCACTTTTATAATTCATTGCTCATTTGTATGTTGCCCTTAATGGATTTTTAAATTCTTTGAGACTTTGCTCATTCATTTACACAAGTATTTGAATACCTGTGTGATTGTCACTGTCCCTCACCTTGGGGAGACTGTATTAAACAAATAAACAAAATAAACTTGCTTCCCACTTCCGTGGAGTTTAGAAACTTTAGGATAAACAGACAATAATCAGTTAATCACACAAATAAAATGTAATTGCAAACAATGATTTGTATAGTAAAGTAAAATTACAGGGACTCTGTAAGGCTTACCTGAAGGGAGGAAATTTCACCCAAAAGCCTAAGTAGTTAATTGGATGGGGCAAGGGAAGCATTTGTCTGAGGGTGGAGGTGGGAAAGAGCATGCCACGTGGGCACATTGTGTGGATTAGAAGTGACACTTGACAAGTTTCAGAGGTAGATTTCTCCATCATTCAGGGTTATTGCTGGCTATGATAAGGATTTTGGCTGTTATCCAAAAGACCAGTGGGAAACTATTGAAGGAATTTTAAGTAGAGGAATGATATGGTCAAATTGGCTTTTTAAGAAATCAGGCATACATTTCCCCACACTGATATACAGACAGTAAATAGGTACTTAAATAAATATTTGTCTAATTAAACTTAATTTTTGGTGTAAGATTTTCTCATTTACTGTATTTGTGTTAGCACTGTTGGTACAATCACTGTTTAACGTGGTGCTTCCTAACCTGTTTCATGTCATGGCTTATACAAAAGATGATACCGTTTGCAATACAAAGCACCCAGGCCCTGCCTCACGGTCTCCCCCAGGACTGAGAGTTCATTGTCCCTACAATCCTGAGGCTCGTTCTTGGCCCACAGTTTAGGAAACTTTGGTTTAAGGAATAGGGGCTTAAGTTTAATCGATTAAGGTTATAAGGGATGTAGCATCTGTGTTATTTATTCCTTTAGTTCTGCTTTAGATAAAATATTTTCTATATATGATTAGTACTGTATTCTATATCACATTCTACCTGTTTTGTTAGATAATTTGTTTCCCATAGGTATCTTGAGGTTATTAGATACATTGCCGTGATTATTATTTACTCATTTATGCATGTTTACTTATTCTGAATGAGAACTGTAGTGCCAAAAACAGATGACTAATATTGTGGTAAGAAAAATTATGTTTTATTTCTCTCTGACATTTGAATTATTGGGAAACTAAAAATGTAAAATTTCAAAACTATTTCTAAATTAAAAAGGTATAATAAACACAACTAGTACTCACCATACCTTCATGAAAACATAGGTGTGATATATTTAACTGTGGTGTTTCAGCAAAAGTACAGTATCTTAATAAGTTATCTGTGATTTTTATGTTCTCTAGTGTGGCCAGACTCCACTGATGATAGCTGCTGAACAAGGCAATCTGGAAATAGTGAAAGAATTAATTAAGAATGGAGCTAATTGCAATCTGGAAGATTTGGTATATATTAAGATAGTTTACTCATTTGTCTACTTCTGTTCCTTAACTTTGCCGTTTCTTTGTTTTTAAGAAATGAGTCAGAAGTAATAGACTAAAAATTGTACTTTCAAACATATCTCAACTTTGCCTGTGTGTTAAATCAGTTTTTTTAAAGGTCATACAAGGTTGAAATTTTTTATTTTAATAAAGGATCAGCTCTTCATGATTTTTATATATAGATGGCACTGGCTAAATGGGGAACACGCAATCAAAAAATTAAATGCCTACCTAAAAGGTATCTATATATGTCTCATGCTGTTTAGTAACTCCCCATGATGATAACTTATTATAGATATCATTGCATGTGATAATGGCCAGAAAGATTTGGCCCCTTCTGTTACCATTTCTCAGTTCAAGGAGGCTTACATTTCTTCTCACTTACTGTCTTCTCCAGGAATTTTTTTTTTTTAATTGAACAGTCATTTCAATGAAATTGCACTTATATATAAGAAACTTGTATCCTTTATTTGAAAAATAAAGAATGGTTCTTTTCTTTATCACATACTTTCTGAACTCATCATATGTGATCACTCTAGTTTAATACTCTATGAATGTGCACTTAAATCTGATTACAGGTCTGTTAATTTCAATAAATGATAATGTTCCCAGCCATAAGGATTACTGTTGAGCTTTTAATAGGCATTTTTCTGCTTTTTTAAAACACATAGTATGTGATTAGAAGTCCAGTGAAAAGACTGGACAGTTGTGAAACAATTTTTACACTTCGCATGGTAGTACAAGAAGACAGAGAAGTTCTTATTTTAAGAGAGCTTGTGCTTTAGTGTTATTTTAGTTTAGTGCAGGCCAGATCATGTCAATTTGGTATGTAAATTTGAATTTATATTTCCTTGCTTTGGAATGTTATTTTTGGCTTTAAAATGGTAAAATTTTTGTTTGTTTATTCAAGGATAACTGGACAGCACTTATATCGGCATCAAAAGAAGGGCACATACATATTGTAGAAGAACTACTCAAATGTGGGGCTAATTTGGAGCACCGAGATATGGTATGTACATTCCTTATGATATGCTACTAATTAACTGAAATCTTATCCACAATAATAGGTATGTGTGAAACCTGGTATTTTTGTGTATGAGGTGATATTATAATAATGTTTTTGGGATTTGGGGATGGGCTTTGAAATAGCCCTCAGGAAATGTTTTAAAATGTACGTGATATAATAATACCTCCTTTAGAATAGTCATTATGTTCAGTTTACTTCAGAGTTAAAAATTCTGAAATATTATTCAAAGCAACTTATTACCCTTTTAAAAATATATCATTGTTCTAGAACTTTTGAAAAAATTATTTCTTTTAGATAGGATTTTAAGAGGGACATAGCATAGTTTTAAAAATATTTCTTACCAGCTGTTTCAAGTTATAATTTTCAGTATAGTATTTATAAATTCATTTTTAATATATACTACTGTTAAGACATGTTATGCCTACACATCACAAGTCTAACAATATATGATTCTTAATTATCACTTAGCTCTTATTGATCTTGGCAACTGGTAAAGCATAGACATGAATAAAGAGATCATTTCTGGATTATTTATTCTGTAAGGTTAATTTTAATAGTGGAAGAAAGGAAGTAAATGATTTTCCTGGATTTATAAAGCACACATAACTTAGCTGATAGTCTAATATATATATATATATTATAAATATAAGTGATGTGAGTTTTTAAAATACTGCCGCATTCCACTATTTAATAATACATTAAAATTGGCACAGTGGTTTTGCCCTCATAATCTTATATTGTCAAAACTTAGCAAAAAATGAGATGGTATTCTCATTTTTATAGGAAGATCCAGAAAACCATTTGTATCCTACCTATTTTCTAAAATTCACTGCAATTAAAATTATATATATTGTATAAAAATTAAGAAGATGGTCATATCAGTAACTTAGGCAAAAAGATGGATCTGCCAGCTGAGAGTAAAATGTGGTTTGCTTAAACTTACTGATAGACAAATGGAAGGGAAATACAGTCTTCTCAATATTTTATTAAAGGGACCATATCAGTTTAGCCAATGAATTAATAATACTAGGTAACTATTGTATGCCTGGAACTTTTAGGTGCTTTACAGCCCCTGTATCATTTAATTGAATCCTCAGTACAATGTTATAGCCTAAGGGTTAATTTTGTCCTCAAGGTATAGTTCAGGAAATTGAGATTGGAAAAAGTTAATCTTCTTCCAAAGTCATACAGCTATTAATCAGTCAGATTGGGTTTTGAACTCAGATCTGCTTTACTCCAAAGACTTCTCCAATATCATTTTTATATACATATTAGCAATGGAGTTAGGGACTATAAAATATGTATTATGAATGCATAAAAAACTTGGTTAGGTTTGTCAAAAAAAAAAAGATTTCTTGAGCTTTTTTTGGTTTCTATTTATTTTTATTTCTATTTCCCCAAAGTAATAAGCACAAACTCTTTTAACACTTAAAGTTGGGGAAACAGAGGACTGTGCCTTCCTTAGTAGTTAGTATGAAGGAACCCAAAGGATTGGGTGGGTGGTAGTAGCTGCCAAATAGAGAAGGAAGGCAGAATCCCTGAGACTGGTATAAGGAGAGGAGGGTGACCACTGAGGGTCCTCCAGGGTCAGGAAGATGCTCCAGCGTGTAGCAGTGAGAATTCTAGTGAGTATTCTTTCTTAGGAGGAACTTTAATGGGCACCAAACTGAACAATTCACAAAATATTAATTCATTGCTAAAAGACTTTAAAAACTGAGGGCTTCCAATTTTTTCGTTTTGTGAATTTGGACAAGATTTTTTGAGATTAAGTTATCTCATAAATTCTTGTGTTGAGGACATTATACAAATTAAAGTGAAGACATGATATTAAATCAAATTTCTGGGTAGGCACTTCACAGACTAAAATATTGAGGTACCTAAGACTTGAACTGATTTAAGTCTTTAGACATGCCCAGCTCCATAATTTGACTTAAATAAATCATGTGTGTCTTTTCTTGTCTTTCATGACCTTGATACTTTTGTAGAGTACTGGTCAGGTTTTGTAGATTGTTTCTCAATTTGGAGTTGATCACTGTTTCTCATAATTAGGTTGAGATCATGCGTTATTTAGAAGGCCATCATAGAAGTGATGTGTCCTTCTTTGTGCATTATTATCAGGAAGTACATGATGTCAGCCTGTATTACTGATGCTGTTAACCTTGATCTCTTGGTTAAGGTTCTGTATGCTAGGATTTTCCACTGTAAGGTGGAAATTCGTGATTACTAAATATGTGGGAGAGTGGGAATAGATATTTTGAGACTATACAGATATCCTGTTTCTGTTTAAACTGTTACCCATTCGTTCTAGTATTCATCAGTGAATTTTGCCTGCAACAGTTATTACTGTGGAGCTATGGTGATTTTTCTATTTCCCTTATTCCTTCCATGTTTATTAACTGGAATTCTGTTAGGAAGAATTGCCTCTTCTCTATCTCTGTCTATCTATCTATATCTATCTAACATTCCATCTAAAATAATAAGTCCAAATTGATACCTCCAGGTACACTTCAGCACCATAGGGTTCATTGTAGCTTTCCCCCTTTCCTTAATTTATAACTCTTTTCTTCAGCATTGAGAAATCTGGCTCTCATTAACTACACTTGTATTTGCTTGTTCTACTCTAGTATGCAAACAAAATAGTTTCAGAATTGTTAGCCCATACCCTGTGAGAAATAGATTTTCCTCCTAAGTACAATGTTTATGCACAGTTTGTTTTGTCTCAGCATTACAGTATCAAATCAGAATACTGCTTTCCAAAGTTATTTAGCTTAGCTTCTAAGTAGTTCTGTGGTTATTTGACTCATTTATAAAATAGTTAAGTTCATTTGTCCATGTCTCCATTTTATCTTTATCCCCATATCCTGGTTAATTAAAAAAATTTACATATAGTAAAATTTGCTCTCTGGTTGGTTTTAACAAATGCGTAGTTGTGTATCTACCACCAAGTTCCATATGGAGCAGCTCTGCTACTTGAACAGTTCCTTTAAACTGCTGCTTTATAATTAACCCCTCCACTGACTCTAACTCCTGGCCATCACTGACCTGTTTTCCCCCTCGGTAGGTTTGCCTTTTCCAGATTAGGGCAAGTATTTTTGATCCAGTTTTCAGTGATGATGAAACATTATCAGAAGCATGAGAGGATTTATATTCTTAGAACCAAATGTGAATTGGTCCAAACACTAAATTGAAAAACAAAGCATTCATTCCTTAGTATAATTTGATTGTATTTGTCTCTTTTATTGAGTTACATTATAGCTAAAGCGAAAAATGTTCCTATAGCTTAGAAAATAGAAGTGTATGTTGTAAATTTGTACTTGATGTCCTCTCCCACCACAGAAAGTCATGTCCTATAGACTTAGCATCTTCCCTTTTTAGCAAGAGGTAGAATAATGATCTGACATTTAAAGGATATGTTTAAATTCAGGAGCTGAACGTGATTGCTGGAATCCCCTTGTATATAAAGTCTATACTCATACAATGAGGAAAAAATCTAGAGGCATAACTATTTTCTGAAGAAAAAAATTTTCTTTTTTTTTCACATGGGCAGGCACCCGGAATTGAACCTGGGTCTCTGGCATGGCAGGCAGAAATCTGCCACCGAGCCACCCTTGCACTGCCCTGAAGAAAAATTTTTTAAACAACCAAAATAAATCTTGGAAATTTGCGAGAGTCCAACACAAATATTTCCTGTTTAGCCATGATTTATTGCAAAATTTGGAGTAATTATTTGGAGAATTAAGAGACTGGATTTATTTCACGTACATACTATTGTATATTTTTCTGAGTATTGTAGAAATTTAAAGCTATGTAATATTGCCTTCATAAAACAATGGTTTTATGAAGAATATTCACAGAAGGAATTTCATGAGTGGTGTTTTAATACCAGGAGAACATCTTATGCTTTATTTCCCTCTTGTTTGTCTTCTTTAGGGAGGATGGACTGCTCTTATGTGGGCATGTTATAAAGGCCGTACTGAAGTAGTAGAGCTGCTTCTTTCTCATGGTGCCAATCCAAGTGTCACTGGTCTGGTAAGCGTTAACAAAAGTTCATTTGTAATGTAAGTGGTAAGTTATTTTAGAGAATTCTTAAAGCTGACAATACTTTAGACTTTGTAGTAAATAGAAATTATCTGGAAGTATTGAAGATAATAAGGATGGGATTTCAAAACACAATAATGAGAAATTTTTTTAAAATTTATTTATTAATTAAAAAGTTAAGAAACCAAATAAAGCATCAACATATATAATCAGTAATTCACAGTATCATCACTTAGTTGCATATTCATCATTTCTTAGAACATTTGCATTAATTCAGAAAAAGAAATAAAAGACAATAGAAAAAGAAATAAAACGAACACAGGAAAGAAATAAAAGATTATACCTACCATACCCCTTACCCCTCGCTTTCACTGATCACTAGCATTTCAAACTAAATTTGTTTTAGCATTTGTTCCCCCTATTATTTATTTTTATTCCATATGTTCTACTCCTTTCTTGACAAGGTAGATAAAAGGAGCATCAGACACAAGGTTTTCACAATCACACAGTAACATTGTGACAGCTATATCGTTATTCAATCATCCTCAAGAAACATGGCTACTGGAACACAGCTCTACATTTTCAGGCAGTTCCCTCTCCAGCCTCTTCATTACATCTTGAATAACAAGATGATATCTACTTGATGCATAAGAATAACCTCCAGGATAACCTCTCAACTCTGTTTGGAATCTCTCAGCCATTGACACTTTGTCTCATTTCACTGTTCCCCCTTTTGGTTGAGAAGGTTTTCTCAATCCCTTGATGCTAAGTCTCAGCTCATTCTAGGGTTTTTCTCAATCCCTTGATGCAGAGTCTCAACTCATTCCAGGATCTCTGCCCCACGTTGTCAGGAAGGTCCACACCCCTGGGAGTCATGTCCCACGCAGAGAGGGGTAGGGTGGTGAGACTGCTCGTTGTGTTGGCTGGAGAGAGAGGCCACATCTGAGCAACAAAAGAGGCTCTGTTGGGGGTGGCTCTTAGGCCTAAATTTTAAGTAGACTTGACCTATCTTTGTGGGGTTAAGTTTCATATGAACAAACCCCAAGACTGGGGGCTCAGCCTATAGCTTTGGTTGTCCACATTGCCTGTGAGAATATCAAGAATTCAACTTGGGGAAGTTGAATTTCTCCCCGTTCACACCATTCCCCAAAGGGGGCTTTGCAAATACTTTTCCACTCACTGATCGAATCACTCTGGGATTCATCGGGGCATCACTCTGGACAAACCAACAAAATCTCATGTCCTACCTGAGATTCCAAGTACTTAGGATATTCAATCAAACTATCTACATAAGTTATATTAGGAAATGCACTAGTCAAAATATAAATTTTATAACAAATAAACATTTTTTGCTTTAGTCTCACATATAAGGTGACATTTTAAAATATTAATTACCACCTGTTCTCAGCACCCTGCAATAATGACATTCCTTTGTTCTTCCTCATGCAAAAACATTTTTAAAATTTGTACATTGTACATTTCACTTTTATTATACACTCTAGGCATTCCTAGATTATACCGTCTCAATCTTTAACATCTATCTTTCTTTCTGATTTCATTTATGTCCCCAGCCCTCCTCCCTCTATCATTCTCACATGCAGCTTCATTCAGTGTTTTAACATGATTGTATTACAGTTAGGTAGTATTGTACTGTCCATTTCTGAGTTTTTGTATCCAGTCCTGTTGCACAGTCTGTATCCCTTCAGCTCCAGTTACCCAATATCTTACCCTGTTTCTATCTCCTGATGGTCAATAATGAGAAATTTTTATCAAGCTTAATTTATTTCTCAATTTTTATCTTTGAAAGATTATATTGTTAATTAAAACTATATAACATTTCAGAATGAAATATTGAAATCCTTAAATATCTTGCTTACTTTTTGTAGGTATGCATTCTTAATCTGAATTTCTTTGAAGAAAGAAAACTTTTGTCTGGCCATTTACCAAATGACTATACCTTTTTGCTGTTCATTCTGAAAGATGTTAATATGGTCAATCCATATAATTCATGGATTCCATATTTGCAAATTTGCCTACTCACTAAAATTTATTTGTAATCCCAAAGTCAGTAGTCGTGGGATTTTCGTGGTCATTCACAAACATGTACAGAGTGCTGAAAAATTTGAGTTGGCCTATGTATATGTTCCTACCTGAGGTCGAATAAGGACACGCTCTGCCTTTGCATTTCAGCTCTCAGTGTAAACAGGTGTCCTTTCTGCAGTATTGTTAGTACTGTGTTTTTAGCATTTATGTACCTTTCACTGGCAATTTTAATATTTAAAATGGCCCCTAAATACTGTCAAGTGTTTCCAAACTCAAGGAGGCTGTTATGTTCCTTGAGAAGATAAAAGTGTGTTAGGTGGACTTCATTCAGGCATGAGTTTTAGTGCTGTTAGTCGTGAATTCAGTATTATTGATCAACAAAACATATTAAATACAGGTGTTTTAAAACAGAAACACATAAAACAAGGTTCTGTATCAATCAGTTAATAAGAATTTTGAGGCTAGAGGCTTGCAGGAAGGAATCTAGGCCTGTATTTCCTCTAATAGCAATGATTCGTTATTTGCTAATTTAATGTTTACTGTGACTTTAAAGGACATAATTACTGAGAATAAAGAGAACTGTATATGGATTACTTGTTTTCTTGAGACTCAATTTCTGAGTGGAAATTTAAGAAACTGTTTCATTCAAATTGATAGAGGATTATAAAAGAAAGATTTCACATTCCTCTTACTAGTCTTGCCTGTTGATTAGATCATCACATTACATGTACTGAATTTATAAAAATGTGTTCATAAGATATTAACATTTTCTTCCTTAGTTGCCAATTATATCTTATGTCTTATGAGTGTGGTGTGTTTTTAAAGTGGACAGTGGTCTGTAAATTGGATATTTTTTTTACAATTACTTTGAATTACTCCCCTTGATATTTATTTTGCTTAATAAATGCATACTATATTCACCTGAAAGATTTCCTTCTTCTCTTCTCCCTCCTTTCCTCCATTCTTTCCTTCATGTCTGTCCCAGCAGTACAGTGTTTATCCAATCATTTGGGCAGCTGGAAGAGGCCATGCAGATATAGTACATCTTTTACTGCAAAATGGTGCTAAAGTCAACTGCTCTGATAAGGTAGGTCAGTGTATCTTTCCAGTCTACAGTCCATATTTTGCTTACTCAGTGCGTCTAAGTTTATAAGCATTTTCACATGATTTTGTGAGGCTGCTCTGATGTATCTTGTATTTATGTATTTTGTTTAGATGGATATCTCATAATGGGTTATTTAAACATATTGTTTGTTAAGCATCCTTCCAATGTTTTTTATATCACATTCACCATTCTCAAGAAAATAGACAAGAGTAATGAACTCCCTGTCTTCATCAGACTCTCATTTTTTCTGTTGTAACTGGTCTTTTTACCTTCAGTCCTATCTGTTTTCTCTGTATTTTTGCTAGAATGATTTTTCTAAAATCCAAGTCAAATTATCTTTCTCTTGGACTTAAAATCCTGAGTCATATTTTATGTTGTATGATGATAGACCTTGCTTCTATTTCTGCCCTCTTCTGCTACCTCTACTTCAGAACTGCTTTGCATGATAACCTACCAAATGACTTGTAGGTATCAAATTCATCTGTTATTAGTAGTCCTTGCATGTCTTTGCATGTGCTATTTTCACAGTCTATAGTACCTTTCTCCTCATTTTCTGCCCTTAGATTCTATTCATTCTTCACTTTCAGTTCCTTTGTCATCACTTTTAGAAAGCTCCCAGTATTTTGTTCTATTCATTTTCATGTCCTCAACACTCACCCCGACATTTAATAAATATTTATTTAAATAAGTCATTTTTCCTTGCTTTTCACGAGTTCTGATGGCTTTTATTGTTTCATGATAAGGCCCAGACTTCTCATTTTGACTCTAGCCTCTTTCCAGACTCATTTCTTAGCAGCCTCTCCATATAAAAGATGCTTTTAGATGCAACAGATTGCCTAATATTCCATGAACTTGTATGAATTTCTCTGAATGTTGTACCTTTTTTATTCTATCTACTTTGCTGGATATATTCTTATTACTTCCTTTTCCTGAAAGAATCCAACTTATTTTCAAGGTCCAGTTGAGATGTTACCTCCTTTAAGTCTCCTTAACTTATCCAGTCAATATAGGTGGCCCTTCCTCTGTACTGTCAGTACTTTCTGTATGTACCTCCATTAGTGCACGTAACTAGTTGCATTATAATTATTTATTTAAATGTCTTTCTAACCACTAGTGTCTAAGTTTCATGAAGACAAAAAATATTCCTTTTATTTTTATTTTTATACTTCTACTATTTCTATTATCTGTCTTAGAACTTGGTGCTTTGTGGGTAATTATATTCCTTTCAAATGAATAGCAATTTAACTAAATATAAGGAAACAGTACTTAGACATTTTCTGGCAATTGCAATAGTTACTGAGCATAAATTTCTTTAAAGCAAAACACTATCATTTAACTTAATGAAAGTGTTTTAAATCTTCTGTATTTTGATCTGAATAGTGGTTATATAGGTATATACAAATATAAAAAGTCATCAAGTGGTACACTTAAGGTTAATGTATTTTATGCATTTTACTCTGTGCATATTATATCTCATTTTTTTAGAATTCCGTAAAATAATAGCTTAATGGAGACTAGAAGAAAACTTGCAAATGTTTATATTAAAATATGTTACTTAAAACTATTGTATTTGAGAGTCTTCATTAATTCAGATTGACTGTCTTCTAATTCACAGTGAGGTTTTATTGTATGTGTGAAATGGATACAGTTTTGTTTATTGATGTTTCTGATTTGACAATTAAATGATGGAGGGTGGGCCACGGGGGCTCAGCAGGCAGATTTTGCCTGTCATGCTGGATACCTAGGTTCGATTCCCGGTGTCTGCCCATGTAATAAAAAGATACAGAAACCTTTAATTTCTTCTTCTGGCCTATATAATAATGTTTATGTATCTCATGGCATTCACATCCCTCCAGAATCAGGTACTATACCACTTAATCTGTCACAGTTTGGTGTTTTGAGAAAATGTTTAGTAATTACTGTAGTATCTTATAACTATTCGTGTACAAATAATATAAAAATAAATAAATTATCTCTGTTTAGAGAAGTACTGGATTATGTAGGTCATGTAAAATACAAAGGCTAAGGGCCGAACGTTTAGAGGTGGGAGAATTCACTGATGGCTGTGCACTCATAAAAGATTTGATAGAAGACTGAGATTTAATATAGACCTTGAAGAGGATAGAGCTTACATTAATAGAGAGTAGGGGATGAGATCATACTAGGCACAGAGGAAAGTGAGAGCAAGTAGCATCAGAATGTAAATTCACATGGCAGATCGAGGCAGGATGTGGGTAGAAAGCTGAGTGACACAGACAGGAGTTGTGAGGAAGGACACCGTGGCAGCAGATAGAACCACCTAGACGTAAGCTGGAGTATCAGACTAAGGAGTTTGGATATTTGCCCTGTAGAACTGCAAACCATTGAGGGCTTTGAGTAGTAGGTTGATGCAAAGTGTGTTTTAGAAAAATCAAATATTTAATTGTGCACTATGGGATGAAGTGAAGAGAAAGAGTAATTTTATTGCTGATAGAAATAGGGAGATTTCTCTGGAGAACTAATTTTTAGGGAAGGGGAATGAGATGGCAGTTGTAGACGTGGACATAGAGATTTTGACTGGAGGTGATAAGGGATTGTCTGCATAGAGGTGATTCTTGAAGTTATATGAGAGTGAATTTGATAACTGAGTTCAGTAGTATCAGTATCAATAGTATGAGAAGACAGCAGATTATTTTCTTTCTAAAATGTTGGAAAGAAGAGAAGAGTGTCTCTGAGATAAAAGAATTTAACTGATGAAAGTTAATGGTGACAGAATAAATAAAGCAAGCTCACAACTCAACAATAAAAAGATAAGCCAATTGAAAAGTGGACAAAAGACTTGGATAGATGTTTCTCCAAAGAAGATATACAAATAGCCAAAAAAGCACATGAAAAGATGTTCAACATCATTAACTATTAGGAAAATGCAAATCAAAACCATAATGAGATGCTATTTCACACCCACTAGAATGGCTACTATTGAAAGAACAGAAAATTACAAGTGTTGGAGAGAATGTGGAGAAATAGGAGCACTCATTCATTGCTGGTGGGAATGTAAAATAGTGCAGCCATTGTGGAAGATAGTTGGGCAGTTCCCCAGAAAGTTAAGTATAGAATTACTGTATGACCCAGCAGTCCTCCTTCTAGATGTACCCCAAAGAATTGAAAGCAGGGACTTGAACAGATGTTTGCACACTGATATTCATAGTGGCATTATTCATGGTTGCCAAAAGATGAAAGCAAATTTTGAATCCATGAACTGATGAATAGATAAACAAAATTGCTATATACATACAATGAATTTAGTCAGTATTGAAAAGGAATGAAATGATGGTTGGAGGTTTCTGCCACTTCAAAGCAGTCTGAGTGCCGTTTTTGCTACCTTATTTGTATACTTACCATCTAGCCGTCATTATAAGTGCCAGCTGAATCACAGATGCCTGTTTTGTTGGCCCTGTGGCATCCCAGAATTCCATGGTCGCCCACCACCAGGTGGCTGGAATGGCCTTAGCCATGAGGCTTTTAGAATTATTTCAGAGGGGGACTATGCATCAAAAGCAATCAAGGGAGCAGTTGGTATTGATTTGGGTATTACCAACTCCTATGTGGCAGTTATGAAAGGTATACAAGCAAAGGTGCTGGAGAATGCCTAAGGTGCCAGAACCACCTCTTCAGTTGTGGCCTTTACAGCAGATGATGAGCATCTGGTTGGCCTGCTGTCCAAATGACAGGTTGTCATCAACCCAAACAATACATTCTATGCCATGAAGCATCTTATTGGTTGGTGATATGATGACTGTGAAGTAAAGAAAGTTATTAAAAATATTCCGTTTAAAATTGTCCGTGCCTCTGGATTGAAGTGGTGATGTCTGGATTGAAGCTCATGGAAAACTCCATTCTCCAACTTGCATTGAAGCATTTGTGTTGATGAAGATGAAGGAGACTGCAGAAAATTACTTGAGGCCATACAGCAAAAAATGCTGTCATCACAGTCCCAGCTTATTTCATGACTCTCAGAGACAGGCCACTAAGGATGCAGATCAGATAACTGGACTTAATGTTCTTTGAGTGATTAGTGAACCCACAGCTGCTGTTCTCACTGTAGTCTAGACAAATCAGAAGATAAAATCATTGCTGTATATGATTTAGGTGATGGAACTTTTGATATTTCTATTCTAGAAATTCAGAAAAGAGGGTTTGAGGTAAAATCCACCAATGGAGATACTTTTTTTAGGTGGTGAAGTCTTTGACCAGGCCTTGTAACAACACAAGGTGAAGGAATTCAAAAGGGAGACAAGGATTGATTTTAAAAAGACAATATGGCGCTTCAAAGTGTGTGAGAAACTGCCGAGAAGGCCAAGTGTGAAATCTCTTCATCTGTACAGTTTGACATCAACTTGCCATATCTTACGATGGATACTTCTGGACCCAAACATTTGAAAATGAAGCTGACCCAGGCTCAATTTGAGGGGGTTGTCACTGATCTCATCGGGAGAACTATTGCTCCATGCCAAAAAGCCATGCAAAAAATGCAGAAGTCAGCAAGAGCGACATAGGAGAAGTGATTCTTCTTGGTGACATGACTAGGATGCCCGAGGTTTGTTCGGTGGACAGTGCAGGATCTTTTTGGCTGAGACCCAAGTAAAGCCGTCAATTCTGATGAGACTGTGGCCGTTGGCTGCCATCCAGGAAGGTGTGTTGGCTGGTGACGTCACAGATGTGTTGCTCCTGGATGTCACCCTCAGTTCTGGGTATTGAGATTTTAGGAGGCGTCTTTACTAAATTTATTAACAGGAACACCACTATTCCAACCAAGAAGAGCCAGATAATCTCTGTAGTTGCTGATAGACAGTCTCAAGTGGAGATTAAAGTGTGTTAAAGTGAGAGAGAGATGGCTGGAGACAGCAAACTTCTTGGACAGTTCACTTTGATTGGAATTCCTCCAGCCCCTTGTGGATTCCCTCAGATTGAAGTTACATTTGACATTGATGCCAGATTGTTCCTGTTTCTGCCAATGATAAGGGCGTGGGATTGAGCAGTAGATGGTGAGCCAATCTTCTGTTGGGTTAAGCAAAGATGATATTGAGAATATGGTTAAAAATGCAAAGTATACTGAGGAAGACTCGAGAAAGAAGAAATCAGTCAAAACAGTTAATAGGGCTGAAGGAATCATTCATGACACAGAAACAAAGATGGAAGAATTCAAGAGTCAACTGCCTGCAGATGAGTACAACAAGCTAAAAGAAGAGATTTCCAAGATGAGTGAGCTTCTGCCTCAAAAAGATAGTGAAGCAGGAGAAAATATAAGACAGGCAGCATCTTCTGTTCAGCAAGGATCATAGAGCTCTTCGAAATGGCATGTAAAATGATGGCATCTGAGCAAGAAGGCTCTGGAATTTCTGGCTCTGGAGAACAAAAGGAAGAGAAACAATGGTCACCGTAAACTTTGAAGCAGAAAGGAGAACATACTATGACTCTTGGAAGTGAAGGGACTTCCTGAGCAGAAATGGGCAAACTTCAGTCTTACTATGTTTTTTTTTGGGGGGGTGCATGATCTGGAAATTGAACCTGGGTTTCCTGCATGAAAGGTGAGCATTCTCCCACTGAACCACCTGTGCACCCAGTGTTACTGTGTTTTTGCAGTATTCTATATATAATTTCCTTAAATTCAGTGACCATTAGCTAATGATCATTTAATAAAACTACAATTCCAACAGTATAAACTTCACAGTATTCTGTCCCTAGCCTATCATTTTTCAGCTGCTTGTAGAAGGGGGGAGGACAATTCATTTATCATTATAAGGACAATGTTGTTTTGTGCTGAATTGGCCATATTTTTAAGGTTTGAAACATGTCACAACAGTCATAGAACTGCAGTGAGACCATTTGGAAGTGAAGTCCTTCTAGTTAGCTCAGAACTGCTGTACTGTTCTAGCTTCTACTGAGGCCTTGCAAGGCAAACCAGCCATGTCTTATTGGAAAGCAGGGCAAGGGAAGCTAGATATTTAGACAGCTAGGCTATATACTAGGTATAGCTTTTAGAACAAGGTAATGCTGAGGCTCCCTAACTTTTCTAAGGCATACTTTTCTAGCTGTCTTATAGCCTGTGTGTCTGGCACCTACATCCTTGGTAATTGTTCATTTTGATCCATTCTGGATTTAAAAAAATAAATAAATATGAAAAGCAAAAAAGAAAAAAACAAAAGAGTGATGTTTTGAGACATGTGACAATATAGATGAACCTTGAAGACATGTAGAATGAAATAAGCCAGACATAAAGAACAAATACTGTATAAACTCATTGATATAAAATATATAGAATAAACAAATTCAGAGAGTCAGAATCTGGAGTGTAAGTTACCAGGGGCCAGGTAGGGGATAGGGAATGAGGAGTTAAAGCTTGAGTTGTACAGAGTTTCTATTTGGGTTGATTGTAGATTTTGGAAATGGATGTTGGCTATGGTAGCACAACATTGTGAATGTCATTAATAGAACTGAATTATATATGTGAATGTGGTTAAAAGGAAAATTTTAGGTTGTATATATGTTGCTAGAATAAATAAAAAAGCATATGTAGTACCTTGTAACACAAACAGTGAATCCTATTATAAATGATGGACAGTAGTTAATAGTTCATTATAAAGTATTCTTTCATGAATTGTATCAAATACATGCTGCTAAAGCAAGGTGTTAATAATAGGGTGGGATATGGAAACTCTCTATTTTGTGTATTTTATGGATGACTTTTCTGCAAATCTACAACTTATATCATTTTTAAAAAGTTAATGGTGACCAATGAATTGAAAGTTCAAAGTAGAAGGGGCTTTTAACAGTTTGGGATTCTGCAGAGTTTTCAGAAAGAAGAGAAAATTGGGAGAAAAGATCTATAGATTTTGTGTTTAGGTGACTATTGGTGGTCTTGGCGATTGTGCTTTTGAAGTATTTATAGCAGAAACTAGTTTATGAGAAGGTTAACATAAGAAACTGGAAGTAGCTATCATAAATTCTTTTGGAAACTTTGAAAGAAAGGACAATGATTATCTTAGGATATCTTGTTGGAAAAGTTTGTTAGGATAGTAGAGATCTAAATCTGTTTGTAGGAAAAAGGAATTAAGAAGAAATGGCTAACGATGTGGAAGGAGATTGTTGAGTAAGGTTTTAGATGAAACAGAGGAAGATAGGATCAAGAGTACACAGGAAACGATTAGATTTATAAGGGAAAGAGGACAGAATTTGAGAGAAAGAGAAGATAGAGACTTATGAGCTGGTTCTGGAAGCTGACTTCAGAGATTATTTGTTGTTGTTGCTTTGTTTTTGCTTTTTAAATATTTTTATTAGCAAAATAAAACACAAACACAAACATTCTTAACATACAAACATTCCATACATGGTGTGCAGTCATTGTTTCACAATATCATTACATAGTTGTATATTCATCACCATGATGATTTTTTTAGAACATTTGCATCATTCCAGAAAAAGAAATAAAAAGAAGAAACTCATGCATACCATACTTTGACCACTAGTATTTCCATCTACCCAATATATTTTAACCTTTGTTCTCCCTATTATTTGTTTATCAGAGATGCTTTGAAGTAGAAAGGAGGCAAATGAGGAAGGTCTTGCTGGATGTCAGGAATTCTTTGTAATGATAGTGCGATTATCTGTTGAAAAGATGGGTAAGGAGTATCTGGATAATGTAGTAGAACAGGGAAGAGTAAAAATTATAGCATGTAATCTTGTATAGTCCAATTCTATAAGAAGGGTAGAAGTCAAATGCAAGAGGTGCTCAAAGAAAGTGTTCAGTTATAATTAGTATATTTAAAGATGTCTTCTTGAATAATGATTGTCTATGTGTGGTGTGAGTGAGGATGTTTGTGATTCTGATTGTTAGGGTAAAGGGATGCGTTTTATCAGAGGAAGTGTTATCTGCAAAGGGTGAGTATAGAAATGAGAATTTAATTCTGGGAGAAGAATATGGATGCAGGAGTGAAATTGGGAAGTTCCTTATGTTTTCTTTATTCTTTCCCCCTAAGCCTGCTTTGAGGCAATGGCCATGACAACTGTCTCCCTCACGCTGTGTGTCCCCTTTTGGTTAGGTGCCTATATTGGATTCGCACCTTGCAATGCTGGCTGTTTCTATGTCACATCATCAGAGGATACAAATTTCAACAGTGTGGTTGCTGGGATGTTTGTCATAATTTATAGAGCTGTGCTCTCCAGTATAGTAGCCACAAGCCACATGTAGCTATTTAGATTTAAATTAATTGAAGTTAAATAAATTTAAACATTTAGTTCTTCAACCACCCTAGCCACATTTCGAGTGATCAATAAGGCGTATATAATTAGTGGCTACTATATTGGACAGCACAGATATTGAGCATTTTCTTCAATACAAATTTCTATTGGATGGGGTGCTTTAGAGAGTAGGCATTCATTAAATGCTTATTTCAATTAGAGGTCTTAGTGTAGTGAAAAGTCACTGTGAGTATTCATATGTATATTGATTGCCTGACTCACCAAAGATAATGCATTGCTTTTATGTATGATTTATATTCTCTGATGCCTCTTGAGCTCATGTTTCAGCAAAAGATACTTTTGAGTCCACTTTCTGGGTTGAAGTTTACTTAAGTATAGGGACTAATTTGGTGTGATGGTTAATATTGCCTACTCAGACATCAGGTGTGCTGGGTTCATGGGTTTCATTCTACCTCGTAGTGGCTTTGTTATCTTGAGCCTGTTAACCTCCCAGAACCTGTTTCTTCCTCTGTGAAAATGTGGATAATAATTGTACTTATCCTTGTGATGTGCATTAAATAAATTAACCCAGGTAAAGTATTCAGAGCTGTGTTTGGCACTTGGTTATTACCCTTTTTGCCTACAATCAGACCGTTAAACTTTAAATTCTATTTCATAAAATTTTGGAAGCAGTGAAAGTTTGTTGAAAATTAGGTGCTGTGTGATGGAAAAATTGCCACTGATTATAAAACTTAAAGTTGGTTAAAAGACATTTCATTTAATGGTTAATCATCTTTTCAGAATAAATAAAATATGGAGATATGATTTATCTAGGATTAAAATTATGATCAGGTAAGTAGTTATTAAGAATTCTCAAGGTATGATTTTTATCAAAATTTATGTTGGGAGTTTGATTTTTTAGTACATCTTCTATAATGAGTTTAAATTTACTGTTTGTTTTAATAGTATGGAACAACCCCTCTGGTTTGGGCTGCACGGAAGGGTCATTTGGAATGTGTAAAACATTTATTGGCCATGGGAGCTGATGTTGATCAAGAAGGAGCTGTATGTATCTTTCATATTTTAACCTCTCATATAGAGATTTTTTTTATTTTAAGAGAGAGAATATTTTTGCTTAATACATACATAGAAAATCCACACCCTGTTCTTCAGTGATACTAATTTAGTTTTCTATTTTCTATTAACGTAAGTATGGTTAATATAGTATTACATACTATAAATATATGCTCTTTAAAGATCTATTGCTAATGTACATAAGTTTTGAATTTAAAACTAATTGTATAAAGAATAGCTTTTGGTTATCTCAGTATAAATTGAAATATTCTTGATCATGTAAAATAATGTTTAGCTCTATTAAAATAACTTTTCTTTAAATATTTAAAATAATTTATAATATTTTTGATATTTTTTACCTTTAGCTTATTTTCCCTCCTCAGTAAATAGATAAAAATATCAGAAACCAAAGATAAAAACTTACCTCTATTAATTATTAATTAATAAAAGTTATTAATTCCTTATTGGATATCTGATGTTGTATCTAAAACTGTACCATGTAGCAAAAGAAACCGCTTGCTTTTTCCCTTGAGCTTATAATAATATATTTACGGGAAACAACATTTATGTACAAGAAATGGTCAAAATAATATAGAATATTGTTTACATAATTATTATGCTGTGTGAGATGGATAATAAATTCAGCAAAGAAATACTATCAAATCTTTTGCTTCATTGAAGCTAGTAAAACCTTTAAATCATTCTTAACTTCTTGGCATGAAACCAGCCAGTTCCTTCTTTTTTTCCATATTGGGAGTAGCTGTCAATGGTTCAACTTCAAGGAATATCGAATATTTTAATGCTTTGTGGAGATAGAATATGATTTTTAGTCAGACACTTAAGTAATACCTTTCACATGCCTTTGAAAGTCTTTGCCTCCTTATTTCTGTGGTTTGTAAAGTGGATGAATGGCTTGTCTATATGATTATTGACTGCTAAAGAATTTCAGAAGGCTATATATTTTAATATATGAGAGAATATGAATTAGTTTTTCAGACTGATATAGGGACTGATATTTCTATATGGACATTGTATGGCATTTCAGAATCTCAAGAAACAATTTTAATACTTCTTTTAGTAATGAGCTAGATTCTTTAATTAGGTGATTTTTTGATATAAATTAGATATTCATTTTTTAAAAAGAATCACTTAAAATAATAATATTTTACAAAATGTGGTTCATAGATTGTTGTGAAAGACAGAAAAATGGATAGCTACTTTTAGTGAAGTATCCTATAGCTATTAATTCATCATTTTACTTCAGTTTCTTCTGTAGGTTTTATTATGAAAAATTGTTAGTTGAAGTCACAGTATTTTAGTTCAGATTATTAACCTTAGAATGTGTTGTTATTTTTGAGTCATTTATATTATATTTCATTACATTAGTGCAAAGGGTTTGGTAATTGTCTGTAACTCCAATTTCAGATTATCATTTAGAGAATTGAACATAATTACAGTTCTAATGACCTAAGAGAATTAATGTATCTTCAAAAACCAAATATAGACCTCCAGGCCATTTTTATATGCATTTATTTATATTGGCATTTTATTACTATAAATAAATGTTTTGATTTTAGGCTATCCGTTTGAAAATGTTAGTTTTATGATTATAGCACAAATCATGTATTTTACAGACTACATTAATTTCTTGGGCTTTTTTTTTTTTAAAGAATTCAATGACTGCACTTATTGTGGCAGTGAAAGGAGGCTATACACAGTCAGTAAAAGAAATTTTGAAGAGAAACCCAAATGTAAATTTGACAGATAAGGATGGAAATACAGCTTTGATGATTGCCTCAAAGGAGGGACATACAGAGATTGTACAGGATCTCCTTGATGCTGGAACATATGTGAACATACCTGATAGGGTAGGTACCTGTTTGAAATTTGTCTTCTAGTGAAATTGATAGAAGATTAATTTCTTATCATCATTCAAGATTTTTACATGCATGATGTACTATGTTTTAAGATAAGTTTCATTTCTCCCTTTGAAATGAATGTTCAAAAGTATTGACTCTTTGTGAAGGATGTCCTTTTTAAATTTTTATCAAATGATATTGTTATTGAAAATGTCACATTAAATATTAATCTGCAACTGTCTTTGATGCAGCACTGTAGCTGTTGTTCATGACTGGTGTTATTCGCTGTCCCAGTGATTTAAATGCTACCTTTACACTTAGGATTTTCAAAATTGTGTCTCTCATCCTAACCTCTTCTCAGAGCTCCATGCATGTATAGCTAACTCTCTACTTGACATCTCCACTTGAGTGTGGCGGTGCTGTGATTTTCTTTCACCCTAAACCTGCTTTTTCCCTTAGTCTTCTCCATCTCAGTAAATGGTGCCACCATCCACTCTTTTGCTAAAGCCAAAAATCCTATGCATTAGCTTTGATTTATTTCTTTTCCTCTCCTATCATCTGTAGCTCTTCACTAGGCTCTCTTCACTCTCTCTCCAAAATGAATCTTTTATTTGTCCATTTCTTTTCATCTCCGTGACCAGAACTTTCGTCCATGCCACCATCCCTATCATTATAGCAGTAGCACCTTTTTGTAAAAAATGTTTTCACTGATAAATTTTCACATACATACAGTCCATACATAGTGTACAATCAGTGGCTCACAATATCATCACTTAGTTGTGTATTCATCACCATGATCATATTTTGAACATTTGCATCACTTCAGAAACAGGAATAAAAAGAAAACAATAAAATCTCATACATCTCATATTCTTTACCTTCCCACTCATTGACCACTAGTATTTCCATCTATCCAATTTATTTTACCCCTTACCACCCTATTATTTATTTATTTTTTATCCATATTTTTTTACTCATCTGTCCATACCTTGGATAAAAGGAGTATCAGACACAAGGTTTTCACAATCACACAGTCACGTTGTAAAATCTAAATCATTATACAGTCGTCTTCAAGACTCAAGGCTACTGAAACACAGCTCAACAATTTCATTACTTCCCTCTAGCCACTCTAATAACCATAAACTAAAAAGGGATATCTATATAATACATAAGAATAACCTCTAGGATAACCTCTTGACTCTGTTTGAAGTCTCTCAGCAACTGAAACTTTATTTTGTTTCATTTCTCTAGTCCCCCTTTTGGTCAAGAAGGCTTTCTCAATCACTTGATGTCGGGTCCCACTCATCCCAGGAGCTCTGTCCACATTGTCAGGGAGATTTACGCCCCTGAGAGTCATGTCCCTCTAGGGGAGAGGGCAGTGAGTTCACCTCCTGAGTTGGCTTAGAGAGAAAAGCCTTATCTGAGCAACAAAAGAGGTTCCTGGGGGTGGCTCTTAGACATAATGATAAGTGAGCTTAGTCTATCCTTTGCAGGAATAAGTATCATAGTGGTGAACCCCCAAATCGAGGCTCAGCCTGTTGATTTGGTTTTCCTCACTTCTTATGAGAATATCAGGAATTTTCCAAATGGAGAAGTTGAATATTTCCTTCTTTCTCCTCAGTTCCCAAGGGGACTTTGCAAATACTTTTTAATTAACTGTCCAAATTACTCTGGGATATATCGAGGCATTACACTAACATGTACAAACCAACAAGATTCATGCCCTATTCAAGTTTCCATGTATTTACTGTGTTCAGTTAAACTAACCATACAAGTTAAATTAGGTAATGTGCTACCCAAAATATAAATTTTGCACTGAGACACCTGTCCCTTTGGATTCATACAGAAGTTGAAGTTTTAAAATATGGATGATATAATTCTTTGCCTTGTATTCTGATCTACTCCAGTCCTATCCAGATCAGTTTCATTCATATCTGTAGTCGAAGTCTGATCCCTCTTTCAACTTTTTAAACAGTTCTGATATAGGGTAGTGCTTTCTTTCATAACTTCAGAGCTCAAATGCTGGTCTCAGTTGTCACATAAATACCCAGACTTTCTGGGTATGACCAGGTTATATACAAACAACTCAGTATCTCAGTATTTAGAAATAACAGTTACAACTCTTAAATGTATGTGACTACTCTAAAAGCTTACAATTTAGGACCCTTTATTATAGCAGTAGCATCTTAACTGGCTTCTCTTGCCTCTAACTTAGTCTCTACTCTGTTCTCATAGTGATCTTTAAAACAATAAATCATGGGTACTTCTTTCTTTAAAACCATCCAAGACTTCCTCTTGCACTTAGGATAAACCTAGTATCTTTGACTTCTAAACGTAGCATGAAATTGTCCCTGTCTAACTCTTTGTCCTAATTTGGTACCACAGTCTCCCATGTTTCAGTAGGTTGTTGACATACAGCTTTCTTTTCCTTTCTTGGATGCACAAGTCTTTTTATTGCCTTAGGGCTTTTGTACCTGCTGTGTCCTCAGGCTGGGAAACTGATCCTCCTGATCTTTACGTGGCGGCTTTTCCTTGTCACTCATGTATTATCTGAATGTTACCTGCTCACAAGGATCTTTTCTAGTTACTCAGTCTAAAGTACCTACCAGTCACTTTCTATCATGTTGTCCTATTTGAATTTATTTGCATAGCATTTATTTGATTTTTTGTTCATTTGTTGGTATGCTTTCTTGTCTTTCTCTTCTAGAAGGTAAGTTCTGTCAGAGCTGAGACCCTATCTATCTTGTTTTCCAGTGCCTAGAAGAGTGCATTGCACATAGCAAGCTGTGAAATGTTTTTAACCTTCCATTCGTCTACTAGTTTGAACTCATGTTTGTATTAGCCTTCTCAACTAAAATTTATCTGCCTTGGTTTATTTCTGCTTTTAACGTATAATTAAGATGTTACTCCATGATGCTAAACCTAGTAATCCTCAAGGACCTAGATCTCATTTTGATTAACAGTCGTTTGGGACCCACTCAGGAATTGAGTTCCAGCACAGATCATTAGCTTACCTAACTCAAGCCCCTACAACTGATATGTAATTTAGCAGTAAATGATAAAATATTTTATGCCCATTGCCCGAACACCCATTGCCAGTATTTAAAGTAGTAGGAAGATATAATTAATAGTGATTATTGCTTGATGACTGTAATTTCAGGCAAAAAGGGATTCTTATGAGGTAGTGAACTTTATCTAAGCCTTATACCTGAGAATGAATCAGTCCTAGGTACTGCCGGCATATAACTGCCAAATTGATTAGAATATGCACAGATGTTGGTCTGAAAGCACCCTTCTCCTTTAAAATCTTTAAAGGAGAATTTTTAGAATCTGTAACTTTCATTATATAACATTTCAATCTATAGCTATCACTTTCATATGGCATCATTTTAGGGAATTTTTATTATTAAATTTTTCGAATAGTCATCTTGTCATTGATAGCCACTGTGTTGTTTGATTTAATTTACATTTGTAATGGGAGGTTACGTTAAAAGAAAATTGCTTCTTATTCTGGGAGACTTGTTTTTCTAAACTTTTGTCATAGAATTTCAGAGTCCTTCTCATTTGAGCATAAAGTCCTTTGCTCTTTATTCTGAGAGTTATTAATATCAAATATTAACATAAGTTAATTACATTTTTTATATTTAGAAATAGTGACTATTTCCAAGTAATTGTCAGAAAAAACTATTATATAAATAAGTGATTAACCTTAACTTCAAAGCAGTGTTTATTCTTTCTCTTCATCAGCTTACTTTGCTTTTTCTGTTTTTGTTTTTTTTTTTTAGAGTGGGGATACTGTATTAATTGGCGCTGTCAGAGGTGGTCATGTTGAAATTGTTCGAGCACTTCTACAAAAATATGCTGATATAGACATTAGAGGACAGGTGTGTGTGGTTACAGTTTTTTTTATCTCCGAGTATAATTGGTTGTGAGTGTTGACTTACAATGTTGTTCTTCAGATTTTACTGTGGAGATAAACTGTTAAACTCATGTATTTGACTGATGCCTATATTATTATTAAATATTGTCATATGAAATTTCTGAAGTTATGTCAAATTAAATTTAGATAGAGGTAAATCACAGTAAACTAAAAAAGGCTCATGTTTTTCTAATACATCTTCCTTACTAATGGTATGAATATATTCAACCCTGATACTGAGGCCTGTGGTAATACTGAGTGTATATTGAGTTTCTTTTGCTTTCCCCCCCATTACTGTCTTCTTCACCCATCTTATCTTCTTCCATTCTCATGGTTATTGTTGTTGTTTTCCTTTTTCCCCCACTCTGCTATCCCTAGGGCCATTTGTAGCACCTATGGACTTTGTTTAAGGTATTCATAGCTCATAAAGGTCATTAATTTTAGGTAAAACCTTGCCCAAAGTTGTGAATTTATCCAATACTTTAAGATAAAAAAAGAACAAAAGATAAAAAACAAACCTGTACTTGATAGCACATTTGGTTATTGGACAGTCCTCATTCCTGCTGAGTTTTTCCTTGAACATAGCAAAAAATCTCTTGTATTTTGATCCATTTTGTTATCAAAATGATAACTATTGTGCCAAATTCTATATTGGAAATATGAGGCCCTTGCCTTTAAGAAACATGCATTTTAATTTGGAAAATTTTGTTTAGTTTATATTTATTTTTATGTTTTTGTATAGACATAAAAAGTAGTGCCACAAGGGAGGATGTAATTGATTGCTTAGTGAAAGGTTCATATGTGACTGTCTTGACATAAGAAAAGACAGCATTAAGGAAGATTTTTTTAGGGAAGATAGAATTTGAGCTAAATTTGAAAGATGAGTTGAATTTAGATAGGTGGGGAAGAGAAAGACTGGGCATTTCAGACAGGAGTAGTAGAGTAACAGGATGACAAAATTTAATAAAATTCAGTAAAATTTATTCACCATAGCTTTTCAGAGAGGCTTTGAGTACCAAGCTAAGAAGTCTGGAAGCTATTATAATTTTTTGTGTTATTTATTTATTTATTTATTTATATTTACATTTTTGAGAAGGAGTGCTCCATTGGGGAAATTTTGGTATAGGGATCTTAATGTGGCAGCAGAAGAAAGTAACTTACTATCTTTTGGGTCGAAATCACATTTTCATTAATACGTGATTTCTTGATCACCCATTCAGACCTTTACCTAACTGTGTTCTGTCTGCCAATCCTGTTTTTCCTACATTTAAGTCAGTATTTTTTGTTTTCTAGCTCTGCTCTCAAGGTCTCTGTGGATCTATTCTTGGTTTTTTAGCTAGATAGGATTTTAAAGGATCTGATCAAGGCCAAGTATACAGGAATATGGAAATGGGGATTAAGAATGCTGAAAATGTGGAAAATACCATATTCGTTTATTGCATTTTCATGTATTATCTTCTGGAAAAAAAAAGTTATAGCATATTACAGATGAAAAGCCAAGGGACATAATATTCAAGTGAATTGTCCAAGGTTACACATCTCTAGTTTTCATGACTTCTAACCCAGTGCACTTTCCTGGAATAAATTTGCATTACAAAAAGCATAGTTTACTTTATTAACTATGTTAATAGTTAGTTGATGCTACTTTTTAGTCCAAGTAATAATAAATTTTCCTAGACTTTTTTTAATAAAGAACTTCTCAAAAGTAAATCCAAGATAGAATAGGGACTAATATTATTTCCCACTATGCTACCTACCTCTTGGTGAGATTTGCTTTCTGACAGAAATATAATAAAATAGCGATTTTTAATATTGTGTCTCATATGAAGTAACTTTGTTGATATGTTTTTTATTCAATAGGACAATAAAACTGCTTTATATTGGGCTGTTGAGAAAGGAAATGCAACAATGGTGAGAGATATCTTACAGTGCAATCCTGATACTGAAATATGCACAAAGGTATTAATGACATTTTTATGCTATTAGCAGTACCTAATGCTGGATATTAATACTGCTTACTGTTTTCAGTCACATCTTTCTGATAGTAGACTTAGACTGCTGTCACTGGTAAATAGTCTGTGTTCAATTAAGAAGTAACTTTGTTTCATTTCAAAGAGTTTTGTATTCACAGTAAAATACTATGTGCATTTTGTTACTTCAATTAAGTATTTTCCAGAAAGTACAATAGCAGCTATTCCTAAATTATGGACAGATCATTTCCCCAAATTCTTTTATGCTTCAGTTGTTTGGAATGGAGAGTACATTTTCTTTTAAAAGACCATTGTGAGTGGTTATTGGTACAGTCCTATTTTATCTGCTTGACATCTAGACTAGCATTTTTCTAAGCCAGTGATTGTAACTCCGTTATCCTAGGGCAGAAATTTCGTGGGGAAGTTTCAGATTTGCAGGTGGTTCCTTGATATTTTTTTTTCTTTTTCTCTTTGGACCCAGATGTCAGGCACTGTAACCACCTATTGTTTCTGTAAGGTTTCTCACTTTCTTAATTCAGTGTTTAACTGTGGTCTGATCCTGTTTCCCTTAATTGAGTTTTTTAAATTTTATTTTTTAATTGTTTTAATTTGTGTTGTTGAATTTGAGTTTTGAAAGCAATCTTGAACTCTTTTGAGGTTTTCACAGCTATACTGTTTGTGTCAAATTGCTTCCCATGTTATACATAGGTCCTTAGGTATACCAAGAATTGAAGTGATATTGGTATAACTTTTTGACAGTATCTGGACACTGGCTTGCCCTGCACATTTGAAACTGGGTATGGGATTGTTTCATGAGAAGGTGAATGAGAATGGGAAGTAGCCTCTGAAGGTGCTGCTGCAGAGAACAGTGGTAGAACCTGGGGAAAGGTAGTAGAAATGAGGGGACAGAATAACTATTACCGGGTATGGTATATAACTAGCTTGGATACATCCCATACTCAGTGAAGAGATAAAAAATTATTTTGATACAAGTGAATTGATTGTGAAAGGTTAAGCACTTTTCTTTTTTTAGTTTTTAAAATTTTGTTTCTTAAGAATAGTTTATATATAGACTGTTAAAGTCAGATATTTAAATTCTTGACATGTGAATATATACTTGAAGCACTTAGAAGTAAAGCTATTAATCTGGTAAACATTTTTTTTCCCCACAGGATGGTGAAACACCACTTATAAAGGCTACCAAGATGAGAAATATTGAAGTAGTTGAGCTGCTACTAGATAAAGGAGCTAAAGTGTCTGCTATAGATAAGGTAAAAATGTCTATGCAGAGAGAACACTTTTTGAAAGGCTGTTGGTTGACTGACCCATAAGTCTGGTGGACTTAATGGGTATCTGGTTTTATTTTGTGGAGGGAGAGATAACTTGCTGGGCATAGCGGTGTGGGATTCTGAAGCTGTAGTATCTTCTTGGTTAGTCTGACAACATCTGAGAAGTAAGCATTCCTGGTATGCTATTAAACCTCCTGTCTGTTGCTAATACGAGTTATGGAGCCCTTCCGTTTTGACCACCATACAAGGAGAATGTCATCATGTGAAGAGCTTCGTGGATAAACAGGAGGAAAGAATCCAAAGGGGCTGGAAAAGATGAATTCTTAAACTAGACTGGCATTAATGCTCACTTATAGGAGATAAAAGACTCTGCTATATATCCTTGCCTTTATCTTTTTAGAGAAACGATCATGTTTTCCATTATAAAATTAATTTTAAATTGGTTAATCCTTTACATAAACTGACTCCTGGTTTTAGTTTGTTTTAATTTTAAATGGAGTTATTTCTTTTTCTATTTCAAATTGATTTCCCTTGGAAAAGAAGTGAATTGGTTTATATATGAAGTTAGAAATATTTTAAGTTTATCCCTCTGAATGTATGATATAATTTAGGCTTTCTTAATTCATAGCAGATTGGAGTTCATTTTTCTGTGAGGCAATTAACAGAAACAGTATGTGTGTTAGCTTTTTATTTACCAAGTAAAGACATTACTTAAAAAATCAAAACCATATACACACACACAAAAGCAAAATGCTCCCACCTCTCATTACCTATTAAATATCATTTTATATAAAAGAAAAGAAATTTTAGTCTTAAAACTAGGAAGGACATAAAGTCAAAGAAAAGTTTTTACAATTGAGTATATTTAGCTATATAAAAAACTATTTATATTGACTGTTTTTCTAATTTGGCCATCGACTCAGATCTTTCTTTGATCTTCCCATTTGCGATCAGCAACACTGGACTAAGTGACCATTAAGGTTCCATACAACCTCATTAATTCTGTGATATGCTATTTATAAATTATTATCACATAGTCATCAAATAATTAATAAATTTCCTGAAAAACTACTGCTTGGTATCCTTTTTTCTTTTGGTGTGCTCTGAGTCAGCCCATGGTACTAGCTGACAAGTGTACATGATACTTGGAACAGTTGTGCATTTGTTTAATCATGACACAGTGCTGTCCTGCCAGAATTTGGGCTGCAAACTTATGTAAATCTTGAACCTGACTCTTCATAGAGGATTTCATAAAAATAAATTTTAAAATAGTGAGAATAATACGAATAACTAGTTTATCACTACTCTTTAATTATGTTTGGGATAATGTCTTCCATACATTTTCAGAAATTTTGTATTTGAAAAATGCTATTGATGGTACTTTTGCTTTCTCACAGATTTGGATATGAGAAATAGGATTAAGGTGAGGAAATAAGATGATAAAATCTGATTTAGTTACATTGAGTTGAGGGCTGATGAGACATTCAGGAGGCAGTGATCAGTAGGAATTGGGAAGTGTGGGACTGGAATTTGGGCAAGGAATCAAGATTGGTTTTGTGAATTTGGCAGTTAGTAGCTGAGAACTGAGAGCTGCATTGAAGGGACTAATTTCATCACTGGAAAGAAGGATGAAAGCTTAGGTCAGAACTTCTTTATTTATGGTGTGTGTCATACTCTCATTTGTTTTGTAATTGTGCCATACATCCAGTCTCTCCCTATTAAATTGTAAGCTATTTAAAAATAGTTATTTATTGTGTCCTTGAATTTACCACCTTCCTTTATCTCTGTCTTCATGTGTACTGTTTCTTCTACCTGGATTTTTCCTTCCTCCCTTTGTCTCTTGGTGGGCTCACAGCCAGCTCACATTTTTTTTAATATGCAGTAGGGCAGGGTCACATTTCATTATTTTTCCATGTAAGTATCCTGTTATTGCAGCACCATTTACTGAATTTTGTTTGTTTGTAGTTTTGCTTGCTTGTTTGTTTTTTTTCGGAAGTGCATGGACCAGAAATTAAACCCGGGTCTCTTGCATGACAGGTGAGAATTTTACCACTGAACTACCCTTGTACCCCCAGGCAGCTCACTTTTTAAGACCTACTTAAAATGCCACATCTGTTTATAAAAGACTTCTATAGAATTCCAGGCAGAATTACTCTGGTTCTTGAACTTCACAGTACATTACACAAGCCTTTTTTACAGCACTTACTATATTGAATTTTAGCTCTCTGAGTTTTCCTAACATTTTCCCACTAATTGTGAGCCACTTGAATGCAAAGATTCAATGAATGTCTCCATTTAAACGATATTTATAGTGGAATCACTACTTCCTTTAACAGTGCTCTGCAGCCGTGCAAGCATTGGGATCATAGAAAATGATGCAGGTGGAGATAAGGGATTGAACATCAGTGTAGAGGAGCCATGTGAATGATTATTGGGCAAGGGGCTCCATCCAGTTGGAGAGGGTGGCGTTGGGGTGGCTATAAAGCCAACAGATAAGAAGAGAAGGTTCTAATGAGGGAATAAGATAGGTTGAGGTCAGGAGAGGGTTGAGTGAGGAGAGGAAAATGAAAGGTGAGAGGAGAAGATATTGTAGAGATAGTGGTCAGAGAAGATGGACATGGCATGAAGAACTCACAGGGAGTGAATATAAGATAGGTTATAGGCTCACCGTAATGGTGGATGATCAGATGACGAAGGTCATAGGAGTTGATGAGATCACTGGTGTTAGATGTGATATCAGCATGGATTTTGAAGCTTTCTAGACCAATAAAGAGGAAAGCTGTGAAATAGAATGTAAGTTATTTGAGGAAGGTAGTTGACATCCTCAGACAATACATGTTTGGACAACAACCTATGATGGATTTGGATCTGTGAACTGGAAGGAGCTCCTAGGATAAAGCCTGTTTCTTATCCTTTTTCAGTGGGTTGAAGGAATGAGAAAGAATAGCTTTCATTGTGGAAGGCTATGGGGGAAATAACATCCGAGAAAACTAGGTAAGAAGGTAAAGAAACTGTGGGAGAAGAAGAGATACAAATTAATATTGTATTTGTATTCTATATGAAAAATAAAAAATTCAGATTTTCTGTTATTTTACAGAAACATGAAAATTGTTAATATATTTTTACCATATATAAAAAGTATGGATGTTCAGGTTTTCTCTCTATTTGACAGAAAGGAGATACTCCTTTGCACATTGCCATTCGTGGGAGGAGTCGGAAATTGGCAGAACTTCTTTTAAGAAATCCAAAAGATGGACGGTTACTTTATAGACCCAACAAAGCAGGAGAGACTCCTTACAACATTGACTGCAGCCATCAGAAAAGTATTTTAACTCAAATATTTGGAGCCAGTAAGTATTGGGTTTGTTCCAGACTCAGCTTTTCAAAAGTTAGTATTCTATTAAAATATATGAAAAAGAAAGAGCCAGCAGCATTTTTGCATTTACCACTTACTGGAGATTATAAAAGTTGAGAAAGTTATTATTTTACTGTGAAAAAAAATTCCTCCTGTCTGAAACTCTTTTGTATTGTAGCATTCTAAATTAAATACAGGCAGATTTATCAATCACCTTTTAAGACCTCTGCAAAATCTATCCTACATTCCTAAAAGTCTTTTCTCCCATTATTCTCCCAGCCCAGATTTACCCTGTGCTGTTATTTATCAAAATGTACTCTGTTTTTTGGAATGTAGCCCATGCATTTACAGTTCCTTACCTTTTACTGTGTTTTTCCCACCCCAGATAAATCCTCTCTACCCACATGAATGTTTTCTACTTGTTAAAATCATATCCATCCCTCAAGGTTCATGTCAGTTATCCCCTTCTCAGTGAAATTGTAGCTGATTTGTCTAACTAAATCAAATTTTAGCTTCATTTGAATTCTTAGATATTTTGTTTATAATTCCTTTTGTATACTTTATAAACATGGCTTTTTCTTATATTTCTTTTAGAATTTTTTTCTTTCTGAATGTCAGCTTCTAGGGCAGGCCCTGTTTCTTATCCTTGGGTCCTCTATGACATTTAGCACAGTGCCTTGAATATTGTACTAAAATAGTTTGATTGAAAAGAATAGTTTTCCTTGAAAAGAATGCACTTGTGAATGTCATCATATGTGGTGTTTTGAAATATGGTTCAATTTTCTACTATAATTAAAAAAGAAATATGTTAGTTCTAGAAACCAACAGGAGATAGTAGAACCTTGCCACTTTTCAGTTTAGCTTTACTCAGATTTTATTTTTAAGTATGATTCTCTTATGAGTTTTTGTGTTTTAAAACATTTTCCTTATTAAATTATTAATGTGCACTCATTAATTATAAAGATTGAAGACAAATATCATAGAAAGCACAAATTCTCCATTTTCTATCGTCTACCTCCCAATTCTTGATTATTTGAATGACACTCCAGACTTCTTTCTATTTTTACCTTTCCAAAAATGTTTTATGTTATGTATATAGCTTTTAAAAATATAAATATTGATTCTTACTATATTATAAAAGTTTTTAATAATGAACTGTATTATATTTTAATTGTTGCATGATCTTTATAGCTTCTAGCAGTACTTTTAGTCATCTATTGGTGAATATTTAGTTTGTTTTGCTGTTACAGCTAGTGCTATAGTAAACATCTTTGTCTATATGTTGACTCTTAATTTTTAGGATTGTTTTCTTGGGATAAATTTGAAGAGGTAGAATTGACAAATCAGTGGATGCCCACAGTTTTGAAAGACTTTCCAAAATGGATGTAACAATTTCTTCTCCCTCTGCTCATATATAATAGTGCAGTCTTGTTAACACTGGGTATTTCCATCCTTTCCATCTTTGCTTATCAGATCAATAGGGGGAAAAAAATCTTCTTTTAATTTGCATTTAAAAATTGTTTGTGAGGTTGAGATCTTTCAACATGTTTTTGGCTGTTTGTATTTCTGCCATTTTCTTCTTTGTTGTATCTTTGTATTTTTTTTTCTGAGTTTATATAATTGACTTCAGATGTGTATATACTGTAGATATTGTGATGCTGTGTCCATCCTGTATGTTGCACCTCTTCTTCCACTCCTCAGCTTAGTCTTTGTTTATGATAATGGTTTTTAAATTCCCCATCCAAAAATTAAACATTCTTGTAGTCTGTTCTGTCAGTCTTTAACTGTAGTTCTGGCCTTAATATTATATTGAAAAAGAAGGCCTTTTCCATGCAAGAAATAAAAAGTTTCTGTTGTAATTTTATTGTTTTCTTTTTTACATTTAATTTTTAAGTATTTCAGATACTTATTTTTGTGAAGGTATAGTATGTATAGGGTTTTTTTAGTAGCTTTTTAAAAAAATTTTTTAAAAATATAACAACAAACACAAACATTCTTAAATATCATTCCATTCTACATGTATAACCAGTAATTCACAATATCATCACATAGTTGTATATTCATCATCATCATCATTTCTTAGAACTTTTGCATCAATTCAGAAAAATAAATAAAAAGAAAACAGAAAAATATTCATACCATACCCCTTACCCCTCCCTCTCATTGATCACTAGCATTTCAATCTACTAAATTTATTTTAACATTTGTTCCACCTATTATTTATTTTTATTCTGTGTGTTTTACTCATCTGTCGATAAGGTAGATAAAAGGAGCATCAGACAGACACAAGGTTTTCACAGTTACACAGTCACGTTGCATAAGCTACATCATTATATAATCATCTTCAAGAAACATAGCTACTGGAACACAGCTCTACATTTTCAGGCAGTTCCCTCCAGCCTCTCCATTACATCTTAACTAATAGGTGATATCTATTTAATGCGTAAGAATAACATCCAGGATAACCTCTTGACTCTGTTTGAAATCTCTCAGCCATTGACACTTTATTTTGTCTCATTTCACTCTTCCCTCTTTTGGTCGGAAAGGTTTTCTCAATCCCTTGATGCTGAGTCCCAGCTCATTCTAGGATTTCTGTTCCATGTTGCCAGGAAGGTCCACACCCCTGGGAATCATGTCCCCTGTAGAGAGGGGGTGGGCAGTGAGTTTGCTTCTTATTGTGTTGTCTGGAAGAGAGAGGGCACATCTGAGCAACAAAAGAGGTTCTCTTGGGGGTGACTTTTAGGACTAATTTTAAGTAGGCTTAGCCTATCCTTTGCAGGGTTAAGTTTCATATGAACAAACCCCAGGATTGGGGGCTCAGCCTATTGCTTTGGTTGTTCCTACTGTTTGTGAGAATATTAAGAATTCCCCACTTAGGAAAGTTGAATTTCCCCCCTTTTTCACCATTCCTCCAAGGGGACTTTGCAAATACTTTTTTGTTCACTGTTCAGATCACTCTGGGATTTATCAGGGCAGTGTATAGGGTTTAAATTTCCTTTTCAGCAAATGAGTGGTTAACTCTCCCAACACTACTTACTAATTTCATCTTTCCAAACTGATTTGAAATGCCACTTAGGCTAATATTCTATGCCAGTTCTATAGTTCTAATTATTGTAGCTTCATAGTATATTTTTATTCTCCAATGACAACCACCCCTTGATAGTCTTAATTATTTTTTCTTAGCTATTCACACGTGGTTTTCTTTTTTTTTTTCATTCTCATGAGATTTTGATTGGAATTGCCTTAAAGTGAAAGATTAGTTTGGGGAGAATTGCTGTCTTTAAGCCACTGAATCTTTCTGCCTGGCACCATAGAATGTCTCCATGTCTCTGATTATCTATTATGGGCTCCAGTAGCATCTTATAGCTTTTTTTCTGGGTCTTATACATATTAAATTTATTTTTATGTATTGGTTTTAATTACCATATTTTATTAATTCTAAAACGTGCATTGTTCCACATTCTAATGTCTTTGAAATTGAAATGTGTCTTATAATGATGGATGAGAATGCATTATACCACAATTTGAAAGCATTTTTTTCTTTATTGTACATAGTAATGATGCATCTTACAGTAATAGATTTCTTAAGTTCTTCAAATATTGTATTAATCTTAGAATCTCTGAACCTATTTTTAAATCAGTCTAAACATTTACAATAAGTTTTTTTCTTTCTAATTAAATAGTTGATAAGTGAGAATGGATGCTCCTTGCTAATATTAATGTCATTTTTTAATATAAATATATTGTTTGTTTATAATTGCAGGGCACTTGTCTCCTACTGAAACAGATGGTGACATGCTCGGTTATGACTTATATAGCAGTGCCCTGGCAGATATTCTCAGTGAACCTACCATGCAGCCACCCATTTGTGTGGGTTTATATGCACAGTGGGGAAGTGGGAAATCTTTCTTACTCAAGAAACTAGAAGGTAAAGAATGTGTTTGCAGAAAAATCCTAATATATTGCAAGGTTTCCCCTTGTGTGTGTCTGTGCATGTGGGTCACGAAGTAAAGAAAAATATGGAATTATGTTAATGGGTATGCTTTTTATTGTTCCCTAAAATGCATTTGTTAGGTTTGTCCTCCACTGGTTGATCCTCTGCACAGTCATTTGAGTTCTTTTTCTGGAACACAGACCCAGCTGTATTATACCACCATTTAAAATCCTTCAGTAGCAAATTTTCTGTATGTGCTACCTACATCATATATCCAGAGCCAGCCCTTCACAGACTTATCACTTTTATGGCCACATCTGCCAGAACCACCTCTTGTGTGTTCTCCATACTGTAGTTACTGAGGACAATTTGTTCTTGCAAGAATAGACTGTGCGCTTTCCTTGAGTTGCTCCCTCTGTAAGCGGTTTCTTTACACAACTGTTCCCCTCACACTCTACCCAAGACACACAACTTCTGCTTGGCAAAGTCTTACTCGTTCCTCTAGGACAGGTTTCAAAATTACCTGTAAAAATTATCCCAAGTTTTATAGAAAGAATAATTTGTTTGGGGTTCATTTGGCCTCAGCCTACATCTTTAAGAACAATTTCTCAAACGTGTTTGGAGGAAGAGGTTGTGAGGGGAGTACCAGAGAGGAATGGCAGTGCTATGTAGTGAGGACACATAAAGTAATTTTTTGGGTATGGAAACAGTACCCTGTTGCTTATGTAGTACAAAAATAAATATCAACAAATCTTGACAGGTGGGAATGTATAAAACAGGGTTTTCATATCCTCAGTGTGAAGGAGGAGAGGGTAGGTATGCCCCTAAAGAACAGAAACAGAGACTTAGTAAGTGCCTAATAGATGTTTATTTTGAATATGTGGATGTTTCAGGTTGAGTTAAAAGTTATCTTTCTTAAACAAAGCAGAATGATGTTTTCATATTAACTTATCTTTCAGATGAAATGAAGACTTTCGCAGGACAACAGATTGAACCTCTTTTTCAGTTTTCGTGGCTTATCGTATTTCTTACCCTACTGCTGTGTGGAGGGTTTGGTTTACTGTTTGCTTTTACCATCGACCCGAATCTTGGAATAGCAGTGTCATTGAGCCTCTTGGCTCTTTTATATATATTCTTTAGTAAGTCTTGGCATTTTATCTTCCTTTTGAAAATGGATCTTTTTGATATTTTGTAAATTGGCTTAGATCATGGTCTGCAACCTGAGTTGCCCTCCATAGTATTAGTATACTAGTTGAAATATTGAAGCTGGATTCTTTATCATACTTATCCTTTTATATTAATTAATAGTATATACTTAAATCTTTTATGAAAATAAGTCTTCACAGATATTACTAGTGTGCTTTTTTGGCTTAAGTTAGAAGAAAGTGTGCATTTTGAACGTGACTATAATTTTTATTTTATTCAAAAGCACAGTTGAAGAATAAAATACAGTTCCTGTTGTTGGGGGTGTCTTCAGTCCCAAGGAAGGAAATAGACTGAATATCTGTGCTGTTGGAGAAAGTGGTAATTTCAGTAGCTGCAGGTCATTTGTCTCTTAATCTGAATTACATGATACGCTTCTGTTTAAGGTGTTATCTTTCTGCTTGTGTTTCTTAGTTCATATTTTAGTTAGTTTGCTTTCCATTTTCCATATATCTCTGTGTTGGAGGAGGTGAGGAATTCTTTGAGTAGTAGTTAAGAAATAGTATGAGACCATAAAACATTATGTAAACCTCCTGTCATTAATTTGTATTTGATTGTCCAAATTTTTTTAATTTGGAGAAAAAAAGCTGCTTAATTAAAGATTGTTCTGGATAATTTTTTTAAACTATGAATTTCAGTTGTCATTTACTTTGGTGGACGAAGAGAAGGAGAGAGTTGGAATTGGGCCTGGGTTCTCAGTACTAGATTGGCAAGACATATTGGATATTTGGAACTCCTCCTGAAATTGATGTTTGTGAATCCACCCGAATTGCCAGAGCAAACTACTAAAGCTTTACCTGTAAGGTAGGTTGGTCCCTTTGACAGAAGTGACCTTTAATAAGATGAAGAAATTTTTTTTCACTTCCTAATGTTTATGATGCATTATTTCTAAATGTATGTTCCAAAAAACTGTAATCCCTTGAAAATTTCATATGAAAACAAAACAAAACAAAAAATGTCCTGGTCAAATAATTTAGGGAAATACTTCATAGTTTATCTACTCTTGGACATTAAAGGATCAGAAACATTTTTCCATAAAGAAACCTGTTTAAGTTAAATTTTGCTAAGTTTTATTTGAGCATAAACCTTATTTTTCCATCACCAGTTATCCCTTGAAACATACTTGAAAAGAGCACTGAATCTTACATAGAGTCCTGGCACTAAGCAGATCTGTCAAGAGCTCTAGGTCAGAGTCCTGTTACCACCTTCTGTTAGCGGGTAGCCCTGAGTAACTCAGCTAGTTTCTGTGAACCACTGTGTTCTTATCTGTGGGAATATTTTTACTTGCCTCTCTAAAGTTATTAAGGTCAAATAGGGAATGTATGAGAAAGTTCGGAAGAGATGAAAAACATTTTAAGTTATATAATAAAGGAAAGAGAGAGAGCAACAGAGGAAAGTAAAAATAAAAAACCCAGGGAATAAGGTGAGAAAACTAAAAGCAGAAGAAATTCAACAGAAGTTAGTAAGGTAATTAAAAATATAATGTATAGTAAGAATTTTTAAATTGTAGTGAGATAAAATAGGTGTGATTGAGGGTGGAAATTGGAGAGTATGTCAAAGCAGAGAAGGCATCAAAACCATGGATATAAGAAAGAAAAATAAAGATAAATGCTCACATGTAATTAGCATATAGGACTAAGGATTTAAGAGGAGGATTTAGAAATGAAATGTTTAAATGAAAGAGTTAAAAGGAAAACATACATAATAAAATAAAATAGAGGAAAATAAAGAAAAACAATTTTATAATTAAACTAAATATTTTATAAATAAAATAATTGAGAACAAACATTCTAAACCCATTTATAAAAAAAAGTAGGACAATTCAAATAGTATAAATCAAGACCACAAAATACAATACAGTGTGAGACCTCAGATTGTTGTGTGAAAGCAGTGCTTATCTACTGGATTAAGAGTTTAATTTAGAGATGGAAGAGAGAAAGGAACTAATGCAAAAATAATGTCCATTGAAGACTCAAAATACAAATAACCCAGTTTCAAAGAATAAGCTCTGAAAAAAATCTGTTAAAAGGGTATTTCATAACTTATTTCTAAATCTAATTTTCTCAGGGCCCTAATCACTTCAGTTGGTGCTTAGTAAATTTTCTTTCTTCAGACACTTCTTTTGGCTAAATTCTGACATATGTGACCACCTTTTAAGCACCATTTCAGGAGTTCTATTGAAGTCCTTATCTAAACCTAGTCATAACTTTTTGTTTCGTTTCTGCCTTACTCCAAACTTTGCCTTACTGCAAACTCTGCTACATTTAACGTTTGTTATTGACTTTTCCTAGTAAAAATATGTAAGATATTGAAGGTTGAGGATTCCTAATTACAAATTCTTTTCCTTCAGATTTTTGAAAACAGTAGTTTGAAAAGGACTTCAAGAAAATATAGGGTAAAATTCTACAGATGCATGTTAAAGTTATTTTTTACTTTAGATATCTGAATGATATTTTATTTGGTCTTTTCCCCAAGATTTTTGTTTACAGATTACAATAGACTGTCCAGTGTAGGTGGAGAAACTTCAATGGCTGAAATGATTGCAACCCTCTCGGATGCTTGTGAAAGAGAGTTTGGTTTTTTGGCAACAAGGCTTTTTAGAGTATTCAAGACTGAAGACACACAGGGTAGGACTTCCTCTATCTCTTTTGTGTATGTGGGGGTGGGAGGTGGGGAGCAGGGATGAGGATGGGATGAATATTGAGTTTTATTTCATTTCTGTTTATTTTCATGAAAACATGAACATCAGGCTCATCGTATGTTGTTACTGTAATGAGTAGGATTTTTAAAAATACTTGATATCCAAATAATTGTCAAAACACTTTAATGTTTTATAGGTAAAAAGAAATGGAAAAAAACCTGCTGTCTCCCATCTTTTGTCATCTTCCTTTTTATCTTTGGCTGCATTATTGCTGGAATTACTCTTCTGGCTATATTCAGAGTTGACCCAAAACATCTGACAGTGAATGCTGTTCTCATATCAATTGCATCTGTAGTTGGGTTGGCCTTTGTGTTAAATTGTCGTACGTGGTGGCAAGTGCTGGATTCTCTCCTAAATTCTCAAAGAAAACGTCTGCATAGTGCTGCTTCCAAACTGCACAAATTGAAGAGTGAAGGATTCATGAAAGTAAGCACTCCTAATTCCTAATTTCACTTTTGAGTTCCTCTTTAATCCATTGGTTGTGGTTTAATTTCCACATATTTGTGAGTTTTCTCCTTATCCCTTTGTTATTGATTTCTAGCTTCATTCCATTGTGGTCAGAGAATATGCATTGTATGATTTCAATATTTTTTAATTTACTAAGGTTTGTTTTCTGACATAGTCTATGCTGGAGAATAATCCATTTGTACTCGAGAAGAAAGTTCATTTTGTTTTTGCTGGATAAAGTGTTCTATCTATGTAAGATCTAAATGGTTTAGGATATTGTTCAAGTCTTGTATGTCCTTCTTTATTTTCTGACTGGATGTTCTGTCTGTTATTGAAAGTTATTAAAGTCTTCTACAATTAATGTAGAACTGTCAGTTTCTTTCTTCAAATCTGTCAGTATTTTTTTCATATATTTTGGGGCTCAGCAGTTAGGTGCATATTTATTTATAATGTTACATCTTTTTGTTGTATTGTCCCTTTTATCATTATATAATGATCATCTTTGTCCATTATAACTGTTTTTGACCTAAGTCTTTTATCTGATATCTCAAAAGAGATGCCCTGCTCTCTTCTGATTACTACTTGCATGGTGTTTCTTTTTCCATCCTTTCCTTTTCAACTTACTTGTATGATTGAATTTAAGGTGAATCTTTTGTAGACAGCAAATAGTTAGTTGGGTTATGCTTTTTTATCCATTCTGCCAATTTCAGCCTTTTGACTATAGAGTTTAATCCAATTACGTTTGAAGTCACTACTGATAATGTGGGACTATCTTCTGCCATTTTGCTATTTAGCCTTTGTATGTGTTATAAACTTTTTTGTCCCCCAATTCTTCCATTATGCCATCTTTTGTAATTTTTTTTTATTTTTAGTGTTGTGCCATATTGAGTGCTTTCTCTTTTCTATCTGGATGTATTTTTCATCTGTTTTCCTTGTAATTACCATGGGGTTAAAATTTAACATACTAAATATATAGCAATCATGTTTGGTTTGATACCAACTTAACTTCAATAGCATGTGCATATACTTTTCCTATTACTTTTCTGTCCCCTCCTTATTTTTTTGTACCTGTTACTATTTACATCTTTGTACACTGTATGCCCAAACCATAGATTTTTCATTAAATTTTACATATTTGTATTTGCATTTTAATACCTAAAGGAAATAAGAAATGGAGTTACATACCAAAAAAGTACACTAATATTGGCATTTATAATTACCCAAATGGTTACCTTTACTGCAAATCTTCATTTCTTTAGGTCACTTGGAACCACTGTCTAGTTTCTTTTCCATTCAGTTTGAATAATTTCCTTTAGCATTGCTTATAAGGCTAGTCTAGTGGTAGTGAATTCCCTGAGTTTTGTTTATTTTAAAATGTCCTTATCGCCTCCTCATTTTTTTTTTTTTACTTTATTAACCAGTATTTATTCATGGTGCAAATCATTATACTAATTAGAGAATCAGCTTTAATGGGAAAAAATACTCAAACTGTTCACCACCAGTTCCTATGTATTTTCTTTTTTTGTTTTTGTTAGAGCAGTTGTAGGTTTCAGAAAAAATCATGCAGAAAGTAGAGTTCCTGTATACCACCCCCCAGCCTCTACCACCACCCCCAACAATTTTCTCTATTAACGTTTCACATTAGTTTGGCACCTTTGTTACAATTGATGAACCGTGTTTTAGTTTGTAAGCTGCCAGAATGCAATATACAAGAAATAGAATGGCTTTTAAAAAGGGAATTTAATAAGTTCTAAGGGAGTGAAAGTATCCAATTTAAGGCACCAACAAGAGGCTACCTTCACTCAAGAAAGGCTGATGGATCTGGAACACGTCTGTCAGCTGGGAAGTCATGTGGCTGGCATCTGCTTGTCCCTTGCTCCTGGCCTCTGTTACTTTCAGCTTCTGTTCCTGTGGGGGTTCCTCACTTTGCTTCTCCAGGGCTGGCTTCATCTCTTCAACTCTTTCATCTCTGGGACTGGCTTCCTTTGGGTCTCTCCGGGTTCTGGCTTGCTTAACATCTCATAGTGACATCTGCAGGGCTCTAAGCATCTCCAAAATGTTTCCACTTTGAAGGACTTCAGTAAACTAATTAAGACCCATCTGTAATGGGTGGAGTCACATCTTGATACAGTTCAGGGATATTAACTTATATTCACAATGTTGTATTACCATCACCACAATCCATTATCAAAAGCATATCATCACCCAAACAAACTCTGTACCAATTGAATGTTAATGTCCGATCTTTCTTTTTACAAAGAAACTCTATGTTTCTGATACAAAGCTTGTAATTCTTGCAAAAGTTGTCAGAAGTTGACTTGATTGGGTAAAAGAGACCACACAACATGCAGGTCTGACCCCACCTGCTCCTAACAAGAATTTTTTTAAACATTTTTTTTGTGTGTGAAGTATAACGTATATACAAAAAGTAAAAAATAATTTTAAAAAGTGATAACTTTCAGAGTACTTTTTAAAAAATTTTTATTGAGAAATACCCATACCCATACTGTCCAACCATATTATATAATCAGAGACTCACTATATCTTCGCATAGTTCTGTATATATCACCATGATCATTTTTAGAACATTTGCATCCTCTGAAAAAAGAAATAAAAAGAAAAAAGACAGAACTCATTCATCCCATACTCCTTACCGCTCCCTTTCATCGACCCACAGTGTTTTAATCTACCCAATATTTACTCTTTATCTACCCCTATTATTTATTTATTTTTTATCCTGATTTTTTTTTTTACTCATCTGCCTATACCCTGGATAAAAGGAACACTAGACACAGATTTTCACAACCACATAGTCACGTTTTAAATGCTATATAGTTATACAGTCTCCTTCAAGAATCAGGCTACTGGAACACAGCTCAACAATTTCAGGTACTTCCCTCTAGCCACTCCAGAACACCATAAAACTAAAAGGGATATCTAATAAGGCATAAAAATAACCTCCAGGATAATCTCCCAGCTCTGTTTGAAATCTCTCAGCCACTGAGACTTTATTTTGTCTCATTTCTCTCTTTCCCCTTTTGGTCAAGAAGACTTTCTCATTCCCATGACGCCAGGTCCCAGCTTATCCCCAGCAGTCAGGTCCCATGTTGCCAGGCAGATTTACACCCCTGGGAGTCATGTCTCACAGAGAGGAGAGAGGATAGTTGAGTTCACCTGCTGAGTTGGCTTAGAGAGAGAGGCCACATCTGAGCAACAGTGAGGTTATTCAGGGGTGACTCTTAGGCATGATTATCAGTAGGCCTAGCCTCTCCTTTGCAGAAATAAGCTTCATAGGGGCAATCCCAAAGATTAAATTAGTTGTCCCCAATGCTTGCAAAGATACCAGGAATTTCCCCGATGGGGAAGTTTAATATTTCCTCCTTTCTCCCCACTCCCCCAAGGGGACTTTGCAAATACTTTTTTTATTCTCTGCTCACATTCCTCTGGGATATATTGGGGCATCGTACTAACTTGTAGAACTCAACAAGATCTCATGCACTATTCAAGATTCCATGTAATTGTGGTGTTCAAGTAATACAAGTTAAATTAGATAATGTGCTACCCAAAATATGCATTTTGTACCAAATAAACATTTCTCCCTTTGTTCTCACACAGAGGTTGAATATGGGCTCTGTCATCCTTTACGCAGTATTCTGATTTACCTTAGTCCTATCCAGATCAACTTTGTTCATATCTCTAGATGAAATCTGACTTCTTTTTCAGTTTTTTAAAGAGTTGCTGAATGGGATAGTGCTGACTTTCATAGCTTCAGTGCTCTAACTCTGAATCTCAGGGATCATGAAAATATCTGCAGTTTCAGCGAACAATCAGATTATATACAAATAGCTCAGTGTTCTAGTTTGCAAACTGCCAGAATGTGGTATACCAGAAATGGAATGACTTTTAAAAAGGGGGAATTTACTAAGTTGCAGTTTACAGTTTCAAGACTGTGAAAATGTCCAAATTAAGGCAAGACTATGAAAATGTCCAAATTAAGGCACCAACAAGAGATTTATCTTCACTCAAAAAGGCTGATGAAGTTTGGGGTTTCTCTCTCAGCTGGAAGGGTACATGGTAAAGTCTGCTAGCTTTCTCTCCTGGCTTCTTGTTTCATGAAGCTTCCCCGGGGGATGTTTCTTTCTTCAACTCCAAAGGTCTCTGGCTATGTGGGCTTGTAGGTTTTTCCAAAATGGTTCCTTCTTAAAGGGTGCCAGTAAGAAACCCCACCTTGAATGGGTAGAGATATATCTCCATGGAAACCATTTAATCAAAAGTTACTGCCCACAACTGGGTGGGTTACAGCTCCATGAAAACAATAAAAAACTTCTTACCCAGCAAAATTGAATGGGGACCAAAGAACTTGGCTTTTCTGGGGTATACAACAGATTCCAACCAGCACGCTCAGTATTAGAGTACATTTTAACAAATAGTTACAGAACAGATTACAAAGTTTGGTATGGATTACCATTCCAAATGGTAGCTGCTCCAAAACACTGGAGGACAACAAAACAAAACAAAACAAAAACATCAATATAGCGATTCAACAGTCATACTTGTCTGTTAAATCCTATCTTTTCTGTTACAACTCCTTTTCCTTTGAGCCTGCTCCCAATCTATAGAATCTATGTCCATTCTAATTTTTTCATGTTGAAAGGAGTAGTGACAGTATAGGATAGGGAGATGGAATTGTTTGTTATTCTTGGAGGGGCTGGTCCCTCTTGGTTTTAGGACTTGTCTGAACTAGGTACCTTTTGAAGGTTGTAGGTTTCAGGAAAGTAAAATTAGTGCATAAAACTTTTGTAGAGTCTCAATTAGAACCCTAGGTGTTCTTTAGGGTTAACAGGAATGATGTTGGTTGAGGTTTGACAAACCATGGTGGTTAACAATATCTACCTTGAAGCTTGCATAAGAGTAGCCTCTAGAATAGCCTCTCGACTCCATTTGAACTCTCTTAGCCACTCATACCTTATTTTGTTACATTTGTTTTCTTCCTTTTGGTCTGGAAGGCATTGTCAATCCCATAGTGTCACAGCCAAACTTATCCTTGGGAGTCATGTTCTATGTTGTCAGGGAGAGTTTTGCCCCTGAATGTAATGTCCCATGTAAGGGGTTGGGTATTGACTTTACCCATGGAGTTAGGTTTAGAGAGAGAGGCCACATCTGAGCAACAAAAGAGGTTTCCTGGAAGCAACTCTTAGGCATAATTATAGGTAGTCTTAGCATCTCTGTTACAGAAATGTTTCATGTGGTTAAGCCTCAAAATCAAGGGCTTGGCCCATTTTCTTAGGAGTACCTAATGTTTGAGAGAGTACTGGGGATTTCCCAGGTGGGAAAATTTAATAGTTATGTATTTTTTTCTTCAGTACCACAAGGAACTCTACCAATGCATTTTAATTATCAGCCTACCATAGTCTGCAGTGTATCTGGGTTGTACATTAGGCCATACAGAATTACAAAGCTTCGTTCCTGTTTTGGGTTTCACATGTTCAGGTTGTTTAAATGAGCTATCCAGGCAGGTTGATTTAGACTGTATGTTACAATAAATTAGGTTCTAGACACAATACACCTTTCTGCCTCTTGTCTAATACTATAGGTGATGCTCTAGAATACATACACCATCATCCTTTGTCCTGTATTCTGATTTGCCATATTCCTAACCATATTGGCTTCATTTTCAGTTTTAATTGAAGCCTAATCTCCTTTTTGGTAACTTTAATAGTTGTTGTATGTAACAGTGCTGACTTTCAGAGTTGCAGAACTCCAACTTTGAGTATAAGGTGTTCCCAATGTTCCAGGGAAATACCAACTTATATACATATAGCACATGATCTCAGAATCTAGAAATACACTTACAACTCTGAACTAAGTGTGACAGCTTTAAGAGTTTATAATTTAGGCTCTAGTTTTCTTGTAGGATTTTCTAAAAGAGACCGTAACATATTTGTTCTTTTGGTTTTGGCTTATGTTGCAAAACACAGTGTCCCCAAGGTTCATTCATCTCATTGAGTGCCCCACAACTTCATTCCTTTTTGTAGTCGCACAATGTTCTATCATACACATAACATCATAGTTCGCCATTCTACTTCTCAGTCATTGTACCCTTCAGCCCCCTCCATCTATTGGGCATCATGGATGATGTCCAAAATAAACAATCATTGGTTTACAGTGTCCTCCCTTGGCTGTACAATCAACACTGAATTTTCAACAGTTTTCAATGGTCTGAAGAGGCAAAGAACTGATAAACACAGCCTCACCAAATTTCAGATCTAAAATTCCCTGTCTCTTGTCACTTCCTTCCAATTATTTTCCCTTGATACTGCTGTGATACTGTTGATGTCTTCCTGTTAACTATAGACATGGCATGCAATATTAGTTTTTCCTCTATATTCCTCTATTATGGACTGTTTATATAAGATCAAACCTTTTAAGTAGTTCATGTAAGAACATTTATAATTGTAGAGTTAATCAGTGAGCTCCATGAATCTATAAAACCCCTTTCAATCATATTCACTTTCGTATGTCAATGTAAGACGCACTAATGAACTACCATCATTTCTATCTGTTCCTTACATTTAAGTTCAGCCTCACTGGGTAACTATTCACCCATCTCTAGCTTCTGTGTACCACTAAGTCCCATATAATCTACATTCTAAGCCTCTGAGTTTACCTTTACCAGAGTCGTAATAGTGAAATCATCCAGTATCTATCCTCTCTGTCTGGCTTATTTCACTCAGCATTATGTCCTCAAGGTTCATTTATGTCATCATATGCTTCAGGACCTTATTTCTTCTTACTGCTGCATAATATTCCATAATATGTACATGCCACATCTTGTTTATTCACTCATCTGTTGATGGGCACTTGGATTATTTCCATCCTTTGGCAATTCTGAAAAATGCTGTTGTGAACGTTGGTATGCAGATGTCTGTTCATGTCACTGCTTTCAGCCCTTCTGGATATATACCAAGTCGTGGTATTGCTGGGTTGTAGGGCAACTTGATATTTAGTTTTCTGAGGTACTGCCTAATTGTCTTGCACAGTGGCTGTGCCATTATTCATTCACACCAGTAGTGAATAAATGTTCAATTTCTCCACATCCTCTCCAACACTTATAGTTTCCTGTTTGTTTATAGCAGCATTCTTCCAGGTGTGAAATGAAATCTTATTGTAGTCAAGCATTTCCCTGATAGCTAATGAAGATTAGCATCCCTTCGTGTGCCTTTTAGCCATCTGTATTTGCACTTTTGAGAAATGTCTATTCATATTCTTTGCTGATTTTATAATTGGATTATTTGTTCTTTTGTTGTGGGGAATTGTATAATTTCTTTATGTACACAGGATATCAAACCTTTATCTGATATGTGGTTTCCAAATATTTTCTCCCATTGAGTTGGCTGCCTCTTCACCTTTTAGAGAAAGTCCTTTGAGGTGCATAAGCTGTTGATCTTGAGGAGTTTGCATTTATCTACTTTTTCTTTTATTGCTTGAGCTTTGAGTATAAAGTTTAAGAAGCTACCTCCTATTACTAGGTCTTGAAGATGTTTCCCTTTATTTTCTTCTAGGAGTTTTATGGTACTGGCTCTTATGTTTCGGTCTTTGGTCCATTTTCTTTTTTTCTCGTTTTTAAATAGTTTTGCATTCACACATCATAGAATCCAGCCTAAGTAAAAAAAATCAGTGTTTCCTGGTATAATCACATAGCCATGGCTTCACCACCACAATCTATATGACATTTCCTTTTCTTCTGCAAAGAATCCCATACTCCTCCCCTATATCACACACTTATTGACATTTAGTTTTACCTTTGTTACATTCAATGGAAACATATTACAATGTTACTATTAACTATAGATCCTAGTTTGCATTGATTGTGTTTTCTCCTGTATACCATCCCATTTTCAACATCTTGCAGTGTTGACATTCATTTGTTTTCCCTCATGCAAATGTATGTTTATATTTTTACTTTTAATCATCATCATTGTCTACTCTAGGCATTACTAAATTATACCTTCTTAGTCTTTATCCTCTGTCTTTCTTTCTGATGTCATACATACCCCCAGCCCTTCTCCCTCAACTATAATTATACTCAGTTTCATTTAGTGTACTTATATTATTGTCCTACCATCTGTTAGTGTTATGCTATCTATTTCTGGATCTTTACAATAAGTCCTATTGCATATTCTGTGCTTCCTCAGCACCAAATGTCCAATCACCATCTTTCTATCTCCTGATAACCTGTGTTCTTAACTTTAACTCTCAAAGTTCACTCATTAATGTTAATTGATATTTTGAGACCATATAGTAAAAAATTATCCTTTTGTTTCTGACTAATTTCACTCAGCATAATGTCTTCAAGATTCATTCTCATGGTTACATGCTTCATGACTTTACTGTCTTACAGCTGCATAACATTCCATCGTATGAATATACCACAGTTTGTTTAGCCACTTGTCCGTTGATGGACAATTAGGCAGTTTCCATCTCTTGGCAATAGTGAATAATGCCACTATAAACATCAGTGTGCCAGTGGCCGTTTGTATCCTTGCCTTCAGTTCTCTGAATATATACCTAGTAATGGTATTGCTGGATCATATGGCAGTTCTACACTTAGCTTCCTGAGAAACCACCAAATTGCCTTCCAGAGCAGTTGTACCATTATACATTCCCACCAACAGTGGGTAAGTGTGCCTCTTTCTCCATATCCTCTCCAGCACTTATTGTTTTCTGTTTTTTTTTTAAACTTTTTTATAGTATAATATAATGTACATACAAAGCAAAGAAAGAAAAAAGCAATAATTTTCAAAGCACTCTTCAACAAGTGGTTATAGAACTGATCCCACAGCCCATCATGAGCCACCATTCCATCGTCTCAGATTTTTTCCTTCTAGCTGCTCCAGAACACTGTAGGCCAGATGGTGTATACATATATATATATTTTAATCATCACAATTGACCTTTTTTGTGAAAAACTGCATATATACAAAAAGGCAATAAATTTCAAAGTACATTGCAACAATTAGCTGTAGAACAGACCCCAGAGTTTGGTATGGACTGCAACTCCGCAATCCTAGGTTTTTACCTCTAGCTGCTCTAAGACACTGGAGACTAAAAGAAATACTTTGGTCCATTTTTAATTCATTTTTTTGTTTTTGTTTTTGTATGCTGTATGGCAGGTTCACATTTCATTATTTTTCCATGTAAGTATCCTGTTATTGCAGCACCATTTGTTGAATTTTTGTTTGTTTGTTTCTTTTGCTTGTTTATTGGTTTTTTTGGGAAGTGCATGGACCAGGAATCAAACCTGGGTCTCCCGCATGGAAGGCGAGAATTCTACCACTGAACTACCCTTGGACTCCCTAATTAATTTGTGTATAGGGTCTAAGGTAGGTCTCCTCTTTCATTCTTTTGGCTCTCGATATCCAGCTCTCCCATACCTGTTTATTAAAAAGACAAGTTTGACCCTATTCGGTGGATTTGGGGCCTTGTCAAAGATCAGTTGCGCATAGATTTGGTGGTCTGTTTCTGCACTCTTGATTTAGTTCCTTTGGTCAATTCTTTCTTTGTGCCAGTACCATGCTGTTTCGACTACTGTGGCTTTATAGTAAGCTTTAAAGTCAGGAAGTGTTAGTTCTCCTACTTTGCTCTTGTTTTTTAGTCTATTTGTAGCTATATTAGGTCTCTTTCCCTTCCAAATAAATTTGATAATAAGTTTTTCCAGGTCTTCAAAGCAGTTTACTGGAATTTTGATTGGCATTGCATTACATCTATAAATCAGTTTGGATAGAATTGATATCTTGACAGCATTCAACCTTCCTATCTGTGAGTATGGAATGTCTTGCCACATGTTCAGATCTTTGATTTCTTTTAGCAATGTTTTGTCATTTTCTGTGTGCAGGTTCCTTACATCTCTACTTAAGCTTATTCCTAGATATTTGATTCTCTTTGTTGCTATTTCAGTAGAATTGTCTCCTCATTTAGGTCATTACTTGTGTATAGAAATATTATGGATTTTTGTACATTCATCTTATATCCCACCATTGTGCTGAATTTTCTTATTAAGTCAAGTAGCTTTGTCATAGATTTCTCAGAATTTCCCAAGTATAGGATCATGTCACTTGCAAATAATAAATTTTACTTTTTCCTTTCCAATTTGGATGTCTTTAATTTCTTTCTCCTGCCTGGTCACTTTAGCTAGAATTTCTAGTACAATGTTAAATAATAGTGGTGAAAATGGGCATTCTTGTCTCATTCACAATCTTAGAGGGAATGCTTTCAGTCTCTCACTGTTAAGTGTGATCCTGGGTATGGGTTTTTCATATATACCCTTTATGATATTGAGGAAGTTTCCTTCAATTCTTACCTTTTGGTATGTGTGTGTGTATTTTTTAACCACAAAAGGATGCTGAATTTTGTTTAATGCTTTTTTAACATCAGTTGATATGATCAGGTGAGTTTTTCCTTTTCGTTTTGTTGATGTGCTGTATTACATTGATTTTCTTGTGGTGAACCACCTTTAAATTCCTGGTATAAACCCACTTGGTCATGATATATAATTCATTTACTATGTCATTGGGTTTGATTTGCTAATATTTTGCTGAGAATTTTCATCTATGTTCACTAGGGATATTGGTGTGTAGTTTTCCTTTCTCATACCATGTTTATTCAGTTTAGTATTAGAGTAATGTTAGTATCATAAAATGAGTCAGTATTCCTCAAATTTTTGGAAGAGTTTGAGCAGGATTTGTGTTAGTCTTTTTGGAATGTTTGGTAAAATTCCCCTGTGAAGCTGTCTGGTCCTGGGCTTTTCTTATAGGAAGGTTTTTGATGACTGAATCTTTTTACTTGTGATTGGTTTATTGGGGTCTTCTATTTCCTCTTGAGTCAATGCTGGTAGTTTATATGTTTCTAGGAATTTGTCCATTTTATCTAAGTTGTCTAATTTGACTTCTTTTTTTGTAGTATCTTCTTATTATTTTTAACATTTCATTTTGATCCAGGTAACACCCCCCCCCCCCCATTTCTGATTTTGTTTATTTGTGTCCTCTGTCTTTTTCCCTTTTTCAGCTTTACTAGGGGTCCATCAATTTTATTGATTTTCTCAAAGAACGAACTTTTGATTTTGTTGATTCTGGTTTTTTTTCCTCCAGTTTGTTTATTTCTGCTTTAATCTTTGTTATTTCTCTTCTATTTGCTTTGGGATTAGTTTGGTGTTCTCTCACTGGTTCCTCCAGGTGAGTGGTTAAGTTCTAGATTTTTGCTCACTTTTCTTTTTTTAATATAAATGTTAGGGCAGCAGATTTCCAACTCAGGACTGCCTTTGCTGCATCTCATAAGTTCCATTATGTTGTATTTTCGCTTTCATTCATCTCCATATATTTACCTATTTCTTTAGCAGTTTCTTCTTTGAGTCACTGGTTGTTTAAGAGTTTGTTGTTTAATCTCCATATATTTGTGAAAGTTCTGGTTCTTTGATGATTATTGATTTCCAGCTTCATTCTCTTGTGGTCAGAGGAGGTACTTTCAATAATTTCAGTCTTATTAGATTTATAAAGATCTGTTTTGTGTGCTAGCATATTATTGTTCCTGGAGAACATTCCATGTACACTAGAGAAGAATGTATATCCTGGTGTTTTGGGGTATAGTGATCTTTATTTGTCTGTTAGATCCAATTCATTTGTCACATTGTTTAAGTTCTCTATTTCCTTGTTGATCCTCCATCTGGTTGTTCTGTCTATAGAGGAGAGAAGTGTATTGACATCTCCCACTATTATTGTTGAAACATCCCTTGCTTCCTTTCATTTTGCCAGTGTTTGCTTCATGTACTTTAGAGCTCCTTGGTTGGGAGCATAAACATTTATGATAGTTATTTCTTCTTGGTGAATTGTCCCTTTTATTAATATGCAGTGTTCTTCCTTGTCTCTTATGACATCTTTATATTTTATCTGATATTAGTATAGCTACACCTGATTTCTTTTGGTTACAGCTTGCATAGAAGTTCTTTTTCCATCTTTTTACTTTCAATCTATTTATATTCTTGGATCTAAGATGCATCACTTGCAAGCAGTATGTAGATGAATCAAATTTTTTGTCTGTTCTGCCAATTGGCATCTTCAAATGGTGAGTTTAGTCCATTAACCTTCAAAGTTGTTACTGTAAAGGTAGTTCTTGAATCTGCCGTCTTATCTTTTGATTTTTATTTGTCAGATCTATATATTCTTTTCCCTCTTTCTCTTTTTATCCTTTAAGTTACCCTTATTGATAATCTTCAATTCTATGCCCACCTCCAGACTTCCCTCTCCTTTCTTTTTTCAGTCAACAGAACTCCCTTTTTAATTTCTTGTAGGGCAGGTCTCTTGTTGACAAATTCTCTGAGTCTTTGTCTAAGTAGATTTTAATCTCTCCCTCAATTTTGAAGGACAAGTTGCTGGAAGTCTTTCTCATTCAGTATCTTAAATATATCATACCACACCCTTCTCACCTCCATGCTGCCGTCTGAGTAGTCCAAACTCATTTGTATGTGGTTTTGTTTGTATGTAGTGAATTGCTTGTCTTGCTGCTTTCAGGACTTTCTGCTTCTCTTCAACATTTGACAGTCTGATTAGTATGTGTCTTAGAGTAGGCCTATTTAGATTTATTTTATTTGTGTTTTGTGGGGCTTCTTTGATTTGCATATTTATGTTTTTTATAAGAATTGGGAAGTTTTCCTCATTATCTCTTCAAATAACCTTCCTGGCCCTTTAGGCTTTCTCTTCTCCCTCTGGGACACCAGTGATTCTTACATTTATGCTCTTCGTGTTGTCTATCATTTCCATGAAATCCTCTTCCACTTTTTCCATCTTTCTTGCCATTTGTTCTTTTATGCATTCGAGTTCAATGGTCCTGTCTTCTAGCTTGCTTATTCTTTCTTCCATCTCTTCAAATCTGTTGTTGTGTGTCTCTCATATATTTTAAATTTGGTCAGCAGTATCTTTCATCTCTGTGAGATCTACTATTTTTCTTTTATTCTTTCAGATACTTCTTTAAGCTCCTCCATTGTCTTCTTGATATCCTTTATATCATTATGAACATCCTTGATTAATTGTTCCAAATTTTGTGTCCCCTAATCGTCTTTTAATTTGGTCATTTGCCTAAGCCATATCTGCCTGAATCTTCATATGCTTTGTGATTTTCTGTTGTGTTCAGGGCATTTGTTTATCTTGATGAAAATTATTTTGCGAGTTCATTTCCTTGACTCATGTAAAGTTTTGTATATGCTTGGGTTTGCACTGAAGGTTACCTTTTGTACTTGGTTTATCAGTAGTTACTCGTCAAACCAAGGCCCAGATCTCATGGAAGGGATGCAGTTCTGTTTGGGGCTTACCAACTGATGGTGCTCTTGAGCCATTTCTTCCCCTTGGTCCTACCTCTCTCTGACTGTGGTGGCTAGTTAAGCAAGATAATCCAGGGTGGTACAACTATTTTTGGTGCATGGTTGGATGGATATGATTGTGCCTGGTGGGGTGGCTATTGGTGGTGCCTGGCTGGGCAGCTGATCCCAACAGGCTGATAAGGGCTTCTCATTCTCTTGTGGAACCAGCCTTCTATGTCTGTAGGGTAAGGGTAACAGCCTCCAAGGCTTGGGAGAACTAAAGTTCTGTGTGTACTCTAGGCCGTTCCACCGCCCCGGACTGGAGTATGATGTATGTCCTGTCACAGGTATCCACCAAACAGTTGTTCCATACAGTTCCTTGGCTATTTACTAGCTGCTCTAGAGGACAAACTAAATTCCACATCTCACTATGCCACCATCTTGGTCTGCCTCCCTTCCCCTAATTTTCGAAAGAAATTCTCCCCAGATATCAGATTCTTGTCATTTGTTTCCTTTCAGCACTTGAAGTATTTCAATCTACCACCTTCTTGTCTCCATGGATTCTGATGAGAAATTGGCGCTCAGTCTAATTGGGATTCCCTTTTAACGCATTGCTTTTCTCTTACTGCTTTCAGAATTTTGTCCTTTTCCTTTGCATTTGATACCGTGATCAGTGTATGATGGGTGTGTATTTATTTCTTCATGTTTATCCTGTTTGTTTTTCTCTGAACTTCTTGGATGTACATATTTGTGTCTTTTGTTAAGTTTGGGAAGTTTTCTGTCATTGTTTCTTTGAATAGTCCTTTTTCTCCCTTTTCCCTTTTTTTCTTCTGGGGCTTCCATAATATATATATTAGTACACTTGATGGTGTCTCTGAGCTGTCTTTTGGCTATTTTCTGTTTTAATCATTCTTTATTCTTTATGTTCCTCAGCCTGACTCATTTCCAGTGTCTTGTCTTCAAGTTCACTGATTCTTTCTTCTCCCAGATTCAATCTATTCTTGAAACCCTCCTGGGCATTTTTTTTTAAAACTTTTTTTTTATTAATTAAAAAAAATTAACAAACAAAACATTAAGATATCATTCCATTCTACATATACAATCAGTAATTCTTAATATCATCACATAGTTGCATATTCATCATTTCTTATAACATTTGCATTAATTTAGAAAAAGAAATAAAAAGACAACAGAAAGAGAAATAAAATGATAACAGAGAAAAAAAAGATTATACATACCATACCCCTTACCCCTCGCTTTCATTTACCACTAGCATTTCAAACTAAATTTATTTTAACATTTGTTCCCCCGATTATTTATTTGTATTCCATATGTTCTACTCTTCTGTTGATATAGTAGCTAAAAGGAGCATCAGACACAAGGTTTTCACATTCACAGAGTCTCATTGTGAAAGCTATATCATTGTTCAATCATCATCAAGAAACATGGCTACTGGAACACAGCACTACATTTTCAGGCAGTTCCCTCCAGCCTCTTCACTTCATCTTGAACAACAAGATGATATCTACTTAATGCATAAGAATAACCTCCAGGATAACCTCTCAACTCTGTTTGGAATCTCTCAGCCATTGACACTTAGTCTCATTTCACTCTTCCCCCTTTGGTCGAGAAGTTTCTCTCAATCCCTTGATGTTAATTCTCAGCTCATTCTAGGGCTGGGCATTTTTATTTCAGTTATTGTGGTCTTCAATTCTAGTAGTTCTCTTTTAAAATTTCTGTCTCCTTACTTAGACTCTCATATTGCTCATTCTTTGTTTTTCTGATATACTTTAGTTCTCTCTCTGTGTTTTCATCTTCTTAAACATTTTTAAGATCATTTTTTTTTAACAGCTTTGTTCAGCACATCTGTTTTTTTTCATTGGTGTTTTCTGAATATTTTTCTTCTTTCTTTGGAGGTACCATCATTTCCTGTTTCTTTGTCTTGCACTCTTTTGTTGCACAGTATACATTTTAATATTTAAAAATGTTAACTGGGATTTATTCCCTGGGATATCTGTGGCTTGATTTTTGTAGCCAGCTGGTGATAAGACAGAGGCTTTCTTGTGCTTCAGCCCCTTATTGGGAAGGTCTGTCCAAGGAAAATGTAGTGCGCAGGATTTTCCCTGTCTTTCTAGGCCTCTGTCTTGTCCTAGGCTTTTGCTTATTGGCTGTTTTGGAATTCCCTTGTTTATAGGAGTTTGATTGTCTCTTCTCTTACCCAGGAGACACACCTTCCTCTCTTGTGTTTGATGATGGAAGGCCTTTGCGATAGACTATCTGCCACTATAGTTTTTTACACTCTTTTCTTCATTTCGAGCTGCTTTTACCTGGAGGGCACATTCTGGGAGGATGGGCATACCAGATAGGACCTTCCCAAGTCAGTCTTTCCAAGTTGACACAGGGCCAGGGACCCACAAAGGGGTACAGGCTGGCTCCAGAGTGCTCTGATGAGGAAATCAGGAATGGTGCCAGGAACTCCGTTGGTGACTCTCAAAACTGAACTTTGTTGACCTGCCCAGCAAATGCAGCCCTTCAACTAACTGCCCGTTATAGCCCTGAGAAAGTGTAATGTCCTTATGTCTCCACTGCTGCAGTCCCTGCCCAAGGCAGTTTGAAATAATGGCAGCCACTGCCTTTGTCTGGTGGGTTGAAACAATGACTGCCCTCAGAGCAGTGATCATAATTCACTGATCTAAAGCCATGATGGGCTGGGTCCACCCTGGTCTTGGGGAAGAGGATTTTTACATCTCATTCTATAAGCAGTAAGCGAGCCAGAGGTTCAACCCCATGGTGGCCCAGCATGAGATTGAGGGTTTGGCTTTGGTAGCTGCTGGTGAGGAGACAGCAGTTTACTGTTCTTTACCATTGTTAATCAGCTCTTCCTCCCACTCTTCCATGGATGCTCTATAGTGTTCTTCTGGCCTCTGGGGTTTTCATAATAGTTGTTTCAGACAGTTTCTGTCTGTTTCGTTGTTCTGATACAAGGCCTCAATCCCAAAGCTCCATACTCACCATTTTCATACAACCCTCTTCACTATATAGTTTTCAGTGGAACCATAATTGGCAGTTAGGTCTTAGGATTTCTTTTCTTACCATTAGATGACTTTCTATCATGGTATTTTAAAAATGTGTTTAACTTTCTCATCTCTTCAGTGCTTTCTCTACTTTCTTTACACAGGTTCTTAAGTGTGAAGTAGAATTGATGGCCAGAATGGCGAAAACCATTGACAGTTTCACCCAGAATCAGACACGGCTGGTGGTTATCATTGATGGTTTAGATGCCTGTGAACAGGACAAGGTACTTCAGATGCTGGACACTGTAAGTTAAGTCATATTGAAACTTGAAATTTTTATTTATGTGGTAGCTGAGAGAATGCATGGCTTCATGAAATATCTCAAGTTGTATGGAGACTGTGCTATTTATTTGAGTTGTACTTGTTTCTGTCTCGTGATTGTGTGTGATAAAAGCAACCATTCTTTATGCAGAAGCATAGCAAGAGTAAATGTTTCATCACTTTCATCACCAGTAGATTTAAACAGTAGAGGCAGCAGTCTGGCAACAGTGTGGCATTGTGGGGAAAAAAATGAGTGGAGCATCTCAAATCCAAGATGTGGCTCCTGCTTTTCTTTGTAGATTGATATGGTTAGAATTAGAGATGAATGTAGGGAACCCACAGAGTCCGTAGTTTTTGGCTAAGATGGACACATCAGAAACTCTTTGTAAGGAATGTCACTAGCTATAGGGGTGCAGAGATCATTGTAGCAAGTATTTTTTAACAGATATATTCATGGTTATTTCTCATGTATGTTGATCTTACCTCTTATGTAGATTCTAAGTGCCTCAAAGTAGGGGTTGTGTTAATTATTTTCTGTGCTGGTTTTATTGTCATCAAATGGTGAAAAATCCAGATTGAACCTTCAATAAAATTTGTTTTTATAAAGGATTGTATTTTTGATGAAAAATAAATATTTTAAAAATATACTCACCAAAGCAAGCACAGATTCTGAAGAGATGTTTCATTACGTCAGAGCATTTAAAATTTTTTTTTTTTTATCACAACTATACATTTCTTCTATCACAGGTCCGAGTTCTATTTTCAAAAGGCCCATTCATTGCCATTTTTGCAAGTGATCCACATATTATTATAAAGGCAATTAACCAGAACCTGAATAGTGTACTTCGTGATTCAAATATAAATGGACATGACTATATGCGCAATATAGTTCATTTACCAGTTTTCCTTAATAGTCGTGGACTAAGTAATGCAAGAAAATTTCTTGTAACTTCAACAACAAATGGGGACATTCCATGTTCGGATACTACAGGTAAAGATCAAGTTTCTAAGTAATTTGTGTTTGAAGTACTTATATATATGTATTTTTATGATGAATCTCCATTTTTCTTGAAAAGTATTGTTGAAGTATCAACACTCTTGCATATACAGTAGAATTTTAGTGCAAATGGTATTCTTTTGATAAATTCTTTAAGGGATACAAGAAGATGGTGACAGAAGAGTTTCACAAAACAGCCTTGGGGAGATGACAAAACTTGGTAGCAAGACAGCTCTCAATAGACGGGTAAGATGTCATTTGTTGTGAGGCAAATGCTTGCGTTGCTATTATGCAAATAAAATTAAAGGGATGTTATTTAGATAAGGTTTTATACATTTTACATTAAGTTCTTCAAATAAATTTTATCACTGAATTTTCTTTCAGCTTCAGGTTGTTTTTCAGGGAATGTATGAATCAAGTAGGGTCGTATGAACATGTTCTCCAAACATGTTCTCAACCTAAATGAATCATCAGATCACCTTGGGAGCCTCAAAATATATCCATCCTGCCTCCACATGTACACAAATAAACTATGCCCAGGTGCCATCCTAGACCAATTGAATCAAAATCTCTAGCAGTAAAAATTTTAAAAGGTCACCAAGTTATTTCATCCAGGGTTGAGAATCTCTGTATTAATTACTTAGTCAGGATCAGATTATTCCCATTGCCACCATAGCTATAGGGGATGAAGAAGTTTGTAGCATGAAGAAAACGTCTTGTTTTCTCTTCCAGTTGCCCCTTCTCCTTCCCTAATACATTTTTTTTTTCTATACCCACACAGTGATATTTTGGTCTCAGCCATCTTGGTTTCTCCTGCTCAGATACTTTAGTTGTCCCCATGTACTCCATCCCTGGGAGTCTTCTTTTTTTTGGACTACTCCAAAAAATATAATACAAGAGAGTATTATAAGACTGGGAGATGTCTACTTGCAGTTAAGTTATGGTAATAGTGCCACTTAATGACAGTGAGGTTGGACAAACATTGGCATCATTTTTATTTTCATTTTTTTTCTGTTTTTCTACCATTAAATTCAGAAATTTGTTTTTTTAGGGTATCTGAAGTGATATTTTCACATTTTTATTTTATGCTTCTACCCTGTACAGGTATGGATGCCAAATCAGCATTATAAGGGACAAAATGCTAATTAATTGATAGCACTAAATTTAGAGGGGGGTATAATTTACTCTTTCAAATTTCTGTTCTTGTCTGGATGCTTGAATTCCTGGGGTTGAATCCACCACTCACTTTCATAATGACCTTAGATGAGCACCTTTTTGTTGCACCTATTCTTGCTTTCTTTGGATAGGACCCACTACCTGAACCCAGTGAAGTTTCTTTGATTTTTTTTTTTTTTTTTTGACATAGTCTCTGGGAATCAAACCTGGGCACGTGCCTTTAATTTTTAATGGAGATTTGGTGATAGAGTAGCTGTGCTTTTGCATAATTGTCACATACTTTATGATAATCGGTAAATAAAAATTAAAATAAGACAAGGTATTTTTTATTATTATTTCAGATTCCTTTAAATACTGAACTCCCATGAGAGTTTGAAATATACAATTCTGTTTACTTATAATTTTAAAGCCATTGAGCTTTCTTTAACTCTTTACTTATAATTTTAATGGCATTGAGCTTTCTCTTAACTGTACAATTATAGATTATATATAAATCAGATGTATTTGTCTCTGAAGCAAAATCATAGCATTTAATGCAGTTGCTGCCAGTATCCCTTTAGAATTTTTTTTTTTTTCTGTAAAGATTCTGCCTTAGGAAATGATAATATGTTTTGTTATATAATCTTCCTCTTTGACTAAGATTTTGAACTCTTTTTTTTCTTGTGGTAAACTTATATTAACTTTTCAAAAAACATCAAGTTCTCAGGTATGAAACATGGGTTCATTCTTGCTTATAATCTGCTGTTTCAGGATACTTACCGAAGAAGACAAATGCAGCGGACAATTACTCGGCAGATGTCCTTTGATCTTACGAAACTGTTGGTTACTGAGGACTGGTTCAGTGACATAAGTCCTCAGACCATGAGGAGATTACTTAATATTGTTTCTGTGACAGGTAACTTTTGTTTTTTTATTGTATTATGCTTTGACATTAACAAAGCAATTTAATTTAGAAACAAATGGATATATTGTGTTTCTATGTTTGCATTGCTAAGTAAATACCACTTTTATTTGTATTTAAATGTATCTAATGAAATTAATATTATTTAGTTTTGACACCTAGAGATCAATGATCAGTTATAAACTGTTATGTTAAACTTAATGATTTTTAAAGTAATTTACTTCATTTCATTTATGATTTTTTTCTTTGTATAACTGAGTATAATTAACTAACACTTTAAAATGTTGAAATTCATTTTATATACTGCCATTCCTTTTCAGTTTCTAAATGGTATTTTGAATAAAAATATTTGGTAATAAATTTGAGGATTATCATACTGTAACTAGATTATGACGTGGAATTCAGTTCTCTCCCATGTTAATACTTACCCCCTTGGGACAAACATAAAAGTACTTGTAATTTAGTTTGTAAAATCTATGCTTCTTTCTTTGGTTGGTGTAACTCGGTACTTGGTAGTGTTGACTAGGATTAACTCTGTTATAATAATTGTGCTTTAATACTAATGGCAGAGTTCATGCTATAGAACGATAGTGCAAGTTAGGTTTGCATCTAATATATTTGCAATATTTACAATATGATATATATATTTTATAGTGTGAGTGAGATTGTATCTAATCTATTTGCAATATTTTTCTAATTATAAATTAGGTCCTCAAACTCATTAAACTTGTTATGTTCTACAATGGAAATGTTCCTACTAAAGTATCAGTGACATTTATGTTCTCATTTAACAAATGTGTACTGAATGTTTACTATATGTGAGCTATTGATCTAAGTATTGTGGAAAGAAAGTAGTGAAAAGATGAAGACTGAGATATATAATGTCATATAATGACAAATGCCATAAAAAACAAAAGAGTGAAAAGATAGCATTCCTCTTTACCCGTTTGAAATTATTTCCATTGACTCAAAAACATTTTGTTGTTTCTCCCTTCCCCACAAACAAGCCCACCAAAAAACCTCTCTTAACTTCTGCCTCTGGTCACTATTCCATTTCTCAGCAGAATTTCTTTAAAAAGTTGCCTATCACTGTGTCTCATAGTTGCCTCCGTTTATTTCCCCTTAAACCTATTCCATTATCCTTTATTCTGTTGCCCTCCATATTTCAGCAACTCACATTTTCAAGGTCACCAATGGCTTCCCTATTATAGTTCAGTTGGGTAGTTTTCCTACATAAAACTTGTGCTTTTTTAAAAAAAACAGTCAGATTACTTCATTAAAAATTTTAGACACATTCATTGGCCAAAATTTTCTCTTGCTCTATTGCCTTATTTCTTAACTACTGTATGTTAGATACATTTAATGCAGACTACTTATACCGTTGTATTCACTTAGATTATTTAAACTGTTTACCAGTTTTCTGTATCCACAAGTTCTTTCATGACTGTATGTACAGTTCCTTTTGTTTAAATGTCCTCATTGCTTTCCTTTCCTTAATGGCAACCCGCCATTATACCAGACTAACTCATACTTACTACTGTAGCTTAGTTCTAGTTGCTACATTCTTAAGAAAACCTTCCGATAACCACTACTTCTGGACTTGGTGCCCATTTTCTGTATTCACACAGCAATACCTATGTGTCTTTAGCATAGTCCTTATTTCACAGTTTGTAATGTGTTTTTATTTATCCCAATGCAGTTTGAGTTCTTTTTGATTGGAGATTAAGTCTTTTATCTGTGTCATCACTAACAAACATAATAAATGAATGAATTTTAAAAACTCATAAGGCAACTATAGTTAGATTTGAGTATTCACTGCCTTGATAAAGCCCCATTATTATGAGAGGAAAATTAGTATAACTGTATATATTTGATTGTTCTAACTTTCTGTTTTAATTTTCTTGGCTGCATAAGCAAATACCATGCAATGGGTTGGCTTAAACAATGGAAATTTTTTTTTTTAACTTTTTTTCTTGTATGGTAAAACATACATACAAAACAAAGAAATAAAAAAGCAGTAGTTTTCAAAACACTCTTGGAAACATGGTAACAGGATAGATCCCAGCATTTGTCATTTGTCCTGATTCCAGGATTTGTCAAATCCTAGCTGCTTCAGAATATAGGAGGCTAGAGGGCTTAAATATTTTTGTATCATCACAATCGACGTTTTTTTCCTTCTTTTTTTGTGAACAATAACGTATATAGAAGAAAAGCTATAAATTTCAAAGCACAGCACCACAATTAGTTGTAGAACATATTTCAAACTTTGACATGGTGTATTAGTTAGGGTTCTCTAGAGAAACAGATTCAACAGGGAACACTCACAAATATAAAATTTATAAGAGTGTCTCACGTGACTGCAGGAATGCAGAGTCCAAAATCCGCAGGGCAGGCTGTGAAGCCAACGATTCCGATGGAAGGTCTGGATGAACTCCACAGGACAGGCTTGCCAGCCGAAACAGAAAGAGAGCCTGTCTTTTCTGAATCCTCCTTAAAAGGCTTCCAGTGATTAGATCGAGCATCACTTATTGCAGAAGACACTCCCCTTGGCTGATAACAAATGGAATCAGCTGTGGATGCAGCTGACGTGATCATGATCTAATTCTATGAAATGTCCTCATTTCAACAGACAGGCTGGCACTTGCCCAACCAGACAAACAGGTACCACCACTTGGCCAAGTTGACACATGAACCTGACCATGACACGTGGATTAAAGCAGTTAACCCATGAGCAGTTCTAGAGCAGTTTAGAGCAGTTCTAGCTACTCTAAAATACTGGAGACTAAAAGAGATGTCAATTTAACGATTCAACATTCATATTCCTTTAAGTCCTACTTCTATGTATAATTCCACCATCATCTCTGATCTTTCCATACCTCTCTTTGGGATTGTTTGTTCTATGGCAATTCTAAGTTTTTCCTATTGGAAGAGTCTGTCACTAATATGAGGTAGGGAAATAGAACTACCTGATGTTCTGGAGAGACTGGGCTAGGTTTCAGGATTTATCTGGACCAGGGACCCATCTGGAGATTGTAGGTTTCTGAAAAGTTACTCTAGTGCTTGGAACCCTTGTGGAATCTTATATATTGCCCTAGGTGTTCTTTAGGATTGGCTGGAAAGGTCCTCCTTAGGGGTTGGCAGGTCATGACAGGTAGCAGGGTCTATCTGAAGCTTGCATAAGAGCAACCTCCAGAGTAGCCTCTTGACTATTTGAACTCTCTTTGCCCCTGACACTTTATTAATTACACATCTTTTCTCCCTTTTGGTCAGGATGTAATTGTCGATCCCAAGGTGCCAGGTCAGGATTCATACTTGGGAGTCCTCTCCCACATTGCCAGGGAGACTTTCACCCCTGGATATCATGTCCTACATAGGGGGGAGGGCAATGATTTCACTTGCAGAGTTGGCCTTAGAGAGACTGAGGCCACATCTGAACAACAACAGAGGTCCTCCAGAAGTAACTCTTAGACATGCCTGTAGGTAGTCTGAGCTTCTCTGCTACCTACATAAGCTTCACAAAAATAAGCCTCATAATTGAGGGCATGGCATATTGATTTGGGTATCCCTAAGGTTTCATACAGTATCAGAGGATTCCCTGATGATAAGGTTTAGTAGTTCCATAGTCTTTCTCCCCTCCTTCAGGGAACTTTGCCAATACTTTTTGATTATCTGCTTAATATACTCTAGGATGTTTCCAGGCATTACAATAATTTGCAGAATTAAAAGACCTCTTTCTTATTCTTTCCAAGCATTACAATAATCTATACAGAATTTAAAGACCACTTTCTTATTCTTTGCTTCCTGTGTTTCATTTGCTCAAATGACCTATACAGATAGGTTGAATTAGATTATGCACTACGGAAAATTTCAGTTCTAGATCAAATAAACCTTTCTTCCATTGATCTCAAAGAGTATGTGTGGTTGTAAAATATAGACACTGTCTTCCTTACCTCTATGTTCTGAATTGCTTTAACCCCAACCTGTTTCGCTTCATTCTTATCTCTAAATATCAGGTTATATATATAAAAGCAGCCTCTCAAAATCCAGAAATAATAATCACCACTCTGGACTTAATGTGTCTGCTCTAAAAGCTTACAATCTAGGCTCCTGTTTTCTTATAAGCATTTTCTAAAGTTGACATACCGTTGTTGTTTTCTTGTTCCTGACTTATTTTGTCTCACCAAATGGCCCACACGTTCATTCACATCATTGCATGTCTCATGACCTTTGTGCCTTTTTGTAGCAGCACAACCTTCCTTCATAAGTATATACCATTGTTTGCCAATCTACTTCTCTGTCATTGCATCCTTCAGCCACCTGCATTCATTGGGCATCATGTATGGGGCCCAAAGTCCACAGTCCATCAACATTCTCAATTTTAGATAATTTCATTGTTCCCAAGATTCAGAGAACCAATAAACACACCCTCACCAAAGAGGAAATCTAAACCTCCTCTTAACTCTTGTCCCTCACCCTATTATTTACCTCTGTTGTTGCTGTGGTAATGTTGATGGTTTCCTTTTGAACATAGTTCATAGCATGCACTAGCAGTTTTCCCCCTGTACCCTGGACTTAAACAGTCTTTATACAAGAATCATATCTTTGAAATAATTCTTAAAAGAACTCATTCATATTTGTAGTGTGAGTCAGTGGGTATGTACAACCCCTTTCAATCTTGTTCATCTTCAATATGGTAATATTACTTCTAGACCCGCTAGAGAATCACCTTTGCTCCTATCTATTCCCTTACATTGGAATTCAACCTCATTAACAGTTCACCCATCTCTTCCATCTATGTTTTTCTAAGTCCCCTATATACTTTATTATAACCCTCTGATTATACCTTGTTCCTGACTTATTTGGTCTCACCAAATGGCCCACATGTTCATTCACATCATTGCATGCCTCATGACCTTTGTGCCTTTTTGTAGCAGCACAACCTTCCTTCATAAGTATATACCATTGTTTGCCAATCTACTTCTCTGTCATTGCATCCTTCAACCACCTGCATTCATTGGGCATCATGTATGGGGCCCAAAGTCCACAGTCCATGAACATTCTCAATTGATTTTGAGGAGCTCCCATTTATCTATTTTTTCTTTTGTTGCTTGTGCTTTGGGTATAAAGTTTAGAAGCTACCTCCTATTACTAGGTCTTGAAGATGTTTCTCTACATTTTTTCCTGAAACTTTATGGTGCTAGTTCTTATATTCTGTCATAAAAGTAGAATCATACAGTATCTGTCCTTTTGGGTCCGGCTAGTTTTGCTCAACATTATGTCCTCAAAGCTCATCCATCTTGTCATGTGCTTCAGGACGTTATTTTGTCTTACTGCTGTATAATATTCCATCTGATGTATATACCACATTTTGTTGATCCATGTTCTAGTCTGCTAGCTGCCAGAATTTAATAAGTTTCTAATTTATGGTTCTAAGGCCGAGAAAATGTCCCAATTAAAACAAGTCAATAGATATGTCCAATCAAAGGCATCCAGGGAAAGATACCTTGGTTCAAGAAGGCCGATGAAGTTCAGGGTTTCTCTTTCAAGTGAGAATGCACATGGTGAACACAGTCACGGTTTCTCTCTCACCTGGAAAGGCACATGGGGAAAATGGTCAGGGTTCCTCGCTCATCTGGAAGGGCACATGGTGAACACGGCATCATCTGCTAGCTTCTTCTCCTGCCTTCCTGTTTCATGAAGCTCCCCGGGAGACATTTTCCTTCTTCATCTCCAAAGGTCGCTGGCTGGTGGAGTCTGCTTCTCATGGCTATGTTGTTCTGCTCTCTCTCAATCTCTTTTTCTCCAAAATGTTTCCTCTTTTATAGGACTTCAGCAACTAATCAAGACCCACCCAAATGGGTGAGATATGTCGTTACCTAATCCAGCTTAACAACTGCTCTTGATTTGGTTATATCTCCAGGGAGATGATCTAATTACATACAATATTGAAGAGGGATTATTCTGCCTTTATGAATGGGATTTTGATTAAAACATGGCTTTTCTAGGGTCCATACATCATTTCAAAGCAGCACAATCCACTTATCTGTTGATTGGCATTTGGTTTTTTTCCCATCTTTTGGTGATTGTGAATAATGCTACTGTGAATGTCAGTGTGCAAATGTCTGTTTGTGTCATTGCTTTCAACTCTTCTGGGTATATAACAAGTAGTGCTATTGCTGGGTCATAGGGCAACTTGATATTTAATTTCCTAAGGAACCACCAAACAGTCTTCCATAGTGGCTGCACCATTATACATTCCCACCAGCAGTGCATAAGTGTCCCAGTTTCTCTACATCCTCTCCACATTTATAGTTTTCTGTTTGTTTAATAGCAGCCATTCTTATAGGTGTGAGGTGGTATCTCATTGTAGTCTTGGTCTGCATTTCCCATATAGCCAATGAAAATGAGCATCTCTTCATGTGGTTTTGAGCCATCCGTATTTGCTCTTCAGAAAAATGCCTGTTTGTATCTTTAGCCCATTTTATAATTGGATTGTTTGCTCTTTTGTTGAGTTCTATAATTTCTTTGTATATACAGGAAAGCAAACCTTTATCTGATATGTGATTTCCAAATATTTTCTCCCATTGAGTTGGCTGCCTCTTCACCTTTTTGCCAAAGTCTTTTGAGGTGCAGAAGCATTTGATTTTGAGGAGCTCCCATTTATCTATTTTTTCTTTTGTTGCTTGTGCTTTGGGTATAAAATTTAGAAGCTACCTCCTATTACTGTGTCTTGAAGATGTTTCTCTACATTTTCTTCCTGAAACTTTATGTTGCTAGTTCTTATATTTAGGTATTTGGCACTTTGAGATAATTTTTGTGTAGGGTGTGAGACAGGGGTCCTCTTTCATTCTTTTTTGGCTATTGATATCTCGTCTTTCCATGCCCAGTTATTGAAAAGACTATTTTGTCCCAGTTCAGAGAGTTTGTGGCCTTGTCAAAAATCAGTTGACCATAATTTGGTGGTCTATTTCTGCACTCTTGATTTGATTCCCTTGGTCAGTGCCTCTGTCTTTGTGCCAGTACCATGCTGTTTTGACCACTGTGGCTTTATAATAGGTTTTAAAGTCAGGGAGTGTTTATCCTCCCACTTCGTTCTTCCTTTTTAGGATGCTTTTAGCTATTTGTGGTCTCTTTCCCTCCCAGATGAGTTTGGTAGCTTTTCCAAATCTTTAAAGTAGGTTGTTGGAATTTTGATTGGTAGTGTGGAATCTGTAGGTCAATTTGGGGAGAATTGACATCTTAACTATATTTAGCCTTCCTATCCATGAGCAGATTTTTTTAGATCTCCTTTGAATTTTTTTAGCAATGTTATGTAGTTTTCTGTGTACAAATCCTTTATGTCCCTAGTTAAGTTCATTTCTATGTATTTGATTCTTTTAGTTGCTATTTTGAATGGAATTTTTTCCTTAACTGACTCCTCATCTAGGTCGTTGCTTGTGTGTAGAAATGTTACTGATGTTTGCACATTAATTTTATATGCCACCACCTTGCTGAATTTGTTTGTTAGCTCAAGTAACTTTGTTGTAGATGTCTCAAGATTTTCCAAGTATAGTATATATCACCTGCAAATAATGAGAATTTACTTCTTCCTTTCCTGTTTGGATGCCTTTTATTTCTTTGTCCTGCCTGATTGTTCTAACTAGAATTTCTAGCACAATGTTGAATAATACTGGTGACAGTAGGCATCCTTGTCTTGTTTCTGATCTTGGGAAAGCTTTCAGTCTCTCTCCATTGAGTACAATGCTGGCTATTGGTTTTTTATATATTCCCTTTATCATATTGAGGTAGTTACCTTTGATTCCTTTCTTTTGGAGTATTTTTATCAAAAAAGGATGCTGTTTTGTTGAATACTTTTTCAGCATCAATCGAGATGATCATGTGATTTTTCCCTTTTAGTTTATGTGCTTTCTTACATTAATTGATTTTCTTGTGTTGGACCATCCTTACATTCCTGGTATAAACCCCACTTGGGTCATGGTGTATAATTCTTTTAATGAGCCATTGAATTCGATTTGCTGATATATTATTGAGAACTTTTGCATCTATGTTCATTAGGGAGATTGACCTGTAGTTTTCCTTTGTTATAGCCTCTTTACCCAGGTTTGGTATTAAAATGATATTAGCTTCATAAAATGAGTTAGGTAGAGTTCCTTTTTCCTCAGTTTTTTAGAAAAGTTTGAGCAAGATTGGCATTAGTTCTTTCTGGAATGTTTGATAAAATTCCCTTGTGAAGTCATCTGGCCCTGGACTTTTCTTTCTAGGAAGATTTTTGATGACTGATTGAATCTCTTTATTTGTGATTGGTTTGTTGAACTCTTCTTTCTTCCTGCATCAGTATAGCTTGTTGTGTGTCTCCAGGAATTTGTCCGTTTCATCTCAGCTGTCTAGTTTCTTGGCATATAGTTGTTCATAGTATCCTCTTATAATTTCTTTTATTTCTTTAGGGTCTGTGGTGACGTACCTCTTCTCGTTTCTGATTTTGTTTATTTGCATCCTCTCTCTTTTTTTCTTTGTCAGTCTTGCTAGTGGCCCATCAATTTTATTGAGTTTCTCAAGAACCGACTTTTGGTTTTATTGTTTCTTTCTGTTGTTCTTTTGCTCTCCCATTCATTTATCTCGGCTTTAGTCTTTGCTATTTTTCTTCTCCTATTTGCTTTGGGGTTAGTTTGCTTTCTTTGTCAAGTTCCTCCAGGTTTGCTGTTAAGTCCTTGATTTTTGCTCTTTCTTATTTTTTAATATAAGCATTTAAGGCAATAAATTTCCCTCTCAGTACAGCCTTTGCCGCATCCCATCAGTTCTGATAAATTGTATTCTCATTTTTCATTCATCTCCAGATAGCTACTGATTTCTCTAGCAATTTCTTCTTTAACCCACTGGTTGTTTCAGATTGTGTTATTTAATCTCTATGTATTTGTGAATGTTCTCATTCTTTGGTGGTTATTTGAGATCCAGCTTCATCCCATTGTGATCAGAGAAAGTGCTTTGAATAATTTCAATATTTTTAAATTTATAAAGACCTGTTTTGTGCCCCAGCATGTGATCTATCCTAGAGAATGTTCCATGAGCACTAGAAAAGAATGTATAACCTGTGCTTTGGAGTACAGTGACCTCTATATGTCTATTAGGTCTAATTCATTTATCAAGTTATTTAACTTCTCTATTTCCTTGTTGATCTTCCGTCTGATTGTTCTATCTATTGAGGAAAGTGGTGTATTGAATTCTCCTGCTATTATTGTTGAAACATCTGTCACTTCCTTCAGTTTTGCCAATGTCTGTCTCTTGTACTTTGTAGCTTCCTGATTGAGAGCATAAACATTTACGATTGTTAAATCTTCTTGGTGAATTGACCCTTTAATTAGTATGTAGTGTCCTTCTTTGTCTCTTATAATGTCTTTACATGTAAAGTCTATTTTATCTGATATTAATATAGCTATTCCTGCTTTCTTTTGGTTACAGCTTGCATGGTTAATCTTTTTCCATCCTTTCACTTTCAATCTATTTGTGTATCCTTTTGTCAAAGATGAGTCTCTTGTAGGCAGCATATAGCTGGATTGTTTTTCTTAATCCATTCTGCCAAACTGTATCTTTTAATTGGTAAGTTTAGTCCGTTAACATTCAAAGTTATTACTGAAAAGGTGTTTCTTGATTTCACCATCTGATCTTTTTAAATTTATTTGTCAAATCTGTATATTCTTTTCCCTCTTTCTCTTTGTATTATTTAAACTATCCGTAGTGTACTCTTCAGTTCTGTGACTTCCTCCAGACCTCCTTCTCCTGTCTTTTTTTATTCAACCAGCAGAACTGCTTTTTGTATTTCTTGTAAGGCCGGTCTCTTGTTGACAAATTCTTTCAGGACTTCTTTGTCATGAAAACTTTCATCTCTTCCTCAATTTTGAAGGACAGTTTGGCTGGGTACAGATTTCTTGGCTGGAAGTCTTTCCGTTTCAGGATCTTGAATATATCATACCACTGCCTTGTTGCCTCGAGGGTGCTGGTTGAGTAATCAGAAGTCAGTCTTATTTGATTTCCCTTGAATGTAGTGGATTGTTTTTCTCTTGCTGCTTTTGGGATTTTCTGCTTCTCTTCAGCATTTAAAGACTCTTTAGTATGTGCCTTGGGGAAGGCCTATTTGGATTTATTCTGTTTGGAGTTCTTTGGGCTTTTAAGTTTTCCCCATTATATCCTCAACTACTCTCCCTAGTCCTTTACTCCTCTTTTCTCTTCCTGGGGACACCAGTGATTCTTATGTTTGTGTGCTTTGTTTTGTCTATCATTTCCCTGAATTCCCATTGAATTTTTTCCATCTTTTTGCCATTTACTGTTTTGAGTCTTCAAAGTCAGTTATCCTGTCCTCTATATCACTTATTCTTTCTTTTGTCTCTTCAAATCTGGTGTTGCGTGCCTCTAGTATATTTTTTATTTAGTCAACAAAGTAATCTCTGTGATTTCTACTATTTTCCTGTTTATTTTTTCAAATTCTTCTTTGTCCTCTTTTACTGTCTTCTTGATCTCCTTTATGTCATTTGCTATCCCACTTATTTTAGTAAGTAGCATTGTGTGAACGTCTTTGATTAGTTGTTCCAACATCTGTCTCCTCTGGTGTTTTAATTTGGTCATTAGGCAGGGCTATATCTGTCTGCACTGTAATATGCTTAGTGATCTGCTGTCTTCGTCAAATGTAAATATCTTGACTGATTTACTCCAGGAGTTGATTTCTTTCAGTAGTGTAAGGCCTTGTGTTTGTGGGATGATTGCACAGCAGGGAGCAGGGCACAGGGTGGAGCACTCAGTATGGTGATTTGTTTCAGGGCAGGTATAGACGCAGGTTGGGGATGTTATGCTGATGCTTGTGAATGTGGGCAGCCAGTGGCCAGGGAGGAAGTAGCTGTGCGGATACCCTGGTCTGGGCGGTGTAACCCTGGTATGTGCTGGTCTATGATGTAGGGCCCTTTGTGCGCATGCCTAGAGCTGTGCAGCAGGTTGGCGTTATGCTTTCGTGGACTGGGGGCAGATGAGACCCGGCTGCACAGGTCTGCACTCTGTCAGAGCTGGGAAATGAGGCTGGGGGCTGTGTGTCTGTGTGGTTCCAGGATTGCTGTGAAGTGCAGTTCCTGGAGCTGAATGATGTGATTGGGGGCCCACATGCATGCATCGGCCTGGGAGTGCCATAAATGGATATGCTGAGCTCAGGGAGGGTGGGGTGAGTCTGTGTCACACTATGGGAAGGGGGCAGGGGTAACCTAGGTATGGAGATAAGTGCCTGCAGTCTTTATGCGCTGGCAACAGCCTACAGGAAACAGGGAGGGGAAGGTAGTGCTTGGGAGGGGTGTAGGAGAGGTGGGTTGGGCTGCACTTGGGGTGGGGTGTGGAGCAGGTACGTGCACTGGGGGCAGGTTGGGTTGGCAGTGCCTGGACTGTGGGGAATGGGAGCAGATGAGGGGGTTCAGGTGCGTGGGGTGTGGGGTGAGTCCCCGGTTACGGGGCTGCGCTGGTGAGGGTAGTGCACACAAGGAATGTGGTCTGGCTTACTTCTTACTCTTGGCATCCCATCTGTGTACTCCCATGGTCTCTGCACCTCTGTGCCAGGCTCCAGCTTCCTACCTCTCAGTTCCTCGGCCTCTGCAACTGGGGCTGCTGAATGGGATGCACAAGGCTCTCCCAGGTCAGCCGCACTCCCGAATTGCTGCCTCAGTCGCCCTCCTGTCCCTTCTCTAACTTCTCCATGGAACAGAGCTAATTTCGAGCTATTCTAGTTGGCCATATTCCTGGAAGTCCAGTGGTAATTTATTGGCTTACAGTTTTGAAGCTAGGAGAAGTCCAAATCAAGGTCTTATCAAGGCAATGCTTTCTTCCCCAAAGACTGGCATTCTAAGTTGCTGTCCATGATTCTTTGTTCTGGGCTCCTCTGTCACATGGCAGTGCATTTGACATCCTCTCCCATCTCATCCAGGTTCCCTTGAATTTCTACTTCATTCTACTCCCTGTGGCTTTCTAGCTCTATGAGTTTCAGTTCTGTTTATGAAAGTGTCCAGTGATGGGGTTAAGACCCATCTTGATTGAGTTGGGCCTCACGAACATTACCTTATTGAAAGGGAAGGTCTTTACTACGATGGAGTAACTTTAAGAACATATTTTTCTGGGGTACATAATTCCAAACCACCACACCTTCCAAATAAATCCCCAATTTAGTTCTAAAAGTTTTTCATGTTTAAAAGTTCTAGAAGTATATTGTCAGTGTTACAAACACATTTTAATTTCTTGCTTCTATTTGCCTGTTTTTATTTTAACTTTTAGTTCAATGTTAAACTATCTACACCCTACTGAGAATAGATCTCTTTTCATAATTTATAATTAATTCATTGTGTGTTTTTTTTCTTGATATATTTGTCTTATCCCTAAAATATAAGTTTCATGAAGGCTAAGGCCATATCTGTTTTGTTAAGCATTTTATAATTCAGCATTAGTGTGATACTACATTGAGATTTCAAGTTCTCATGTTTGTGACTGTGGCTTACTATAATGGACGTTAAGGATCCTGTCAGCAGTCCTGCACACAAAATCCCATTTTCCAATGAAAAGAGAATCCCATAATGATTGTGAAGTTTGTGTGTGTAAGCATATATGCTGAGAGAGTGAATATAAGAATTATATGGGGGGATTATATATATCTTTTAGTAATAGGGAGAAGTATAATTCATATTTGAATGAAAATATATATCTTAGTCTAGATATACAGTAAACTGATAATGATGACATAAAACTGACAACTTTATAATTAAAAAGCAATGTTATCAGCCATTGAGAATCCCAACCAACTCAAGGTGAGACTGACAGTGCAGTGAGACAAAACATCCTTTCTGAAAGTCTGATTATTAACGCTGTCCTTATGTAAGCTTCCACAATGATAGAACACGGATTTAAAGTCCTCAGAAAACCTTAGCATTAGGCAGCATTTTAAAAATATATAAGTAACAAGTTTTAGGTACATATTATAATTCACTTAGGGGCTCTTTGTATATAAAAATGAAAGTATATATGGTTGCACATTCTCCCATAAGACTCAAAGACTGGACTAGCATATTTGGACCCATTTAAGGTCCATCAGTAGGATTTTAGCAGACATTCCTTTAGAGGGTTGAGAGTGTTCATAGATAAATTGATGTTCTGTTGTATGATTGCAGACAGCCTCTGACACATAAAATGTGAAAGATTTTTGCCTGCATGCATATGGTCAAATAAGTTAAAGCACCAGTGGCAAATTACACACAAAAATATTACTTCAGAATTAAACAGAATTGTGTTTAAGCCCTAGACACTGTACAATACAATTCTTTGGATTTTAGAAGCCATATAAATACTGGGTTTGATTTTGTAGTATAAATTAAATGGCAAAATCTGAAGATTTATTTGTAGATATACTAAATGTTTTTCTCAACCTAGTATTACATATCTATAAATTTTTTAATGTTTTTGTATCTTAAAGGACGATTACTGAGGGCCAATCAGATTAGTTTCAACTGGGACAGGCTGGCTAGCTGGATCAACCTTACTGAACAGTGGCCATACCGAACTTCATGGCTCATATTATATTTGGAAGAGACTGAAGGCGTTCCTGATCAGATAACATTAAAAACCATCTATGAAAGGTAATTTTTATGAGCTGTTTATATTTAACTTTATCTTTAGATTCAGATGACTTTTCCAAAAAAACCTAATGCATATGAAGCAAAATTAATGTGTATAAAATATACACTTCTAGATTAAACTAATCATTCTCACTAATTTCTATTAAAATTTTGGGGTGATATTAGCACAAATATATGTCTCATCATGTAAAATTTGCCATTTATATGCCAAATAAATGAGCATATTCTTCCTTTTTCAATGTACAATCTATATAGTAAAAAATGTTTAATAGATGTTAATGGTCTGTATATGTAGGAAATGCAAGCACTAAAGATGTATTATTTACTTCTGTTTTATTTTTTATTCTGTGTCTTTTTGTAAAACATTAAAGAGGCCACAATTTCCAAATCATTACTGCAAGTAGTTTTACCGCTTTATATCTGAAAAACCTTAGAAATTATGAATTCTGGCTAGAAAACAATTTTTATTTGCATTAAACAGCAAAGGAATTACTGTTCTTTTCTAGTAAGTCATTTGAAGTACTTTTAAAATTTCTGCTTCTGATAAAGAAATTGATTAAATTTTCTTGGAAGACGTGCAGTTAAAACTCAGTGAAATGTCAGGTAGATAAATTTTCAGTTTCCAGTCTCTTGTTAAATTCACAAAGTTATAACCCTTATTGTTTACCAGAAACTTTAATACCATTGAATGTTTCAGTTGCTCCTCTAAGCACTCGGTTAGAAAAAAAAGATAATACAAAGGAACGTAGACAATTTTATAAAATTGAATATAATTGAAACTACTATTTTGAAAAACATAAATGAAATAATTCTAACTAAACATTTAGTGTAGATAGATAAAGCTCATATATTAAACTTTCAAAATTTCAAACAATTTTTCTTCCCTTAGGGTATTGTCAGCATTTAGTTTTCTTTATTTTCTAATCCCCTTTTTCAAATACACATTTTATTTAATGTTTTCTGGAATTGTAGAAGATTGTTGTAGTATTAGACTGCAGATTTGGCCTTTTCTAGATTTTGCTGTTTAATTTATGCTAAATTAAAGCAGTCCTTTAAAACATGTCAGTAGGTGCTCCAGTAGGTGGCAGTGATACATTAATTACCAAGGCCTATGGAGAAGTGGCACTGAATTGCATCTAGTCTTTGGTATTTCAGGGATCATCATCTTAATATGAGATGCATAATTGGGTACCTTGTTTGTGTAATAAAATATTGCTTTATTTAAAAAATAAACTTTGTGGGGGTACAAGGGTAGTTCAGTGGTAGAATTCTTACCTGCCATGCACTTCCAGTCCCAGTCCATGCACTTCCCAAAAAACAAGCAAGCAAAACAGACAAACAAAGACCAACCAAAAAAAGCAACAAATGGTGCTGTAATAACGGGTTACTCACATGGTAAAATAATGAAATGTGACCCCGCCATACAGCATTCAAAAATAAAATAAAATAAAATAAACCTTTGTACCATACTATAGGTGTATATAATTATCAATGCTTGTTAGATGAGCACAGTTATTATTAAGCAGTTAAAACTTGATCTTTAAAAAATTTTAACTGCTTGATAGTAATTCATACTAATGTAATGGGATTTAGTTTTCACATGGTATATATGTATGTATGTGTATATGTCTCCATATTCCTGTTTAACATAAAATGTAGTCCTTTCACACTCCTATTGTACCCTTGAGAAATTTGTTACGGTTGTTATTATTTGCATATATATATATGTAAAAATATTTCAAAATATAAGCCTTCATTTAGGAACTTTAACTGGTTTTGAAGTTGAAAACCTTCAGATGAAGTGGAACAATGGTTTAAGAACATTGCTAGAGTAATTTGAGGTTGTTTTAAATTCTTAGAGTCTATTTGAATTGCTATTGTTCCTAGAGTAATACATTTGGTTTAAAAATTTTTTGAAACCTTAGAAGTAGGAGAATTAGTTGTGTTTTCTCACAGGGGTTGTGCTGGTTTGAAGGGAAGTATGCCCCCTAAGAAAAGCCATGTTTTAATATGGATCCCATTTCTTAAAGGTAGAATAGTCTCTATTCAATGCTGTGTATTTGGGACTGTGATGGGATCATCTCCCTGGTTGATGAGATTTAGTTAAGAACGGTTGTTAAACTGGATTAGGGGATGACATGTCTCCACCCATCTGAGTGGGTCTTGATTAGTTTCTGAAGTCCTATAAAAGAGGAAACATTTTGGAGAATGAGAGACTCAGAGAGACTCGGAGAGAGCAGAGAATGCTGCAGCACCACGAAGCAGAGAGTCCACCAGCCAGCGACCTTTGGAGATGAAGAAGGGAAATGCCTCCCGGGGAGCTTTATGAAACCAGAAGCCAGGAGAGTAAGCTAGCAGATGACGCCGTGTCTGCCATGTGCCCTTCCAGCCGAGAGAGAAGCCCTGACTGCATTCGCCATGTGCCTTTCCAGATGAGAGAGAAACCCTGAACTTCATCGGCCTTCTTGAACCAAGGTATCTTTCCCTGGATGCCTTTGATTGGACTTTTCTATAGACTTGTTTTAATTCTCGGCCTTAGAACTGTAAACTAGCAACTCATTAAATTTCCCTTTTTAAAAGCCATTCCGTTTCTGGTATATTGCATTCCAGCAGCTAGCAAACTAGAACAGGGGTCCTTATAAGAAACTTGCTTAGTAAATGATATTGTTTATCATTGTCTCCTTTTAGCCTATATGTCCTTTCTTCCTTAATGCCAGGTACTCTAATAGTTTCTTTACAAATTCTTGAATCTTTATAAAGCCCAAAGAGGTGATTAGAATGGTCCCAGCTTATTAACAAGGAAGATTCAGGTCTGAAGGTTGAAGTAACTTCCCAGAGTCACTCAGTTGGGTTAAGTAGCAGAGCTAATATTTCATTCTTGGCTCTCAGGCTCCATGTCCTAACACTGTTCTTAGCACTTTACATTTCTACTTTTATTCTCATAGCAATTCTATGAGATTGGTACTATTACCCATCTCATTTTGCACATGAGGAAAGCTCAGAAAAACTAGGTCACTTGGCCAGATTCTCACAGCAGTAAGTGGTAGAGTTGGGGTTTGAACCCAGGAAGAGTCTATGCTCTGGAGTGTGCTGAACTGCCTCTCATGGCATGGTAGTTTTATATAAGCTTCTTTACGTTGTAAAACTAGCAGGAATCTTTAAGAAATTAACATTTCTTGATGAAATTTAGTGTCTTAAGTTTTTACATTTTTTTGTTCTCCATTTCTTTTTAGAACATTACAAGATGGTATTTTTTAAATTTGGTTATCAATAGAAATTATTTCTTATTTTCTTTGGTAACTAATCTGTTAATCAGACAACACGATAACATATTGTTTTTTGCAACATATCTTTCTTAATAACAACATCAATTTTACCTATTTAAAATAAACTTAGTTTTCACCTTTTTTCGGTTTTCTTTTTCTCTTATTTTTTTTAATAAGAATAAATTAAACAACCGATGCAAATGTTTGGTTTGGTGTTCAGATTATGCTTCAGAGTACGGCTCACTTTCCTTTAGTTGAATATAATAAGTAGAAGTATTTTGTGTGATGTCAGGAAATCAAATTAGCCACTTCAGATCCTATAGGAAATAAGGTAATCAGTCAGTGAAATCGAGAGTAATTGAAATCTATAATTCTTGGGTCAGTGAGTTATTTGATGAAAATATATGTATTTAAGAAAATTATTGATCACGGTATCTAGTTTCTTTGGAGAAAATTGATCTTATTTCTGCATATTATTGAACTATGTAGAAAATGCTGAACAGTTCATATGAAAATGAGCTGTTATCTTATTGGGCAGTACTTTTAGTTAGAAAGCAGTGGTTTTTGGGCTTTGTATTTAATTTTTGCTGGGATGGTAGCATGAAGGCGCATGATTTAAAAAATGGGTTGGAAAGTAATTTGAATCTCATTTTAGACACTATCATCATTTGAATATAGTATTTCTTCCTGAAACGTTACCTCTTCTTTTTGTAAAGAAACTAAGATGAGTAGTTATTACAGGCCTGGTTGCTTTCCTTGAGTTTTATTTATCCACTGTAGTTAATTTTCTTCATTTAACGTGTATTTAGAGTGACTTTTTACTATGGATCAAGACTTATATAGTTGTTCTTTGTGCTCTCATTATTACAGGGACTGACCATGGAGGTGGGAGCAAATGTAAAATTGTAAATGTAAAAGTATGTAATGCCTTTAAGGAAAGTACATTTTTATAATTAAAAGAATTTTGTTTGAAAATATATTCAAACTTACAAAAAGGTTAAAGAATGAAAGTAGTACAAAGAACATTCTCATACCCATTAAGTTCATTTATTGTTAATATTTTAACCTATTTCCCTTATTATTTTTGCTCACATTATATCCTACATTCTCACTCTCTCTCTCTCTCTCTCTCTCAATAAATTATATAGGCACATAAATTACTTTTTTCTAAACTGTACTTGGCTGAAGAGAGTACATTTGAAACAACTAGAGGAAAGTGAAAATGTGCTGGCTAGAAGTAAAAATGCAATGGCTTAAGCAGTTAGCTAATTAACAAGTTTTATCACTCTCAAGAAGAGTCTTATCACTCCATCTTGGTGATAGAAAACTTTTCAGGCTAACATTATAGATTCCTTGCTGGCTAACATTATAGATTCCTTGCTGATAAAAAAGTTTGCTTTACCTTTTCATTCTAATTGTTAGCATTTGATCCTCATACCTTCCCAATGTTAAAGAAAATTTTCAAAAATTCACATAAAAAATTAAATTGTAACTTTCAGATGAAGGAGACTATATAGCATATAATTTAAAGATAATAGTAATTATTACCTATGTACCTAGACCCTGCTTATGAAAGAGAACATTTTTTGCCAAAGAAACATTTTTTCATCGTGTAATAAAAATAGAGTGGATTTTTGTAGGGGAATAAAGTATTTTGTCCAAGTAAATACAAACTCTGATATATTGGAGTTATAATGAGGTTATATTTCTGTTTTGCCATTATATCAACCTTTTATTTTAGACTTCAGCAATTGACTGGCCTGCCATCCATGAATCTGTTGGATTCAGGATGATTTTGAGATGTCCTCCCATTCACCTTTTTTGAAAAATAGGTATATCTTATATGCCTATGGATATTTACAAAGATTATTTTATAGCTAGTATGAGGAAGAGAAAAAAGATATGTTTGAGAATTCATAAGGAATAAAATTAAAATAATTAAATGTAGTAAGATGTTTTGGAATAAAAAAACTGTAGGAAGACAATTTGATCAGCATATTGAAAAATATGCTAGATATGGAACTGTGTTAGAATAAGTTAGATAACTGTGTTTCTAGTTAACCATAGTTTGAGTTCTTTGATGTTATTGCTTGTCATTTGAATAGTAAAAAGTTTTATTTACAGCAGACAAAAAGCGGCAGGATATAATTGATATTCATTTATTTTATTAAAGGAATCTGATTTGGTAGAAACAATCAGAAAATAGTATTTTAACGCTAGTAGTAAAATTTATTTTTTTTTATCCATAAAAAGCCTCATTTATTTTTATAGAGATTTGATGACACATCTGCTTGCTTTATTCAGCTGAAAAAGAAAAAATGTTGGTTCTTGGTGTTTGGTAAAATTGCTTTGTTAAATTATTTTCTAAATTGTTCAACTTTTAACAAATGACATTTGATACTAACACTGGAAAGCAATTTCAGCTAATTAAGTAGATCCCTCTATAAACCATTGGAACATTAAGATGACATACTGTTCATTCAAGATTATTTTAATTGGTCCAATTATTGTAATTTTGTTGCAATTATGTGTTGAGCTAAAAGCTTTTGTCTAGATCATTTGAGGTTTTTTTTGTTAACATACATTTAGTAAGAAGAAAAGGAGTAAAATAAAAACTGAAGATAAAGATTTTCTACTTTTTATTACAGCGTTTTAGATAGCCATTGAAATATTTTAGTATAAAACTTTATTTTGGATATTTTTTAGCAAGCCTTTTAAGCAATGATAGAGATTTTTAAAAAAAGAAATTCAGATAGTTTTTGTGAAGATAATGTTTTTAAATTTCTGTTTTGACACTGCTCAAGCAGTCTTTTACTCAGGATAATGTGGTCAGATGATTTTGTGATAAGAATAGTACCAAACTTTATTTTGGTATTCTGTTTTTATCATTTTAAGTAACTGGATAAGTTTTGAGGGAGTTTCAGAATATTAGCCATTTTTCATTTCACTGAAGTAAGCTGTTTGCTCAATAGACTTTATAGACATCTGATTTATAACCTTTATCCTAAATTAAAAATTTCACATGATTCAAGTAATGGTACTCCTGTACTTTTTACTTAAGACATTTTTCATAGTAAAACATTGTATCTTACGATACTCTGTTTTGATATTCAGCCAAAGTTTCCATAAGCTTAATTTTATCACTTCTGGTCATTTCATGCCTCCCCTAGTCTCCCTAATCTTCTTCTTTCTTTCACTTACTGGTTGATTAGTTCCTCCATCATTTGGTCCGGATCATGCACAGTCTTTTGATTTTTGTATGTGTACTTATGTTATTAATTTGAATGCATGGAAAGCTGGACACTAGTTGTTTTTGATTTGTGAAGAAGTCACCTCACCTTTGTACTGATGATTTTTCTCTTAATTTAGGTTTTGAAATACTAGAAATAGTGTATTTATTCCAAACACTGTTTCATGCATGCTAGTTTGGTGGTTTTTGAATATAGTTAAGAATCTTAATGAAGTTCTATTGACTTGATATGATGTGTTAATGTTGTCATTCAAAATTTATTAAATTATTGTCTTGTGTGTAATTATTTTTCCATTTTTACTCCCCCAAAACACTTGCCTTTAATGTGTATATGATGTAAAATACTTTATTCAGAGGTCCAATATTTTTATCAGTATTTTTATTCTTTTTAAGAGATAGCATGATGCAGTCCATTGCAAAATAATTCTCCATATAGGAAAAAACTAAGCAGGTTTGTGCTGGAAAAAAGATTATATAATCTAAAATAGAAATCACAATAAATAACACTGGTATATTTGTCAAATTTAATAGTGAATAGTAAGCCTGCAAGCTATGAGCAAAGATGCCTGAAATCAATGTAATATTGGCAATCAAATGTACAATCCTACTTTTGTATTGCTTTTTTTCTATTCGTTGTCTTTCTGGAAATTAACTGGAAAATCCTAATTCCTATAGATAAATGAAAGTGAAGTACAGAATTTTAAAAATTTATTTTGTTGCACCTGAAAAGCTTGCCAACTTGTGTTGTTGGGGAAAAAAAAGAAAGAAACTTGTTAAACTAAACACATTTAACTGTTTTTGAGCATGTCTATATATTTTTCTAGTAGTAACACCCAAAGATGTAAAAGAAATTAATGGGGAAAGCTTAAAATTCATTCACTGTTCAGAAAATAGTTATTAACTACCTATTATGGAAAAGGCACTGTTTTATTTATATCCATGAATAAAACAAAAAGCTCTGCCCCAAGGAGCTTACATTCTAGCAGAGTGATGTATAATGAACAGTATATATAATAAGTAATTATACAGTATGTTAAAAGGTGGCAAGTGCTATGGAACTATTAAAGTACAACAGAGTTGGATCAGGAGTAGTACAGCTTCTACGTTAAATAAGCTTGTCAGGCTAAGTCCTCATCGAGAATGTGAGAGTTGAGCTGGGACCTGAAGGAAGTGAGAGGACTAAGATATCTAGGGAGAGTTTCCAGGCAGGGGGCAAAGTGTGGGCAAACGTTCTAAGAGCAGAGAGTGCCTAGAGTGTTCGAGGAGTAGCGGCCACAAGGGAACTAGACTGGCGAGAGGGAGGTCGCTGAGAGGGGGTAGGTAGGATATGAGGTGGAGGGGTTGTGATGCACCTACAGCTTTTGGAAAACCACTATAGGGACTTGAGCTTTTACTTTGAGTAACATCCATGGCAGGGTTTGAAAAAAATTGTATCCATTATCCTGGTGCTCTGTGTGCCTATTGTTTAATGTATCAGTAGTGTAAGTTGGCTGGAGTTGGGGAAGACTTGATTTAAGGGAGCATATTTTGAGGATCTTATGCTGGAAAGGGGATGGTAATGAGTCTGGGTAAATAGTAAGTTGTGCAGAAAGTTATTTCACGGTAAAGGTGAAATGAGTCATAGAGAATGGCACATAGTGGCACTCTATGAAAATGAGTAAGCTAAGAAATACATAACCTTATTTCTATGGTCTTGTTGCAGTATATTGAAAGAAAATTAATGTTATTCTAAGCATATATCAGAAATATAGGACTAATTGCCTTATGTGTCTCTCCTGTTGTAACAGTTTCTTATGGTAATTCTTTATTTTCTAATACAGTTATGGATTTGTAGTCTATATTTTGGATCATTTTTAAAATTACCTTCTCTTCCTTGGTCTTGCCAACTGCACAGTCTGCCCCCTCTGGTATTTAACCCCCCGGCTGTGAGTTAATGAAATATGACTTCTGTTGCACTGAGGACTGATAGATGTAGGAAGATATCCTAGGCAGAAAAGCAACTGAAGTGCTTTTAGAGTATTATTGAATTTGATTTATGGATGTTATAAAAATAGAAAAGGATGGCCTTTGCCTATTGAATTGGGCTCTAAGGAATAAAGGGAAATAATTGGCCAGAATTCTACATATACAGGAACCAGGTTTATATTCGAGTTCTGTGGCTCCATCTCATACCTTTCCCTCCTACTTCTTACCTTTTCACCTGCAATTCTCTCTTGGCTACCCTCCCTTCTCTTCCTCCTCATCCTTCTGTTCTCATCTTAAATGTCACTACCTTAGCAAGCCTCTTATAACCAGGCAAACACCACTCCCCAAGATTTCATTAGATGTGTTCATTATATATTGGTATATTCCTTCAGAGCTCTTATCATAGTCACTCTTTTGTAGATATTTACATTGCTTTTTTTGTCTCCTGAACTAGACTATAAACTGTAGACTAACTTTCTTGAATGTCTGAAGTGCTTAGCATAGAGTAGCCAGTAGTGGGCATTTATGAAAGAATAAGGAAATATGACAAATAACATTTGAGTTAAGAAAGGCTTGGCGTGGGGAAGGTGGTAAATTAGAAGTCTCATATTGCCTTGAAAAGGATATAGTCCATACAATCACATCATTCTTTGGTTCTGAATGTGGGTAAAAAGTGCTTTTTTGCTATTATAACAATATATCCCTATGCCAGGCACATAAATTCACAGAACACATAGTTTGGATAATGATTTCATTACTCAACTAAAACTTAATGGTTTCTGCCTTTTGTCGGGTGATACTAGTTACTGCCTTTTGTCAGGTGATAATAAAGTCAAAGCAGTGTTTTCATGGGCATTTCTTTGTAACTTTAAGTTAAGCTGAATTTCTAAGGTATACAATTTGAATCCTCTTTTGTATGCTGTGATTTGGTGGTGTTGCTTCATGTCAGCACACTGTTCAACAGATCTCTCTGAATTAGGTTCCTCTTAACAGGCTTTTGTCAGTATTGCTTTAAAAAGCTGCATGACTTGAGTTTACTTCATTTTTATTATGCTAAACATTTTGTGTTCATTCATTAAACAAATATTTGTGGAATCTATTATGTGCTGGGCATGTGCTAATAAAAGTAAGAGATATTGCTTGAGCCCTCAATATGTGCCACACATTGGATTAAGTACTCTACCTAGATTATTTCGTTTAATACTCATAATAACCCTAAGAGGCAAAAAAAAAAAGTTACATAAGACCTTACAGCTGTAACTGGCTGAGCTTTCCTAGGCCTGCTCTTGAAGCCCTCTTTAACTATAGTCAGGCATTGGGAGTAGGAATATATAGAAATAGACCACTAAACTAGATTTAATTTTTATTTCCAGATATATTTTATTCAGTTTTTTCAGTGATAGATAGACCTATGTATATTTAGAATAATTATGTATCACTAAAATGTTAGAACAGTTAAAAATTTTTCTAGAGGATTAATTTACCTTTTCTATTTAAAAAATCCAAACTTCTTAGCAACTTACATAAACCCCCAATATACATTTTATTCAGTTCTAATTGTCTCTAGTAACTGAAGAAGGTTTGGTATAGAAAGCTTAAAAAAATCCATTGTGTTATTTAGCATTTAAACAGCTTGTGGATATTTTAGGCCTTATGCCATTTTTACTTGCACTTAGTGGCTGTAACTTTTTTGTAGGTAGCTTTTCTTTTGCTTTTAATAGGATAAAAATGAATTTTGAAATATTTTCTCAACATTAAACATATGATGTCATTTTTGGTGTTTTATACTAATGTAGAAAGAAGAAATGCTCCAAATTTTGTGTGTTCCCAACTTCAATATGTAAAATTCAATATAAAAAATCCACATATATTATCTAAGGTATTTGGAAATAGAAATAACAAAATCAGTTTCTCTAAAATAATACATATGTGTGTGTGTGTGTGTGTATGTGCTCATATGTTGTTAATTTGTGAAACAAAATGTATGGCCTGTGGCAGCTTTGCAGATTATTATTTAATACATTAAGAGGATTATGTGTGCTTGCATTTTTTAACAAATCTGATTATTGAAGGATTTAAGTTTGCTCAACAAATTAAATATGCCTTGAGAGATCAGGTAACTAATTTTTTTTCCTGTGGTTATTTTTCAATAAGAATTTGAGATATTTCTAATCAAAATATCTTGAGACTTTTAAAAATAGAAAAATAAGGTATTGTACAACAAAAATGCTACTTAATGAAAATGGTAAGAGAATGTGTGGTGCTGACATAACTATGCTGCAAAAGCAGCCTGTGTTAGCAATATCCAAGAAGTCCACTAGATGGAAGTATTTCACTAGAAACATTATTAGCAATTTTGGGACAAGAAATAAGATCAAATGCTTTGCTTTCCCGTTTTCATATCAGGAACAAACAAGTTAAAAACTGAGCTTAATGGATATTTGGAACTCTAATGTTGAATTTACATTCCCATTTTTAAAAAACATCTTCACAGGACGTGTGTAAACACCAAGAATCAGGATCATAGGCAAGTTAATGGTTAAATGATTATGTGACATAGTTTTTATTAAACTTAGTAGTACCTTTTTCTCCTAAAATTATTTTAAATTAGCTTTGGAAAAAGAGTGGATATGAACAAAGAGAAGTTTTATTTTTTTAAATTTGTGGTTACTAATAATTTATGTTTACATAATTAGGTTTTAAAATTACAGTTCTAAACATTGTAAATTTGATACTGTACTTATTAAACATTAAATATTTTAAGATAAGTTGTGTAATAAAGGTTTTGCTTTAATCTGAAGCATATTTGTAGGCTAACTTTTGAGTTCGGAGACTCCATTGCTATGCCTGTTATTCAGAGTTTTACTATAAAAAAATAGCTGCTTCTATATGATTCATGTGGCACTTTTTAAAATTACTTAAAAGCAGTATTTACATTGACAACATTTATTGCTTGATAGTGCCTCATGACATTATTAGTTTTGGCAAAAACGATGGTGAAAGTTTGGTATCATTTACTTTCATTTGAATATTTTAAAATATAGTATGAACTCTTGAACAAGACAATGGATTTGCTTTTTTAAAAAAGATATTATTTTCATATTATGTCAGATGTGAATTATTTAATTGGCCACCCTTACTTCTTTACTGAAGTCTTCTCTCATAAACCTAACTTGAAATTATTGTTTTGTTTTCTAATCACTTACATCATGCAACTGTAGTACAGTATTTTTTTCAGACTTCTTCCTCTTGGTGGAAACCTTTTTGCAATGAAATCTCATGCAGAATTCCAATATTTAAAGCATCATTAAAATAAATTGTTTCAAAGGATGACATTTACCAACAAATTCAGTTGAGAAAAATAAACGGTTCCTAAGAATATTGAAATTGAAATGAAGAGTTATTAATGATTGTTATAATCTTACGTCGGTTTAAACATCTATTTGTTTCTCTATTTGATTTTGTATTATAATGTCAAGAAAATTCTAAATCATAAGTAGGTGCAAATGTTACCAATTTTTAAACTTGCTCTGCAATGGCTAGATATTTTCAAATTATTCGGATCCATAAACTTGAAAGAAAATTGAAAATTTGTTTCATAGGTGAATTATCAGAAAATATCTTATAATTGCTCAAATTTCTTATAATAATTTGATGTGCTGCTTCTCTGACTCAGCCCTGCAACAGTCTATAAAACAGTAACACAAGACAGGCCATGAGTTACCGTCACTTTTGTCCAACTGATTACTGAGCTGTGCACAGAGCAAGAGCCAAGCGGACCTTGAGCTCCGGCATGTGGGGTATATTAGGGCACTTGCTTGCATAATTTTATAAACAGAAAAGTACTTGCCTGGATTTAAAAAAGTGATGAAGGTATTTGAATATGTGCATGAAGGTAGAGGCAAAGCTTTGTTTCAAAGTCTGCAAAAAACCTGAAACTAAACAAAAAGCCAGGATGATCTGATAGCATAGGTTATATGTTGGTCTTCTTCAGTGTGTTAAAATTTAATATATAACAGCATTCCTTTTTATTATATTTTAAGGAGTTAAAAGACATTTAATTCTGGGGGTGCAAGGGTAGTTCAGTGGCAGAATTCTCACCTGCTTTGTGGAAGACCCATGTTGGATTCCTGGTCCATGTACTTCCCAAAAAACAAACAAACTAGCAAAACAAACGAAACCAATCAAACAAAAATTCAACAAATGATGTTGCAATAATGGGATACTCACATGGAAGAAGAATGAAATGTAACCTGCCTATATAGCATACCAAAAAAAAAGACATTTAAATTTTAATTTAAAAATTCTGCGTTATCTATGTGGTACATGGTTTGGAACTGGTTCAGTGATTAGAGTACAGGCATTTGTATCAGGCAGGCTTAGGTTTCAGCTCTGCCACTTAAATCCTTGGATGACATTGGGCCAGTTGCTTAACCTTTTTGAAACTTGGTACCCTCTTTTTAAAAATGGAAATACTACTACATGGAAGGTTGTAATGTATAGATTAGATAAACTAGAGAAAGTGCGTGGCCCAGGGCAGGTAGTAGGCGTTCAACAAATATTAGTCAAATATTTGACTAAAAAAAATTTTTTTTTCCCTCTCGATTCTTTTAAATTTTAAAATACAGTTTTCGTTAGATGATAGGATCATATATATACAGAGTACCTTTCTTAGAACATTTTACACAATAGGCAAGAATGAAGGCAATGCCTTATCACTATTGTAGTTGAACCTAAACATATTTCATATTTTTACCCTCCCTGTGTGTTGATCCTTTCTCATCTCTCTGGTTACTAAAACAGCAGCTTTAAAGTCAGGAGAAGTTAGACTTCAGATTTCTCATTTCTGTTATATCAAAAACTAAGGAAGTTCTGACATGGAAAGGATATTTCTGTGTAGGCGAGTTTTTTTCTTCATTGCTTGAAGAGAAAACAGCATCTACCTCCATGGAGTGAGAATGGAAAGCCTCTATATGGCCATAGATGGGATCTTAGGAATCTACTTCAGCTCCTTTGAAATTAGGAAACTGGACCCTGGAGAGGTTAAATGACTTGCCTTGAAGCAGACATAGTTAACCAGTGACACAGCCTCTTAAATTCGTTTTGTCTTTCATTTTAGAATATAGCCAAATTATGTAGACATTATATTCCTAGAAATCACTGCTTTTATCAAAACTATATTTAATGGAAAGCATGTAACATGTAAATGTGTAGTAAATTTATCATAGCTTTGAAGGGAGTTTTTTTTCTTTTAGACTTTGGTTACACTAAATTTGCTAGTCAATTGGAATTGGCTGGCAAATTGAATCATCATTTCTTTTTGAATGTGAATACTTTTATGTCAAAATAATTCAGTGTTTTTTTTAAGTATAACTTATAAAGAATGGGATTTGTATGGTCATAAAATTTTTCCTCCTATTATTTCTATTCCTACTTTACTTTTCACTTTCTGACCACATTTGTTATTCATGCATAAAACAATAAGAACAACCAAAACACATGAATAAGATATCGCCCGCAGGACTGATTTATAATTCAGAAGAATGACCATAACTTGGAAAAGAGCTGTGTCACATGAGGTATATGTGGAATTTATTCTGCCACCCTGCTGAAGCCTAACTTCAGATATACAAATCGTGTGTTTAAAGATACACTACTGAGCTTGTGTATTGAATATTTTTTATCCTTTAAATTACATGCCTACATGTTTCCTCCATTAGTATAAAAGAGTAATCTTGAGCCCTAATGTTTTTACCAAATAGATCAGCTTGGAAATACACACCCTCAGGGAAAACAGTTTTTTAAAATGTACAGTAAGCGCTTCTGGTAAGTAAAAGAATAACATTGTTTAGCTCTGTCGATGATTTCTGTGGCAACTTGGACCAGTACTTTTATGGCTAGCATTATTTAATCCTAATTAGACCACTCTAATTTTGTCTTTTTCAAAACCAGAAACAAACAAACTTGAAGGTTTGACATGATTATATTATTAGAATGCAGAGGTTACGAGTGCTTTGATTTTTCCTAGTGTACATACTGAATAGTTTGTCTGTGAGATGCAAACTTATTTTTGTAGGCTTTAAAAAGTAAGTATTGATGAGAACACCCGACACTGTTCACATTGTCTTGTGAATCAGTTCTTATCACCACATCAGATGCCGCTTTACCTTCTCTCCTAACACGGTCTTTGCTCCATTTCATGGGATTCTGCATGCAGCATAGCCTGCTGCATGTGGGCAGTTTTAGCTTTTATTACTTTATTACTTTTATTACTTTAGCTGTAGTAAAGTAATAAATCCCTCCTCTAATATTCAATCCAACATAATATGGATGGTGACTCATGGAATTGTTATCAGAGTACTTTTATCTGTTTTGTTAGAATGCCATAGGTCATAAGGCATCATGCAGGGGTCCTTCTTGTTTGTTTTATTATTTTGTAATCTCCTAATTAAAGAGCACAGCTTGAATGAAATCTAATTTAAACTTTGATTTTTTTTCTACTTTAGAAACCTTTTTTTCTTTTAAGAAAAAAAAAACACTTTAGAAACTACTTTAACTTTCATATACAGATAGTTAATTTCCCTTTCAAACACAGTGGTTAACCTGTTAGTTGGGTTAGGTGCTCTAGCGATTTTCACTTTAAATACAGAGAAAATATTCCTTTCATAAGAATCTTAAGAATGGTAATATTTATATAAAACCTATAAAGTAAACGATGTGGACATTCCAAATTTCAGAGATTTTTACTGTCATCTCTTAATTTTGGAAATATAATTTTCTATCATGATGGGAACTGTAAGTAATTGATCTCTAGTGTGGTGCAGCAGGTGTAGGCTGTGAACCATGAATACATATCCTAGCAAGAGCCATATGCACATTGTCCCCATGGTTTAACACTGTTTCAAAATAATTTTATGTTGTGAAAACCTTGTGTCTGATGCTCCTTTTATCTACCTTGTCAACAGACGAGTAGAACATGTGAAATAAAAATAAATAATAGGGGGCACAAATGTTAAAATTAATTTAGTTTGAATTGCTAATGATCAATGAAAGGGAGGGGAAAGGGGTATGGTATGTATACATATTTTTTTCTGTTTTCGTTTTATTTCTTTTTCTGTTTTCATTTTATTTCTTTTTCTGAATTGATGTAAATGTCCTAAGAAATGATCATGATGATGAATATGCAACTATGTGATGATATTGTGAATTACTGATTATATGTGTAGAATGGAATGATCAAAATAAGAATGTTTGCGTTTATTTGATGTTTTATGGTATTTAAAAAAATAAATTAAAAAGCACTATTTTAGCAAAATAAAAAAATAAAAAATAAAATAAAATAAAAATAAAGAAAAATGTAAAAAATTTTTTTTATGTATTTGACATGTGTTCTGGAATTCCTTTCATAATCGTTAAAAAAAAATTAGTGCTGTAAGGAAAAGGTCAAGTTACTTGATGGCACGATGATGGTTGTTTTAACATGCCACCAGTTATCAGTTACTGAGGATACTGGGATATGTTTTACAGAACTGTTCTCAAGCAGTAAGTTAGCAAGTAAAGTAAGTGCTGACCATAAAAACTCTGGATTCCCAAAAGAGGCCTGGCTAATAAAAAATTAAAAAAACAGAAACAGTCCTGGTTCACTTTCCAATGTGAACATTGAAGAATGTTTGTGTGTGTGTTCATGTATATGTATGTGTAAGTTTTCCATTGATCTATGAATAGAGAGAGATGTCTAGGTATGGTGAAAAGAAGTCAGAATAGGCAGTTAGCAGACCTGCAGGTTAGTTTCACCTCCACCACCTAGGAGCTGTGTGATCATGAACAAAACACTGAACTGTTATTTACCAAGCACAAGATTTTGTTACTATCAGAAGGAGTAATGGAAGTGGAAATTATTTTAAAAGAATCAAGTTCTTTAGGGATAATGTTCTTTTTGTGTAGTTTTTTCACTCTACAAATATTTCTTGAATAAACGTGATGTGACAGTATTCTGTGCTAGGTACTAGAGATACAATGGTGGCTAAAAACCAAACTTGTACCCAGCTTTAAGGAATCTGCAGTCTAAAGGGGGAGAAAGAAAAAGAATAAAATAATCCCACTGATTAATATTAAATCTCAGTTGTGATATGTGATGTAAAGGAAAGTATATGTCTTATAGGGACTTGGAATAGAGGAATACAGTGGGCTTCAGGAAGCTTCCCTGGGGAAGTGAGAATTGAGCTGAGGTAGAAAGGATGAGTAGCAGTTAAATGGGTCGAGACAGAAGGGGAGAGTGTAGTTATCTCCTGAGATGATTAGTTTTGGTTGTCTTTCCCCACATATTAGTGGACATAAAAATGGATTTCAATTTTATCTTTTATTTGACATTTTGGCTACAATGCTAAATGGCTGTTTTCTGTCTAATTTTCATGATCTCCCAGAATCTGCAAAAGTACTGTATATGTAGTATATATATTGAATAAATGTATATTCAGTGGTAAAAAGTATTTGAGTCTACTAGAAGTTAAATTTATTTCAAGATAATAAAATCCCAAAGCAGAGAACAGCTTTCTTTGTTTTTTTAAAGAAAACTTTATCTTACATTTTAACCTCTTATGATCAACTAGTGACATTACTAGGCAGCTACTTTTGGGTAAAGTATGATAAACAATGCCTTCTTTATAAATGATCTCTAAGAACCTGTTTATAGTTTTATTTAAAATAGTTTTTTTCCATGTAAGTTAAAACCACATTTTGAATAGAAATGATATGAATGGCTTATATAATTTCTGCCAAGAAATTAATATGGACTTTCTATAAACTACTGTCATTTATAATCAAAATGCTTTTAACTTGCATTGATGTTAGTATTAACAAGTGTTGCTAGATTGGTAGCATAGAAAGAAATTGCATTAAAACGTACTAGGAGCTCATTTATGCCTTAGGTTTTATATTGCTTTCTGTGGGCCATTTAACTGATGGCAACTTTAATTCACATGATTCATAATACTGGAAATTTAAATTCACTCTTAATTGAGAAGTGAAGTTACTTAAATTCTTTAAATGCTAACCTTTGGGAAAATATCTGAAAAATAAAGGCACATATGATTTTGGTGGCCCACTGCCAAAAGATTATCATTTACATAAATATCTCTTTCAGCAGAAGAATTTAATGTATTGAGCTCAAAAGGTTAGAATAGAGACTTCAATCTGGAAACCAGCAGTAAACTGTTGGCGTGTGAACAGCAGTATTGTTCGTCTTGTTGAGAACACTGTTCACATTCAAGCTTAAGCAGAGTTGGCATTAAAAGTTCAGTTAATTTGTTTCATGTGACTTGTCAGCTGTGCATTTTTATCTAAACCTTTCTAGCCTCTTTTCTTATTATTTTTTGTTAAACTCTTGAAACAGATGGACTACCTTTTTAACTGTTTACGCTCTGATATTTTGACCATAAGTAATTCTGTACAACTGTCCTGCAAGATTTCCATTTAATTTTAAATACATTTAATAATCAGCTTGAATACCATTTTAATTTATTAAGAAGTAATGCAATTTCAAAGGGCTTTCCTATTTTATGCATGCATGTGTGTTTGCAAAAGGGACTTCCTAAAATTAATTAAGATGAAATTGCTATCCTTATTTTCCTACCACCCCCCTGCTCTTTTCTTTGCTAATTTTGTTCTTTGGATTTTTTCCCCTTGGGAGGCTTTTAATATTTGGCTACTGACCAACTATTAGGTCTGACTAGTAAAGTACTAATCCCAAAGAAATAATATAACTGTAAGTCATGTTAGAGTAAGATCCACGATCATTTTTTGAAGGGCATGAAAATCTCACTGCTCCTCTGAAACTGTACTCACTCAATAGACTTTAACAGTTAATGTTCTTAATTGGGAATTGAGTGTTTCCCAATTAAGATATCTCCAAATGTACAGTGATTTTTTAAAACAGCTTTACTGAGGTATAATTGACATAAACTGCACATATTAGTCTGTACAGTTTCATATGTATATATATATAAATGAAATCAGCACTGCTGTCAGGGGTCTGAACATGTCCATCATTCCCAAAAGTTTCCTCCTGCTCCTTTGTGTTCCCTCCCCATCTTCCTCCTCTCCCACATCTCTGTCTTCCTAGGGGACTGCTGATCTGCTTTCTCTCACTATAGGTTAGTTTACATTTTCCAGTTTTATATAAATGGAAACATTAAACTATATACTTTTTTTTTAATAGCTTTATTAAGATATTATTGACATACGACAAACTGCACATTTTAAAAGGTACAATTTAATCAATCCTGGCTTATTAAATCAATCCAATGACTTATTAAATCATCATCACAACCAGGAACAAGATATATATTTCCATGTATTGTGATCCTCTTTCATTTCTCTCAACAAACATTTTCAAGTTTCAGTGTACTGATCTTTCACATTTTTTTTGGATTTATCCCTAAGTGGTTCATATTTTTAGTACTATTGTAAATGGCATTGTTTTGTAAATTTCAGTTTCCAGTTTTTCACTTCTAATATAGAGAAATGCAATTGATTTTTGTTCAAAATACTTTTGAATTTTACATCTGGTTTCTTCTTTAACCAATGGACTATTTAAAAGTGTGTTATTTAGTTTCCAAATGTTTGGACATTTTCAAAATATCTTTCTATTATTGATTTCTAATTTAATTCCACTGTGACCAGAGAAGATAATTTGTGTGACTTGAATCCACTTGAGTTTATGATAATTGTCTTATAGTTCATAATGTGGTCTGTCTTGGTAAATATTCCCTATGCAAGTGAAAAGAGTGTCAATTCTGCTTTTGTTGGAGTGTTCTATGAATATCAATGAGGTCAAATCGATTGATAGTTTTTCATGTCTGCTCGATCCTTGCTGATTTTCTATTCTATCAATTATTGAGAGAGAGTTTCTTTTAATTTTCTAGTTGCTAAAGCAAATACCATTCAGTGGGTTGATTTAACAACAGGAATTTATTGACTCATAGTTTCAGAGGCTAGAAGGCTTGCTTCCTTCCAGGGTCAATTTCTTATGGCTGGCCAGCAGTCTTTGGGGTTCCATGAATTTTCTTTCACAGGCAGTGCACCTCATAGCATCTTCTCTTTTCTCTTCCAGCTTCCCTTGACTTTCAACTTCTGGCTGCTCCTTCTATTTTCCAGTGTCCTTTGCTTATAGGGATATCAGCCATATTGGGTTAAGGCCCACCTTGATTCAGTTTTGGCACACTTTAATAGTATCTTTAAGCTCCTTTTTATAAATGGGTTCACACCTACAGGCCCAGGGGTTGGAACCTGACCTGCTATTTTTGTGAGTTTATGGTTCATCCCTGATTGTAACACTGACTTTAATTGACTATAATTATGAATTTGTTTTTTCTCCTTGTATTTTATAGTTTTTGCCTCAGGTATTTTGAAGCTCTCTTATTGGTTCTTTATCATCATGAAATGACTTCTTTATCTTTGTGATAAAATCATTGCTCTGAAACCTAACATTAATACAGCTACTCTTGTTTTTTTTTGACTGGGATTAATGTTTTTCTCCACTATTCTGTTCTTCCATCCACTAGTGTATGTTTCTCTATCCTTTTTCCTTTTTAAAATATTTTTATTGATAAAACTTAACATACAAACATTCCATACATGGTGTACAATCAGAGGCTCACAGTATCACCACATAGTTGTATTTTCATCATCATCATCATTTTTTGAACATTTGCATCACTCCAGAAAAAGAAATAAAAAAGAAAAAACTCATACATACCATGACCCTTACCCCTCCCTCTAAAATTGACCTCTAGTATTTCTTTATCTGCTCAGTTTATTTTAACCTTTTTCCTCCTGTTGTTTATTTTTTTATCCATATTTTTTACTCATCTGTCCATACCCTAGATAAAAGGAGCATCAGACACAAGGTTTTCATAATCATTCAGTCACACTGTAAAAGCTATATCATTATACAATCATTGTCAAGAAACAAGGCTACTGGAACACAGCTCTACAGTTTCAGGTACTTCCCTTGAGCCACTCCAATATACCATAAAATATAAAGGGGATATCTGTATTATAGTGCATAAAAATAACCTCCAGGATAACCTCTCGACTCTGAAATCTCTCAGCCACTGACATTTTATTTTTTCTCAGTCCCTTGATACTGGGTCCCAGCTCATCCCAGGATATCTGTCCCACTTTGCTAAGACGATTTACGCCCCTAGGAGTCATTTCCCTCATAGGGGAGGAGGGCAGTGAGTTCACTTGCCATGTCGGCTTAGAGAGACTGGCCACGAATGAGCAGCAAAAGAGGTTCCCTGGGGGTGACTCTTGGGCCTAATTATAAGTAGGCTTAGCCTGTCCTTTGCAGGAATAAGCTTCATGGGACGAACCCCAAGACCAAGGGCTTAGCCTATTGATTTGGTTGTCCTCATTGCTTGTGAGAATATCAGAAATTTTCCAGATGAAGAAGTTGAATATTTCCTCCTTTCTGTCCATTCCCCAAGGGGACTTTGCAAATACTTCTTTATTCACCATCCAGATCGCTCTGGGATTTATCAAAGTGTCACTTAACCTGGACAAACCAACACAATCTTTTGACCTATTCAAGATTCCATGTACTTGTGTTCAACTAAACTGACCATAAAAGTTTACTTAGGAAATGCACTACTCAAAATATAAGTTTTGCACCAAATAAACATCTCTCTGTTTAGTCTCACACAGAAGTTGAAGTTTAAAATATGGATGATATCATCCTTTACCCAGTCTTCTTATATACTTTAGTCCTGTCCAGATCAGCTTCATTCATATCTTTACTCGATGTCTGATCACTTTTTCAACTTTTTAAACATTTCTGTGTGGGGTACTGCTCACTGTCATATATCTTCAGAGCTCTAACTTTGAGTCTCAGGTGTCACATAAATACCCAAAGTTTCTGGGAAAGACCATGTTAATAAACAAACAGTTCAGTATGTCAGAATTTAGAATTAACAGTTATACCTCCTGAATATATGTGACTGCTGTAAAAGTTTACAATCTAGGACTCTTTTAAATAGGTCCCAACTTGATAACCTATACTGTTAACATAATCATCTGTAGATACCATAAAAAGGGTGAAAGGCAAGTGACATACTAGGAGAAGATATTTGTAGCTGATGTGTAACTGACAAAACATTAGTATCTTGAGTATATTAAGACCTCCTACAAATTGGTATAAAAAAAGACAGCCCATTAGAAAAACGGGTCAAAGACATAAAGAAGAAGAGGAAATCCAAATGGCCCATAAGACTTAGGAAGGAAGCATGTGAGGAAGAAAGAAACAAAGAAACAAAAATTAAAGAAAGAAGAAAAAACTTAATTGGCAGTCAAGCAAAGGCAAATTAAAACCACAGTGAGATACCATTATACACAGAGCAGTTTGGCAAGCCTCTTTTTTTTTTAAATTTTTTAAAATTTTTTCTTTTAATTTTTTTTTTTATTAATTAACGGAAAAAAAAGAAATTAACCCAACATTTAGAAATCATACCATTCTACATATGCAATCAGTAATTCTTAACATCATCACATAGATGCATGATCATCGTTTCTTAGTACATTTGCATCAGTTTAGAAGAACTAGCGACACACCAGACAAAGATATAGAATGTTAATATAGAGAAAAGAAATAAAAGTAATAATAATAGTAAAAAAAGCAAAAAACAAAAATGAACAAACAAAAACAAACAAACAAACAAACTAAACCTATAGCTCAGATGCAGCTTCTTTTAATTTTTAAATTTTCTTTTATGCATAACATACAAACATGAACATTCTTACCGTATGGTCGTTCCATTCTTGGTATATAATCAATAACTCACAATATCATCACATAGTTATATATTCAGCATTATGATCATTTCTTAGAATATTTGCATTCGTTCAGAAAAAGAATTACAAAGAAAAAAGAAAAAAATTCATACATACTAAATCCCTTACCCCTCCCTTTCATTGGTCACTAGCATTTCAATCTACTAAATTTATTTTGATATTTGTTCCCTCTATTATTTATTTATTTTTAATTCATATGTTTTACTCATCTGTCCATAAGGTTGATAAAAGGAGCATCAGACACAAGGTATTCACAATCGCACAGTCACATTGTGAAAGCTTTATCTTTATACAATCATCTTCAAGAAACATGGCTACTGGAACACAGCTCTACATTTTCAGGCACTTCCCTCCAGCCTCTCCATTATACCTTAACTAAAAAGGTGATATCTATATAATGCGTAAGAATAACTTCCACGATAATTTCTTGACTCTGTTTGAAATCTCTCAGCCATTGCCACTTTGTTTTGTCTCATTTCTCTCTTCCGCCTTTTGGTTCAGAAGGTTTTCTCAATCCCTTGATGCTGAGTCCCAGCCCATTCTAGGATTTCTGTCCCATGTTGCCAGGAAGGTTTATACCCCTGGGAGTCTTGTCCCACATAGAGAGGGGGAAGGGTGGTGAGTTTGCTTGTCATGTTGGCTGAGAGAGAGAGAGGCCACATCTGAGCAACAAAAGAGGTTCTCTGGAGGCGACTCTTAGGCCTAATTTTAAGTAAGCTTAGCCTATCCTTTACGGGGATAAGTTTCATATGAACAAACCCCAGGATTGAGGGCTTGGCCTGTTGCTTTGGTTGTCCTCACTGCTTATGAGAATATCAGGAATTCTCCACATGGTGAAGTTGAATTTTCCCCCTTTCTCTTGGCAAGTCTTTTAAAGTAAGTTAATACTAAGTGTGGATAATATTGTAGATTAGTCCCAACCACTTGGGAGAACAGTTTATCATTATCCAGTAACAAGGAATACATGTATTTCTATGACTCAGCAACTCCAGGAGAAACACTTGAGCATGTGCACCAGGAGACAGGATTGTTCACAGCAACATTTTCTCTAATGGCAAAAAAAAAAGAGCCCATTGTTTTAGTTTCTTGGACTGCCCCAAAGCAGGTACCATGAAGTGGGTGGTTTACTACAATAGGCAGTTATTACCTTACTGTTTGAGGACATGAGAATTTCCAAATCAAGGCATCATCAAGGTGATGCTTTCTTCCTGAAGACTGGCTGCTGGTGATCCTACGCTCCTCTGCCACATGGCGAAGCTCATGGCAGCATCTGCTGGTCTCTCTTTTCTCTTCTGGTTACATTGATTTCAGCTTCTTTCTCCTGTGGCCTTCTCTTTCTCCCTGTATTTGTTCTGTTTATAAAGAACCCCAGTAAGAGGATTAAGACCCATCCTGATCAAAGTGGGTCATACCCTAACTGAAAATAATCTCAGCAAAATGTCCTATTTGCGGGAGAAGATGGCGGCTTAATAATGTGCGCGGGTCTTAGTTCCTCCTCCAGAACAACTACTAAAGAACTAGAAACAGTACAGAACAGCTCCCGGAGCCACGACAGAGACCAGACACACAGCGTACCCCATTCTGGACCGGCTGGACCGCCTAAGAGTCTCCGCTGGGCTGAGGTCCCCGAGAGGCGCACGCTTCCCCGGGCCACAGCGTCTGGTGCCGGAGCTCCCTCCCTCCTTCCCGGGCCGGCTGGGAGCTTTGGATCGGGTTCTCCAAGCCGTGGCGGCCGGCGCCCTTCCCCACGCACGGCTTCCCGGGCCAGTTGGGAGCCTCGGAGTGGCGATCCCCCAACCCGCGGTGGCCGGCGACCGGAGCCCCTTCCACACACGCGGCTTCCCGGGCCGGCTGGGAGATTTGGATCGGCGGTTCCCCAAGCGGCGGTGGCCGGCGCCCCTCCCCCACGCGCGGCTTCCCGGGCCGGCTGGGAGATTTGGATCGGCGGTTCCCCAAGCGGCGGCGGCTGGCGCCCCTCCCCCACGCGCGGCTTCCTGGGCCAGCTGGGAGCCTTGGAAAAGTGGTTCCCCAGGCCGCGGTGGCCGGTGACCGCAGCCACTTCCACACATGCGGCTTCCCGGGCCGGCTGGGAGCATCCGAACAGTGGTTCCCCAAGCTGCAGTGGCTGGCGCCCCTCCCCCACTGGCAACTTCCCGGAGGGAAAGGAAAGAGTCTCCAGCAGTAGTAGAGACTGAGCCCAACCTAACACCAATAGTGGCATTAATGAACAACTTCTGACTACTAAAAATAGGCTCTCAGCTCAGGTGAAACTGATCAAGGTGGAAATCGCCAATTGAGCTAAATGAAAAAGAGGAAAGGGGGCAAAACAGAGCCTTCTGCGGCTGTTTCTATGGAGGCTTCCTGCCTCTGGGCTCAGCGCTGGGATTACATAGGTTACAACTGCCCCGAACGCAGAAACAGGCTGCTTTCAGGGCTCTCTACCACCTGAATCTTCCCCGCGGGAGGGGTGAAACACAACTCAGGTGGAATTCCTCTCTCAAGGAACTCAGATCCCAGGACTTCACAATCTGAAGCCATTAAAACGAACCTACAACCTTTCCTCTGTCTCCACCACACACCCAGCAGCGAGAGTCTTCCAAAGTTAAAGGAGCCACAACATCTTTTGCTGCTGGGACCCGCAGACAGACAAGCACAACATACTGGGCAGGATAAGAAAAACAGAGCCCAGAGACTTCACAGGAAAATCTTTCAATCTGCTGGGTCCCACACTCAGGGAAATCTGATTAAATGCCCAGACACCAGCCAAAAATAACAAATCACACAAGGAAAATTGAAGATATGGCCCAGTCAAAGGAACAAACCAATAGCTCAAATGAGATACAGGAGCTGAGACAACTAATTCTGAATATACGAACAGAAATGGAAAACCTCTTCAAAAACCAAATCAATAAATTGAGGGAGGACATGAAGAAGGTATGGGATCAACAAAAAGAAGAAATGGAAAGTCTGAAAAAACAAATCACAGAACTTATGGGATTGAAAGACACAGTAGAAGAGATGGAAAAAACAATGGAAACCCACAATGGTAGATTTAAAGAGACAGAGGCTAGAATTAGTGAACTGGAGGATGGAACATCTGAAATCCAAAAAGAAACAGAAACTATAGGGAAAAGAATGGAAAAATTTGAGCAGGGGCTCAGGGAATTGAATGATAATATGAAGCGCACAAATATACGTGTTGTGGGTGTCCCAGAAGGAGAAGAGAAGGGAAAAGGAGGAGAAAAACTAATGGAAGAAATTATCACTGAAATTTCCCAACCCTTATGAAAGACCTAAAATTACAGATCCAAGAAGTGCAGCACACCCCAAAGAGAATAGACCCAAATGGGCATTCTCCAAGACACTTACTAGTTAGAATGTCAGAGGTCAAAGAGAAAGAGAGGATCTTGAAAGCAGCAAGAGAAAAACAATCCATCACATACAAAGGAAACCCAATAAGACTATATGTAGATTTCTCAGCAGAAACCATGGAAGTAGAAGACAGTGGGATGATAAATTTAAATTACTAAAAGAGAAAAACTGCCAATCAAGACTTCTATATCCAGCAAAATTGTCCTTCAAAAATGAGGGAGAAATTAAAACATTTTCAGACAAAAAGTCACTGGGAGAATTTGTGACCACGAGACCAGCTCTGCAAGAAATACTAAAGGGAGGACTAGCGTCAGATACGAAAAGACAGAAGAGAGAGGTATGGAGAAGAGTGTAGAAAGAAGGAAAATCAGAAATGATATATATAATACAAAAGGCAAAATGATAGAGGAAAGTATTACCCAAACAGTAATAACACTAAATGTTAATGGACTGAATTCCCCAATCAAAAGACATAGACTGGTAGAATGGATTAAAAAACAGGATCCTTCTATATGCTGTCTACAGGAAACACATCTTAGACCCAAAGATAAACATAGGTTGAAAGTGAAAGGTTGGGAAAAGATATTTCATGCAAATAACAACCAGAAAAGAGCAGGAGTAGCTATACTAATATCCAACAAATTAGACTTCAAATGTAAAACAGTTAAAAGAGACAAAGAAGGATACTATCTACTAATAAAAGGAACAATTAAACAAGAAGACATAACAATCATAAATATTTATGCACCGAATCAGAATGCCCCAAAATACATGAGGAATACACTGCAATCACTAAAAACGGAAATAGACACATGTACCATAATAGTTGGAGACTTCAATTCGCCACTCTCATCAATGGACAGAACATCTAGACAGAGGATCAATAAAGAAACAGAGAATTTGAATCTTACAATAAATGAGCTAGACTTAACAGACATTTATAGGACATTACATCCCACAACAGCAGGATACACCTTTTTCTCAAGTGCTCATGGATCATTCTCAAAGATAGACCATATGCTGGGTCACAAAGGAAATCTCAACAAATTTAAAAAGGTTGAAATCATACACAACACTTTCTCGGATCATAAACGAATGAAGTTGGAAATCAATAATAGGCAGAGTGCCAGAAAATTCACAAATACGTGGAGGCTCAACAACACACTCTTAAACAACGAGTGGGTCAAGGAAGAAATTACAAGAGAAATTAGTAAATATCTCGAGGCGAATGAAAATGAAAACACAACATATCAAAACCTATGGGCCGCAGCAAAGGCAGTGCTAAGAGGGAAATTTATTGCCCTAAATGCCTATATCAGAAAAGAAGAAAAGGCAAAAATTCAGGAATTAACTGTCCACTTGGAAGAACTGGAGAAAGAACAGCAAACTAACCCCAAAGCAAGTAAAAGGAAAGAAATAACAAAGATTAGAGCAGAAATAAATGAAATTGAGAACATGAAACCAATAGAGAAAATCAATAAGACCAGAAGTTGGTTCTATGAGAAAATCAATAAGATTGATGGGCCCTTAGCAAGATTGACAAAAAGAAGAAGAGAGAGGACGCAAATAAATAAGATCAGAAATGAAAGAGGAGACATAACCACTGACCTCACAGAAATAAAGGAGGTAATAACAGGATACTATGAACAACTTTACGCTAATAAATACAACAATGTAGATGAACTGGACAATTTCCTAGAAAGGCATGAACAACCAAGTCTGACTCAAGAAGAAATAGACGACCTCAACAAACCAATCAGAAGTAACGAAATTGAATCAGTCATTCAAAAGCTTCCCAAAAAGAAAAGTCCAGGACCAGATGACTTCACATGTGAATTCTGCCAAACATTCCAGAAAGAATTAGTATCAACTCTGCTCAAACTCTTCAAAAAATTGAAGTGGAGGGAAAGCTACCTAATTCATTCCATGAAGCCAACATCACCCTCATACCAAAACCAGGCAAAGATATTACAAAAAAAGAAAACTACAGACCCATCTCTCTAATGAATATAGATGCAAAAATCCTCAGTAAAATTCTAGCAAATCAAATCCAGCAACACATTAAAAGAATTATACATCATGACCAAGTAGGATTCATCCCAGGTATGCAAGGATGATTCAACATAAGAAAATCAATTAATGTAATACACCATATCAACAAATCAAAGCAGAAAAATCACATGATCATCTCAATTGATGCAGAGAAGGCATTTGACAAGATTCAACATCCTTTCCTGTTGAAAACACTTCATATGATAGGAATTCAAGGGAACTTCCTTAAAATGATAGAGGGAATATATGAAAAACCCACAGCTAATATTATCCTCAATGGGGAAAAATTGAAAACTTTCCCCCTAAGATCAGGAACAAGAAAAGGATGTCCATTATCACCACTATTATTCAACATCGTGTTGGAGGTTCTAGCCAGAGCAATTAGACAAGAAAAAGAAATACAAGGCATCAAAATTGGAAAGGAAGAAGTAAAACTATCACTGTTTGCAGACGATATGATACTATACGTTGAAAACCCGGAAAAATCCACAACAAAACCACTAGAGCTAATAAATGAGTACAGCAAAGTAGCAGGCTACAAGATCAACATTCAAAAATCTGTAGCTTTTCTGTACACTAGTAATGAACAAGCTGAGGGGGAAATCAAGAAACGAATCCCATTTACAATCGCAACTAAAAGAATAAAATACCTAGGAATAAATTTAACCAAAGAGATAAAATACCTATATAAAGAAAACTACAAAAAACTGCTAAAAGAAATCACAGAAGACCTAAATAGATGGAAGGGCATACCGTGTTCATGGATTGGAAGACTAAATATAATTAAGATGTCAGTCCTACCTAAACTGATCTACAGATTCAATGCAATACCAATCAAAATCCCAACAACTTATTTTTCAGAATTAGAAAAACCAATAAGCAAATTTATCTGGAAGGGCAGGTTGCCCTGAATTGCTAAAAACATCTTGAGGAAAAAAAACGAAGCTGGAGGTCTCGCGATGCCGGACTTTAAGGCATATTATGAAGCCACAGTGGTCAAAACAGCATGGTATTGGCATAAAGATAGATATATCGACCAATGGAATCGAATAGAGTGCTCAGATATAGACCCTCTCATCTATGGACATTTGATCTTTGATAAGGCAGTCAAGCCAACTCACCTGGGACAGAACAGTCTCTTCAATAAATGGTGCCTAGAGAACTGGATATCCATATGCAAAAGAATGAAAGAAGATCCGCATCTCACACCTTATACAAAAGTTAACTCAAAATGGATCAAAGATCTAAACATTAGGTCTAAGACCATAAAACAGTTAGAGGAAAATGTAGGGAGATATCTTATGAATCTTACAACTGGAGGTGGTTTTATGGACCTTAAACCTAAAGCAAGAGCACTGAAGAAAGAAATAAATAAATGGGAGCTCCTCAAAATTAAACACTTTTGTGCATCAAACAACTTCATCAAGAAAGTAGAAAGACAGCCTACACAATGGGAGATAATATTTGGAAATGACATATCAGATAAAGGTCTAGTATCCCGAATATATAAAGAGATTGTTCAACTCAACAACAAAAAGACAGCCAACCCAATTACAAAATGGGAAAAAGACTTGAACAGACACCTACCAGAAGAGGAAATACGGATGGCCAAAAGGCACATGAAGAGATGCTCAATGTCCCTGGCCATTAGAGAAATGCAAATCAGAACCACAATGACATATCATCTCACACCCACCAGAATGGCCATTATCAACAAAACAGAAAATGACAAGTGCTGGAGAGGATGCGGAGAAAGAGGCACACTTTTCCACTGTTGGTGGGAATGTCAGATGGTGCAACCACTGTGGAAGGCAGTTTGGCGGTTCCTCAAAAAACTGAGTATAGAATTGCCATACGACCCAGCAATACCATTGCTAGGTATCTACTCAAAGGACTTAAGGGCAAAGACACAAACGGACATTTGCACACCAATGTTTATAGCAGCATTATTTACAATTGCAAAGAGATGGAAACAGCCAAAATGTCCATCAACAGACGAGTGGCTAAACAAACTGTGGTATATATATATATATATACGATGGAATATTATGCAGCTTTAAGACAGACTAAACTTATGAAGCATGTAATAACATGGATGGACCTAGAGAACATTATGTTGAGTGAGACTAGCCAAAAACTAAAGGACAAATACTGTATGGTCCCACTGATGTGAACCGACATTAGAGAATAAACTTGGAATATGTCATTGGTAACAGAGACCATCAGGAGTTAGAAACAGGGTAAGATAATGGGTAATTAGAGCTGAAGGAATACAGACTGTGCAACAGGACTAGATACAAAAACTCAAAAATGGACAGACAATACTACCTAATTGTAATGTAATTATGTTAAAACACTGAATGAAGCTGCATCTGAGGTATAGATTTTTTGTTTGTGTGTGTGTTTTTTATATATATTTTTTATTTTTTATTTTTTTCTCTATATTATCATTTTATTTCTTTTTCTGTTGTCTTGCTATTTTTTTCTAAATCGATGCAAATGTACTAAGAAATGATGATCATACATCTACGTGATGATATTAAGAATTACTGATTGCATATGTAGAATGGAATGATTTCTAAATGTTGTGTTAGTTAATCTTTTTTTTTAATTAGTAAAAAAAAAAAGCTCCTATTTGCAATGATTTTACATTCACAGGAATGGGTTATATTTAAAAACTTGTTTTTCCTGGGTACATACAGCTTCAAACCATCTCACCATCAATGTTGAATGAATATATATATATATAGTTGTATATTTAGATAGTAGACCACTATACAGTAGTAAAAATGAGTAATTGTGGCTACCTGCATCAACATGAATAAACCTCAAGTCAATTTTGCACAAAACAAGGAAGTCGCAAAAGAATGTATTCAGCATTATTTTTCTATTGAAAGTTTATAAATAGGCAAAATGAAATATGTATTGTTTAGGTACGTATGATAGGTGATGAAACTATGAATAGAAGGAAGAGAATGATTAACACAAAATTGAGGACAGTGGTTACCTCTCAGTGGAGAGAGTGGGAGATGTTTTTGATGAGGGGCACACAATACACTTCTAAGTTACTGGTAGTGTTCTTAATGTAGGTGCTGGGTACATGACTGTGCATTTTATATTGTGCATACATTCCTGGACCATACACCCCCCCCCAAAAAAAAAATTGTGCATACAAACTTTAAACACTTATGTTGTAACAATTCTTAAAATTAAAAATTAAAGGTATCATATTAGCAGCTTTATTTAGGTTGCTTTCTCCTGTAATGCTAGTATGATAAATTTTTAGCATTTTGAGTTAGTGTCTCTTGAAAATAAAAAACAAAGCAAGCAGGTTCTGAGCCTCAGATTTTTGCCCAGCTGGATGACTCGTTATGCATGTGCTATCTGCTTTGGTTACCTGATGGATTTTCTCCATCTGCCGTGGGAAATTCACTTATGAAGCCAGAAGGCACAAAGTTGTTTTTGAGTGATTAAGTACTCTGTGTCTCTTCTTCCTTGATTATTTGCTACAATTGAACAACCTCTTGGAGGACAGCTTTCTACTCTATATGAACCAGCGTAATCATTTTGTCATGAATTAATTTATATCAGACCCTAAACCAGCTGGGCCAATTCTCTGAATTCCAGATCCGTGAGCAAGTTTCTCAGTAACCCCACCAAACAAAAGAGTTTGTGTCTCTGTGTGTGTGACCCATTTGTACATAAATAGATAAATTGTAGTAGATAGTGGAGAAATAGGGAGATAAATATGTAAGCATATGAAAGAGAGAAAAAGAATATATGTGGAGAGATTCTTTTAATGAAATTTTAAATATATATTCTCACATCAGCTCCAAGTATTTAATAGACTAACTCAAAATCTTTCATTCTTTACTCCAGCTTTTATTTAGCATATGTGGATTCTATTTTTATTAAAATGTATATTTCTTAAGACTGCCTTTTGTTTTTTTTAGAGAAGTTATGGGTTTACAGAATAGTCATACATAAAATACAGGATTCCCATACACCACCTGCCACCAACATTGGTGTGGAACATTTGCTGTAACTGATAACACTTGTGTATATAATTTTACTTTTTTTTATACAGTAGCTACCTTTATTACAATTGATGGAAGATTATCAAAATACTACTATTAACTGTCATCTATAGTTGACATTAATTGTATTTTCCCATAAACCACCCTATTATTAATACCTTGTATTAGTGTCATATGTATATGTGTTATAATCTGTGAAAGAACATATTGTACTATTAACTATAGTTCATCATCTACAACAGGGTTGACTGTGATATACAGTCCCTATACTTTATCTTTTAATTTTTACTCTAGTAACATATACTACCTAAAATTTCCCCCTTTAACCACATTCATCTATATAATTCGGTGCTGTTAATTACCAATTCGTGGTACAATCACTACCATCCATTTCCAAACCTTTACAATCAACATAAACAGAAATTCTGTACAAATTAAGCATCACTTCCCCATTTCCAGACCCAGTCTCTCCCATGGTAACTGTAATCTAGATTCTAACCCTATGATTAGCTTATCATAGTAAGTTCATATCAGTGAGATCATACAATATTTGTCCTTTTGTCTGGGTTATTTCACTCAGCATAATGTCCTCAAGGTTCATCCGTAATGTCACATGCATCAAGACTTCGTTCCTTCTTATAACTGAGTCAGATGCCATATCGTATACACACACACACATATACACACACACACACACACAATGTTATCCATTCATTGACTGTTGGACCCTTGGGTTGCTTCCATCTTTTGGAAATTGTGAATGATGCCACTATGAACATCAGTGTGTGAATATCTGCTCAAGTCCCTACTTTCAGTTTTTCTGGATTTATACCTACTAGTGGGATTGCTGGTGATTCTATACTTAGCTTTCTGAGGAACTGCCAAATTGTCTTCTGCAACAGCTACACCATTTTACATTGCCACCAGCAATAAATGCATATTCCTGTTTCTCCACATCCTCTCCTTTCCAACACTTGTAATATTGTTTGTTTTTTTTAATAGTATACATTCTAGTGGGTGTGAAATGGTATCTCATTGTGGTTTGATTTGCATTTCCCTAATAGCTAGTGATGTTGAACAGTTTTTCAAGTGTTTTTTGGCCATTGGTATATCTTTTTTGGAGAAATGTCTGTTCAAGTCTATTGCCCATTTAAAAGTTGGGCTGTTTTGTCTTTTTATTGTTGAGTTGTAGGATTTCTTTATATAGTCTGGAAGTTAAATCCTTATTGAATATTTGGTTTCCAAATGTTTTCTCCCATTGAGCAGGTTGTTTTTCACTTTTGTGACAAAGTCCTTTGATGCAGAAAAGTTTTTAATTTTGATGAGGTCCCATTTATCTATTTTTTTTCTTTTGACGCTGTGCTTTTTTATGTTTTTTTCTTTCATTGCTTGTGCTTTTGGTATTAGGTCTAAGAAACCAATGCCTAACACAAGGTCCTGAAGATGCTTACTTGTATTTTCTTCTAGGAGTTTTATAGTTCTGTTTCTTATATTTAGGTCTTTGATCCATTTTGAGATAATTTTTGTATATGGTGTGAGATAAGGGTCCTCTTTCATTCGTTTGCATATGGATATCCAGTTCTCCCAGCACTATTTGCTGAAGAAACTATATTTTCCCAACTGAGTGGACTTACAGTCTTGTCAAAAATCAATTGGCCATAGATAGGAGGGTCTGTTTCTGAACTCTCAGTTCAATTCCATTGGTCAATGTATCTATTCTCATGCCAGTATGAGGCTGTTTTGACCAGAGTAGCTTTGTAATGTTTTATGGTTAGGAAGCGTGAGGCCTCCAACTTTGTTCTTCTTTTGTAAGAAACAAAGAAGGACATTGTACATTAGTAAAAAGGGCAGTCCACCAAGGAGAAATAACAGTCATAAATATTTATACACCTAACCGAGGTGCCCCCACATACATGAGGCAAACACTGGCAAAATTGAAAGGAGAAGTAGACCACTCTACAATAATAGTTGTAGACTTCAGTACACCACTCTTATCAACAGATAAGACATCTGGACAGAAGATCAATAAGGAAATAAAGAACTTGAATAATAAGATAAATGAATTAGATCTAACAGACATATATAGAATGTGTACTCCAAAACAGTAGGTTATACATTCTTTTGAAGTACACATGGATCATTCTCCAGGAGATACTACATGTTGGGTCACAAAACATGTCTCAATAAATGTAAAAAGACTGAAACTATACAGTGCATCTCTCTGACCATAATGGAATTGAATCTGGAAATCAATAACACATGGAGAACTGGAAAATTCATGAATATATAGAAGTTAAATAATACACCCTTAGACAATCAGTGGGTCAAAGAATACTGTGTAAGGGAAATCAGTAAATACCTTCAGATTAATGAAAATGAGAACACATTTCATACTTATGGGATATCAAAACTTATGGGATGGAACAGAAGCAGTCCTGAGGGAGGAACTTATAGCCCTAAACACTTAATATTAAAAAAGAAGAAAGAGCTAAAATCAAAGACCTAACTGCACATCTGGAGGACTATAGGAAAAGAATAACAAACCCCAAAGCAAGAAGGATGGAAGAAATAGAGATAAGAGCAGAAGTGAATGAAATTGAGAATAAAAAATAATGGAGAGATTTAACCAAGCCAAAAGTTGGTTCTTTGCAAAGATCAATGTAATTTACAAACCCTTAGCTAGACTGACAAAGAAAAAAGGAGAAAAGAAGCAAATAAATAACATCAGAAATCAGAGGGTGTACAGTTCTGTTGGCCCCACAGAAATAAAAAAGGCTTATAAGAGGATGCTATGAACAGCTGTGTGCCAACAAATTAGACAACCTACATGAAATGGACAAATTTCTTGAAACATCCAAACACACCTTAATTCAGTGAAAGAACAGTACTTAGAAGTATAATGCTCCTCAAGGTAGATTCAAAAGAAGTCTGTTAACTGTGTGTATAAATTTCTTTTCCCTATGAATTTTTTCCTTTGCTACATTAAGTGCTAGCCTAATCTAACCCACTAGAGATAAAAAGTAACATTAGAAACTCAAAGCATGTCCGATCTCCTAAATAGAACAAGTACAAGTCTTTTGTTAGGATTGAAAAAAAAATTTCCAAGTAAAAAATTATATTCTGTTTGAGGTCCTTTGCCAGGCTCTGGGATTAACACGAATGAGATTGACATATCCTTGCCTTCATGGCTCTTACAGTTCATTAGGCACTTGTGTCCCAGCACATGTACTGGTGCTTATTGACTATGGGGTTTTTTTGTTTGTTTTTTTCACATGGGCAGACACCAGAAAATGAACCCAGGTCTCTAGCATGGCAGGCGAGGACTCTGCCGCTGAGCCGCCATTGCCTGCCCTATTGACTGTGTTTTGAATAAATGAAAGGAGGAATGAACTCAGATCAGTCCTCACGTCCATCATACACAAGTCCATAGTATTCTGTTCTGCTTCACTGCCTCACTATCAGATATTGATACCAGTGTAGGAGGACAATACAAAATCAGAAGCTCTTGCATGAAAATAAATAATATTCTTTCAAAAAACACTAGCTAAATACTTACTATTAGTTGAACCATATGAAATCATCATTTTTTTGTAGGTTGAAAGTGTCCAAATTTTGACGATTCCATGTGACTCAACTTACTACATGCCAGGCAATGCAGTAGGGACTTGGGATAAAGTGAAAAATAAGAGAAAGTATGTTCTCAGTCCCTCTGGAATTTGCATTCTACTGGGGAGGTCAGACATTGAAAAATAATTGTACAATTGATTACTTACTGTTGTGATAAAGGTGCTTCTCCAATGTTTCGAGTAACTTCAACCCCAAGAAGTGTTCTAACGAAATAATCCTAAATGCAGAGATCTTCACTGAAATATGATTGATCTTAGAGAAAAGCTGAGAAGATTCTAACAAATAGGAGACATATTACCATGAAATCGCCATTCTATTCAATATTACATACAACCATTAAAATATAATTATAAAGCAAATTTTAGGTATGACATGAGCAAAACTATGTAAAATACATTTTCGTTCATTTAAGAAATATTTGTTGTATACTTACTAAATGCTTAGCCACTCAGCCAGATGCTGAAAATAGAGTTTTGAATGTCTCGAAAATACTTGTAGCTTATAGAAGAAAACAAATACATAAGCAGAATTTTAGTCCTATATCATACATAAGTACTAAATGAGAAGTATAGACAGGGAAAAACATGGAAAAAAATTGAATGAAAAATATAAAAATGTTAATGCTTTTCTTTGGGTTCTAAGACTGTCAATATTTATTTTTTAATCTTCAGAATTTTCCCAATTTATTATAATGATCATTAGCTACTTTGCAAATAGAAAATAAAAAATTTAGTCTTTTAGAATATTTTAAAAATAAACAGTAATTTTACCAGTTCATTGCAGATATTGCTCAATTAAATGCTTAGTTTTATGTTAGCCAGAATTGAAAGTATCTTTTTTCTAATTCAGCTAATGCAGATCTTCAAAATGGATGACTGCCTCTCTATTTTCAGTATTTTTTTTCAGAATTTTCTCCAAAAAACATCCGAGAAAGAAATTATTTCTTTTTCAAAATTCCTCATTGCCATGTATTTGTTAGGAGATAAGTGTTTGATTGGTTGTTTTTTTTTAAAAAAAAACTGTCTACATTATTGTCCAAATAGTCATTAGGTTACTGTGGTTAGTCTATTAATGTCTGAGTGAGATTCTTAACGGGTTTAATAATATAGCCCTGGATGATCATAAATGAATTTTTCTAATCATAAAAGAAGTGCGATCACGTAATTTTTTAGAAAATAGAAGAATTAAATCCAGAAACACCCTCAAAAACAGGTTTCCTTTCATGTGTGTATGCGTTTTCTATAGAGATGTAATCATGTCATACATAAAATTTCTGTATTCTGATTTAGACAAATCCATTGTTTCAAAAGACCTTCCATTTCTTCTTTTGTAAAGTAAGGATGACCATCTGCTTCACAAGCTAGTTGTGCTAGTTACTAATATTTAGTTTTCACATGACTGACCACTAAGTTATCACCCTTCTTCCCCATTAAGGAATTTTTCTCCCAATAATTTTTCTTTTTATATACTTCAAAACATTTTTTAGAGTTTTCTTGAAACAGATCATTCACACTTTCTATTAAGATAGATCCTAAGTGATTTACACTTAGGTTACCAATAAACAATAGCTATAGGTTAAATGTGTGTTTGTTGTTTGTCATCCTCAGAACTTTATGTGCTGTTTCATTCTGAAGATTTTTTTCATCAATTCTGAGAAATTCTCATCTATTTTTTAATATAACCTTACTCTCAATTTCTCTGTCCTCTACTTTTCAAATTCCTAGTAGAGGTATTTTGGATCTTATCTCCTTCCTTGACTTTTAAGCTCTCTTTCATATTTTCCATTCATTTATCTCTTTGTGAAACAGTCTTAATTACTTCCTCAGATCAGCACATTACTTACCTTATAGTAGGCTGAACCAATTGGAATTATCAATATTTGACCATTTTGACTTACAAAGGTGGCAATTTCGTATAGTTCAGCATAATAGTAAGTGATAGGACTTCCGGAGAAGATGGCGGCTTAGTAAGACGCGCGGGTCTTAGTTCCTCCTCCAGAAAAGCAACTAAAGAAACAGAAACAATACAAAACAGCTCCCGGAGTCACGACAGAGACCAAAAAAGACAGCGTACCCCATTCTGGAACGGCTGAACGGGTAGGGAGAATCCACTGCTGTGAGATACCCGAGGGGTGCACGTTTTCCCGGCTGGGGTGGCTGGCGTCTGGGGTCCCCTCCACGCACGTGGCTCCCCGGTCTGACTGGGAACATTGGATAGCGGGGCCCTCCCGTCACGCTTGGCGTCTCGGGCCAGCTGGGCAATTTGGACCGGCACTCCCCCAAGCCACGGCCAGCGACCCCCGCCTCCACGCGCGGTTTCCCGGGCCGACTGCCCCGCAGACAAACGACCGCCACGAGCGCCACCTACTGGGCAGGAAAAGAAAAACAGAGCCCAGAGATTCCACAGAAAAACCTTTCAACCAGCTGGGTCCCACACCCAGGGAGATCTGATCAAATGCCCAGACACCAGCAGAAAATAATGGATGACGCTCGGAAAATTGAAGATATGGCCCAATCAAAGGAACAAACCAATAGTTCAAATGAGATACAGGAGCTGAGACAACTAATGCTGAATATACGAACAGAAATGGAAAAACTCTTCAAAAACCAAATCAATAAATTGAGGGAGGACATGAAGAAGATATGGGCTGAACAAAAAGAAGAAATAGAAAATCTGAAAAAACAAATCACAGAACTTGTGGGAGTGAAGGACAAAGAAGAAAAAATGGAAAAAACAATGGATACCTACAATCGTAGATCTAAAGAGACAGAAGCTACAATTAGTGAACTGGAGGATGGAACATCTGAATTCCAAAAAGAAACAGAAACTATAGGGAAAAGAATGGAAAAACTTGAGCAGGGAATCAGGGAACTGAATGACAATATGAAGCGCACAAATATACGTGTTGTGGGTGTCCCAGAAGGAGAAGAGAAGGGAAAAGGAGGAGAAAAACTAATGGAAGAAATTATCACTGAAAATTTCCCAACTCTTATGAAAGACCTAAATATACAGATCCAAGAAGTGCAGCGCACCCCAAAGAGAATAGACCCAAATAGGCGTTCCCCAAGACATTTACTAGTTAGAATGTCAGAGGTCAAAGAGAAAGAGAGGATCTTGAAAGCAGCAAGAGAAAAACAATCTGTCACATACAAGGGAAACCCAATAAGACTATGTGTAGATTTCTCAGCAGAAACCATGGAAGCTAGAAGACAGTGGGATGATATATTTAAATCACTAAAAGAGAAAAACTGCCAACCAAGACTCCTATATCCAGCAAAATTGTCCTTCAAAAATGAAGGAGAAATTAAAACATTTTCAGACAAAAAGTCACTGAGAGAATTTGTGACCAAGAGACCAGCTCTGCAAGAAATACTAAAGGGAGCACTAGAGTCAGATACGAAAAGACAGAAGAGAGAGGTATGGAGTAAAGTGTAGAAAGAAGGAAAATCAGATATGATATATATAATACAAAAGCCAAAATGGTAGAGGAAAATATTATCCAAACAGTAATAACACTAAAAGTTAATGGACTGAATTTCCCAATCAAAAGACATAGAATGGCAGAATGGATTATGACCCAGCAATACCACTGCTAGGTATCTACTCAAAGGACTTAAGGGCAAAGACACAGACGGACATTTGCACACCAGTGTTTATAGCAGCATTATCTACAACTTCAAAGAGATGGAAACAGCCAAAATGCCCATCAACAGACGAGTGGCTAAACAAACTGTGGCGTATACCTACGATGGAATATTATGCAGCTTTAAGACAGACTAAACTTATGAAGCATGTAATAACATAGATGGACCTAGAGAACATTATGCTGAGTGAGTCTAGCCAAAAACTAAAGGACAAATACTGTTTGGTCCCACTGATGTGAACCGACATTCGAGAATCAGCTTGGACTATATCATTGGTAACAGAGACCAGCAGGAGTTAGAAACAGGGTAAGATAATGGGTAATTGGAGCTGAAGGGATACAGACTGTGCAACAGGACTAGATACAAAAACTCAAAAATGGACAGCACAATAATGCCTAAGTGTAATGTAACTAGGTTGGAACACTGAATGAAGCTGCACCTGAAATATGGTTTTTTGTTTGTTTGTTTGTGTGTTTGTATCTTTTGTTTTTGTTTTTTTCTTTTTCCTTTTTATATATATATATATTATTAGTATTATTATTTTAATTCTCTTCTCTATATTAACATTCTATATCTTTTTCTGCTGTTTTGCTAGTTCTTTTCCTAAATCGATGCAAATGTACTAAGAAATGATGATCATACATCTATGTGATGATACTAAGAATTACTGAGTGCATGTGTAGAATGGAATGATTTCTAAATGTTGTGTTAATTTCTTTACTTTTTTTTGATTAATAAAAAAATTAAAAAAAAAAAATAGTAAGTGATAAGAATTTTTAAAGAATGAATGTTATTTATTTTATATTCAGTAACTTCTACCTGATACAAAATTGTTTATATTGTTTGCACCCACTTATGTAAAAAATTCTGTGTAATAAAAGATGAAAGGGACATGCTGTATTAGCATTTATTTGCATCTGATTAATAAAAATATCTTCCTTTTTTGTATTTCCCCTTTTTTGTATTTTTTCTATTTAATTAATAAAAATATTTCCCTTTTTTTTGTACTTCCCTTTTTTAAAAAGGAAAAACTTGTGCTAACTTCTTTCTAGTTTGTGTAATTTATTTTTAAAGTTTTTATTTCTTCAATTTTTCTATGCAAAGGGAAGAGCTGTGGGTATTCTATAAAATCTTGAATTTTAGAGCCCATCATATTCTTTTTCCTATTGTGTGACCTTGGGCAGGCTATTTAATCTGAGCGCCACTTTCTTCATCTGTAAAATGATAATTCGTTTAATCTTCACTGAGAGATATTATTTGCAAAGTGTCTGGTATGTATTTCCTAGCTGACATTTTCCTAGCCCACATTCTGCCTTTGGCTAAAGGCAGTATATAACTGTGTTCTCACATTTTGTTCTCTTATTAATTTTTTTTTTGACCGGTACAAGAACTTACAATCTAGGCCCCTGTTTTCTTATAAGCATTTTCTAAATGAGACCATACAATAATTGCTCTTTTGTTTCTGACTTATTTTGTCTCTTAGTAATTTTGTAAATATACCACTTTGTTTTTTTCTTTCCTTTCTTTTTCTGTTTTTTATAAAAGAGCAAAATTTGTAATGTGTTATTTATTTTTAGAACTAATAAATTTTAAGGTACATGCAGAAATTTGCCTTTCTAATAGTAACATTAATGACCTTTTTCATTTATTTCTTGTTTCAAGAATATCAAAGAATATCCCGACAACTAAAGATGTTGAACCACTGCTTGAAATTGATGGAGATATCAGAAATTTTGAAGTATTTTTGTCTTCAAGGACCCCAGTTCTTGTAGCTCGAGATGTAAAGACCTTTTTGCCATGTACGGTAAACCTAGACCCCAAACTTCGGGAAATTATTGCAGGTGGGTATTAGTAGTAAATTTAATTTTTCTTCTCTTAAGTTCTCAAAATTGTTCCTATTTCTAACTCAGCTATGTTAGTTTCTCCTTTTCCATGAAGATTGAAGTGAACCAAATACACCACAGGAGAATTAGTGATCTTAACGATTAGGAGTCTTGACATTCTTTTGAGAATATTAAGAAAATAATTTTAGCTAAAATGACTTTATTGTAATAACATCCTCCACCACACACACACACACACACACACACACACACACACACATATACACACACTGCATCTTTACCTTGGAATCAAATTCCTTTTAACATATAGCCTTGACCTTAAGATATCAATTCATGTAATTTTTTTGCATCAGTCTTCTGTTCTTAATAAGGGTCTCTATCCAGAGGAATAATAAAATCTTTATATTTCCTTTTTAATATTTACTTAAATTTGTGTACTAGAATCTGAAAATGGTGACATTAAGGTATTAGAGTAACTTAAGTGGTTGTTCAGGTACCATTATATACAAAAGGACATATACAAAACCACCCATATTGAAACATGCTGTCTTTTGTATGATATTGGCACTACTGACCCACCTTTGAGTTTATTAGATATTATTGAGAATCATGAAGAAATTATGAAGAGATAACCTTAAACTACTTCTGTATATACTTTTATATACTTCATCTCTCTCTCTTATATATGTATTTTAAAATTTTTATTCTGTACCATATATACCAGCTAATATTTCCCCTTTTTATCGCATTCAGATATATATTTCAGTGCTGTTAATTATGTTCATAATATTTTGCTGTCATCACCACCATCCATTACTAAAACAGTTCCATTATTACAAATAGGAACTCTGTACATTTAAGTTAAGCCTTAACATCCTATTCCCCCCCCCAATCCTGCCCCCTTTTAACTTACATTCTAAATTCTAACTCTATGGGCTTGCTTATTCTAATTGTTTCAAATTAGTGAGCTCATACAATATTTGTACTTTTATGTCTGGCTTACTTTACTCAATATGATGTCTTCAGGGTTCATCCATGTTGTCACATGTATCAGAATTTCATTCCCTTTTACGGCTGAATAATATCCTATTGTTTGTATAAACCACATTTTATTTATCCATTCATCAGTTGATGGACATTTGGATTGCATCCGTCTTTGGCAATTGTGAATAGTTCCACTATGAACATTGGTGTGCAAATAATCTGTTTCAGTCCCTGCTTCACTTCTTTTGGGTGTATACCAAGTAGTGAGATTGTCATGTCATATGGTAGTTCTATACTTAGCTCTCTGAGGAATTGCCAAACTGCCTTCCACAGCGACTGTACCACTTTGCATTGCCACCAGCAATAAATGTGTGTTCCTGTTTCTCCACATCCTCTCCAAAACTTTTTTCCTTTTTGTTTTTGTTTTTATTTTGTTTTTAAAGCAGCTATTCTAATGGATATGAAATGGTATTTCATTGTGATTTTGATTTGCATTTCCCTTTTGGCTAATGATATTGAACATCTTTTCATGTGCTTTCTGGACATTTGTATATATTTTCTGAGAGATGTATATTCTTTTGCCCATTTTTAAAATTGGGTTGTTTGTCTTTTTCTTGCTAAGTTGAAGGATTTCTTTATATATTTTGGATATTAAACCTTTATCAGATATGTGATTTTCAGTATTTTGTCTTATTGTGTAGGCTATTGTTTTACTTTCATAATAAAGTCCTTTGAGGCACACAAGTTTTTATTTTTAAGAAGTCCCATTTATCAATTTTTTCTTTTGTTTGTGCTTTGAGTATCAAGTCTAGGAAACCATTGCCTAATACAAGGTCCTGAAGATGCTTCCCTTTGTTTTCATCTAGGAATTTGATATTCTAGCTCTTATATTTAGATGTATGTCCATTTGAGTTCATTTTTGTGTATGGTATGAGGTGCAGGAGTCCTCCTTTATTTTTGCAAATGTAGGTTCATTTTTCCCAGCACTATTTTTGAAGAGACTAGTCTGTCCCAATTGAGTGGTCTTTCCCGCTGGTCAAAAATCAGTTGGCCAAAGTGTAAGGCTTGATTTCTCAGCTCTCAGTTTGATTCCATTAGTCTATATGTCTGTCCTTGTGCCAGAACCATGGTATTTTGGTTACTGTCGCATATATGTATATTTAGGTACCTATTATAAGTCTTATGTCAAAGGTGTATTGTGTGACTATGGAATTTTTTTTCTTGATTTTTATTCAGAGGGAATGACTCATAGTTTGCAAACCCACATTTATAGCTAACATTATCTTTATTCATATTATAAAAATATGAATTATTAATAGTTGGTAACACTTTATGAATCATAAGAATTGTTAGAATATCACAAATGCTCTATTAAAAAACAGAAAAATTAATTATGGTAACTAAAGAGCATAATCCAGATGTTGGTGATTCTTCAAATGGTAAAAAAAGCTTTTATGCAAAGCAGTTGAGCTTTTCTTACTAGAAGTTTTATGGAATGTTCCCAGATTTCCAGTCTATTTCTTTAATCCATTGTATATCCCTGGACAGAGTGATAAAATCATGTTTCTGTCATATAACTAAGAATGAAGTGGTAATTGGGCTAATTGCTAATGTCTGATTTTCTTTTGCTTTCTGGGGTATCATTTAATCTTTCAGATGTTCGTGCTGCAAGAGACCAGATTAATATTGGAGGGCTTGCATATCCCCCACTACCGCTGCATGATGCTCCTCCAAGACCACCATCGGGTTACAGTCAGCCTCCATCTGTTTGTTCTTCCTCCACTTCCTTTAATGGACCATTCGGAGGTGGCGTTGTGTCACCACAGCCTCACAGCAGTTATTATAGTGGTATGACAGGACCACAGCATCCATTCTATAACAGGGTAAGTGGTAGGAAGCTTTAATTTTAAGAATTTGTTCCAGGGAAATCTCACAAGTTTTCTGCTTATGGATTCTATTATTATTTCAAAACTGTACTTTGGCCTTAAAATAGGAAAAATGTAAAGTTTGAATTTAAAATATACGATTGAAAAAAAACCTGAAAGATTTTGAATTTTAAGAGTTCTAGATCTTAAGAGAGTCCAAATATTAGAAATGTTTTTTGCTTTTATTTTCTTGATAAATGTCCTATGCTTCAAAAGAATCTGTTTCTCTATTTGTTTGCCTATAAACAAAGGTTCCATTTTTTTTTATATCTTGTGTATTGGTTTATATTGGCAATGATACACATATTTCTATAGTTACTTAGTAAACCTATAGTGAATTTTATTTATTTTAAATGTGGCATCCTAATGGGAAAATACTGCTTGTAGTACTCAGCTGTTATTGCCAGATAGTGCTGTGGCCTATTTCTAGGATTTTATATCAAGTTATCTTCATTAATATATAATTGTTTATATAATATAAATATGACAATGTTTTGAAGTAAAATGTACAGTTAATTATCAGTGATATTCAGACCCTGTCAAATTTAGTGGGCCTGAGCTTTCCATTCTAACATTAATGATCTTACACACTAATATTTCCATTAGGAAAATGGGGATAAACCCTAGTATTATGCTTTTTGGAACAGTACTCTAAAATCCATTGCAGTTTTCTATTTTTGTTGTCTCCCTCTTTAGTCTAATTCAAGAAAACACAGGGACTAGTGATTCATAGAAGCCAACTGCCTGCCTGAATAAATTTCATATAAGCTGGGAAGAAAGAGAAATTCAGAATAAATATGGCTGAGAAGAAATTCCAGAATTTAAATTAAATGTTCACTTTTTAAAAAATGCTGGTCATATAAGTAATTAGGTACACCATTCATAGAAGCTGTATGAGAATTATTCTAGTCTTCTACTCAAACAAGGGGAAAAAGGGGGAATGGCATTTCCTAATGTATATGCCATCCTTGTAAAAGTATGTTAAATGTGTGATAAGTAGTGAATAAAATGCAGGTTTTTATTTACTAAACTTAAATCCATTGTAATTTTACATAAAATGGCTCAATTGATCATTAGATGCTATTTGAGGTTTTGAGACCAAGTTTATTAAAGAAAAAAAAATTAACAGACCATCTAGGCTGAGACCTGGTTGTTACGAATTTCATGAAAAATAATGATGTAGTGATGTTTTAATTGCATTTTATTGTTTTTTTTAAACATTTTAAATGATTTGTTTTCATATCTACTTATATTTTGCTCTGGTTGTTTCAACTTTTTAGTCTTAAAGATAAAAACAGAATAATTCTTTTAAACTGGCAAGGAAAAAAAAGATGGGCGAGATGTATAATGAAGCATAATGAATTTTAATATTTGTATTTAGCCATTTAATCTGATATCTTCCATTCACATGAAACTGGTTGCAAATAAATGCTGCAGTTACAAATCTCTAAGCAGTGGATTCCTCATCTTCTTTTTAAAAATACATTTGCTTACTTAGAATAGGGTATTCTCTAGGAATTTGCAATAATGATACTCCTGGAATCCATGCCAGAGTAACCATATATAATTGAATTTTTTTTTTGGTCTTATAGCTAATCATTTTTGTAATAAATAGTGCTTTATTAAGATTCCATTATGTTTTTTTGAAGAGCTTGTGTAAATATTTTTAAGTCATTTAGACATTGACATATGGTAAGCCTATAGAAATGTAAAATAAATAAGTAAATAAATAAATAGACACCTTCATGTAACATTGTAAGGTACAAAACTTTAGTTGTTTTAAAATTTATATTTAATGAAAATATAGAAATGTAAGTGACACATCTTAAGTTTGGGTTTGATACCTTATAAAATACGAGTATGGCTCTTTCTTTTTTTTGCATTGCATTCAAAAATTTGGAGTTGTGTTTTATTGGCTTGATTAGTTTCATTTCACTGTAATAATAAATCTCATTACACTTTGATTTCTGTAATTGTTTATCCCCTTTTTTTTGTTACATGTTTTTTCCATAGCCATTCTTTGTCCCATACCTTTACACGCCAAGGTATTATCCTGGCGGTTCCCAACATCTCATCTCACGTCCATCAGTAAAAACGAATTTGCCCAGAGATCAGAACAATGGCCTAGTAAGTATATAAAAGGGTAACTAAAATATTAATCTAATAATAAACATAGATAGCATTAGAAGTTTGCTTATTTCCTTTCTGTAGTGGAAAAGTACAGTTTATTTCATAAATAGTTTTAAGAAACATAAGCTATTACTAACATAAAATGTATTTTGTTTTCATTTCTGGTAGATCACTGACAGCCTCAGTAAATAAATGTTAAGTTGTTTACAACCACAAATTTTTGGCTTATAGTAATATAGTGTTACCCAAACTTTTAAAGCTAAACAATTTTATCTGTTATTTCTAATATCTTTTTAAAGGACATATCATTTCTGAATATATGTTAGTCTTATGGTATGAAAATTAGGATGTACTACAAGAACGTTTCAATCAAATGGCAGAAATTAAACAGGATAAGGGACATATTCAAATGTACTATTGAATCTAGTTAATTCAAGACAAAATATATTTGTACCTAAAATATTAGGTGTTCCTGACGATAAACTCAATTTTATAAACAATTTTAAAAAGAAATTCCCTGTTAATGTATTTTTATAAATTAGGAGGTAGAAGCCTATAGAAATTAAATTGTTCCTTACAATTTAGAATGGTGTCATTGAAGGAAAAATCTAATCACAAACTATTTCGGTATTATGTATTATTACTTTACCATCATGTTCATTCATCATCATATTTTGACTCATTTCTTCAGCTTTTTACCCAAACTCTCCTGTTTTGTGTTGTTAGGAAGTTATCAAGGAGGATGCTGCTGAGGGGCTTGCTTCACCCACAGCCTCCTCGATGGTAATGGAGTGGCCTTGTGGTGTGCTTTTGCAGCAGTCCTCTCTGTACTTATGTGATTACAGCTGCTCACTAACTGCAGTGGTGGTATGATGGGCAACTAGTGTAGAGTAGCTGAGTACTAATAACTATAGTTCTTGAATAATTAAAAAGCTAATGTTTAACTTCACACTTTATTTCCTCCCACTTTTCCCCTTTTTCAATTACATGGAATAGGTTGTGTGTTTATTCTCCAATCAGGAAGTCATTTTATCCAGCAACCACAAGGAGCACTCAGTTGGAGTTGTTTCTTATTATTGAACTTGATTGTCATCTTTGACTATTTTTCTTATATCTGCAGTTGAAACTATACATGTAGAATATTCTTGAAAAATATCCAAAATCACCCTTGAGGCATTCTGATCTATATGGTATAGAGAAAAAAAAAAAAGCATGTTTAATAACTCCTTCTTAATCCATTTGTCCATAGTTTATGAAGTCTTGGTGTAAATGCAGTACTGTTTTTCCTTTATCTGTATATTTATTAAAATAAATTTGCCAGATAAACACAGAGCTAGTTTAGCATGTAAAGGGAATTATTTAAATCTTTTTTGCCCTAGGGTGAGTTCCTTAAAAACAAACTTTTTAAAAGAATATTATAGGAAATCACTTTGTTTAAAATTATTATTCAAGACTTTATACTTAATAAGAAGTAAGTTTAATGTGATAAACCTTAAAGTAAAATCATTTAGTCAGTCCATGTGGAATTTAAGAGCCCAGTCTGTATTTAGCGTCTGTGGTTTTATTTAGAGAATGTGCTATGCCCATGTAAATATTATCAATATAATTTAAAGCTGTGCTGAAATATGGCATAGCAGTTAGAATTAATGTAGTATAATACTACTTCCCAAGTTAATCCATATATGTATATATTTTTTTTGCATAGGCAGGCTCCAGGAATCAAACCCGGGTCTCCAGCATGGCAGGCGAGAATTATTCCACTAAGCCACCATTGCACTGCCCGGCAATAGTTTTTAACATTAATTTTCTTTGAGTTAATGTTTGTAAGAGAGTGAAAGAGAACCATTTTGGTGTTTCATTGAGGGGTTGATGATTTTTTAAAAGTCTTTAGTATTTCAGCTGACGTGTTTAAATGACTTCAATTATTCATAAATGATAGGCACAGTAAACCATAATGATGCTCTTCAAGTATTGAGGGAATCTTTAACCCATGGATTGTCACCACTATATTCAAGAATGGCTGTTAGTTTAGTCAGAGAGCCTTTGATGTGTAGATTCATGGATGCAATGCAAGTCTCAGAGCTAAAATTCCTCAGCAAGCTTTTGATGAAAATCAGGTACTGTGAAGAATGTAATGGTCTTAATGACACAGACATGCTAAAATAGTAACTGTCTCCATGTTTAAGAATGTAGACAAACACTCGTAATTAAAAGGTATTGGTGGCATCTTTCAGAGACCAGTAGAAGGAGCATTAGGCAAATTTTGAAATGAGTTTTTGAGGAAGGGGAACTAATGCAATTCCTAAGAAATGTTTAGAGGCCTAATAACAAAGACTAAAGGTGCTCTGCTTGTATAAGTGCCTCTGTTTAGTAAAATAACCATTCTTTATGCTATTCTTTTAATATTACAAGATAGTTTTTGGTCTGCTTGTTGAATAATAGATGCTTACCTAGCTTTTCTTTGCTTATAAGAATTAATGATGACCATAGCATGTGAAATTTGTTTTGTAGAAGACTGGTAAAGGTAAGTAGACACAAAGTTTAAATTCAGATTAAAAGCAGTGATGGAAATGTGAAGTATCTGTACATGGGAAAATTGTTGGGGAGTTTATAGCTGGATCTACAGAGATGTATTTAATATAAAAATTAGCCCTTTATGACTCATGGAGCTTTCCAGTCCTGTAGTGGAAGATTATCATAATCCAGAAAGCTGTATTTCTGTGATACCAAGATTTCAGACTGATTCCATCTCTGCTCATTTAAGTGTCCCCGGTACGTAATACTTTTTCTTTTTTGGCAAGAGCTGCTTGATGGATAAGTGAAGAACTATGCAAACATTTTTGGAATGTTTTGTCATTTCAGACACAGGACAATGTGTAGGAAAAAAAAAACCAGGCCATAAAGGTTAACCAGTGATAGCCTTTTCAAAATATGGGTGGTACCATCTTTTTTACCACAAGGAATATCTGAAAAAACATTACAGTCAGATCCTTATAAAAGTAATTGGATTTTTCTCACATTAAGAAATACTGCTATGATTAAAGTTTATTAAGTCCTGCCAAACTTACCAGATAAATTATAGATAGGTCCAAGTATTTCACAAAGGCAAAGCTGTAATATATAAGCTTCTTTTTCTATAACTTCATCGTAGAGAAAATATATGCTAAATCCTATAAAACTGGGAAAATATTTGGACCCAAGGTATTCTCCTCATAATATTAACACTAGAAAGGAACACCTTTTTTTAGACTTTTAAAGTAGAAAAGCCTTTTTTTAAGAAATAAAATCTTAGAGCTCTAATTTATAAAACCAGTAAAAGTAGCACTCCTTTGGTGCCCGAGCTTGGATTTCTTTTCTCTGTAGAGATCCTCTAGACAGGACTAGTATTCCATCGTCTAGTCCAGCTTCCGTGTGTTACAGATGGAAAAATTTGAGATGTACCTAAAGTAACAAAAGGGTATAGCAAATTTGGAACTAGAGTCCAATTTTCCCACTCACAGTTCGTTATTCCTCAATAGAAGGCTTCCTTCTTGGCTCCTGTTAAATACTGAGCATGGCTTAGGTATTTAGCCTTTCAAGTTAAATAGACCCTGGTAACTAGCTTTTTGCCTTGAACAAATTATTTAACTGTTTCAGTTTGCAAATGCTGCCGGAATGCAATATACTAGAAATGGATTGACTTTTACAAAGGAAATTTATTAGGTTACAGGTTTACAGTTCTAAGACCAAAAAAATGTCCAAATTAAGGCATCAACAAGAGAACACCTTCACTCAAGAAAGGCGGATCACATTTCTTCCTGTCACAGGGGAAGGCAAATGGCTGCATTTGCTGTCTTTCTCTTAATTCGTGGCTTTCAGCTTCTGATTCCAGTGGCTTTCTCTCTAAGCATCAGTAGGTCCTCACCTAGCTTCTTCAGGGCAAACATTGGATTTCCTGTCTTAGCTTAGCATCTCCAAACGTCTTTCTGTTCTCTGTATTGCCTCTGAGTCCTCTGTTTTCTGCTTTTATTCTCTTCATAAAGGACTTCAGTAAAAGGACTTAGCCCACCTAGAATAGGTGGAGTCACATCTCCATGGAAACAACCTCACAAGATTGGATTAAAAAACATGACTTTTCAGGGGTACATAACAGCTTCAAACCAACACATTAAACTCTGATTCGTAATTTCCTCATGGTTAAAACACAGGCCTGCCTCATATGTCTGATTTAAGGATTACTCAGCCTTAGCATACTTCAAGTTAATGATATTTAGGTAGTTAATAATTATTATTACTACCCCAAAATCAAGTCCCATGGAGCCTTAAGGGCTTAGAACTAAAACTTTCAGGTTAAATAATCTTTGTATAGGTAGTGGGAATTGTACAAACACTCAATTTAGATAACACAATCTTTTTCTTTCTTGATGCTTCTCAGGCCCAAAAGATGCCAGTTATTTTGTTTTCTTAGAATTTGCAAGGATTTCTATTTGAATACTCTGGAATTTTGAAAGGTTTACAGGGAAATTTTCATTGATGCCTTCATCTTCGTTCAGTGCCCTTCCCACTAGGAAGTAGTGGGTCACTTTATTCTGTGAGCCCCTTGCAGGGAAGCACTGTTACAGTGAGCCTGCATTGTGCCATGTTGCCTCAGTGGCATTTTCTAGGTTATCTTAAAGAGCTGTTCTTATGAGTACCATAGTCTGTTTTTATTTAAGGTATGATGTTCCTGGTGGTAATCGTGTTTCATTGAAAAGCAGTTTTTTCTAATGAGGATATGATACAACATTTCTTTACACTTTTACCCTTCCAAAATGATTTAGCACCGTGTTGCAGATGCCTGTGTGATCACTCCTTGTTTTAAAAAAATATATATTGAGTATCTAGTAGAATAGTGCAACGAACAAAATTGTTAAAAATCCCTATGGCCACCAAGGGAATTATCAATACTTTTAAGTCATTTTTGCACCATTTACACAGCTTTATTTAGGTCACTTTTATAGCCCATTGAAGACACATGAATTTAATAATTGACTAGTACAGAGTTTAATTGTAAAGAATTTCAGAATTTCAAAGGCAGTGTTAATATAGGATTTTTATTTCCAGGGTGCTGTGTTTATCTTTAAAGATTGATGAAAACCATGAAATTAATAAAGGCATTAAAAATGAAGGTCTTGGTTTACATAAAACGGGATCCATTCAGTGAAGTGGCCAAGTATAAAGTGAAGAAAAGGTGGGAATCAACTATAGATAATTTTTATTTCCACCACTGTTTTAGAACTTATAATCTGTTTTCACAATACTTGTCCAAACCAAGCTGCTTATCATTGTTCAGGAGAAGACTTGGACAAGAAAGTTAAAGATGCCATGGGTAAGGAGTGAGGACATTTTTTATTTCATTTAGAATACATTCTTCTTACAGGTATTCACTGTCGGTTATCAGCAACTTCTCTTAGTAGGTTTAATCATCTTGAACATCATTCACACTTTATAAAATGTTTTTGAAGTAGATTTTTATTATTCTATTTGAATTTTTAAGATATTAATCCAAGTTTTCCTTAAATAATAAAATAAGGAAATCATATTCACTTCCTGTATGTGAAGTCTTTGAGCCAGAATTCAACGGAAGAAAACTTTTTTCCTAAACAATTAATAAACCTCAACTTAATTGATTAGGCTAATGTAGTAGAAATATGATATGCAATCCTAGAGTACAGTTACAAGTTTTTAAAAATAAAATCATATTCATTGCACTAGTTTGGTCTTGTGTTTTCTAAAGGATTGCCCTTAAAATGTAGTGTTAAGCCTTATGCATTGACTTTGATCTAATTGCTATTTCTTGTTTAAAGAGTAAGATATTTCCCAGTGAGGTTAGCAATGCTTTTTTTGTATTTTTGGTATCTTGTAGTAAACAGTAATTTCACTAACCTCCCTTTTTTTATATTTTTGCAAGTCTCCACAGATATATATATAATGTTTAAAAATCCATTTATAATGAAGTTAATGATATATAATAGAAAATGAGGTCCCCATGAAGTACTCTAGACATTGAATATGTTAGGGAAAAAATACATCTCACATAGGGTTAGCAAAGCACTACCCTTTTATTGTACTGAAACTGTTGTATATTAATTTTGAAGCAATATTGTCTATTATCTCTGTGTTATTTTAAATATTTTAAGAATATTTACTACCAATCAAAAAATATAGAAAAATTACTAACAGCAGTGGTTGTTTTCTTTGAATTAGGGTTTTTAAAAAATCTCCATCACTCTAATAGTTTTGTTAGTCATAGTATGTAGTTATTTTTCACCATTGCATCCATGGTTTCTTGAGCTGGAATATTGAGACCTTCCTTTGAAATGGTATATTTAGTGCATCTATTGTATGCTATATACCCAGGGAAACAAAGCCAAATTTCAGAGATGTGTTTCAGAATATTAACTATTAGTGTGGCTAGATAATATTTCATTTTATGAAGTGATTAAGTAACTTTAGTTGTAAGTTTTTCATCAGAGTGTTTTACAATTAAATTAATGTCAAAGTAGTATATAGTAGGAATATTAACTTTTCATAGCAACATTGATTTATCTGATTTTCTTCTTGAATATATGACCTATGTTTCATTTTTTAATGGAAAAAAAATTAAATTTTGAGAGTACAATTTTAAAATAACCAAGCACATGTTAATGAAGTTAAATTACTGTGCATGGTGTATATGTATGTGTGTGTTCTTAGTTGCTTTGTGTTGCTGTAGAAATAGTTTGTTCAAAGTTTTGGGAAAAAAAGATAAAAGGCCAAAGTGCCACCTATATTCATTATGATATATATTTGATGTTTTACTTTAAGCTGGTATCCTTCATTCTGTTTTATTCCTTCCTTAAAGCCGTGTGACTCTGGGTTTAACAGACAGAGACAGGTACAGAAACTCTCAGTGAAATCTTACTCACTTTTCTTATTAAACTATTTTAGAAGCAATCATTGGCAACCTCATGCTGGGCTGTTTATAAATTTGTGCTCGTTTCAGTACATTGGATTCATTTTAATAAGCTGCTTTCTGCCTTTGCATGACATTCATTTCTGGCTAATAAGTTCTAAGCTTATTTAATAAATTCACCAAACATGATGCTGTTTCAGAGTGTAGTTTTAAATACTTACCATGAAAGTGATGCAGTTACCTCAAGTTAATTTCAAATTATTTTCTTAGCTTTATTTTAGTCAGATAAGTTCTGATTTGTGTGCATTTTTAAGTTTATATTTAACAGTTAAACAAACTAACATCTTATGCATTCAATTTTCAATTTTCCATATTAGAAAATGTTTTTCTTATAAATTCTAATGTATGCTGAAATTGTTCATTGTTGACTTCTAACAGGTAAATTTCAAGTAAGAAAGAGTGGTAAACTCTAAAGTATTTTCATTTGAATTCTTTGTATTCTCAAAGTAAATAATTAGTTTTCGATTTACCTACTGAATTATTGAGCATACTTTTTTCTGTTTCCTTATCACCTTTGGTTCTGTTTCTTTTTATGAGGTTTCCATACAAAAATGGTTATTTTGGTTATTCAGGTTCACTTGGTTTCAAAATAATTTCATTATATGTAATGATTATTTTAGAAAAGACCTGACAGGCAGTAAATACCTCCTTATTCAAAGAAGCATATTATTGTACATCTTAATTTTTCTGAAATAAAATGTCTTACCATCAGTATGTACATTTAATGGAATAATAGCAATTAGCAAAGTGTTACTAAATTTGATGACACATCTTTAGTAGTGTTAAAGTCTAGGAAATGAGTATAAATGATAAATAGTGAGTCTAGGAAATGAGTATAAATGATAAATAGTGAAATATTTGGAGACCCTCAGGTTAAAACACTTCCCAATGGTCAATTAAGTCTTAAACATTTATTTATTTAAGTAATGAATTTTGTCATAAAGTTAATTCATAAACATGACTGATTTTTTTTTGTACTCGTTTTAAAATTTTGAATTCAGACGGGTCAAGGAATCAATACAAAAGCTTTGGTCAGTTTTTGCTTTCACAAAATGACTTGAGGTACTTATTAGTAATTTATTCCATGCATTGATAAAAGCCCAACTTGAAAAATAATCAAGAATATGATCATGGCTTTGATGGAATTACAAGGATTTTATGTTTGAGTGTGTACATATCCAGCTAGCTTTTCTTATAAAGTTTTTGAAAGTCATTCAGAGGTAATATATATATTCTACATAATTCCCAATGAGGGAGAAAATACTTCTTAATATAGTTAAAAAATGTAAAAGGTTTAAAGAGTCATGAAATAAAAATTGTTGTGTTTATGTTTCAAAGGAAAAAGGTAATAAATTTATTAACATATCTGTATTGCAGAATTCTCAGATTCTCCCTAGAAACAAGATACTTTTTGATATTTTGCATTTTTTTCCTTAAGCTAACAGAGTTAATTTGGTCCATGTCTATTATACTTGTCCTTTTTAGCACAATCGAAAATAGAGTTCTTTTGTGATTTAAAAAAAAACTTTACTTTAAAACAATCTTAGACTTAAAGGTGCAAAAATGGCATCCCCTTTATTTGTATTTCACCAGTTTCCCTGTTAAAGTCCTTTTTCTGGTCCAAGAGCCATCCAGTTGCATTTTGTTATTTCTTCTTAGTCTCCAATCTGTAACAGTTCCTCATTTTTTCCTTGTCTGTCATGACCTTAGTGAGCACTTCTGAAGAATACCAGCCTGTTATTTTATAGAATGTCCCTCAATTTGGGTTTGTCTGGTGTTTTCTCATGATTAGAAGGAGGTTATACATTTTTGGCAAGACTACCATGGATGTGTTTTATCGCCCTTCTCATGTGTCCTATCCGAGGGTTCACGATGTTCCTGTGTCTTTACTATTGGTAATGCAAACCTTAGTCACTTAGTAAGGGGTGTGTGCCAGGTTTCAGTGCTATAAAGTTCTTATTTTTCCCTTTGTAATTAAGAGGAATATCTTGGGAAAGATAATTTGAAACTATGCAAATACTGTGGTTTTGCTTAATCTTTTGTCCATTAATTGTAGCATCCATCAATGGACTTACATACAGCATGAATATTGTGGTGTTTGCCTAATGGTGATTTTCTATTTCTCTCTTTCCTTCTGCATTTATTAATGGGGATTCTGTAAGAAAAGCTGTCTTGTCTCCCTTGTTCATTTATTTATTCAGTTATTTATATCAGTGTGGACACATGGGTATTTGTTTTATTCTATGGGGTATATTCTAATAATGTCATTATTTTGTTGATCAAATTTTTCTTCTGTGATTTTTGAACCAAAAATACGTAAATAAATGTAAATCTATCCAGAGAAAGGTGACAGACTGAGGAATAAAAGCATTTGAAAGATAGAATTAAAGATCATTCAAAAGATATTATTTCACAATTAAGAGGAATGTAGTACCGATACGTGCTACAACATGGATAAACCTCAAAAAATTCTACTTAGTGAAAGAAGCCAATCACATACGCCACATGTTGTATGATTCCATTCATATGAAATAGAGATAGAAAATGGATGAATGGTTGCCAGGAATAGGAGAATGTGTTGGGGGAAATGGAAGGTGACTGCCAAAGGGTTGATGAAAATGTTCTAAAATGAATTGTGGTGATGGTGATGTACATTACTAAAAATCATTGATCTGCACACTTCAAATAAGAGTACATTGTGTGGTATGTGAAATATATCTCATTAAAGCTATTTTGAAAAGAAGAAGAAAGAAAAGAGGAAAAAAAGTGTGGCAAATAAAAATATAGAGAAAGTGTTTTAAATGTCTATAGTTGTTAGTGGATCATTAATACTTTGAATATTGGCAATGAGCATGCAGGCAGAAAATATAATTATGAATAGAAATTTATTTTGAATGTAAACCATCAGCATTTTTACAAGGAGGTGGTTCATACTGTGAAAATGCCTATTAAATGTTCAACTAAGTAGCAGGAATGACTTAAATGAAGGAAATATATCTGAAAGAAACTGCCAGGAGAAAATAGGTCATCAGTTCAAGGGAAAGGATGGTGTTTCCAGAAAGAAGGAACAATATTGATAAGTGCCAGGAAAAAAAAAGGACAGAAAAATGAATCCTCTTGATTGTTTTAAAGTAAAGTTTTATGTTATTATGAATATAGTGTCTTTCCACGTTTTGCTTAATTGTTATTTTCAGATATATCATCGTTTAACTTTTCATATATTTTAAAACTATTATAATGATTTCAATTATTTAGCAGTAAGTGGAGCCATATGTACAGATATTTTTTATTTCTTGCTACTTGAGCAATTGTAAACTAAGGGTATTGGAAGTGTATTCCTTAGAGGTAAGGGAATACTACTTTTCTAGTCCAGATATTAAACAATCAATTTGATCATTCTGGAAAAAATATATACCCTGGGTGAAAGTCATTGACTTTCAACGTGGCTCTAACTCTGTCAAATCACTAATATTATATCCCAAAGGACCTAATTTATATGCAAAAAGTGTTTTCTGCTTGTTTGATATTTGTAATTCATTACTATATCAAAAGGTAACTCTATTGATAAAATTGTGTTAGGTTATATAAAAAAGAGTAAAGTGATGTTGATAGGGAAAACAAATTTAAACAAGCCTAGTGAGTTTTCATTCTTTGCCCTTTCCAGTTCTGTAGCACATAAAAGAAATTTAAAGTGATATTTTAAATAAATGAGATATATGACCCTAATACGATCCTGCAATAATAAAATTAAATTAAATATGATAACTATTGAAAGACTAGTCTTTTGCTGTTAGAATTTTGAAGTAGTTGAACCTGGACTGTATGGCAAATTGTAAACTAATATTTAAGTAAAAATAAATAAAAATAAATGCGTTTGAAGCATTATGTTCTAGGCTATTGACTTCCAAACTTTTGTGGGCCTGTGTTATACTTATAAACTTACTAAGACTTCTTATTACCCCAGTGTCTGTTCAGTATAGTGTCATTCCTGAACCTTAGCTATATTTATAGGTAATAGAGATATATGATGTACACTATGTGTGTATATTTATATATCAACTAATATTAGAGTATTATGTTTTCGTGCTATGGATAGTGTTATCAACTAGCTAACAGGAAATTTGGGCTCTGTTATAATCTACTGTTGTCCTGATAGTGATAAAAGAGGCACTAGAAAATATTTATAAGTTTACACATCTTGGGGATATGATAAATATTATTTAACATTTTAAGGTTAGATTAAATAGTAAACAGGACAAATTGTTTGGAGCATTATCTTCTATATAATTTGGTGTGTCTTCTCTTTTATTGTGGTTATTGTTTCTATAACCTCTTCAAAAACAGACCATTGGAACAAAGAAAATAAGAAGTGATTTATTCTAAGACTTTGAAATCATAACTTTTGTAGATCTCAGGATCCATATCTGCAACTAAGGAGATTTATGTGTAATTGACTACAGGCAGATATTTCTTTACTGTGTCGCTACATTCAGAAAATACTTTTCTTCTAAACAAATACTAGGTTACTTATTATTTGAATTTTCGTTTGAATGAGAACAAGTTTTAATAGATTGTGTTTACCTTCACATGTATTAAGGAGTAGTAGTGTTGGTTAATATTTTCATGATTGTATAGACTTGTAAGGAGAACTTTTAGATTCCTTGGATAGAATATATGATCAAGATCTGAAAACTTCATGTGTTACAGACTGTGGAGTAGTCTGTACATACATATTAGAGCAGTTTAATTTAGTTATTTTTAAAATGTCATAGATTTTTTTTGTATTTTTATAATATAGGCATCATTAATTTTCCCCTTTGTTCCTTATTTTAAACCGCTGTCCTTCTACTTAGAAATGCCAGCACCCTTTTTTTCTTGAGCCTAGGCTGTACACATTTAAGATATTGGTCTAGACTTGGTTCATAGAATGTTCTATTCTGTCTTCTTAGAAAGTTGTTTTTGCTCAGGCTGTATCTCTGTAATAAAACTACTCATTAAGGTATAATAGTAGTTAAATCTTCTGTCCACTAATTGAAAGAATTTCCTTACCATAGTACAATCATTCGCTGTTTTTTCTTCATAGTATAACTTCATGGCTTTTTTCTGTCATGTGACCCCATATCTCCAGCATTAAATGCTATTCAAACATGTCTTTCCCCCCAACTTATCTAGGGATCAGGCCCTGCTGCAGGCCCAGTAATATCACTGATTTCAATGAATGTGGATGCAGTCTGTGAGAGGCTGAAACAGATAGAAGGACTGGACCAGAGTATGCTGCCCCAGTATTGCACAACAATCAAAAAGGTGATAACATATTTACATGCTGAACATAAAGATGACTAACTATAGAGATGGGTGCCGAAGACAGGATTTTGTGAAAAGTGTATATAGCTTATATTTAACTTCTCAAAAATGGGTTTTCTGTTGAAAGTGGCAATCTCTAAATGGAAACATCGTTCTTACTATTTTGTATTCTGAAATTCCCTAATTTTTTTGATAAGTAAAAGAAAATAAAGTAGCTATTTTGCAATGTTAATAAAAGGAAATGACTTAACATAAGTAAAAAATGCCTTGATGAAAACCCAGAGCTGTAAGGGATTTCACATTTATATAAAAAATAACTCATCTTTCCAAAGTGAAACAAAGAACATTTGAAAGTCTGTTCTTTTATGTTACATTTTCTTTAATTATAGTATTTATTGGTATGACTTAAGATTAGAGAAGAGAAACAAACAGTTTTGGAGTTGTTCATGATTTGGTGAGTAGATTTGGAAATCTTAAATATGAGTGTACTTTGTAATCATTAGTAATTCAGAATATTTCACATTTTGTTTGTATCTATGGTTTTTTTTGTTTTTACCCAGGCAAATATAAATGGCCGTGTATTAGCTCAGTGTAACATTGATGAACTGAAGAAAGAGATGAGTATGAATTTTGGAGACTGGCATCTTTTCAGAAGCACAGTAAGATGTTTATATTTATAAAAGTATTTACATTGTAAAAATCAGTGCCAGTAAAATTAGTACTGGTTTAAACTGTTTTTTTCTTGTTTTGAAAACCATTTAAACGCATTTATACTAATGTACAGCCCTTTGTTATGGGGAATATACACAGTAGCACTTGGCAACCTTTGCCTTTTGGGCATTTCACTCAGAAATTTGGGAGAGCACCTGCCAATTCTCCCTGCTATCACTCTAGTTGCATTGTTTTATTATAGTTGTTTGTAAGTAAAGTTTTAAACAAAATGATAAAAGTCAAATTATAGTATAGTGCTTATGTGTGTACATGTATGATGGATGTTAATGATGACTGCATTACTTATTTTAGTATCAACTGAAATAAAAGATAGGCTCATATCGTACTAATTCACTAGAAATTTACTTAAAGGAATTTTCTCATTTTCATGATAATTTTATAACGTTTTATTTTTCAAACTGTTTCTGAAGCTTCTAAAATGTGACTTGTTAGTGTGGATATTAATGCATTTTTTTCTTCTGTTAAGATCCTAGAAATGAGAAATGCAGAAAGCCAAGTGATCCCTGAAGACCCACGTTTACTTAATGAAAACAACAGCGGCTCAGTTCCTCATGGTGAAACTGGTCGTCATTCTTCACACAATGAGTTGCCTCACACAGAGCTTTCCAGTCAAACTCCCTACACACTAAACTTCAGCTTTGAAGAACTGAATACACTTGGCATAGATGAAGGTGCTCCACGTCACAGTAACTTAAGTTGGCAGGTATTTACTAAACTTTAATTTTTGTATGACTAAAGAATAAGGACAGTATTTAATTCACTGAGAAAATGTTGGTGCATCTACACAGTTGTTCTGAAAATACTTAAGGAGTACCCGAGTGAAGAGAATGGAGGACTCCCTGTTCTCATGGAAGTAAATTCATCTGGAGAGGGAGAGTCAATAAAAACAAAGAAAAAAGTATAATATTTCAGAAATTGGTAAGAACTGTGAAGGTAATAAAATAGGGCAGTGGTGCTGAGGGTATATAGAAACCAAGCTACTTTAATTAGGGTGATAAGAGAAAGTCAGTTTTTCACTTGCTCTTTTCCTGTTAAGTTTAATTCATTAATCATTGACTGTAATATATCTTTATTAGAAAACTTACCACATATCATTTTGAGCACCATAATTTGGTTTTCAGTACAGATACAGATTCTTCAGCTATTTTCATTTTTCCTATCTTTTGGATTTTTCAAAATACTTATTCATTTATTTAAAAGTAAACCTAAACTAATTACATATTGACATAAATAACATTTTATGAAAAATGACTATATTTTACAAAACAAAATTAGTGAGAATGGTATTGTTTTGCAAATCATGTGATGCCTAGTTTAACAGAAAACAACTAGATTCTTATATCTGTTTCTGTATTAAATTTATTACGAAATGCGGTATGTAGCATCTGGAAAACTTCCCTGCACATGTATGTGAAACGAGTATGAACAAATGACATCTTAATATCCTCATGTAAATTGTTTTGACCTCATTGATTGCCTGAAACCTGGACCCCAGGGACCCCAGGAACCCTTTCTGGTGTAGGGACCGCATTAATAGATGGTATTAATAGGTGACATTAATAGATGGTACTGTCCTTGCAATCTTAGATTGCAGAGGACCTTCTTAAAGAAGATAGAATGTTTTCTCCCTGCAAAAGACTCTTTGCCTTCTCCTACTTCTTCGTTTTATACTTTGCTCTTTCCCCTTCTTAAACTTCCTTGGCTCTTCCTCCCCCCCCCCCCCCCCCCCACCTCCCCACACACTTTCCCCTAATCTGTACTTATGCTCCTCATTTGTTAACCTTTCTGGGATCTTAAGCAATTCTAATCCTAAAACTTCATATTGTTAATGAAGTTTTTAAAAATATTTTATTTCTCTGTTTACTAAGGTCCCACTGTTGACCTCATGGCTTTTATTTTTGTTTGGGTCCTTTATTTTTCTATTACACTGTATTCTTTTTTAATTTCTTTCTTATTCCTTCCTTCCTTTCCTTCCTTCCTCCATTCTTCCCTTCCTCCTTCCTTTCCTCCCTTCCTCCCTTTTTCCTTCTTTTTTTTCCCCTTGTGTTTTGAGAACATTTTCTTCCACTGAATGAGATGTAATAGAAAATTCCCCACATACAAGTTGCAAAAAGTTTTGAAACATGCATTGAAGACTTGAGTATTTTGGTTTTTGAGCCGTCTCAATTCTCATCTTCTTTCTCTATTTTATCAGTGAAGGTGACTTTTGCTTAAATAAATAAAAGTTAAAATTTTGAAATTATATAATTCAAGCACTAATACTATTTGTTAATGCAACCTTTAATTATACTTTTAATATTAGCAATAAAATAGTGTTATAAAAATTTGTAGAAAGCTTCCTAATAACAGTGGAATTATTTATAATTTCACAGCTTTTGTGTGTATATCTGTATACGTTTCTTAAGCTGATGTTTATTGTGCCTAGTGTTTTGCTTACTTAGAAACTTAAATTATTTTTTTTCTGTCTTTACAGTCACAAGTTCGCAGAACCCCAAGTCTTTCAAGTCTCAATTCCCAGGATTCCAGTATTGAAATTTCAAAGCTTACTGATAAGGTGCAGGCTGAGTATAGAGATGCCTATAGAGAATATATTGCTCAGATGTCTCAGTTAGAGGGGGGGACAGGTTCTGCAACAATCAGTGGCAGATCTTCTCCACATAGCGCTTATTATATAGGCCAAAGTTCATCCGGGGGCTCCATTCATTCTAATTTAGAACAAGAAAAAGGGAAGGATAGTGAACCAAAGCAAGATGATGGAAGGAAGTCGTTTTTAATGAAGAGGGGAGATGTTATAGATTACTCTTCATCAGGTGTTTCCACTAATGATGCCTCACCCCTGGATCCTATCACTGAAGAAGATGAAAAGTCTGATCAGTCTGGTAGTAAGCTTCTCCCTGGTAAGAAATCCTCAGAAAGGCCAAGTCTCTTCCAGACAGATTTAAAGCTTAAGGGAGGTGGACTGCGCTATCAAAAACTTCCAAGTGATGAAGATGAATCTGGGACAGAAGAATCAGATAATACTCCCTTGCTCAAAGATGATAGAGATAAAAAAGCTGAAGGGAAAATAGAGAGAGTGTCAAAATCTCCAGAACACAGTGCTGAACCTATTAGAACCTTTATTAAAGCAAAAGAGTATTTATCAGATGCACTCCTTGACAAAAAGGATTCTTCCGATTCAGGAGTGAGGTCCAATGAAAGTTCTCCCAATCACTCCCTTCACAATGAAGCAGCCGATGATTCCCAGCTTGAAAAGGCAAATCTCATAGAGCTTGAAGATGATAGCCACAGTGGAAAACGGGGAATACCCCATAGCTTGAGTAGCCTTCAAGATCCAATTATAGCTCGCATGTCCATTTGTTCAGAAGACAAGAAAAGCCCTTCTGAGTGCAGCTTGCTAGCCAGCAGTCCTGAAGAGAACTGGCCACCATGCCAGAAAGCCTACAATCTCAATCGAACACCTAGCACCGTGACTCTGAACAACAACAATGCTCCGGCCAATAGAGCCAACCAAAATTTCGATGAAATGGAAGGAATTAGGGATACCTCACAAGTCATTTTGAGGCCTAGTTCCAGTTCCAACCCAACTGCCATTCAGAATGAAAATCTAAAAAGTATGACACATAAACGAAGCCAACGTTCAGGCTACACAGCACTCTCAAAAGATTCTTCAGAGCTTCATGCAGTAGCCTCTTCTGATAATACAGGTTTTGGAGAAGAAAGAGAAAGCATCCTTTAAGGAAAACAAGCAAAAAGTACAGCAGTTTTAGTATACTCCGTGACAAAATTTTCCTGAGTTTTATAGTGAATCCATTCATGTGCAAATTTAAGTAAATCCTTAGTAAAGAGAGAGACATAGGCTATATAACAGAGTATAAGAACTCGTGATTCATCAGCTCCCATTGTCTTTGTAATTAGAAGCTTAAAAACTTACTGCTATCATAACATCTTTCTCATTGGTGCATACACCCATAAAACTTTTTGAGAAGAAATCTGAGTATAAAGATAGGTCAGAAATATTTTACTAAATTTAAAGAGCTTAATTTACCAAAGAAAATAACTGGAGAACCCTTTTGTAGGACATTCATTCACTAAATAGTTGAAGGTCTACTATGTAGAAAACATGATATTAAATAAACCAGAAGCAAATTTTGTCCTTAAGGGGTTTATCTATTTAGATAAGAATTTATTTACAGATCGTGAGTGGTTCAGAGACTAAAAGTAAATGCTCAATAAATTGAGAACCATTGCTCTATATACTAGACATATTGCTAATCAGAGTGGCTTTAAATTTTAAGTAGAAAATGTGTAATGAAGAGGACTTTCAAAGATGGTAAGAAAGTGAACCAACAATCCCCAAAGTGGAGACCCATTAACTTTGGGCCATTATGAGTGACCTGGGGAGAGAGGCCAGTAACTTCCATATTACGCGATGCATTCTCAGAAACTCAGACTTGGCTTCACACATCCTCTGTTTGTGCCCGAGAACTCATCCTGGTCTGCTCTTTGCCCAACTTTTTTTTAGTGAGTTGTTAATGGAGGAAGGAAAAAAGCATGAATTCTTTCTCTGGAGAGTCAGGGAGACATGGGTAATAATAGGCGCTAATATATGTGGAATGAATAAATGGGAAATAATGACATCAAAAGATCAAAGGCAATTTAAGGAACTATTTAGGTAAAACTAAATCATTACTTTCTATGCCAAGGTATAGAAATCAGCATGTTTTTTGGGGTGGGAAGTAATAAAAGGAAATACTTTAAGGTTGAAAACGTGACAAAACAAACTTAAAAAGATAACTGGCATGACTACGAAACTCTTTACTTCCCATTTATTAGCAGAAGTAAGAGGATGATTACTTTTAAGTATTATGTGAACTAGAAATGTCCCCTGTCATCATGCAGTGAAAATGTTGTGTCTCTTTTAACATAGCTTACTTACACAGAATTAATTCTGGCAGTTTATCATGAGTCACAGATAGAAAGAATTGTAGATGTGTGATTATCTAAATTTAGTGTTACATTTTTGGTGTTTATCACTAATGAATTTCTATTAATATACTGAATAAATTGTTTATTTGACCAGTCATTGCACTAAATAGTTGCTCTCTTTTATTTCATCGCCTTGATGTTAAAGTTTAACATTTCGTAAAGTGTTTATTTTGCATGACCTTTAACAAGTATTTTAGCCAATTTTTTTAAAAGGCAGGATGTTATTAACATTATACATTGAAATATTGACATTTTAGCATTCATGGTGTCTATTAGTTCATATAATTAGTAATTATTTCAGAGTCAATATTTTGTTCCTTTTCAGATGAGTAGAAGCAACTTAATATTGTAGTACATTCTCTGTGCTATTTGTGAAATTAATACTGGAGTGTTAAGTGTACAAATAGATTCTGAAAATAAAAAAAAAATTGGCATGCTGTTCTGACTCATGAATTTTTATTCACAACAGTGATGATTCACATTTTGATTAAAAATAAAAAGGAATTTGTGTGTTTGTATTTGTCATGCGTCTAAAGTTTGTTAAAGACATTTGGGCTTTTGTAGCAGGCATCCAGTGTCAGGACCCTAACTGTTCTGAACTGTTCCCACTAGTCTTTTTGAAAGAACATAGCTCTTAAGTCCCAGAGCCTATATGGTGCTATGTGAAAAAATAGTGCCCAACAGCACAAGTCTATACAGAACATTTCCGTAGCTACAAGAAGTATTTTATCTAGGTCCTAAGATGATATAAATTTTTATGTGTATATTCTGCTTTTTCTTACCAGTATAGAAATTGACAAACCAGATGGATTATTGAGTCACACCATCACCCCTTTGAATCTATGTATGTGTGTATGTCTATTTTTAATACACAGCTCAATCGGATTCTCTTATATGCAACTCTGTTTCAAGCTGGATGAAAATAGATAGAAAAGAAAATTGCTGCTCTGATCTTGAAAATCTCTTAGACTCTGCATCATTTAGAGTCTTACCATATCTTATAAATCATTTTCAGGTTTAAGCCAGGGATAGTTCTGTTATGGTAGCATAATGTTAAACCAGATCCATCCACCTAGACAAGATGGAGTGGTACCTATGGACTGTAGTCTTCCTGTAAGAGAAGACTAGAAATGAAAAGAAGCTGATATTTCTCAATATTTCTTTCATAGTGCTGGATGTTTAAGACCCAGCTTTCATATTCTGGGAAATTTAAGCATTCATAACTAAACCAACATTTTCAATATTAACAGAAACACTTGTCTTTGTGTAATATTTTACTTTTGTGAGGGGCTAAAATAATTTTAATTGCCTAGTCAGATAATTTTAGAAATTTATTTGCTTAAGTTCTCATTTTAAGTTGAGAACTCGTTAGATCATTTGCATGTTATAGTGCTGCCATAAATATATTGTAATCATGATTTTTTTGTCTTACAAATACTAACTACTAGTAAATTTTTTTGAATGAAATGAAATCCTTTTTTCTTCTGACTAAAACACTAAATTCAAAAAGTTTTAAGACCACATAATTTTTGGTTATACCAGGAATTCTCAGCCTATTTAGAAGTATCCCAGAGTTTAAAAATGACACTGGCTAACTACTTAGTAAATCAGCCTAACTACCAGGAAAAAAATAAACTAAAAGGCATTGTTCCCCTTTACCTTATGGACAAGTGATATTGAGAGAATAAGCAGGGAAAAGGGAAGGTGCAATAAAATTAATTTCTTTGGAAAACTCTGGATTATTCAGTGGCCCCTAAATGTCTAGGTCTCTTTATTCCCCCACCTTCTCTTCTAGTCTTACTTTGACATTTAGCAAAAGGGAAGAAACAGGGGTGGGGATACTTTTTGGCTTGGATGTAGAGGTGGGTGTTAAGGTGGACCTGAGCGGACTAATCTGAAATGATTGAGTTTTTAATCTGGTTGTGTTATATCCAACCCTTCCCTACCTCAGATTTTTAAGATAGGCCATAATTATACAAATGAATTGAAACTAAAAATGTGTAACAGTGAGCCAGGCCTGGATGGTCTTTTAATGGCTTATCATTTTGGCAAAGGTTGAGAATCCCTGGTTGAGACTGAGTAAGGAAAAAGAGAATTTTAAATCTTACATAATTTTAAACCCTTTCATGCCTAGGAAGAAAATGCTGCCTTTGAGATAGATAGCCCTTCAGAAGATCCAATTTAAACTAAGGTATGTGAAAAATTAGTTTTCAGAGTCACTTCATTTTAAGATAGTATTGAAAACTTCTCATCAATTAGAGAATTTACATTTTTACCACTTTAAGAAATAAAGTTAAGTAAGAAACATCTAAAATGCTTGCTAAGAAATTAAGCATTGCACCTAGAGGGTCAAAGCTTTTTAAGTAAAATTACCAGCAAACCAGAACCTTGGTTAACGCCATCATTAGCCTGTTGTGCCACAGATCTGTGCTATGGGTGAAATATTTCATACAAGGCCTTTCTGGAACTTTGAGCAGTAAAACTTCTTAAATAGACCCTAGGTGGCTATAGGAAAAAGTACTATTCCGAATTTATAGTACAGTGAGGCATTTTGGAAAATCAAGAATTTATAAAAATAAAAGGATAAGTCAGTAAGGAAGAATATTTACAAACTGTTAGTAGGATATTTTTTAAAGTCGACAAAATGCCAATGATTTGACCTAACCTGAGTGAAGGCCAACCTAAATTGGCAAACTACACATATGTCCTTAATTTTCTTAAGTTAAATATGCTTTTGATAGTGTTATTTATAATAGTGATAGGTATTAGGAGCTCTTTTTGAACTTTGTTGGGATTTATGAAACTTGAAATACCATATCAAACTGAATTATTAGAACTTGAATAAGTGAAATTTTTCTTTAAAAATAAATATGGAACTATATTTCATATTATTCAAATTAGGAAGTTTTTTTAAAATAAGGCAGTGTTGATTATCTATTATCATTTTCTAATTTTAACATATTTTGTACTTATTTACCTCATTTCTTTCAAGGCAATAAGGGCCCTAAATCATAGTGCCCTGCACATAAAGCCAAGCAACGTTGCTTTCTCATTTCTACTGACAATTGGGTTATTTGCTCACAGTTGGCTTCCTCATCAAATGTAAGGGGGTAAAGAAGATACTGCTTACTCAGTAATCCTGCTATCCAGTTGATTGGAGAGGAGAGATTTCTTTATTTATGTCAATTTTCTTTGTTCTCAGTAATTGTAGAATTTAAATTAGTTTTAGTGAAGTGTTCCTTTTATGAAATTTTAGGGAAAAGCCAAAATGTATAGAAAAAGCATGTAAATAAGCTCAACATAACCTGACATTTCATAACTTAGCATCTTGATTGGGTATGTAATAAAAAGATAAATTATGTTAAAAATTGTCATAGTTCCTGACACTTCTTTAGCTGTTTCTGAGAATTTGTAGACTGCATATTGTTATACTTCATACAAATTAAACTTTTTGTGTTTATAAATAATTTTCTTCTTGATGTCTTTGTTTCTTACCTCCCTTTCCATTATCTGCCCGAGTTCTTTGCACTCTTTTTGCATCTTAATTTTTTTTAGGTTAACAATGTACTCATCCTATTTTACCATAAGACGTTCCATAGAGTATTAGAATGGGAAAGAACATCAAGACAGCTTTTAGAACAAATCCCAAATTTCAGATAACCAGTTGACGTTCAAAAACCTCTTGTTAAATGAGTTACAAGGGCCAACCTGGCCGTCTGCCCACAAAAAAATTAGTGTGGCCTACACAGTGCTTTAAAAATACTGAACTTGAATGCCTTTACACAGTGCTTTTGCCTAATAGTTCCTGACAGGCCCCACCCTTTCTATCACCTTATATCTACCCTTACATGACAAATCTGACCCCGGTAAGTTTTTCTATTGCTGACTCCTGAAATCTTTCAAGACATAGTAGCATGCCTTGCTAAATACTCCCAGAAGAGGAGATCTATAGCTCATCCTGATAAGCTGTATCATTTTAAAGTGCTAGGCTGTATGTTCTCCATGGATGTATTTTAAAATCCTTTTGTGTACTTTAAACCCTTAGTTTAGTCCTTTTGTGGAGATGCCCATCTTGTAAATTAATATGTTTAGAATCAAATTAAAATGGCCCAACTCTAAATTTTACTTTAGGATGTTGAAAATATTTTCTAGTATAATTTAGCTATGGTAAATCTGTTTTCTCTGAGCCCCAATTTAGGATTTATAACTATAATGAGGATATTTAACAACAGGACCATCCCAGAAAATCTAATATGCAGGTGTTCTAGTTTGCTAGCTGCTGGAATGCAACATACCAGAGACAGATTGGCTTTTGATAAAAGGGGATTTACTTTGTTAGTTCTTCAGAGGAAAGGCAGCTAACTTCCCACTGAGGTTCTTTCGTACGTGGAAGGCACAGGATGGTCTCTGCTGGTCTTTTCTCCAGGCCCGTGGGTTCCAAAAACTTTCCCCAGGGTGACTTCTTTCTGCATCTCCAAAGGCCTGGGCTGAGCTGCAAGTACTGAGGTGAGGAATGCCCAGCTGCTTAGGCTGTGCTACATTGCGCTCTCTCATTTAAGCACCAGTCAATTAAGTCAAACGTCACTCATTGCAGCAGACACGCCTCCTAGCAGACTGCAGATGTAATGTAGCAACAGATGAGGTTTCATGTACCATTGGTTTATATCCGCAGCAACAAGACTAGGTATGCTCACCTGGCCAAGTTGACAACTGAATCCAACTAACACAGCAGGTGTACCGTATCTATAGCCCAGGTTTTTTGTTTATTTTTTAACTTTTTTTAATTGTGTAATATAACATATATACAAAACAAAGAAAGAAAAGACCAGTAGTTTTCAAAGTACTCTTCAACAAGTAGTTACAGGACAGATCCCAGAGTTTGTCATGGGCTACCATACCATCATCTCAGATTTTTCTCTCTAACTTTTCCAGAAAATAGGAGGCTAGGAGGAATAAGTATTTTTTTTTATCATTGTAATCAACTTTTTTTCATGCAGAAATAACATAAATACAAAAAAGTAATGAATTTCAAAGCATAGCACAACAATTAGTTGTAGAACAGACCTCAGAGTTTGGCATGGGTTACAATTCCACAATGTTAGGTCTTTACTTCTAGCTGCTTTAAGATACTGGAGACCAAAAGAAACATCAATTTAGTGTCTCAGGAATCATATTCATTTGTTAAACTCAACCTCTGTATAATTCCACCATCACCCGTGATCTTTCTGTCCCACTCTCCACGGGTATTTGGGCTATGGCTATTCTAACTCTTTCCTGTTGGAAGGGGCTGTCAACAACATGGGGTAGGGAGATGAAAGTAGCCGATGTTCTGGTTTCAGGTCTTATCTGGTCCATGGACCCTTCTGGAGGTTGTAGGTTTCTGGAAAGTTACCCTAGTGCATGGAACCTTTGTAGAATCTTATATATTGCCCTGGGTGTTCTTTAGGGTTGGCTGAAATGGTTTTGGTTGGAGTTTGGCAAATTATGATAGGTAGCAATGTCTAACTGAAGCTTGCATAAAAGTGACCTCTAGAGTAGCCTCTCGATTCTATTTGATCTCTCTCAGCCACTGATGCTTTATTAGTTACACTTCTCTTCCCCATTTTGGTCAAGATGGCATTGCTGATCCCACGGTGCCAGAGCAGGACTCATCCCTGGAGGTGATCTCCCACACCACCAGGGAAACTTTCACCCTTGAGTGTCATGTCTCATGTAGTGGGAAGGGCAATGATTTCACTTAAAGAGTTGGACTTAGATAGAGTGAGGCCACATCTGAGCAACAAAAGAGGTCCTCCAGAAGTAACTCTTAGGCATATCTATAGGTAGGCTAAGCTTCTCTGCTACCTATATAGGCTTCACAAGACTAAGCCTCAAGATCAAGGTATAGCCCAGTTTTTAACCTTTCTTCTAGTAATGTTATTATTTTCAATGACCACCTCTAATTGCTCTCTATCATTCCTTATCTGAGGTATACTACTCTGGTAAGTTTGATCTTGAATAAGCATGTAACTGAACTTAGTTTGTTCAATACCTCTGTTACACTGGAATTCTGTGCTGAATATTTTATATATGGGTGGGTCATTTTATGTTCTTTGAAAATATCTTTATTATATTCTGTAAAAGGAGGTCATCACTGTAACAACTATCCCCAAATTTCATTGACTTAAAATATTTGAAATGTACTTGTTCATGTAACAACAGTTCAGTGTTACCTAAATCACAAAAAGACTCAGGGACTCGGGCTCCTTCCTTTTGTGGCCCCACCATCTCAGGCTTTAGAGTCCTTGGCCTGAGTCTCTGCAGCCAGTCAGTACACAAGGGAAATTTCCATTGGCCAGGCCTGTGAGTGGTGAATATATAATTGTCATTTGCATTCCAGTGGCTATGATGAACTGCAAGGAAAGCCGGGAAATTAGGGTTAACTGTACACTCTGAAAGAATTGGAAATAGAGTTTGGCGAGCACTAGCAGTCTTTGCCACTTATATACTTGACAAAGATTTTCATTTGCAGATTAAACATTATGACTCAACTTGTTTTAAATTAATTCTTAGTTCATTTTGTTGACATCTCTTTTAAAGTTTACTTTATGTGCAGTTTACATTTTGACAGAGAAGTCTGTTAAAATCATACACTTAACCTAGAAGATGGGCCTTAGGAAAGGTAGTTTTCAATACACTGGTTTTTTCCATATGTCTAAGAAACTTAAATTTCTAATGTGGAGCCAGCTTCAGGGAGAATTAAGCAGGGTAAGAATGGGGAAAAGAAAAAAAATTCACTTCTCCAGAATCCTTTTTATCCAGAGAACTCTCAGACTATCACACCCACCCAGAATCTGCCTGATTTTTATGATTTTACTGTAAATATTTAAAATACAGATTTTTTGTTGCTTCCAGTTCTGTAGACTTTTTTGGCCTGGGAACACTGGCAACAGAGATTCTTGATGCATCTCTGTACTGGCAGATGTGACAGGCCGTGGTTCAGGAGGTCCCCACTCACAGTCGATACCCTTATCCATGTCAGAAGCTGGGATTGGTAGTTGATGAGAAGCTAAAACCTCTTCCAGTGGTCACTTCTATCCTAGAAATATAGCTCCCCCCTTAGGAGCCAGTGAGAGAATTAGACTTCATATCTGCAATTTTGTTTTTAAACAAATTCTTCTGCAATCTAACTCTACTGACCACTTCCCAGTTTCCATATCAGTATTTCATGAATTCTAAGATGAGTATTTTTTCACATTTTAAATGTGTCTGAAATTCAAGTGTGTTATAACTGATAGAATCACTGGCAACATGTTTTCCTTTCTTTTTTGATTCTTAAAATAATGATACACCCTACAATTAATGGTGTTTTGCTTAGATTTGACAAATTATGACAATTTGAAATATATGCCATGTTCCTTTTGAGTTGTATCTTTAGCAATATTAATGTACTGGTGATGATTTATATTCAACAGATACCAAAACCACCAACATTTATATTGAATATTTGTTCTATCGTTATTCCCCCTCTTGTATTCATTTGGATACTTAAAGTATTTTATGCATTTGTTGTAATAAAGATAACTTAATTTATTGAACAACCATGCGCCTGACAATGTTCTAAGACTTCTGCATGTATTGACAAATGTAATCCTCACAATAACCTTATGAAGTAATTAATATTTTCCTCAATTTATGAGTGAGAAACTGAGACACAGCGAAGAAGTGGAGAGCTGGAATTCAAGCCCAGGCAATCTGGCTCTAGAATGCCTACTCTTTTTTGTTTTTTTTTAAACTTTTTTTTTAATTGTATAATATAACGTATATACAAAGCAAAGAAAGAAAAAAGCAATAGTTTTCAAAGCACTCTTCAACAAGTACTTACAGAACAGATCCCATTTTGTCATGGGCTACCATACCATCATCTCAGATTTTTTCTTCTAATTGCTCCAGAACATTGGAGGCTAGAAGGAATAAATATTTTTATCATTATAATCGAACTTGTATGTGTGTGAAAAATAACATATATACAAAAAAGCAATAAATTTCAAAGCATAGCACAACAATTAGTTGTATAACAGAATTCAGAGCTTGGTATGGGTTACAATTCCACAATTTTAGGTTTTCAGTTCTAGCTGCTCTAAGATTTTGGAGGCTAAAAGAAATATCAATATGATTCAGCAACCATACTGTTAAACCTTACCTTCTTTGTATGACTGCACCATCACCTTTGATCTTTCTCCCACTGTTTAAGTGGATATTTGGGCTATGCCCATTCTAACATTTTCATGTTGGAAGGGGCTGTCGATAATAAGGAGTAGGGAGATGGAAGTAGTTGATGTTCTGGAGAGGCTGGGCCCTTTAGGTTTCAGGACTTATCTCGTCCAGGGACCCATTTGGAGGTTATAAGTTTCTGGAAAGTTGCCCTACTGCATGGAACCTTTGTAGAATCTTATATATTGCCCTAGGTGTTCTTTAGGATTGGCTAGAATGGTTTTGATTGGTGTTTGGCAAGTTATGATAGGTAGCAATGTCTAACTGAAGTTTGCGTAAGAGTGACATCCAGAGTAGCCTCTCAACTCTATTTGAACTCTTAGCAACTGAAATCTTATTTGTTATACTTCTTTTCCCCCATTTTGTCAGGATGCAGAATGCCCACTCTTGATATTTCATTTATCTTTATTATTCTTTAGCCGGTTAGGAATGAGCCAGTTCTCATATTTTTCCAAGATGTATTTAATTTTCGTTTTGTTTGCTGTATCATCATCATTGTCATTGTCCACTTGCTTTAAAATAGGGTTTGGGGCCTCTCAAAGGGCTGTTTGTTTTAGAAATGTAAATTAAATCTATACTTGTGTGAAATATATTTATGGAGGAAAAATATTGTTTTTTAATATCTACTATGATTCTTTGCTCTTACTAATTATCTTGGAATAATTTGAAACAATGTTCTTTTTTAAAATTTAAAACCTACTGACATTTTTTCATGGATATTATCTTGTTACTATTCCATGGATTAGACCACTATATTAAAATTTGTACATATATAATATATTCATTTTATTTGCAGTCTTATTGTTATATGATTTTTTATAGTTGCCATTTTATATGTTTGTCATTGTCAGTATTTTGTTAGATAATAATCCTAAATATCATTATATATATTTTTCTTTATATTCTATTATTGAACAGTATTATGCTTAATAAATGTTAATAGGTAAGTAATATATGCCTATTTTAAAAATCATTACTGCAGTAGAGTTTTTTTTGATTATTCGGGTTAATGTCTCCCTTCTTTTTCCTTTCATAATGACAAACCAGTCACTGGTTTCAAAACCAAGAAACAAATAAACACATCAATAATATTGGATATGCACTGGATGAGCTGAGCTGGTGACTAACATGTTTTATGTAATCATATGCCTAATAATTTGAGTGCATATTATGAACCAGATACTGTTCTAAGTACTTTACATAGATTAACTATTAAATCCTAATAACCATATAAAGTAATTTTATTAGTTTACAGGTTTTTACAGATGAGGAGACTTGACACAGAAAAGTTATGGCTTGTTACATAACAGTGATGCATTTGACCTTTCTTAACTGTCCTCTGAAACATTATTATTGTACTTTATTATTGAGAAAACTGACAATTGGAAAATTTGGTACTCATCTTCCCCTCATGGTCACCCAACTAGTAAACAACAAAACAAGCTCTACTTTTCTGACTCCAAATCTGATGATTTTTCTACTATTCACCACACTGCTTTCTTACCCCCAGTGTCCATCACTCTCTCCTACTTGTGTTTGTGTGCTTCTTTTTTCCACATTCCACTGTTAAATAAAAGGTTAGGAAGAGTGTTAAACATACCTGAGTTTTCCTGCTCAGCTGAATCAATCCCACGTATTCCACAGAAGCTCTTACTTCCTCCTCCTTCATCTCTCCCCAGACCGTAGTGGCTTCAAGGTTAGGCAGTAAAGGAGTCCAGATCTGCAGGTGACCCTGAACCAATGAGCTCATTTGACTTTTTAAATTCTGGTATATCTCAAAATGAATTCATCTATCTGGCTGTGTCATTCTCACTGACTAAATCTCCAAACTAAACTATTTGGTATAAACCTAACCAATTTGAAATATTTAACTGGTGCATTGTCTGAAATTCAGTTTCAAGATAGTAAATTAAACTCAAACTTTCTCCTCTTCTCCAAATCTCTTTGAAATTACCAAAGATATAATACTTAAATTGTTCTTAAGTATGTAAAGTTAGATGTAGGGATGTAGTTATAAATGGACTATGATCTCTGACCATAGGGAGCAGGTGAGATTAGATTAATGGAGAAGAGGGACAGTGACTAGTAGCCCAAGATGCAGCATGGCACAGGAGGCTCTCCCTGAGTCGAGCTCAGACTGGGAATGGAAGCAAGCTTAGGGGTCTGCAGGAGGCAAGCTGAAGGACTTGAACTATGTCAGTGTTCCTCCCCATGGATCAGCTGCCTGTGACTGGGGAATGTGGACAGTTTGGTTGGACAATTTTCTTTGACTGCTTTAACTGGACTGATGAGATATGCCCACCTGCCAAAGGAAAATGAGATCTTCTTTGAAGGAAAAGTACATGCTCTAGATCCTCTACAGTGTTTTATATACAATGTCAACATTCAATACAAATTACCAGGCATGGCAAGAAATAGGGCCAAAACCAAGATAGTAAATAAAAAATGAGAATAGGCCCACAAATGATCCAGATACTGAGTCACCAGTCAGACTTTAAAATAACTATAAATAATATGTTTAAGAAAACGGCAGAAAAGGAGAATTTCTATTTAAAAAAAAAACTGATCTCTATAAGGAAAATATAATTAACAAGTGAAATTACGAGTTACATAAGCATAGTAGTAGATTAGACAGAGCAGAAGAGAGGATTAGGGAACTGAAAATTTAGATTATTAGAATATATCCACATTAAAGTATACAGAGGGTAAAAAAGAATGGGAAATAGATAAAGAATAAGATATATGGGACATGGTATAAAGAATAAACTGTGTGTAGCTGTGATACCAGAAGGAGAGGAGAGCAAGAACAAGAAAGAGGCAATATTTTATTAAATACTGGAGGAAAATTTCCCCAAACTGTTGAATGACATTAATTCTAAAACTCAAGAAACATTAAAAATCCCAAGTAGGGAAAATGCAAATAAAATCACACCTTGGTCTATCATATAAAATTGCTAAAAGTAAAATATAAAATTTTAATGTAGCAGAAAAAAAAGATACATTCAAGAGAGCAGCAACTTTGAATGTTTTTTGCTATTCAACAGGAATAATGGAAGTGAGAAGACAATAGGTTGACATCTTTAACATGTTAGGGAAAACGCCGACCTAAAATTCTTTAACAATCAAGACATCTTCAAAAATTAAGGCTAAATAGAAATGATTTCAGACAAAACTTGAATTTATCACAGGAGACTTGCACTAAAAGAACTACTAAAAGGAGTTCTCCCAACAGAAAAAAAAGCTGGTCCCAGATGGAACACTGTAATGAGGGAAGGAATGAAGCGCAACCAGAAAAGGTTAATATGTGAATAAACCTAAATGAATATTGGTTCTTAAGACAATAATAATAATGCTTTGCCATCAAAATACAATGTAACTACAGTGCAAATGGCAAGAGGCAGGGTAAAAGGAGTTGCAGTGTTTCTGAATACGAGATAAATATATTGTAAAAGTCAATTGTGGGTGGGCCACAGTGGCTCAGAGGCAGAGTTCTCACTTACCATGCAGGAGACCTGGGTTCATTTCCCAATGCCTGCCCATGTAAAAAAAAAAGAAAAAAGTCAATTGTATTATATATATATTAGCAAGTAACAAAATTAGGAAAGGAAAAGTTTAAATAGCATGAAATACCGAGGGCGAATATAATGAAGGAAATGCAAAAGCTGTCCACTAAATCTTATAAACAATTCCCAGAGAAAGAAGACCTACATTAAATGGAGGGATATACCAGGTGGAAGACATAATATTGCGAAGATGTCAAGCCTTCTCAAATTGATGTATAAATTTGATGCAATACAATTCAAATGCCAGCAGGACTTTTTATGGAAATAGACAAACAGATATTAAACTGTGTATGGAAATGCAAAGGACCACCATCAACAAATACAATATCAAAGAAGAAAAAATTGAAATATTTTCACTACCAGATACGAAGACATACTATTAGTTACAGTAATTAAAATAGTATAGCATTGGTGCTAGAATAGACACATAAATCAGTGGAATGAAATAGGAAGTTCAAAAACCAACCTACACATATACAATTGCCTGATTTATGATAAAGACTCCAGTGCAATTCAGTTCGAAAGAGATGAATACTCATACTAAGAAATAGGATAATAGTCTGATTTAGTCAGAAATAACACAAGGATGTCCACTAGTCACACTATGATTTAACTTAACTTTGAGGATTCCAGCCAATGGAATTACAGAAGAGAAGAGTATCAGATGTGAAAACAGAAAGGAGGAAGTAAGATTATCATGATTTGTCAATGATTATTTGCTTAGATATAATTAACTGATAAAAATTTAAAACACAAAAGAGAGCACGGTAAAATGATTAGGTGTAAAATTAATGTAAAAAATCAATCACTTTTCTTTAAACTCAATGCTGATATATAAAAAAATAGTGAAGGTGACTATACTTTAAAACTCTGAAAGACCTGAAGCAGTTGTAGATGTGCAGGCTATACATACTTGACCTTCATCATCAGAATGTCATCCTGGTCCCCAAATTTGTCCCTAAGGACATAGGGAGCCTCCTGTGGGCACCAAATGGAAAAGGGCCACAGAATCAACACGTGACCCAAATAATAACAGCACGTCACTGTATTGGCCTCCATGACCACGGTAGCTGATGGGGACCACTGCATTTGAAGTCCTTCTCCACTGCACTCACGTTGAGAGCATTCACACTGTTCCCATCTCCCAGGGAGACAGGGTTGAAGATGATATGAGTGTATCATGTAAACTATGGAGTGGAACAAGAAAGCCTTCACTCCTGCATCTAGCATGCTGTTGTTCAGGAAGTGTATGAAAAGGCCCAAGTGTGCAATTGGACCTCTACCATAGCTATTCATTGATGTAGGGTTCCTTCATGAGCTGTGAGGTCCCAGGGATGATGGATTTATTCAGCTTGGCTGCTCTGAAAGACCTGCTGCTACAAGAACACTAGTCTGTAGCCTCTGATTTTGAAGCATTTTCTTTTACACTGGATGTTACTTAAGAGATGTTGGCTTGAATTGAAATTGTTTCCAGATAAGAATCAGTAGCCTTAGTGAACACTAGGGGTGCAGAAGTATGTGACAGCCCCGAGTTCAGGAGTGTAGCATTAATTCTCAAGATAGGACTTACTGTCACAAGGTAGAGTTCTCCATAGAGGGGGCTTCCAGGCCTTAATTATTCTTAAGTGTCCACTGACCTAGTATACCTGGCTGAAGTTACCATGTCACCACTGCAGGTGGTCACCTCAAGTGAGGAATCTCTAGCCAGCTGGTATAGGGCAATTCACCCCAGTTTTCTAAACTCCAGCTGCAGATTGCAAGACTTGGCTGGGCACAGGACAAACTCTTAGCATCCATTGTTCAAATCTCCACAGTGAATGTTTCCAGCAATTTTGGCATTCAGAAGTTTGAAGTCAGTACAGTTGCTGCTGAGTGAATCTGACAGGTATTGAAACTTTAGTGCACTGAAATTTCTGGGAATGATCCATATAGTCCTTGATAGAAAACCACCCGAATGAGGGAAAGTAGAAGTTGAGGATATTGTTTGTAAAGGAATATCTTCTAGAGTAGTGGTTCTTAAACTTCTTGGTTTCATGACCCGTTTACACTCTTAAAAGTTATTGACGGGGCCAAGGTGACTCAGCAGGCAGAGTTCTCACCTGCCATGCCAGAGACCCAGGTTCGTTTCCCAGTGCCTGCCCATGCTAAAAAAAAAAAGTTATTGAGGACCCCAGTGAATTTTTATTTACGTGGGTGATATCTGTCTATATTTGCTGCATTAGAAATTACAACAGAAATTTTTGAAACACAAGCACACATTCCATTACCCAACAGAGCAATCCTATCATCCTATGTCCTGTAGCCTTTAAAAAGTTTTGGAGTGCCAGGGTAGTTCAGTGATAGAATTCTCGCCTACCATGGGGCTGATTCCCAGCCCATCCATTCCCTAAACAAACAAACAAACCAACAAAACAAACAAAAATCCAACAAATGGTGCTGCAATAATGGGATACTCACATGGAAAAAGAATGAAATGTGACCCCGTCATACAACATACAAGAAAATAAAGAAAAGTTCCACTATAAACTCATGAGACTATGCCAGTGAAAAAAGGCAAATAACACATAAATACTACTATGAAAATGGTCTTGTCTTTGCACATCTCTAAGAGACACTTGGAGACCCTTAGGGATCCCCAGCCCACATTCTGAGACCTGCCATTCTAAGGAATAACGTAGTGTCCAGTCCAAGGGGCTGTTTCCTCTGGCTGGGATGTGCTTGTTCCAGATGGAAAAAGGTACACAGAGGCAATTTGCCCATGAATTTTAACCAGATCATCATCCTTAAACTTGGAGGCCTGATTTGTATTAAAGAGATTGTTTCCCATTAGTTGTGACAGGAAAACAGGGAAGAAAATGTCAGAGAAGTAATTTCAAAGAGGTCCTTCCTGCTGACTTCCAGGTCATGCTATCATGGATCAAAAACTCAGAGCTGCCTTGCAGAATGGTGGGATCTTTTTGTGTACTGAAGACACCATTTGGACTGTCATTCCAACCCTCCAGGAAGACCACTCTGAGGTTTGGATAGTCCATTAGGAGGCTGGAGGGGGACGTTGGAAGGGGCCCACTCTGAGATGGTCATTGTTCTCTTGAAGCTAGTTGAGACCATGAGGCCATTGAGGGTAGGTAGTTTCCAGTGGGCTTGAATTTCCTCCTTGCCTTTTCAGTCTCCATAGTCAAGTCAAATACCAGAGACCAGCGTGGAGCTGAATGTCATTAGACCTGAGGAGCCACTGACCATGCAGGACCTCAGATTGCTGGGCTATGCAAAGCCGCAGAGGCAATCTGGTCGATGACCTGGGTCAAGCCAGTTTGGGCAATGCAGCTTAGCAAGAAGTAGGCCAGGAGAAAGAAGTTTGCAATCAGTAACTACAACCTGGCACAATTCATACCTAATATCTACGTAACATTCCCTAACACGAAGCCACAGAATAGTGAACACATCCATGTAACAATGTGCTGATCTGGAAGTAAGCTATGCACTTAATGAAGACATAAGTTGCATAGTAGGTATACAACTTAATGTTGCATTCTCTAATTCTGTATAAGAATTCTTTCCTGAAGATTCCCCAAGAGCCACTTTCCTAACAGTCCTAACATTTACATGTTTGCAATGAAGTTTTGACCTGCTCCATTTAGTCGCTATTTTTTCACTCACAGGAGTTTCAGTCTGGGCTTGGACCATCAAAAAGTTCCCAGCCTAATAAAGACACAATCAGCATCATTCAGATGATAATCTTTGAGAGCGTCCCCACACATCCAGGCTGGAAAGGGGGCTTGCATCCCGCACAGCTGATGCAGAGCTAACCAAGAAGGGCTCATAAATCCACCAGCTTTATCATATTAGAGTCTCCAGTTCCTGGCTCCTGCCCTGACTTTCTGAGCTCCAACTCCTACCCCTTCTGACCTCCAGACCAGCTCCTGGTGCTGCACTTCTGCCTTAGTTCAACACACTGTCATCCACCCACTCACCCAAGTCACACATCTGAGTGTTGTCTCTGACACCCCTATCACCACCCCCCCAATCCATCAGCGACTCCTGAAATTTTATGTCTATTCTTTTTTCATCCCCAAATCATGCTCCTGTCCAGGCCTTCGTATCTCTCACCTCAACTAACTGGTTTACCTGAGGTTCACTTTTGCCTCCCTCAAATCTGTCCTCCAGCCTCGACGTCAGCAGGGGTTAAAAGGCAAGTCTACTGTACTATGCTCCTGAAACAGAGCCTGGCTGGAGTCTATATTGTATGACCTCGGAGTCCCACCCTGAATCTCCTGATTAAAGCCGTCCAGTGACTTCCCAACCCCTTCAAATTCAAGCCTTGTGTCCTCCAGCCTCTGCCTGGCTTTCCGGCCTTGTCACTCACTTCTTGTACTTTACCTTCATCAAACCAAACATCTGGACCATGCAATTTCAAGACTATTTCTGCTCATACTGTTCCCTCTGCCTGGAATGCCTGTTTACTTTTTAAACTTCTGTTTTTTTGAAAAGTTCATCAACTTACAGAGAAAATATTTTTAAAGAGCATACACAGTTTAAAAAATAAATACAACAGACACTTGTGTAACCACAGCAAGGTTAAGAACTAGAAATGGTCAGTGTGTTAGAAGCTTCTCGGGTGCTTCTCTCTCATTTTGCCCCTACCTTCCCCCCAAGAGGAATTACTTTCGTGATCATTCGTAATTTTCCTTATGGTTTTCCCACTTACGTATGTATCTTTGAACCCTGTTACCTGGTTTTGAGCCTTTTGTTAATAAAATCACACATATAGCACTGATCTTTGACTTGCTATTTCTACTGAACACTGTTTATGAGGTTTAAAACCCTGCTGGAGTATATAATTGTACTTCACTAACTTTTGCTGCTGAATAGTATTTTATTGCATAAATATAATTTATCTATTCTACTTGTCAGATATTTGAGCTATTTCCAATTTTTAAATTATAGTGTTTCTATGTGTATATATATATAAATATAGAATATATATATATTATAAAAATATATATACTGTATATACATATATCCAGGTGCAAGAGTTTGGATTTAACACTTTTTATGTTACAACTTTCTGGGTTTGAGCTATTTGAAAGAAATGTGTTTTAATAAAAAAATATATATTGACAAAATAAAATTATCTTTTAGGCTTATTATATCGTCTAAACCTTCCTGGGATAATCTATATCTGACTACAGGGTAAACCATGAACTTTAACAAGATATTAGGAATTAGAAGTGGCTGACTACTGTGGATGATGGTGTCATGGTCAGGTTCATGTGTCAGCTTGGCCAAGTGGTGCTGCCTGTTTGTCTGGTTGGGCAAGTGCTGGCCTGTCTGTTGCAATGAGGACATTTCATAGAATTAAATCATGATCATGTCAGCTGCATCCACAGCTGATTTCATTTGTAATCAGCCAAGGGGAGTGTCTTCTGCAATGAGTGATGCTCAGTCTAATCACTGGAAGCCTTTTAAGGAGGATTCAGAAGAGACAGGCTCTCTTCCTGCTTTGGTTGGCGAGCCTCTCCTGTGGAGTTTGTCCAGTCCCTCCATTGGAGTCGTCGGCTTCACAGCCTGCCCTGCAGATTTTGGACTCTGTTCCCGCGGTCACGTGGGACACTTTTATAAATTTTATATTTGAGAGTGTTCCCTGTTGATTCTGTTTCTCTAGAGAACCCTAACTAATACAGATGGCATGAGTGATTGCCACTTGGAAACAGACTAAAACCAGGACCTTTCAATTTGGAATCGAAAGCAGATGTGACCAAGGCACTGAAGCTGCAATGGCCATGACAGTGAGAACATGTGTGTGCTCAGCAAGCCCTAGAATCCCAGAGCTCTCAGACCTCCCCTTCCTTCAGCACCAGCTGAATGTTGCCACCCAGATGTCCTGCCATCTCCTCATGTGCAACCTGTCTAAAGCAGAACTCAGAACCACCCACCCCTCAACTAACTCGCCCTGTTTATTTTTCTCCTTGTCTTTGATACCATAATTATCTCAGTTACTCAGGCTTAGAAATTGAGTTATCCTTGCTTCCTCTGTCCTTCCTTCCCTCATCCCATTACTCACCAAGCTCTTCATTCTTCCTCTGTAATGTCTCTTGAGGCCATCTCTTTAGGGCTTCTCCACCTTGACTTTAGTTGCCACCATCATCATCATGACAGCTCCCCCTTCTTTCAATCTCTCCCTTTTCTGTTCTAGTCTGCACCCAAATTCCAACGGAGGCTCAGAAAATGCGAACTTGATCAATTCTATCTCCTGCTCAAAAGTGTTCTGTGACTGTTACTTATAGTAGCAAATGCAAACTACCTTTTGATTGATATTGAAGGCCCTTCAAAATCTGGCCCCAACTTACCCCTCTGCAAATCTGTTTCACAGTTGGAGTTATCCACTTACCTATTTTTTCCTGTACATTACAAAGATCTTCAGGAAACTAAATTTACAAGTGGTCCTAATTTTTGTGAGTTTGTCCTCACTCTTTCTGATGCCTAGAACTGCTGATCCTCTTTTTCCTCACACCTTGAAATACTGTACTTTATTGGCACAGTATCCTCTTTTAAATTGCAATTGCCTGGGGGTGTCCCATGAAGCTTACAACCTTATCACAACTCAAGGACATGTCATTGATGCAGCCACCATCATATACAAGGCACTGTGCCAAGGGTCAAACTTGAACATGATGTGTAGCAAATTAACAGAATTTATCACAGAAAGAGCTGCTATAGGCTGAAAAGTAATTGAATCTCAAAAGTTTTAAAGTCACGAATGATAAGTGATTGAGAAGTTCTTGTGTTACTTATGGAGACAGAGGAGTCCTGGGCTTAGCAATACAGAGAACCATAAACTTGTAAATTTAGTTTCCTGAAGATCTTTGTAATGTATAGGAAAAAATAGGTAAGTGGATAACTGCAACTGTGAAATAGATTTGCAGAGAGGTAAGCTGGGGCCAGATTTTGAATGATGTCAATCAAAAGGTAGTTTGTATTTGTTACAAGGTTCATTCTTGTAGCCCATTAAATTCTGTTAGTTTGCTACACATCATGTTCAAGTTTGACCCTTGGCACAATGCCTTGTATATGATGGTGGCTGCATGAATGACACATCCTTGAGTTGTGATAAGGTTGTAAGCTTCATGGGACACCCCCAGGCAATTGCAATTTAAAAGAGGATACTGTGCCAATAAAGTACAATATTTCAAGGTGTGAGGAAAAAGATCCTAGTCCAACATCCTTAATTTGTAAATTTAAACGTTAGGACTCAGAGTGTTTTCCTGCATTTTGCAATTTGTTTTCATTTGCTGCTGCATTAATCTCAAAATTATCTAAATTAATCTTGCTCTAGTAAACTTACAAACTAGAAAGTATATGATTATGCATTGGCTAAAAAGAAGTGACCATTATTTGAAACAAAGAATTAATTTCAAATTTAACATATAGTCCAATTTTCATATGAAATGTTATTAAGACAAAAGAAACTTGATTGGAATGAAAGTACATTAAAAGTGAGAGTGTGACATGAAAATTAAGTAAGCTATAGAAGGTATTGATGACAATCAAATAAAAAGCCAGCAACTTACAGGGCAATTAAAAAGGAAAGAACCGTGGTTTTTAGCAAAAAGACAAGTACTGGGCGAATGACTGAAGAGTAATCTTTTGATAGCAAATCACTTAATCTGAAGGACAACTTGAACACAAAGTTAGACTTTGGAATTTTGTACCATGGATCATGGACTGACAAATGGATAGATCAAAGGCTTAGCTTTTGTTCCAATCTTTGAAAGGAAACCAGACCAAAAAAAAGCATGGATTTTAGGTAAACAGTAATTGGTGATGAAAGGTGATGTTTTCTCTGTGACCCAGAAACAAAATATTCATTTGCCCTGTAAAATCACAACATTGCCAAGGCCCCCAAAAGTTCATGTATCATAATCACAAATAAAGACCCTGATCAAAATCACAAATAAAGACCCTGTTGATTGGTTCCTCTGACATCTGTGGTATTCTTCAAACCAGAAGGTCAAAAAGCTGATCAATCTCATTGTGCACAAATTCTGAAGGGCGTGAAGGATTCTTCATAATGAAGAGAGTTGAACAGGGTCTGCTGCCTGCTGGCCTCACCACATCAGGGGCTCAGTTGAATTGACACTTGCAGAGAAATAGTTTCTGACCAAAATCTGTTACCAGATTTATCACTTAGCTCACCCTTTTCCTTGGGAGGTACTAGGAATGTGGGTTATATGAGGATGCTAGCAGGTGTTGGGCAAAAAACCGGATCTGTGGTCCAATGAGTTTTAAAAACCCAATCAAATAGGATTCTTTGTTATATAATTTATTAGAGCTCTCAATGTGTGTTCTGAAATTCCAAGTAGAGGAAGAGGTATGCAGTCTCTTCCAGACATATCTTACTGAAACCCTTAGCCCCTGAGCAGTGTGTATTGTATCGAACATACTGTAAAGGACCCTGTTTCATCAATGCGTTTCCTCCAAAGGGCTTTTGGCATGTCAGTGAATCAAATCCACCACTGAATATATTTTGAAAGTACGATGCTACTGCTAAATCAGTTCCACAACAGACAAGCCACCCAAGATTCTTCTATAAAATGTAAGACACTATTTTGGGTAATTCTAACTACTTGTATTTTTTTCTAAAGATTAAAAATTTTTTTTATTGCGCTAACGTATGTTACATAAAATTTACGAAATTTAATGATTTTAAAGTGACCAACTCAATGGCACTAATTACATTTATGATGTTGTGCAGCCTTCATCACCATTCATTATCAAAACTCTTTCATCATCCCAAACAGAAACTCTGTACCCATTAAGCAATACCAATCCATTCCAATCTACTTTCTGTCTCTATGAATTTGTCTTTTCTAGGTACCTCATATAAGCAGAGTGATGCAGCATTTGGCCTTTTATGTCTGGCTTATTTTCCTTAGCATGATGTTTCCAAGGTTCATTCTTGTAGCCCATATCAGAACTTCATTTCTTTTCTGGCTGAATAATATTTCACTGTATCTGTGTCACATTTTGTTCATCCATTCATCTGTTCATGAACATGGGTATTTTCTACCTTTTAGCTATTATGAATAATACAAATGATGCTTCTATGAACATTGGTATACAAGTATCTTCTTGCATCCTGTTTTCAATTCTTTTGGGTAGAGGGCTAGGAGTGGAATTGATGGGTCATATGTTTACATTTCTGAGGAAGTGCTAAACTGTTTTCCACAGTGACTGTACCATTTTACATTACCACCAGCAATGCACCAGAGTTGCAATTTCTCTACATCCTCAACAATACTTATTTTTCATTTTCAAAATAATATATCCTAGTTGGTGTGAAAAGGTATCACACGGTGATTCTGATTTGCAATTCCTTAGTGGCTGATAATGTTGAGCACCTTTTCATGTACTTACTGTCCATGTGCATATCTTCTTTAGAGAAATGTCTATTCAAGTTCTTTGCCCATTTTTAAAATTGGATTCTTTCTTATAGTTGTGTTGTCGTAATTCTTTATGTATTCTGGATAGTAAGCTCCTATCAGACATATGATTTGCAACTATTTTCTCTCATTCTATGGATTGTCTTTTCACTTTCTTGATAACGTCTTTTGATGCAAAAAAGTTTTTAATTTTTATGAAGTCCACTTTATCTGTTCATGGTTTTGGATTCATATTAAGAATGAATTGCCAAATCCAAGGTCATGAAGATTTTCTCTTATGTTTTTTTCTAAGAGTTTTATGGTTTTAGGTCTTAAATTTAGATTGATGACCCGTTTTAAGTTAATTTTTTTTTTGTATGCTGTATAGAGGAGGTCACATTTCATTCTTTTTCCATGTGACTATTCCATTATTGCAGCACCATTTGTTGAATTTTTATTTTGTTTGTATTTTCTGTCTTTGTTTGCTTGTTTATTTGTTTTTGGGAAGTGCATGTCGAACCCTGGTCTCCTGCATGGCAAGCGAGAATTCTACCACTGAACTATCCTTGCACCCCCAAGTTAATTTTTGTATATGGTGTTAGATAGGGGCTAACTTCATTCTTCTGCTTGTGGATATCCAGTTTTCCCAGCACTATTTCTTCTTCAGAGATTATTCTTTCTCCCACTGAATAGGCTTGGCAGCCTTGTTAATAATAAGTTGGCCATAGATATATGGGCTTATCTCTGGACTCTCATTTCTATTCCAGTGGTTTAATGTCTCTGCTTATGCCAGTACCACACTGCTTTGATTCCTGAATCCTTGTAGTAAGTTTTGGAATAGGGAATAGTAAGCCCTCCAAATTTGTTCTTCTTTGTCCAAATTGTTTTGGCTGTTCAGGATCCCTTGTAATTTATATGAATTTAAGAATTAGCTTTTCCATCTCTGTAAAAATGGCTTTGGGAATTATGATAGAGATTGAATTGAATCTGTAGCTCACTTTGGGTAGTACTGACATCTCAATATAGTAAACCTTCCAATTTATGAACATTTATTGAGGCCTCCTTTAATTTTTTTCAGCTCTGTTTTGTAGTTTTCAGTGTATAAGTCTTTCACTTCCTTGATTAAATTTATTCCTAAGTATTTCATTCTTTTAGAGGCTGCTGTAAAGGTAATGGTTGTTCTGATTTCCTTTTTGGATTGTTCATTGCTAATGGGTAGAAACAACTGAATTCTATGTGTTGATCTTAAAACCTGCAACTTTGCTGAATTCATTTATTTAGTTCTAGTAACTTTTTTTGTGAATTCTTTGGGATTTTCTATATATAAGATCACGCCATTTGCAAATAGAGATGGTTTTACTTTTTTTATTTTCAGATTATATCCTTGAGAAAAATAAGGGCCTTTTATTGAATAGAAGAGAAAAACTAAAATATGTGAGAATCAATAGCATGTGGGTGAGCAGCGGGACAGAAACCCCTACAGCATCACCACCATCATGGATGGGCTAGACTTCTGTCCTCTTCCTTCCACTTTAGACTGGAACTCGGCTTGGTTTGGGTTCGGTTGTTGGTTTCTGGTTGAAAATGAGTCCATTCAGAGGACAGTGGATCAAATCAAGTCAACCAACTGGTCAATATGTCACCTGTAGATGCTCTTTAAGGGCAGGGGCTATCTTCTCTCCAGGAACATGGCTGCAATTTGGAGCTGGAGCTGATGACTTAATTCATGAGATTTAGGCATATGCACAGATTTTCCTTCTTGGTTGTGCTCTCCTTCTTCAGAAAAGAATTCCTTACAGGGTGATTCCCATGGATGTTTTTCCACAGATAAGATGTGTCCCTCAGTTGTAAACACGTATCTGGTTCAATATTTGGGTACTGGATTCTCTTCATCAAATAGCAGATACAAGTATTTACAGGACTCACTGAGAACAACGCTCTCCATCTGGTCCTCTTTGGATTTGTCTATTAGAACATGCAGTCCAGGGAGGAGGGCCTACCTAGAGTCAATGCAGGTGGTCATCAGCTGTCCACTGAACATGCTCACGATGACACAGAGTGCGGGGCCTCCTCACTGGTTACAGGCCTTGTGACCTTCTCTGAAGTAGTTCTGAGTATTCTGATATGCCGCATTAAACATGTCCAGGTCTTCTTTTCCTCCAAAGAGAATGTAAGATTTCAAGAGGCACTCATAGAAGGAGTCCAGACCAGCACCCGAGCCACTCTGCTTTCCAACCCAGGGGCCCGTCTGAATGTTCACAACACTGAGTAACAATCCTGTATCATTTCTCCGGAGCGCCCAAACGGCTTTCACTGCGCGTCTGGCCACCTCCTCAAACTTAGAGTCCCCCAGCAGTCGGCTCAGAATCCCACATTCCACCAGAAGGGAACCAGCTCCTGCCGTGCCCATCACGTTATTGCTGTCAGGAGGGACGCCTGTCTTTAAATTCACCCGTGGACAGGGGATGCCTGCCTTGGTGTTTGCAAAGGCAGGGAGGAGTCCCACTGCCAGGTCATGAGCCGTGTGCACCAATTCATTATCATAATCCTTAATTGTTATGTCACCAAAGGGCTGCCTGGAGTCAGTTACTACTCTGGAGGCAGACGGGGCTTCCTAAGACTCTTACTGTGACCTCAAAGACTTGGACGTTGGACCCTTTGTCAAATGAAACTGCCGATCAGCAGACTGCGTCCTGAACTGGGCTGAATTTCGCATTATTGCAAATGCGTCCAAGGCATCAACAAGCGTCAGTGAACAGCGCATCAGTGACGTCCTAGGGAGCTGTTCACTGACGCGGGCCGCGCCAGTGGAGGGGGTCGCGGTGGTCCTGGGGGAGCGTGAGTGCCACGATGTTGTGAGCCCAAGGCGAGCCCGCCCCGCGCGGGGTCCCGCATCTGGGCGCGCAGCTCGTCGGCGCGGCGGGCCGGGTGTCCCCGCACGTCGCCCCAGTGCCGCGCGCCCATCATGCCGTCCTGGGCTCCGGAGGCTGCAGCCACCACAGCCTCGAGGGCTTCCCGGGCCCCACAGCGGGCAGCGCGGGGTCGTCGCGGCCCCTTAGGCGCTGGAAGCCGAAGCTGAGGGGAAGCGCGGGTCGAGACCCCTGCCGGGCCCCAGCCGGAAGACGAGCCCCGCGCCCCTGGCAGGCCGCCCGGGGAGCCCCAGCCCCAGCCCCCAGCCCCAGGCCGAGCCTCGCAGCGGCGTGGTCACGCGGCCACCGCGGGCGCCATTTGAAAGCTCTGGGACCTCTCCCGCCCACCGCCACAAGCCGTTCCCAGTAGTTTTACTTTTTTCCTTTCCATTTGGGATAAATCTATTTCTTTTTTCTTATCTAACTGCTCTAGATGGAACTTCCAGTGCACTGTAGAGTAACAGTGGTGAAAAGTTGCATCCTTGCTTTGTTCCTGATCCTTCACTTTTTCACTATTGAGTCTGATGTTAACTGAGAGTTTTTCATAAACATCTTTTACTGTGTGGAGGAAATGCTCTTCTATTCCTAGTTTTCTGAGCGCTTTCATCACGATTACCATGTTAAGGGTGTTGGATTTTTTTCAAATGCCTTTTCTGCATCAATTGAAATATTGTGTGTTTATTTCCCTTTTTTCTGTTAATGTGGTATATTACATTGCATGGTATACTATTAATGTGGTGTATTACATTGCATGGTTTTCTTGGGGTGAACCATCTTTGGAATGAAATGGCATTATTGGAATAAATTCAGTTTGATGATGGTATATAACCCTTTCAATATGCTGTTGGATTCTGTTATGGATTGAATTTTGTTTTCCAAAAAAAGAGGCATATTTAATACCTCTGGTCCTGTGAATTTGAACATATTTTTATGTAGAAACTTTGAAAGGTTATTAGACAAAATAAGGTTAAAATAGATTAGGGTAGGCCCTTAATCCAATACAACAGGTGTCCTTTTACAAAGACATAGTAATAGGGAGAGAAAGAGAGGGAGAGGGCGTGAGAGAGAGAGATTGAGAGGGAGAGAGAGAGAGAGAGAGAGAGAGAGCCATGTAAAGGAAGCAGAGATTGAGTGATGCCACAAGCCAAAGAACATTATGGATTGCCAGCCGTTGCCAGAATCCTACAGATGACAGAGAAAGCACGGCCCTGCCAATGCTTTGAATTCAGCTTTCTGTCCTCCAGGACCCTGACACAATAAATCTATATTGCTTAAGTCAACTTACAGTAGCCTGAAGTAAGACAGATTTAGTTTGTTAGCATTTTGTTGAGGATTTTTACATCTACATTAGTGAGAGATATTGGCACATAGATTTCTTTCCATGTGATGTCTTTATCTGAGTTTGGTATCAGGGTAATACCGGCCTTAAAGAATTGGTTAGGAGGTGTTCCCACCTCTTCTGTTTTTTTAGGAGCTTGAGAAGGATTGATGTGAATTCTTCTTTAGGTGTGTGTAGGGCTCACTGGTAAAGCCATTTGGTCCTGGACTTTTCTTTGCTGGGAGGTTTTTGATCACTGATTCAACCTTGTTATAGATCTGTAAAGATTTCCTATTTCTTCCTGAGTCAGTTTAGGTAAATTGTGTGTTTCTAGGAATTTTTACATTTCATCTAGATCATCTAATTTGATGATGTGTAATTGTCCATAAAATTTTTATAATCCTTTCTATTTTTGTAAGGTCAGTCATAATGTCAGTACTTGCACTCTGTGAACAAGTGACTTGATTACCAGTTGAAGAAGGGAGAATGATTACATGCATCTATTTTCTCTCTATCTTGAAATAGACATTATTTTACAAGGACAAAAGGTACAAGAAAGGAGATTAGATTACAGTAGGTGAGGGATTTCAACAAATGTTTGTATCCTAGAAAACAAATGAAAGTATGGCAATTGAGTTATCAGAGGAAATAGTTCTCTCTTGGATGCCTGCAGGGAACATTAAAAAGAAAGGACTGGGCAGGCCATGGTGGCTCAGCAGGCAGCGTTCTTACCTGCCATGCTGGAGATACTGGCAAAAAAAAAAAAAAAAGGAAAGAAAGGCGTTGATATACATGCAGGTCCTTAGAAAGTCCTCAAATGACTTCAAAGCACAGGGATATCCCCTCAAGGCAAAGGTGAAAGAAGAGCTAAAAAAAATACGAGACTAGTTGAAAGTGAAAAATCTTCATATGGCTACATAAAGTTCCCTGGTGCTGACCTACAGCAATGACCTATCTCTTTCCACTCCCTCCAAAAGGAAGAGGAAGAGCATTTATTCTTTGCATAAATTGATCTGGAGGTACTCTGGCTCAGTAATGAGAGATGAAGGGTCTAAAACAAGGGAATCAAATAAAATTGTTCAATACTGAATAATTGGGAGTCCCCCTACTCTACTATGCTCTAAGAAATCTGACAGCCAGGCTTATGACTGAAGGATTCTACTCTGGAAAAATTGAACAGTTTCAGAACTAAAATGTGGTCCTGGAATTCCAGAGTTTCTTCCCTTGGTGAGGCCCACCAGCTGACAAGCTCCAACTTATGATCACAGAGCTTACTATTGGCTCTTTATATTCCATGATTAAATATACATAAATACACCAAACACTTTAGGAAACCTTGCAATATGAAGGAGAGTGATGAAAACAAAAAATTTGAAGGAAACAGTGATAATGCAAGGAGTATAGAAAGGTTTAAAGAAAAGAACTCTAACGAATATTTTTAGAGATATGAGATGCTACTGCATCCAAAATCAGAATACAGTACAAACAAAAGAATGATTAGAGGGGAAAAAAGTGCTTTTTGAAATAAAAAAATGACAGGTGAACATTAAAAATTTAATAGGAAGGATAAAAGATGAGGTTGAGAAAATTTCTCAGAATGTAGAATGAATTCACAAAAGAATGGGATGAAAAATATTGTTTTAAAGAGTCAACCCGGGAAACAAACTGCTCAAAGAGTAAATACAGGGGAGAAATACAAAAAAACAATCAAAGTTTCAAACAGAAAAGTATGAGTCTTCAGATGGAAAGGGCCCACCAAAGGCCCTGAATAATAAGTAAAAACAGCCATACCAAAGCACATCTTCATGAAATGTTAGAATATCAGAAATAAAAAGAAGATGCTAAAAGCATCCAGGGAAGATTAAATAGGTCACATACAAAGAATTAAGAATCACAATGGCAAAATTTTCTCACAGCAATTCTGTAAACTGAAAGTTAATGGAGTAGGCCTTTAACATTTCGAGGGGAAAAATGCCATTCAATCTAAACTTCTTTACTCATGAACTCTATTAATCAAGTGAGGGGGTAAAGACATTTTTATATATGCAAAGATTTTAGTAGTTTACCTCATATGGATCTTTGCTGGGAAGTTACTGGAGAATACACTCCAGCAAAACAAAGGAGTAAACCAAGAAAGAGGAAGATGCTTGACCCAGAAAAAAGGCGATACCAAAGAGGAGAGAGTCACATGTTTCAAGATGCTGGCAAAGAGATATTCCTGATTGACGCAGAAAGACAAAAGTCTTCATGAACAAAAATGGAATTGTTATATTTGAGAGTATGGAAAATTATATTGAAAAGGAGGCAACAAATATAATAAAGAATTTGAGGAAAATTCTTTATTATATTTATAACTTTATTATAAAATAAGTTTATGAAAACATACATCAGTTTCAAAAAACAAAGTATATGCAAGAAAAGACATATTTCTTGGTTTACGATTTGGCTCAATGTAATGCAATAGTATATGCTGTGGTAGACATATAGGATTGATAAATCAGGAAAGAGCAGTATACACACTGCGTTTAGATATATGGAGATAAATGCAGGGGAAACAGCTACCAGAGCTGAAGATGGTTTCCTCTGTGGAGTGAGAGGGGTGGGCCAGAGACAGCTGATTTGCATTAGTAGCATTTGAATTTTTAAATTATGCTCATGGATTACCTTAATTAAAAATACGAATAAAACAAACAAAAATTTACATATCTAAAACTACCCAAGTTTTATTCCTTTAGAGTTACTCCTTATGCCGCCTTAATTTTTTCAAGTTGATTGCAGAAAGTACACTACTCATGCTTTTCCACCAAGTGCCTTATTATGCCATTCTTGTTGAACGCTAAGATGAATAGCTAATATTCTAAATAAGTGTAGCATTTCTTAGACAGTTAAACTCACTGTCTTTCTTTTTTACTTTATTTTTTATTTTTTTCATCACATAGTTGTAAATTCATCATCATAATCATTTCTTAGAACATTTGCATCAATTCAGAAAAAGAAATAAAAAGAAAACAGAAAAAAAATCATACATACCATACCCCTTACCCCTCCCTTTTCATGGATCACTAGCATTTCAACCTACTAAATTTATTTTAACATTTGTTCCCCCTATTATTTATTTATTTTTAATTCGTATGTTTTACTCGTCTGTTGATAAGGTAGGTAAAAGGAGCATCAGACACAAGGTTTTCACAATTACACAGTCACATTCTGAAAATTATATCATTATACAATCATCTTCAAGAAACATGGCTACTGGAAAGCAGGGCTACAGTTTCAGGCAGTTCCCTCCAGCCTCTCTGTTACGCCTTAACTAAAAAGATGACATCTATATAATGGGTAAGAAGAACCTCCAGGATAACCTTTCGACTCTGTTTGGAATCTCTCAGCTATTGACACTTTGTCTCATTTCTCTCTTCCCCCTTTCAGTCGAGAAGGTTTTCTCAATCACTTGGTGCTGAGTCCCAGCTCATTCTAGGGAGGAAGAATGTTGCCAGGAAGGTCCACACCCCTGGGAGTCATGTCCCACGTGGACAGGGGGAGGGTGGTAAAACTCACTGTCTTTGAACCGAAGGCACGTAACACTGGAGATACACAGACATGGATAGTTGAGAGAATCAATTTTTAGCTCCTTACCTTCCCTTGTTCTCTTTCCTAGAGCTGGTCTACCTGAGAACACACCTGTTGCGAGGTGTCAGGCCAATTCTCTTTTCCACCTAATCTTTCACAACCTCCCTTTATCCGCTTTACAAAAGAGATGCATACCTGAATCCTTCGGAGGAGGATTTGCCTGAGGCAAAAGCCTCAGGGGCAATGGGCAAAAGATGATTAGAAATACCTGTTTCTGTAAATCTCCTTTAAAGAAGACCTCATAAACTCAGGATAGGTTTCTTTCTCTGTCTTAAAGATATTTGTTAAAGGGGAAGTGTGCGTTAGAAAAGGCTTATTTTTGCCCATTCTGGGAAGTTCTGAACTTAGATATATTGTAAAGAGGGGCAAAAAGAATGGTGACATGTTTCATTTAACACCCATCCTTCTCTCTCCTCTTCAATGCTGTCAAGTACTACACCGCTCCTGAGGGACAGTCCCCAGAAAACAAAGCATCCGTAAGAAATGTCACAGGTGGACGGAGGTGAAGTCAGGGGTAAGCTCAGACCTGATTCATCTCTCTGTGGGGGAATTAGGAGTAACAAGCGAGAAGGCTGTCAGGGATGAGAATGAACGTTTACGTGAATTGAAAAATGGTGTTAGTTACTTTTATGACTAAAAGTAACTCTGACTTGGCTGATGTGTTTGACAATGAGGGCACTTTACCAATTAGTTTTTATGGGGACATTTTGCAGAAATCAAACAAGCTATTTTTGTGGATCCAAAGTTTTGATGAGATATATTTAAAGCATACCAGATGAAAACATTCTATCACACATACTGTATTGGCAAAGGTTCAATGAAACGATTGATATTTCCATTTGCTCAATCCTTCCTGAGTATAAGCAGTTTAACAGGGTGCCTCTAAGTGAAAAAATATATGATGAAATTGTCATTTGATAAATATGGGTAAAGCCTTTTTGGTATAATTCCCAGAAATGGAGTCAAAGGACTGAAGACATTTTCAAGCCAAGCGATTTCCAGTTCTTTGCTTTCAACAGAATTGAAGGTTGATGTAATTGAATTGTCATTGGACAGGATATTAAAAATAATGTTTGGGATGGATCACTGTGCAACTTTTAGCATGCAACTTGGAAGAAGTTGAAATAACCAGTGTCCTTGTTATATCAAAACTGCCACAATTACCATCTACTTACTTGTGTGAATGAGGTTTGTTGGCTCTTACATCTATGCAAATAATAACAAAACAGAATTAAAATTCTCAATGCTAACTCTGGCTAATTCTATACAATAGTAATATTTATGCATCAGTATTTGAAATTATTGAAGGAAAATAGTCTTATCCATCTCATAAGAGTCTTATTTCAAGTAAAATTATCTTAATGTTTATTTATTACAAATTAAAAGTATTGAAGACTGGCTTGTGATCACTAGAAATAAAATATTTATAATTTATATATATATTACAGAAAGGTGTGATACTGTGAGCAATAAATGGTTTTCAAATGTAAATATACTTTACATTAGAATACCACTTCAGGGAGAAAAATAAAAAATGTGAAATTTTTTACTCCTGAAGAAGACATGGCTCTTTGATGTTTTAAACACAGCTAATCACAGGTTTCAAATTTCAGTAATATTCCAGTGGATGCATTTAATAGAACAATATAAGCATCTTATGTAAAAATTTATTTCACAGACATTTAAACTTATAAGAAAAGTTATATGAAAACTTTAAAAATGTGTAAGCAGATACATGGTTTTTCGAAATTTTTTTGGAGAAGCACATGAACAAAAATGCTTAAAGATTACAACTCAACTGATTGCTTATCTTTTCAGAGCACATTCAGGTTATCAACTGTTGTTTAATGACATAAAACAATAATGATTATATTTAATTCTCACATTTTTCTCTATAAAGGCACACCTTGTTTTATTGCACTTCGTATCATTGTGCTTCATAGATATCATAATTTTTACAAATTGAAGGTTGTGTCCAGCAGCTCTTTCGGAACCATTTTTCCAACAGCAGGTCCTCACTTCATGTCATTGTGTCACACTATAATTAAGGCATGTGCTGTGTTTCTTTAAGAAAAATGCTTTTGCACACTAAATAGAGTACATTAGCACGTAAGCATAATTCTAAAATGCACTCGGAAGCCAAGAAGTTTGTGTGGCTCATTTTGTTGCAATGTTTCATTTTTGCGGTGGTCAGGAATGGAACCCACAATATCTCCGAGGGATGCATGTATCACAGTCCAACAGTTCTGAGGATTGGCTCTGCTCAGGCAGGTGGTTCTTGCTCAGGGTCTTTTATGCAGTTGCCGTTAGATGGTGGCCGGGAGGTGATGAGCCATCTCCATGAGGTGGTGGAGTCATCTCAAAGGCATTCAAACCCATGTGTCTGGTAGGTGATACTGTCTTTCAGCTGGGATGGCAGCTGTTGCTGGGAACACCTTCACATAGACTCTGTGAAGTTTGGGCTTCCTCACAAAATGGCGGCTAAGAGAGAGAGAGAGAGAGAGAGAACCAAGCTGAAGGTGTATCACCTTCTGAGACCTAGCTTTAGAAGTCACAGAGCATCACTTCTATTACACTGTGTTAGAGGCAAAACCAAAATCCTCTCCAGATTCAAGGGAACGGGACATAGACTCCACCTCTTGCTTCTGGAGGGGCAAAGTTCTAGAAGATTTGTTTTCCTTCTAGAGAAGGGAAACAAATACTCTACTAAGGATTGATTCCATTATGGCAGAAAAGGACTGGAAAAATAATTCTGCTAAATACTAGATTGGTTTCGGAAAATGGTTCATCTTCCAGGGAGCTGAAGAGACTCCCTGTGTTTCCTCCTGGTAACTCTGGGAGTCAGTGAAAATGCTTGCCCATACCTCACAGGGAGTGGCAGAATCAAGAGGAAGATGCTTGAAGCCTCGTTCCTCTTCCGCTGGTCTTTTATAAAATCTTTGTACTCCATAAAACTCCTGTGGACCTAGTATGGGGCAGGAAATGGTCTTGGCTGAAAATATTTGAAATCAAGTAGATATTTTTCTTCAACCTTCAAGCCTTCCATATACATTAGGTATCTAATTGCCTCCCATTTTTTTCTCAGAATGGTTTTTACTTAGTTGGAAAATGTCAGTTAAAATTTACACTCTTACTATAGTGAAAGAGATGTAAAAAATAGAAATGGCTTTCTTTGTAGACACTGTCACCATCTCTCTCTTGCATATGGCTTCCAGTAAGAGTTTTTTTCCCCCTTCAATTTCACTGATGATTTGGCTATGGAATCACAGAAAACTTGGGCTCTTGCCTATAATTCAGAATATAAAGGCCTTGCACAGAAAATGTTGAAGTATATAAAAATCCTCAATATATACTATTTTTGGATTGCATATCAACATAAGATTTAGGATTCAAGTTCCTTGTCTTCATATATCTAGATATTACCTACACAAAATCTACCACCTTCCTATATATAAATGTGTATACATGGCCCAAAGGGCATTTTCAATATTTCCAGAGCTTTGGTCTTTGTACCTACTTCAACCAATCACTTGGATTTGAAAGATGTCACTCTGGGAATACTATCAATTGTGTATAATATGTTTCCAGTAATTAAAAGTCATCTACTGTCCTCTGCAGGCAAGCTGCATCCATTATTATAGCTTAGGGGAAGAAAGGACTCCTGGATTATTTCCTTGACTTTAACACCTGGAAACTCACTTCACCTTGCCATTTCATGTATTAGAATAATAATTCCAAGTAGAAGACATTTAATAACCTTGTTTTTTAAATAGAAATAGTGTATGTATATATATATATATGTCTTTCAGATATACCTGGAGGTGTTACAAAGTCAAAATTATACCTGCCCTGGTGACAGTAGAAATACTGTTTACTTCAGCTCTAAGTTTCATTGATGGTCAGGAATTTCAATGAGAGAAATTTCAATCAGTTGAGAGTAATATTTGGGGAAAGTAAAACTATCTCATGAGCTATGATGTCCTTTGACATGTGGTGACTTAATATTCTATTTTCTTGGATTAAAAGAACAAGTTATCTGTGGCCTAATTAACTTTGTGGTCTAAATAAGTTTGAAATATATCAGCCATCACTATGCAAGACTCATCTAGATATTTCAGCAGCTGGACAAAATGCCAGTACAACTCCTAAATTGAGAGTTCCAGTGACAAAGCAAGCTACGCCTGGAGGAGTTACATGGCCAAAATTACCCTTGCCATTTCCACCAAATGTTTCAGCAGAGCATCTAAAATGGTGTCTTCAGTAGGAAGTTAGCCATGTTTTAAAGAGACATTTCCTATTTGTAGGATCGGTGAGCTACTGCTCGTGATTACGGGGTATTTAGACTGATTTTCACAGCTGTGAAGGAATTAGAACACCTGCGCTGACCTTGATCCCTACCCTACCCCACCACAGAAAGTTTTTAATAAAAGTTCTTGGTGGTAGCCAGCCTCCAAGATGGCTGCCAGTGGGTCCCGTCTCCTGGTATTAACATCGCATGTAGTCCCCACGCACACGGGACCAGGGTTGGTCTCTGGGACCAGTAGTGATAGTATGTCACTTGCAAGATTAGGTTGCAAAATACTACAGCTTCTGTCATGGACATTCTCTCTCTCTGTCTCTGGTAGATTAAATTATGTAGCCAATTTAGATGTGTTCTTAATCATTATCCAAATTCCTATGAGTATAAACCCACTGTATATAGGATCTCTTGAAGGTGTTATTTTAGTTAAGGGGACCCCAAAAATTCAGACAATAGTCAAAAAAAGCCCTGGAGAGAAGCTGGAAGCTGGAAGTCAATGGAACACAGAAGAGAAAGGTGAGGACATCACCATGTGACAGAAGGTAAGGACACAAGCCAAGGAACCCCAAGGATCACTGACAGCCAGCACCAAAATATCAGACTTTGGGGAGAAAGCATTGCCTTGCTGATGCCTTGATTTTGGACTTCTCCTAGATTTAAAACCATGAGTCAATAAGTTCCCCTTATTTAAGTCCATTCATTGTATGGTATTTGTGATTGCTGCTAAGGAAAATTAGGACTCCCACTCTTTTTATGCCCTCCTGGCCCTCTCTTGGGGAAGCCACCTGCCATGCTGAGAGGCCCACACAACAAGGAACTGAAACCTTTGCCCATCAGTCAATGGGGAAAAGAGGCCTGCTGACCACTGCGTGAATGAACTTGAAGCAGATTCTCCAGGCTCTGTCAAGCCTTGAGATGACTGCAGTCCTGGCTGACAGCTTGACTGTAATTTGCGAGACACCTCGGGCCAGAACCACCCAACTAAGCTGCTCCCAGATTCCTAACCCTCCAAAACTGTGCAAGATAATAAATGTTTGTTTTAAGTTTCTAAATATGGGGGTAATTTGTTACGAATCAGTCTGTAATGAATCCATCAGTCTTACAGCTCTACAGCAGAGATGGAGGTGTTAAAGATCACATGTGGTGGAAGAAGGAAGTGCTCTGGGGCTTGGCTATTCTAGCAACTCCTTGGTGCCGTCAGAGCCAGAAAGTAGGAGCGGGAAGGACCCAGCATTTCTTGAGAGTCTAGTGTTGACCAGGATTTGTGGTAAGCTTGTCACACATTTAATTTTTATAGCATGTGCTCAAGGTAGACCTCACCCCTTTGTATGGATGGGGAAATGGGGTGAAGTCAACCAAGAAGTGACAGAGTCAGGAATCAGACTCAGATTGACCTCATGTTCTCTCTGTTACTCCACGTCAGGTTAGAGTGTGTTCTAGTTTGCTAGCTGCCGGAATGCAACACACCAGAAACGGATTGGCTTTTCATAAAAGGGGATTTATTTTGTCAGTTCTTCAGAGGAAAGGCAGCTAACTTTCCACTGAGGTTCTTTCTTACGTGGGAAGGCACAGGATGGTCTCTGCTGGCCTACTCTCCAGGCCCCTGGGTTCCAACAACTTTCCCCAGGGTGAGTTCTTTCTGCATCTCCAAAGGCCTGGGCTGAGCTGCAAGTGCTGAGATGAGGAATGCTGAGCTGCTTGGGCTATGCTACGTCGCGCTCTCTCATTTAAGCACCAGCCAATTAAATCAAACATCATTCACTGCAGCGGGCACGCCTCCTAGCCGACTGCAGATGTAATGAGCAACAGATGAGGTTCATGTACCATTGGCTCATGTCCGCAGCACCAAAACTAGGTGCTTTCACCTGGCCAAGTTGACAACTGAATCTAACTACCACAGAGTGTCAAATGGGTGGGCAGACAGCCTCATGTAGGCTCCGGGACTTGGAAAGAGATGGGTTGAACTGTGGCTCTGCCACTTCCTGTGTGATCCTGGGCAAGTTACTTAATCTAACTCAGGAATCTCTTCTACAGATTTCCTGATGCACAACTCTCTGGCCTCTGCTGGAACATTTCTAGGGATGAGAACTCGGAACTTACAAAAAGCATCTCACCTGTTTGAGTTGGCTTATTTGTTAACACAATACATATTCATTGACTGTTTGCTACGTGGCAGGCTTTGTGCCAGATCTGAAATACGGCAGCACACAAGGCAGACCCAAACAGGTGCTGCCAGCCAGGCATGTGCTACCATTAGGAAGGCTGACCTTGGGAGTTATCTTCTGTAGTTAAGGAGAACGCTCTCTGGTCCTCTGCTCCTCTTCACTTTGGAGGCAGAAGACACACTCTCACAAGCTCATCACTTTCCTGCTCCTCCTTTTTAAGAAGTGCCAGATCTCAAGCCACCCATTCTGGAAACTGTATAAAGCCCGCAACTAGTGTGCTGTCCACCCTTCTGCTACCGGGAGCTCCAAAATGCCGTATTCTGTGGCAACAGGCAGGAGGTAAGAGACACACTCCACTGCATGTATGGTGTCAGGTCAAGTCTTTTTATTTACTTGCAGTTCATTATGAGAACTTGCCACAAGCAAGCAAAACTTTTTAAAATCTTGCTGATGTGACTTTGCAAATCCAGTCGCGTATTCTTTACGAGCAGGGGCAGTGATTTGGGTTGGGGTTCTCAGGATGACCATAACCTGTACCCATGTCCCATTGCTGCCATGACGAATAGCCGCACATCTAGTAGCTCAAGACTACAGAAATTTATCATCTTAGAATTCTGTAAGTCACAAGTATGACCCGGTTCTCATGGGGCTAAAATCAAAGTGTCCGTAGAGGTGCGTCCCTCTCTGGAGGCTCACGGGGAGAGTAGGTTTCCTTGCCTTTTCCAGCTTCTAGAGGTCTCCTGGCTTGGATGAGCTCTCTGATCTTCCTCCGTTATCACATCTCTCTCTGACCACAGCCAAAAATGTTCTCTGCTCTTAAAGACCCTTGTGATTACATCGGAGCCACTCAGATAATCCAGGATGATCTCCTCAAAGTCTGTGCCTTTAATCACGTGGCAAAGTCCCTTTTGCACAGTAAAGAAACACAGTCACAGGTTCCAGGGACTAAACATGAACGTCTTTCATGGCCACCATCCTGCCTACAATGCAATCAATTTTACTTCCCTCTCCTATCGCTGGTAGATGCTGCTTTCTGATCAGGTTTTACACTCAGAATTAAGTTAAATTCAAGAAGTTATAAAAAGGATCACCTTCCCTATGCCACATAATCTCTCTGTTGCCCAATGTGAGCCTTTGGCTTCAAGCTGATTTCTTCCTCTTACTGTACCACCTCCTCCATGCAGCCCCCCACCCACCACCCAGCTCCTGACCACCTTTCTCTCCAGCTCTGGTTTCCTATCACATTGACTTTTGGTGTCACATAATTTGATATTCTTTTATCTACTGTGTTGTCTCATTCTTGATGGTTTCATTGAGTATAATTCTTGGTTCCTCCAAAGTAACTGTGGGTCTCAAAGCAAGGATCTTATGTTCTTTTTTTGTTTGTTTGTTTAAATCTTTACATGATACTGGGTAAATTAGTCCTCAAAATGTTCATGTTGGCCAACTAACCAGAAAACATCTGGGAAGAGGACAAAAGACTAAGACATGGGTAGATATTCAGGGAATCAATAATTATCTTACATAGGTATTGCAAACAAACAAACAAACAAAAAACCCCTCTAAGTTATCATGCTGGCAGTGATTGCAGAAAGCAGTGCCCACCCCAAGGGTTGAAGGACAAAAGGAAAAGGCTGTAATTATTAAAGCTTAGAGGAGGGTGTCCATGGGCCTGGGACCCAGACCTCCGGGAGAGAGAGCTGCTTGGCTGGTGCTTGAGTCTTGGAAAGGGAGGTGGGGGTGTGTGTAAATTGGCTGTTTCTCCCGCCCTTGGAAAAACTGCAACCTGCATCCAGCTGCAGCCAGAGGAAGGTCTGGGTGAGGCAGTGTTGCTGGGGTGGCGCTTATGGGGACCCCAAATACACAGGACGCCCCCAGGCTGCAAAGACTTGAGCAGCTGCCCTCTTTCGCCCCTTGTGGGCAGGTCCTTACCAGGAGTCCATGGGGGGTTACAGAGCCCAGAGGTCTCAAAGCAGAGTCCAGAAGGGTGGGTCTGGAGCTGAAAGTCATGCGCTTAGGAACTGGCTCACCTGGCATTGTCTTTTTCCATTCTCTGCTTTATTCTGCTTCATAGCATTGACCACCCTAATATACACTATAATTTACTCATGGTCTGTATTTCCACTACTGGAAGGCAAGTTCCTCGGTGGCCGGCAATTTGTTTTCGTTGCTCTCTCTGCAGCACCTAGAACAGTGCCTGGCAGATAACAGGCATTCAATTGATATTGAATAAATAAATTAATAAACAGACTTAACCCTCAATGACACGCCAGAAATTGTTTAGTGGAGAGAGAGAGAGGTGTCTCCCTCTTTTACAGGAACAGATTACTGGGGTGTAAATTTTGTTCTTATAGACAAGAAAATATCCAATGAAAATAATGAGTATAAAGTGTTCGAGTATACTATTCAGTTGCCCTGTCCCATTTGGAGTTGTCTCGTCATCAAATGGCGTTTTCAGGGATATATGAAAGGGCTTACTCTTGTTTTGGGGATGACTTCTCAGAAGTCATTGACAGGTACATAATCAGGGCTTCACAGACTTGTTCAGAAATTTCTTTCCTAGTCAAGATGTTTTAAAATTGAATTGGTTCAACCAGTTTGGATGAAACTCAAACTTGAGATTGTTCATGCTATTAAACACTTTGCTTCAGGGGAATGGAAGTTTCAGGTGACATTCTTATGAATATTTTTTCTCTAGTAGGCTTTGGTTAAATCTGGCAATATTAGAACATTAAAAATGGCCTTTCACTTTTCATTGCTTACATTACTTCTAGAGGATTTTTTGAGATATAAAATGTTTGAAGGAATGGGTGCATTAAAAAAAAAAAAAAAACTTTCCTCCAAAACCAATGAAGCTTCCTTAGAGCTCATTTGGAAAATTATATTTATAAAATAAAATGTATAGTATTGTCTCTAAGTGGAAAATTATTTGACTAAAACTGCCTTCTTTAATGCCATTGCCTTGTTGGAGAAGCTGGACCAGTTGTCCTATAGAAGCCACATAACTAGATTCTTTGATTGCTTCCTTGCAGGGTCCTTTAACTTGCTTCTCTCCCTTTATACTTCGTATAGACAAGAAGTTAGATCTAAAGCCTTTATGTTTTTGTCAGATTGAGTTACTTTTTTTTCTTTTTCCTAAGAACACATCACAGGTGCTGTGTACTTCCTATTGCATCCCATCAGGAGATGCAAAATGTCCAGTTGTTTGATTTTTTTAGTGATTGATCAGCAGGTTCTGGTGATCATTTCATTGTAAGAACCCTGAGCATTTCACTCTAAAATTCTCCACCTACATTTCACCTAAATAATTTAACTGTTACATTGAAGTCCGTTGCCTGAGTAGTTGTCATGCTACATGGTTATCACCTTTGTTTTATATTTATTATTATATTAGGGCAAAATGGTGACTTTTTTTTACTTCTACATTTCTTTTGCGGTTTCTGAAATATACCTCATACTGGAAAGACAGGATATAGGCTTCATTATTTCCCTTTAATTACCCACTTTTAGGAGAGTATCCAAAGAATTTTATTTTATTTTTCTCATTCCTTTATTTTTCTTTTTCCTCCCTGTCCTGTTTCATTTCTCCCAGGTACCCTGGTTCCTTTTAGTGATTGATGGTATTAAATAATAAAACTGGGTGCAAGTAGATGCTTATAACTTGGTTTATCATTGCTTCTAGGCATTTTCAGTGAAAAGCTGAAAAATATATTTTTTAAACAAAGGAAGATTGAGTTTAAATTGATATTTTCAGTTCAAATACAAGAAAAGAAGTTTTTACTTCTTTAACTTTATACTTGTATCTCATTTCTCTTATACTTAGTATCATGGTTCCTAAAGACATTAATATAATTACTTCTTTGCATATATTATAATATACATATAATAGTTTTAAAATAATACCAATCTTATTACTAATATGACTACTAAGTGAAGTTTATTATTTCTTTTCAGTCCTTGTCTTTAGAATATATCCATTGGCAAAGTACAATGGTCTAAAGTGAATTGGGATAATTCTTTTCTGTGTGGTTTACAATTAGGTTATTTGCTTCCATTATTTTTCTATTCATATATTGCTTTTTCTTTATGATTTAAGTTTGTAAAAACATTTACATGTCCCAAAGTGAAAACTAAATAACCTGATTCATGCAGAATAGTCACACTTTAAACACTGTCTCCTCCACCTTGTTCTATGCCTCCCCTATTGGTGTTTTAATTAATTGTTGCTTTAATCTTTCCACTTTATTATATCTCTGTGAATATAAACATATAGGAACATATGTATTAATATTATACTTTTCCTTCTAACACAAAAGTTAGCAAACTATATACACTATTCTGCATTATGAATTTTTCACTTGACATTATATTTTGTAAATCCCAGACCAGTGAATAAACATCTTCTTTTTTAGAGTATATATCATCGTTGATATAGATTTTTCAACCTGTCACCTACTGATGGACATTTGGGTTGTTTCCAAACCTTTGCTGTTAAAAATAATGTCAAATCTATTAATTTGGTGTACGTATTACTTCCTATTTTTGCAAGTATAACTTTTGGATAGATCACTAGGAGTGAGGCAGCTGGGTTAGAGAGTAACACATAAGTAATTTTGCTATGTATTGCCAATTCCTTTCTACAGGGGTTGTGCTAGTTTAGAGACTAAACTCAGCAATAAATGAGATTGTGTTTCCAGTCTTGTCAACAGAAAATATTGTCAGACTTTTGTCTACCTGATAGGTAAGAAATGGTAGCACATGTAATTTCCACTTGCGTTTACCTTCTCTTATGAGTGAAGCTGACCATCATTTTACAGGCTTAAAGGCCATTGTATTACTTTACCTGTGAACTTTCTGTTTATATTTTTTGCCCATTTCAAATTGTGTTAGAATTTATCTTCTCATTTGAGGCAAATATGCATGGCATACTAGTTCAACTAAAGGCTTTTTAAAAAGAGAAATGTCTAATATTCATATTTAAGTTGCTTGCTTACCGTGATATACTCTTCATTGCCACAACTTGCCTTATGTGCAGGACTCTCTCATTCTATCTTCCATGTCTCTTACTTTCATTTAATATTTGTGCCATCTTTATCTCTTTGTTGTATTCTGTGTAATTTCCTCAGGTTCATCTTCGATTGATAAATTCTCTGTTTAGAAATTTTTAATCTGTTTTATCTTTTCATTGAGTTTTAAATTTCAATAGCTGTATCACTTCCACTTTGTTCATTTTCAAACACGCCTATTTCTAAAAACATGATATCTTGTGATTTTCTTATGTTTTCAAATCAATCTTTAATTTCTTTAATCATTTTAGTCATTCCTACCTTGTAGCCTGTATAGTTCTTTATTTCTAATCTTTCTCTTTTTTCATGTCTACTGATTTTCTCTCAGGGTAAATTGCTCCCCAGTGTTGTTAAAAGTTTTTGCGTTGTAAACTGACTTTTCAGCTATTCATTAGCTCTGAGAATTTCCTGTGGTCTGTGATGAGACTCTAGAGAAGATTTTTCATTTGCTCCTGCCATGCACCCCAGGGGGTATCATCAGCCAGGAACCCATTTTCATGTTAATTTCTCAGCATTAGAATGTCTCACACCAAGTGGGAGGTATGTATCTGACCCTCCAGCCCACTGGAGGGCACATCTGGGGCTATGGATTTTTGAGGGAGATTTCTCTTTCCCACCCTGAGCTCAGATTGACAGACAGGCCTCCTTATGATTTTCCTGGGCTAGTTAGTAATTTTTTTCTAGTCTGTTCTCTAACTGAGATTACAAGTCTTCAAAGGGACTGTATGGTGGTCTCAGTTCTATTAACCTGCTTTGCATGGTTTTGCAAAACCTTGTTTCCAATTCCTGCTCACTCAAGCCCTTAGTTTACTTAGATTGACAAACCTCCCACCCCATCCCCAGGGCTCCCACAAAACTGCATACTCTCTTAGCCCTCTGCCTTTTAGTTCTCTCTTCCTGTGTGTCCTCTGGAGAGTTCCCCTACTTTCTTGCAATCTCAGCTTGGTACTCTGCATGATGCCTACATCAGAAGTTGTACTAAACAAAATACATGCTGTTAAGCCTCTCGGCTCATCTTGCTGCCTCTAGCTTAAATTATCTTTATGATGAAACAGAAAGACATTCGAAGCCTCTGCAAAGAGTATCAACCAGAAAGACATCCAAACCCAGGAGTCCCCTTTCTAGTACCAAAGTGCCTTAGAAATCAGAAGATCGTGTGTTGAGCCAGGAGTTTGGGTAATGGGGGGTTTGGGTAACTTTGGGAGTGTGCATCCATAGTGTGGAGAGCCCTACGAGTTAAAAAAAAAAAGCCCATAAAAGAGCTCTCTATTATTCTACAAATATTCCATGCATTACTTTCCTGAAACCTATAACCTCCAAATGGGTTCCTAGGCCAGATAAGTCCTGAAACCCAGAGGAGCCAGCCTTTCCAGAACATCAACTAGTTCCATCCCCCTATCCCATATTATCAACAGCCCCTTCCAACATGAAAAAGTTAGAAAAGACATAGTCCAAATAGTCCTAAAGACTGAGAGAAAGATCAAAGGAGAAGGAGGAGTTATACAGAGAAGGTGGCATTTAGTAAATGAGTATGAGTGCTGAACCATTATATTGATATTTCTTTTAGCTGCTAGAAATAAAAAGCCAAAACTGTGGAATTGTAAAGCATACCAAACTCTGAAACTTGTCCTACAACTAATTGTGGCAGTGTACTTTGAACGCTATTGCTTTTTTGTATATACTTTATTTTTTCACAGTAAAAAAGGAGCTCTCTTTTGACAAGAACATTATTTTCTATTAGATTCTACATCTTCTCTATTGACTTGGCAGTCCCTTCTTCATCCCAGAAAAAGCATTGAGCTGAGTTATTCTGCCCACTTACGGGTTGTGTTCCTGGCCACTCACCTCACCATCGGAGTCCCCTTTCCATGTTTATAAAATGGGTATAACACATATCTGCCAACCTCACAGCACCATGTGAATCAGAGGATTTACTCTCGGCTTTGAAACTGAAGTTTGAGATTAGTGTACTTTTGATTCTAAAACCAGATAAGGACAGGCCAAAAAATAAAATAAAATAAAATCACAGCTCCTTTTCCTTTCCAAAAGTTCCAAATACAATATTGGTTAACTGAATCCAACTGTGAATATAAAAGGCAATAATGCATCATGTTCAAGTAGGTTTGTTTTAGAAATGCAAGGCTAATTCAATCTGAAAATTCTATGTAATCCACCATCTTAAGGTGAAAATCCTAACTCAGTAAATGCAGGTAAAGTATTTTACCAAATTCAACCCCAAATTATGATTTCAAATTCTCAGAAAACTAATCATTGAAGGGTTCTTTTTAAACTTAATAAAGGCGATTAAAGGAGAAGCTTAGAGCCACATCATAGATAATGGAGAAAATCCCTCATTAAGATCTGAAATATGACAAGGATGCCCAAGCTTTTCCCTTATTTCTTTAACATAACATCGGAGTCTCCCGTTAAATTTTAGTAATCAGTTAGGAAAAAACAAAACTAAACAAAATAAAAATGTACAGAAAGAGAATGAAAAACTGACTTTGATTTCAGCTTCCCAATTCATTTATACCTCCAATTCAATAATAATCTCTCTGAAGTCTGGGATTCTGGTATTCTTCGAAAGCACAGGATAGCACCTGAGAATAGTTAGACGTAGGTACTGATTTGCAAAAGGACATCCTATCTGTGCTATGGAGTGGTAAAGATCAAGTAAGATCCATATGTGGAAATGATTGTGCAAATGCTGGAGACATGGCATTTCACGATATCTTTTTTAAAAAGTCCGCTTCCCTCGCGTTCCCTCCCCTAATGCTGCAGCTGGTTGCCCCGCCGGTTCCAAAATGCGGCACTCCGGAGACCTACGACGACCTTCCCGGTGCGTGAGGCGCCTTCTCCCCGCCGGCCGGAGGGTGGCGCCCGGCCTCCACCAGCCGCGCCACCAGGCCAAGCCGCAACAGGTCCAGCTCCGAAAGGTGCTGATTTTACTTTGATGAGGCTCTCACTTGCGAGTTCGTAGCTTCCAGGGACCAAACGGGCACCACAGAGGTCCCCGCCTCGGTCATGTTCCCCCACATGGTGAGCCCCGGAAATCCAATAAGCCGGAGCAGGCTCTGGCCTTGGCACAAGACCCTCCATCAAAGGCCAGACCCTGCTCACGCCCATCCCAGCAGACAGTGCCCGGGTCAGCGGGGGGAGCCGGGCGTCTCTTCGCGGACTGCGGGGTCAACCCCGGCGGCGGGTTTCGGCGGCTGCCGGCCAGAACCTCCAGCCTCTTGACTTGGAAAAGGAGAGCTGTGGTTCGCGCTTCCCGCCTTTCCCTGCTAGGCTGATAGACCCATGGCTGGCGCGTGCAGGGCCCTGGGTGAAGGGAGCGGGCGGCTGCGACGCCAGGTACCCTGTCTGCAAAGAGGCCTGCGTCGGAATGAACCGCCTGCTCCCGGCCGGCCCGGGGCTGCAGCCACCCCTCGGAGATGATTCCCACCGACCGCAGCAACGACGGCCTGCGGTGCCACTTTCCAGATCAAGGCACGTGCACCCCTGGGGATTCCGTCTGACCGCTTCCAGCGCCTGGAGGGGGCAGGGGCGCGCGCCCCCAGCTTGCTTTACGGGTAGGAACTCAAATGGCCCCGAGCGTGACACACGCTACTCCCGCAGCAGGGGCCTCGGGCTTCTTCCCCAGGAGGCCCGGACAAAGGTAGACACGGCCCGGGTGCGGGAGCCAGAGCGGACCCCGCAGGAACTCAGGGTGGGCCCCGCGCGCATGAACCGTGCTTCTGTCCCATGCGCCAGCAGAGGGAGCCGGGCGTCCGTGAATGGCCGGCGGCTGCAGAGTCCCAGCGGGGCGAGCCGGACCCTCCCCACCCTCCCTGCTCGGCGTCCCTACAGCGCGCCGGGGCTGGGGCACCTCAGCCGGGCTAGAGCTGAGAGTCCGGGCCCGCCTCCCCCCAACCCCCAGCCCGCTGCGGCCCGCGCTCGGCGGGTGATGGATTTGGTGTCAGGGCCTGGGAGACGCAGCAGCCGTGGCCGACTCGGTGGCGCCGCCCAAACACCTGCTGGGTCCTGAGAAAGTGGCCCCAGGTGAGACGAACCCCTTTCCTTCTCCAGTTCCCATCTATCTCGGACCAGCTTTCCAGAACGTCTCCCAGCCAGAGGTGGCTTCCAATTTGAGAATAAGTAAATATACGTATTTAATATATATTTTAAGCACTCATCCATATTAAATATACATTTTAAAGCAGCGCCCAAACTGCGCCACATGTGGGGTTACAGTGTTTATAACACATCAATACTTTTTCTATGACTTGAAAGCCGGTTCTCCTCCCCCTCCCACTTCTTTTCCAAGGACCTCCAGGGGCAACCAGCAATCCAGAGCCAATAGCCGTCACCTAGGCTGGGAAATGAGCCCAACCCAAGCTGCTTAACCCAGCCCTCAAGGCCCTGGGGGAGTTAGGGCGGAGGAAATATAAGGGGAAGCAGAGGGAGGCCCGCAAAAGCTTTGAGAGTTTAGGGCCACACTACAATTGAATTCAGATGGATAAACACCACACTTCCAGCAGCCAAGTCCTTATCAGTAACAGAGACATTTTACCCTTCTCCTAAATCTTGAATTATGTTCTCATTTCAGTAGAGCTTTTTTTTTTTTTTTTAACCCCCTCCTCATTAACGAGCAATTTCATTTACTCCAGAAAAGTGTCTTATCACCCCTTCAGATTGGTAGTCCTTCTGGGATCTGAATATATTTTCAATGATCTAAGGAGTCCCAACTCACACCAACTCATTCTCGGTTTAAAACTCAACCCCAAGGCACAGAACTAACAGCTTTCCCTTAAGGACTAAGAATAACTTCTGTGTTTACAGACTTCCAGTCCCAGCCAACTCTCCTAAAAAGCATCAGAAAGGAGATTCTCTCTCTGCACACAAGTTCCATGGCTTAGGGGGTAAGGGGTGGGGTTGGGGGCTGAGAGATGAATAAAAGAGAGACTTAGAAACCATTCAGAATTCCGTGTTGGCTTCAGACATGTTTTATTATAATCTTATACAGTCTACATAAATTTCAACTTGTATTTATTTGGGTTCAGTTATAACATAGCATAATAAAAATCAAAGCACTGGTCCTCTGAAATAAAGCAGGCAATCACCATTCAATAAACACACTTGATTTATTTTGTATAAAAGGGTTAAGTTTACAACTAAACTTTTATAAAAAGTTTAGCATGAATAAGTACATCATTACACTTTTTTTTGCAGAAATATACATTTCTGCCACTATACAAGAAAACTCCAATTAAAGAGTTCACAAGGTTTCACTCAATATATATATATATATTTATATATAAATATATACACAGTATTCAGTAGGCTTGCGTCAAAAAGGTAATTTCTGACCAAAGACTTCATTTAAGTAACTGAATACTGGATCCTTCTGATATTCACGCTCCACCTTTGAAAAAAGGCAAAGTCTGCTTAAATTGGGCAATTCCTTGTGATTTTAACGTTTTCGCTCCCCATGGTGGGAATAGTATATAAAGAAAACCTTCCAACTGCAGAAAGGGCATTTAAAAGTCTTTTTCATAAATAACTAGTATCAGTCCAGGTCTGAGTACACCCTGGGGAAAATGATCATTCTTAGTTTTCCTTCCACTTTTTTTTTTTTTAAAGGTCCATTCAATTCATTGTTGTCCTCTTTTGTGAAATGGTTGAAAAATAAGTTCAGCGCCTGAAAAGATCCTGTGGATATGTTGTTGTTGTTGTGCAAAGAAAAAAAAAAAGTCACGAACACCTGCAAAAAATTGGGAGAGAAAGGCATGTTTAGGAGAGTGTAACCTACGGGCTCAGAGGCAGGCAGTCTGGCGCCGGAGGAGAGCCACAGTTTGAACATTTACCCAAACACTCCAAGACTGGGCAAACCGTGGCTTCCAGATGCAACACACATACTCGGCCTCGGCAGAGCAAATTAGACGTTAAAATAGCACAGACCGAAGGGAAAACTTCTCAACGCAATCTCTTATTTGGATTTCACATGGCAGTACTCAGAGGCGCCAGTCTGCCTCTTGTAACAATTATTTGATTGAAAACAGCCCTTTCCTTAACAGATAGGGAAGCCAGAATCCCACATCTGAGGGTTTGAGGGACTGGCCAAGCAATCCTCAGCTAACTGAATGCCAGAGGACTCTAGTTGTAGGAAAGGAGGACCACTATGGAATTTGAGGTGATAAGATTAATTAGTGTGGAGGTTAGTACCTCATAGTACAAGGGCAATACCAGAAAGCAGTCTGGGCATTAAATTTGCTACAGAAGTCAAAACACATTTACCTCGGCCACCTTCAGAGTTAAGTTATTGGCATCTTTCTTATTTTTTAAAGGAAAATCTTCTGTAATCACGACTAACCAGAACTAGAAAGCCCCTTCATGTCTAGTAAGACCATGTACTACTCTTAATCCAACGAACTATACATTTATTTACTAAACCAAAATTTAACAGATACACAAGAACCCTCATACTAGCAAAGGAGAAACACGCGCACACACACCAAGAGGTAGTTACACGAACGCGAGGCACAAGCAAACGCTCACCATGTATTTAGCCACAGAGTGCTTTGCTGTCATTTGACATTAACTCGGAAGGGAATTCAGCAGCCTGCAAGAGAAAAGGGATAAACGGCACAATGTTAGTCATCTTAAGAAGGGAAAGGAGCCTTTCTTTCTTCTTTTTTTAAGAAGTCCACAGAACACCAAGTTGCATTATACACGTTTATGCTACAATTCAGGCAGACGCGGAAACATGTCAGAACTTATTAGCAATTTCACGCACGGCTCTATCAACAGATTTTTTTTTTTAATAAGGCAAATAAAGTTAATTAGCTAATGGTTAAATTACCGTCTACAGCTGTCTCGACAATGGATCGATTAGTGAGAAGCTCAGACAAGCGCTGAAAAGTGTGCGGGCCGCGGAGCGCCGGGCCCCGAGCGCAGGTCTTACCTGTAAGGACAGGATACTGATGTCTGTGTTTAAGGTGGTCAGCGGCGTCCTGGAAGGCGGGTTCTGCCCGGGTCTCTGGTGGTGGAGGCTGACAATAGTGGGGTGCGAATCCAGGGCGATCTGCAGGTCCAAGATGTAGTCGATGACGTGCTGCAGGATTTCCATCTTGCTCACCTTCTTATTCTGGGGGATGCTGGGCACCAGCTCCTTGAGCTTGGAGTAGCAGTCGTTCATGTTGTAGAGCAGGCTCATTGGGTCGTCCACCGGGGTCTTGCTCCGGGAAATGCCTAGGTTGTGGTCCGAGAGGCTGTTTTTCCTAACAGACCGCACTGGACTGAACGCTTTCATGCTGGAAGCCGGTGCAACGAGAAGCCGAGAGGGAGCGGGTCGCCCTGGAGCTCAGGCAGCCGTCACCGCCGCCGCCGCCACCACCGCCTGGTACGCTTCCTACACTCTACACCGAGCTCGGCTCAGAATGAAGCCGCGAGGCTGGCGGGGCGGCTTTTATCCGCCGTCACTCTGGCGACACAAGCGGGCTTCCCTTGCTTCCCATTGGCGAGCGGCGGCGTGTCCATCAGGCCGAACAGGCGCCTCCATTGGTAAGCGCGGCGGCGGGGCGAGCGCTCGGCCCTTCCGTGTTCGCAGCCAATCCGCGCGGGGTGGGCGGGGCACGGCGCGAGCCCAGCTGGGGCGGTAAATAGAGTACAGTAGGCGCGCAGCGGGGAGGCGCTGGGCCGCTGGGGCTGGAGCGTGTTGGGGGAGGTGGGGGGGTGCTGGGGAACTGAAATATGCATTTATAATCCTAATTCCTACCGCGAAGTAGGCCGTATCCCACCACTCCAGGAGCACACTCGTCCCGGGGCTGTGCCCCAACGAAGCCTTTGAGCTCTCAGGTTCCCAAATCACCGCCACGCGCGAAGTTCAGCCTAACACAGGGAAAGACACATTTCACTGCCACCCGCGGGACAGCATCAAGAAAGAGAAAAAGCGTCTCAGGAGAAAGTGAAATCGCAAATAAGTTTGCATGAAGAGTGACGTTTGTAAAGTGCTTTCGGTTTTTTAAATTAAAAGCTGTTTAAAAAAAAAAAAAACCACGCACATAGAAACCCCACGCATTCAAAGACAGGTTTGGTGTGGGATTTTACAAACTGGAGCGACGCGAACAGTCTTATTGTAAAACAAATTAAACGAGTACTTACTGGCAATTGTCCTGTTCGCTCAGGAGCTCAAAGAGGCAGGACAGTTCCTGGGTTCCTTTTCATGAACAGGGCCTGGGCTATTTTAATGATCCTATTAATGGAAAATCATTAGGATAATTTGCATATTGAAACTACATTTACATACAGTGCCCTTGAAAGGCTGCTGGTCTATGCCCTTCCGTGTAGGTGGCAAAGTAATGTGATTAATTATGCACAAATAATTACTTCTGGTGTCACATTCCAGCACCTACAGTATTTCAAAAGCTTTGTGACAGATAGGTAACTCTAGCTATTGATCAACATCGAAACACCATTTTAAAAAAGAAATTACCAAGTATGAGGTGTGGAGTCTTCCCAGCACATTATTGAATGCACCTTCAGGGTTTTTTGGTGTGGGTTTGTGTGTGTGTTTTACCCTCCCCCCAACCCCGTAAATCCTAATTTAAGAACTCATTCTTTCGTTAACCCCCCAAATTTGCAGCTGTTTATGAATACATTTAAATTAATTCATACACAATTTGCCCTCGAGAGAAGTCCACAGCAAATGAGTTGTTTTGAAAGCAGATTTCTCTAGAATACAATAAACTACTAAATCCCAGAAAACGTAACAATCCTAAATACCCTGTTGGTTTATGGTCACAATCTTCACCTCCTTTGCATTTAAGAGGAAGGGGATAGAACTGAGGACAGAGTAAAGGTCAATAATAAAGAAAGGGTTCCCCCCCCCCTTCCATTAGTGGCTAATTCCTCAGCGGGGGGGGGGGGGGGGGGGGACGGGGGGCAGGGTGGTTCCAAGGCTGCTCTCTAGGGTAGCACAGCTGGTGGCGCTGGGCTGGATGCCACTTTCACAAGATTCAGTGCAGGGATGGAGGCAGTTGGTTTCCTCTAGAATAGAGAAATATGCTCGAGGACCTTCAAAAGGCTCTGCAAACTCATTAAGACAAAGCAGCAGCAAATGCCTCCTGCGACTCTTCCTGACAGTGCTCCATTAACAAAGTCTCCTCTGATAGGAAGTCTGGGAGTGATTTACTACCCTAGTTTCCCCACGGTTCGAGCCTTTTGATGTACTCTGGGTGCATGTGTTTCTGTCACATACGTGCCACGGTGGAACAGATTTTGTTTTGACACTATTTTGGTTCATGATGTTATACTTTGGTATTTTACAATAATAGCCAATGTAAACAAACATCTTTGGGATTCTCAAATTATTACTTGTGATTCTTGGACATTGACGCGATGTGATATTGACGCATTCTTAGGCTTTTTCCAAGGACACCGTATGTTAACGTCCCTGCCAGCCTCATTAGCCCAGCAGCGGGCTCCGGGCTTGCTGGGAAGGGGCATCGTGGACTATTATTTCACACAATCGCAAAGTTGAGGAAGGCCCTGCCTTCTCCCACGATCATTTATTGTCTCCCGATGTAGTCAAATCGCTAAAAATCATGTAAATGTTTCGGCTTCTTTCATTAGCTGCCATGTCAGAGCCCAGTTTGTCTGATTCTGCTGAATTCGAGTCTATTGGCATGCCATCCGGTTTTACCTTCATTTAAAGATCATTTTAATGGTAATATAAAGCTGTATAAGTTAATGATTAATACACACACATACACACAACACCTGAGTTATCGGTATGTGTTTCAGCAAGTCAATACGCAATTAACTTTAAAATTATGTTGCCTTTTTTTTTTGGCGGGGGAGGGGAAATCCTCTTAGACCATTCTCTGTGAAGGTTAAAACGCGTTTAAAAACCTGTCACTGTGTATCTATAGGTATTTGCGTCTGAGACCCTTAAAATGGCCCCAGCTGGAGAGAGGGCCCAGGGTTTGTTCAATGGGTGTGGGGTGGAGAGGTGGGCAGGACTTCCTGTGGGGGGTGGAGAGACTGGTCCCCTGGGCTCACCCACCAGGGGCCCCAATTTAGGGAAAAAAAAAAAAAACCAAAACCAAACCCAAACACCAACTGCTCTGCAAGTTACCTTCGCATCGCAGGGCTTGCTCACTTACTCAGCGCCTTTCCTCCCAGCACCGCGGCGGCGGCTCCCATCTGCGCCCAGGCCCGGCCGGCTGTAATGAGAAGCAGCCCTGGGCCCAGCGCGCGCGGGCCAGGGCCGGGGCCTGCTTTGCAATCCCGGGGTGATGCAACGTAGGGAGGGGGTGGTGGTGGTTGTGGGGGGCGGGGAGGAGTCTGCAGGGAGGGGGGAGGAGGCGTGGACTTCGCCAGGTCCTTTCTGCACATCTGGCGCAATTGGGATCGCTCTCCTTTCTTCCCCCCCGGTTTTGTTCTCCCAGCTGTGTCCATTCCGCCGGTGACCCCCTGAGTGATCCCTGACAGGTGATGAATTGGCAGCGGCAGCGGCGGGGCGGGAGCCGCGGGCCCCGGAGCAGACTCTCTGGCGCCAGGCGCGTGACGCCGCCCATTCACCGCCGCCCTCCAGCCGGGTCCTCGCGGCGCCGCTCAGGCGGCTGCCATGGCAACCGCGCCTGTCAGTCAGCGCGCGCTCCCAGCTGATCAATGCCCGCGGGACCCCAGCGCTTTCCAGCCTCACCTCGGCCCGGGGCCGCTCCGGGGCCCGCGAGCACCTGCAGCCGGTGGCCTGTCTTAAGTTTCGAGTTATTGGTGGGAAGGAAGGACCGAGAAGAAAAGAAAAGGGAGCGGGAGGGGCGGGAGGGGGCCGGGAGAGGGAAAAGAAAGAAATCTTCCTTTTGCAGAAGGAAGCATAATGGGGCCGAGAGTTTTTGCCAAAAGCCAAAGGTTTGATTTTATTGGCTTTTGCAACCGAGGCTTTCAGGGTTGGGATGGAGGCGAGGGAAGGGTGGAGCCGGGAGTAGGTCGCTTTCTTAGCCGATGGTGAGAGTTACTTATTCCTTTGGATCCTCGGGTTTTTGCCGGGGATGACTTTGATCTCGGGCTCCGTCTCGGGACCCCAGGAGATTGCACAAAAAGCTACTGCCCCCCCCCCCCCCCCCCCAGCCCCGCCACCGCACACGCCGGGGGAGGCGGGAGGACAGCCGGCCCGCGGCTCGGAGGCTACCGCACTCCGGTCCCTCTCAGCGCCACCTTCTCATTACCACTACAAAGGGGGTGTCCGGATCGGGCCCCCTTTATACGGCTGCATTTTCAGCCAAGAAAAACCACAGAGGACAGAAACTTTCAAGCCAGCCCTGCACGCGCAAACGCCTCCACGGTCCCGGGTTTATCTCTGAGGGAAAGTTGCATGTTAGGAACCAGATGTAAACATTCCGGGAGAGTTGGTGGCACCCGTAATCCTCAAGGGTAGTGGTCCGCAGATTGGAGTGTTGGTAGCAATTACTGATCATCTTTTCTGGGAAGGAGTTACTGGGCATCTGTGTCCTCCGCTGGTCCTAAAACCCCGGACGGGAGCGGGGCGGGGCGGGGACAAGGCTATTCTTGACCTGATCCCGTTATCTGGTTTAGCTGAGTTTGTTGTGGTTTTCGAGGAAACAACATCTGGATCACATAAGAATTCAAGTTATTTTTTTTTCTTTTCTCTTTTGTCCTTTATTGTTTATTTAATACTTTGGCAAGAGGGAGCCCTATCCCTGAAACCAGATAAGCGAATTCGGGCTTAAAACAGCCTCCTGATGAGGGGCAAAGAGAGGGGAAGAGAGGGTGCAAACCTAAGAAAAGCGAACAAGGAGGCGCTTCTTCTTCTTCTGCCCTGGGGTAGTTTTTGAAGACCTGCCTAACCTCTTCCACCTCTCATCACACACAGCTAATAAATTACGTTAACAAAGCGCTGCGGCTACTAAAAGAACTTCCTATCCTAGACTTCCCGTTCCTTCCATAATTCCTTCTAGGATTCCAGCGCGGATCTGTTCGCCCAGGGGTTTTTAAGAGCACCAGGTAAAATGCCGTGCTAAATCCAATTGCTTTCCACTGTCTGATCCCCTTTTAGGGAGATCGCCTTTCAGCTCGGTTCAAAGAAAGCCAAGTTTGCGCAAGTTCTGCAGAGCCGCCGATTTTAACTACCCGCCCGGCAAATATTTAGTTACCGACGCCGTGAGGTGCACCGATTCGGGGCCGCGTTGGGTTTTCACAAAGGATTTCCCTGTTACTTTTGTTCCGGTCACCAAATTAAAAAGAAAATTAACTTTAGCGAGAGATAAAGTCGGGGAAAAACAACCCCGGGGCGGCCGGCGAGGAGGCGGGAGCGCAGCGGGCCTGGCGTCTCCCAGTCTGCGCAGCCCGGGAGGCGCCCTCGCCGGAGAGCCCCGGCCCCCCGCGCGTCCCGGCGGCCGCCGCCGTCCCGCCCGCCTCGCGCGCCAGGCCCAGGCCGCCCACTGCGGGCCTGACGGCGGCAGTGGGGACTCCCCCGGCACCCTCCCCGGCCGGCCACAAGGGCGGTTTTGTCCGCATTTAGACAACATCTTAATATTATAATGCAGCACAAAAAAGCCAAACCCGAGGTCCCGGCTTTGGAGTCCCTAACAAGAAACACATTGTGCGCTTCTTTCCTCCCTCCTTTTTTGGCCGCGAGCACGTGTGCGCGCCGGCCGCTCTGCAGAGAGCCAAGTCCGTGACCTCAGCCGGGAGGTGGCCCCCGGCCCCGCACCCACGGGCACCGCACCCCCACCCCTGCGTCCCGTGCGCCCCTTCCCGACCTCCAGGTCTCGCTTGGCTGCTGACACGTTTCCTGCGCCCACGGCGCTGGGTGGCCCGCCCCTTCCTGACCCGGGCACCGCTCTCGCACCCCCGGCGGCGCTAGTGCGGTGGGGTGGGGTGGGTGGATGATTCCTATCCCCTCCCTGGCAGGGTCGCCGCTGGGCAGACCTATTATTGAAATAATTTTAAGTTTGACGCTCGCCCTCTTCCCCGCACTCCTGGACGCTTGAAAGTCCAGATTCCGCCTCCCCCCGTAAAAACGTCCCCCCTCTCCATTTAGAGGAAGAGCGCACGCGGACCCTGCAAGTCCCCGGGCCACGCGCCTGTCGCGTGTCACCGCTTCCCCGCCCCCACTTCCTCGGGAGGGCGGCGGGGGACGGGCCTTAAGGCCGTAGTCCTCGGGGAGGTGAGAGCTGGGGACCTCCGGAGCGGAAGGGACGTGGAAGGGCCGGCAGGGCGTAGCGACGGGCTGGGCGGCCCGGGGACCCGTGTCCTCCCGCCGCGGGGCTGGGCGGCGCAGCGGTGGAGCGTAACTCTGGGTGGTCCGCTCTGCCGTGGGGCCCAGGCCCGCCGACCCCAGGGGCTGCTACTACCCTGGGCACTGGGGGTGCCCCTCGGCGGGACCCTGGACGAAAGGCCAGGGAAATTTTGAAGTCGCACACTTGATTTGAGCCAGCCTGATGGCCTTTCAAGGGGTCTGCGCGAAGAACAAAAAAGGGCAACACAACCGCCCTCTTTAAGGGAAGGTTAAACATTCACATTTGGTTAGAAAAATCTTTTACTAACGCGTTCCCAGCCCACGTCTTTGGCTCTTCACCTTGACCCCATGTATTAGGAAAGGAAGCTGTTCTCATTTCACAGCAGCAGAAATTGGAGCAGACCCCTCTGCGGGGGCCAGAAATGTAGGTGACATTGACTCCACAGCTGGGTAGTGATTATTTTTTTATACCTTGTTATTTATTCCAGCCCTGGATGGCTAGATTGCTCAGAGCCAGGAAATTCTGAAACACTTTGTTCTTACCTTCTCCCCAGACTTAACTGAGCTTGACCCTTTATTAACCAAAGGTCAACTTCGATCTTAGGACTTTTTGCAGATTTTCGTGGAAGTAAGAATCACATTTCTGTACAGGGTCCTGGAGCTCCCCATAGACATTCTGATGTTAGGTTTGGTGAGCAGCCCAGAAAGCAATACTTTAAGCGGCATTTTAATTCTGAGGAGATGCTGATGTAGGTGGTGCTGGAAGCACACTTTGAGAAACTTCAGAAAAACAACTGGCCTCCTAAATCAACCCTGCCTCGACTGCTCTGTGCCTTCTGGGTAAGAATGGAGTCACTTCAGACCCTTAACATTTGTGTTCTGAAAACTCCAGAAAAGGAAAGTTTATTTTATTTACTTATATTTTTATTCCTTCCCTTGTCCTTTCTTTCTTCCTGAAGTCCCAGTGTTCCTACTTTTATCCTTTCCTTTCCGTGTCAAGAGCATCCTTTAGACATTCTTTTTAGGGTGGGTCTGCTGATGACAGATTCTCTTTGTTTTCTTGCATCAGAGAATGTCTTGATTTCCCCTTCATGCCTAAGAGGATATTTTTGCTGGATAGAGAATTCTGGATTGATAGCTCTTTTCTTTCAGCACTTGACAAATGTTGTGCCACTTCCTTCCTTTTGGATGGGGAAAACCACTGCCACTTGAATTGTTTTTCCCTGTGCTAAGGTGTCATTTCTCTCTGCTTGCTTTCAAAGGTTTTTCTTTGTCTTTCATTTCTAGACATTTACCTATGATACATCATGGTGTGAGTTTCTTTGGGTTTATCTTGCTTGAGGTTCATTCAGCTTCTCGAATCTGTGGGGTTAAATTTTGCCAAACTTGGGACATTTTCAGCCAGCATTTCTTCAAATACTTTTTATCCACACCCTCTTTCTCCTTTCCTTCTGGGACTCTGATGACATCCTGGGGAGGGAGAGACGTGCCTTGTTCCTGCGGATTGGAAGTGGAAGGCCAGGCCCCCAGGCTGTTTCAGCTGAGCCTGGGCTAAGGGTGTACATGACCAATGGCAAGGATGAATGACACAGCTCCCACTTTGTGTTCTCTGAGGCCGTCCTGCAGGGAGGAGGATGTCTTGTTATAGTTGGATGTAGACGGAATCCCACTTGCTTTTCCCCACTTGCCTTTGTTGTCTCCAAACAAAACAGTGTTTGGCCTTGGTGCTTTAGTTATTGCCTAAAATTTCCCCATTTTGCTAGACTGTTCTTTTTCTGGTCCTTTGGCTATAGAGAGCAGGTTTTCTTGTTTTTTTGTTTTTTTTTTTTTTGCATGGGTAGGTACCGGGAATTGAACCCAGGTCTCAGGCATGGCAGGTAAGAACTCTGCCTGCTGAGTCACCGTGTCCCACCCTGTTTGTTCTTTAAATGTGTTCATCCTGGGTTGACTCCTTCTCCAGTATCCAGACCAAGATATCTGAAGCAAAAAGAAAACCCAGGGAATATACTATCGTGTCATTCCTGAAGTCCCTAGGTGGTCTGTCTTCTTTTCTTCATCTTTCAGAGTCTTCTTGTGTTTGTCCAGAATTTTCACAGTACTTAGTGGAAAGAATAGGGAGATGTGTTGGACGCTGGGTCCCTTGGCTCGCTCTTGAGCCTAACTTCCTGACTCGCTGGGACAGTTTCTCGGGTCTGCTCCCCCCTGCCGTTGACCGCTGTGCCTCTGTCTCCAAGGAGGCTAGTTCAGAAGACTTTCAATTTCCATTTTGTTTTCTTGGCTTCTCTGAGACCATGCTGTCAGGAAGTTCAAGCCAGCCAAGTGGAAAGGCCTCAAGGAGAAGGATAAATGAGGGTCCAGCCTGCACCCACTCCAGGCATCTTGGCTAAACCTAAGACAGAGTAAAGAAGATATTTTGAACATCCATCCCAGCCAAGTAGGCTCAGCCACCAATTGACCACAATAAGGCGAGAAACCCGAAGTGAGACCTGCCCACTGCAGTCCAGCAAACAAGACTGGGAGAGAAAGTAAGAAATTCTTGTTTTGAGCCACTAGGTTTTGGGGTGGTTTATTACGTCGATAACTATAGTCACCAGCAGAGAAACTACGGGGAAGTAATCAGAGTTACTAAAAATAATCTTGTGCATTCATCGCAGTTGTAATCATGGCTAATTTTGGGGGAGGTAGGGCTTTTTTCTCCCTAAAAGTTTTACAACAAATGATTTGTAAATAAGTCATAATAATAACAATAAAGTAAATACAATGAAATCAATAAAATGAACATATCCCCAGACCCAAAAGAAAAGTACCTTAATTCTAAAAGGAACTGTTGAGTATTGAATTCTGTCTCCCACCCAAGACATGCCAAGTTAAATCTGTGTTCCTGTGGACCTGAATCCATTTTTAAATAAGACCTTTGAAGATGTTACTATTAGTGAAAGTGGGGACCCATTTGTGACTAGGAGCTTCAGAGATCCTATTTTGATGAGGTCAAATGGAAGCAGGGTGAGTCTTAATCAATATGAATGGAGTTCTTATCAGGTGGGGGAAATTTAGAAACAGTAAGTCAGAAGAGGCTGAAGCCAGCAGTTGGAAAAGCCAGAGAGAGGGAAATTGAGAGAGAGAGAGAGATGGTTATGTGATGGAGGCAGAGATGCAAACCAAGGAACCCCAGGGGTTCCGCGTGTATCTCCAACCATACACGATGACTGTGTTTATAGAACCAAAAAAGAACGTGATGCTTTCTCCTACATGTTCCAGGGAAAAACATCGCATAGTGAGATCTTAATTTTGCACTTGGAGCCTCCTAAGCCATGAGACAATAAATTTCTGTTGTTAAGCCAACTCATGGTTTGGTCCTTGTCCTGGCAAATGAAGCCAGAAATAAATGAGGTTTCATTTGACACATATGGTAGATTTTTTTTTTAATTATTAATATTTTTGTTGATAAATCTTTACACACATACATTCCATACAGGGTGTACGATCAGTGCTCACAATATCATCACATAGTTATGTATTCATCACCATGACCGTTTTTTAGAACATTTGCATCATTCCAGAAAAAGAAATAAAAAGAAAAAGAAAAGAGAAGTAACTCATAAATACTGTACCTCTCATTCACCACTAGTATTTCCATCTACCCAATTTATTTTACCCTTTGCCCTGCTATTATTTATTTATTTATTATTCATATATTTTTAACACATCTGTCCATACCCGGGATAAAAGGTGCAACAGACACAGGTTTTCACAATCACACAGTCACATTATATTTATACACTCGTCTTCGAGGATCAAGGCTACTGGAATATAGCTCAACAGTTTCAGGTACTTCCCTCCAGCCACTCCAATACACCATAAACTAAAATGGGGCATCTGTGTAATGCACAAGAATAATCTCCAGGATAACCTCTTGACTCTGAAATCTCTCAGCCACTAAAACTTGATTTTGTTTCATTTCTCTTTTTCCCCTTTTGCTTTCTCAATCCCTTGATGCTGGATCCTGGTTGATCCTAGGAGTTCTGGCCCACGTTGCCAGTGAGATTTACACCTCTGGGAGTCATGTCCCACATAGGGGGGAGGGGAGTGAATTCATCTGTTGAGTTGGCTGAGAGAGAGAGGCCATATCTGAGCAACAAAAAAAGGTTCTCTGGGGGTGACTCTTAGGCATAATTATAAGTAGGCTTAACTTGTCCTTTGTAGGAATGAGTTTCATATGAACAAACCCCAAGATTGAGGGCTCGGCCTATTGATTTGGTTGTCCCCACTGCTTGTGAGAATATCAGAAACTCTCCAAATGTGGAAGTTGAATATTTCCTCCTTTCTCCCCATTCCCCCAAGGGAACCTTGCAAATACTTCCTTATTTGCTGCCCAAATTACTCTGGCATTTATCAGGACATCACACTTAACCTGGACAAACCAACAAGATCACATGCCCTATTCAAGATTCCATGTGCTTATGGTGTTCCACTAAACCGACAATACAAGTTAAATTAGGAAATGCACTACTCAAAATATAAATTTTGCACCAAATAAACATCTCTCCCTTTGGTCTCACACAGAAGTTGAAGTTTTAAAGTATGGATGATATCCTTTACCCAGTCTTCTGATTTACCTTGATCCTATCCAGATCAGCTTCATTCATATCTGTAGTCGAAGTTTGATCCCTTTTTCAACTTTTTAAACAGTGGTGGATCTTTTTTTTAGAAAGATTTTAACCAGTAAGAATTCTCATCCACGTTGCCCCAAGGTATAGAATCTCCAGTCATACACGATGAGTATGTTTACAGAGCCAAAACTTGGTAGGATAAATGAACCCTAGAGAAGGGAGAGCTGAGCTATTGAGGAAGGCTGGCTGGGGGTACGCCACGCAGCTTCCCCAGCAAGGCACAGTCTCTGGTTCCCTTAGATGTTTCAGCAACTGCTCATGGAAATGTCTCCAAGGCTTCACCTCTCTCCATCTCAAGTTGGTTTTGAGATTTCTGCTTTCTACGTGATGAAGAGTTTGAGTGGGGAACCATCAGACTTCCCAGTTAGGGCCACTGCCTTGTTGACTGAACTTCCAAGAATTCCTGGGATACTGTTTATCCCATGGAAGTCACCGCTGAAAGGAAGTTGAGTACCGAGAAAAGGGGAGATAGGAGCAGCTGCCCCAAAGCCTCAATCCTCACCATCTTGAGAAAGGAGTCGGCAATGGGTCCATGTAACTGGAATGCATTAAGTCTTGTTTCCAAGATCGGGCCTGGAGGGAGCCACAAAATGCAGACTGGGGAAGCCCTTGCAATAAAGCTGAGCTCAGACTCTTTCTGTCGCTGCTGTCGTGGAGGGCAGGGTGCGCCTGGATGGAGGATTGGAGCCGAGGACTTGAGAGGGTGGCTTCAGTCCTTTATTTCTTTACGTTCCTGGAACATCGAACTGGTTTGCAGCAGGTCCTCTGTAAGTCCCAGGGCAGCTCCAAGGCAGAGCCATGCCCCTGAGCCAGCAGGAGGAGGCTCAGCTCGGATCGTGTGTGGGATAGGGAGCATTTAAACTCTAAACTTACCCCCTCAAAATGCGGTCTGACAACCGGCAGCCTGGGCAAAACCCGAGAGCTTGTTAGAAACGCAGAACCTCAGGCTCCTCTCAAACCTACTGCACCAGTAACTGCATTTTACCCAGGTCCGCAGGCGATTGCTTTCCTCTGTAGGTTGATGTCTGAGAAGCACACTGCTCAAGTTCTAGCCGAGGCTGCGGAAAGAGCCAGCTAGCGCATATGCTCACGCACTCGTCTTTAAAAATAGCATCCTTTCATAGCAACACCTTACCTCTGAATAGCACAAGTATAAGATAAGAAGCACTATTCTCTCTGATTTTCACATTAGCCAATAGAGCTGGGACGCTTGCCTCATAGCCACCTCTACCAGCGCGGTGCGGAGAATGCCTTTCATGCTTCCTGAGAACAGGTGAGGGCCCAAGTTTGGGAAGCAGATGCCAGGAATGGATGATCAGCGCTGGAGTTTAGTAGGAAATATGCAATTGTCAAAAATTAGAACTTTATTTTCTTTCTTTCTTTTTTTTTGCATGGGCAGGCACCGGGAATTGAACCCGGGTCTCTGGCATGGCAGGTGAGAACTCTGCCATCAAGCCACCGTGGGCCCAGCTGAGAGCTTTATTTTCTTGCCCAAGATCCCCAGCAGAAAGGACCAGGGAGGGTTCCCAGGGCACTGGCCGCACAAGGCAGCCTGGACCACGGATGCTAATTTGTTCAGGCCCCTGATGATGGTACTTACCGGGGATGACCCCACTGCAGTTCCCGGTCCCAAGTTCCAGAGGTTAAGGGAGATCGGATTTCTTTTCAAGTTGTTAAAAGAAAGTCAGATTATTTTCTTAAGTGTGGTTAATTGAACAGATGGGTGCACTGTAGCCATCTGCTAAATTAGCCATAAATGTGGTTAATTTCACAGATGACAACTTTCGGCTGACCCACCCGGGCTTTATGAGCCTGAGCAAGGCAAAGGGGGAAAACTTTGTCTCTGTTACTGAGAATGTGGTTGCTCCAGCCATTATCTCGTGGTAAACTTTGCCACGCTCTTATTTTGGGTGGTTTCCCTGAGTCGGGCAAAGGGGCTGGCACAGTCCAGGATGGTAAACCTGCGGCCGTATCCCTGCTGCTTCCTGCTGCCGGTGGAAAACCCGCATGGTCAGGTTTACCGAGTGCTCACTCTGTGACAGGCCCGCTGTGTGTGCTTTCTGCACAGCTCTCATTTACCCCAGGCAGACCCCTCCGAGGGAACACTTGGTCATTTTGCCATTTTACGTAGGAGGGAACTGGTTCACAGAATACCCCAGTCACCCGCCTTAGTCACCAGAGCCAGGAGGTGGGGAAGCCAGGATTTGAGCTCAAGTCCCTTTTATGAGGTCCGAAGCCTGTGCTTTAAGCTTTGCCCTAAGTTCCCTCAAGGTTTAATGTGTGCACTAAGTCAGCTCAGTACTTCCCCTGTGCGGGCACCCTTCCAGGTACTGTACCCCGGGGAGTAAGAGCTGAGGCTTTTGGAGTGAGGCCTGCCTGTGTACCCCAGCTCTGAGGCAAGGAAAGGGGGTCATGTGACTGAGGGAGAGGGACCTTTCCTCTCCAATTCTGTTTTCCCATTTGAAAATGAGGATGTTAACCCTATCTCCCCTGGAGTGTTCATTTGAGCATTCGCTGCCGTGCTGGTTTGAAAGGATGTATGTGCCCTAAAAAAGCCATGTTTTAACCCTAATCCCATTTTGTAAAGGCAGCCATTTCTTCTAATCCCTATTCAGTACTGTATGTTTGAAACTGTTATTAGATCATCTCACTGGAGATGTGACTCAATCAAGAGTGGTCGTTAAACTGGATTAGGTGGAGATATGTCTCCACCCATTCTAGGTGGGTCTTGATTACTTTACTCAAATCCCATAAAAAGAGGAAACATTTTGGAAAAGAGGGAGATTCTGAGAGAGCAGGACAACACACACACGAGAAGCAGAGCCCACCAGCCAGCGACCTTTGGAGGTAAAGAAGGAAAACGCCTCCCGAGGAGCTTTATGAAGCAGGAAGCCAGGACAGAAAGTGAGCAGATGACACTGTGCTCACCATGTGCCCTTCCAGATGAGAGAGAAACCCTGACCATATTCGCCATGTGCCTTCTTACTTAAGAGAGAAACCCTGAACTTCATCAGCCTTCTTGAACCAAGGTATGTTTCCCTGGGTGCCTTAGATTGGACATTTCTATAGACTGGTTTTAATTGGGACATCTTCTTGGCCTTAGAACTTTAAATACAACTTATTAAATCCCCCATTTTAAAAGCCATTCTGTTTCTGGTATATTGCATTCTGGCAGCTGGCAAACTAGAACAGCTGCATACCACATACAATGCTTAGACGTGTGTAAGTGCTCAGTAAATAAAATTGCCAGATAAAATGCAGGACACCTATTTACATTTAAATTTCAGACAAATGATAAGTTATTTTTAAAGCATGAGTATGCCCCGGTATTTTATCTGTTAAATCTGGCAATCTCTTCTGTAAATAATCATATTGGTAACAACAGCGTCTCATAAGAAAGCTCATTAATGAAATGGGACTTTGTGTTTATTTTTACCAAGCTCTGATTAGTTAAGATAACTGAACAAGACATTGATCACTAAACCTGCAGAATGTAGAGACAGATATTCTAATTTGGAGTCCATAATGATCAGAGGTGAACATTAAAGTGCTTATTAAAAGAGATCTAAAGTTATTTCAGAGATAATATGCTTTACTTGATCTTATAGTAAAAAGATTTGGATTCAGATCCTAGGTTCTCCACTTATGGCTTTAGAACTTGGATAAGTTCCTGAATCCCTTTGAGCCTCTATTTTATTATCCAAAATATAGGTGAGTATTACCAGTCTCACACTACTATTATAAGGATTGAATGAGTGTGAGTCATGGCTATTACTGCTCAATATCCACTTTCCCCTTCTTCCTTTCTGACAGAATCCTGATATCATTTAGGGCAGTAGAGAGATTCAATTTCTCAGCTTCCCTTGCAAAGACTGGGGTGGTGGGGCAATGAAATGTAGCTGGGATTTTTGGGAATGCGTTTCTGGGAAAGCTCGTTTAAGATGCTGACTCTCCTGGGAGGCACACACATGTTGTTCTTGCCTCGTTCTCATTCTTACTGCCTGGGACACAGAAGTGATCAACACTGCAGCAGCCATCTTGAGACCATGAGGCAATCTTGAGGATAGAGAGCAAATACTAAGGATGGAGGTACAGAAAGCCTTGCTGGAAGGGGTTGGGCCAGTGGTGACAGAGAAACCAGCACCCAGCCCTGGACTGCTTACACACAAGCTTCTTCTTCTTCTTTTTTTTTTTTTAATTTATTCAATTTATTTATTTAATGATGACTTTCCAAATCCATCATTCTTTCTATAGTGGTTAAGGGACACTTTTGGCAAAGTAGAGTGATCCCTCACCAACTAGGGCATTTGCTTCCCATTAAATAAAGTTCCTACTAGAATGGGAGGGTAAATACTTAATTCTCTCCATTTAATCACCACTTTTCAAGGTGAGAGGTTTATTTAACACCTACCTGAAGTGATAACAATTTAGTGTTTTTTTCTAGCTTTCATTTTATTGAGTAACATAATGAATTAATCGATTTTTAAAATTGTTTTCATATTTTTTGGCCCCCATATTAATTTTTTTTTTCTGCTTGAATTGTCACAAATCAGGCATAATTATTTTTAATGTTCATACTATTTAATAACTTCTTGTATTCTGGCATAACAAGATGTCCTGGGCTCATCTTGTGACTCTGCGTTCCACACCAGGAATGAGCAAGTTCTTCCAATGACTATGGATCATGTAATTGGAAATGATGCTAAAGACCACAATTTGAGAATTGAGCATTCTTATTGCTACTGGAGGTGACATTTCTCCTAGGTCATTTTAGGGGACAAAACTAAAAAAAAACTATGTTTTTTAAAAACTTGAGCTCGTGTTCATATTTATAATTGTTTCAAGACTGTGTTACACACAGACTTCTTTTATGTGAGAGAAAAAAACTTTATTTTTACTTTTGGCCTCTACTACTAGCATTTAAATTCAATTTATAATGGATAACATTCTCAGAAGGCAGAAGGATAAGAAGACCTTTGAGATTTTCCAGGGTTATTTAGCCTAGTAAATCGGGATAAGGATGAAAGAAGGATTCCTACTGTGGTAGTTAGATTCAGTTGTCAACTTGGCCAGGTGAAGGTGCCTAGATCTATTGCTGAGGACATGAGCGAATGCACGAATGTACTTGCCTCATCTATTGCTGATTACATCTGCAGTCGGCTAGGAGGCGTGCCTGCTGCAATGAATGACATTTGACTTAATTGGCTGGTGCTTAAATGAGAGAGCACAACGTAGCACAGCCCAAGCAGCTCAGCATACCTCATCTCAGCACTAGCAGTTCAGCCCAGGACTTCAGAGATGCAGAAAGAAATCACCCTGGGGAAAGTTGTTGGAACCCAGAGGCCTGGAGAGAAGGCCAGCAGAGATTACACTGAACCTTCCCATGTAAGAAATAACCTCAGATGAAAGCTGCCTTTCCTATGAAGAATTAACAAAATAAATCCCCTTTTATTAAAAGCCAATCTGTCTCTGGTGTGTTGCATTCCAGCAGCTAGCAAACTAGAACACATATCCTATGCTCTGGCCAGGAATAAAGCATGTACATTTGGTCAGTATGGGCTTAAAGGGAATACAGAAGAGAAAGGGGCCCATCTTTTAAAATAAAAAGCTCCAGACAGAGAGAATTTCCAGAAAATACACCTCTTGAAGTCTCCTCTGCCACTTGAAAAAGGATTCATTGTCACTCCAAGTATCCCCTAGGTAATATCTGCTGATCCCAGGGCTGGCTCAGCATTGCTCCAGATGTTGAAGGAAACAGGCAAAAGTATCTGTGATTGAATTTATTAAGGTAATGTTGACTATTCTAACAGCCCCAGAAAAGTATAATCACTCCAACATGCTTGGACTTTATTTGTTATTCTAGGTCCAAAGCAAATGGTACTGATAGCAGGCAGCTCTGATCCAAGCAGTGACTCAGGGATTCAGGCTCTTTCCATTTTGAATTCCACACCATATTCAGTGTGTGGCTTCCAAAACATCTGGGCTTATCTACATAAGCCTGAAGAAAGGAAAGTGCTTGGAGAATTACACTTGGATTGTGCGGTAGTTTAAAGCTGTGATGTACCCCAGAAAGGCCATGCTCTTGTAATCCATTCTTGTGGGTGTCAACCTGTTGTGGGTGGGACATTTTGACTAGGTTATTTCAATTGCCCCGAGCTGGGGTCTTAATCCTTTGACTGGAGTCCTTTAAAAGAGACAGAAACTAGGAGATGAATTTAGGAGAAGCTTATCAAGAAAAGCACCAGAGAAGCTATGAGAAGGCTGACTGAAGCTCAGATAGGAGGCCACTGGACCAGAAGTTGCAAGCAATGAAACCTGGGAGAGAAGAACCAGCAGATGCTGGCCATGTGCCTTCCCATATGAAGAGGTGTCCCAGATGCCAGCAGCCTGTCTTCAGACTCCAGGTATCATCTGGTTGATGCCTTGAGTTGGGCATTTTCAAGGTCTAAGAACTGAAAATTATAAATTAATAAATCCCCATTGTGAAAGCCAACCCATTTCTGGTATATTGCATTCCAGCAGCTTTAGCAAACCAAAAACAGATTGCTTTAATGATTCAGGCCTGGAATTGGCTCCTGGTAGGTTAGCTCACATTTTATTGGTTATAATAGGGTTTTTCAGCCTGGGTACTGTCAATACTTTGTAGTGGAAGGCTGCCCTGAGCATCGTAGAATGTTTAGCAGCATCCCTGGTCTCTACATATTTGATGCCAGTAGCACCTCTCCTCCCCAGCTTGTGACAACCAAAGTACCTCCAGACATTGCCAGGTGTCTCCTGAGGCACAAAATAGTCCTGGGTGAGGACCACCAGGCTAGAAGTCAGCCACATGCTTGGCCACACCTCACTGCAAGTCGGGGCTGGGAAAGCAAGTCTTAGCAACAAGCCCGGGAAGAAAGGAAAACTGGTACAGATACCCCGTCCTGTCTTTTTTAGCATGCCGATTCCTCTACATGGAGGGGCAAAAAGGCTGTTTCGAAACCATTTCCTATGGGTGAGAGGATAGAGCAAGTACTTGAGGGATGAGGCATTGGTCTTGGGTAAGAAGGACGTGAATCTAAAATCCACCGTCCTTTTGACAGTGTTGAGTATTTCTGAATAGATGAGAACTTATGAGAAGGATGCAGCAAAAGAGGAGATAACGATATTTGAATATCCCCTTACAATTTACAAAGCACTTTTAAGGGTGCTTTGGCTTCATGGGCCACCACTGAGGAGAGAAGGGAAATGGCCAGCATGTCATGGAGAGAGGGGTCCATACCTTCATCTTTCTTGAGGACTCTTGAGGACCCTTGACCTATGCAGGAGGCAGCGTGGATTGGGGTTAGGATGGGGAAATATAAAAATCAAGTATTGGGGTGTCTTTCTTGTGAAGGAATTATTATTTGGAAGCACAGTAAAGGGGGTTGCCCCATCAGTATATGTGGCATAATGTGTGTGTATAATGACACCTGAATGGAAGCAAGGGGATGCATGGAGGAAACTTTCAGAGTTCTTTTACCATTGTTTACATGACTTAATGAACATAAAACATATCTGTTGAAAATCTGTCAGTAGTGTAACAACAAAGTTGGTTTTAAAAGCATAAGTTAATGGGCCTGAGATTGGAAAAACAGCAGGTTTTCCAAGATGAGAAGTTGCCACTGGTGTTGAATGATAGCACAAATGAAATAAAGCTCAGAGGTAGTCATTCATTCAGTAAGCACTTCCTGAACAGCCACTGCCTTACAGGTACCACTCTAAGAACTTAGGAAACACCAGTGAGCAGAACCGACAAAAATCCCTGGCAACAAGACTGTTTCTTTTTAGTGGAGAGTGACAAAGACATAAAAACTGATGAGGGCATTATACAGTTTAGTAGAGGCTCTGGCAATAAAGGGATAAAGGGATGAGGGAAGAGAAGTGCTGGGAGCGATGGGAAGCAGTTTTAAATAGTGTAGTTGGGGTAGACCACAGTGAGAAAGTGACCTGTGGGCAAAGACTAGAAGAAATCACGGAGAGACCCATGTCAGTCTCTGGAAGAGGGAATAGCCAGTACAGAAGTTCCGAGGAGAAGCGTGTCCTCTACGGTGAGGAGACCAGTAGGCTGGAGCGCAGAGCCCGGGAAAGAGGATAAGAAATAAAATGTAGAGAGAGGGGGCAGGCATAGAATAAGGGGGAGAGAGGGCTGGAATTGCAGTAGACAGGTGGCATGGGGTCTCGTAGGCCATTGTAAGGACTTTGGTTTAAGGACATTTTTTGCAGATTGGCAAAAATGATCAAGTCTCACGAGGATGCAGGGCAGTGGGAATTCCCAAATACGGCTGCTAGGGGTATAAATCGATACAGCCACATTTCAGAGCAAAGTAGCAGTAGGAGCCAAGTTGCCCATGTGCCCATCCCAGGATGCAACAATTCCAGTTGCCGGCACAAGGTGTAAACTTGCACGTGTGTTCACTGCCACATTTGTTTTTAACTATGGGAAACAACCTAAAGAGCCATCTACAGCTGAGGAGGGATAAATACAATGTGGTAGAGCTCTACAGAGGAGCTCAAAACGGAGGGAAGATCAAAACCAAAATGATGTGTGAAAAAACTAGTTGACGGAGGATATGTACAATATGATTCTGGTGTATATGGGGTGTTAAGATATGAAACACAGAACGACACATTGTTTTCTACAAAGGTGGAAAACTTTGAAGAGATGCAAAGAATGGTGTTTTAGTTTGCAAGCTCTCAGAATGCAATATACCAGAAATGGAGTGGTGTTTAAAAGGGGGAATTATTAAGCTGCAAGTTTACAGATCTAAAGCCATGAAAATGTCCAAATTAAGGCAAGGTTATAAGAGTTTCCAAATTAGGGCACACAGGGAAAGATACTTTAGTTCAAGAAGGCCAGTGACGTTCAGGATTTCTCTCTCAGCTGGAAAGGCACATGGTGATGACTGCTAGCTTTCTCTCCAGGAAGCTTCAACAGCTTCCCCAGAGCTGTCAGTTCGGGTGGCTCTAAAGTTTTTTCCAAAATGGTTCCCTCTTAAAAGTGTCCAATAAGCAACCCCACCTTGAATGGGTGGAGACACATCTCCATGGAAACCATCTAATCAAAAGTTTCTACCCACAATTGGGTGGGTCACATCTCCATGGAAACAATCAGAAAGGTCCCACCCAGCAGTATTGAATGGAGATTAGAGGACATGGCTTTTCTGGGGGTACATAATAGCTTCAAACTGGTACAAATAATAAGCACCAGATTCTCTCATCTGGGGGAGAGAAGAAATGGGATTTGAGGGTCTATTCAAGAGGCTTCAGCTATAATGTGCTTTATTTATTAAACTGGGCAATATATGTGTGTTGTTATTCTCTACACCTAAATGATTGACTACCTACTAATATCCTGAACTTTTATGCAATACATTTTAACAGAAAAGAACAACTATTCTGTGGAAGCTTCTATGGCTAGAAGCTAGATTTACTAGATTTTACTTTGAATGTTTCTCAGCAGAGAATCCTAGGAAACGGAGGGGGTGGTGGAAAATAGAACCTCTAAGGTTTTCTGGAAGATTTGTTTGACATGTTATGTTAGACTAGAGGAAATGCCTGTGACTTGTAACAACCATAATCAATCTGGAATCCTGGCACCAAATCCCAGTAGGAATAGCCATGTTCCCCAAGGAAAATAAGATGCAGTTCCTTCTGGAAAATGGGCACGCCGTGAGAGCCTCAGGTAGATGGCTGGTCACCACTATCCGTGTGGCCCACCCCGGGCTCACTCAGTGGAGGGAAGGTGTTGGGTGAGCTGGCTCTAGCCTCATGTATAGCACCTGGGCCCCTGTATAGCTGGAAACCCAGGGAAACCAAAAGATAGGTAAACTGCCCAGCAAAACTCAACTGGCAGGCTATTCAGCGTGTGAACAAAGCCCCCGTCTGATGTAATGCACATTGGGGTTCTCAACCTGGAGAAGACCATGTGCAAACTGTTCTGTGTGGGTGAGTGAGGAAACTGTCCATATCTTTTCTTAGATTGCCACAGGGGTGCATGCCCCAAGAGAGCTTACAGCTAAAGCCTTAGGTCCTTGGCATTCGGGAAGAATGTGTCAGAAGATGTGCACGAAGCCAGAGTCATGCATATTGCAATGTGAGAACAGCTGCCACTCTCCAGGGCAGGTGGGGCTGCTGCCTCAGAATCCTGCTTAACACAATGCTCCAGGGAGCACCACCACCCCCTACCCCCCCCCCCCCCGGGCCCTGCAGGTGAAACCCATTTGCCATCTCTGGTCTGCGGCATTTTTAAGTTACATTAAAAACACACAGTAGGGCGGGCCGCGGTGGCTCAGCGGGCAAGAGTGCTTGCCTGCCGTGCCGGAGGACCCCGGTTCGATTCCCGGCCCCAGCCCATGTAAAAAACAAACAAACAAACAAAATATAATAAAACAAGAAAATATTTAAAGATGTTTCCCTTTCTTCCTCCCTTCCTTCCTTCTCTGTCTTTCCTTCCCTTCCTCCCTCTCTCTTTAAAAAAAAAAAAAAAAAAAAAAAAAAAACACACAGTAAAATTGGCTAAAAAAAAGGTAAATGACTTTTTTTGTTCCCTTGATATGAGTTAATGGGTATGTGATGCCACATAGCTGACTGCTAGGAACCACCCAGGATGCTCTCGCTCACCAGGTTTCTTGTCCCATCCTGTGCCCCTGCCTTCCAAAGCCTCCAATTCCAAGTCTCACTCCAAAACAAGATGGCAAAACCCTACTTCTCTTGGGCTTTGGGAATTCTTAAATAGCCAACACTGAATGGCATGTCCATGCATGCCAAGGGCAGATGTTTGGCTAGACTAGAAGTTCTTGCTCTAGTTGGAATAGATTTCCCCACCCCCACCCCCACCCCATATAGAGGTGAAATTCTCATAGTAACAAATGAACATTTTTAAGGTGAAAAATTTGGTAGCACGTAGTACATTCACAGGGTTGGGCAGTCACCATCTCTATCTAGTTCCAAAACTCTTTTGTTGCCCCAAAAGGAAACCCTGCACCTATTCCCCATTCCCCACCCCAATCTCTGGCAACCACCAATCTGTGTTCTGTCTCTGTGGAGTTGACCTATTCTGGAAATTTCATGTAAATGGAAGCGTACAATATGAGACCTTTCATATCTGGCTTCTTTCACTTAGCATAATATTTTTCGAGGCTCATCCACATTGCAGCATTTATGATACTGCTTTCCTTTTTATGGTTTAATAACCATTCCATTGTATGTATATACCACAATCCATTTATACATTCATCTGTTGGATATTTGGGCTGTTTGCACCTTTTGGCTATTGCGAATAATGCTCCTAGGAACGTGTGCATACATGAGTGTGTCTGAGAATAGGTTTTTAGTTCTCTTGGGTATCCACCTAGGAGTAGAATTGCTGGTCATGTGATAATTCTATGTTTAACTTTTCGAGGAACCTCCGAACTCTTAGTTTGTGAACAAGCCACCTTGAGTGATCACACCAACACCCTCCACGGAAGTCTGAAGGATAACATTTGCTTTCTCTCTGCTCACATTACTTGGAACTTACCAACAGTAAAAGAAGAGAGCATCAGGCATCTGCTAGGCTTGTACGAGGGTTTGTATTTAGTCCTCACCACCCAAGGGAAGCAGCTACAGCTTTATGGGCTCCATTTTAGGGTGAGCCAGAGGCTAAGACACAGAGAGGTTAAGTAACGTGTCTGAGGACACAGAGCTTTCAAGTGTCAGGACCTGGGATCCAAGCCTTGGCTGGCTGATCCGGCTCCCTCTGCTTCTTTAGGCTACTTGACCCCCTTTCTAGTCAAGGAAGGGGAAAATAGTAGAGAAAGTTTCTCTCCAGTAGAGCAGAGTAATGAAAACCTGAAGGCAACATTTCTGAGTCTGCTCTGGAACTGAGAGCCATCCAGGCAGTGACCTGGCTTGGCGATTATGTTCCTCTAAGCACTGCCGTGGAACCACTGACTGGAATTACTTGGATGCATTTGGGAAATGTGGTCCCCACCAAATACCTATCCCTTAAGAATCCGGGGTCGGGTCCGGGGAGCGGAGCCAGGGACTTTAAACTCTTAACAAGATTCCTGGGCAATCCTGGGATCATGCTTTAAGAAACCTTCTCTAGATGCTCAACTCCTCAGTAGAGCTGGAAATACACAGGTGGCGTCCGCATTTTCGATCAGATTCCCCAGGTGATTCTCAGATACAACAAAATTTGAGAGCCACTGTCCTAGAGCGAGCTGTAAGCAGCTGGCTAGTTTCTCCCAGTATTTTGTGTTTATCGCTAGTCATTGCCAAGAGGTGATTAAAAGTGGCCATTGTACCATAGGATACGGGTTCTGATGTTTGGAGGCATGAAAAGAACTAAAGCAATTAACTATGTTTTATTTAAAGACCCAGTGATTTAAAATCAAAATAAATTTATGCATTCACTCGTAAATGTAAACAATATAATATCAGAGAGAACAAGGATACATTAAAAAAAAACAAATTTAAGTGTTCTTTGCATTTGATAGTGATACAGTTTTGTTTTCATTTTTATTGAATACTCTGTCTACAAGTTCCTTTAGACCTTTTCATTGCTTAGGCTCCATCTTAGCTTATTCTCATATGCAGACAATTTTTACTGTGCAATTGTGTAGTTAACACAATATAAATGCAACTTTGGAAGAGCTGCTGGGCTTCTCCCATTTCTGGAATTCATCTTGGTCTGACTCTTTCCACTCCCCTCTGCCTCCTACCCAGCCCCTCCCCCGCATCCTACCCCCGCACTTCTGGCTGCTTTGCCTCTCAGGGGAAGGGTGCTGGGACTGCTGCCCCTGCCCCAGCTGTTTTTAATGAGCTCCCCCGGGATTTCTCTAGGTGAGTGACTCAGCATGACTCAGCAACCTGCCTTTTGACGGAGCCGGAATATTTTGCCATACAACCAGCATATGGTAAACATTCGCGCAGTTGAGCACAATAAGTGTAAATTAAATACGCTGGAAAGAAAACACACACACACGCACATACAGATTTCCTCACACCCAAATTGGAGAAATGCGCTTGAGAGGAGGAGAACAAGTTTAAAAAGCCTTTCTTTCCTGGGGCTAAAGTGAAGGGCTATTACTCAGAAGGCGGCTGCGGGAGAACGAAGAAGCAAGAAGCCAAGGCGCTTGTCCCCGGGGAGGGTCTGATGACTTGTGTGGGGCTTCCTCCGTTCCAAACATAAAACAGCCAGCCAAGAAGGAAAGAGCTCCGTTTGCTTGAAGTCATTGCCATACGGGGTTTATTTACGTGGGGGAAGCGGTCCGGTTTATTCCAAAGTTTGACGCTTGATGAACCTTGAACTCCGTTCCTTTTCTCCTCCTTTCGCAGCAATGTGGAAGGATGGCTGTTTAGAAAGGATATCACAGCCACGGAGACCTGGCAGCCTGTCCAAATGGGATTTTAATGCTGCGAATCCTGCGGTCAGGCCCGTTTTGGCGCCCCTGGTTGGAACGCGCGCCCCAGCGCACTTGGGTCCTTTTCCGACGCACTTGCTGGGGTCACCCGCGAAGCCTTCCGCGAAGCAGCCGCGCTGGGGAGCAGCTGCCCGGGGCTGGCCGCCCCCACCCACTCCGCCCCCCGGCTGGGTTCTTGGTATTTGGTGTTCACGTGATCAATCACACCCGCCGGATTCCTCTCCTTTTAGAGTTCGGCGTTTCAGTCGGCTGAAGGAGTTTGCTACCCTTAGCAAGAATTTTGCTTTTTAGGTCATAAAATGGAATTTGGAGGTTGGAAGAAAAAAAAAAAACTCAACACCCCCCCCCCCCTTTTTTTTAACGTCTTGTGTTTGTGCTTGTGATTTTAGGGCTGTGGCGGTAAGGAATCAGAAAATAGAGACTGGCAAATAGGGGTGCCTTGAGGGCATCGCATTTTGGGCTCCGGGATTATCACTGAGGCAGATGGAAGGCAAATGGCCGTGAGGCAGCTCTTTGCTCAAAGGTTCTCGCTGCCGACCTGCTGCCGACCTTTTTTGGTTCTATGTATAGAGCTGCACACAGGAAGGTTCTGGATAAGAGCTCCTAGAGAACTGGGCCTCCTTGACCCTTTCTGCATCTGCACCCCCAGCACCTAGCTACCGGGTGCCTGGCACAGAGGGTGGGAAGGAAGGATGGCAGGAAGGAAGGAAGGACAGAAGGACAATGCATTTGAAAAGACCCTGCCATGGAAAATTCTCTGCATGAAAGTCTATTGATCGATTCTTGGTTTGAAATAGATCCATGTCTTCAATGCCCCTGCACGCAGGTGGACGCGGGGTAAGGAGAAGACACACATGCATCTGGAACATGGTTGTCTGAATAAAGAATCCCAAGGAGAAAGAAAAGTTGAAGAATATGGAACCCATACGGAAGTACAGTGTGTCCAGAACTAAAAAACAGACCTGCGTAGCCACTTACAGTGGGTTTTGACCATCACTGGATCATACCAAATGTTATTTAATAAATCCTGTAGCAATCAGTAGGAAATCAGTAACTAAGGGCTTTTTCTTTAGAGTTGTGGCACCCCCCTACTATTAGAGCTCAATCTTTAAATGACAGTACCTCCTTTGAATTTGCTTCTAAAAAAAAAATTTGTTTAGCGATGGCTGGCTGCTAACTTACCAGAAATGGTCTCATCAGTAGCTAGAGGGAAAGCCTGCATGGCACTTTTCAAAGATGTCAAGAGTTTTCTTAAATAATACAGTCGTCTTTCCCAGGTAAAACCGTTTGGGAATGTAATCAAAGGCCAGTTCTTGCTCTCCTTCTCCCTGACTGGTTGATAAGGTTTGCGGAGATGACCTCTGCCCAAGGGATGAGAGCTGACCCAGGGTGTAGAACCCCTGGAGTTGAGCTGGTGGTAAAGGTTGTACCTTTACCATTCTCAGATCTTGTGTTCCCTTGAGCACAACGTGTCTTTTCATACCTTAGCACCTGTGGCCTGGCTATCGCCTCTGCTGGGTTCCCCATTTAGTGACATCCTACTCAGCTCCAAGTCCCAAACAGAGGGTGGTCTCCTCCGAGAAGCCTTCCAGAACTTCCCAGGCAGGCAGGGGGGCTGGGGTGGGTTGTCCCTGCTCAGTGTCCCATGGTGCTGTGTCCCTGAGTTAGTGCTCAGCTGGTTGGGGGCAGTTATCAAATGGACTCTGAACTCCAGGAGAGAGGTGTGTAGGTCAGGCTAATGCTTGTGTCATCTACCCCCTCCCCACTCTGTCATCTGCCTTCCTGGCCTGGGCTTCTAAAGAGGGAGGAGACCAGACACCCCTTCCCTCCTGCTTCAATCTGGGGGTCCTGGGACAGTCCCATCCATGGCACCTGCTTCTGCTCCCTGCTGTGTGGGGCTCTTACCTGTGGGCAGTGGTGGCCCTGTGACCAGGATTCCTATGTCAGTCCTGCTCAACTGAGCCCTCCCAGCCCTGGGCACTTCTCTCCACAGCCCCACATGCAACCAGAGATGGCTCCCCACTGCCTCCTGGCCATGGCCATGCTCCTTGCTATGTCCTGCTTGTCTTGCAGGGTTTGACCCTTGCCCACTTCCCAGCCTCAGCTCTCATCCCCTGCTCTCTTGCTTGACACCGCTCCCTCACCCCCCAGGAAACTGCATTTTCTCTTGCCTTGGAGAGTTTCCTCATGCAGGCTCCTGTCCCTGGAACACCTTCCATCTTCTCTTTCATTGCTCAGCTTACCCAGTCTTGGGTTTATCCCTGGCGTCCCTCTCTCCAGCCATTGTCTTTCCAGGAAGGGTTTCAGGGCCTCCCGTGGTGAGAACCCTGGGTCTCCAGCATTGCTTACTTGGGCAGGGGGCTCACAGTTTAATTCAGGAAGGGCGCGTTGGCTTTATCTCGTGTGCCAGCTCTGGAGTGCTGCATTGAGGGCGAGTTTGAGGAGTTGTCAAACTCATAAGCAGTTGGCGGAAGGATGGTCTGGTAGCCGTGGTGCCAAGTAGCTGCTGTCCCTGGCTTAGGCCTGCCCTCTGGGGCCAATTGAGCACTCACAGAGTGCTCAATAAATGCTCAATAAACGTGTGATTTATGGCTATGGTGTTGATGGAGCCTTGTGGCTCTTTCATGCAGACTGCGTTTCTCTCCTTGGTGGGGAAGGGGAACCAACGTGGTGGTTCGCTCTGTAATTACACAAATTAAAGGCTTTGTACCTGGATTAGCTGTAGTGGAAATTATCCTTAAAATGGGACAAACCAGTATGAGGATTCTGGGTGGGATGAGGTTTAGAGAAGGAAGTTCTAGGATGTCATATGGCTCAGTCATTCAAAATCCAGGCCCCATCATAAGACCTCTATCAAAATGTTCTTATTCAGACTGCTACCCTGAAGGGGTAAGGAGTTCTCTTTCTCATTTCTCTGGCACTTTTTTACAGGGACTTTCTGTTTGCATGAGACAGGTCGAGTGGATAAAGCTTCCACTAGGGAAGGTGTGGCATGGTGGCTAAGAGTCTAGGTTGCGGAGACAGATCAACTGTGGGGTGGCACTCCAGCTCTGCCACTGGTGTCTCTGCAACTGGGAGAAGCCACTCCACTTCCCTCACCTTAGCTCCCTTGTCCATAGAATGGGGAGTCACTGGAGGCTTAAAGGAAGATAAAGTGCTTGTGCTAGTAAATGTTCAACAAAATAAAGATAAAAGAAGCCAAGAGTGAGGTCTGTAGCACCAGGTTGAGGAGACACCAGGAGGCACTGAGGGCCGTGGGGGCAAAGTCCGTGAAGAGGTTGTCAGTCCTTGCCCCATCAGCCTCCTTCTGCTACAGACTAGTCTCCTGGCCTCCTTTTTATGGCCTCATCTTTGAGGATCCTAGGGGCAAATGGAGAACAGAGAGAAACATCTGAATCTCTGCATTGGTATCCCCACCTCCTCCAAAGTAAATCCTAGAGGCAATTACAGACCTGGTCTTTGATGACTAATTTATCAATACCTGGACTCATGCAGCTGAAAGGGCCTGCAAGTTCTCTTGCTCCTTTAGAGGGGAAGCTCTGTGATGTCAAATGAGTTTGCCTCGTGCAAACAGAAATTCTCTCTAAAGAGGAGCCAGAGAAGTGAAAGAGAACTCCTTCCCCTTTAGGGTAGCAGTTTGAATAAGAAAATTTTGGTAGAAGTTTTATGATGGACCCGCATCTGAGGACCAGCAACTGCCCGCCTTCTTGATGCTGCTTCCATGATGCACCAGGAGAGTGGCTCTCAAATCGTGGTCCAGGGATGTCAACATCACCTGAGAACTCATCCGAAATGCCTTGGGCCCTGCCCCAGACCTGTTATCATAAGCCCGCCAGGTGATTCTGGTATACTCTGTAATGGAAGAACCCCTGGACTAGAAGATGGAAACATTGGCATGAAGATTAATTTCTGCTGCACTGGCAGCCGTTACTCTGCGCACTCCGATTTTAACGTAGGCAGTGACGTCCGTGTCCTGAAGGCACACTCAGAGGAAATTAAATTTGTCACCCATAGCTTAAAACCAAATGTCAACAAGCCCCCCAGAGGTCAGGGGGCTGGACTTCAGAAGAAAGACAAGGACCCAGGGTCCATCGTAGCCTTCAGCTAAAAGGCGATGAACTCCTACTGCCTTGGTCCTGGTGGGCTTCCAGCCAAGCACAGCCAATTGGGTTTAGGTGCTGACGTTAATGAGTGCCCAATTTGGAGGAAATTGCCACGTTGGAGAAGAAAAGCAGCAGGAAGTGCCAGGTGAAAGTTCAGGACTCATGGTAAACACTGCCCAGAATTCTGGTGGTGGTGGTTTTATTAGACCTGGACATTTAATATGTTATGCTCAGAGATTCCCCCCCCCCCCCCCCCAAAAAGGAGCCCTAAAGATGACTTCGTTTCTGTCCTTAAAATTGCAGATGAGAAACTGGGGTTTGGAGTTAGGGACGCAGGTGGTCAGGATCACACATCACGCACCAGTGGTGGAGTTCTGCCCAGATGACAATGCCAAGTGGGGCTGGAGCTTCTACAGCTCCCCATGGGTTCGCCCTACCGTGGGTGGGAGCGGGAGCCAGCTGCCTGCCAACCCCAGACATTCTCTTCCCCCTTGCTGCCTCAGCAAACGCCTTCATGGGGAAGAAGATACAGCTTTCTTCCAGGCACTCCTTTTCCTCCAGAAACGACATTGTCCAGCACCTCTGGAAGGAAGGAGATAGCCTCCCCCTAGGAACCCTGAACTGTCCCACAGCTGACCCACTCCTCTCTCTTCTTCAAGTCTTCTTTGATGAGCTGCCTGCAGTGATGGGTTTTGCCACCTCCCAGGAAGTCCAACAGAGAGCTGTCCAGTCCCAACTGTTGGAGGCTTTCGTAGAATTTGAGGTGGATAGCTCCTTTCTGTGTTTGGTTTTTGCTCAGTTCCCAGGCAAGGGGAAATGTGCACTCAATATCCATTCACCACCGCATGGGCCATACTGACAGATACAAAACAGAAATAGACCCAGTCTCGGCTCTCCTTTAGAGAACCCCAGCAGACACACACTCATAAACCACACATCCAACTTCCCACACCCCCCAAACACAAGTGTCAAATTTCTAGGCAATGGTGTTAGAATTAGGGGATCCATGTAATTTTTTCTCAAGCAGGGCAGTTTTGAGAGTAAAAGTGGCAACCAGTGACAATGAAGGACAACAGGTGAAAAGAGGTGTAAATTGGTGTCCTGGGCAAATGGAAAGTTTGGTCCCCTAACTGTGGTCAGTTGAGTGAGGGTAGTTAGTGAAGAATTACTACCACCATGTTGCAACCAAGCTTTAATATGATGCAAAAAATACTACAAACACTTAGCAAATGTAGCCGAGAGTGTCCATCTCCCTCTGTCGCTATAAAACATACTATCTGCGTGCACGGGTAGTTCAGTGGTAGAATGTTCGCCTGCCATGTGAGAGACCTGGGTTCAATTCCTGGTGCATGCACCAAAAAAGGCCTATCTGTGCATACCAGTTCAAGAGGTACCTTGAGGCTCTGCGGTTAAGGACAAGTAGAACTGGACGGAAGTGACAACTTGGCAATTTGGCAGTCAGGACCTTTAGGACCACAGTGGGCTATTTAGCTATGGGTTCTGGAAAGCATGTTCCATCTCCCTTCCCCACCAGTCCATTCTATACAAGTTAGGCCAGGGAAATTTTCTTCTCAGCAAAACTGAGATCCTGCCCTTCTCTCGCTCCAAATCCAGAAATAGGAAGTATGACATCCACCTCCAGTTTGTCAAGATCTGTCTCTGGAAGTCCCATTGCCTGGGCCCTAGGATCTTCAAAGATGAGACCATAAAAAGGAATCCAGGAGACAAGTATGCAGCAGAAGGAGGCTGACGGGGCAAGGAGTGTCAGCCTCTTTACAGACTTTGCCCCCACCGTCCTCAGTGCCTCCTGGTGTCTCCTCAGCCTGGTGCTGCAGACCTCACTCTTGGCTTCTTTTATCTTCATTTCGTCGAACATTTATTAGCACAAGCACTTTACCTTCCTTTAAGCCTCCAGTGACTCCCCATTCTATGGACAAGGGAGCTAAGGTGAGGGAAGTGGAGTGGCTTCTCCCAGTTGCAGCTCCCAGAGCTGGTCTTCCAATGTGTTCCCTGCCTTCTCACCTCTGGCCCTCTGCTCTCATGGAGACTGCATTGCCTTCCCTGCTTTCTGCCTCGTGCCCCCAACAAATCACCTCTTCAGACAGTTCCAGTGGCCCTCAGACAAAGGTTGCCTCTCCCTGCTCCATTGCCTATTACACCCAACTGCATTTTGTTCCATGTCAGAGTCATTTGTGGGTGTGTCTACCTGCCCCTCCGCCCCCGCCAACTACGTGGTAATAAAGTCTTCGGAACCAGATACATCTTCTTAGTCATTTTGTGACCACCATTGAGACTGTCACAGAGTAGACAACTGGCAAATAGCTGTTGAACTGGTAAGACTTTCTTTTCTTAAATATCTCTGGGAAAGGAGATCCTTTTACTTTCCTTGGTGACACCTCCCAGTGTCTTCCAGCGCCTGAGAATGGTAAAATTAAGACATCTCAGAGTTAAGAGGGATCCTGGGGAATGCTTTTGTTCATTTTAAGTGGAGCAATCTGCTCAAGAACACCCAGCCAGCCATTTCCCTATGTCCAATCCGTGCTATTAGATTGATTTCAATTCTGAGGGTACGGGCCATTTTTAATGCATTTTCATTTCTCTAATCTGCCAAACTTAGTGTGCTCCTTGTAACAATCAGCGAACCAGAGATTACACATGTCCATTTCCATTCTTTTCTTCATCCAGCCTTTAGAATGACTCTTTTTTGGAAACTCAGATCTGATCTTTTTTTTTTCTCTAGTGGTTCCCACAGGGGACAGGTGAAGATCCAGCTCTTCAGGATGGCTTCTCCATCATCTGGCCCCGCTTCCCTCTTCAGCCCGATCTCTCAGCACAGCCCCTGTCCCTCCTCGAAGTTCAGTCATCACAACTGTGTTCTGGCCTCTGACCAGACAGGTTTGTATGGCTGGGACCGACCACTCACTCAGACCCCCCGTGCTTCCCTCCACGCTTGGAGTTCTCTCATTTAAGACTTAGGCATAGGACGCCTTTTGGGGTCCAAGCCTTCAGTTAGAACAGGGCATTTCCCCCTTCCTGGTCTTCTCCACATTCTCTGCAAGGCATAAAGAAGGCTCCCGCATGAGAATGTGGCCCGGCAAAGTTGATGCTCCTGCTTCCTTCCCTTCTACCGAGTGGGCTCCCTGGAGACAGGCCCAATGTCACCTGTTGACACCAGCACTAGGCCCAGCACATACGAACTGTTAATCAAGATTCATTGAATGACTGACTTTTGTCAGTAGAAATAAAATTATAGCCAGTAAAGGACACATAAGCCAATTCACAGATATTCATGACATCATACGAAACAAAAATAACTATTATCTGAATGTATTTATCTCTTTCTCTGGAATGAAGACTGATGTTAACTCTTGACTCACTCATTTAATTTACGCAACTTTCTTTCCTCTAGGAGACTCTCCCCTGGACTTAACAAAGGCAGCTCTTAGCCAGCAGGTTTGCTGGTTAAATAGTACCTTTGCACAGTAGGTGGACTGAGGAAAAAGAAGCACCCAGCCCCCCTGAATCTGTGGTACCCACAAAGCAGGGAGAGAAAAGTGCAAACCAAGCTACTACCTTCTTGCTTTCATCAGTATTTTGCCAAATCAGCTGAGTTTAAAAGACTCATAAGAAGTAGAAGTTAGTTTTTTTTATTATGGCTCTTGACTTATTCAGTTCCCACGGCAAGGCAAAAGTGAAAGCTGGCAGGGATGTAGGAACTATTAGAATGATTATAATGGCTAAGCAAGGAATATCTTTTGTTGTTGTATTGCCAAAGGACTCTGCTTTTGGAAATCTCATTGTCAGTGTTCTTGATTTTGAAAGTTATAGCTGCCATTTCAAAAGGGAGGGGGAAAACATATATTCATTTTCAGTAGTTTTAATGTCACTCCTTTGGAAGTTTATCCCTGGGAGCACTTCTTATGATGCCTTGAAATTTCTGATTTATCACCTACTGAAAATCAACATTTTCGAGCTCGTCCATGATTGATCAGGAAGTTGAGAATTTACCCCAGGAGGGATGCACCAATGAGATATGCACTCAAATGAAAATCTTAATGCTTAGCTCCTTCTTTCATCTGTAATACAACCCTGCCTACAAACTATACTGAATCTTTCTCCACCCAAGAGACAGCCAGTTCCTTTCTTGCTTTTTTGAATGCTTTAACAATTTATCCCCTATTGCTGAATTAATGATCCTTCTGAAGAAAGATGAAATCAAGGAGGTTATTTAACTGGGGGAAAGGGAGTAGTGATTGAATAACTATCTTCAAGTATTTATCACACGTTATGAAAGGTGTTAGTCTGCTCATCTACTTTTCTGCAGAAAATTACTCAGCATTCCTTAAATACGGTGAAAGAAATGTCCTCTGCCTGTGAACAGGTCAAGACAGTTTTGGACCAGGTTACAATTCCTCGTAGGCTGAAAGAAAACAAATGGGGTCTTGAAGAGTAGAGGCTAAGCTGAAGTGGAACTCAGACCTGAGACTCTTTTGAAGGGTATATCTCAGACCTTATTTGTGTTTTTCTGCACAAGCTAATGGAAATTGTCAGGACCGAGTTGCAAGGAGCCAGTCTGTGTTCTGGGCTGGCCGGAGAGAGGCTTAAAGCCAGTTAGCCTGGTGTTGTGAATGGTGGTAGCAAATTCAACTCTCATGCTCTGTTCCAGGCTTAATACAGGAATGAGCCAAAGCTGCAGCAGAAAGAGCTCAGATTTGACAGCTAGCAATTCTCACCATAACCAGTCTCCATGTCTAGGTGGATGGGCTGCTGAGTTAATATTGCTAAATGTCTTTACGAAGAAATCTAGCAATAAATTAACACCTGGGTGCCCACTGTGGTAGAGACGTGTTTGCTCATGCATTCGTTCATTCCTTCAATCTGCACATCTGTGTTGTGCCAACTGCTAGGATAGGAACACAGGAAAAAAAAGAAAGATAACAAACTTGTGGGTGAGACAGATAAACAGAGATGTCCATTGTCATGCAACGTCCTAAAGTTCTGAGACAGGGGCAAGCCTGGGGTGGTGGGAGCTTAAACCAGCCAGGGAAGCGTGGGGCAGGGGAGGGAAGCATTTCTTAGAAGATCAGTAAGTATGGTGGGTGGATTTACTAATCATTATCAAGATTAAGTAGGTAAGTAGGTAATACTTCGATGCCAAGACAGTTGTAAATGCCTAAGACGGTTTCATCTCATGAACTCCTTCCTCGCTGCAGCCCTTTCAGGCAGGTATCATTCTTTTCCTGTTTGGTAGTTTGGAGGGTGGGGACACTTGGGACAGTCACCTGGGGCGACTGCAATGACAGGCATTAAGAAGGAAACTCAGGCCAGGCCAGGCCCTGAAAGACCCATGTGTGCGGAGCTGACCCTGCGTGCAATGGCGCCCCGGACAGGTAAGGACGGGGTGGCGGTGGTTTTGAAGCAGGTGAGTAGTGAAGTAAGACTTGCGCTTTAGAAAGATCAGATCACAGGAGCTTGGCACCGAGGACACTTTAAGAGGGGCAGCCACGTTACTGCAGCTCCTCGGCCCAAACCCCGGACAAACGTGCCTCATTTCTGTGGGACAGCCGAGGCTCTGAGTGGACCTCTGCATCTTGAGTAGGTGCGGCAGGTATGCCCTAGAATGGGAACAGCACAGCTTCCCAGGCTTTCCACCGCAGCATAGAAACCCAGGGTGACCTTTTGTCCTCCCAGCTCTGTGTGATTTTTGTCTAAATCTTTCCAACCAGCCCCGCAGGCGACAATTGGGTCTCTTTCAGGGTCATAGAAGGGCGAAAACCTTTCCTCTGAACTGTTCCCTTTATGTTCCGCTTCAGTGGGTATCTGTAGGCCGTGAATGGAGGCCGGGGGCCCCGGGTTCACGCCGGGTAGCCGGTGGTTTTGAAAGCAAATCGGCTCACACGTGCGCCCAGCCCCGGGGGCTGCTGCTGTGGTCCCCAGAGAATGTTCTGGTATTCGAGGTAAAAAGCAGCCAGGCGCATTCTCCTTGTCGCTTGGGGTAATCTCAGTGTGGTCCCCCCTTAGCTTTCTGCAGTCCCGAATTCTCACGTGTGCGACACTGTCGGGCCTGCAGAACTTAACTGCTTCGCTTTTTACCAAAATACATATCTTCAGCATTTATTCACTGGTGGAAAGGTTTACTGAAAACTAGCTGTACTGGAAACCTAGATGAGAAATTTGAAAGATCTTCCCCGACCTCGGAAAATAAGTGTATTTCTTCAATAGGGAGCCAGAGTAAGAAACTTCATCCGAAATGATAATTATCTTGAAAAGTTGAGTCAATGATGATTGAAGATAAATCACCTTGGCCATAACTTGCTAACAAGTGGATGCTGGGCAGTCTAAAGGGGGCCCGTGTGCACGGGAGAATTCTGCCATGTCAGCCAGATGGAAGCGCTCCCTTCCCAGAGATAAGAGGGCCCCTTCGGCAGAGTCTGTCCAGTGGCTGGTTGTCTGTGCCTGTAAGGAACGCCCTGGACCAACGACAATGCGGGTGTTTCCTTCTCCTCTTTCCTTTGATTAATTACCAGGTCCATCCCACACGCCTTCTTTTGATAAGCCTGGGTTCTCCGGGCCAGCACTGTTCAGCTTCCGCGCAGGTCGGGTCCCTTCATAATTGCGACTTCCTGCACACATCCGCCTTTTCCCCCATCCAGCGATAAGCCTTTGCCCAGTTAATCTGACTTGTTCCTTAGGTGCAAGAGGAAAAGGGTGGTGAACAGTATGTAATGTGAAGGAAAGTTTTCAGCTCCAGAAATGAAGGTTCCCCCTGTCCCTCTCCCCCCACCCCCAAGTTGGAAGGAATATGTAGACAGAAAGGTTTGTTTGGGCGTAGCAAATGAATGAATGGTTTTTTGGTACAAACTGTCTTCTTGAACTTCTTCTTTTTCTCATTTTCCCCCAGAAATAAAGTAATAAAAAGGACACTTGGTCAAAACAAGTGCACAAATCCCCATAGCTGTTAACATTTATAAAATTGTATTGTTAACAGTGGAAATGAGGGTAGTAACAAAATGCAAATACTTCTATACTTCCTTCCAAATGAATATTTTTAAATAACTAAACACATTATTACAAAATTTGTTAATAGAGGAATGTACATTTTACCTATTCCCTCTCGATAGTGAAAAAAACTAAATTAACTAATATGAAACGTGTACAAATAATTCACTGTGAGTATTAGTGCATGCAGGACTTTAGAATTTAAGCAAGTTGCTTCTTTCCACAGGGTATATTAGTGACTTAAGGCTAATAGGATTGTAAATGTAGGTAGGATTTGAGAAACGTAAATTGACTTATCATACTTTGTAGTAATTCTACCAACCCAGACATTGCTTTTACTAAACATGGTCATAATCAACAATTATTGACAATAATATATTAGAAAGGTTGCATTAGATGCTTTCCATATTTTATTTTTCAAATTGTTGAAATGGGCCTATGAAATAGGTATCAATATTCCTGTTATAAAGATGAGAAAACTGAGGCTCAGAACGTTGAATTCTGAGACCCAACTAAACGGCGGCAGACTGCCTGACTCCAGAACCTGAAGCAGAGTAACGTACTTGTAACATTACAAGCGCACAGTAGGTCCTGAGTTCAAATCCTGTTTCTGCTTCCTATTTATGTGAACTTGACAAAGTTAGATAACCTCTCTGAGCCTCAGTTTCCTTATTTTAAACAAGTTGCTGTGATGATTAAATGAGATGATACATGAAAAAAGGGTTAGCCTTTTTTTTTTTTTTTGAGGGTTAGCTTAAAATAGGAACGTCTCTCTTTGGGTGGTTGTTACTTTATCAGCCTTGCCGGCATTGCCACCATTTAAGGTCCCCTCCCAGTAATGAAGCTGGTAAAATAACATTTTAATGCAATAATGAAGTCAAAATTCATGTGAATAATCTGCGAGGAGCCAAACGTAAAAATTTTCAGTAAACACAGCCTCATTCTGGCTCCACATTGGGGCCAGAGGGAAAAGGAGAAACCGGTAATTCTGATCTTGTCTTTATTGTGATTTTTTTCCTCATGGATTTTTGCTTTACTTTTGATTTTAAAAAAAGATTCTGTTCATGTATTGTTTACCTTGGTTCCTGAGTTCTTTGACTCTTTAAACTTTGCCCTTAAGTTCTCACATACGTCACCCCCCCCCCCCCCTTAGCTATCAGTATCACATTAGGCAGATTTGCTAATGACAGTGTGCTGGTTTGACTCTGTGGTGGACCCCAGAAAAGCCAAGTTCTTTAATCATCATTCAATATTGCTGGGTGGGATCTTTTTGATTATTTCCACGGAGATGTGTCTCCAGCCATTTAAGGTGGGGTTGCTTACTGGAGCCCTTTAGGAGAGAACCATTTTGGAAAAAGCTCAGAACCAACAGAGTCCACATAACCAGAGACCTTTGGATATCCAGAAGGAAAACAGCCCCAGGGAAGCCTTATGAAATGAGGACAGAAAGCTAGCGGACACGGTCATGTGCCCTCTCAGCTGAGAGAGAAATCCCGAACTTCATCAACTCTTTTTTTGGAGTTAAGGTATCTTTCTCTCGATGCCTTTATTTGGACATTTTCACGGCCTTAGAACTGTAAATTTGCAACTTAATAAATCCCCTTTTCAAAAGCCGTTTCGTTTCTGATAGATTGCATTCTGGCAGCTAGCAAACTAAAATAGACAGTAAAGAAGTACACCTATCAGACAGCCAATCCTTCCGTAGCCTAGTCCCAATCCACCTTTTGGGCTCCTCTCATGTGTCCTCCAGACAAACTGAAACCGTTCAGGGTTCCTCAACCAGCCAGGCTCTTCCCTGCCTCCTCAGGTTCCCTCTGCCTGGGCTCCTTTTCTTACTTCTCTCTCTCTGGCAAAATCTCCATCATCCTTCGAGAAGGCCGGCTCAGATGTGCCCTTCACCATGAGCCTTTCGAATGGCCACTCCTGGGAAGGTACCCCACGGTCACACAGCACCTCTGCTCCCCTCTGCCCCAGCCTCAGTCATTCTGCCTTGTACATTTTCTGTCTTCCTCACCAGAGGCTGAGCTCTTCAGGGTGGAGAGCCATGGTTTATTTATTGGTACCTTGCATGGTTTTCCTGGAAGGTGGTCAGTGGTCACTGATCGAATGGTGAACACTAAATTATTGGGTGCTAAAATGATTTGGCTGAGTTTTAATACACCGTGTGAGTTTGGAGAAAGTGTCTTGGCCATGTGGCATCGTTTCTTTTGTTCTTGTCTATCCTGGGAACGGGCAGGACCGATGACCGCCGGTCTCTGATGGGACATTGGTGGGACAGGTCCAGGGAAGGGTGAGAAAAGTGTTTACACCGGAGAATTTGGGAGACTCGGACCAGGTGGGATTGTCATAACAGGAAGTCGTGTGGCTGGAAGGGGAGAGTCAGAGAAGGAGTCAGAGCAGGGCCTTGACCTCACAGCTCATTCAGCAAATATTTGTCAAGCATCTAAGAGGTTAGATTGAATAATAGATAAATGAGTTATGCTCTGTCAAACAACTGGTAAAATTGGATCTGTCGGGAAAGGCTGGGAACACTGAGGTAAGGGAGCCTAGAGGGGTGAGAGGGCATCTTGAGATGCCTGAGTTGGAGAAAATGCTGACAGAAAGAAGAAAAGCCATAGTTAGATGACGTTTTTCCAAAAAAGTAGATGTTCGGAGTGATCTGGATGCATATTTTCCCTTTAATTTCAGGTGAAAGAAATGCGGAAGTTAAATGCTTGTGGAAGAGCTATTGGTGACTCCAGCCAAAGTAACTTAATATTTTTAGTTTTACTGCTCTGGGATATTTAAGGAAGACAAATAGGTTTTGTAATGAGACTACAGTGCACAGATTGTTTGACTAAGTAGAAGCTGGACTTCTGGAGAAGCAGTGAGCAATAATTTAGGTAGGTCATAAAATGGAAAAAGCAAAAAACAAAAACACTGGTAAATTAGAATCCAAGAAATGATTCAGGCCTGAATAAAGGTGTCTTAGCTATCTATTAGCATATAACGAAGGACTTCCCCAAACAGAATGACCTAGAACAATACCCATCTTATTGGGCACCATTTTGTGGGTTTGGAGCAGATTGGGGCTGGATATCCCAGGCGCCCTCAGGAAACCAAGCAACCATCTGCTGGCTGGGGCTCCTCAGCGCTCCTTCACGCCTCTCCTCTCTCTCCCTTCCCGAGGTCCCTCACCTTTCAGGCGTCTACATTGAGTTTCTTTACTTTGACATCTGCTTTCCAGAGGGCGAAGACAGAGTCTGCCGGAAGTCATCCAGCATCACTTCTGTCCAATGCTAGTGGTCAGAGCAAGTCCCAGCCTGGCCGCTTGCTGAGATGCGAAGTTGGGGTAACTGTCTGTGTTAGTTTGCAAGCTGCCAGGATGTGATATACCAGAACTGGAATAGCTTTTATAAAGGGAATTTAATAAGTTACAAGTTTACGGTTCTAAGCCTATGGAAGTGTCCAAACTAAGGCATCCAGGGAAAGATACCTTAATTCAAGAAAGGCTGATGCATCTGAAACACCTCTGTCAGCTGGGTAGTCCTGTGGCTGGCATCTGCTGGCCCCTTGCTCCTGGACTCCGTTGCTTTCAGCCTCTTCCTGTGGGGGTTCCTCACTTTGCTTTTTTGGGGCTGGCTTTCAACTCTTCACTTCCCTTGGCTCTCTCCAGTTCTGGCTTGCTTAACATCTCACGGTGATGTCTGCTGGGCTCCAAGCATCTTCAAACATCCATGTCTCTGCTTTTCAAATGTCAGCATCTGTGTCAGCTCTGCTCTGAAGTTTCTGTCTGCTGTCTCTCTGTCGGCTCTGAGGTTTCTGTCATTTCTGTCAGCTCTGTCATTCCTCAAAAATGTTTCTTCTTTTAAAGGAGTCTGGTAAACTAATCAAGACTCACCTGGAATGGGTGGAGTCACATCTCCACCTAATCAAAGGTCACACTCACAACTGGGCGAGTCACATCTCTGTGGAGATAATCGAATCAAAACTTCTACATACAATATTGAATCAGGTTTCAAAGAAATGGTTGCTCCCACCAGACTGCATCAGAATTAAAACATGGCTTTTCGGGTGGGCCACGGTGGTTCAGCAGGCAAGAATGCTCGCCTGCCATGCCCAAGGACCCGGGTTCGAATCCTGGTGCCTGCCCATGTAGAAAAAAAAAAACATGGCTTTTCTAGGGGACATAATCCTTTCAAACTGGCACACTGCCTGTAGAAACAGAGGCTTTCAGGCGTAAAGAGAAGTCCCATAAAACCCTTGGGAGGGCAATTAGCAGAGCTAAGTATTTGGGATCAAAATGGGAGAGTTTGAGATGAAGGAAAATGTTACATTTTTTTTCATTTGGGATCAAAGTAATAGTTTTAGGTGTACTATGGACTCACACAGGGTCAGAGACACAGAGTCCCCTGGCACACTCCCTGCACACGCACACACACACATTTAGTAAGAAGTCACCATTTCCAAACAACTTCTATTTATGGGAATAACACGACCTCAATGCTTGGGAAAAAATAGATCGTATGTGACCAAAGGTCTCTGGCACAGGAATGGTGCACTTAGAAATAAAAAGAAAAGAGATGGTGTCTGAAAGAAGAAATCCAAGAGAAGCCACCAGGAATCCTAAATGCCTTGGAGTGAAATTTTCATCAAAAAGCCTCTGTGGTGCTTGGGAGGCAGTGACTCTGCCTCCTGTGTGGGATAGAAACAAACCAGTATCTGGTAAATACAGTGAGGAAATCCGGAGCCTTTGAACTCGTGGGCCTTGAGGCCATGGGGACTTGGGTGTCTCGCTAGGGCCCATTCTCCTTGGGTGTCAACAAGTTGCCTCGGCTAGTGAAAGTGAGTGAGCCAGAGGGCAAGGCTCCTGCTGGTAGGAACACTCATTTTGAAGTTCCCCAGGAAGTGCTGGGGTGACAACAGGAGCTGGGCAAAGGGGATGGAGCTGCTGATTTCCTGAGGAAGCGCTGAGGCAATTTAAGTCGCGGCTGCTGGCACCGGCTGCCCATGAGGTGAGCAGCTCACCCACCGCTGAGGTGATGAGAGCAGCTCTGTGGGACTTCTCCTCCTAGTGATACCTGTGGAGTCCTGGAACCTGTTTCAGGTTGGGAAGAGCCAACCTGGAGTTCCGGACCTTGTTGTTTCAGTGGCAGCTTCTTAGCTGAGGGGAAGCGGACAGGGCTAATGGAAGGGGAGTTGAGGCTGTGGGGTGACGGAGGGCAGGCCGGGTTGCTGGGTGAGGGGTACAGGCCCAAATGAGCCACAGTTGAAACTCAACTGAAACTCAACACTCTGCTGGACCTTGGAGGAGGCTACGAAGTCCACCCGACAAGGCTTGTGTTTGCCTGGCCTTGTCAGGGCTGTGACCGAGGCCCAGGAAGAGAATAAAGGCCAGCCCTTGAGCGCTTGCTGCCTGCAGAGGCCTGTGGGGTATGCTAGAGGGAGGAGGGAAAGCTCAGCTCCGGCTGACGGGTTGGTGTTGAAGGCTCTGCATTGGTGCCCAGCATCCGAGGCTGCTACTTGCCCTGGGCTGCACCTCGAGGTGGCCGATGACTCCCAAGCCTGCTGGTCCCCCTTCAGGGCTTAGAAAGGAGCTCCTGCATGCCTCACGGCCAGGTTGGAATGTTAGTGCTTTTTAGGAATGGTTGTTTGCCTGAGAACATAGTGTGACGTGAGAGAAAGTCAAGGCTTGTCTAAAGGAGAAAGGGGAAAAGGAGATGGTGGAGAACATCAAGTAGTGAGGAAATCCTCCTAGAGCCATAGGTTCTTTTCACTCCAGGAGGCTTGGGATGAGCTGGGGACAGCAGCGGGGGCCGACATCGCCTCCTTCATCCCTATCCCTCTGACCATGAGGAGGAGCGATGGCTGGCCAGGATCTGAGTATGGGATGAAGTGGGGAACAGAGTCTGGGCTGAAAGTGCATGTGTGTGGGGTGGGGGTGGGGGTGGGAGGCAGGCCTACTTCTAATATTTGTAAGGTGCAAGGCAAGGTAACGTAGAGGTCCCTGGTCTACCTCCCTTTGTCTTCCCGGGTCTATCCTGGCCTCGTGAAGGAGCCCACACCCGTGCCTGTGGAGACCCCCAACCCTCAAACCTCCTTCTATACACATCCATCTATAAAATGCCACCCCAAGGTCCTAGAGATGTGCGTTCCAGCGTCATGGTCCCCTTGGGGGGATGCACCCAGGGAAGGGGCCTGAGCTGGCCTTAGAAGCAGGTCGGGCCTTTTGGGCAAGGATTTCTAGAGTCCCAAGTGGCCAAGAGTGTGGGTTGGATTTGGGGCATGGGCTTCCTGTGGGCAGATCCTTTTGACAATCCATACCCTCGGCCCTTTGCGGGGGTGGGGGTGGGGGTGGGGGGTGGTATTTGAAAGCTGAGGGCTGGGGTCAGGGATCCTGGTTCACAGGACCTTAGATCTGAGGGGGTGGATGAGGAGATGGGCCCAGAGAGGTGCTGTGTCCCAGGTGTAAAGGGCTTAGCACAGGCTCTTGCACGGTAGGAAGCCGCTGCTCAGATCTGGGCCTTAGGATAGGACTCTCAGCCCTGGCTCCACGTGAGAATCCCCTGGGTAGCTTTGAAAAATTCTTGTGGCCAGGCTGTACCCCAGACCAATTACATCAGCTTCTGGGGGTGGGACCCCAACAGGATTCATTGTGGAGCCAAGTCTGTGAGCTGCCGATTTTGAAGCCTGCCTCTGGTTGCCCTCTGGAGGGTGAGTTATGGGGGTGGACAGAGGGAACTCGTTAGGACGCTGTTGAGATTACCCAGATAAGATGGCAAAGACCTGAGCTGAGGTAGAGATTGGGGGGAACAAGAGGAAATCCATTCAGGAGACATTTCTGTGGTATATCCTGTGAGTCTCGACCCCCATGTTTTGGGGGGAGGCCCAGAGACATAGAATAGCAACCACCTTCTGCTCCCCACTTCTCCAAGCTGCAGAATCTCCTTGAGGGCCGGAAGCAGGTGGCTTCTTTTCCCAGGAGGCCCGAAAGAAAAATATCTGCCAGGGATGCATTTCTGGGTCCTGTGACTTCAGAACAGTTTAATTTTGACCTGAGAGCCTTGGAAAGACGTTGAAAGTGAGAAAAGGGCACTGGCAAAGCTTGGGTCACACTGGCCGAATGAAAACGCCCGCTGCAATGTCCTACTCTGTACATGCTGGTTGTCAGCCCCAAATTCATTTCACATGCAGGCAGCGCGTTTTATCCGAATGATCGCTTGGATTTCCACAGGGGAAAACAAAACAAAACATGCCCGAGCACTGGGGAGCCAAAACCGGCCGGCAGCTATGCCCAGCGAAGCTTCACTGAGAGGGCGGACCTGCACGTTGCGTGTCCTCTCCAGGCCGCGCTGCACAACTGTTTGCAAGGAATGTGACATTTATTCTTTTTTGGCCACGTGCAGAGTCAGGTGAGGGTATTGCAAATAGGAGACAAAAGGATTCAACTTCTCCTTCCAAAAAAGGGCTCTTAAATGTCAAATCAAATTAAACGACATCAATTGTATGGAGGCAGAACACATATAAACTGCAGATGGTGTCCTTACATAAATCCCCCCCGGCCTCGGGGCTCCCCCTTGGATTTGATTGACCCGGGGCAGTTTAAATAAAGTTCAAATACACTTCTTAGTGGAGCAAATGTCATTTGCTACAGTCTGAGCAAAATCCATTCGCTAAAGCCTCTCCCCATCCCGCCCATCCCCCCCATTTTTTTGTGCTTCTGTCTTTTTTTTTCTTTCTTTCTTTTTTTGAAGGGCTAGTTATAAGGTTCTCCGATAGAAAGTCCCGTGAAGCAGTTTGAATCTGTTGTCCACATTTAACACCTGAAAATCATCAAAGGGGAGTGCCCGGTGCTGCGAGCGCGGGCGTGAGCGTTGCAGAGCCGCGCAGCCTGCGGAGCGCGGCGCCGCGGGGAGCGGCGGGGGGGCGGCGGTTCTGCCCGCGGACCTCACCCGGCGCTCCCCGACCCCCGGCAGCCCGGCTCGGCCGCCCACCCGCCCCGCTCCGCCAGGCACAGACCCCGCGGACAGATGTTGTCATGTTAGGAGATAATTTTCGGGCCTCATTGGGGTGGAAAGGGTGGATTTGTCCGAGAGGGGCATACCTATGGCGGTCTTTTCGACTTCATTTCCATGTCAATTCTGGGAAAAGGCCCTGATTTAGCACAGCAGCGGGCTGAATGCATACGGAGCCCAGGGACCCCTGAATGAATAGTGAATGGAAAAACTGCTGGAATCTGCCTTCAGCTTTGTCTCCGGGATGACCAATGTGGGAGACCTGAGAGCTTGTGGCACAGATGGTGGGGGGAGGTAGGAAATCTGCGGGGCTTATTTCATCTTTTGTCCTGTCACTAGTGGGGTTCCCTCCCTGTGTGTAGACATATTTCAGTCGCCTCACTGAATTTGCTTCCATTTCTTCATTCCTCCAAAGCAAAGTTAGCTTTAGGGGAGTTAGGCATGAAACACAGTAGCATACGCAGCAATAAACATTTCAGTTAAAAAAATATATGTATATATATATTGAAATGGAAAATACTCTGGCGAGGTTTAGAAGTAATTGAAAACGTAATTAGGAAATCGTGAAAAAGACAATTAAAAGTTTGAACGACACGTTGAGAACCCTTCTGTCTGTTCTTGCCGTGTGGAGGGATTTTCAGTCTCGCATTTCGTAAGCTCATGTCCACCCAGCAAGGTTACATGTTTTCAGGGCGCCAGGCAGCATCCGAAGGGCCACTACTGTAAATCAAAGGACTCACTGGCATTATCTAGTTTCCTTTCTGGCTTTAAAAGTTAGAACAGATGTCACAAGAGAGGACAAAATGCGTTTTACCCACCAAGAGGAGCTTTTCTTTCCATCCTTAATAGGAAGCGCCTTGAAATGCTAATGTACACAGTTTGTGTTGCCTGGGTTTGCATAGAGATGGTGGGAAACAGCTCTGATCCCAACAAAACCTTTTGTTATTAATCAAGAAAATCTGGTCTTCTGAAACAGCAAAGAGCTGGAAATTGGTGTGGCCACTGGCGATGGCAGAGATCTCTATAGCAATCTCCAGTGAACAAAAATGCAATGAAAGACTCCAACTCACCAGTAAGATATGGTATCTGGGGCCATAATATATTTTCATGTGTCCCCCCCACCCCCGTACATTCTTTACTCTCTCCGTGCATCCATATTGAAAGGGGGTAGGGACATTTCTCTTGTAGTTTGTACTCTAAAATCATGTGTTTTCCTTTTCAGCAATTTCCAGAAGCAGGATGGAAGAACAGCCATTAAAAGCATGCTAATGAAGTGGTGCTAAGAAAAGAAAGCTAAGCACCAGAGAATCAAAGTGGAGCATTCTGCTTGGCTAATGGGCTTGATTATGAGATTTTACAGGCCCTTTTATAAACTTGAATTTTATTTTGCGCTTGGGAGCAGGAAATTTCTGTTTGGTTTTAAACATACATGATCACACGACCAAATATTCCTAATTTCAGACCATTAGAGAAGCAGGAGATTTTTATGTCTAAGAGAGAAAGGAGGTAAAAGCAGCTTCACCAGTGGTAGTTAAATGAGTGCAACTTTTGAACCTCTTATTTTAGAGAAGGGGAAGGAATGGCTCTCTATCTCCCTTCCCCTGGAACTTCTATAGCTCTCAGCACCTGGAAACGAGGGAGGAGAGGACAGAAGCTTGAACCATTCGCGGTTTGGAGAACTCAGTCTTGGATGCTGGCGTGCTATGTCCCATTCTAAGGTTTGCAGGTATATACCCCCGTGGGGAGATTACGCACTGATGTTATAGAAATTTGGCTATTTTCATCTCGGGAAGGGTTTGTAAGTCTGGTCGTGCTGCACTTTAAACCCAACAGCTTCATGGGAACACCTTGCTTTCTGCAATATTGAGTTACTGACAAGTTGCCTTTGTATAAGATTATAAGATTCGCTTTATGAAATATGCATTGAACACACACTGTATATGATTTTTCTATTCGAAGTGAATCTAGAACAGATCTGTTACAGAGAGATTAATTGTATAAAGGACCACCACCTTTCTCTCTATCCTGTGTTGGTTTTAAGAACATATTGGAAATAGGACAAGCATTTCTTCCCGATTGTGTCTTGGAGATGTCAGAGAAGTTTGTGAGCATTTTACAAAGAGTGCATTCACTTTGATACGAGCTCTATGAGAGAACTGAGATGATTAACAGAGAATCAAGTGCGCTCACAGAGCGTGGCCAAGCTGTGCTGCCCTTCAGAATTCTTAACGGTGATAATTGGTAATGACCACCTAAGCCGGCCCTGTCACAGATGGGCCACAGAGAGTCCTGTTTATTCAGCTGTGTACAGAGATGCGGCTCAATGACTAAGGGGGGGGGGCTCTCAGAACTCAGGGGGTCCCTTGCTTCACCACCACATGAATTTACGAATGACCACTCTGATTTTGTCTGATCTGCTATAGGGGTTTTGTCATTCCTGACAGTGGAACCATCAGGAAAAGGAGCTTTCAGAATTCCAGAGGCAGGAGAAGAAAGGACATGGAACAGCTGAGAGAGAACTTGATTCCCAAGCAGGGGCCGCTGGGCTCAGGGGAGCTACTTCTCACCCGTTCCTATGTTTTCATCACACCTTTGACCTTGGCTGAAAGTCTGTCAGGTAGCTATTCACTCGAATTCACCAGTATTTTCACTTTTAAGATGCATTTACCTACGTAAATTGCCACATGACCCATTGGTTTCACTCTTAGAACTGAAAGTGGGTGTTCAAACAAAAACTGATACACAAAAGCTCACAGTGGCATTATTCACAATGACCAAAATCTGGAAACAGCCCGCATGTCCAATAACCGATGAATGGATAAACCGAACGTGGCATACCCATAAAACAGAATATTATTCAGCCCTAAAAAGGAAAGAAGGCCTGATATACGCTACAGCATGGATGAACCTTGAACTATTATGTTGAGTGAAAGAAGCCTGACACGAAAGGCCACATAGTTTAGGATTCCTTTTATACAAAATATCCAGACTAGGCAAATCCACTGAGTTGGACTGTGGATTGGCGGCTGCCAAAGACAGGGTGAAGTATGGAATAGGGAACAACTGCTTAAGAGGTATGAGGTTTCCATTTAGGGTGATGTAAACGTTCTGGAATTAGAAGGCAAATACCCTTCATGTCACCAAATTGTGCAATTTAAAATGGTTAAAATGGTAAATTTTATGTTATGTGTATTTTGCCACACAAACACAGATATAAAAGTTAATGAAAAACAAGGTGCACGTACCTGTGCAGGAGATTGTGACATTATCTGTGAAAGACCAGTGCCATCATTTGGCAAATAAGGAAGCGGCCAGGGAGGGGTGGAATGTGCGGGCGGTCATACAGGCAGCGTGTGGCAGAACCAGGTCATCGCCTCTGCAGGGCACCAAGAGAGGGGGTGCAGAGAGAGACGGAGGGGAGGACATTCACTGAAGACAACAAATGCTATCCCAACACTGACCTTATCTGCCAGGGGAGGCGGAGCCCCGTCTCTCTCTCTCCCTCTCTTCTTCCTGGAAATACCCCCCACCCCTCCACAACCTGTTATGGGACTTGACACGCGCAGGTGGTGGGAAGTCAGCAGCTCAAGGGACTGAATCATGTTTTGTGGGCTAGCCTGGGACCCAGAGCATCGCTTCCCCGCGGCAGAGGCATTTCACATTTGAGTCGTTTAACTTCCCCGGGACTTTTTTAGAGCACAGTTTGAGGGTGGGCTGAGGCCCACCGGAGAAGAGGCGCGGACAATCCGCCCTTCCCCAGCCGTGTTCTCCCAGCCCTTTCTGGACCTCTGAGCAGTCCCAAAGGGCATTAGCGTTTCTCCCATTTTACCTACTCCCCTTTCCCCCACTAAAAAAAAGTGTTAAAAATGGGTAGTGCTCAAAAGAAACTAATGCCTAGTCTACTTTCAGACATTAAAACGAAACAAAGCCACACGAAACAACAGCAAAACAGCCTGTCGGTGTTTGGAAAGCCACAGAATATTCCCCTAGACTGAGACTTCACCTACCAGGGTGAGCCTGGAGCTGGGAAAAAAAAGACTCCATTATAAATACCTTAAAAATAGGCAACAAAAGAAACGCTGCCGCGAAGGGCCCAGCCTCCAGCGCCGGCTTCACGTGGTGGTTCAGGGGGAGGGACCGGCTTTGTGCTGCATTCAAAGCCCCGAGTGAAAGCTAACGAGGACCATTGTATTTGGGCAAAAGCATCAGAGGCCCGGGATTAAATTACGGCGCCTCTGTTTTCTAGAGGTTTTAAAGGGTAGCCCCTGACAGGTCTGCTTCCGGGGGCAATGTCCCCCAGGCCATGGTGCAAGGGTGTGTGGACTGCCTGCCCCTCTCTAAGTTCCCCGGAGAGAAAAGGAACCTCCCGAGGCCAAGGCAGTTTGGAGGCAAAATTACCTGGACCATTACTTGACTCTGGAGAAAGACAATATTGCTGAGAAGTGTTCGCAGTTTTGTGGGGGAAGCAGGATGGGTTTAGGATTTGGAAAAGCTGACTCAGTGAAGAAACCTAGCCCTGACTGCATTTTTGAATGGCTCCTGAGACTGTGTTGTGTCATGTTAAAAAATTCTAAATTCAGGAATATCAGAATAAAATGAATTGCTCTAGTTTAAAGCAACGTTATTGGTATTTTTTTTGGGGGGGTGGGGAGGTGCGTGGTCCAAGAATTGAACCTGAGTCTCCCTCATGAGAGGTGAGCATTCTGCCACTGAACCACCCATGCACCCTGCTATTGGTATTTTTATTTGCCGATAGAAGGCCAAAGATATGTATGTATGTGTGAGTGTGTGTCTACATCCTATCCTATCTATCTATCATCTATCTATGTAATTTTTTTTCCCCCTAACAGCCAGGGAGTCAGGGATAAGACTGGAGAGATGAAAAATTCTGAGCATCTTCTGCAATTGCTCATTCAATGATCAATTTCTGGAACCATCTTGGTCTCTATAAAACGCCCCCTTCCTAGCAGTAAGGAGCGCTCCACAGTCCCACTCTTAGGGGGCGCTTTGACACTCTGAGAGGAGCGGCCACTGTGTGTGTGCATCTGGGATGCTTTTGTGTTTGGGGTGACTGGTCTCTGAAGAGGACCTTCCACTGCGAGGAAATCTCGGGGTGGGGTGGGGTGGAGGTGTGGCGCTATTTCCAGTTCGCAGATAGGGGAACCGAGCCATAGATAAGTCATTTTCCCTTCTGGGAGAATGTGCTTCATCTCACGCACTGGGGGACTGGTTTCCCTCTATGAAAATGGTTCTCTAAAATTGAACACGAGTCACTCATTGTGTTAGTTAGATTCAGTTGTCAACTTGGCCAGGTGAGCATACCTAGTCTTGTTGCTGCGGACATAAGCCAATGGTACCTGAACCTCATCTGTTGCTAATTACAGCTGCAGTCGGCTAGGAGGCGCGTCTGCTGCAATGAGTGATGTTTGACTTAATTGGCTGGTGCTTAAATGAGAGAGCGCCAAGTAGCACAGCCTAAGCAGCTCGGCATTCCTCATCTCAGCACTCGCAGCTCAGCCCAGGCCTTTGGAGATGCAGAAAGAAGTCACCCAGGGGAAAGTTGTTGGAACCCAGGGGCCTGGAGAGAAGACCAGCAGAGACCATCCTGTGCCTTCCACGTAAGAAAGAACCTCAGTGGGAAGTTAGCTGCCTTTCCTCTGAAGAACTAACAAAATAAATCCCCTTTTATTAAAAGCCAATCCGTCTCTGGTGTGTTGCATTCCGGCAGCTAGCAAACTAGAACACTCATGCTAAGAAATTCCCTTTTATTTTGTCCCTCCACTTTCACCCATCGACATAACGAGAAAAACCCCAGCAACAATAACCAAAAAAACTCCCTTGCAAACACAACGAAACCACCCCAAACCATACCCACTCGGAGAAAATTATACACTACTGTTAAAGTGGACTAGGAACAAACATGAAAAATTATAACATGAATGATGTTGAATGAATGATAATGAAAGAAAAATGGTAAATAATTACGCGACAGCATTGCTGGGAAAGTACTTCTAGCGCCTCAGTTCTATTTCTCATTGGCCAAATGTTAACATCTAATTAAGACGTTAGATCTTATTTCCTTTCAGTGTTTCATTCTTATAAATTCTTGTACAAATCTCCAATTTTGTGTGTTGTAAACAGAAGTAATAAAGCCCGGCCAGTCATGGATCGGGGAGACAGGGAGAGAATTTTAGGAATGTAAGGGAGGAAAATGCAATGGAGATTTTAAGAAATTTCCGTAGCACTGTCTGTTTCGTATTTGAAGAAACTGAGATTCTGAACAGTGGAATGCTGGGGGCAGGGGAACAATCTGAAGCCAGCTTTTGGGCCTAGAGAAAACCAGGAGGGGTTGATGGGGACGTCCAGGCAGGTGGGTTGAAGGAAAACAAGGAGATGAAAAACCTTAGGTCCTGAGCCCAGAATTCTCAACTGCCCAGGAGTCTTCAAAGACTCAAAGTTGCCCGCTGCATTGCCAGAAGAGAATATGCGTTAGTTCACTTTGGTCAGTGTTTTCTGTTAGTGGCCTGTCTTGAAATTCCAGATCTCCTAGAGTCCAAAGGGAAAGACCTAGGAGGTGATGCGATGTCAGCCGAGTGCCCCTCATCCTGTCCAGATCAGAGCCTGCTGGCTCAGACCTGGGAACCCTTGAAGAAGGGGGAGGGAGGGGCAGACCAGCGGGCGGGGTGAGGCCTTCTCTGTTTAACTCTGATGTTAGCTTTGTGCTCTCCTCAGGGTCTTCTGAGTCATTAAACCTCACAGAGCCTCCGCTGTCCCTGAACTCTAGCCCTTTGAGTGGAGAGGGTTTGACAAGTGGCTTTATAGGGACTTAGAGTGTCTGATAACAGTCAGCAAATACCCTCTTGTTGAATTGAGTGGAACCTTCGAGTACTGAAGAGAATACCCTCGGGCTTCGATTTCTGGATTATGGTTGAAGAGTCTCTACGACCCGCAAGAAGTGTTTGCCTGGTACGCGCTAACTGAGATTGAGGACTTTGTATCCGTCAGGCATCTTCTGAGTGTTTTACAAGCATCACTTAATTTAATCCTCGCTAACAGTCTGCTGAGGTCAGTACTATTATTTTATAGATGAGAACTTGAGGCTCCAGAGCTGAAAGGACTTGTTCGCGGTTGGAATTTGCACCTGGGCAGCCAGCCCCCAGTCCCTTGAGCTCTCGGCGGTTCCAGCGCTGGGTGAAGGGACACATGTGTGTTAAGTAATTTTTGAGCTCTAAACGATGGCTCTTAATTGTTTAAGAAGAACTGATAGCTTTCAAGAAAATTCCTATTCATTATGAAGCGGCAAAATTTGCCAGTGAGTTGCTTAATAAAGAACATATGAAAATGAGAAGAGATTCCAGGTCTTGGCTATGATGACGCCATGCTCATTCTGTGTTTTCAGAAGAGGGAGTGAAAGGGGGAAGGAGTAGAGGCAGCCGATGAGCCCGGAGTTAGACACGCAAGAGACAGATATGGGTCTTGAGAGAAAAAGGTTGAGAAACCTGTGCTAGGAAGTAAGCCCGGGTTCTACCTACTTTTTTCTTGAAGAAAAGAAAACCTAGGCTCAGCGAGTTGGAGTAACTTGTCCAAGGTCAAGTTAGTAGTAGTCAGTAATGGCTAGTAAGTGGTGAAACCTGGGTTCAAAACCAGGTTTTCTCAGCCAAAAGTCTGCTTCCTCTAAGCAACCCAAGTGCCAATTATCAGATGACTGGACAGACAAAATGTGACATGCGCATGCGATGGAATATTATTTGACCCTAAAAGAGGAATGAAGTCTTGATACATGTGACGACACAGATCAACCTTGATGACAGCAAGCTGAATGAAATAAGCCAGGCACAAAGAAACAAATGTTTTATGATCTCACTGATATGAAATAAGAAGAATAAGCATATTCATGAGGTTAGAAACTAGAATACAGGGTACCGAGAACCAAGGGGAGTTGGGAAATGGGGAGTAAATGTTAATTAGTATGGAGTTTCTGTTTGGGGTGGCGGAAAAATTTTGGTAATGGATGATGGGAATGGAGGCACAATTTTGTGCACGTTATTGACACCAATGGATTGTGTATATTTGTCAATAAATGGATTGTATATTCGAAAAGGGAAAAAATTTTAGGTTGTGTATAAGTTAACACACATACACACAAACCCATAGAACAGTACAACACAATGTAAACAGTTGGTTAAGTGAAAAGCATTATTATAATATGGTTTTATTGATTGCAACAAAGGTATCACACTAATGCAAATTGTCAAGAATGGGGAAAACTAGGTGTGAGAGGGATATACATGGCAGCTTTGTCCCTCCTGAACGATGTTTCTGTAAACCTACAACAGTTCTAATAAAAAATTAAAAAAAAAAAGTCTGCTTCTTCTGTGCTGAGCATCATTGCACTGGGGGCACCTCTGCAGAGGAGCTGACTTGCCCCTGTGCAAAGGCCCTGGTGGCACCAGAATGAATGAAGGAACCCAACACAAAATACCTCCCTGAGCACCCAGTATTGCGCTCTGCATATTACCCACCTTAACCTTACTTATAATCTCTTTCCAGAGATGGATATTGTTTTATGAACTGAGATGAGAAATGGCAGGGGCTGGGAGCAGAGTCTTAATGGGGATAAGAGATGGAATTTATAGGGGAAGGACACCAAGTTTTCAAAGTAAATTTGGTCATGCTCTACTTTGCACCTTGCTTGGATACTGCTTCCTGTTTTATTTAACCCTTTATCATATGAGATGTTTTGAACTTTCACAGATACCTGATTTCATTCTCCCAAGCCTGTTGGTTCATGTTAATAACCCATTCTTTGGATAAGGAAACTGAGTCACATAAAGATTAAATGAGTTGCCTGCAGCCATCTGTTGGGTGGGTAGCACAGCCAAGAGGTGGCTCCTAAGTCTGTGCTCTCTTCAGTCACAGGTATGAGTGCTTTATTTCCCAAAAGGTTGTCCAGGGTTCATTAGTCACCAAGTACTCATGCCGCTTCCATGGGTTGCTTGGACAAGTCTGTACGCTGCTCTGTGGGGAAGATCAAGAAGGATGAGGGGCTGCCTGTCTCAAGCTCATCAGCTGGTTGGAGAGAAAGGCTTTTACTTGGGGTTCAGATGCTAGCAGAGGAGTTTGAGGCTGGTTTGCATGGTCAGGAGGGACTCCACACAGGAAATGGAATGAAGCGGGCCTCGAAGGAAAGAAGGAATGAGGTGGGAACAGAGGAGCAGGCACTCTGCAAAGCTGTTTGCTGGCATTGGAGGCTGGAAGGTCTTATCAAAGGAGTGATCAGATGAAGCCAGAGGCTGGAAGGTTTCTTGAAAATTAAAAAAGGAATTGAAATTGTGGACCATAGATAACCGGACGCCTTGAGCGTATAAGAGAGTTATGAGAAGGTTTAAAATATCTGTTCCTCATCAATGTGGAGATGAGGGTGAAGGAATTGGCTTTCACCTAGTTTAACTGGTGGTGCTCCCGGAAGAAGGAAATAATCATGAAATTCTTTAGGAAGGAAGGATATTTAAGAGTGAACGACAGCAGGGAAGACAAAGAAGATGGATATGTTGAGAAGTTGTGAACCGTGGTGGTGGTGGTTGTGGGGCTATTGTCCAGGAGAGGGGAGGGGTCCCTGAGAAGGGAACAGTACATATGAGAGAGGAGGTGATGCCTGGAGAGAGAAGGGTACAGAGGCATCAGGGAGACAAAGCTCAGCCCTGGCAAATGAGCTGTTGACATGTAAAGCATCCTTGATTCTCGAGGGGAAATAACTGGGGAAAGGAGTGAAATAGCATGTTGGTGAGTGACTCAGAACCCAAGCATGTTGGCTGTTTTGTGAGGTGGGTGGCCGGTTACCTTGGGCAGGCGGAAGGGGTTAGTATCTCATGAATGTGCGTGGGAGGCCAACTGCGCTGGAGAAAGAGTTAATCATTAAGCCCTGGGCTGCCAGTGCAGTGGCCTGGGGGTCGCTCGCATTCCTGCCCCTGCCCTGGGTGTGTGTGGCTCTTGCGGGAAGACCACAGGAAGCTCGGGACCACAGGCCCCGGACAGGAAGGCATTTTAGTTCTGGAAACTGTGAGGACAGGACACTCGTGGGGCTGATTAGGGAAGTCAACTGGGCGTGGCTTGACTTGGGTCAGGAGGAGGGACAGAGGTGAAGGGAAGGCAGCTAGCATTGGGTGAGGGCTGAGGGAATTCCTTGATTCCAGGAGGTCAGAGTTATCTGCCCCTTTTTTACCGATGGGGAAACTGAGGCACAGAGAGGTTAAGTGCTTGGCAGGGGGCTGTGCAGCTGGAAGGAGTGGCTGACCTAGGCACCAGGGTGCAAGCTGTTTGCTCCCAAAGGAGGCCTCCATTCTGGTTACCACCTCTGGCCCTGCCCAGGTGTCAGCTGATGGTCTCGGAGGGCAGCAGGAGCCAGAGGTGCCGGGCCCCCATTGCCAGGACCTGCTGGGTGAGCCCCTGGATGGCCTCGCTGCTCCCATAAAAGTGGTTGACAGTGCCTTCTTCTGGCAGGCAGCGGTGCACCAGGTGACACTTTAGGATGCTGCCCAGTCCTAAGATTACGTGATTCTCTGATTTCTAGAGATCTGCAGTGATGAAGAATGGCTCTGTGTTCAAGTAAGCTGGGCCCTGGGACAGGAAGTCGCTCCCAAGGACCGGTGAGCTTCAGGGTCTCCCCAAGCACCCTGGGAGCTTTCTGCCCTCAGTGCTAGGGGATGCACAGCCTTCCGGAGCCTTACCCAGTCCCGGTGCTTTCCCACTTGGCCCACGCAGGGCAGGGGCCATGCGCCTGTTTTCTCTGTCTGAGCTCTTCTGCTTCTCCATTCCTACGCACCCTTTCCCACCATCCCCGGCGCTAGGGCAGGAGCGCAGTCTCCACCCCTGTTTCTTTGACAAGGGCATTTGCATCTTGGAGAATCTTCTGTGCCCTCAGGGACCAACCATTCAGCATGGGCGTCTCACCCCTGCAACAGAGCCCTTTCTGGGGTTCCCAGGATGTCCTTGCTGCCTTCTGCCCTTCCATGCCCAGATCCTGCCTGCAGAATCTCCCATCTCTCAGGGCCTCAGGCCCCCATCTCTCTGCTGCTGAGGGGCCCGGGTCCAGGCAACCCCAGCCCCTGAGCTATGTTCTGACTCTAGCCCTTGGAGCTATGTCACTTCTGTGACGTACAGTTGCAGAAGTGCCACCTCCTTCATGAAACCTTCTTCCCCTGTCCTTCCACCTACTGAAAATGGGATCTTCTGTGACTCTCGGTCCCAGGGAAAGAGTCCTTCCCCACCTGCTGAGCCAACTGGGCGCCCAGTGGGTATGGCCAACTGATTACAAAGAGGACACAGGACTGAGACCCTAGAGATGGTCTTGATCTACCCAGGCCCCCATCTGACCCATAGGCATTTCCTGAGTCACAGAATGTGGGGAAAACCACCCTCCTTTGATTCTGGTAGGCAGAGAAATGCAACCTCCTCTCACCCTAAGATTCCCACGTCTCAGTCCCCAGTGACTGGGTTATGCCATAAGGCAAAGGGAACTAAGGTTTATGTTGGAATTAGGTTTGCTGATCAGGTGACCTTGAGATGGAAAGATTGCCCCCAATTATCTGGGTGGTACCCTGCAGCCACAGATGTCCTTAATTTGGAGCGGGAGGCAGGAGAGTCTGTGTCAGAGGGGTGCAAAGGGAGAAAGACTTGACTAGCTGAGGTTGGCTTTGCAGACGGAAGGGGCTACAAGCCAAAGAAGCCAGGCAGTCTCTAGACGCAGGAAATAGTGTGGAGACAATTCTCCCCAGAGCCTCCAGGAAGCAATTGGTGCTGTGGACACAGTGGGATCAGCCCACCGAGACCCAATTGGACCCTAAATTAGTAGCTTGTGTTGTTTTAAGCCACCAAGAACTGTGGTGATTTATTGCAGCAGCAGCAGCAGGAAATGGATATGCTGGATGACATCGCTGATTGTGACATGTTCCAGGGAGCAGTTTCACGGCCGCGTGTCTGGGGTGAGTACTAAGCCACACTGGAAGAGAGAGATCTGGGAACCTTTCCCCATGGAAGTGACTTATCAGTGCTGTGCTCCTAGAAATGAATGTTCTTTACGCCTCTCCTTTTCGCTCACCTGCACCCCCTCCCGCTCCCCACTTGGACTCTGTCCTTACAGCACATGACTGTTCCCTGGGCTCTGGAAGGCTGTTCATTTCAGCTGCACAAATGTGTCTGGAGCCCTGGTGGGCAAAACGTTAGCCCGAGGGGCAGGTTTGAGGCCTTCTCCCTGGTCCCGGAAGCTTTCAGTTCAGTGGAGGACTTGCATGGGGGAAATTAACTGTGCCTGGGGAAGCGGTGGAAGGCCTCCTGGGGAGGCGGCCTCTGAGCTGAGTTTGAAACAGAGAGAGAGCTCTTGGCAGGAGCTCTGTGGGGAGAAGAGCATTTTTGGCAAAGGGGAGAGTGTCCCTGTGGGCGGGGAGCCAATGGGAAGGGGAGCTGGGTGGGGCGGAGATCGCGCGAATTTGGGGCAGAGTGTGCAAACTTTGGAGCTGGTACCAGCAGGGTCTCTATCCTCCCTGGTCCTTCCTGGGCACACAGGAGTTTTCCTAGCCCCTGAGGTGAGGCGATGGGATGCCGTCCATCCACTGGACTGTGAGCCTCAGGAAAGAGCAGTCTCCACACTCGCATCCCACCTCCCCGGAAGATCCCAAAGCCGCATGTTGACAAGACTCCCAAGCCCATGGGCCCTTTGCTAGTCAAGCTCCCTCCAGCCTGCCTTGGTGACGGCGGCACAAGCAAGAAATAACCTTGGCTTGTTAAGCCACCGGAATTTCTGGGTTAATTTGTTATCCCAGCACAGTCCAGCCCGTCTCGACGGGATTCAGCCGGAATTTAGAAATAGCCCTGATGATCCTGTGAAGGGCATTTTATGAAGAGGCTGGTAAACATGAGCAAAATGGGTTAATATTTATTGGACACAGGGAGACCCAAGAGGAAGCGAGTGCAGGGATACTGAGGGGGTGACAAAGCCTGAACGCTGGCAGAGAGGAAAATCTTTAACTTCTTGTTTCCAAGCTAAAGAATCTTGTTTTTAAACATTTTCCCCAAATCTTCTCTTTTACAATTGTGCAAGTGTTTTTTTTTCCCCGATGGGCAGGAACTGTGCAAGTGTTTAAACTGTTTCCTCCCGACCTTATTTATGCCTTTTAGAAAGGCCCACACGTTCTAGAATGATGAATAGTTCATTTTGGATGAAAATAATCCTCTTTTGGCATAGCCAGAAGAGGAGCTTTTAAAATGTTTTTGGAAAACAGGTTGTTGAGACTTTGTAGCTGAGAAATCACTGAAATTGATTGTAGTATTCCATTATAAAGCATATCTGTTAGCACTTATCCTATTATTTTCTGAGGAAAAATATTGTTCTTTGAATCCATAAAGATGAGTGTATCACATACATAATAATGAGAGCCCAGTGCTCCGTTAAATATGTGTAAAATCAATATATGATATAATACCCATACCGAAATGTTTACTAACAACATGTGTTCAGCCCAGTGAATTTTATCCATAATCCTTGCATTCCCTGAAAAGGTCCTTTAAGGGAAAACAAATGAAATCAGAATTTTGAAATTAGTCTTCTTTTTCACAAATTAATTTGATCAATTGGTACTAATTTACTGAGCACCACAGATTTTAGTCTTTAGGCTACGTGCCATGACTCTACCTGCATTATTTCACTTAATTCCCCGACAGGAATTTTATTTGATAGGTTCTATAATTATCCCCAATTCAGAACTGAGAAAACAGGCGCGCAAGGATTGGGTAGTTTTCCAAGTTTACGCAGCAAATGGGCAGCGGAGCCAAAAGTCCAAACTCAGGACTTCGCTGTCCTGCTTTTTGCATGTGGCTGAGGTCCTGAGTCCTGGGTAAACCTCCCCCAGGCCAGAGCGGCTAGCACTTTTATAAACATTTCTTAAAAACCTCCTGCTCAAGGTACCTGATTCGGGCAGGCTGGGGGACAAGCTCCCTTCCCCAACACCTCCCAAATTTGTGCCCTGGAAGAGAAAACGCAGGAGGCCTAATAGAAATCCTATTACTCAGAAAATAATAGGATACGTGCGCCTACAGGCTATCAGTCATTAGAGTGGAGGAGGGGAAAGGGAAGTTTGAAGCTGACACATTTTTCGTTTTAAAATTTGCGATCCTGACTTGTCAAGTAGAAATTAGAAACATGCTGACTTCTGGATGTTCACACACCTAAAAAAATCTAGAGGTGATAGGCAACATTTCTTAACCTCTTAAGGTGTGCTCTTGTTAATTAGTCATGTCTTAAAGGCACAGGGAGCATTGAGGAGACAAAGCCGGGGTGTTTCTCTTTGCCTTTATTTAAGATATGCTTTGGGTGAAATTTCTCTCTTTTGAGTCAGACGAAAAGCCTCTGCCTTAGGATATTTAGAAGAAGGGCAGACACCACAGGTGAACCTTTTTACTCCTGGGAGATAAGACTCTGCAAAGGGCGAACCCACCCCTTCCGTGGCTGACTGAATTGCCAGCATGATCACTCCGCCCACTGTGTCTGCCCAGCAGCTGGCAAGTCTCTTGCTTTTCCTCATTCCTCAGATGGCACTTCTGAAGGCCAGAGCGAGGCTGAGGAGGCTTGGCCCTGTCTGCCTACTGAAACAAAACGTCCTTGTATGTACAGAGTTCATGATTCACTCTCCGTACCCACTAATTCACATTTGAGAGATGACCATGACCATTAACAACAGCAACATTGAGCTGAGACTTGCTCAGAGTGCACTAGAGGCTGCTTCTGTTAGCAGAGAAGCCAAGCATTGTACAAGAATAGAAGATCTCAATTAAGCATCCAGTCACCTTCTTTGACGCAGGAAGTAGGTTGACCAGATGACTGGTCTGCAGGATGTACCGGTGTTGAAAGGTACCTCCAGACCATCAGTGTCCACATTTTAAAGATGGAGTAATGAGCTGCAGAGAAATGAGGGGGCTTCTCCAAGACCTGCTGTCCTTGGATGCTCCTATTTCCACGTTAGGAGTCCTTTACCTCTGAGAACCCCCATGAGCTGTCCTTGGGGTGAGGTGAGGATGATTTGTGAGTGGGGTATGATAAGTACAATCTCTAGCTCTTCTCCTGGTGGCCTAGTGGCATCTCTGCCCCAAACAGAACACCCTGTTCCTAACTGCTGAGCACTTGCAGGGGTTCCGGGGGTGCCCGCTTCCAGGCTGCCAGCAGCCGAGTTCTGTACTCTGTGCCTGTGAGCTCTCCTATCACTCACTCTGCCGCTGGCTTATTGCTGGCTGGAGCACTGGTTCTGGTTTCTGGCATGTTCTATACGATGTGGGTGAATTACTGTGGCTGTGAGAAATTCCTCTCTTCAAGTATGATTTAGATGAGAAAATTCATTGAGTTTGTTTTGACAAAATTGAAACAGGAAAACTGTAGGCCACTTCAGTCCTTTGATGGATATCAAAGTGAGGACAAATCATGGGCTCTGAGCTGCACTTGCTGTGTGACCTCATATGTGTCCTTAGAGGAAGGTCTCTGTGCGTCCTTGTCCTACTCTGTTGAGTCAGAGGAGTGAAGCAGTCCCAGGCGTGGCAAAGTCCCCACATAGTAAGCAAAATATGAAAACCACAAAATACAGACCTTCTCCTTCCCTTCCCTGTCCTCCAGCTGGTCCTGTGGTTCTCTTTCTCAGGGGTTTCTAATCCCAGCTCTGACACTTATTTGCTGTGTGCCTGTGGGCAAATTTCTTAACCTCTCTGAGTCTCAGCTCCCTCATTTGTAAATTGAATATGATAATCTTTACTTCAGAATGCTCTCCTGAAGAAGCTAAGCATCTGACACACAGCCTGGCTTTGTAAGTCTTTCAAAATGTCACTTCTCTGTCACTTTCCTCTGACCATTGTTTTCTGTCTTGTAAAGCTCTTGCGTGTTTGCTCTCTCTCTGTGAGGTTCCCCTCTGCCGCCACTTGCTGGGCTCCCTGATTTATCTTATAGCCCTCATTGGTCCTGGCCACTCCTGGAGGCTCAGGGGAGGGGGCTCAGAAGACAAAGTAGAAAGAGTGAGAGATATTTTTCTGAATGAGACCCCAGCCGTAACCAAGAGGAGAATCTCCTGACTCTGGATCTACTGGGACTACACTGGCAGCAGCTGATGGAGCTTTGGGATCTGAGGCTTTCCTTTTCTGCAAAAAAGAGAAAGTTTTGATGTGGTTGCTCGGTTGCAGACACCAATTTTTCAGGGGAACCAAAAAGCACATGGCCTGGAGTGGGAGGTTTATTGGGGTTGGGAAGATGGAGTTGGCCTGTCTGGCAGGGGATAGACACGTCCCTGGGCCATGCCATTTGGAAAGTGAACATCAAAAAGGGCCAGGGGGGAGGGGGAAAGAAGGGAATCTGCCTCCTTCTCCAGAAAACTTTCCAGCGTCTGCTCCATTTCTCCTGGCTTGCTTTTCAGAGACGTGGGCTTAGTCTGAGGGTCCCAGTTGCTGCGTGATAGAGAACCAAGTTCCCAGGTGGATTTTCTGCCAATTGTGTCATTGGGACTTATCTTCTTCCCATTAGTGGAGGCAATTGAGGGTTGACCCTAATGGCATTTTCCACTGACACTTAGAAAGGAATTATGGTTAGAATCTTCACTGACTGCAGGGCAAACAAAACCACTTTCCTAGATATCATTGAGGTAAAGGGTATGGCAGAATGAGTGTGACTTTGGAATAAATGAGACCCTGGTTCAAATCCCAGTCTTAACACTTTTTTAGCTGGGAGGCCATAAGGCAAGTTACTTAAACTCTACCATTTTTTTTTTTTTTACTGTGGTCTGTGATTTCAGGGTGATAATAACTACTCACAGGTAGCTTTGAGGGTTCAGTGCCAAGGCCCTGGGGACTCGCTTGCTGGAGGCATTGTCTATGGAGGCATTGCAGAGGCTCTGGCACCAGAAAGCCTGGGTGCAACTCCTGCTGGGTTCTGACACACTGAGTCGCCCTAGGGAAGACCTCCAGGTCTTGTTGTCCCTCTTTGGCACAGGACCGCCTGTCACCTGCCTCACAGGCTGCTGTGTAGATGCACAAGGCCCTATGTGTCCTGAGACGAGACACACAAAGGAGAGAGCTGCTTCCTGTGGTCTTGCTGCAGGTGCTTCCTTGGGCCTGGGAGCTGACCAGGTCTGCAGTTGTGGGCACCCTTTCTAGACAGGGGATGGAGCTGCAAATCTCCCGGTCTTGGAGATGGTTTTATGGGACTGCTTGTCGGAAGAAACAGGGCCCTTTGCTCTGTTTGCCCACACACCTGCATCACTTCAGGTTTGAATGTGGTTCAGATAGCACTTTGTTGCACCACTCCCTACTTGAAAATATCCCTGTAACTCAGGAATTTCCCATTTATCTTTTAGTTTTATGGCTGCTTGGTGAAATGGCTATGCATATGGCCCATGTGTTTAGCTGTGGTGTTAGAAGATATTTAAATAGCTCTCTCTCTCACACACATGTACACATGTACACACACTCACTCGTGTGCACACACAGCCCAGTTACATCGGTCCCCAGCTAACGTCTTGCAGCCGGGTCTGTAACTCCACAGGCCGGGAAGAGCTGCAGCCATTGCTGCTCTGGGAGCCACACGTGTGTGTTCTGGTGGTTTCTAAGAAGTGTTGGTGGAGTTCTGGAGCTCCTATGAGAGGGCAAAGGGAGCGGTTGGGGCTGGTGGGAGTGTGCAGTGCTCCAGCCAGGTGCCTCATTTTCCTAACTTCAGTCAGACCAACTTTCCTCATCTATCTGCTCATTCTCTGGGATTTTGGTTTGAAGAAATAATTTTGTTGCTAAAATACTACTGAATATGACTGTCCCACCTCATATGGTACTGAGGAACTTAGGGTGGTACGTTACACATCTGATTTCCACAACCAATGAGGCAGGGAGATGGGTGAAGTCACTTCAGATGTGAACCGGGGCTGAGGGCTAGAAACCGGGGAGGCTAGATTTGTGGCAAAGGGGGTGCTGGAAACGGTACTTCAGGAATGAGAGAAGATTTGTCTTTACAGTTTTTCTTGGGGCAATCTAGTAGTATTTTCTCTCCTAGAACCAGCCCATCTGTTGGTCCATCCATCTATCCTGCATCCATCTGTCCACCCACCTCCCCCACGTCCATCCACCTGTCTGTTCATCCAGTCAGTCCACCATCATTTTCTAAGACTCTCTCAAGTCCCACTTATTGTTCTTGGGGCCTGTGAGGTTGTAATTGGAGAGAGTTGGTAATGCCTGGTTAGTTTAACCTGGTTAAACTGCAGCATCCGAGGAGACGTTGGGGTGTGGAACAGAACTCACTGTAATAGGACAGGGGCTGGAACCAAGGGGGTGGGGGAAGAGACCCAGCTGCAGTCTTGATGAGAAAGTCCAGTCCTGCAGGCTGCTCAGGGGTAACAAGAGGGTATGGCTAGAGCAGAGGTGAATGTCCAGGAGTGCAGTGTGCTCTGAGGGGTCTTCCCGCAAGTAAGAGAGTGGGGTTAAGGGGTAAACCAGGCCTCTGGATTGAGGAGGAATCTGCAAATACACCAGGCGCACTTCGACCGTGGAGCCTTGATTTTAGCTGTTTCCTCTTCCTGGAATCATCTTTCTCCATATTTCCTCTTTGTTGATGCCTACCTTTGCTCTACTCTCACCTCTCAGTGAGGTCTGTGTTGACCAATCTATTTACTTTACAACCTGTCCCTGCTCCTCAACCCCTTCCATTCCTGGTTTCCTCATTTTTCCCTCCCATCATGCCTATGAGCTGCTCTAGTATATATTTATTTATGTCTTTTGCTTGTCGTATATTATCTACTTCTCCTTCCAGAGTGGAACCTCCTTAAGGTCTGGGATCACTGGTTCACTGATGTATACCAAGGACATATGCAGGCCTCAATCAATATTTGTTCAGTGAATTAAATGAAGGTCAGAAGCTTGGCTTTGGATCTCCCCTGTGCCCTTCCATAGGGAAAGAAACAATGTGCAACTGTTGGAAATAGAATCAGTCTGTCAACAGGACACAGCATCAGCTCCATTAGTGGTGAACTTTTAGGTTGAATTCTATTTGTTTGGGACAGTGCAAAAAAAAAAAAGGCTAATTTTGCAAAAGAAGAGGAAAAATGCACCATTTCCAAGCGTAAGTGATGTTGGTCTCCCACTTTCTTGTCTGTGCCCAAAATACCTATGAAGTTGACATCGTTATTGCCCCCATTTTACAGGTAGCGAAACTGAAACTTACAGAAGTTAAATAACTCACCCAAGGACTCATGGCCCCTAAGTTGAGATTGCAACCCAGTCTCTGGCAAAGTCTCTGCTTGGGCATCCCCTGCTTTGCTGCACCCAAAAATGCTTCCTCATCAAGAGCATTCAGGGAGTCAAGTCCCCAAGAAAATGACACGCAGTGTCAATTTGCTTCCGATCCCTATTATTTAATTAGCTCTGTGAGGGAAAATAAAGGGAAGCGAAGGGAGGGAAAGTGAGCAGCCGAGGCCAGGAATCGTCTCTAGGCTGCGTGTACAGAAGCCAGCAATCGGCACCTGTGGGCAGGCGCAGTCACCTGGCTTTGACTGGCAGAGGCTCTGAGACACAGCTTCTCTTGGCCCCATGTGAATTTCAGCTATTTTTTTCTATGGCCTGGTCCTGCAGAAGGGGGCTTGCTTATTGTGTTCTCGGACTCTTTTAGATTGCTGGGCAGCTGTTGGAAAACAGGTTCCCCTTAGAGCAGCTTGGAGTGACCAGGTCACTGTGGTTGCATTTGCCTGGGTCTCAAAGTCCTTGCCAGGCTCTTCACAGTTTGCAGCATCATATTGGTCTGGGTGCACGGGCAGGGTGCTGGCCTGGTGTGGTTCTGGTTGGGTGCTCAGCAGTTCAGCCATGTGGCCGTCAGGGTCCCTGTTCCCCAGGGAGGCAGGTGTGCATTCTTCCCATTTCCTGTAGCAGACAGTGTACAGAAAGTTCCCCTGATGGGAGGCACAATTTCAACAGATTGTGAGCAAATCCTTGTTGCGCTCCAGGGATTGGAAAGGCTACATGTTCATTTTATCCAGGAAGATGGGCTTCTCCTGCTGAATGCAGCTGAGGTTACCCGTTTGAATTCATCTCCCCGAAGCTTGGAGACTCATGTGCAGTGAGCGCAGACAACCACTGCAAAGACGGTTGACCGAGAAGGGGAAGACAGCTGTACAGGAGGGTCCATTTGTGTATTTTCTTCTAAGATGGGAGAGACTCGGGCATGGTTTTAAGTTTGCTGCAAGTAGCTAGTAGAAGAGAAGGGGATGAAGAGAATAGAGAGACTAGACTTGTCAATATGACAAAATTTGAGAGAGGTTTGAGCCAAGGTCAAGAGCTGAGCTTGAGGGATTGGTTTTGTGGTGAAAGAGGAACGAAATGGGGTAAGAGATGGGCTTGGCATGGCTGAGGTGAAAGGCTGCTGGCTGGAAGCGGATGGCTTTCCCCTCAGCTGGCTTCTCTCTTCTCTGTGAAGTGAAATCAAAAGCTGTGAGTGGGGAATGGAGAGGCAGCTCTGAATTTTGAGGTATGTGAAGAAGGTTTGGGGAAGCAGGAAGGACTGCTGATATGATGCTGCGGGAGCATAGGGATATTTGGGGCCTTTGACTTTCTCTCTGTGCAGGTAAAAGCAAGAGGGCGGGCAGGTGTTGAATCCCAGCTCTGCCTCTGTCCTGCGTGTAATCTTGAAGAGATTCCTCATTCTTCCTGGGCCTTGGTTTTCTTATCTGAGTGATGAGGGAGCCAGACTAGAAAAACAATTAGGGTCCCCTAGAGACCTGGGATTAAATTTAGGGCCACAGGTTCAAGACTGAGTATTTCTTAGACTCCTTATAAGCATAGGAGTGGAGGAAATAAAAAGTTAATATGAAGGCATACCTGAAGTGTGAACCTGAGAAGTGGGGATTTTATTATTACTTTGGGACTTTGCACTAGTTCTTTTTTTGCAGAATTTAGGTTTGTAGGTTGATTAGAAAAACTTTAGCAGAAAAAGAAAAGTAACCTGATTTTCAAAGTGGATTTATCTAGGTTGTTTGGTCCCCTCATCTGGTTTCCTTTCTTTTTGTTTGATGTCTGCATCTTGACCGTTTTGTGGCTCTCTGACATCAGCAGCTAGCAGTGGAAAAGTGAAGAAAGAAGATGAAGCCACTCAGTATTGTTGCATGGCAGTACATCTGATTAAATAATCTGTTTTTTCACTTCTTTGCAATTTCATTTATAAACTAATCTTTAGTTAGAGGATGAATGAAAATGTTGGGATGGAGAAAGTGTGTGAAGAGGTCATTTAAAAATTTCATTTATTTCCGATTTCCTGACCCCTGCCTGTTGCAATGAAAAATTATGGAAATTTAAAATGTCATTTGTGAGATATACAAGGGAAAATATATGAAGAGACAAGAAAGCAAGTGGGTTATGAATGTATTTCACTCTGCACCTAAACTAAACTTGGAATTAACACCAGTCTCAAGGCATTTGAGAAATTTGAGTAGTGGCATTGTCAAGTATTATCCTCATAAAAGGAAGCGTAGTAAAAAAAAAAAATTCTATTCCTTTAGACTATTTTATGGGCTGATAAAACAACGAAGAACAGACCAGGGGTTCCTCTTAGTTCCACCCAATCCCATGTGTCTTGATCAAAGTCATCCCTTTTTTGTTCTTTCTGGGAAAAGGAGATCGTCTGGAACATGTGTATTTTCATAGAGTCCGTGTGGATACAGCTCCATCTCTCCTTCTCCCACACCTGTGGCACTCTCCTCCTCTCCTTCGGACTCCAGATGTGTTTGGTGAATTTCACCTCCCTGAACAAACTTATCCTGGAGTCTCCGGACCTGGATTTGGATATGCTCCCTGGGAGTCTGAAATGCTGGTTGTTTCTCCAGATTGCCCAATTTACCAGCACCTCGGAGATTCCCTTTGCTTCTTCTCCCTCTTGTAAAAAATTAGTTTCACTGAAGCATAATATTCATACAAAAAAGTGCAAAAGCATAAGTGCAGAACACGATGAGTTATCATGATGTGTTCTATTTGTCAAGAAATAGGACAATACCTGTATTCCAGAAGCACCTCTGGCATCTCTCCCAGGTACCACCCCCACCTTGCTCCCTGTTTTAGTGTGCTAGGAATATACTAAAATGCAATATACCAGAAAGGGGACTAGCTTTTAACAATGGAGATTCATTAGCTTACAAGTTTTACAGTTCTGAGGCTGTGAAAATGTCCAAATCAATGTATCATCAAGATGAGACCCTCCTGGAAACACAGGCTTCAGGCAAGACCTGGACTCCTCTGTCAGATGGCACTTGGTGGCACCTGCAGGTTTCTCCCTTCTCTTCCTGGGGTTCACTGCTTCCAGCTTCTGGCTTCATTGGCTTCCTTTGTGTTTCTGTTGTTTTCTCTCTCAGCCTCTGTGCCTTTCCATATTCATTCTGTTTATAAAGGACTCCAGTAAGAGGGTTAAGACGAACACTGGGCCATTCCCCGCCTGCTGTGACCTCATCAAAGAGTCCCACCAAAAATAGGTTCACATCTACAGTAATGGGTTATGATTTTCTGGGGTCCGTGCAGCCTCCAAACTGTCACATTCCCCAAAGGTAAGTGCTGTCCTCTTGACTTCTAATAGCATAGATTAGTTTTGTTGCTTCTCAACTTCATACAAACTGAATTTAGACTCTTTGAGAGGGATGTCATCTGCTGTTGTTGGGTGGTGTGTTCTATAAATGTCATTTAGGTCATGTTGTTCAGATCACCTCTATCTTAAGTGATTTTCTGCCTGCTTGTTCTGTCAGTTACTGACAGAGGCGTGTTGAAGTCTCCAGCTTTAATAGTGGATTAGTCTATTTCTCCTTGTAATTCTATCAGTTTTTGCCTCATGCATTTTGCTGCTCTTGCTCGGTGGATACATCTTAGGTATTGGTATTTCTTCTTGGAGAATTGACCCCTTTTCATTCTGTCATGCCCCCTTTTGATCTCTGATAATGTTCCTTGCTTAAACTCTGCTTTGTCTGAAGTTAATATAGCAACTTCACTTTCTTTTGATTAGCGTTAGCATAGTCTATCTGTCTCTATTTATTCACTTTCAATCCATCTGTTTCTTTATATTTAAAGATGGTTTCTTGGATTCAACCTATAGTTGGTTCTTATTTATTTATTTTTTCAAACCACTCTGACAAACTCTGTCTTTTAATTTTTAATTGGTGTATTTAGACTATTCACATTTAAAGTCATTGCTACTGCTGGAGTATATCTACTGTATTACTGTTTTTTATTTATTGCATTTATTCTTTGTTTCTTTTATCTCCCCATCTTTTTCCGCCTCCTCTCGTTTTAACTGAGCATCTTATATGATTCCATTCTATCTTCTCTATTAGAACATCCATTGTACTCCTGTAAAAAATTTAGTGGTTGCCCTAGAATTTATGATATACATTTTAAACTAACCTAAGTCCACCTTCAAATGGTACTATACAGCTTCATGTGCCATGCTGTAAGAAATAAGACAATTTCTTATTTCTCCTTCCCATCCCTTTTTAGCCTTGCTGGCATTCATTTCATTTATCCATATGCCATAATCATCTAATACATTTTTACTATTACTGCTTTAAACAGCTATCTCTTAGATCAATAAAAAATAGAAAAATAAAATATTTTGTTTTACCTTCTTTCTTGTTCCTTCTTCAATGCTATTTTTCATCACCTCAAACAGAAGCTCTTTATTCATTCCTTTCTTTAGGTAGATACAAATTTCTGATCTATATACTTTTCCTTCTACTTGTAGAACTTCTTTTGACATTTTCTTGCAGGGCAGGTCCACTGGTGATGAATTTCCTCAGTTTATATTTGGTGTATAAAGTCTTTTTTTTCTCCCTCACTTTTGAAGGATAATTTCTCTAGATACAGAATTCCAAGTTGGTATTTGTTTTCTTTCAATGCTTTAAATAGTTCATTCCATTTTTCTTCTTCCTTGCATGGTTTCCAATGAGAAGTTGCTGTGATTTGTATTTTTATGCCTTGATAGATAAGATGGTTTTTCCCTCTGGCTGATTTCAAGATTTTCTCTTTGTCTTTGGTTTTCTGCAGTTTGAATATAATATGCCTAAGGTATAACTTTTATATTATTTATCCCAATATTCTATGAAGTTCTGGAATCTGTGGATTGGTTTCTATTAATTGTGGAAACTCTGGCATTCTTGCTTCAAATATTTCTTCTGCTTCATTTTCTCTTTTCTTTCTGCTGCTCCAACTATGTATATCTTATACCTTTTGAAATTGTTCCACAGTTCCTCAGCATCTTTTCTGTTTTTGTTTGTTTGTTTGTTTCCATTCTTTTTTTTCTTTATATTTTAATTTGAGAGTTGTCTATTGACCTATCTTCAAACTCACCAATTCTTTCCTGGGCCACATCCAGTCTATGCAAGTGCCCTTCAGATACATTCTTGATTTCTGTTACAGTGTTTTTAATTTCTAGCACTTTCTTTTGATTCTTTCTTAGAGTTTCCATCTCTCTACTTACATACCCTTATGTTTTTGCATTTTGCCTACTTTTGTTCATTAGATTCCTTAACATATTAACCATACTTATTTAAAGTTTCCTCTCTGATTATTCTGATATTTGAGTCTGGTTCTGATGATTGTCTTGTCTCTTCAGACTATGGGTTTATTTATTTATTTATTTATTTATTTTCATTTTGGTCTGCTCTGTACTTTTTGTTGAAAGTTACGTGTGTTGCACTGAATAATAACTGAGATAAATAGGCCTTTGATGTGAGGATTTGTGTTAATATATGGCTAGAAATTTGGCTGTGCTCAATGTTTGCTGTAGATGTAGGTGGTAGAGGCTTCACATCCCTCTGGTGCCCTTGTTTTTGTCTCCCACCTTGATTTTGGGTTTCTTTAAGCCTCCTAGTTTCTGTCTTGCAGGTCTCTCAGCTGTCATCCACTATTATCATGCAGGTGTCCTGCTGGTGTGCTTGTAAAATGTTAGGGAGGGTGGTCTTTCTGCAATTTTCTGACTAAATCTCAGATTTTTAGTGGGCTGCATTTGGGTTGTGACTATCACAGTTGATTCACCAGTGGTAGAAAAAATTTTTTTTCTCTTTGCCCTTTATCGTCTTCCCTGGCTGTGTCTCTGAAGCCATTTTCTCAGTTGACAATGTCCCCTCCCATTCCCTTCCCTGGTAGGTGAGATAGGAAATCTAGAGGGACCCACAGCAGGAGGAATGCCTGTCCTCTCCCCACCCACTATTTGGATAAGGCTCTAGTGAAGTCTGGTGAGTGCTGGCTTTTGCCATGGGAAATGCTTTCGACTTATTTAACTTGATTATTCTGCCTTCCCCGATAGAATAATGAGGGCATCTTCTGAGAATCTGGAGGGTTTCCTGGAGATAAGGCTTATGGAAGTGAAGTGGGGCTAATAATATGACCATTAAGATTAAGAGTTTTTCTCTATTAGGCTGGTTCACACTCAGCCTCCATCAATTCATTAAGATGGCCATTTAAGTGTGTGTGTATGTGTGTTTTCATCAATTGTTGGACCCAGCAGCTTCTGCTCCAAGAAAGAACTCAGTTGTGACACTCTGGATGTACATGGCTCTCCAGAATTTGGGTGGCAATTTGTTCTGCAACATTCTTTTTCTGAGGTGTCCAGGAAAAGTCACTGATTTTCAGTTTGTCCAGCTTTTTCTTATTGTATGGTGGGTGACGTCTTCTGAGCTCTTTACATATTGGAGCTGAAAGTGGAAGCTTCAGTTTTACTCTTTGATACCTTTGTATGTTGGATAGCACCTCTTTTTTCATGTTTTTTTTCCTTGTTTAGTAGAGCAAATTTTCTAAAGGCTTTCTGAGGGGTTAGGATATAAACATTTCGAAACCTTGAGGTGTTTGAAACTGCCTTCATTCAGCTTTTGCACTTAGCTGATAGTTTTGTTTGGAATGGAATTCTGGTTTGAAAATCAATTTTCCTTAGATTTTTGAGGCTCTTGCTGCATTGCATTCGAGAATCCAGGGTTGCTTCTTGAGAATCAAAGACATTCTGATCCATAATCCTTTGCATGAAAGCAGTTTTTTTAAAACTTTAAACCACTTTCAAGTGTATAATTCAATAGGACTAATTATTCACAAATTTGTGCTACTACCACCAACATCCACTGCTCCTATTTTTTCATCACCTCAAACAGAAGCTCTTTATTCATTAAGCTATAACTCTCTCTTTCCACCCTCCCTCCTACCCTGCCCCTGGTAACTTATGAACTGCTATTGGTCTCTATGAAGTTTGGTTCTTCTAGGTGTTTCACATACACAAGATAATACAATATATGTCTTTTTGTCTCTGGCTTATTTCATTAAACATGATGTTTTCCAGGTTGATCTATCTTGTAGCATGCACCGGAACTTTGTTCCTTTATATGGCTGAATAATATTCATTGAGAGTAGGCATCACATTTTGTTTATCCATTAATTTGTCTATGGATACTTGGGTTGCTTTTACCTTTAGGCCAACGAGAATCATGCTGCTGTGAACATTGGTGTATAAATATAAATATCTGTTTTTTTTTCTTTCTGCCATGGGCAGGCTCCAGGAATTGAACCTGGGTCTCTGGCATGGCAGGCAAGAACTCTGCCACTGAGCCACTGCTGCCTGCCCTAAATATATGTTTTTATCTCTCTGAAAATATCTGTTTTTATCTCTCTGGAATCTTTTTTTTATCCTCAGTGTTCTTCAATTTCATGATGATTGATTTGGGGTGGGTCTATTTTCATCCATCATATTGGGCATTCAGTAGGTCCTTTTAGGCTAGAAACTTGTCTTTCAGTTCTCAGAAATTTTCTTAAGTTATATCTTGATAATTTCTTTTCTTCTGTTTTCCTGGGTTTCTCTCTCTCTCTCTCTCTCTCTCTCTCTCTCTCTCAAGTTCTATTTCCATATGTTGAACTTCCTCAATTAAGCCTTTATTTTTTCTCTATTTTATCTTCCAACCTGTCTAATAAGCTTTCCATTTCTGGCACTACATTTTAATTTTCAATAGCTTTTTTTGTTCCCTAAATAATCTTTTTTTCTAAAGTATCATTTTTGATGGATGCCATAACTTCTTCTCTATCTGAAAATAGTGTCTTTTTGAAAAAGTTTTGTTCTGTATCCATTGTCTCTTTTTACCAAGTTGCCTCATTTCTCTTTGCTTTAATCTCCATCTCACAGGCCAGGACTATTTTTGAGCTGTCTGAGAGCTTAGGTTATTGGCTCATAGTTACAAAAGGGACGTGAGAAGCTGATTAGAAGCACTGTTGGGCTTGTTAATTTGGACTTTGCTGCAACGGGATTTAAATGGACTGTTTTACTAGGAACTACCAATACCTGGATCTTTGAATCTTGCTTCTGATGCTGATTCAGGTTCATAAACTAGCCTCGTTTAATCTTTTTCTTATACTAGACATCCTGGGAGCCATGTGAGAGAAAAGGTTGAGGTCTGGGAGGGTGGTGCCCCAATATTCATGTACAAACATTCACTTAACCCCTATTTCTGTACAGTTTCCTGGCTCTCAGCTGTGCCTGGAGTCTCCCCATCTGGACATCTTCTATTTTATCCTCTCCAGAGAATAAACCTTAAGTCTTCTGATGGGGTGGAAAAGAGAATTTGAAGACCTGACTACTTCTTAAACAGGTTTTCCAGTAATACTGTTTTTAGTTCTGTGTTCACCCTCACTTCCAGAAATACTTGAGGTCACTGAATCCTGAACCATCTGTGGATTCTGCTGGGTCAGTGTGCTTGCTTTTCAGCAGCACCGACCTTAGATTTGAGCCTTGTATTTCAGAGAGCCCTGGTTTGGCCTCTCCTGGTTATGTCCCTTCCCACGGGACAAGAAGGCAATGCTTATTCATAACTTGAAACTCTTTCCTTCCTTCCAGAACCCACTTCAGGAAACGGGACCTTGAATTTCCCTTTCCAAATGGAATGCTGCTTCCAGGGCCTAAGTGGACCCCTTCCCAGGCTCCCTCTCCTTAAAGTGGACTGTAGTGTCCCCATGAACAAACCTAGTTTGAGGGGCAACCAGGAGGCAGCTGTTTGCAGGAGGTATGGATGAAGCAATGACAAGATCCCTCAATGTACAGGGTGTTTCTGGGGGTGGTCCAGGAGCAGGGTCCCTTCACGTACTGTCATGCCCAGATGCAGAACTCAGAGATGAACAAGGAAAACGCCCCAGGGGTGGCTTCATGAAACACAAGAAGCCTGGAGAGAAAGCTAGCAGATGTCTCCATATTCACCATGTGCCCTTCCAATAGACAGAGAAACCCTGAACATCATCAGCCTTCTTGACCCAAAGTATCTTTCTCTGGATACCTTAGATTGGACATTTCTACACCCTTGCTTTAATTTGGACATTTTCATGGCTTTAGAACTGTAAACTTGCAACTTCATAAGTTCTCTTTTTAAAAGTCATTCTGTTTCTGGTATGGCGCATTCCAGCAGCTAGCAGACGAGAACACCCTGCTATCTCGTGCATGTCTTAAATGTTTTTTCTAAGAGATTTTGGAACTAAACCAGCGATGGCAAATGTAAAACAAGGTTCTGGCCCTGTATCAGAGTTGCATCCTGTGATATGTTTGTGTGTGCAAGGACGCAGCTTTTTGCGGTAGTGCCTCCCTCCCGGCACAGGTGAGGGTCCCGGCAGGTAGGAAGGGGAGCTGCTGTCTGTGCTCCAAGGCCTAACTTGAGGCAGAAGTGGAACCGGGCTGGAATTCCTGCCTCCCAGGCCCTGCGCTCTCCACCGAGCCCACTCATCTTCATTATTCACAAGTCCTTGACAAAACGGCCCAATTTGCTGCATTTCAGCCTTCTGCCAGGGATGCCTGAAACCTCCAGTCAGACTGCACCAGAGGCACCTTCCTGATTCCCTAACATGGAAGGTGGCCTCCCAGGCCTTACGGCCACCAAGCTAGTGGAAAACAGATTGGGTTGGTAAAAATATGTGTGTGTTCTCACGGAACCTGAGAAATTCACACCTTCACTTTGTTAAAAAATCTGTTTGTGCCGCTCCAATAATCACTTCCTAAGTGGTGGGATAGCAGACCATATGTCTCTGAAGTGGCTAGCACAGGAGATGTTCTACCTCCAACCCGCCTTTCAAAATACCTTTTTCTAAGCCCACCAGCTCTAAAATAAAAAGAGACAAAGCCAAGGGCTTCTGCTTCCAAACAATAATCCAAATGCAAATTGCTTATGGAAATGCATCGGTGCTTATGGAGATCTCAAGAGGGGACTTGAAAGTGTGCCCAGTAAGGTTTCATGGCACCTGTGGGACTTTTAAAGTTTGGAGATCCAGTGTCTGGGGGTGAGGGGAGATGCCAGCACCCAGAGAGTGTGAAAACAGAGGCCCAGATTAGACAGAGGCAGTGGTTTATAGAAAGTGGGAATTTATTTTGGGTTTTGATTTATTGAGGAAGATCTCCAGCTTCCAGTGGAAACTATGGCATTCCAATTCCAGCAAGCTCCTTACGTTTTTGTCATTAGCTATTAACTAAGGCACCATTTGTGGTAGTCCAGCAGGCTCAAATAATAAAGGCATTGGCCTTTTCTCACCATGGAAGATGAGTGTGGTGGTTCGAAGCTGTTATGTACTCCAGAAAACACCATGCTATTTTAATCCATTCCTCTGGGTGCAGACCTATTGTAGGTGGGACCTTCTGATTAGGTCATTTCGATTGAGATGTGACCCAGCCCATTCAAGGTGAGTCTTAATCCTTTTGCTGGAGTCCTTTGTAAGAGGATAAAGGACATAGAAAAACAGCCCAGGGGGTTCAGAGAATCCCTGGAAAAGCTAAGAGAGGACCCACAGAAGTTCAGAGAGGAGGCCACTGGAACCAGAAGCTGGAAACAATGAAACCAAGAGTGAAGGACCAGAAGATGCTGGCCATGTGCCTTCCCATCCGACAGAGGTGTCCCAGATGCCAGCAGCCTGTCTTTATTCTGTTGATGCCTTGAGTTGGACATTTTCCAACTGTAAGTTGTAAACTGATAAATCCTCATTGTGAAAGCCATCCCATTTCTGGTACGTTGTGTTTCGTCAACTTTAGCAAACTGAAACAATGAGGAAATCCTTCTGTGTGTGACGGTGATGGGTACTCCCCTCTTCTCCACTCCTGGATCTCAGGATTTTTTGGTATGTGACTTAAAAATTAGACCTTGGAGGTGATGAGTGTATGGTGGAAACCAGTGCCTGTGTGGAGAAATGACCATCCCAAGGAAGAGTATTCTTCTCTCTGTTTACTTTCCCCAGAATCTATCAGAACCGTGTTAGAATAAAGACCATCATTTCCAGTGATGCTGTTTCCAGAACCAGCCTCAATAATTTACTTTGTGACTTTAGCTCTCAAACCTAGATGTCGTGATTTTCCACTTCAAAGGATGGTGTGAGAAGAAACTGAGTTAAGACATGAAACGAAAAAAAAGTGCTTAAAAAAACGTTATTGACTTCTATGCCCACTTCATTTTTCTGTTTTAAAAACCTCATTATGTAGATAAATCTGGGTTATCATTCTCTGTGTGTCACACTCAGGATGGCCAAACCTCCCCCACCGTATTCATTTCTTTATTTTTGAGTTTTGATGCATTGTGGTCTGAATTCAAGGATTATTTTGAAGATCTGAGAAGCAAAGTTGATCTCTTGGATTTCTCTTTCTGTGACAGGAGGAAATTGGTAAAGGCCTTGATCTGTTGGTGCAGGTGCTGTGATCTTCTTTCCGTGGTCCCACTCAAACACCTTTTGTCCCCTCAGCCTCAGGAGGCATGCATGGAGCTGCTGTTGCCACATTACATCGGTGATGCTGTCCATCATTCGAGGAATAAAGGGTATTCCATAAACAGACACCCAGCACTGTGGAAGCAGCAGCAGCTAACTAAACTGACGCGGAAGCCCACATGAGATGTGAGATAGGCACAATTTATTCCAGAACTGGAAAGTGACACAGGCATGCCAATATTAGCTCTTGGGTCTCAAGAGCCCTGTCTCAAATGGGTCTTTCCTGACCTTTTCCAGCTGGAAGTGGTCGCTCAACTCCCTGCTGCACTTATCGCTGTCTGCCTCGAATGAGTTATTTCTGAACTTGCCTTATCTCCCCGCCTAGACGGTGAGCTTCTCAGAGGTCGAGACTGTTGTGAACATCTTGTTATCGTCCTCTGCCTCCAGCTGATGGCCTTGCAAAAGGGCTTGTGGGTAGGAGGGATGAGCTCCCTGGGGTTATCATTTAACTGAATCCTGTTCCTGGCTTAGGATGCTGAACAGTTTCTCTGACACATGCAGGCCAGGGAATGGCTGCAGATAGCACTGGGAATTTAAAGACTCCCTAGAGAAGGTTGCCCAGTGGAAGTCATGGCAGTTTGTTTGGTTTCAACAAACTTCACAATCCCTTCCGTGGTCTTCATACCTTTTTTGTTAAGCATCACCTTCCTCTGCTGTATCTTCTACCCTCCTCTCTACTGGGCTATTTTCCTCCAGAATCTATGATCATGGGATTATTCTTTCCTTTCTCCCTGTTTAACGCTATCTTCTCAGCCTAGTGTCTCCCTTGACCTCCTTTTTTCCCTTCTTGGCCAGGTGTCGCCAAATAGATGCCTCACTCTGCTCCCTCACATATTCCTCAGCCTGTGCAAATTTGGCTTCACTGCCATTACTCCCCTGAAATGGCTTTGGGTGTGGTAGGAGGTTATCAATGACCTGTTCTTGGCCATGTCCAGTGTGTGCTTTTCGGTCTTAATTGGACTCACGTTCTCTGCACCATTTGGCCCTGTTGATGTCTCTTCCTGAAACCCTGGTGGCCTTGCTATCCTCATAAAGTTCTCCTTGTTCTTCTCCTTCCCTAGGATGTGCCTTGTCTTCCTCTTCCCTGTCTTTAACCATCAGTGCTCTCAACCCTCCTCGCCACACACATACATCCATATACACGTGCACACACGCACAGTACACATGCATTAACACTCAAACGTGTGCACACAATGCACACATGCATTCACATACACATACATGCACGTGCACACATGCACACGCACATACACAAGCACCCATGCACATACACAAGCACCCATGCACATACACATGCACACACACGGAGAACTTGGTTCACACAGCCTTGAAGTAAATGCCTGTCTGCAATAGGCCCAGAAAACAAGTCTCAGGACAAATCAGGTTTTGGTTTTAAGGATTGCAGTTTTCAGCCGTCCCAGGGATCTGCTTTTTGAAGGAGGTCATCAGTGTCAAAGTCAGGAGTCTGGACATGGGATGGGGATGTTAGGTGTAGAAAGGAGGAGAAGGAGACCACTGAACATTTGAAATTTTCTGTCCCCTTCTTGCTGGTCGAGGCAGACACCCAGCCTTCTGGAGAAGCAATCTTCCCCACACACCAGTCTTCCCTGAGTGCACTGATTGCTTGCCATGCAAGTAGACGCATATCCTAGTGGGATACCAAAGAACACACAACGCACACACACATACGCATGTCTAGATACTTTCTTCCATTCCCCAGGACTGCAGTTATCCCCAACTCTATATCTATAGAGCTTACCTTTCTCCCAAGGTTATTTCATATACATATTTCTGCTTGTCATCTGTTTATTGCCATAAGCACCTTCAGCATAATGCTCAAAAACAAGAGGAACAATTTACCATTCAGTGTCTCCTGCACCACCATTCATCTGGACACCCAAGTGAGTAGTCCCGGACTCAGCAGCCTCCCTCTCTTAGCCTAGTCAACAAGTTCACGGATTCCCCTTTGTGTGCTCAGGCAGGCTAAGCTATGCGGTGGAAACACAATCTCAGAGGCTTAACAAAATATACGCTTATTTCTTGCTCATATAAAATCATGTGGTTTGTGCTCATCACGCCAGCAGCTCTCCTCCAGGTGGTCACTCAGGATTCGCGTCTTATTCCACTTGGAACCTATGATTCCCAACCTTCCCTAAGAAGGGGAAGAGCGGGCTGAAGGATCTTACAAGCCAAACATGGAAGTGGGCGACGTCATTTCCGCCGTGTTCCATTGGCCAGACCTGGGTCACATGACTAACCCCGCTGCCGGAGGGGCTGGGACGTGTAGCGTCCCATGCATCCAGGAAGAGGAAGCGATTTGGTGAGCTCACAGCACTGCCTCTACCCTGGGCCCTCCTTTCATCCTGGCTCTACCTGTCCACGCCCCTGCCATCGCCCTAGTTCTGGCTCTCAGCCTGTCCTTCCTGGACTGTTGAATTGCCATCTAACTAGTCTGCCTGCTTGCAATCTCTTCCCTTCTGATCTCGCTTCCTCACAGCAGCAGGAGCAAGCTTTCTAAACTGCAGATCTGATTGTGCCACCTCCTGCTTCAAATCCTGCAGTGGCACAGCTCCCATTACTTTTGGGATGAAGTCCGTTTTCTCTTCTAGCACAGTCTAGAAAGTTCTTCAGGGTTGGACCTTCTCAATCTCTCCAGCCTCCTTTCTCACCTCCCTGCCCAGCACAGCTTTCTCTCAGGCTACAACATGCTTCTTGCAGTTCCCCAAACGTGCAGAGTCTCTTCAAGTCGCCCACGTTTTGCCTACACTTGTTCTCCCTTCCAGAACACAGACTCCAGTTTTCACCCCTGAAACTCATGAGGCACCTTTTACCACCCAATTTTGCACACCCTATCCAAGGCGGAGGCAGAGGCTTCCTATTTTGAGTGATCAAAACCTTTTTTAAAAATTTATTTTTATTGTTTTAATGCGATTTTATTGAGATATATTCACCATTTAATCCATCCAAAGTGTACAATCAGTGGTTCACAGTATCATCATGTAGTTGTGCATTCATCACCATGACTGTTTTTAAAACATTTTCGTTACTCCCCAAAAAGAAATAAAATAGAAAATAAACCACAAAACGTCCCATATTCTTTATCCTCCTTATTATTGACTTTGGTTTGGTACATTTGTTACTGTTGATGAAAGTATATTAAGAATTACTGTTAACTATGTTCATAGTTTGCAGTCCAAAACCATTTATATGCCCTTTATTAGAATCCTCTTTTGGTTTTATTATTATTTTAACTAATTAATTATTATTCAATGAGTCAACTTCACACAGCAGGCTGAAGGTTACCTGCTTACTATGTGTCTGTCACTACGATAAAAGCTTTAAATGTTTTTGCTTATTCGATCCTCACAGCAACACTGTGTGGGAGGTGTTGTTGTGGTTTCTATTTAAAAATATACTGAGAAAACCAAGGCACAGAGAAGTCAAGTTGTTTGCTCAAGCTCACACAGCTAGTGAGCATCGGAGCCAAGGTGGCTCCAGACCCCATGCACAAAACCACTGTGCTTTACTGCTTCTGTGACTGAAAGGCTATTCACCAAAGAGCTTCTTTATCTCCATCTCTGCACCCACAGAAGGCTGGTCCAGGGTAAGCCCCCATGAATTATCTCTTGAATGCACAAATGAGCCCCATTCCCTATTTTTCTTCCACTTTCTGCTCTACCACAGTTCCCTTTTCCTTGAGACATCTGCCTATTTTTTTCTCTCTTAGTCCATTTTTGTAACTGGAAAGTGAGAAAATAAATTCATGAGACTTGCTATAGTTTGTTGGAACAAATGAACTTGATCTTTTCTGTACAAATGAGCACCATTCCACTAAACTGCCACTTTGCTGGGATGTGCATCACTCCACGGATTCATCACTGCCTAAAACACTTGGGATCGCTTCTTGGGGACTGATTGCAAAGCTATCTTATCAGTCGTGCAGGAAAAGCATTTCCATGACTTCCTATCACCATCTGCAAGATATAAATAACGTACCTGTGATTCTTCCAAATGAATGTTTAGTAATATAAAGGGCTCTGCCCAGTGTATCTTTAATATTGTTGTTTCCATAAGTGACATACTTGAAAATTCCAATCACCTAAATAGCTGCCGTGTAGTGGGGAAGTAGGAAGAAGTCCCTGACCGGAGCTCTGACTGCTCTCTGCCCTGCAATGAGCTGGCTTCATGCCTAGGGCTGACTCCCTGCCTCGGTGTATTTCAGTTTCCTTATCACTAATCGTGGGGGGCAGACTAGATCATCCTGGGTCTTTACTGCTTACAGACCCTCTGGTAAACCCATCAAAACATCACTTTAGAATGATACATTGCTTTTGTGACACTAGCAATACAAGGATGTTTGACATTCAAGTCTACTAATCCACAGTTTGGCCTGTTGTTTCTCAATATTTGATGACAAACTTTATTATCCCTGTTGGCAGGCCAAACATTTCTCTTCCATTCTGAAAGTAACAGTAGCATCATTTCAGCAGAAGACATCCTTAATGAAACATTTGTTTGGTCTTTTCCAGTCTGGTTGGTCTTGTGGTGGAAACTCTCCACCAGTCAGTTGGTGAAGGAAGGAAGATATCTGGTGCTTTTTAATCCGAACAAAGATATTTTCTTTTCAGGATCATTCTCTATATATGCACAGTGCTAAAGATCAAAGCCAAAATAAACCAACTGGGGAATGAAAAAGAATCAGCAATGACTGCAAAACCAATCTCATTCATGGGTGCAAGAGCAGATCCACTCAATTGCAATACATTTTGGCTCGCTTGAAGCCAGTCTATAGCTTTCAGCTTCCCTAGAGTCAGGTGGGGCAGTCTGTACTTCAGAAACAAGCCTGTAGAGTGGCTTTCAGTCCGTACTTTACTGAGCCATAATGTGGTAGCTTTTCCCTGGTAGAATTTTGTTCTGAGCAGCAGTGTTTTTGTCTTTCTGCTTCCCGAGGGTAGTAGTTGAATTGAACCAGACTTGTTTCCGTCAGTAGAAGGTGAAAGGAGAAGAGAAGCAGGTGTTGTGGGGTCTCTGAAAAGGACCAAGGCTCTCCTCCAGTGCCCTTACTCTGAGTGGGTTGCTTTATCCTTTTATTCATTCCAAGCAATGGCTTGGTGTGAGACCTGGTCTTCAAACCCAGCTTTACTTATTTGTGCAAGTAACTTAACTTTCCATCATCTCCATTTTCTCATCCATGAAATTGCAATGCTGGCACCCAGAAGAGTAGTTGTGAAGATAAAATGTGGTTTCATGGCTACAGAACCCGGTGCTCCATAAATGGCAGTTATTGTATTATTAGTTTTGTTTGAGCCTCTGTTGATTTGGGTCAGATTGGAAGTGTCTGCGCCTTAGGGGAAAACTTTCCCTTGGGAATCCTATGTTTAGCTATTCTTGAGCTCAGCAAGGTGCTCTTCATAATCATCACATGCACAGCATTTTGCAAGTTACGCAGCATTGTTATATGCATTCTTTATCTAATCTTCTCCATCATGCTGTGAGGTCAATAAGATTGCTCTCATTTTATATGAGCTTTGCTCTGAGGAAACAGAGCTTCACATGAGTTACTTGTCCAAGGGCATGCAATTTATAAGATGACGAGGGAAGACTCTATCCAGGGTCTCCTATTCCTGTCTGTACTTCCTTAGACCTGCACCAGGCATGTTTACAATCTTAGTATCTCATGACTGCTGCAGAAACCCTGCACTGACCCTGCACGTGCTCATGGTGAATGCTGAACCTTTCTACACTCAGCACAGAAGCCCAGAGGGTTTCAGCTGCTTTGAGCATGGTAGTGCATGATCATGTGCACATATTTCAAATTACAGCAAATATTTTATTGAGGTGCCTTTGCTTTATCCCATCAGTAAGAATAGTCTGCTTCAAGGAAACATGTATAAAATTGAGACCCACTGTTGCCCAAACAGGTCAAATTATTGGATGCCCTCATCGGGATGTTTTAAAAAATTGCAAAGTACCAACAATATCTTCTCCTATTGTGAGAAACAGTAAATAGTCCAAGAGTGTACATGGTTGGAATTCTGTGAGGTGTAGAACTTGGATTTATATGGAGTTGACCAAAGAGCAGGCATCAAAGAAGACAAATGTTGATTCTGCCTGGAGTTTTCTTAAATCCTAGTCAAAGCACTTAAGATATTTATGGCTTCAGAATGGTCCTTAATGGGGGAGGTGGGAGGAGAAGAGCTCCTTTTGTGGCAGACTTTTCTGTCTCTTGGATTGCATACCAACGTTGTCATATCAGTAAGGAATTATGTGTGTGTGTGTTTTAGTTAAAAGGGAAGGCTATCAGGGGATTTACACTTTGATCCTCCCCACAGAGGTGGATCTCTTTCCAGGAGAAAGGTCAGGTCAACAGAAACTCTATTTACTCTAAAGTGCATGTGACCTTGCAAAGTCCAGTTTAGGGCATCTGTGTTGATGGCCGAGATTGGAGGTAGATGTGGTAGCATTCGTGAGACATCAAATCCCATCTACAGGAAAGAAGGGGTGCCCACAGATCCTACATTGTTGACACCACTCAATAAGCCAGGGTGTCGAAAATGTCCCCTCAAATTGTTTTGCTGGCATCTATAACTGGCAGGTGGTAAGGGAAGAAAAGGTGGTGAGCAGCCAGAATAGCATAATAGACGGAGCACCTACTTTGGATGCAGACATTTCTAGCTTTGGATCTTGCTCTGAGACTGAGTGGCTTTAGACAAGTTGATCAACCATTCAATGTTTCTTGATATAAAAGGAAGAGCGTACAAAGGTATGGCAAGGGAATTCAATGAAATATGTGTAAAATGACTTGCTCTATAGAGGAGCCATGATGTTGTTTTCTATTAGACAATGAGCTCCTGGATGCCAAGGTCATGTCTTATACATTTCTGTTTCTCCAGTGCCTGGTACAGTAACAGTAGGAGTTCATAGTAAATGGTGATTGAATGGATGGATAATTGAGTGAATGGATGATGAATGGATAAATGACCACAGAGGGCAGTCCAGGGTATAGTACAGCCAGTGATACACAGACACTTGTGAGTGTGAGGCCTTATGGGGAGGGAGCTGGGTATCACCCTGTCTATATATAAACCCAGCCTCAAACCTGTTAGGCTCTAAGAATGTGAGGGAAATAAAAAACAAATATCAGATAAAACAAATGCCCCTCTTATCTTTCCTAGGAGTTTTCTTCATTGACAGTAATTGAGACAGATTCTCCCAGTCCACACAAGGAGACACAGGGAAGTATGGAAAGCCCAAAGAGCATGGAGGGTCTCCTGTGTCTCTCCAGGAGTTGGGAGCATGGTTTGCTCTGGCTCAGACTTGCAGACTGCAGAGGGGATCTGTGTCTGCTAGGCCTGGGCTATAAACCTAGTGCTGTCACTTACTAGCTGGTGGTCTCAGTCAGGTTCATCCACCTGTCCTGGCCTCAGTTTATCTGGAAAATGGGGAGGACAATACTAACCTCCCAGAGTTTTTGTGAGACTGACATGAAACAGTGTAGGTGAAATGAAGCCCAGTGTAAAGTGCAAAATGCTCTCCCCCTTGAAGACTATTTTCAGAAGCTGTGAAAGTGGGAGCCAAAGTGGGGCTTGGGGGGGGGGTCCTTTGGGGAGAGAAGGATGAGCAGTGAGGAGACATGAGGTGGCTATGGAGAAGAGTGACCTGTGGCTCATTGTGGTCCAGAGCTGGCTCTGGCTTCTTGGGCACCGTGACCTCATTCCACCAAATTTCCCGTGCTGCTCCTCCAGGGCAGGCAATGAGTTCATTGTTGAGTTCAAAGGCAGTTGCAGAGCGCTGGACCTAATCCAGCATCTGGGGGATGGTGGGGAGGGGTTGTTGTCTTGTTCATATGCCCAGGTTTGGGCTTACACAGATAACCCACCTTGTACCCCATCAGAATGCCCCACCTCCTTTGCTTGACTCTAGCATGTTCTGAACCTCTGCCCTCCTGCCGCCCATTTGCCTTTTGAACATATCCTAGACTCCTTGGGACTTGTCTTAGTTTCTGACCTCCTTTGCTTGCCCTGCTCTGTGTCCGAGGCCACTTCCTGCTCTCTGGATGGCAGTGCAGCTTGACCACTGGCTTATGTTACTCATTCTCCTGTGGCTTTTCCCTGCCACCCTCAACCCCCAAAGGCATTTGATCACTTCCGCCCATATCCTCCCACACACCAGTTGCTTGGGCCAGTGTAGGCTGAATGTGATTAATTTAAACCAGTCAAGATACTTGTTTAGGCTTCTTTGGAAATATGGCACCAGGAAGGGCAGAGCTTCCATTCTGAAGTCCCTAGAGCTCCTGATAGCAATCACCACTCTTGTGTTCTGAGCACTTGGAGAACCACTTCTCATATATGGAGGTGTAGACTAGAGGGCTGGGTCATCTGACTTTGCTGTCTGGGTTCTTCCCACCCCACTGACTGCTGGTCCTTCTCCACCTCACAGCTCGCTCTCCAGGACCCCAACTCCTTAGGCCCTTGGCTATGAGGTGTCGCCATGGGACCACCCCACAGGAAGTGAGCCTTCCCTGTAATGGGTGAAGCCCTCAATTTCCCTCCAGAAAGACTCAACTTTGGAGTGTTGAATAGCTGATTCCAGAGGAGATGGTAAAGTCAGATAAGTTTAGGAATGATAGCAATTATTTTTTAAGAAAAAAAAAAAAAGACCATCTTGCTATATCAACAAAATGGTGTATAAAGCTGTTAGTTTTGCCAGACAATTCCTTGTTCACAGTAATGGGCTGTGGCTCTGCTAACTCCATGTTTTCATGGCCATCGAGGCATATTTTATATGGAAAGGAGTCTGCATTTCTAAGGCCTGGTTGAGGAGCTTGCAAATAGCTGGTAGGACCAGGTAGAAGAGATTAGAACAGGTCAGCCCTTAGGGATCACAGATTCCAGAACTTTTTTACAGTTGTGCCCACTGTGGCCCCCTTAAGGAGAAGAGACTTGCCCCTGCACCCAGTGGAGTACCCTGAGGATGGAGTCTAGTGGAGGATTAGAATTTGGGTGAGTGGATGCAATCAAGGCTGTTCGTTCGATGCCCCTAATACCCTTGTCCTTATCAGTATCTTTATGTGAGAAACAGTTGCTGGTAGAGCTTGAGTAGTTCCTCATTCAGAAAACATGGAAGGGCCAAATGGGGAGAGGATCCTAACCTTACTAGCTGCAAAAGCACAGAAACCTTGGAGAAAGGAATGGCCAGATTTGTCACAAGGAGACTTGCATACCTGTGTGTGTAGAATTGTGAATCTTAAAAATAAGAGAGATTGGCTCAGTGCTTTATGGTTTATCTCTTAAGAATTTTCTGATAACAGGGCCAGTGAGGAAGCAGCATTTGTTAGAGAACTGTGAGCAGTAGAGAGCTTCCTTGTCTTGCCCCAAGCCACACAGGCTCAGAGATAGAGACCTAGGTTTGAATTTGCTATCTCTTCATATCTTCTGCTTGGTTTAATCTGTTGTCAGTGTGGCTGAACCAATGGCATAGACCTAGTCAAAGGTTTCAGATATCTAAAGGGCTTTCAAGTGAACTAGGAGTAGATTAGTTCTATATGCTGCTTCTGAGCAAAAAGCTTGGGCCTCTGTGTGAAATAACAGGGAGGCAAGTTTCAGGATGGCGCTAGAGGGAACGAAAATTGACTAGAGCTGCCCTGAAGCTGATTGGGCTGCTTTGTTGGGTGGGGAGCCATGGGTGGTCACAGATTCTGCAGATCCTCTACCAAAGGTGCTCTTGGACAGGGCTTCTGTGTAGCTGAGGTGTTGGACTCATGAGTTCTAAGGTCTCCCTCATCTCTGAGCCTTTCTGGCTCTGATCCGTCCACTGTAATCTCAGTGGTGGGATTGCCTTCTGTAAAGCTGAGACTTTACTCCTAGAGCCAGTTCTGGGTTAATCTGACGAGAAAGATAAGTTAGAAGCCAGCACTTTGGAGAAAAGCAAATCTTGTGAAGTCTCTTGCCTGATGCAGCCTTCCTACATGTCGTTGGCTTCTTCGTTGCAGGTACTGGGCTAGTTGGAGCTTTTGAGTGGAGGTTTCAGAGCACCATTTGAACAGAGTAAATGTGTAGTAGCATCAGAGTATCAAAAGGTTGGTGGTCTGTTGACAGCAGGGCCCCTGAGAAAAGCTGTTCCATCCTTCTTGGAAAATAGGAAGTGATCTTTAGGACAGAGCAGGAGACAGAGAACAAAGGTATGGACAAGATCCATGGTTTATTAGGTGGATAGCAGGGCTTATAAAAGTAGTAGCTGCTCTACTTTGTTCCTGAGAATTAGTCAATTCAAGAATGTAAGTCTATAAATAAAAAATAAAAATTCAGGTTTGGAAATTCCAATTTGAATATATATATACACACACACACACCATTTCTGATAAGTTTATAGAGTATTTAAACCAAAAGTTTGTAGATTTGATCACCATCTTCCTTAAAGCCAGTGTACTTTTTCTTCCAAATCACCAACAGCCTCTGAAATCTCCATATGAACATGACCTTGTATTGTTAACTCAAGGGGAAAGCATTCTGCTTATTATCTGCTGAAGTCAGCTTAATGTTTTTCTTGTGACTGTCAGTAGGAAATTCAAAAGTTCTAGACTATAGAGTCCCTGTATGTGCTCTCAGGGTTTAAAATAAACTGTAAAAAATGATTCATCACGGTTTACTCTTAGGTATGTTTTTTTTACCATAATTTTTTTTTTTACTGAGATATAATTCACACACCGCAAAATTCAATCTTTTAAGTACAGTCCAGTGGTTTTTGAATATTCACAAAGTTGTGCAACCATCACTACTATCTAATTCCCAGACATTTTTATCACACTCAAAAGTAACCCCATACCCATGAGCAATCACTCCCTTTCCTCTCCTTTCCTCAACTCTTGAAAACTATTAATCTACTTTTTGTCTATGGATTTGCCATTTCTGGACATTTCATATCAATGGAATCATGCACCATGTAGCCTGTTGTATCTGGCTTCTTTCACTGAGCAATGTTTCAAGGTTCATCCATGTTGTAGTGTGAATCAGTACTTCACTCCTTTTAGGGCTGAATAATATTCCAGTGTGTGAATATGCAGCATTTTGTCTATCCACTCATCCACTGATGGGCATTTAAGTTGCTTCTACTTTTTGACTATTATGAACAAAGTTGCCATGAGCATTGCATGAAGAAATGCAATATGTAAGAAATGGATTTCCTTTTATGGTGGGAATTTATTAACTTTACAGTTTTGGACTTGAAAATGTCCAAATCAAGGGATCCACAGGATAATACCTTCTCCCCAAAAACCAGCTATCTGCTCCTCTCATACATATCCAGGCACATGGCGACGTCGGCTGGTCCTTTCTGGGGTTTTTTAGCTTTCCGCTTCTGGCTGCTCCATCTGTGGCTTTCTTTCTGAGCTTCTGCGAGTTTCTCTCTTTTAGCTTCTGCCTCTCTTAACTTCTGTGTCTTCTCTCTAGTTCATGCTTTTGTAAAGGACTCCAGTAAAAGGATCCTGATGAGGTGGGTCACATCTTAACTTGAAATCCTACTTACCAACGGTTTCTGCTTAGAATGGGTCCGCACCCATAGGAATGGATTAAATGTAAGAACGTGATCTTTTCTGGGGTATATATAACTCCTAACTATCACAAAAATTTATGTACAAGTTCTTATGTGGACTATGTTTACAGTTGTCTTGAGGATATAATTTACCTAGGAGCGGAATTGCTGAGTCATAGGGTAACTTTATGTTTAACTTTTTGAGGACCTGCCAAACAATTTTCCAAAGTGATTGCATCATTTTACTTTTCCACCAGCAATATTTGAGGGCTCGGTTTCCTCCACATTCTCATTAACATTTATTGTCTGTCTCTTTGATTCCAGCCATCCTAATAGGTGTGAAGCGATATCCACTTGTGGTTTGATTTGCATTTCTCTGATGACTAACACTATTGGACAGCTTTCAGTGTGATTGGCAATTTGAACATCTTCTTTGGAGAATTGTCAATTTAAATCTTTTGTCCATTTATTAAGTTGGGCTATTTGCCTTTTTATTATTGAGTTTTAAATGTTCTTCATATATATTCAGGATATTAGACCCTTATCAAACATAAGATTTGCAAATATTTTTCCCATTCCATGGGTTGGCTTTTCACTTACTTGGTAATGTCCTCAGAAGCACAAAAGTTTTAAATTTTGATGAAGTCCAATTTATCTATTTTTTCTTTGGTTGCTTATATTTTCAATGTCATATCTAAGAAACAACTGTCTGATGTAGGGTCACAAAGATTTACTCCTATGTTTTCTTCTAAGATCTTTAAAGTTTTAGCTTTCAACTCTTAGATATTTTTTTTCCCTTAAAGTATGAGGCTCAGCTCTGGGTATACTTCTTCCATTTAAAAATAATTGTTGAAAAATCTTAAAGAAGTAAAATTAAAGAAAATATATCTATTTTTCAAAAGTGAAAGCAGACTTCAAAAATCAATTCTATAACTTGTTTTATTCATTTACTATATCAGAAATATGCCTTTATGTCATTATTCATTTATATGATAATTTGTTGGGTGCATAACATTCCGTTATGTGGATATATATATTATTTGTTTAACTAATCCTCTATTAGTTGACATTTAGGTTATTCCCATTTAAAAAAAATAGAAGCAACAAATAAAAGAAATACTATAATAAACGTGAATGATTTCCTTATAATAAACTTTCAAATATGTTTTAAAAAAGTGAACCCCATTTTCAATATCCTGATAAAACTACTGTACAATTGTTACCTGAGTTTTCTGAAAATTAAATAGACAGATAAATAAGCACAACACTTTCATTTTTGGGAAGTTCCTTCTAGTTCTTAATATTCATGTTTTCTGTCAGTTGGCATGTAACAACATTAAGAACATTTTTCCTTGTTATTACTGTTATAATTATTATTTTTGCATTTTTTTCTTCGAGAAATTATAGGTTTAAAGAAAAATCATGCAGAAAGTAGAAAATTCCCATATACCTCCCTCACACACATAGTTTCCTTACATTAACACTTTGCGTTAGTGTGGTACTTTTGGTACAACTGATGAAACAATATTATTATAATTATACATTAGCTCTCGTTCATAGTTTACTGTTGGTAATGTTATAGTCCCACAGTTTTTAGAAATTTTTATCCTGGTGACGTATCGACAACTTAACATTTCCTATTTTAAGCACTTTCAAATATAATTATAATTTTAATCGCTACATAATATTCTATAATTTGATGTGGCATAGTTTACTTACCATTTGCAGATGTTGAATCCTTACGTTTCATTCAACTTTTAGTTATTACAGATAGTACTACAGAGAACATATTTGTTTCTATAATATTTTTGTTCCTTTGAATTGTTTCCTTAGGGCAGGTTCCCAGAAGGGGGATTTCCAGGTCAAATGGGAGAATATACATATTGTTTGTTACTGCTGGAAAGCACTGTGGCAATGTGTACTTCCTTCTGCAGTGTATGAGGGTACTAAGAACCAAGCAAACCCACCTGCCCTGACAAAAGGATTTCAGGCAGGTGATTGTTGGGTTAGAGGATGGTAAAATTACTTTCTATTTTATTACATGTTTTAATTTTTTCCTTTAAATGAAATGGTTAGTCCTTGGTCTTCACACCAGCTGCCAGCTTCATATTCATCCCCTTCCTTTTTCCCAGAGAGTGACGTTCCAAAAATTATCTTGAAGAAAATAACATATGAAGCTATTGAATGGATTGATGTTCCTGGCCTCTGAATGGTGAAATGTTTGCTGAGTAGCAAGGTAATGGGACAGTTTCCAAGTTAAAATAGAAAAAAGAGGGGGTGGTTCTATCCAGAGCTGGAAGATTCTCCCCATTTAATTTTTTGTAACCATGAAATCGCAAACAGCTCATAACTGCACTCCCCCTTTTATCCCCTGGCTATAGGTGGTTAATTGCCACCAAAAATGCGGGGTCTGTGGTTGGTTCTCTGAGAGTTTCCAATAGTGTGGCCACCTGTGTCCAGTTCCACCTCCAGCCCCTGGGCTTGCATATCTGCAGCACTGCCCGAGGAAAGATGGAGAAGCCAGCCCGGGAGGTGCCAAGAGCCTGCCTCAGTGGAGGCCCTGTCCAGTTTGGGGGGACTCCGAGGTCCCCAAACCTTTTGTGACAGCCCGCCGCTGTCATGAGCACATTTGGTGACCTGGAGGTCTTCTGTCTAGTCATTTCAAATTGAACTGGCATCGGGGCAGGTTTGGCCCAGAGTGTGTTTGTGCTCTGATCAGCAGAGGTAGGAAACCAGTTCTTCCACAACGGCCATCTACAACCCGGAGCTGGCTGCCTTCTCCCAAGGGTGGGGAGGCTTGGCCCGTGAGGACGGCTGAATTTGGTGGCTTTAGAGGAGATCTGTGGGGTGAGGAAAGATTCCAGCTTGAGGGGAAACTTTCTGTTGGAAAGCAAGGGGCTTTCTGGGCAGGTTAATAATAGCAGAGAGCAGTCTTTCCCTGTTTGCTGTGGGAACCTGGGAAAATAAACAGCATTTTGTTTGGTTACTGATGCTGGCTTCATTTGACTGTTGAAAAGAGCCCAGATTCTAGGTCCGTGTTTAGAAGTGAGTGTGTAGGAAGGTCCTGCCTGGAAATCGCTGGTTCTGAGGATTTTCGGTTCCTAAATTGGCTCTGCTGGGAATGCTGCACACTTGACTGAGGACAAGTTACCTCTACCCTTTGGATTCATTCTTTTAAGTATGGCATCCACTCAGAGGAAGCAAGGGGGGGTCCCCCAAGCAGTGTGGGGGCTACTGCTGTAGGTTCTTCTCTCTTTTTACTACTGGCCTTTCTCTGATGTGTGTCCCGCTGACCCTGGGCTCTTGGTTGTCTGCACTCTTCCTATTTCTGATCCTGCTTTCAATCTTTGCACTTTCTGTTTGTTCAGCAATTGAGCCCAAGCCCTTCCCAGGGCTTCCGGTGGACTTGAACTCTGGCTCCTCTCCTCTTATGTGGTCTGCCTTAGGGAGCATTTGCCGTCCAATTCTGGAACCTGTGAAGCCAACCCTCCCCCTAGTTTGCCCTCACACCCACCTAGGCTGTAGGGAGTGGGCCTCTTTTGTGTTTTCTCCTCCAGAGAAAAAAATGAGCAGGATATTTTCGTGCACACAGCTCAGAGGTAGGCAGCTGTGGACTCCCCAGATCCTCCTTTACTCCACAGTGATGAAAGCAGTGGCCAGAAGACTGAGGGGGGTTCCATGGAAGGCTGTGGGGAAGCGGTGGAAACAATCTCTCCAGGAGAATTGAGTTGTTCTTTGAGGTTATACCCTCGGTAGCTTGGAAATGGCACCACAAACCTTATAACCTCCCCAAGAGAGACCAGAGATTCCTCTTAGGAGTCCCCACACTTAACCCCAACATCCTGTCAGTGATCCATTCCAGGTTCTTTGCTCTCCTGGGGGACTCTGCTCTCTTCCCATCTTCTCTCCATCCCACTTCTACTGTCGTGGTCCAGGCCATCACTGTATACTGTCTCAGACGGAAACAACAGACCCCTAAGGTGGGAGTGTCAAGTCTCGTGGACTTCAGCTTAGTCTCCACACCTTGGCAGGAGTGAATTCTGCAGTACAGATTGAATTCAGTCACCTGCCCTGTTTAACCTTCCACTGACACCCCACTGGTCCCCCAGTTAAACTGTCTAGAGCAGCGCCCAAGGCTCTCCGACCTCTTCTCTAGCATCCGCTCCTGCATTGGTGCTTCTCCCAGATTTCCTCCAGTGCCTTGACTGTGCAAACTATTTCCTTCGCCATGCCTTTGCCAGTGCTGTGCTCTCTCCTGGACCTGCCTTCCCCATATCTCTGATAGGCCGGCAGATACTTTTGGGAACTAGCAATGAACTAGCATGTAGTGCCTTCGTGGATTTCAGCTGATGAGCCCTTTACCGCTTCCCTGTCTTCTGGATGAGTGGCCTGAGATTATGAGAGGCTGGTTGGCGGGTCCAGGGTCACACAGCTCACAAGAGGCGATGTGGGGTGTGACCCCAGTGCTCCTGCCTCCCCAGTCAGTGCATTTCTACGCCCCTGAGCTATCTCTCTGGTCATCACTGTCATTTCTGCATAAGGTCCTTGATGATGGACACTGATTTGCCCTCTTACCCCTCACTAAGCAGCTACTTGTATTTGGCCTTCCTTAACCTATGGGTAGCTGGAGCGTTGTCATTTAGCCTTTATTTTCCATATTGAGCCACTATCTCAGTTGATTTGAATCTAGCTCGGCTTTTCTCAGGCTGGGAGATCCCCTCTGGTCTTTTCCAGTCCTCAATATTCCTGCAAGGCACTAGGACAAATTGGAATCAAGAGGGGGGAATTTTCCTCTTGCTGTCCCCAGTCCTGCTGTGCATCAAACCAACCACTGGGGAATCCATGCCCTGGTCCCCATTATCCGCCTCTAACAAAGCCCAGGCCAAATGGTTACAGGCTCACACACACTCTCTCTCTCTCACACACACACACACGTCACATACTTGTCTCACACACAATGGACATCCACACACACACTGCATACATCCACACACAAAGAACCATGCATGGTAAGCATGCTCACACATAACCACACACCACCTAAGCACACACACACACACACACGCACACGCACACGCATGGTCTGCAGATTCACACACACTTTCATTCCTTTGGGTCACAAGTCTTCCTGGGGCAGCCTCAGTGAGCTCGGTATCCAGAATAAGCCTGACTTAGTTAGAAAGGGCAAAATGCATCTCAGGGTAGTTAGGTAGCTTTCCTAGTAGACTGATAACTGTAAGTCCAGAACTTCCTTTTCTTTTGAGTGAGGGAGAAAAAGAGGGAAAGAAGGGGGAGAGCCAGGAAACAGAAAGGAGGACGAAGGGCCATGCTTGGAAATGTTGAAAGCAGGGCTCTGGGCTCTCTTGGGAGGAACAGGTGCTGCTAACACTTGAAGTCTGATACAGGCAAAGGCCCCACATCACTTTTTGCTTCCTCTGGTTGTCAGAAGCCATTTATTTTCATTTTCTCCTCTGAATATTGCACTTACCAGACCTATGGTCACATGCAGTTTGACAAACACGGCTGGTGAAAAGCAAGAAGAAGAAAGAGAGGAGCTGATGATTCTAGAATTGTGGAGTTATGTGGCAAGCCTGCAAACTGGTGTGTGAACTTGTCTGCACCAAATACATTAGTTGATATGAACTTATGTGTGTGTTAATCTGAAAAAACAAAGAAGATTCCAGAGCAGAGGGTGGTTAATGAAAAAGTTACTGGTGAACACTCTGGAAAGTATAAGAAATTCGGTAGTTGCCATATTAATATTTCATCTTTTTTTCTCATGGGTTTTCCCTCACAGACCTGGTTTGATCTGTGATGCTTGTTAATTGGCCATGGGGCATAGAACATGGTTAGGGAGTCAGCGCTCTTTTCCTCTCCCTTCTTCGAGGGGTCTAGGGGCCGGCAAGGGGGGGGTGTCTCCTCAGAGCCATTTGGGGATGCCAAGAACCAGGTGGATAGAAAATATGAAACCTTGGCTGAAAGACCACATCCAAAGAACCAAGAAAGGAGACAGGGTGCAGTCACGGGAGACCCAGGTCCAGTCAGCCACAAACGGGACCGAAAGTGGTCTGGGAGTTGGGATGTGGGCCTAGCATCTGGCTGGGGTCACATGAGTGAGGGTCTCAGTAGTCATGAGCACGTGGTTGAGCCAAGGCCATGGAAGCGAGCTGGGGGGAGCTTGTCCTGGCTTCAGGGCAGAGCGGAGCAGAGTGTCATGGGTTTCTTGCATTTGTCAGATTACTGTGCCCTGAAGCTGAGGACCTGAGGGGAAGGACAGGGCTCTAGGAATTGATCACAGGGAAGTCCCAGTCCCCAAGACAGGCACAGAGGGGAAACTGCAAGGAGGTAAGATTTGGCGCTCAGTACCTGGAGTGCTTTAGGGCTGCTGCTCATTGCGATTTGCTGGAGAATAGAACTTCTTGGAACAATGTGTCTGGAAAAAGATGAACGTTAACCTCTGGCCCTCTTGAATTGGCTTCCTGACTGAATTATGAAAGCAGTACAGAGAAGGAGAAAAGTGGGAGACACAGGGGTAGGGCGGATCTGATTTGGACAGGTAGATTTTTCCCCAGTAGGCATGTGCTTCACAAATGTAAATTAACTTTCTAATTGAGTGGGGTGATGGATGTGAAAGTACCGCTTTCTGGGTTTGGTAGACACGTTTCCTCCGGTGTCACAGCTGAGCCCAGGACAGCTCCAGCTCCTGGAATAGACCCCAACGAGAACAAGCCTGACCTTAGGTGCTGGGCCCAGGGATGACAGCAATGTGCATGTCCTCGCAATGCTCATGCCGTGTGCTTTTCTCTCTTTTTGCATGTTATTGCCTTTGCATCCTTCCAAAGAAAGCACCTTTTTCAGAAAGAGGAAAAAAAGAAACCTGTTTTCTATTTATTTGCCTTACAAATTTTTTTTCCTGAAATTTTTTTTTTTCTGATAACTGGACATGCAGGTGGGCAAGGTTAATTTGGATAAAGAAAAGATCGACTTGGGGGCAAGTTTGGTCTTGGATTCTGGTTTTAATCTCAATGTTGTTTTTTCAAAAAGATAACTTCATAAAAAATAAAATGGTATTTTTATGTTTGTTTTTCTAGCATCTTCACTGAATAGAGAAACACTTTTTAGTTATTATTATATAGAGCTATACAAAGGGGAAGATGTCCACATATTTATCGCTCAGCCCCAATGAAATATTTTGAAAGTTTTACAAGGAAAAAGAGCCTTCACAAAATGTCTCAGGGTTTTTGGTTGGCAGATCCGCTTTCAGCTGGTTTTGAAACGTCGTTTCCAGGGCAGTGGTTTCCTTCAGAAAAGACCAGCCTTGAGCAATGCACAAATATGGCTTCCAAACTCCAAGTGTCACTTCTGAGTCCTTGGCAGCCAAAGCATTCTCGTGTGAGAAGATTAAGTTAATGGAAGCATTGCGGGCACATGGGCATGACTTTTGGCAGCTGAAGGGAAGGGCGTCTTGCACAGCTCCCGAAGACCCCCAGGGTAGGAGCTGTCCCAGGTTCATCCACTAAGGACTCAACCAGCTTGAGCTCTGCCCAGAATCAGACCATCCCCAGGATTGCATGCAGGGGCTGGCAGGAAATCAGAGCATCCCCGCGTGTTCCCTATGGATACATTCTAGCAGAGGGGATGAATCTACTTTTAAAATCATATCCACATTATTATTTATTGAAAAGGAAGAGAGGATTGATTACCTCCTCCAAATACATGAGCAGGGAGATGTTTGGTCAAGTATATGATGACCTGGGGAAAAGTTTAAGAGGGTGTATGGGAAGTCTGTATTTTTTGCAAAATTTTTCTGTGAACCTATCATTTCTCTAACTAAAAAAGTATATAAAGCAAAAAAAAAAAAAAGGTGATGAGCCATCTGGATGGGGTGGAAGGTGGTGAGTACTGAACAATGAGAAGGAAACAGGACATGTACATTGAGGTTTCTCATGCACATGGGTTGGCTCATGTTTGAGTCCCTTGGCTGCATTGCAAAGGGTTTTCTCACTTTTAAGGTAGCCTGTAAATCAAGATTTACCCGTGCACTATAGACTGACTCTTGAATAGTAGAAGCAAACATTTCTTTGCGGGGGGATGAAGGAATACCGAGGGCAATGTGGTGGGCCCAGGGTGGGATCTCAGCTTGGGCTTTATTCCATGAGGACATTTTATCATCTTTTCCAGGAAGGGTAGTTGCAGACGGCTCAAAAAAGAAGGAAGTTGTAAAATATCAAGGTGATGAATAATGACTTTAAACCTATATAATAGAATAACAGATGTAGGAGTATCTGGCCCAGAGTGGATGCCCACTGGATGTTGTGTCATTGCTCTCCAGAAATTCTGAATATGGGATGCAGCATATTCAGAGACGTTCCCAGAGACAGTGGGCTCTGCCACCCAACACACCTGGATATTAGAACCTCAGCTCTCCCCATCGTGTCTGTGGGACTTGGCCCCAACTTTCCTGCCTCATTTCCCTGAAAGGTACATATTGCAGTGAACAGTTGTTCTCCGATGGGGTTTGTATTAGTTAGGGTTCTCTAGAGAAACAGAATCAACAGGGAACACTCGCAAATATAAAATTTATAAAAGTCTCTCATGTGACTGCAGGAATGCAGAGTCCAAAATCCGCAGGGCAGGCTGTGAAGCCGACGATTCCGATGGAGAGTCTGGACAAACTCTACAAGAGAGGTTCGCTGGCCAAAGCAGGAAGAGAGCCTGTCTCTTCTGAATCCTCCTTAAAAGGCTTCCAGTGATTAGATTGAGCATCTCTCATTGCAGAAGACACTCCCCTTGGCTGATTACAAATGGAATCAGCTGTGGATGCAGCTGACGTGATCATGATCTAATTCTATGAAATGTCCTCATCGCAACACACAGGCCAGCCCTTGCCCAACCAGACAAACAAGTACCACCACTTGGCCAAGCTGACACATGAAGCTGACCATGATGGGGTTATAGTGAAGATTAAAAGAGATGAGGGATGTAAAGCAGAACGTGGTTCCCTGCTAAGGAGTTACTTCAATTTTCTATTTGGTTCCTTGTATCCACTGCCCCAAATGTAGACTTTGTCTGTGCACCTGGCCTGGCAGATGGCAGTGGCAGTGGCCTAGCAGGTCCTGGGTCAGCCTCTCTTGGATTTTCTCAGCCAACGGGGTAGTGGTCAGCGGCCGATGTTTGGCCACGTAGCTGGGGAATGGTAACACAGAAATGGTAGTTGGGATGGTGAGAACTTTCATTCACCTGGGGGAGGGATTCGATGCTGTGGATAGCTGGAGTTAATGTGATGAGCTGATGCACAAACATCCTCCTGTCTTTACCATCAGAGAAATAAATGATCATTACAGGCATTTTCAAAAATACGGAGAAGCACATAGAAGAAAACAAAAGCACACATAATCTCATCACCCAAAGGTAACTTCGTTTATCTGAGAGTTTGTGTCTCTCTTTGTCTGTGTTGCTTTCTCTCTCTGAGTCTTTCCTGTTTTAGCTCATGTAATCATCATACAACTCCGTGAGCGGGACTCCTCAGCCTTAGTAGCGTTGGCATTTTGGTCTGATGATTCTCTTTTCGGGGGGCGGGGGTGTCTGTCCTTTGTGTTTTAGGATGTTTAGTATCCCTGGCATACACCCAATAGATGCTAGTAGCAAACACACACAAACACAACTGTGACAACCAAACATGTCTCCAGACATTGCTAAATGTCCCTTGGGGAACAAAATTTCCCCTATTAAGGTAGTATTATTATCTCAATTATATAGATGACAAAACTGAAGCACAGAAAGTTTAATTATCTTGCCTCAGCTTGCACAGTTCATATATCCAGACAGGATGACTGACCTTTCTTAACCTCCTCACTGTAGCATCTCACAGAATAATATTCAATAATTCTTCTGCCCCCTGCACCTTTCACTATAACATAAAACAGACAGAGAAAAACACAGTATTGTTCCCCCATAGCTGCCCCTTTATTTCTTTCTCCTTATCTCAAATTGGAGTTCATACGCCTTACAGTGAGCTATTTGAAAGAGTTCTTATATAGTACCAAAGTCTTTTTCTGAGCAAAGCCTAACCATTTGTATCTAAGGCTTTAGCTAAAATCCCAAAGCCCTCCGAAACACATGACATGATCATATATGTAAATGAGATACAATGGTTATCTCATGCCCCCCTTCCCCCAAAGTGCACGCACAAACAAACTCTAATGATGCTGTTTCAGTTATTTTCAGAAAAAGAAGTTCCTTTACTTCCAATAATATTTCCCCCCAGTGACTGTTATGTTTCAAATAAAAATTTCTCTATGAAAAAAAAAGATAACTGACTGTTAAGCTAAAATAATAATATAGCATAGAGTTTAAAATATATGCACTAAAGTAAAATTGATGACAACAACAATCAAAAGTCAGGAAGGAGGGATGTGATAATTAGGTTCATGTGTCAACTTGGCCAGGTGAAGGCACCTAGTTCTATTGCTGTAGACATGAGCCAACGACATGTGAACCTCATCTGTTGCTCATGACATCTGCAGTTGGCTAAGAGGCGTGCCTGCTGCAATGAATGATGTTTGATTTAACTGGCTGGTGCTTAAATGAGAGAGCGCAACATAGCACAGCCCAAGCAGCTCAGCATACCTCATCTTAGCTCTTGCAGCTTAGCCCAGGCCTTTGGAGATGCAGAAAGAAATCACCCCAGGGAAAGTTGTTGGAATCCAGAGGCCTGAAGAAAAGGCCAGCAGAGATCGCCCTGTGCCTTCCCACATAAGAAAAGTTGAAAGTTAGCTGTCTTTCCTCTGAAGAACTATACGTTAACTAAATAAATCCCCTTTTATTGAAAGCCAATCCATCTCTGGTGTATTGCGTTCCAGCAGCTAGCAAACTAGAACAAGGGGAAAAATAGAAATACAGTATCATAAGGTTTTCATTCTATATGTGAAGTGTTATAAGTTACTTGAAGGTAGGCTATGATGAGTTAAAGGTGTTTGCTATAAACCACAAAACATCCAGTAAAATAACAAAACAAAGGGATATAGCCATAAGCCTACAAAGGACATAAAATGAAATCATAAAAAAAATTAATTCAATAGGAGGCAGAAAAAGAGGAAAAAATGGAGCAAAATAAAGATAACACAATAGTAAAGTCTAACCAAAATAGTAGATTTAAATTCAAGCATAATAAAAAATGTAAAAGATATAAACACCCCTATTAAAAGGGTCGATTAAAAAGCAAGCCCTAACTAATGGAAGCCTATTTTAAGTATAAAACAAACCTATCTTAAGTAGAAAACACAAATCTATTTTTAAAAATAAAAGGATAGGAAAAGATTCCATACTGACATTGATAGAAACAAGGCTGGAATGACCTTATTAATATCCTAGAAAGTAGGATTCAGAACAAAGGTTATTAGCAGAAATGAAGAAGGCTATTTCATAATGATAGGGAGGTCAATTAATCAAGAGGATTTAATAATCCTAAATATTTATGTCCCAATAACACAGTTTCAAAATACTTGAAACAAAACTGAGAACTACAAAGAAAAATAAACAAATTTGCCATTATAGTTAGAGTTCAATATCTTTCTCTCAATAATTGATAGAACAAGTTCACTGAAAATTAGCAAGGACAGTAGATTTGAACATTATGGATTAACTTGATCCAATTAACATTTATAAAACACTCCACCCAACAACAGTAGAATTCACATTCTCTTCAATTGCACATAGAACATTTACCAAGATAAAGCATATTCTGAGTCACAAAACAAAGTTTTCAATAAATTTAAAAAGATTGAGGTCATACAAAGTATGTTCTCTGAAATCAATAGAATTAAATTAGAAATCAATAACAGAAAGTGTCAGGAAATTTTCCAAATAACTAGAAATTGAATAACTCGCATCTAAATAACTTATGTTTCAAGAAGAAAGAGACATTAGAAAGCATTTTGAACTGAATTAAAAAACGAGATATCAAAATTTGTGGGATGCTGCTAAAGCAGTATTTAGGGGAAATTTTACAGCCAAACACACCTAAAAAAAAGGAAATGTCTCAAATAGAAGATTTCATTTTCCATTTAAAAAATTTGGGAAAAGGAGAGCAAACTAAGTAAAGTAAAAGTAAGAAAATAATAAAGATCAGAGTGGGAATTACTGAAATACAAAACAGAAAAACTGCAGAGATAATGAATCAAACCAAAATTGTTTCTTTGAAAAGATCTATAAAGGTTATGGTTCTAGCCAGACTGATCAGGAAAAAGAAAAAAGATACAAATTACCAATATCAGGAATAAGAGAAGTGATGTCACTAAATACTATACAGATATTAAAAGCATTATAAGGAAATAATATGGAGAACTTTATGCCAATAAATTTGATGATTTAGATAAAAGGTGTAAACTCCTTGAAGTCACAAATTACTAAGCCACACTAGAAAAGAAGTACATAATCTGAGTAGGCAGGATATAAAAAGGAAATTCAATTTGTAGTTAAAAGCCTTCCGACGTAAAATCTCCAGGCACAGATAGTTTTACTGGTGAATTCTACCAAACACTTAAGGAAGAGATAATATCAACTCTACACAAAGTTCTGCAGAAAATTGAAAAGAAGGGTATATGTCTCTAGTTATGTCTGTTTGAAACCAAAAATCAGACAATGACATTACAAGAAAAGAAAACTACAGATCAATATTCCTCATGATCATAGATGCAAGAATTCTAAACAAAATTGTATCTAGTCAAATCCAGCAATATAGAAAAAGGATAATGCATAATGGCATAATGTAGTCCCAGGAATGCAAGTTTGGCATAATGTTCCAAAACCAATCAACGGAATTAACCATATTAACAAGGTAAAGAAAACCCAACCATATGATCATCTCAATGATTGTAGACAAAGCATTTGACATAACCCAGTATTTATTCCTTATAAGAAACTCTCAGTGAGACAGGAAAGGAAGGGAACTCCTTCAACTCAATGTAAGGCCTTCCCGAAAAACCTAAAGCTAACATCATGGTGAAATAATTCTTTCTGCCATGATCTGGAACAAGACAAGGATATCTGTTCTCACCAACCTCCAGGCAATACTGTACTGGTGGTTCTAGCCAGTGCAATAAGATAAAAGGCAGGGTAGAGGGGTGGGGTGAAGGCATGTAAGGGCATCTAGACTGGAAAGGAAGAAGTAAAGCTGTCTATTTGCAGATGGCATGATTGTCTATGTAGAAAATATGACATAATCTACAAAAAAAAAAAAACCCTGAAAATTATTGGAACTGATAAGTGAATTTAGCAAGGTTGTGATATACAAGATGAATATGCAAAAATCAATTGTATTTCTATATACCAGCAACAAACAATTGGAAACAAATTAAATAATACTACTTCCAATGTCATCAAAATATAGCATACTGAGGGGCAAATCTGACAAAAATGTGGATGATATATATACTATTGACAAAATGTTGTTGGGAGAAGTGAAAGAACACCTAAATAAATAGACATATATACCACATTTATCAGTTGGAAGGTTCTTAAGAATCTATCAATTTGTCCCAAACTGATCTACAGAGGTTATGCAATCCAAATCAGAATCCCAGCAGGTTCTTTGAGAAGTTGACTAGATATTCTAAAATTCTTTTGGAAATGCAAGGGGCTTGGAATAGCAAAACAAATGGAAAAGGATAAAGTTGGAAGGCTAACACTTCCTGAGTTTGAGACCTATAATGCTACAGTAATTAAGAGTGTGGTATTGGTGTGAAAATGGACAAAGAAATCAACAGAACATAAAGGGAGTCCCCAAACAGACCCACAGCTATATGAATGCACTTAAGAGTGGAGAAAGCAATGGCCGGCTCCTGAGTTGCCTGGGCTGGGGACGTGTGGCCCCCCACCTCTGGCCCCCCACCACCTGGGTGGTCTGTGGCTCTCTGGACCCACAGCCTTTAACCAGTCTCAATGACTCCTGACCTTACCTTGCCTGGGGAATTAAGACCTAAGGGGGTTCTGATTCTCTCCCTTTCAGACCAAGGTGAGGGTAAGAATCACTTTGAGGTGTGAATTGCTCTTGTAATATCTAATAATCATCATCATATTTAATAGGTCCCTGGAGTCAACTCAATGACAGAGTTCAGGAGTGGGTCTGAGGGTGAGGAGCTGTGCTCTTTATTATCAACAACCCAGAGGAGACTTGGAATTTCTCCAGTTGAGCTCTTCCTGTGGTTAATTTCGCATATCTTTGGAGACACTGTCATAGATGATTGGTTTTCTTTTTCAGTGGAGTCCAGCTAATGGCCTCCAGCTGAGGACTGGACTCTGGTGGGACCTTTAGAGCCCTGTGTGCATTTCTGACCGTCTCTAGGTGGTGAGAAGGGACCAGAGCACTATTCTCGGGCAGGTAGATGAGAAAGGCTCTGGAGGAAGGTGCAGGCTGAACAGAAAGACAGAAACAGAGCCCAGGTCCCACGTTTCCTCCCCTGTTTTCTTATCGCAGCTCCAGAATCCTGCAGGGTCACTCCACTCTGAGCACGTGTCATTCCCACCACTGAGACACTGATAAATGGGAGGCCATGCAGGGTGTGGGTGGGGAGAGGCTGTCTCTCGGCTTCAGCCCAGAATCTTCTCTAGGAAGCTGTTCTTGCTGCATTCTGCTCTCTGGCTCCACTCTCCCAATGACTCTTAGCATCCAATGATGTTCTTTTCCACATGTCCATCTGTCTGTCTGATTAAGTGCTTAATGGTCTGATATGTGCAGCTGGGCAATTTGTGCATTACAAAACCTGTGCAAATGTACACAGTGGCCCTGACCTTGCATGTGGGCGCCGTAGGATGGTCACCTACTCAAGGACAAGAAGGATTCATTATCCAGCTTTCTCCTTTGCAGTACCTAGAACATTGCTAGGGACACAGGAAGCTTAAGATGTGTTTGTTGAATAAATGAATGAATTTCAACATGGAATTCTGGATGTAGAAGTAACTTTGTGCTTCTTTCTCCTGACAACTGAGAAATCTTTACATCTCTCATTGCCCCTCCTTGAATGCTTCCAGGGATGAGCTGCTCACTCCCCAAATAGCAACCTCCCTGCTGTGAAACTTTGACAATTAAATATTATTTTTTATAGCAGCTGAAACCTGGCTCTCTAGTTCTGAAACAGGACCTTCGGGATCTCTTGTGTTTAGAAGGGAGAAAGAGGCCTTGTGGATGGGGGCAGGTGGGGTAAGGAAGATCAGAGAGCATTTGAAAAAGCATATGCACTATTGCATTTGTTTGAAATTGGCAAATAGACTATTGTTTTCATAATAGAAACTTTAGATAATAAAGGGAAAGATAATGTAAGGGAGGTGTGGAGGATAAGGCAGTTGCTAGGTATTTTGATTTTTGAGCCACATGAATGTATCACCTATTCAGAGCAAAGATCATATAACATTTTTAATGATAAAGAAGGAAAAATCAAAGGAGGCAAATATTGTGTGGTTGGGATGAGAAGACAGTGATTCCAATTATATACTATCCCAATGCCTACTAATTTTTCATTTTATTTTTCGCATGGAAAAGAGGTTGTAGTTTAATAAAGGTCAATAAAGGTTAAGAAACACTCAGGCAATTCAGCTCCCTCTTTTTGAAGAAGGAACTTGAAGCACAGAGAGGTAAAATGTTAGGTCCAGCTTTCAAGCAAATCAACTCAACTTCTCCTCCTTTTGGAAACTCAGCACACAAATGAATTTGGTAGAGGCCATTCTGACCTGAATTAGGTTAGGGTGTTTGCTGACCCCTTCATTTGGATTCCCACATGTTGTTAACTTGGGGCTGATGTCAGCTCTTGAAAGTAATATTTAAATCATCACTTTGCAACTTTTCCGAGCCTTAGCCTCATTTTAAAAAATGAAAAGCAAATATCTTGTAACTATCTTAAGAGGATCTCAACTTCACTGATTAAAAAATGCAAATCAGAACGAAATGCCATTTCTTTCAGCAATTATATTGGCAAGGACAATCAAGTATGGTCATCTGCAGTGTGAGATGAAGCTGTAAAGAAATAAGGCTCAGAAGCACCACTGGTGGGAGTGGAAACTGGTCCACATTATTTGGTGGCAACTTTACATGTATATCAACAAAACAAGTTCTACTTCTCGGAATTCTACTTCTAGGAATTTACCCTTCTGTTATACTCTGGCAATTCAAGCAAATATATGTGAAAAGGGTGTTAATTGCTGCAAGATTTCGAATGGCAGAAAACTAGAAGCACACTGAGAAAAGGTATACTGTGTCCACTTAATTGAATGGTCAACTGCCATCTTCAAAGAACGAGGTGGAATTTGGATGGCTAGCACTCTGAGATATGTTATTAAGTCAAAACAAAAAGGCAAAAAACTTGTGATTGTGGTATAGAATGTATACAATGAGGTGTCTTTAAAAAAATGTATTTGTATTTTTGCGTAGATGGGAAATTTCCAGACAGATGCATAAGAGACTGATGATAGTTGGTTACCTGCGGAGAGTGGGAAGCAGTTATGGATTGGGCAGGAAACTAGATTGTATAACCTTTCGAAGTGAATGCATTTATTTACTGTGTGAATGTGAGATTTTCAGTTTTAAAAGGCAACTCCCCACCTAATAAAAATACAACCTCTCATTAGACTATTGGGAAAATCAAATTAGATAATCCAATTAGACTCCATCAACTTTTATATGGCACTGATTATATATCAGTCACTGGCTAATGCATGTAAAAATCACTGCATAAACTTATGTTCCATAAAGACCAAGAGCCCAACATTTATTTCAGATAGTATAGCTAATTAACCAAATATTTAGAAAAGCCAGCTTCCATTATACGACCAACTCTCCAGAAAGCAACATTAACTGCAAATGAGTAGTCATTGTTATTTTCTTAAGGTGCTTGTTTTCAACAATACAGAATCCACCTTGCAAACTTAAAAAAACACACATGCAAAAACTCCTTCCCAATCTGTCTAGAAAGCCAGAAAGCAGGGTGAAGCTATTTCAAGGCCCCTGATAGACTACGATTTAACATGAGACTAGAAGGGCGAAGAAAAGAGAGGGAGTGGGGAGTGAGAGAGGAAGACAGAAGAGAAAAGGAAAGAGAAAGAGAATGCCAATGCATGGCCATTTCAAAAGCAAAAGAGTAACAGTCTTTTCTCTAGGGCCCTATTATACCACTTTAATTCTTCGATTCATCCTTGCTGTGACATCTTGGCTTGCAGATGTTTAAAGATGTCGTAAATATTCAGATATTCCATTAAACTGCCTCTGCTCTGAGCACCCACCACCTTTTGCCTGCTGTCCTCCAGCGGCTAAGATGCCTTTGATTTCCCCTCGCACACTGGGTAGTAAAGTGATGCTCTCAGGTGAGATTATCTGAGCTAAGATTTCTACTGTACCCAACTGATCTGACAACTTTATATGAGCTTTTCCTTGGGATGTAGGAAATGGGTCACAGCGTGCTTTGGAATGATTCTACAAGGGGCTGGTGCGTATTTCAAAATCATTTCCCACAGCTGCATAGGTCTGTAAAAGAACAAGCCCTACGTGGCGTCCTTGTCCTCCGATGACTGTTCCTATAAGATAGACAAAGGATGTGATTCTTAGAGCCCAAAAGTCAGCACGCTGAACTCGGAAGTATTTTTATATCGTTGTCCTTTCCTTCACTTCCTCTGTGAGAAGATTTGGCTGGCAGTATGGTCAAGAAGCTCTGCGGTTTTGAGGAGGGAAAACGGAGCAGCACGGGAGCAGGGAGGGTCACCGAGGTGGGTCTTATCAGGTCATGTGTTCCATAAGGAGAAAGATAATGTGAATTGAACAGCAGAGACTCTGGAACCAGATGGCCTCAGCTCAAATCCCATCTCCACCACTTAGTGGTGGGCAGACCGTTTAGACTGTCTGTGCCTCAGTTTCCCTACCTGTGAAATGGGCATAGCGACCCTGACCGTACCCAGGGAGTTGGTGCAGATGCACACCAAGCACCATGTGAGTGATTGTCAAATAAATAGAAACCAGAACTAAACTTTCAGAGAGAGGAATGAAGGGGTTGTGGAAGCCAGAAGGGAGATTGTAGGCCATTCTCTCAGCCTTTTGCTTTCTGGAGCGGCGTTTGGGCTGTGAGATGGTTTTGGATGGACCGTCTTGAAGGCTGCTGACCTTCTGTGGGCCTGTGGGATTCCATGGGGCCACAGAGTGGAAGTGGGGTCAGCACAGAGCCTGAGGCAGGGAGGGTGAGGCTGGCTGCTCTGGGCAACAGACTCCTTGGTGGGGGCGGGGGGGCTTGTTATGCCCTCAGGTGGACCTCATTTAAAAGCAGGCGCTGCTATTTCCTAGTTTACTATCTGCTTCTCGAGCCCATTTTCAAACCTGTGAAATGAGCATGACTTGGACCAGGTTGTTTTGAGGGCTAGAGAGGCTGGGCATTAAGCCTTTAGCACAAAGGACCAAATTCGGATTTATTGCCAAGATGTGGGTTCTAGGGAGACAGGGCATGGAACTTGGAGGGAAGGTGGGACTCAGGACTAAAGCTGGCCTAGGGGTGTGCAGGGGCCATGAGGGCTCCACCTGCAAAGCCCAGGCACCATGCGTGGGCACTCATGCTTGGCTACAGCGTGTTGGCTGCTTCGTGGAATTTTTTGGGGCAGACTAGTTAGGAGGCTGTTGGAAGATGCATGGAAGGAGATGATGAGTTGGGGAGGAAAGCAGAGCTGGTAAGGAGAGAGACTCACCACTGGAGAAGATCCACCGCTTCTGCCAGAGGTCACGAGGGACATAATAGTCATTTAGGGGGATCAGGAGCAGACTGAGTACAGAGCACTAGAGCTGTTGAATTGGCCACTGGTTATCTCCTCTCTGGCATCTTTCTACCATGTAGAGTTTTACAGGGGAAAAGAGCAGTCCCCAACCCCGGTATTGGTCAAAGGTCCATTCTCCAGCGATGCCTGGGTGGGGAGGAGGGGAGGGGGAAGCAGAAGTCGGACTGTTCACTTCCTGCCCTCCATGGAGCGCACACAGCACCTTTGGGCCCCGTGTTCCCTTCACTCCCCGGGTAGACCCGAGAGGAAAACCAAGCCGCCGGAGCCTCAGCTGCTTAGCTGTGGACTTGTCCCCGTTGCACTGCGTGGTGCATGTGCCCCAGGTGTGGTCCCACTTGCACCCCAGTCCTCAGCTCGCTGCAGTACCCTGCGATCCTGCTGCTCTGGGTGGGGTTGGGGTGGCCAGGAGGTGGGTGTGCCTGCAGAAACAGGCTCTTTGCCCAGTGGATCTCAAGTGCAAGATGTGCCCTCAGACCTTATTTTTCTCACTTTAAAGCCAGCCTATGTAGACCTGGAAAGGTTTTGAGCCTCTAAATTCCAGTCTTTGGGTTTAGCTGCAAAACTGTCCCAAATTTTGAGCCTGTTTAAAATTTCTTAATCTTAGCAAATTATGGTAAGATTATGGGCCACCTTGAACTTGTCTTATACCTTATCTTAGCATGCAGCGAGGCTTCTGAGGAGTAAGCTGACCCGGGAACCCCCCTTGCTGCCCATTTGAGGTCTCACCTGTGGCTGGACACCACACCACTTCAGTCTGGAAGTGATTGTGTCATGGTCACCCTCCCTCCACCCTCCACACTCCGTTTTGGTCCTGCCTCCTAGACCACCATGCCAGGCACTGGGACCAGATCTGCCCCAGCATTCCAAGGGCTGATCCTCTCCCAGGGGTCAAGTGCAAGTTCAGTTTTAGCCAGAGGTAGGCAAAGCCAAGCCACACATCTGGGTGGAGGATGGGCCACCTTAGTCCAGCCCAATGACGTTTTTAAGGGCTGCCAGCCCCTTGGGTTGAGTTCGGCATCTTCTTTTGCTCTTCTAAACGGTTGAGTGTGAGTGTCTCTGTCTGTGACACTCTCGGGGAGCTGTGTTGAAGAAGGAGCGAGAGATATCCAGTGCTCAAGGGCTATCCAGTGGTTTTGAGTGTTATTTCAGAAGGTACCGAATTCCATACTCAGGAGCTAGGAATCTAATCATCCACAGGCCTCCCTCCACACAGGTGACCTTTTCTTCAGTGTCTGAACAGGATGACTTTTCAAATGTCAAGAACTTTAATTCTCGCCTTGCAAAGTCCACGTGAGATGACTTAGAGCTAACTTACAAGTGGAAAGTTCAGATGTTTCTGAGTGGTTTGAATTAGAATGACAAAACAGACTCCTAAAACAAAATGAAAAAGACCCTGCAAACCCAAACGTTCACAGATCCCCAAACCCAGTGGTGCTGCTTCTTCCTTGGGGCTATGATGGGTTTTCAAGCTTTTGATACTGACATGAGGCCGAGCCATTTAGGGTGCTCTGGCCCACGGCTGGAGTTGATGGTACTAGTGAGTGGGGCATTGTGGTCCAGAATGGATCAAGGAAGTTAAAGGCCCATTGGATGCTCACCTGCCCACAAGCGGGCCTGTTTGCCCTCCACTTGCATGATGTACACGATGCTTTTTTCCCTACGGGTGCCCCTATGAACCAGAGTTGAGAGCTCAGAGTGTCTTTTGTCTTGTTGCTTGCTTATCCTCAATGCAGAGTAGCTTTCCACCTGCTCCATAGGCTGACGTCTTGTCTTCTCAATGCATTCCCCAAGACAAGGGATAATGGATGTAAGACTGACCTGGGGTTTGAATCCTGGCTTTGCAATTTCCATGCAAAAGTGGCTTTTCTGATTGTTTCCTTATTGATAAAATGAGTAAAAGTACTTTCTAACCTTGTAGAATTGTTATTAGATTCAATTAAATGATGCATGTAAAATATATCTAAGCAGTAGCCCACAATGATGGCTAATGTTTCCCACACGGGAGGTGCTGGTTCTAAGCCCTATATTGACTTACAGGCCTCTATTGACCCACAACTCTTTTGGGTAGGAATTATGATCATTTCCATTGTAGAGATGAGAAAACTGAGGCACAGAGAGGTGAGATAACTTGTCCAAGGCCACACAGCAAATAAGGGGCAGAGCTAGGGTTCACATACAGGCGACTGGGTTCAGAGCTTGCACTCTTAACCATCATGCTGAACTGAGTGTTCAATAATAGCTATGGTTTACTGAGACCTACTCTGTGCCAAACATTTTACTTCAGTCATTACAATAATTCTGCGAGATAGCTGTTATTATACCCACTTTGCAGCTGGAGAAACTGAGGCTCAGGAATGTAGCAACATTCCCAAGATCATAACCACAGTAAGTGGCAAAGCTGAGATTTGAACCTAGGTCTTACTGACTCCAAAATGCATGCTCTTCCATCCTGCCCCACACCCGTCACTAGTAGTGTCTCACACTTTCCTGGTTGACAACAAAAATGCTACCTGAGTTGACCGTGGCTTGAGCTCCCTGCTTTGAAACTGCATTCCCCGAAGGGAAGCCTGGCAGTTCTGTGACCCTCACAGCTGTGCTGCTGCGGAAGGACAACTGCTCAAGTCCGGATAAGGGAAATTCACCCCCAAAGGGAGGGCACCGGTTCTGGTCCCTCCCAGGTGTGGCAGAGTGACCGTGAACTTGGAGTCTCACTGAAATCCTGCACAGGAAGGAGTGATGTCTAATGAGAATCACTGTATGAGAGTGAGGAATGAGGGCCCCTGTCTAGTTCTAGTCCATGAACAGGTAGTAAGGACCTGCACGTGTCTGGCAGTGGACAGGCTGCAGGGATCCGCCTGAAGCTTGTTATTGTCTAATCAGAGGGCTAGGTGTCTGCCCAACTAGCTAGAGCATTGGGCTGGAAGGGTGGGAGAGGGATAGGGAGAAGGGGCTGGCTAAAGAAGAGAAAGACTGTTTCTAGGCTCAGGAGGAATACAAGGCTTCATCAGAAAAGGTCTCAAACAATGACACGGGCTTAAACAAAAAGCTGTGAATTTGACAGGTTCAGGTGGATGCCAAGAAGCAGGAATAGAATCCTGAAAGCTGGGAGTGGAAAGGATGTGTGTGTGTGTGTGTGCAAAGACCAGCCAGTGGTCTGGAGGAGGCTGGGAAGGCAAACAGGGACAGGGCATCCATGCACAGGGGTGTGGGAGGGGCCGCTTCCTGAGCACTCCCCCCGCCCCACCTTGGCTCCCACCTCCAGGGCTGCAGCCTCCCCCACCCGTGCAGCCACCCTGGCCACATGCTCTGGGTTCAGAAAGGGAACCTGCTGCAGGCGGCAGGGCTGGGAGCACAAGGACAAAAACCTATTTTTTCTGACCAAACACGGAAGTGCTGGTGCAGGTGGTCTCGGAATGTGTGTTCCTCTTTGCCTCTGATGTCTAGAAGGGGAATTCAGCAAGAAAAAAAAAAAAAAAAGACTTGAGGCTGGAACTTTGACCCTAACTTCCTCAATCCATATACTAAAAGAGGGTGTCCTGTGCAAAGCCAGAGAGGCTGGGGTCACCATGAGGGCAGGTGGCAGTGACTTGGAGTGAGGAGTTAGGGTCCTCAGTTCTCTTGCAGACTCCTCTCTACTGCCTCGGCCTCCCCTCCTCCCCAGGGACCCACCCAGGGGCCGCACATCTGCTCTGGGGCCTTTCCCTTCCCTGCACCTCCCGTGCCCGTGGCCCTTTAGACCTGCAGTCTCTGGTCTTCTTTGACCTGCCCCCACCAGGCTTTCCCTGGAGGCCCCTTCTTTCTCTCCCCAGTGACCCCAGCTGCAGAGGCTGAATTGCCCACAGCCTCCTGTCATCACCCTGTGCCACTGGTTTTGTAATGACATGTCGGTCTCGCCACTGGTCTGTGACCTCCTTAAGGAAGGAGGGCGCTTTTCAGTGTTATGACTGCCCCCGAGCCTAGCACAGGGCTTGGAACACAGTGAGGGATCCACAGATGTTCATGGGATGACTATATAAGTGCATGCATGTCCTCCCAGGGGTCAAGCCAGGGATCCTACCCAAACCCCAGTCCCTCCAACCCCAAGGGTAAGAGCAGGAGTGGTCCTCTTCTCCCAAGACCAGGCCCGCTGGGGCTCACATTACCATTTGGCAGAAGGAGGGGAGTGCCTCCTTCTCCTGGGGGCCCTGGGCTGCAGGTGCCCCTCCTGAGTCCTCAAGGAGTTCCCGTCCCCATGCAGGGTGAGGCCTCATGACTCCCTGGGAGGAGTTCCACTAGGGAAGAACACTGGAGGAAGATTCCAGAAATATTCACTAATGCGCCCTCCTGCTTTCCCTAAATAGCTGCCCTGCAGCAAGCCCAGGCCAGCCCTGGGCCCCAAGGCAGCCTCGGGCCCCCAGTTTCTCTGGGTGTCTGGGGCTGGGTGCACCTGTGTCCTGCGGGGGGAGCAGACCTGGACTTGGATTGATGGGCAGAGAAGCTTCTTTGGTTGCTTCAACCTTCCTGGAGCCTGAGCTCAGTTTGCTGGAAGAGGGACAGGGAGGGCTTGGAACGTTCCCACTTCCTCAGACGGGTACGACTCACTGGTAGCTTGTGGCACGAGGCCTGGGATCAGCTGCGCCATGCACACGCCACATCTGAGCCTCGTCAGCTGGCTCAGGCTGTGCCAGAATTGCCCCCTGCTCCCTCCGACGGGGCGTGGAACACCCATCCCAGGAGGCCAGGAAAGCATTTCTGCCAGAGAGCCTTGGCGCTCACTCCCTCAGCCCCCTACTCCTTCCAGGCCTCCCTTTAGGGCCCCCTGCCACAGCTTCCTCTCTTGCCCTCTCACCTCTGTTCTGAGTTCCTTTTCCTCGACTCAGAGTCATACTGGAGGCAGGTCAAGGAAATGCTGGTGGGGGTCTTGTCATGAGCTTCCTATGGGGTCTGGGAGGAGGGGTCTTTATTAAGGCTAAAAATAGAGTTCCTAAGCGGCTGGTCCCCAGGAAACGGGTTTCTGTGAACACCCCGTGGCTGAGAGTGATGAGGGTGCCCCTCCTTCTTGGACCCGCTGCTGTTTTTTCTTCTGTGCTGTCTCCCCTTGCTGAGTGTAGCTTAGCCTGGAAGGGTGAGGCCAGGGTCTTGTTGCCTCTGGGCAGCTGCCTGCTCTCTGGATTCCTGGGATCTCAGGTGCCCCAGGAAGATGAGGGTCAGTGAATGCATTTGGTGTCAGAGAAAAAGCAGGCAACCTGGAGGTAGTAAGGATGCAAGATAAAGAAAGCGGGTCCTTTCTAGTGCAATTTGGTGCCCCTGATCTAAATCAAGAGTAAACAATAATAATAATAATAATAATAATAAAAACCTTTTAACAAAACCAAATTCCAGACTCCAGTTTTAGAGCTGGAAGAGACCTCTTTAACCTGATGGCCCAATTCCCTCATTAAACCGGCACACAGAACTGATGCTCAGAGGAATTAAGTCACATAAGTAGGCCGGGAACTTTTTGCAGGTTTCATGCAGTGGCACAGCCCTTTCCTAGCATGCAGGTCTGAGCCAAGTTGCCTGGAGGGAGGGACTGTGAGAGCAAGAGGGCTGCCTGCCACCACGGCAGAGCTCTCAGGGTCAATATTTGCTATGACGTATTTGCCATCTTGCAAATAAGTAGCTGGAAAATCAGTAGAACTGGGTCCCTGGGCCCTAGGCTCGGGTAGTGCTCTCTGGCTACCAAGGCTTCTACAGGACCTGTCCTCCGTCTCCCAAACCCTTCACCCTGTCCTCCAGAGCCCCTGTTTTGGTGGTAATCTGGTCCCTGGAGGACCCAGTGGATAAGATGGTCTTATAGGATGTTAAGCCTGGAAGACACCGCACAGTTCATCTGTGCTGAGGCATCTGTGAAGAACAGTGTTCCTTGCAGGAGACATCCACAGGGTGGTGCAGGAGCAGGGACCCTGGGTTCTACCACCTATTCAACTGCCAGTCACTTTAAAACTCTCTGGGCCATGTTCTCCTTATGTGTGAAATGGAAATGACACTTGCCTGCCTACGCCCACAGCACATCCTGCAGTTATCTTGCCCACCCCACGGACTGCATATTCCTCAAGGGTCCCTGGCGCTTGCTGTTTGCATCCAGCCCCTAGAATAGTGCAACGCATACTGGACATTCGTGCAATGAGTGTTTTCTCCCTCTGGCTGCAGTCCATCAGCCATCTGACCAGCCTGGGTGCTGGATGGTAACTGGGTTCCTGCATGGAGGCAGATCTGTTATCCTGCCTGCTGAGTTAGGAAACACTTCAACACTCAACACCCTTCCTTCCCTCTGCTTGAAGAAAGTCGATTTCCTGGGAGGGCCTCCCAGACGGCCTCCTTCCACCTTTTCTCCTGCTCCTCTTGGTTTTCAGATCATGACAGGTTGCCCCAGAGGCTCTGTGATTCCCAAGAGAATCCTTGGACTTGAAGACACCAGCCACTGTGGGAATCTGCCCCATCCCAGCCAGGAGTTTCCCACCCTTTCTCCTCTTGAACCTGGTCTACGAGGCACCCCTCTTCTCTGTCAGGGTTACACAGTAAATGGCAGAGTTGGGATTCAAACCCAAAGACCAACCAATCCATGAGGCCATGTCCCCACAGTCTACTAGCGTTGTGCCTGGCGCATAGTAGGTGCTCAATACATTTTACTTTTCTCACAAAGGAATAATCAAACTCCTGAACTCAACATCCGTGCTTGGAAAACAAAACTGTTAACATCTCAACAAGGCAGACTAATAAACAACAACAACCACAACACCAAAAACTGTTGTGACTTTAAATGGTTCTCAGCATTCTGGGAACTGGAGCAGGTGGGGGAGAGGGCAAGGGGCAGTGCAAGCCTGCAGTTCTGCACAGATCATTAAAATATGCACTCATCACCACTCCACTGCATTGTTTGATTCCTCCCCCCACACCCCCAGCAACACTGCCAGATATTTGCTATAAGATGAAATACAATAACACTTGAAATCAGTAGTATACAACAGACATGAGCCAATTATGATCCATTTCGTTCTGCTATGTTGTGAAAAATCAGAAAATTCGGAACCTTCCAGTCATGCCCTAACTCCAAGGGAGGTTCCTGTCACCCTGTCCACTATTTAAGAAACTCTAGGGTAAAGGAGGGAAGCCCAATGACCTTGCCTTTGAGGACGAGATTGCTGGCTACAAAGGTACGGATATATGGATACCTGCACCTCTGCTCGAGTCTCCAGATGACATGGCACAAAGGCCCAAACAAGCAAGAGAGAATGTGCTGACCCTACTCACAGGTGGGACTAACTGCAGAAGCAGGAAAAACAGAGCTGCCTCCGGGTCACTGAGATCAGGGAGGGAACAGCATGGGCTCCCAAGATCTCTGGCATTTAATCTTCCTGAACATCAGAGTCTTTTCTATAAACTGAAGATGAGAATTCTGGCCTCACTGAATATGTCTGGCACAGAATAGGTTGCCCCTGCAAATGGCAGCTATTCTTGCTGCGATTTTCCAGGCCATGGGCTGTCTTCTTTCTTCTCCCTATGGAAGTTGCCTGGGAAGTTCCTCAACTCTTGGCTCTTGAATCAGCCTGGTGGCTCCGAGTGTTCGAGCTGCTAGGAAGGAACCTGGAGAAGGTGGCCGATGGGCTCCAGCTACCTGCCAGGCCTTCAGCTGTGCCCAAATTCTTAAAGACCCAGAGACGGAGCTGTGTCCTGCTCTCATTTCTGTTTCTCTGGACACTTTGTAATTGGGTCACACGCTTTCAGACAGCTAGAGTGGTCAAGATCTTGAGAAAGGGACCCAGTCCTGATATAGAAGCCTGCTTCTTCTGAAGTCACCCACTTTCTTTGCGGGTCTAAATGTGTGTTTGCATGTGGGTGTGGGTGTCTGTTTCCCTCTGGGCTGTGACCCTCCTTCTACTTTGATGCTGCCTCTGTAACAACAGGGCTCAGAATTATTAATTCCTAAGGCACAGCGAGGTGCAGTTTTATTACACAAAAAGGGGGAAATATAATTGCTATCTTGAGTAATCATTTTCCAAAGACTGCGAGCATAACCTTTAATTAATATTTCATCTACAGCCAGGCTGTGTAACTTTGAATAGGGCCTAAAAATATTACTGTCCCTGTGTGTAGAGATCATTAACTGGGAGCCACGGAGCCACTGTGTGTTATTCAATTGTTGGCAACTATTTCTAAAATTAAAAATGTTTAACCCATTAACCCATAATAAAACTGCAGGCTGTGGGTGGGGGCTTAAAGGGATGCAACTCACGTTGAGGGGGATAAAGATGCAAATTCCAGGCGTAATTCACATCAGCCTCCTGCATGGGGTCGGGGTGGGTGTGCATTGCACCTGCCTGTGGAATGAATTTGGGACACAGGATGCTTGGTGGGCTGGCTGACTCACTGATCAAAGCTGGGCTCCTGAGGTCACTTCCTATGGGGCGCCGTGCTGAACTTGCACAGATCAGTGGGTCTCAGGGGGGCAGTGGCAAGCACGGTCTTTGATGTGTTCTGGGGCAAAGCACTTGGGATTTTCAAAGCGCCTTCTGGGACAGGGCCAAATTGTATTTCCCTGGGTGATCATGGAAACTGGCGGGACATATGCTCTTTGCGGGCAGGAAAGAGGGCAGGTGAGGGCCTGGCTTTGGGGGGCGGGATGGCTGGGGGAGGGCGGGAGGAGATGCAGGCAAAGAAGGGTTTGGAGACATGGAGTCAGGGGTCCTTTGATAACTTATGCTGTTTCTGGGCTTGGGGATTCTGGTTGGCAAAGAGGTTAGGATGGTCTCCTGGGAGGTGACCAAAGGGCTCAGTGACACTGGACATGTCCATCTGCCCAGGCTTTTGTGGTTTTCACATTAGTTTGAAGACAGGATCCCCTCTGAGATCTGTGGGCTGCTACCATCAGTGACGACAGGCTTTCTTTTACTTAAAAAATAACGTTTTTGTTGACAAATCTTCACACACGTATATTCCATACATGGTGCACGATCGATGGCTCACAATATCATCACATAGTTGTGTATTCATCACCATGATCATTTTTAGAATGTTTACATCACTCCGGAAAAAGAAATAAAAGGAAAAAAAAAACCTCATACACTGCATACCCCTCCCTCTCCTTGGCCACTACTATTTCCATCTACCCAATTCATTTTACCCTTTATCCCCCCCCATTATTTATTTATTTTTTGTCCATATGTTTTTCATTCATCTACCCACACCCTGGTTAAAAGGAGCGTCAGACACAAGGTTTTCACAATCACACAGCCACATTGTAAGTTACATCTTTATGTAATCGTCTTTAACAATCAAGGCTACTGGAACACAGCTCAACGGTTTCAGGCACTTCCTTCCAGCCTCTCCAATACACCATAAACTAAAAAGGGATACCTATATTATGCATAAGAATAACCTCCAGGAGAACCTATTGACTCTGAAATCTCTCAGCCACTGAAACTTTATTTTGTCTCCTTTCTCTCTTCCCCCTTTTGGTCAAGAAGGCTTTCTCAGTCCCATGATGCTGGGTTCCAGGTCATACCTGGGATTCAGGTTCCATATTGCTAGGGAGGTTATACCCCTGGGAGTCATGTCCCACGTTGTGGGAGCAGGTGGCGGGGGGGAAGGGCAGTGAGTTCACCTGCTGAGTTGGCTTAGCGAGAGAGGTACGGGCCTCTCCTGGGCCTTTATCCTGAGCCAAGCTAGAACACAACTTATCTCCTTGAGTTCTCTCAGATCACCGGTGAGGAAGGGGATGTGACCTACATTTCACAGAGGAGGAAACTGGAGCTTTTGGCTAAAATCACTGATTTGCCAAGGTCACACGGTGGCAGGTGAGCTGGGACAAGAATTCAGATGCCAGGTTCCATGCCTGGGACTGTGGGATCCCTGGGGATGTACAGGTGACCAGCCCTTAGTGACAACTCTCTGGACAGGTGAGGTGAGGCCCCCTGCGCCACGTTCCCCCTACCCCTTCTGAACCACCTCTGAGCCCAGGGGAGCTGTGTCCCCTAACCTAAGACAACTCACTCTGAAGGGGTGGGACACTTCATTTTATAAACGCAATTGGGGTTGCTTATTTAAAAATTTCCTATTCACAGGACCCTGGTGTTGCTGGGTTTCTCTATTCTTGAGCTCACTGACTTTTCTTAAAAAGAAAAAAAAACTATTTAAAAAGTCATTGGTTAATAGGTGTATTACCATATCACTGGGGGAAAAAAGGGGAAGGTATTTTAATTATTTAATTATCTTGGGATTTCCAGAGGTGGTCAGCTTTGCTTCTGGCTCTTGCTGAAATGCCACTCACTGGGTTTGTAAACCAGCCCCTAACCCCCACCTGTCCAGCTGGGTCAGCACATGGTGCTGGAGGCTGCAAAGGAACTGCTACTTAAGGAGGAGCTGTACCAGTTTCTCTCTCTCTTTTTTATCCTCAGGGAGAAGTCTGATACCCCACGTACAAGGAAGGAAGGAAGGAAGTGGACTTTTATTGCAGCCCTCTGTGCCAGGTGCTTTCACGTTTTATCTCACTTAGTCTCACGGCAACCCTGCCGGGTAAGTGTCCTTCCCACACCCCCCAGGAGGAAGCTGAAGTCCTGAGAGATGAAGTCACCACCGGGGGCACTCAGCACTCCCCTGAGGAAATGGGGGCAGGATTGGACCCCAGGGCCTCTGCCTCCCAGACTGTTGCTCCTGGCACCCCAAGAGGAGAGTCGCATGGAAGGACAAGGAAGCCACGCCTGGCGAGGCGCTTCTCCCTCCCACTCCATGCCACGTCTGTGCAGCTGTACTTCTGGCAGATCTACACCAGCGAATAAAAGCACGTTTGAAGAAGTTATCACAGAGTGGTTTCATTTTGTTTCTTTCATTCCTTTTTTTTTTTTTTTTTGGGTGCATGGTCCGGGAATCAAACCTGGGTCTCCTGCATGGAGGGCAAGGTCACTCATTCCTTTCTAAAAATTATAACATAATCCTCCCGTACAAAACATTTTGAGATTGTTCTTCCCTAATCCCATGCCTTGGAAGTGACCAGAGTTAATAACTTGGGAGGTTGTATTCCACCCTTTGTTTCTATGCAAATACAAACCTTGAAAGATACACGGAGGTGCACACACGCAGAACTTCCCCTTTATACAAAACGGGCATGCATCAACGTTTTACAGCCAGGTTTGTAAAACGTCGAAAATTGAAAATAGCTCAAATGCCCCTCAAGAGGGGTTCAGATGGAACTGCGATGACACAGCCATTCGACAGAGCTCCTGCTCCGCTGTCAGGAAGAAATGAGGTAACTCTCTGTGTACAGACACAAGAGCTACTTAATAAAAATAAGTAAGAGGCTGAATAGCATGCGCAAGGTGAACCACTTAATTCTGGGGGACAGCTGCTAATGGATGCAGATGTCACGAAGGCAGCTCAGCCAGAAGAGGCCCAGGATTCCCTTTATGTGTTCAAGGGCAGTTTTGGAGGCTGGATTTTTCTGGCCCCAGCTGCCCTTGACAGTGTGAAGCCTCCAGAGAGCTACAGCCACCCTTTAAAGGAAGTTACACGCTGGCTGAGGGGCTGGAGGGGAAGGACTGGCGGGCAGTAGAGTCCCAGGCGCTAATTCAAATAAGGTAAGCGCTGCAGCAGGGGTGGAGGGGGTTTGAAAGGCAGATGAGCCCAGATTTGAATAGAAGCCTAGAAGAGCATAACCTTACAACTGTCAAAAATGATCCAAATGATTCGCTTCAGTCTTACATATGCAGAAACCAAGGCCCAGAGAGGTGGATTGATTTGTCTGAGGTCACACAGCGAAAGATAATGATAGAGTTGGAGGTGAGACTTCTCAGTCTCCCCAAGGTCCTCTTTGGGTGTGAGCCTGAAGCCTGGGTCAGGAAGGGGCTTCTAAATATCTTTGTCAAAGGAGGATTGGAAGCTGGGGAAAATCCTGGAATCCTTGTTGATGTGTTCTGCTGGAGTGCTCAGATATTTCTGATGTGTGTGTGTGTGTGTGTGTGTGTGTAAGAGGAGACAAATGGTGACTCTTAACCAAAGAAATGTTTTAACTGACCCAGGTGTAGGAGCCCCCCAGGCTACCCTGTTCCCCCTGCCCCACTGCCTCCCCCTAGATTTTCTGCTTTCCCAGCAAGGCTGCAGGCTGCTGGTGGGATTTCCATCTTACCCCACCAGCCAGTCCATCCACCAGAGCTGGAACTCGGGGTTAAGAGTTGCAAGCTCTTAGAAATAGTAAACCACTGCTTTCTTGCCGGCTGTTTGCCCTTATTAATTCAGGTAGCAATTACCCATTCTGAATATTTGGCGACTAATTAGTTTTTCCTGTGGAGATGGCAGAATGAGGAATGCTTTGCTCTGACCTGATCCACTTTCTTAATTTCCTGAGGAGCAGGTGGGGGGGGGGGGGGGGGCTTGAGGGAAGGGGAAGGGAAGGGGAAAAAAGAAGGTGAGAGTGTGAGAGCGCTAGAAAGAAATCTGCTGAATGCCTGTGAAGCTGCCGTAGTGGCTGGGATCTTTGCTACAAATCTATAGGATGATAAAAATAACCCACCCGATTCTGGGTTTGCTCTTGCTTTCATCTTGCCTGGCCCGTTTCCCCTGTGGGTGCAGCTCCTGGCAGCTTGCCTGATAATGGAGGTGGTGGTGTCAGAGCAAAAGCTCAGCTGTGAGCGGAGCAGTGGGCAGTGAATCACCTCAGCTGAGAGCCTTGGACTGTGCACCTACCTGGTGGCTGGGAATCCCGGGCACAGTGACAGGATGCTTGTGGCGAGGGTGCCTGGATAAGAATCTCAGAGGCCAGGTACAGATGGGGCTAGGAGAGCTGGGGGGCGGGGGGGGGGCGGCAGTGGGGGACACTGGGGCAGGAGGCGTGCAATTCCTCAATTCTGGGAGCAGAGTCTGCAGGGCATCTGGTCACCCTTCTGCCTGAGCTGAGCTGTGCACTGATGGGAGATCCTTTCTTACCAACTATTCACCCCCTAGGTCAACACGTGGCCTTTATTTGCTTTTTTAGCTCTTGAACTCTTTGATACTGGGGAAGAGGAGTCAAGCACATTGTCTCATTCCAAGAGGAATGGCTCAGAAAGGGTTACATGACTGAGTGGGTTTCTAACTCAAAGCCACTCCAGCTCCATGACCTCCCGAATTGGAGTAATTCTCCTTGGGCGAACTGGTATATATGCAAGCCAAATAAATCATAGTGTTACACCTTTCCTGGGGGGTGGGGAAGAGGAATCTTAGAATATGGGGAGCTTGACTGGACCCCGGAGAGAGGGACTCTGCTTCCTTCAGTGGGGGGAGGAGGGGGGAGCTTCCTGGGCTGCACAGGCTCACGTAGACGTTTGACATCCTCAGAAGGCCTCACCTGTGCGCCCTACCTGCAGAGAGCGCGCACCTGGAGTCCCGTGAGTGGCAGACTCCCTGTCCCACAGGTTGGGGGTGGGGGGCATCTCTGAAAGGCCCCCTTCTGCTTCTCATGTCAATGGAAAATCTCAGACCAGGGTGGAAGAAACCTCATCCGGCCATCCTTTCCTGGCCAGCCACGTTCTGTGCCTGGTCCTTGCTGTGGACGAAGCCAACTGGTGGCAGTTCCTCAGCAGAAATATCCCTGCCTTCCGGCCACATCAGGCCCGCACAAAGCAGGGCCCAGCACCATCTGTTTTGCTTTGTCCCACCCACTGGAGAAACCTCTCCCCTGCCCTCTGCTTTGCCAGCTGACGTTTCAGCACGTGCTTGCTGGGGTGTCTCCGCACAGCTGGGGCCAGCGCTGGTGCAGTTCAGGAGTTGGGCTGTGGCCATTTGTACACAGTTGGGTGTGCCCCCACCCCCTACCCCTTTACTTGTGATTCAGGGCCAGGGACCTCCTCGTCTGTGTTTTGGGGGTTTCCCCTGGGTGCCTAAGATTGTTCTCTGTCCCCAGATAGTGGCTGGTTTCCCTAAACAGTGGCGGGGCCTGCGGTGACTGCAAAGTGAAAGTGTTGGAAGCTTGGACCTGGCTTCTAGTCCCAGCTCATCTGCTCACACATGGGGAGCAGATGAGCTGCATCTCTTGGAGCCCTAAATCCCTGATGACACCCAAGTTTGGGCGCACTGCCTACATATTTGGGGTCAGAGGGAGTTAGGAGCTCAGGGATCTCAGCAGAGAAGAGTGAGTCTGGGGGTGGCAACCCTTGCCCTTCGAATTTCCATTTAATCCCCCAGACGCCCATGGCAGCTCTGGACCGGGGCTTCCCCCTCCTTGGGGGCAAAGGGAGCAGCTCCCCACCCTGGCCAGGAATACACCGACTAGGCTGGAAGTCAGCTTGGAGGGCTCTGTGGGAACAGGGCGGCCAAGGCTGCCTCGCAGGGGTCAGGGGTGACTCCCAGGTGGTTTCCAGGTCACCCAAGGGACAGAGTTTCAATAAAATGCCATCAAAGAATTTCCAAGCCAGGAGGGGTTTGGGCCCCGGGGCTCGCTTCCTCCAGGCCACACCTGACAGCCGTGCTAGCCGCGGGCAGCTTCACACATGATCCCTTCAGCTGTCTTGGGAAATGCAAAAACACCAGGTGCGAGGCTGTCGGTTAGAGTTTCCATTTACATTACCTGGGGCTTTCTGTCCAGCTTCCCTTCCCCCACCGCTTCGCTGCCACCGGCTTCGCTCAGACAAATGAACAGTAGGCGGAGGTGCTTTCCAAACCGCACGCACCTGAGGCACCTGCGCGCCAGGTAAACCCGGCTTCCTGCTGCAGACTTGGCTGCCGATGGTCTGCAGGGATCTACCCTCCTGCTCGGGCTCTCGGGCCGGCCACAGGCAGAGGGTATCATAGCTTTGGAGGCTGGAAATCTCTGGTTCGAATCCCGGCTCCGGCACTCTTGGATTAGATTTCTCACCTGAACACGGAGACGACAATACTCCCTTAGAGGCTGGCGGTGAGGATTAAGTGAAAGAATGTAAATGGCCTGGCACCTTGCTTAATAAATGATTGCAAATAATCATAACAGCGGCCATTTAGTTTAGGCGCCCTACCTGCCAGCTTGGCTGAGCGCGTGAAAGTGGCACTTGATTAAAATGTCACAGCACTCTTATAACACAGGCGGGTGGCATTGTTTTTGTCCTCCCTGTTTTATTGATGGGGAAACTGAGGCACGGAGGAGAGAATCCACTTGCCCAAGGTTACAACTAGGAAGAGGTAGACTCGGAAGCTGGCACCCCCTGTCGCCCTTGCACACTGCGGACGTTTGCCTTGCTCCGAGGCGGTCAGCGAGTGCCTCTCCCCGACTGTGCACAGGTGGTCCCCCCAGGGTCCCAGACTGCCGGGATGACTGCCCCAGGGGCCCGGGCTGTGGTTGGCTTAAAGCCCCTTGTCACTTCTGGGGAAACCAGCTTTAGCACCTGCCGCCCCCGCCGCCTCCTCTGCAGGTGAGCTTAGTGCCGTGGAAAGAAAGTAGGTGGATTCTGGAGCCAGCCTGTTCATCAACTCGGACCTTGATTTTTTTTTTTTTTTTATGTTATTACAGATACTGCTCTTTAATCCTTAGCCCGGTTTCTTTCTGGGTTTTGTTCTTTTGACCAACTTTTTTTTGAAGGGATTTTCCCAGTAAATCTCTGGGCTAGATGAGGTAGACTTAGTCCCCACTCATTGCCTATTAGAGAGTGTGTGTGATGTGTGATATGTAATTATAAATATGCAAGGGGTAAAAACAACAACAACAACAAAGGAACCAGAAAAGGATGATTACAGAGGCACAAGCAAAAGGCTCCTGGAACAAATCATTATGATGCTTAGCGGCTCTATGGGAATGCAGACTGGGACTCCAAGGGTAGACACTGTGGAACTATTTGTTGACTGAATGGGAGGGAATCCAAGAAGGCTTCCTAGAGGAGGTGGGATTTTTTGCTGAGGCCTGAAGTATGAGTTATGCCTTGATTAAGGAGAGAGGATGGAGCCAGACTCAGAGACATGAAAATGCCTAGCCAGAGATATCCAGCTCCCACACTGTGACATATTAAGGGGTCCCATTGGGCTTTGTTTTATCAAAGCTGTGTGTTGTCTGGGATCAGTGAGCAGCACAAGGTGACTGAGTTCCTGGTGGAGGGTAATAAAGGTCCGGCTGTTTGTTCACTAAATATTTACCTGCCAGGTACCTGGCCCTGTCTGAGGCCCTGCAGAGGCCAAGAGGAGGTGGGTGGAGGTGCTGGCAAGCTAGTGGGGAAACCTAACCTGGGAGCCACTCAGAGCCCCGGAGTGTCCCAGGTGCTGCAGGGTGCAGAGCGCTCCTGAGCAGGGAAGGGGAGTTTGGGGAAAGAGGGCACAGCACAGGTGTGTTTGGAAGGTGCACAGGTGTGGCCAGAGCAAGGGAAGGGCATTCCAAGCCAGGAATGCATGTGAGGGAGCTTTGACATGGACATGAAAAAGCCTGGCATGTTGGGGCTCCTGTCAGCAGATCAGGGATGCCGGGTGGAGCCAGTGCTTGATTGTTTTTAGGACAGTGCTTTTCATGTTTCACGGAGCCTCAAAATGAGCTGGTGCAAGTGTCAAGTCTTGGGTCCCGCCCACCCAGAGGCTTTTATTCAGTGGGGTCTAGGATGTGTATTTTGGCATCCCAGGAAATTCTGCTGCTGCTGACTCTCAGACATACTAGAAATGCTGCTGAGGGGCTAGGGAACCAATGAGGCTGGAAACCTTTTAAAATCCACAGCATGGCTGCTTGCTCTGGAGCCCTGGGAAGCTGGCCCACTAATCACTCATTGTCTCCTGGCCCGGTCTGGGACCACTGGTTTCTCTGGGAGAGATGGCAGGGCCATGAGACATGGGCTCTGCATTCTCTCCTCATTCAGCACGACAGACAGCTGGCATTTCATGTCACTTCATTTCATTTCATGTATTCCTTTGTATCCTCCTCTGTTCATGAAACTATTTCAGATGACTTAGAAGGATATAAAATATATGCATGTAATATTAATTAAAAGTGGGGTGCAAAAGAGATAGAAAAACAAATGAGGGGACAAAAACAGAAGAGAGGATTATAATGCTCAGTTACCTTGAATGTAATTTCATTTAAACCTGTTCTAATTTCTTTCAGGGTTTATGGCTACTTTGTGGGCTCAGCGAAGGATTAGGATTTAAGCTACCAGGCCTCCTTCCGCTGCAAAAAGACTTGCATCTCTATAGAAGCGAAAGTGACCAAATCCGTACTTGATTTGTTTAATGAAATGTTGGGCTTCTTAGTAGGCTGTGCGATGTCGAGGAAGCATTGTCTGACGGTGAGAAAGTCTGGGTTCCGGGCCTGGATTGCTGAGCCCTGCCAATGACTTTTTGTGCCTGTGAATGGAAGTTCCTGCAGTGGCACTCTAAGCCCAGCCCTGAATGGACAGCAGCTGGCTGGAGGGCCATTTGGCCACTGGACCCAATTACAGGGTTCCCAGCCGGGAGGCCCCAGGCCCCAAGACATCTCTAAGGCAGCCTCCCCCAGGCTCTGGGTTTCCAGTGGAGGCTGTGACCTTCTCTCTACTGCATGTTCTGGGCAGCTGTAGGCCCCCAGTGTTTTAGAGCGTTGGGTGGAAGGGAAAGCAGTCACAATTATGGGTACTTCTGAATCCTCAGTGGAAATGGAAATCTGTGGGTGCAAAAAGCCCTTAAATACAGTGGACCCGAGTCGGGAGGATTTTTGTCCTGAAACAGCTTATATTGGCTGTGGTCTCTACAGTGTAGACACATCCGCACCTATTCCCTGCTACAATCTGCTGTGTCTCTCAATAAACGGATAAGTGAATCAATCTATCTGGGCTAAGCTTCTATTTGATTAAAGTAAAACAAATTAAACGACATCAACCACCACGACAAAACTCCCATCTCTCCAAGATGAACCCACATTGCTTTTTTTGCCTGCCTGGAATCAGCCTCAGGAAGTCACTTGTAGGAAGTTATTCCTGAGATTTCCTATAATCAAAGCCAGCGTCTCTGGAATATTATGCAGTTGATTCTTTCCCTGGGACCTTCCTTTTTCTCCACTACTTTCACTTCCTCAGGAACACTATTCGAATGCAGCAGCTGGTACTTTCATGAGGTCGTGACTTTGTCTAAACTGTAATTATCAAACAAAACCAAAGGGAAGGCTTCGGTAAGGATGCTGCTTAAAAATATTTGCCACTTCTATATTCATTAATTGGTGATGCAAAGTGCTGTGTTCTAAGCTCCTTAAATTATACCTTAAGTTATTAGTTTGAAGGCTGGGGCTGAGATTCTCCTAATTCTCACCCACAGGGTTGGGTTGTCTCATAGGAAGCATTCCTTAGAGCTCCTTCTCTCCTCTCTTCCACTCTCTCCCAGCCGGACTTTGCCAGAGCTTTCAAGGTTGGTTCCTATCACAGAGACCCGAGTCCCCTGCACTTGATTACTGGTGGGGAAGATGATAGGAAAGAACATAGTGTTTTGGGTTCAGGCATTCTGAGCCATGAGGCTCCTTCCAGGGCTATGAGGATGGGATAGAGCTGAGGTTGAACTCAGGAGGGACACAGCTCCAGAAGGGAGCAGAAGGCTGCTGACAGTGTTGTCTCCAATGGGTCACTCTGTCCAGCCCAGGGCCTTGGATTTCATGGAGGAAGGGGTAACAGTGGAAGTGGTAAGGTGCTTGAAATGGTGGCCATTGGAGTGGTTTCCATGCTGGAAATCAGCAAGATAGTTGGGTAGGAGGGGTGATGGGGTCAGTTTGGTCTAGCCTTGGTGTTGACGGCTGCGAGTCAGAGATGGGTTGGGAGCTTGACCAATCTGAGTCTGGCAGCAGCAGCCTCTGTGGGATTGGAGCTGGAGTAGCAGCAATGACCTCAGATTGGAGGTGACTGGCAGCTTGTGGGTATTCCAGAGGGAACTGTTAGCAGAAAATGTGGCCAGAGAAAAATTCTCCCCTCCCTCCTTCCTCCCTTCCCCCCTTCCCTCCCTCCTCTCCCTCCTTTTCCCTCCATACCTCCCTCCCTCCTTCCTTTCTGTCCTTCTTTTCTTTCATTGTTTACGTATCGTCTACTCTGTGTGTGGCTTTGTACTGGACGCTGAGAAGAAGATGAACTTGGCCCAGCCCTGGCCCTCGGGGGGTATTTGGCTTCATCTTGAAGAAATAAGGTCTATAAATACTGGGTATGGGCTTGAGCCAAAGAGCCTCTGGACTGGCACCACGCCCTAGAGTTTCCAAGGCCCTTGGTTCCAACTCTTGGTTAGGAATATTTCCACAGCACGCCCCATCAGAGAATGGAGCCTCAGTGAGAATTGTACTGAATGCTTAAGTGCACACATTCTAATAAAAGAGCTCATTTAACAGCTACCACTTATTGGCTGCTTACATACATTATCTCACTCAAGTTCTACATTAGCCCTGAGAAGGAAGTATTGTTATTATTATTAGCAGTTTGTAGGTGAGGAAAGAGGCTCAGAGAGATACAGGGACATGCCCAAGATGGTGCGCTGTGCACAAACCTTCTGTCAGTGCCTCACTGCTGATGTTGGCTTAGAAGGGAGAGTGAGGTGGGAAACACTTGAGAGGAAACACTCTGTAAGAGAGAAGGGCCATGGCTGTTAACTGGGTTTTATTCAGTGTGAGCTACAAGTTGAGGCAGAATTAGAAGTGTTAGGTTGAGCCACATGAAATTGCCATTTTTTTGTAGGTCAAAAATGATCGACTGTAGGCAACTTTGTATGGTTCTATCTTATACTTTAAGGGTATATAAAAAGAGGAACCATCACAGAGAACTCATTAATATTTTAAGAGTGTATGGGTTACCTCGTTCTCACTAACACAACACCTCCAAGGGATGATCTTGGATAGGGTTTCTCAAAGTTGAATTGAAGACCACATCAGAGTCATTTGGGGGTGGGAGTGCAAGTGGGGGCTAAACTGTGGATCCCACAATCTGAATCAGTTTCTTTGGGGGTGGGTACCTCATGTATGTACTTTTTTTTTTTTTTTGCATGCGCAGGCACCGGCAATTGAACCTAGGTCTGCAGCATGGCAGGTGAGAACTCTGCCTGCTGAGCCCTCGTGGCCTGCTCTACATGTATATACTTTTAACAGAATTTCCATTGACTTTTATAGATACCAGGGTTTGACAACTATTGCTGGGAGATGTAGCTACAATATTCCACATGAATTTAGAGATGTATGTGACTTGCTAATCTGTCAACCATGAATGTATTCAATCTCAGCTCAAGTCTGTGTGTTATAATTTTTTATCCTTTGGGATGAATAATGTTCACCATCTCCTATAAAAAAAAATCCTCTTTTGCCCCTAAAATTACAACTTTCAAATATATGGAAGTCCTTCTGGTTCTAGAAGGCTGAAATGATGCATGCAAGGTAATATTCTAGACCCTATGAGGCTACAGAAATGCATAACATGTCATGAGCATGCCTGGTTCTCTCTATCAATGACTCAATTGGCATGCAATCTCCGCTCTTTGCCTATCCTAGGTAAGTGCAAGTGTTATATAATTTTATAAACATAGATCATATCTGTAAGATGCTCCCTAGAGGCAACTCATAAGTTTTCACCAAACCCATATTCCTTTCCTCCCTCCTTCCCTTCCTCCTTCCCTCCCTCCCTTCCTCCTTTCCTTTCCTTCATTCAGTATGTATTGGACATTGATCAGATTTCATGTACCAGTCCATGCACTGGGAAATTGGAGATGGAGAAAACATGTCTGCTATCGTTAATGAGCTTGGGAGTCCCCGAGGTGCCCTAAGTGAAGAATTAAGTCTCCTGATGGAGTGTAGGCGGCTAGAGTTCTGCCTTGTGAGCCATATTATCCGTCCACTTCTCCAAGGCTTCTTAAGCCACATTAGGTGTCAATATCCAGCTACAAGAGTGCTGTGTTGCTCCGGGGTACCGCCGCGTGTTTTTACAGTACAACTTTCCTTCTCAAAAGAAGGGGCTTTGGCTCCTTTCTCTCAAAAGCATGGTTTTTGTTCAGCAGCATCTGCAGCCCCAGGGGGCTTTTTAGAAATGCAGAGTCTCAGGCCCATTCTAAACCTATTCGATGTGTACAGTTTAGCAAAGTCCTCACGTGATTCCTGTGCTCAGGAAAGCTTGGGAAGTGTTGGCCCAGTCCTCGTGCCCCTCAAATACACACACAGAAAGTGCTGGGGGAAGATCAGGAAGAAATGGACTGCCTGGCCAATTGGTCACCCTGCTTGGGAGGGATTTCAGCAAGTGGAAGAGGCTGGCATTTGTTCTGAAACCGAGCAGGAGAAGCCAGAAGAGGTATCCTCTTCTCAGGCTCTCCGCCTGGGCCAGTTTCTTGGCATTAAAAACTGCTGTAAAATGTTTGCTGCCAAAGCCTCCTGCAACATCTCCACTAATTTCTGGAGGGATCTTGGGCAACACTGCTCCTCCAAGACTGTTTTCTCCTCTAGACAATGGGGATGACAAAAATGCACAGATCTGCAATAGACAGAGAGTACATGAGACTAGGTGTGACAGGCAGCAGGCTACCTGCTTAGGAAGAGCTTGGGCTCCGGAGGCGAATAGTCCTGGGGCCCGTCCTGGAACCAGTTCAGTTCCTCGTTGCTGCATGGGAGATAATAATACCTGCTGCCTAGAGCTGTGGTGAGGATTAAATGAGATTATGTATGCAAAGCACCCGAGCAGCAGTTATTATTTTTATAACAATTGGCTGGGTAACTGCCCTGGTGCAGAGCCAACAGGCTGCTGGCTTAGGTGAGGCCCCAGCATCTGACTCATAGCCAGAGATAGGCGGGGGCAGGTTGATACAGGGGCCACTTTTGGCAGTGGCGATGTCTTCCAGTTTATTCACAAAGATGCCATTTACTCCAGAGTCTCAGGCCTAGCTTCCTGAAAGAATCTACAAGCAGCACAGAAGTTAACACGACACGTTGCTAAGTAAATTTCCTTTCAAAGGTGTTCTGTCTCTCTGAGGTAATGACAGATGTGAATGTTGCTATGGTGACAGGTTGTCTGTGTGGAAGAGCACAGTGCAATAGTTAAGGTGGCTTGCCTACAATTTACAGTCATAGACGGTAAGTCTCCTGGGAAATTTTAGTGAGGGATTGTCATCCTTCTGGGGTCTTCTTTCCAAAACTCATTTTATTTCGTGCCTTGGATAATTGGGCAAGATGGGGAGACTGTTGCACATATTCAGCAGAACAGGACCTGGACATAGCATGCAGTTGATAGGTCAGGGTCTTTTCCAGAATTGAAGGGGATTTAAAACATGAGATTCCTTGAAGAGCTTAAAACATCGAAGTTCTTTGAAAACAATCCATGAAGCTGTGAATATTCTTTGGTGGCAAACAAAACATTTGGAATTTTGCTAGGTAAGGAGCAGAATCTGTGGCTAGCCCTGGGTTGATTTCAAGCATTTGTTGGGTACCTGCTAGGAATAGCTAAAGCCATGTGCTAGGAGGGGAAGATGGGTTGGGTGGTGAGATATGAAGATGAGTAAGACATGGGCCCTGTTTTCCAGAAGTTCTGGGTGGGAGAGACAGGTAGACAGAGGCATAAACTGCTCTGGGGATGAGGAGTCCGTGTGCCGGGGGTGGGGTGAGGGAGTGGGGCAAACCCACTGGTGGCATTCTCAGAAGTCCTTGTGGAAGTGGTTGGGATTTTGGCAGGATCTTGAAGGATGAACTTCCAGCAGGAAGTGATGCAGGAGAGAGGTATGTAGGAGGTAAAAGTGAGAAGAGAATGCAGGATTTTGGAGGTAGATCCTGTGGTCTGAGCTGGCTGGAGCCTCAGCACCATGGCCGCGTGTCATGCATGAGTTTGGAAAAGTAGATTGGGACCGGATCGTTGAGGATGTTCAGTGCCGGACTGAGGAGTTTGGACTCTATTCCCCGGAAGATTTTTCCACCTGGGAAAGTGAAAAGATCAGTGGGGACCATTGCCGGCAGCAGGGTAAGGATGCCTTGGAATGGACAGCTGGGTGGGCGGAGCTTCCAGGCAGGGAGCCTGGCAAAGACAGTCGCCACAGTCAAGGCTAGAGGAGATGGCAAGACTGACATGGAGTCCCCAGCTGGCAGTCCGGGCTTGGGCTGGTTTCCCTCACCCCTGAGAGTTTGCCACCACGTGCGCTGGGAGAAATGGTTCTGCCCTAAGCCCCTCAAAGGGCTCCTGTTCTTAGTCAGTGGGGAAGGCCCTCCCTTACACGGATTGGCTGTAGGCAGAATTCTCCCATGGTTCTGACTGGGACCTTCCTCATGCCCCAGAATACTTCTCTCCCCATGGGACCCCAGACCCCCAAGTCACTCCTGGCCTGGAGCGTATTTCTTAGACCCAGTTCCTCTAACCCAGGCTGGTCTGACTTGGCCTGGAGACCGACCCAACACCCCTCACTGCAGAGAGCCAAGCGCGCCTGTAACTGAATACCACTGACATCTGCCTTCCTTCTCTGAGTTCGTCGGGAGTACTGGGAGCATGAAGAGAGGAGGGTCACCCAGAACAGGCTGTAAAAAGAGGTTAGTGCCCGCTTGAATTCAAGACACACAGCGTGTGGACACTGCCCAATACAAGCTCTGCTGGAGAATGCCGGGGACTCAAATGTAGCAACGATGTGATTAGACACACAAAACAGGAACAGAACAAACTCATGGAACAAGCAAAGGGTGAAGGGGAGCAGAAAAGTCACCTTTCTCCACCACAAGGAGCTTCTTTCTTCAACTCTGTGCCTTCTTCTAACTCCCTGCTCATCTCTATCTGGTTTCTCAAGTGAAGAGAGACCCCAGGAAAGCCAAACTGGTATTGTTCTTTTCCAGGAAAGTGCTTCATTAGCCTGGAAACCATAAAATAGAAACAAATAATACCTGCTCAGGTTACCTTCACACACCATCCAAGGACAGTTTAATGCAAACGGATTTGTAAACTAAAAATTATGATGCAATTATATGAGATTTGAAAAATTAGACAAAAACATTTCTTTTGTTCCAGAACATAACATCAATGAGTGTTCACAGCTTACCATTTGGAGAATACAAAAAACAAGAAAATAAAACAACCCATTATGCATCACCCACATGTAAACACTCTTTGTATTTTTGTATATTAATTGCCATTGTTTTTTCCATGCTTTACAAACACTTCTACCTAGCTTTCCCCCCTTTGGCTAAAATTGGATCATACTCTATATACGGTTTGAAAACATTTCTTTGTATTTATAAACATGTTTCCTTGACAATAAACCTTCCAAAAAAAAAAAAAAACCCTGCCATTTATTTGGCTGTCTATACTTTTATCCTATGTATATAAACCACATTTTATTCAGCTGATCCCCTCTTCAATGTGCATTGAGGTTGCTTCAAATTTTCTTTGTTATAAATAATGCAGCAGTGGTCTTATGATTTTGCTACATACCTCTTTTGAACTGGACAGTTATTATGTGAGATATATCAGCTTAGGCAATGTTTTTATTCTAAAAAAAAGTATTCTCAGCTTTTCCCAGCTGCTCAAGCCTCACCTGTCAGTTTTCCACTCTGAGCAGACTAGTCTTTATGCTGGCATTGTTTGGGCTCCGGATCTATGCTTTGATTTTTTTTTTTTTCTGGCTCTCTTCTTTTTTGAATGAGAGAAAAATAAATGACCCTGCTTCTGAGAACAGAAGGAATCATAAGAGAAAGAAGTGTTGCTCATTTCTTTTGCAGGCTGGTGCACTCACCAGCCCTAGTGGGCTTTTAACCAGGGCCAGGCCATATGTTGTCACTGCTGCTGTTACATAAACTTTCTTCTCAGGCTCTAGCTCAGAGCTAGTTTCCTTGTGGTCAATCTCCAGCTGTTTCTATTCTATTTCACCATCACAGTCCAGCAGGCAACCTGGTGCACACCCCATTCTTGTTCCCCTAGGACTTGATTTCCTAATTGCACAGGCCAAATTGCAAACCCTGGAGGACAGAAGACTCTCTCCGAAGATGGCCCCATCCCCAGTGATACAATTTTCCTGCCTAGTTATTCAGGACTTCCTTGTAATGAATTATAAGAAAAAATTCAGAGGCCTTTGAGGGCTGCTCCACGTCTTTCCCTATGATTTTCTCCATCAGGGAGCCAAAGGACAAGGAACCACCTTCACTGGGTCTCTATTGTGAGTTGGGCCCTGGCCGAGTAACCCATACACTAGCAATAATTGGCTGTAGACATCAGACTTGGGCTGCCTTGTCACACCGATGTCACAGACATGTCAGCTAGCCTGCATGATGGGAGAGTCTGCTGTTTATAAACCCACAGGATTGGATCCAGGAACATCACAAGGCTACCTGGTGTCCCTGAACACAAAACTCAGCTCTGACAGCTGATTTGGATGACAGCATGCTATCCCGAGGCAGATTCTCATGGCCCAGGGGCTGGGCTGGTTGTGTAGGCTCAGGGACCTTTGTGGCAATATGGCTGGAGGAAGACTTCTCTTTGGAGCAGATTCAGGTTGACCAAGCTCATAGTACTGATGGATAAGCCTGATGTCAGCTTTATTTTGCATGAGAAGTGCATCTGTAATAGAATCTAGAGAGTGAAGTCCTCTGAATACCCTGGTCTGCATGGGAAATATACCTAGCAAGCCATTTCAGAATCAAAAGGTGGCCCAGTGATTGTGGATGTAGAGCTGGGAGCAGTTTATAGGGTTTGAATGCTGAGTGACATCAGGCTTTGATGCATTTATTTCCCTCTTTCTATCATGAGGTGGCCCTACCATTGGGATTAGAGAATTAAACTCCATTCCTGCTTTTATTTTGGATGCCTATTTTTCTGGATTTTCATGACTGACCGATTCCCACTTGTGCTAGTTTGAAGCTATTATGTACTCCAGAGAATGCCATGTTTTTTAATCCACTCCTGTGAGTGCAGACCTAGTCTAGGGGGTACCTTTTGGTTACATTATTCCAATTGAGATGTGATCCAGCCTATTCAAGGTGGTCTTAATCTTTTTACTGGAGTCTTTTATGAGAGGATAAAACATACAAGGAAGGTGCGAGGTGAAAACTCATGGAAAAAAGCCCTGGAGAAGATAAGAGAGGACCCACAGAAGCTCAGAGAGGAAGCTCGTGGAGTCAGAAGCTGAAAGCAAGGAACCTGGGAGCAAAGGACCAGCAGACACTGGCCATGTGCCTTCCCATGTGACAGAGGTATCCCACATGCTGGCAGCCTGCTCTCAGAGTTCAGGTATCATTCTATTGATGCCATAAATTGGACATTTTCATGGTCTAAGAGCTGTAATTTGCAAGTTAATAAATCCCCATTGTAAAGGTCAACCCATTTCTGGTATATTGCATTTTGGTAGCTTTAGCAAACCAAAACACCACACTAAAGAGCACAGTTTTTCTTTGGTTGTTAAATATGTTGTAAATACTTTCTACCAGTCTGTCAGCTGTCTTTTAACTTTGTTTATGGAGTTTTTGATCACAAAAAGAACTTTATAATTATGCAATGAGATTTCTTAATCATTTCTTTTGTGTCACTTTTTCTCATGCATATGAAGTGCTTTTACACTCCTACTTTTAAAAATTATTTTTCTCTATTTTATGTTAATAATTTTATAGTTAAAGAAATTTAGCTTGAGAATCCATTTAAAGTTTACTTTGCTTATGGTATGAGGTAGGGATCTAACTTTAAAAAACTGATCTCAAAATCTTTATGTCATTTATCAAATGGTGCTTTATTTCCTCCAGTGATTGGAACTGTGTTCTGTTTGGGCTATCTATTGCTGCATAGCAAATGACTCCAACCTTAGTGACATAAAACAACAACCATGTTGTTATGTTCATGAATTCTGTAGAATAGGAATTTGGGCAAGGTGGTGATATCAGCCTGTGCTCTACCATGGGACCTCTACTGGGAAGGCTTGATTGGCTGGGAGCTGCAATTACACGGAGCCCTCAGGGCAGTTTGACTTCTTTCATGGAAGCTCAGTGCTCCAAGAGCGAGCTTTGTCAGCAGAACAAGGAAGGGACTGCATGGCCTTTTATGACCTAAGTTGGGAGTTCATATGCATCAATTCCATTGGTTGAGACAGTTACAAGTCCACCCAAATTCAAGTTGATATAAACCCCACCATTCAACAGAATAGATGTAAAAAATTTGTGGCCATGCTTGAAAACTGGTACACCATCCTTTACCATATTTTAAATTTCCCATTATAATGGATTGTTTCTGGACTTGAATGCATCACAGCTCTATTTGTCTATCATGGCTCCAATATCCACATTGCTTTCATCCCCACAGATTACTATATATTCTGTTATCTGGTATGGCAGGTCCTCCCTAATAGTTTCTCTTTTTTCTCAAAAATTTCTTGACACACACAAACACACCTATTCAAGTATGTTTTTTTTTTTCTGTGAGAAATTTAGAATCATTTTGTAAAAGTTCCACAATAATTCTCTTGTTATTTTGGTAGGAATTGCATTGCATTTATAGATGAATTTGGAAGAAAATTACAATCTTTTAAAAATGAAGTCTTCCCATTCAGGAGAAGGATCTTTTAATAAGAAAATATTGATAATTTCCCTTTTATAAGTCTTATACTTTTCTTGTTAGGATTCCTATGTATTACTTTTGGTAGCGCTTGTGAATAGAGTTTTTAAAATATTTTCTAATCATTATTGTTCTTTTGGAAAGCTACTGAGTTTTTGATGTTGCTCTCCTGCCATCTTACAGAGCTCTCTTTTTTTTTTTTTTTTTTTTTTTAAAGGAAAGACAGAGAGAAGGAAGGAAGGATAGAAGGAAGGAAGGAAGGAAGAAAGGGAAACATCTTTAAACATTTTCTTGTTTTATTGTATTCTGTTTCTCCGTTTTTGTTACATGGGCTGGGGCCGGGAATCGAACCGAGGTCCTCCGGCATAGCAGGCAAGCACTTTGCCCGCTGAGCCACCGCGGCCCGCCCCAGAGCTCTCTTTTTAGTCATGACATTTTTTAGATGATTTTAAATATAGTTTTTTTGGTTAGAAAATCATGTGATCTAAAAAAAAAAATGATGGCTTTTGCAGTTTCTTTCTGAGTTCATTGAGTGTGTAGGGTGAATACACATCATGAAATCATTTGCTGATGTCTCATAGTTAGAGCTGCACTTAGAAGAGAATTTCAGAAGCCTTCAAATTCATCTACCCCACACTTCACCTTCTACAGGACAAAGAAACCCATGAAAAGGCATTAGGTGATTTGGCCATGGTCTCTTGGCAAGTGATAGACAGGTCTGGCACAGGACCCAGGCATTCTCATCCCAGCACAGGACACTGCCTTTCCCGCTGGCTGGACTCCTATGGCCATCGCCTTTATTTGCTACACTTCACTCATTAATATAGGTTCTTTCTGGCAGTTAGCAAGTGCTTTGGTTACCTGTGTCTATAGGGCTGACAATAAGCCATTGAGGAAACACGGGGTTACCTAATGACTTTCTCTAGGAGCTTCCTTCTCCCTCCCACATTCTTCTATGCTAACAGTATCATCATGCAGAGGAAAGAGGAAGGGCTTTGGAGTCTGAAGGACATCTCCCATTTTGTGATGTATGACATGCCCCTTTAGTTAATTTGTCTGTAAAGGGGTGTTCTAGTTTGCTAGCTGCCAGAATGCAATATAACAGAAATGGAATGGCTTTTTAGAAAGGAAATTTAATAAGTTGCAAATTCACAGTTCTAAGGTGGTGAAAATGTCCCAACTAAGCAAGGCTATAGAAATGTCCAATCTAAGGCATCCAGGGAATGATACCTTGGTTCAAGAAAGCCGATCACATTCAGGATTTCTCTCTCAACTGGAAAGGCATATGGCGAACATGGCAGTGTTGGCTGGCTTTCTCTCCTGGCTTCTTGTTTCATGAAGCAACCCCAGGGGTGTTTTCCTTCATCATCTCCAAAGGTCTCTGGCTGCGTGGGCTCTGAATCTTTTTCCAAAATGGTTCCCCCTTAAAAGGCTCTACCCTTGAATGGGTAGAGACATATCTCCATGGGAATCATCTAATCAAAAGTTACCACTCACAATTGGGTGGGTCATATCTCCATGGATAATTAAAAAACTCCCACCCAGCAATACTGAATAAGGATTAAAGGGCATGATTTTTATGGGGTCCACAAATTCAAACCAGCACAAGTGAGATAATAAATTTTGGCTTCAAATTTCTTGTGATTGCATGAGATGATGACTATAAAGCTCCTAGTACACTGTAAACGTTCCAGAACTGGTCAGCCTCCTTACTTCCTTTTCTTTCACTTCCTCCTTCTCCCACTTCTCCTCACCTCTAGACCACCTTCTCCTTTCCTCCTTCTCTTCCTTCTTCTGAGCAGTTAACCACATAAATGCACCCTCCATTCCTGATTGAGCTGCCTTCTTAGTTCCTGAGTTTGAACTAGCAGCAGGAAATGTTGACCAAGATCTCTTGTGAGAAGAATTCAGATTGGGTCTAGGGTCACTGCAAGTTGAGGGTCACCAAAGTTTTTGGTGGGTGAAACCCGGAGTGGGACAGAGGCCAGGTAAGAGCAACCACAAACGGCCTCAGGGACAGGCTTATGCAGCTGCCCTGGCAGCTTGCCAGCCTGCTGGGTTGCTCCAATCCCCCCTTTCACACGTGTGGTCTGTGTTTTGGCCTTGGGTGCTGTGATCCGTTGTGCAGGTACTTCCTGTGTGAATCACCTATGGTGACTCCACATCCCTTTGCAGAAGATTCTCTGAGCATCTAAGGCTTAAGTGCTCAACAGCCTGTCCTGTGACCCATGGCTCCCTTTCCTGCCATGCCTGACTCTGAGACAATATGTGATGCAGGGCCTGCGTCGGCCCCACATTGGGTATATCCCTTACAAACTCCTATACGTGGTGACTGTGCATCAAGACCTCATCTAATCAGAGAACACTGCCGTGGCCCTCATGTGCCGGCTGCTTAACAAGGCTTCCACCCAGCTTTCTCCAAAGGTCAGTGGGTCAGAGCTGAGTGGTGGGGTCCGGGCCACAGTCTGTTGGATTGGACTTTTCTAGATTCTAGGACATGCTGTCACTTGGGTCAGTGGCCCGTGTGCTTCCATATCTGGAGAGGAAGGAGAGCCAACCAGTCACAGGGAGCTTTCTGAAGAAATTGCAAGGCCATGGGTTAAAAAGCCTTTTCAGAAGAAATGGGTGAACCTGTGTTAAGAACAATTGCCTCCTGTGTACGTGCTAAGAACTTATTTAGTCCTATTATGACCCCATTCCACAGTTTAAGAAACTGAGGCACAGAGAAATGAAATAACTAGCTCTAGGTCATGCAACTAAATAAGTGAGTCAGGATTTGCGCTCAACTAATCCAGCTCAAGGGTCCATGGCCTCACCCATTGCTCTCCTGCTGCTCTTCAGACAAAGAGAAATCATAACAAGGAAGCCAAAAACCTTACATTAAGTTTTTAAAAGGCTGTTAAGTGAAAAAGATTAAATTATCAACATGCATTCACCAATTTTTTATTCCATGAGTGATTGTAACATTTATTCTTTTGCATTTACGGTCGAATCATTTGAAGCATCAACAAACATCTTTGGAACACCGTGAAAGCCCTTTTCTCTTCCTTTGTCTAAGTGGAAATGATTCCGAGATGTGAATTAAGCTGTAATTTTCATTTGGCTGGAAATTCACCAGTTATTTGCCTGGGGCCCTAATTTCTCTATAAGGGCTTTTACCTGTAACATTGGTATTTCCCTCATTGGTGGTATGGCTTGTTTATCCTGGTGGAGTGGCCCATGTGAGCAGGTGGGGTTAGGACAAACCAATGCACAGCCCATCCCATATGTCCTGGCCTCTACTGCACCCTGTGTACATCCACTCTGGCTTTTATGCCTGGGGCGCTGTATCATTGGCCAGAAGAGTGCATTGACCATTTGTGATCGTTTCTAAGATGGCTGGGCTTGTGGTTTATAGGTCCGCTGTGGAGTAGGCAGACCTCTCACCTTAGACATAACCTGTTCAGGGTCATTACTCTTCTTCTGGCTCCTGGGAAAGATTTGCAGGAAATGTCTTCACAGAGATCTTTTCTGCTGAGCTTGACCTTTAAGATCCTCAGGACTTTCCCTAAGATGTCAGCTTATTAGAACTGAGCCAGTTCCACCCCTTCAGTTTAGAGCAATGATTTTTAAAGCAAGGTGGATGGACAGCTGGAGAGGTGGGGGTTAGATCTCTGAGATACTTTCAAGGTGTCCACAAGGCAAAAGGTATTTTTATAAAAATACTATGCTATTTGACTTCTTCACCATGTTCATGTTTGTCCTGGTGGCATTGAAGCAATGGCAGGTAAAACCACAAGCACCTTAGCCAGAGTCAAGGAAACAGCACCAAACAGCACTAGTAATCATTGCGTTTTTCATTTTCATACAGTCATCATGAAAAGAATGCCAGTTTCTCTTAAAAGTGTCCTGGATAAGGCAGAAGAAAATAATTAATTTTTAAACTAGACACTTAAACAGAAGTCTTTTAAAAAATATTCTTGTGTGATATGCATAAAGCCTTTTTGCTGGACGCAAAATATGATGATTGTCTGGAGGAAAAGTACTTACTTGCACGATTGTTCTAGTCATGAGCTGAACTGGCTGCTTTTTCTTGAAACTTCATTTTTCCTTGAAAGAATGACTGGCAAAGTAAGTTTTTCAGACATCGGTATTTGGCAGACATTCTTTTAAAATCGAATGAAGTGAGCCTGTCATTTCCTGGAAAATAATTGACAGCATTTGTTGTCAATCGTGAAATTTAAGCATTCAAGTGAAATTTGGAAGTTTGAAATACTTATATCTACCCCCATGAATGTGACAGCTTCTCGGAACATAAAGACTTTTCTGACTAGATTAGTCATTACATTAATGCTATCGTTTCTGGATATTGTATAATAAAATGTGCCAACTTTTGATAGATCTGTGTAACTCAATGAATCAATATTTCTCCAATGACCAACGCATGATATTACAGAATCATGATTGGGTGAAAAGAAAAGTCTGTTCAAAGTGTATGATGGATGAATGAGCTTGAATGTAATAGCCTGCAAAAAATTAATTGACATGTTTCAGATTCTGTGTTGCAGCGAACCTTTAAGACGCTACTTATGGTGGTTGGAGCTATATGTAACTCAGAAACACATGTTCTTAAAACTAGTCTATTTTTGAGGGTGTGAACATATCGTAAGTAGGACCTTCAGTTAAGATGTGGCCCACCTCAATCAGGATGGGTCTTAATCCTCTTACTGGAGTCCTTTAGAAATTCAGACATAGAGTGAGAAAGTCACAGGTGGAGCAGCCAGAAGCTGAACATAACAGAACCCAGAAGAGAAGGCAGAGAGTGGGAGATGCTGACAGGTGTCTTGCCATGTGACAATTTAAGGACCAAAGATCACCAGTAACCAGCTCCAGAACACCACAATCTTTGGGCAAAAAGCATCGCCTTAATGATACCTTGGTTTGGACTTTTCCCTAATCTCAAAACTATGAGCAAACAAATTGCTACTGTTTAAGCCCACCCATTGCATGTTATTTGCTTGAGTAGCCAAGGAAACTAAAACACTACTGATTGTTGAGTTTTGGTGTGATACTAAAGAAGGATAGTCCCATTTATCTGAAAAGGCTATTACAAAATTGTCCTTTCTTTTCGATTTATATATCTGAAGTTGAATTTTCTTCATATACTCCAACTAAAACAACGTAATGCCACAGATTGAATGCAGAATCAGATATGAGAATCTATTTGTCTTCTTTTATTAAGTCAGGTGTTAAAGAGCATTGCAAAGTATAAACTAATTCCATTATTCTCACTATTAGTTTTGTTTGGGAAATAGTTATTTTTCTTAAAATATTAAATTTATGTTAATATGCAAAGAGTTTATTATTGTTATTTTAAATACAAATTAATATTTTACAATTTCTTAGTTTTAATTCTAATAAATATCATTAGATACAACTCATATACACAAAAGCTCTTTAAGATGCTCAATAATTTTTAAAAGTGTAAAGTAGTTATAAGACCAAAAAGTCAGAGAAGTTGCTTTTCAGAAAAGCCAAATTTGTTTAGAATAGTTTAAAAACTTTATCAAAGTCATTTAATTGAATGACTCCTGGCCAACTGTGCCAAGAGCATGTCTTGGTGTGATGGTTAATTTCACGTGCTAACTTGGCTAGTTTATGATATCCAGTTGTCTGATCAAGCAAGTTTTGGCCTCATTGTTACTGTGAAGGTATTTCATAGATGGATTTCCATCATTAGTCAGTTGATTGCATCTATGGTTAATTACATGTACAATCAACAATGGAAAGCTCCCTTAGGAATGAGGGGAGTCTCCTAATCAATTGGAGGTCTTAGAGTGAGAACTGAAGATTTAAGAGGTCGAAAAGAATTTGTGCCTCTACTTTATCCAGCCCGCTTCTCCTGGGGAATTCAATATCACTCCCATTGAGTTTCCAACCTAAAGCCTGCCCTACAGAGTTTGGACTTACCAATGCCCATGGTTATGGGAGCCAGATCATAAAAAAATCAGTCTTTTAATATTTGCATATATACTTGTCTCCTGTCGGTTCTGTTTCTCTGGAAAACCTGACTGATACACTCAGCATTCTCTTACCTGTGCACTTTCACCTGATCCAACTCCTGCCTTTTCTGCAAGTGACCTAGAGACTGTCAGACGTGACTCTGATCCCACTGGCATGTCTCCTCTTCGGCACGCTATTCAAAAGCAAAATGTAAAGTGGACATCAGTATTTACTTCCAAACAATGTGTGAAAAGAGAAGAGTAGAACATAAAGTTCAACAGTAAATGTGCTATAAATAACATGGATGTCATCTAATGGGAGGCTGGAAAGTGGAAGCATTGCTGGGAAAACTTGAGGTCCTCACTGACATAAAGGGGTTTTACGCACTGGAGATGATCCTAATGGCTACCAGAGACCTGTTAGTCACCTGCCTCCTCATCTGCATCTGGCTTTTTGATACTTCTCTGACTCAGTTGGAAATGGGGACTCAGTCACACGTCTTCAACATATGCTCCAGCTATTTCCAAGAAGCTGATGCCATGATTGCTCTTTCTAGTGCCTTCCACATGTTTTTTTATTGCTCCACTGTCAATATAATACTGAATTTATATTCTTAGACTTCATGTGAAAATATACTTTTGTATTTTTGAATGTTTAAGAAATAAAGAAGGGTAAAGTATCACTGGTGAATATTGTTTTTTTTTTTTTACAGAGGAGTTATATTAATGAACAATTTTTATCTTCTTTTTCACTGTTGAACATATTTACCCCCTGTCTCGAGCCCTGTTGTGGATATAGAGATGAAATAAACACAATCCTGACATAAAGTGCTCAAAGTCTAGTTGGGAAACAGAAAGACAGAGTTCCAGGTGGAACATTCCAAATAAGTGTTGAGATAAGAAGTGTAAGAGGAGTTTTGAGAAGGAAAATATTCTCCTGATCAGTGCTGTGGGCTGGTGTCTACAAGGGGCTAGCGAGAAACAATCTGGGGAACAGGAGGTTTGCAGGGCATGGAGAAGGTTGTTTCTCAGAGTAGAAGGCTGCATAGTAGCAGATATTGAGATGGAAAAGCATTGAGAACCATTCTCCTGGTGAGCTAGAAGGCTAAGTCCAGGATAACTCAGAGGAAGTAACCAGATAGCCAGGAATTTGCCTTCTGCAATGAGTATTTTTCTTTAGTTGACCCTGTTGAGCACATAATGTCTCTTGCTGAGGCCAGCCTTGGAGAGCTGGAGTAGTCTGGAGAAGTTCATGGAGAAGGTTGAGCATGAACTTCACTTTCAAAGATGGCCAGGATTTGCGTACATGAAAAGGACAAATGAAGGCATTCAAAGGATAGAAACAGAGTGAGCAGAGGCATGAGGCATGAAAAATCGGTGGAGGCAAATCATGTAGCTTGGCTGAACTGGCCCGGGGAGGGGGACTGGGCCACAAGGTCTTTAACATCAGACTTGGCTTTGAGCTTGTGCTTTGGCCACAGAGAACCATGGATGGTCTTTGAGTGGCAACTTGGCATGTAAGAGTTGGGGTTCTCAGAAGGTGAGACTGGCATTGATATCTGGAAAGGATGGAAAGGGGAAATGATAACACTATTTTTGGGATATTTCTTCATTATGGGCAGTGAGTGAGAAAAGGAAAAGATGAAAAAATAAACACACTAGAGGAGTCAGGACTGAATAAAATTGTATGGTGAGCGAGTGGGAGGGGTCAATGGCGATGCCAAAATTTCAGCCTGACGCCAGTGAAATACAAATATACTCGTGTTTCTTTACATAGCTGAGTGTGCAGATGATCTTTAAGAAGTATTTGTCTTATTTGGCACTTTGTTCCTGGGAAGAACAGGAAGAAGAGCTCTGTGGGTTGGAAATCAAGTTTTTAGCTCATTTTGAGGTTATCATTATTATTATTTAAGAGAACACAATTAGGATTCCTGGGGTGCAGAATCAAACTGAAAAATTATGAGCTCACACCTCAAGCGGTTGGGTGACTCTTGTCTTTTCCACTAGCCCAAGGTGATAGGCAGCCTCTAAGATGGCTTTAGTGATCTAGCTCATTCTCTCTCACTTTTTTGGTTGCTTGCTCTGAATAAAGCCAGTGGCCAACATGACAAGGCATTGGGGTGTCTAGTCAACAGCCAGCAAGGAGGACCTGAGGCACACCAACTGCCCCATGAGTGAGCCTGGAAGCAAATCTTCCCCCAATAACACTGGTAGCCCTGATTTATAGCCTTATGAGAGCCCCCAATCCAGAGGAACCAGCTAAACCATATCCAGATTCTTAACTCCTAGAAACTATGAGGTAATAACTATATGCTGGTTAGGCTGCTACAGGTGGGGAAATTTGTTACACAGCAGTTGTTAACTCATACACTCAGCACAGGCCCCAGAGCCAGATTGATGGGTTCAAATGCTGGGAACTTAAACAAAATATTTAATTCTGTACCCCTCAGTTCCTTTATCTGTGAAGTGGGGATAAGAACAATACCTACTTCATAAAGTAGTTGTGAGGATTACAGTGGATTAGCACTCAGTATTATTGAGCCTCACTTGTCTGGGTTTCTCTAGTATCTTGCCTATACTTTACAACCCAGTGCTCTATTTAAAGCCATTTAAAACTCTGACATGTTCTCTGGTGGTCTCAGATAAATAAACTCTCATCTTTTTGACCCTGAAGTGTCTCCAAGAGAGCTTGGCAGAGTGTTTGACACAGAATAAGGGATTGGTATTAAGTAAAGTGGGCAGATGAAGACAGAAACAAGGTTGGCTGTGAGTTCTTGAGGTCAGAACTAATGTGGAATCATTGGTGGCTGTGTATCCAGGGCCAAGTTTTGTCCCTGGCACAGAACAAATGCCAAGCATGTTTGTTAAACTGAACAAAATGAATAGATACAAGACACAAAACAGAACATAAATATATGCACAAGGCCACCGAAGGGGAGAAAAGAAGGCCAAGTTTAAGATGGTTCCAGTGACACATAGCGAGCACTTAATAAATGTCACTGAATGAATGAAGCATGAAGCCAAGTCTTAATTCTTGATGATTCAGTGCAAGTTCCCTGAAGTGGCTGAAATTTGAATTATGGGTGAAAGAAAGGCTCATCACTGTGAAAGGAGGAGAAACGCTGAAAACCAAAAGAGAGTGTTTTAAATTGGGGGAAATCCAAGCACGGGGTGCTGGCAGCTTCATGGAGCTACCCTGCCGGTTGGGTTTGCTCTTTACCTGGAGCCCAACTTTGTTTTTTATTGCACAACCAGCAACCGGAGCATCAGGCCTGAGAAGACAATTGGCAGCAGATAGGAAGAAAGCTGGGACCTGACCACCAGAGAAAAAATAGCAGCCTCTTCTTTGCCACCCATGTCAGGGAGAACCCACCCTTACTCTAAACCCTGAGCTGCTCTATAAGAAGGTGAGACAAACTGACTTTGACTCCTGCCTGATACAGCTCTGAGCTAGACACCAGGGTGGGTGGGGGCAGGGGTTCTGCAGATCATGGTCCAGTTGGCTAAAGGGAGGCTGGTTTCCCAGCCCCCAAATCCACAGGCTATGCTCAGCTTGTCATGGCAGTCAGAGTGGCTCATTCCAAAGCCTATAGTCAGAAGCTGCCCATTCATTCATTCATTCATTCATTCAACATGTATTTACTGAGCCAGTGCTTGGAATCTTATTAAGCATTGGGAATTTCCTGCCCTATGGCTATCCCCATCTAGGGCTGTGGTTCTCAGCTGTGGTGGTCCAACCTCCTAGGGTGTGTGGAAAGGAATGAAAGCTTGTCACATGACCAGAAAAGTTACTGGCAATTTAGTAGGTGGGGGTCAGGATGCTGTCTGTTCTCAGAAGCAGTAGCATGGAGTAAAGAATGACCCTGTTCAAAATGCCAAGTGATACCTGCATTGGAAATTGCTAGTCTAGGGGGAAAGTCAAATAACCACACAAATAAGTGACTTATTATAAACCTTATGAACTGCTGTGAAGAAGGAGGGGCAGGAAGCTGAAAGAGGTTAATCATAACTCATCCCTGGGGGTGGATAAGGAGGGAAAGGGTCACAGAGAAAGAAGGAAGGCTTCCTTGAGGAAGCAGTGAGGGACAGAATTCTGAGCATGAGCAGTGTGCACCCGTGGTGGAAGGGGTGTGTGTGAGTGGGTGGCGGGGAGGGTGGCCATGCTGCTGGGGGAGTAGAGATTGTTAGTGTTTCCCAAAACTCTGGGATGGAGGGATATGGCAGAAAAAGAACTAAAGAAAAGCCAGTGTGGCTGGAGGAAGCTGGTGGGAAGAAGAGAAAAGAGGGCGAGCGAGATAAAGAGATAGAGATACAGATAGATAGACAGAACCCATCAGAGGGAAGTGGAGAGATCAGTTTAAATGGCTTCGGTTCTGGTAGGGAGCGAGATGGTGCTTGTTTGGACTGGGACAAGGGGATGAAGGGAGAAGAAAAAAAATGTGGATGGAGTTGATAGATGTTAAGAGGAAACAGGACTTGGGGGATGGATTAGATCAAGCAAAATTAACTGGAATGATGGTGGCCATTCAGGAAATTAGACCCCAGAAACAGAACAGACAGGTCTGGGAGGAGAGTAGAGGATCATGAGCTCAGGTTTGGTCAAGGTGAATCTGAGGTGCCTCTGCCATTCCCCAGGGTGCCTGTGGAAGTGATTCTTTATGGTGCAGACATGGCCACAGAGCAAGGTTCTGGGGTGGAGGTAAGATGTGGGAGATATTGGCATAGATCTATAGTAAAAGAGGCTATGGAGGACGCGCTGGCCTAGAGAAAGAAAGCTTAGTAAGAGAAGACATGGGCCAGGTCAAGACTTGAGGGATCCCAGTTTTAACGGCCAGTTAGAGGAGGACGGCCCCAGTCCAAGAGACAGAGGAAGAGGAGCAAGAGAGGGGAGGAGAAGTGGCTGTGGTGTTTCAGATGCTGAGGGAGTCCTGTTTTGCAAGTTGGAAGTGGTCAGCCGGGGCTGATGGAGCTGCAAAGTTGAGTAGGATGAGAATGATTGTGAAATGTGCCTTGGGTTTAGAAAATGGGGTCACTGGTGGCCCAGGCAAGGGCTGATTTGGTGGTGCAGTGGGGACAGAAGCCACACAAGAGTGGGCTGACAAACGGGGTGGGAGGAGAGGAAATAAAGGAGACAGCCTCACTTCTCTTTGAAGTGTGAGAGGAAAGAGAGATAAAGCAATAGGTGGAGGGGGATGTGGGGTTGAGGGAAGGCATTTATTTATCTAACTTTGGGGTGGGAGAGACGGGGTAGGAACTTGTCATGTGCTTTGCCTCAGTTATGCCATGTCATAGTAATAGCTCATTACTCAGAGATTAATATTACCAAATGGTACCCATCTAATGAGGCCCAGAGTGGTTAGGTAACTTGCCCAAGGCCACAGAGCTAATAAATGAGAGTCAGGATTCAAAACCAGGCAGCTTGATTCCAGAGTCTAACTGAAGACTGTTTTAGCCCTTATACTTTCCCCCTTAACCTTTATGTTGTCCTGTCTTTCAACCTAGCCCTTGTCATCGTCTTTGTGTCCATTCCCTAGACCAGGTAGTGAGCCTGCCATGGGAAAGGCAGGCTTATTTATTACAGCAAGCTGCTAAAGGTGGGGGCTTGTGACATCCACAAATGCCCATCTCTTCCCTACTCCCCATTCAGTGACGTCATCTTTGTAGCTTGACATCGGTCCTGGTGGGTTTATTTGCACCACAGAGATTGGCAAATGCTACAGACTAGAGCTATTTGTAATTCCCCTAAGAGCTGGTTGTTAAGCACTCACCAGCACACCACTGCTTCTGCCCAAAGGACACAAGGGGAACTCGGTGTAGTTCTTCCATCTTCTCTGTCACAGACCAGCTCCTTGAGGGCCTCCTGCAGCCTTGGCACCTCGCCACCCCTCCCCTGTAGCTCGGGGCTCTTCCACCCCTCAGAGACCATGGTGATCTGGGTTCCAATCTGCTGAGCTCTGGGGGCTGGGCAGCAGGAGCTGTGGGGGTGAGGGTGGGTCGGTGGTCTTGAGAGCCCCTGCTGCCAATTCTGGCAAGAGCTTGCCACCCTGCCTCCTGTCACAGCCTGCCATTCCTTTCCTGTGCACACCTTCCCTTCCCTGGTCCCACCACAACGGCCCAGAAGCTGTGAGGTTAGACCCAGGCTTTCAGAGCTGTCACTTCTGCTTCCCAAGACGTATCATGGTTTACGTATGACATAGGGGTTTTCAAAAGAAGGGGGAAAGGCCAGGGGCTTGTTCATGCTGGAAAGAGTCACCACCTGAGCGGTGAGCTCTGTTTGCATAGCTCCTGCTGGGCTGGTCTCTCGGCAGAAATTCCAACTTCCAGGAAGAACCTATTTGGTTGCTATTTTCACTCCATTTTACAGAGGAGACAACTGAGGCTCAGAAAGATGAAACGAGTTGCCCCAGGGCCTGCAAATAGCAAAAGCAGATCTGAGATTTCCATCCAGACTCCACAGCTCTGCTCCTACGTTCCTCGAAGGGGCCAAGGGCCGGGAACGCTGGGTTCAACGGAAAGTTTATTTTCAACACCTTTTTAGATACCCACGTCTTCTTGATGTCCAAGGGGAAGAACTATTGTTCCTGGACTGAACTGTGAAAGAGGCTGGCTGGGTGGTGGGAATACTCCAAACTGAGCAGACTTGGTTTCTGCTATCCACACTTTCCAGCTGTGTCCTGGCCAGTTCCGTCTCCCAGCCCCTTATCTGCGGCCACGGAGAGGGTGAAGCTGCTGCAGGATTGTTGCAGGGGTGTAACTCGGGGTGGGCGGGCGGCTCCAGAGTGGGTGCCCCTGATTTTATTTTCTGTCTTACCAGTCCTGTTCTCCCAGCCCCGGCCACCGCAGCCGGCACGCAGGCCCCCATGTCCTGACCTACAGCGACCGTCACCCACTCCCACGTGATCAGCTTGCGAGTACATTTCCCCATTCAGCTGATTGTGAGTGCTATGCTATTTTAAACCCACATGGAAGTCTTTTTATTTTTTTTAACCTTTTTTTTTTTTATAAGGACCATCTGCTACCGGCCCCGGCCCAGATGATACAGTTAGAGCCTGCCCACAGCATCCTCTCCCTCCTTCAGACAGTTCCAGGAACAAGGGTGAGTCAGTCACCCAGCTGAACTCCCATTTTGCTAACCCCAGAGGTGGCCTCCGTGCCAAGAGAGGGGAGCCCCTCACGCTCAGAGGGGGCAGATGTTGAGCTGTCACCGCTGCAGTTTGCTGCTTCTCGGAGACAGGAAGGGGAACCCCTCCCTCCCCAACCCCTGCAGCTGTACTGACAACAGAGAAAGGCTGCCGGAGCCACCCCACTGAGGGCCTGGCCAGAGAAGATGACCCCAGGGCTGCCCAGACCAGTCCTTCTTAGCTGTCCCCGCTTCTCTCTCTCTCTCTCTCTCTCTCTCTCTCTCTCTCTCTCTCTCTCTCTCTCTCTCTCTCTCGGAGGGACAGTGACCCTGTTAATAAGCCAGAAGCAGAGACTGAGGCTTCCGCTTGCAGCTTGTCACAATGAAGCAAATGGATAACAACACTTTAATTGCTATTCTGCTCAGGTTCTTCTCAGGCCGCTCTGAAAAGAACCCGTGGGTCTGCTTTGAGATGCAAAGAGAGTGGGTCCCTCCCCCCACTAGATTGTCATGGGATGGTGTGCTGGGCCAGCGGCCACCCCGTTACTGATTACTGACCCAGGTCCTTCCAGCGAGGGAATTGGAGCACAGCTCTGCTTGTCCCCCCAATTTCCCCCTTTCTTTCTCTTCCTCTCCTGTCTTCTTTCCTCTTCCCTAACCACCATCTAATGGCTTGCTGTGAATAAAGGATATTGGACTCAGTGGACAGGGTGGAGACTGGAGTCAGGCTTTGAATCTGGACTCTGCCCCCTATAAGCTGTGTGACCACATACAGAGTCCCCTGGACCTCACTTTGCTCATCTGTACAATGGGGATAACCTGACCTACCTCCTTGTACTGCCGTGAATATTAAATGGGATAATAATGTGTGGGGAGAATTTAATACACTGCCTAGCAGATGATACAGTAGCAATTATTATTTTTTTCTATCATCATTAATTCCAAGTGTCTGTCCTCTAAATTGGTGGGAAAGCTGTGGGAGTGTTTGAAAAGCTGGCGCGTGACTTCAGAAAGCAGAATGTCACTGCCACGTCCCCACCGGCGTTGCGGGTATGCCCTCGGACCGCCTTCCGTCCTGGGAGCGGATTGTCTGTGTTGCTGCGGGCGTCCTGGTAAGGAAAGCGTGGGAAACGCTTTCTTCTGACAGCTCAGGCCCCGGCGTGGCTGCTATGTCACATGCCAGATCAGCGGGACGGCTGCCTTCCCTGACAGTGACCTGCCGCCCGGCCCAACCAAAGGCCACGGGGGGCGTCTTGGCTCTCCTGTCTCCCTTCTCGGATCCTTCCATCCCCGTGCCGGTCTGACCATCCTCCCACCCACCCACCCACCCACAGGCCAAGCGCGCTGGGGCGCCGGGGCCTGCGGAGTTGGCAGCCGAGGCCCCAAGCACTATCAGGCGTGTGCACCCTTCGGTGGCCCCGAGGGCGCCCCGTGGGCAGGGCGCGGGACCGAGGCCTGACAGCTTGACTTCCTGTCCCTGAGTCTATCTCCTTCTCCTCTGTGGAGTCCTACAGTTTATCTGTGGTCAGTTTTCTTACCCATTTCCTGCCAGCTGCTACTGGTTTTTCAGTCAGCTCCGATAGCGGCGGTAATTGGGAAAGCACGCGGGCTGCTGGGGCCGCATGATTCAACCCGCTCTGGCTGGCGGGGACACTGAAGTGCCTTTCTGAGGGGCACCTCCCTCTGAGCACCGAGGGACAGGGCGGTCGCAGGTCCCCCGGGGCCTGGCCCCCCAGCTTTAGGGAGGGAGACCCAGCAGACAGCGGCACATTCATTGTGAACTGAAAGCTGATTTTTTGTGCATGCATGCGTGTGTGTGTGTGTGTGTGTGTGTGTTACAAGGGAATTTTTTTAATGCACCAAAGCCCAAATAAATGGTCTCATTTTTTTTTGAGAAGTCAGAACATAACTCTAGGCGATGCCTTTACCCCTTTGGCGGGGAGCCCCTCTTCTCTCCGAGGTATAAGTGTGGTGAGGTTTCGGTGCCCCAGATTTCACTTAGGATATTGCAGTCACCTGTCATTTCCAAAAGTGAAGAGGAAACCACCCGTCCACTGTCTTAAATGACTCCTCCAAATAGAAGATTTAGAATGGGTGTGTCCGTTCATTTTTGTACACTGTGAACAAGGGTTTTGAAGTTGCCCCAAACGCTCGCAATCTTTTGATCAAGGACTTTTAATGGCCTCGGACGTCGTTGCTGCTCAAAGGGCAGAGAGCGGTGCTACCCCGCGCAGCTGCAGCCTCACCCCGGGAGCTGGGGCAGGGTGCAGACTCCGGCCCCATGCCCGCCTGCTCCAGCAATCTGAGCTCTCACTAGCTCCCCCTCCAGGCGGTTCCCGTGTGTCTCCGAGAGCGAGCATCCCTGCCCGGGAGCCTGCCCGCCGGGCTCCACTGATAGAGATGATTAATTTTCTCCATAGACGTGGGTCCTGAGGAATGCCAATGATTCTCCCATGCAGAGTTAAACGATTCATCCTGCCCTTCTCTTGGGTACCAGGCTCTGACAACCTGGCACTTAGAACCCAAATCCCTTCCACCGGTGGGTCCAGTCTGGGAGAAGGCAGATGAAGTAAATGCCAAGGAATGCTGCGAAATGAGGGTTCTCCCAGATCTGGACCTGAGAGCCAGGAGAGGGGCTGGGAGGCTGGAGAGAGAGCCAGGAGGGGTTCGTTTAAAGAGTCAGTTGGTCCTGAAGTGAGATCTTTGACAATGCCTAGGAATTAGGTGAGTGAAACGTAGGATGGGGGAGGGGGAGAGAGTTGGGGGATTAAAGTAGAGGGGGAGGGGCTGACCATGTCTCATTAGGGTTAGGGTCCATCCCAGCTCCGACACTGGATAGCACAGTAACTTTGGATATGACTCTATACCTCTCTAAACCTCGGTTTTTTCACCTGTATCCAGGGGCCATTCATCCTTCCTTTGAGGATCGTTGTAAGGTTTAAATGACACAACCCGAGCAAAGGGCTCATGAAACAGATCTCGCTGAACTTGATAAAGATGACGATAATTATTGCATCTGAGGGCAATGGGGAGCCTTTGAAGTGTTTTTAACCAGCGAGTGATGTGAGCAGCATATTATCATCACTCTTAGAAATGGCTTGTATGTTTAGTCCAGTAGAGGCTCATTGTTGACTATAAGACACACATGCCATTAATATTTCATTTGTCTGAGAAAATATCTTACATCCTAACCCCCTCCTCCATTGCCATAGCTTTGGATTCGCAATCCTAAAATCAACCATGGGAGAAATCTGACCACTTTCCAAAGCAACTTTCTGTAGGGTTGAAAAAAAACCATGTATTTCATAACAATGCTTTATGTTCTTTTCCTCCCCCAAAAGTCACCGGGCCCAGAATACAAGAAAATCATGACTTTCAATGAAAGTGCCTTCTGGGGATGGCTCAAAAACCACCCCCCCGCCCACAGCCTTCACAGAAAAGCAACACCTGACTTTGGAAAGTCCGTGCTCCAGTGTGACTTGAATTCATCATGCACTTGCTGGAGCCAGCTCAGGGCAAAACGACTCCCCCACATCCCCTTGAAGCCCTTCTAAGGAACGAGCGACCTAAACCAGGATCTGTTCTAGTCAAAGGTAGAAAAAAACATCGAGAAGATGAAAGCGGTGGGTTTAAAGGGATGCAAGTTCTTAAGGAAACACACTACACAGGATGTTTTGCATAAGGCTTGCTATTACATTCCGATTCTACTTATATGCAGCCCCCAGGACCAACTTCCTTTATTCATTCAACGAATAACTGTTGAACACCTTCCACATGCTGAGCCGGTTCTCAGAGCACATGCATCTAATGGGAGATACCATGTGACAAATAATTGCCCTAAAGCATGGATAATGACAAGCAGGAGAAAATGCTTGAAAAGAAATGGGGCTTCTGCAGAGTCAATCGTATAGGGTTAGTTTTAAATCCCCGGAGTCACTGAGAAGTTTTCTTTCTGGCTGTATGTTTGCACAAGCTTTGCTTGCTGAGCGGTTGACAAACCTCCAGCTCTGGAATGAAAAGGAATGGTATTTCAGTGGGGCACCTCAGAGCACCCGGGTGGCTAAATTTGCAGGCACAGGCAACCCAGGTGTGTTTTCAGGAAAACGTGTGCACCTGCTGCTCCCACAACAAAGGTACAACGTGGGAGCCCAAGTTGACTGGGGGTTCTATTCCTGGCACAGACGCTAATTTACTAAGCTGTGGAGCCTCTCTATCTCGGTTTCCTCATCTCTAGAATGGGGCGAGATCTAAATTTTCTGGTTCCACAAAAGCTTATGGGCAAACCACTTCACTTGTTTGGAACTCGGTACCCTCTGCACCAAACAGGGCCTTCCAATTTCCTCCCTGAGGTTTTCTGAGAATTCATCTGACAAGGGCTGTAAGTGTCTTTCCACGCTATTTCTTAGAGGAAATGAATGCATGAAAAGAGGGTCTCTTCCTGCCAGGGCACTCTCGTGAGTTAAAAAAAACATCTGCGGCTCTCCCGGCCCTCGTCGGTCATTTGCCTCCAAACTGCTCTTTCTAACACACAGGTGGGATACTGCCACACTCCTGTTTAAGTCCTTTTTAAGTGACTCTGTGGGAAAACCATCTTGCGGTCCTTCTATTACCTGCCTATGAAGATTTCAATGCTGTTCTTCTTGAATTTTATGTTCCAAAAGCACAGAGCAGTTTGTAGTTCCACAACTGGAGCTCTATAAAATACAGTGCCCTCTCCCTGGAATGTCTTTTATCCCTCTGATCTGTTCGACTCTTCTTCATCCTTCAGAACCCAGCTTTTGTATGGTCTCCTGTGGGAAGCCTTCCCTGGCTCTTGGTACTCCTGGACTAGTGGGTCAATTCCTCTCCATCCATGGAGTTTGGGGTCAGGAGCCACCTGGGTGTTACTCAAACTTGGGGAGCAGGAGCAAATCATCTTCACTCAATTCCACTGGCAGACCCCAGTGTTCTCTTCCGCCTTCCCCTATCTCCCCAAGAAGTCTGGCATTCCTGTTCCAGAAAACACTGCACCGTTGGGGAGGAAGCAGGTATGGACAGTTGTCAAGGAAGCTAGGGGAAGGCAGAAGAGGCACTTTTAAGCTTAAAACAGATTAGAGTTGGGCAAGAATGAGTCCTGGGAAGGGTAAGGTAATTACGAGGGGCTTCTGATTGTGAGTGTGTAATGATGCACTCCTGCCTGTGTGAATTGTTCTTTGGAGAAAGGGGTATGGGTGTTGGGGGAGTGGGGTGCTCCTGGAGGCCCCTCTTTTGTCATTCAAACATAACTCTCTGGTGGGTGGTTGCCAGAGCTGGAAAGCTCTCCCCAGGACCATTCTACCTGAGAGCTGCCGGCTTCAGGAAGGTCAGCTTGGCCACGAGAAAGGAGATATTCAATTTCCTGATTGAAAAGGAGATAAAGAAAGAGAGAGTAAGTCCTGGCAGTGACTGTGTCCTACTGCTGCCCCAGGCAGACTGGTTTGTGACATTCAGGTATCTCCCTGGGTCTGGTTTTTCCTGTTGCTGAAATTGCTGCAGAATGAAAATTTCTCTGTGCTAGGGCAGAAGCGGCCGTTGGGAGTGTGCCTCTGTGTGTAATATGTCAGTTTAAAGAAACAGAAAATTCAGGATTTGTATCCGTACCAATTCTAACTCTGTGTCCCGATGCCTTGTTTCCTAGAAAGGAAGGAGTTGGCACCGTGGAGGCTGAGGAGAGGAAAGGGTTTCTGGATTTTGTCTGACTTTGACCTGTGGGTGGGGTGGTCTTCAGGTCTATTGGGTTTCTAGTTTCTTTCCTGCTGGAATAAGACCCAAAGCACTTGTTTGTCAGAGCTGGAGGGATTTGGGAGGAGAATGGGCACTGCATGGTGAAATTCTTGTCTGCTCACCTTGTTACGTTTGGATGTTCTCAGAGTGTTTCTGGACAGTCCAGCACTGATGATGTGAAATGGGTCACAAGTGAAACTAAGGATCACCCGGTTGGGTGCAAGGAGAAGCTGAGGCAATGGTGGGGATAGCCATAGGATTGGGTGATGGGACATTCCTGGTGACCTCTGACTGTGGAATGACAGTGTGGGATTCAAATTTCAGAAGGTCTTAAAGAAGTGGGACAGTGAGGGAAGACTCATTCCTCCCAAGTTGAGGAAACTGAGTCCAGAGATGCTGAGTGACTTGCCCAGGGTCACACAGGTTTCTAGCCTCCCCAAGCTCTAATGTTTCCATTACATGCCCAGTTGGGCCCTTTCTCTGAAGATGTCCCTACTCTGGATTCCAGAACCTGGGGGACTGGACCAGCTCTCACCATTTCCTCCTGCTCACCAAGGGCTGGAAGCACAGTGGGTCAGCCATGCAGTCCGGGAACCCTGGGGCCATATGAAACAGGATATCTGAGCTTGAGGGTCCTTATAAATGAGCCCATGTAGGACTTGGCCACTCAGGCCCCCATGATGTTCACATACTCCCCTGACCCCTCACAATGACTTGGTCCAATACCCTGAGCTCAGATGGACAGGTCTTGGAGTGGGGACAGTTTAACCTATCTCAATCTCTGTCAGTAACTCCTACTCTGCTTTAAGGCGCCATAGTTTGTGTGTGAAACTGGGAAGAAGCTTTTCCTTGTGTGGAGAAGAGGCCTGGAGTAGCCAGGCATGGTGGGCCCTAAGTCCTGGTCACTGGACACAGGCCTTTCTCTGGTGTGAGTCTTCCTTGAGCTACTGGGACCAGAGAGCCCAGCTTTCCCACGCCCATCTCAGCTTAGAAGGCCCCAGATCTCAGAATTTGGGTCTCCCACAGGCCCTCAGGGGGCCCTGCTGACTCCACGGAGTGTTGACCCTCAGTGCCTCTGGCTTCTGCTCCCTGCCAGGACCTCCTGAAGGCCAGCTTGGCTCTCACTGCATAAAATCTCTGCACTGATTTCCCCCTTAGCTTGTTCCACTTTTAAAAATAGCTAATGAGGAAATTAATTTTGTCACCCAGATGTATTCAGTAAAAACATGTCAGGGAAAAACAATTAACCTCTGCACTGATAAAATCCTTCCCAAGTTATTGAAGTTAGTATTTGTGGAGGTTGAGAGAGTCATTTTGGGAGAGGGACAGCAAAAGCAGAGCTCCCTACGGGCAGAGAAAAGGTCAGGGAGAAAGAAATCAGAGAGAGAGAAATAATGGGGTTGGGAGTTGAGAGGATAAGGGAGAGGAAGGAGAAAAGAGATGTGGAGAAAAGCAAAGAGAGAGGCAGAGAGAAACTTATACTCTGAGAGAAAGAATGGTGGTGGGGAGAGGTCATGGAAGAAAGGAGAGAGGGGAATGAATGACAGAGGGACACAGATTTTGACAGAAAGAGAAAGAAAGAATGAGAGAGGGAGGGGGTAGGAGAGTAGGAGCTTGGAAGAAATATGACTGTAATATTTTCTGAGTATTTTATATTATTCAAGGCAAATTTATCATGGGCAGTGGAAGAGTTGACCAATTAAACCAGAGAATGAAAAGGGTTGGGGTATTTTTAAGGTGTGGAATTTTCAGTCTTCAAACTTTCAATGCTTCCTTGACCAAGTTTTATTACTTGTATCTGTATTTTCCTCATCAAAGACAGTTCAGGAGCCCAGGCATGGAAAATGCCTTTCCAGCAGTGGGGAGCTAAGGTTGGCTGGAGCAGGGATTACTGAAATTTTTCATCCTATGTTTCCCTAGGGATTCACAGGACCATGGAACTGGAAATCCCTCAAGCTTAACCTCCCACCCACTACAGATCACCTCCTTGATTTCTTTCCTTTTCTTGAAGACAAACCAATGCCAAAGAAGACAAAATTTTTAGAAGCTCCTGAGTTGGAACTTTGTATTCAAGGTTGGGTTGGATATGAAAGAACAGAGATTTTAGGCTCCAAAGAGCTATGATTTGGGGGTCTGAAGAGCCATGATTTGCCTTTCCTGCTTGAGGAAGAGGCAGGGGGACCAAGGGGTGTTGGCAAGGTGATGGGATGGCGCTGGTACTGATGGGGCAAGGGGGCAGCTGAAGGAAGGCCAGCCCGGCCCAGCCTACCTTGCTCTCCTGACCCTTTCTAGTCTCTCTGCCCCAGGGGCACCAGCCCAGGAAGCAAGTCTCAATGTTGTGATGTTGGATGCAAATGTACAAGGCACCTTCTTTGGAGACTTTGTGCTTTGGAGATTCAGGTAGAATGACTGAGAGTTTGTATGGAGGCAGAGGCACCACCCAGATGACCTTCTTGAGGCTCCCATTTTCTCTAAGATTTAAACCTGGCCCACTGCTCCTGCAGTGCTGACTGGCAGGAGTCATATGTAAAAGTTGGCAGTCAGAATTTTTTTCAAAGGATTAAACTTGAACCTCAGAACCTTGCTTTTTTTCTCATCTGTTAAAAAACAAACAAACAAAAACCATATCTTTATTAATTTCTCCCAGTGCTGTGAAATGCAAACAGGACACGATACATTCATCATTTCAAATCCTGTCAAATGACCAATTCTGGAAAGCAGGTGTCAGGACAAGTGGGGGGCCTTGTACTGCTGTGCTCAGTCGATCAATCAGGTGGCAAAGAGGAAATGGGGGAAGGACTCTGAGACGCAGGCGAGTGCGCTCCTTTCCAGGAAACCTAGAGGCAGTAACAATGATGGGTGAGCGGGAGGGAAGTGGAAAGGGAGGTTTGAATTCTAGGGCTTCAAAGGCTTAGCCGGAGTCAGGGCAGGGCCACCAGCTGCCATTTTGGAAAACTCAAAGTGGCTAGAGTAGGTGTTTGAAAAGAGAATAGTGTGGAGAGGTTTGAAAGAGTAGGGGTGTTTCCTTGAAAAGGAGAGCTGTGCCTGCCTTGTTTCTATGCTTGAAAAAGTACTAAGCCCAGTTAATCTAAACACTGTGGGCACAAGTAAGAACAAGATATTCGCTATCTAGAGTTGGAACTTTTGATGAGTGGGTCCTTTTTGCTAATCTCATCTTCCCGGGAGCAGAGTGACAGGTTTGCAGATTGCAGGGAAGCGATAGATGTCACCTATCTTGAATTCAGTTGGACCGTTGCTCTGCTCTGGGTGACACACCTCCCCCACTCCCCAAACCAGGAAACGAGGGAGGATGCTTGTCCAGATCTCTGGATCCTGAGCTGCGTAGATTTGGGGCTTCCAAGCACCCACCCGCACAGACAGAAGTTAGCGAGGATCTCAGAGAAGGGTCTCAGAGTGACATCTCCGGGCCCTTGGCCTGTGTGACCATCTCCTAACACCCAGCATATCAGAATAGGGAACTTGTCACATTTTGCCAAGGGTGCACAATGTGGGTAGGGAGGGCAGTCAGCTTAGGGTCAATTTGAAATTGTCAGGAGAGAACTGGAGAAGTGGTGAGAACTGGAGCAGAGGTGAGCAGGGCTGAGTAAGGTTTTGGCATAGTGGGGTTGGGTGCAGGCTAGGTCTGGACAGGGCTCTCACAGGACAAGAAGCTGCCGCTTGTTCAGTGCCTACTATGTGCCAGGAACTGGGCTAGCTCGTACAGCAACCCATTTGGTCTTTCCGATCCCAGAGTGTGGGATCCTCTGGGAAGGGCAGGACCCAAGGATCCCGGCTGCCGGGGCTGGGGGTATGGGGTGCAGAGCTGGGCTTCAGCCTCTTGCTCCCACTTGCAGACTGAGGTCTTTTCTCCTCCCACCACCCCAGGCTGCTTCCCCCAGAGATGAGTAAAGGATCGAAAAATTGGAACCATGAGGGAAGTTTGGGAGAAGGTGCGGTTTTGAGGGATGGTTAAGTCTGCAAGGACACAGAGGATTTTTACAGTCTGAGTATTTGTGGAGTGGGTGGTTCTCTCTGACCCTGCTCTGGGCAGAACACAAGGAACAGGTTTACATTCTAGGATGGTTGATATGGTTAGGGAAAAAGAAGAAGATTTTGCCAGTGAGGGTCAAACATGGAACTAGTTACTGGTGGAAACTCTTTATCCTTAGAGACAAGTAGGTGACGTCCTAGAACTGTGGCCCCTCCTAAATGTGGGAGGGCAGGGTGGGGTCCAGGTGTCCCACAGGGCAGGTTTGAATCCCAGCTGTCACTCTCTCCAGCTCACGTCACTGCATCCGGACAAACCTTGGTTTCCTCGCTTGTGTGTCCACATGGGAATTCCTCCCTCATGGGATTGCTGCAAGGATTGGAGGAGATCACGTATGTAAAAAAAATCACATCTTCAGTTTAAAAATGTGCTTTAGCCTCAACATAGGCTCTTACTTACCCAAACGTGCCAGGTTCAGCTGCACCGCTGGTTTTGGGAGAGTGCTCTACTCCTCTCCTGAACCCACTCATGACTCCCCAGACCTTCCCAAGTCAGACTGCAAGCTGCCTGGGTCTGAGTTGGAATTACTTGGAGCCCAGGGAATAAATAAAGTCCCTTGTCTTCACCTTGTGTCTGTATCTTTCTCATCCTGGCTTAGAATTGAATGAGACAGGGAGGGGGCCAAACAGTTGCGGATGCAGGAAGGTGGGGGATGTACTTAGCAAAGGAATACCCCTGCTCAAAGCCCTCCTGCCCCTGTTCCCGCTCATTCCCCTCCTCCTTCCCCTTGTCCCTCTCCTCCCTTTCCCCTTATCCCTTCCTCCTCTTCCTATTGTATGTTAGGTGAGTCTTTTTCACCCCTTATCCCGGACCTGGGCTACACACACACACACACACACACACACACACACACACACACACACACACACACACACACACACGCTCTCATAAATCCTCGGACACAAGCCCCTCTGCCTAGACCCTCTCTCAGGGCTGTCCTGGCCTCAGAATGGGGCAACCCTCCAACTCTTCTCCTGGCTCTCCCTGAAGGTCAACCCTTCTGCCATAAGGGGTTAATAAACAGTCATGAGGGGCAAAGAGAGGTTAACAAAAGGGACAAAAGTGGGGAAGTGGCAAAAGTTTAAGAAATCTGGCAAGGCTTTCATAGCTAGGGGTCCAGTTCTTGCTTCTTTTGCTGAGACAGTGTCTGAAAAGCCCTTGGCCTCTGGCTCCCCTTTCACCCCACGGTGGGGAATGTGCTCCAGATTTCCCCTTTCCCAGACCTCATCTTCTCTGGGTTATACTGGCCCAGCCTCCTTCCTCATCCTGAAATTCCCATAGTGGGGGACATTGGCAGTGTGAGGGTTTGGGCAGGGGTCAGTTGTATTTCCAGGCTTGTCCAGAGGGGATGACTCCTCCTTAAAGAAGAAGAGACTGAGGCTCAGAGAGGACAGGCAACCAGCCTAGTCCAAACCGTAAGTGGTGCAGCTGGGATCCAAACTCAAGTAAGTAGTGTGGCTCCAGATGCTCTTGCTAAAGGGTCCTGGGGATCTGGAAGGAGATTCTGTCCAGGAAGCTTCCCATGCCTTAGATTTCCTCCTGTAGGTCATAGAAAACCAGCAAAGAGTTTAACCTGGGGAGAGACAGAAGTGATTTCCTAGGTGGCCTCATGTTGGCCATCTACAGAGGCCTTAGAGGCAAGAAAAAAAGAAGGACTTGCAGAAATATGCACAGGGGAGAAGCCCCCTTAATTCCAGGGTGGGGAAACCCTTTCCTTGTATCTACTTTAAGCTCTTTCTTGCTGTGATTTGAACTCAGAGCTTGGTTTTCCATAGGTCTGTGACTCTGCCCTTGGCCCTCTTTCCTGGGTCATCTTGGGACTTTCACTTTTATAGTTTAAGTGAGATCACATCAGGGTTAGAGTCTTTTAAAAAACAAGTCACAAAAACATGCCTGGCCCATTTCTAGATTGGGAGTGTTGAGAAGGAAGACTTGTGCAGATGAAGGAAGCCCTGCAGATGAGAGTAGAGGGTCACATGTCCTGCCCACACGTGCCTGCAGCCACTGGCTTAGATCTCCACCCAAGTCTGGTTCCTGCCACATCTCCTTACCCTGTCCTCATGCCTATTCTGCATGGGGATCTCTGTCAGTGAATAAGTGAGGCAGTTCTGAGAAGCCTGTGCTGGGTCCTTTGAGTTAAATTTCACTATAAACAGACATTTACTATTTGTGCTGGTTTGAAGCAATTATGCACCCCAAGAAAGGCCATGTTCTTTCAATCCATTCCTGTGGGTGCAGACCTATTGTGGGTAGGACCTGTTGATTAGGTTGTTTCAACTGAGATGTGACCCACCCAATTTCAAGGTTGGTCTTAGTTATTTACTGGAGTCCTTTATGGGATAAAAGAGGGAAGTTTGGGGAGAGTTCAGAATGAGAAATGCCCCAGGGCTGCCAACAGAAGCTCAGAGAGGAAGCCACTGAAACCAGAACCTGAAAGCAATGAAGACTGGAAGTGAAGGACCAGCTGACACTGCTCATGTGCTTTCCCATGTGACAGAGGAGACACCGATGCCAGCAGTCTGTCTTCAGAGAAGGTATTGTCCTGTCATTGCCTTACCTGGGACATTTTCATGGCCTTAAAGCTGCACATTTGTAAACTAATAAATCCCCATTGTAAAAGCCAATGCATTTCTGGTATATAGCATTTTGGCAGGTTTAGCAAACCAAAACACCGTTGCAGTGACAAAATATATTAATGATGATAATAAAATCAATTGTTAAATACTATATGTCAGGTACTGTACCTGGATCATCTCATGTAATTCTCAGAACTTTAACATCCCCATTTTACAGCTGAAGACATTGGGAAACAGGAAAATTAAACAACTTGAATTGAGTAACTTGTGACTGATGTTCCATAGCTAGTAAAAGGCAGCACTAGATTTGAACCCAGGTCTTCTGAGCCCAGTGGCTGCCCTGTGAGCTCTGCTCCTTCCATCTGAAGCTGACAAACTCCATTTATTGTTAAAACATTCAGGATTTGTTAAGGATAAAATAGATTTGTTACTTTAGAGCTCTACTTAATCTAAGGCTAGAGCAAAGTGATTACTTAGAGTTGATGGGTAAATACATCAACATTTGCTAATTCATTTGCAGAATAGCATGGTGGAGGAAAAGTCACAGCTTTAGAGCTGTACAGAGCTGGGTCCCAAATCCAGCTCTGTTATTTTGTAGCTATGTGAACTTGGGCAAAGTTCTCAATCTCTCAGAGCTCTGGTTTTCTTCACTTGTAAGGTGAAACAGCACCTACTGGGCTGGTTTGGGGAATGGGTAACTTATGTCAAAGTCTGTAAAGGGCAAATTAGACCAATAAGCACCAACATTCGATGACATTTGGAAGAAAAGGAGGTTCTTTTTTGGAGGACCCAAGAAAGTGACCAGATATTCAAAACACATCAGCCTCTACTTCAGAATCAGCGTAAGATACAAGCTATGACTCCTTGTCAGATGAAAGGACAGGAGAGTGGGGGTGGAGAGAGGGTCAGCACTTTGTGGGGTAACTTGCTGCAATAAGCTATGGCTAAATGGCTCAGCCTTCCCTGCGGCATCCTGGACAGATGTGGTGCAGGAGCCTGGGTGGGGGTGATGACTTCCTAGAAACAGGAGAGACTGCTCAGCCTCCATTCTGAGTCATAGGATCAAGGGGGAAATAAGTATCCCATGGCCAACAGTTATTTTGGCCAGCTGGTTTACTCAGGGCAGCTACCCAGGGAGTGTTCGTGATCTTGGCAGGAGTGGTGGTCAAAAAATGGCCTATTCAGGGCTGAGATGTTGGCCCCATTGAGAAAGAAGAGCATCCTGTGGTTCAAGCACAGTCTTTCATTCCAGGCCTCTGGGGGAAGGGATGGAGCGAGCTCTCTGTTTAATCTCTTTAGCTGAGGGCCATGGCTCCAGCAGGCTTTCCTTATCTAGGAGTCACTTGTAAGATCCGTTTCGCAGTCATTTCTGAGCATCCCTTTTGAAGGTGAGTGAGCAATGCTGAAAAAGAAAATACTGCCAGATCTGCTGTCAGTAGTTAGACATAGGCACTGCTCCTTCTTCAGAAACACACACACCACCCCCCTACATGCATGCATACACACTCATGAACCAACACATCAAGTGGTACCACTGTTGGGTTAAAAGTTGGTTGTTTACTCTACTTGTGAGTTGTGTTAGTTAGAGGACAGGCAATGCACTGGTGAAAGTCCACTCTGCAGTGGGCTCCAGTGGTCAAAGCCAGTGCAAATGCAAAGGGCCGAATGCTCCACTTGGAGCATGCTATGGAAATGTGTATAAGAATGTGCGTTCATTAAAGATACAGATGCAGAGTCATAATTAGAACAGGTTATCCGTCACCTCCATGTGTCAGCTGAGTACATGGCTGGCATCATCCTGCAAGCTGTGTAATCGTTCCCTTTCTAGAGAAGAATCTGAGGTCCAGAGAAGTTAAATACCTCAACAAGGTAACTCAGAGGAAGGTTAAAATCCAATCACGATACGGCTGAAACATGGTCAGGCTGATTTTCTTGATGGGTTATGGTTGCTTTTATAATCACCCAAGTATACTGTCGACAATAATGATCGGTAGAATGAATGAGCACGTATGCGCCTGGCTCTGCTCTCGGGGCTTTATACATTACTCTTCCCCACAGCCATTTGGGATTGGTAATCATCATCCCCATTTTTTGGATGCAGAATTGGAAGAACACAGAGGTTAAGTAACTAGCCAAAAACTCACAAGGGGTTGGAGCTGGGATTTAAATACAAGCACTTTGATTCTAGACCCAAGTATTAAGCTGCTATGCTTAAGTGAATTTTCCATCAGTCTGAATTTTATTCCTTTAAGCATCAAGAATATTATAATTTTAAGGATTTCGATGAAAATATTTCTCAAACATATTGTATAACTTCCTGCCTTCTAAAGCTATAAAAGTACCTTGGAAATAATCCAACCTTTTCCTGATGACTCAAGATCATCATCCGAACAGCACATTTTTTACTATAATACAGCAGTGGTGACGTTTGTGTGAATGCTGCCTGCAATATCAAATGGCCCCAGGATGCTGTCTTTTTCTGGTTGTCTGATTTTTAGATTCCTGATCTCATTTCTTGTTCCCAGGTGACCTTCTCACTTACTTCCTTTAGTGGCCTCCTCTCTGCTCTACTCCAAGCTGCCTCCAACCTTCTCCCCATGGTGGGTTGGAAAGCTACATAGCCAGGTTTATTAGAATTATGGGCAAAGTGACATGAATAAATGGTGAGTGTGAGACTTTCCTTGAAGCAGGGTGGCCCGTGTCAGCCTCTCCCTGATTTTTGCCATCTTGGTCTGATAGTGGCTGAGAGTAAGATTAGACCTTTAGACAGAGAAGCCCCATTCAAGATTTCCCAAGACTCCTTGAAGACTCCTTGAAGACTCCACACCCCTGCACCTGCCTCCTCTTGCTGTCCAGTGGGCCTTTTTTGGTCCTGGTTTGCCTACCGTGAATCCCAGCTTCTTGTATAGGGCCTTGGAAGTCCTGCTTGAATCTCATCAACCCCCTTTTTTTCACTGTCCCTACAGATGGACTCTTCCCCTGTATCCTCCAATCTCCTGATTATTTAATCCTCTCCCCACTCAGAGTGATGAGAGGGCTTTTGGGCAGGGCTAGAATGTGAGGGCCTGGGGGCTAGATGTGGGTTGTGCTGATGCATCTCATGTTGCAGGTCAGATCATCTGGTCTAGGGGTACTGTTGGCAGGAGAGACAGTGCAAGGCAAGGCTGAGGTGGGAATAGGTGGGCTAGGGATGAGAGAAGCCAAAACGCCCACCATAATAACCCCACCTAAGTCACACTGCACCGATTGTTTCCCACTGCTTGCCATTTATGGAATTGTAACAGAGAAGTTAAGATTTAAGAAGTGATTATGAGTATTGAATCATTATATAGACATTTCCCTTCACTTTCTAGTCTATTAAAATGGACAGAGGGAAATACCTGAAATTGCCAAACTGTAATCAATCTGCCTTGATCTCTGATAATGATTGTATAACTATGTAACCTTTATCTTGTGACTGTAAAAACCTTGTGACAGACCCTCACTTGTATCCCCTTATCCTCTTTTTCAACTTTGGAGTCTTAGGAGCACTAAAGACAGCCCCTAATGCTTATTAATGAAGGGCCTTGAGCCATCCCAGAACCAATCCTCCCAATTCCAAAGCTGTCTTGGTAGATGCAGCTGGATCTACTAAAAATTGGCCCACCTGATATGCATGGTAGCTTAGACTTCAACCTATAAGTGGTCTATACCCGATCATAATATTAAAAGTCATGCCCCTCATCATACTAACACCACTGTTTTCTTACCTATGTTCTATGACTAAGCGTGTATCAATCTGCACGTGCTCAACAATGAGATCATCTCTAATGTAATCATCTGGGGCCATTGTGCTCATTATCCTAAAACCTGCCCATCTTTTGATACTATAAAACTATCAGAGTTACTGCAGTGTGGAGAGACAGATTTTTGGACCGATAGGCCATCTGATCTCCTGCTTCACGCTTAACAATAAACTCTTTCTCTCTTTGAAACCCTGATGTCTCAGGAATTGGCCATTTGAGCGCCTCGGGCAGAAAACCCACCAATTTTGTCCAGTATCAGAATGGGAACTGATTCTGCTGTGCCCAGATGCCATGACTGGATGCCCTAGTCCCCTCCTCAGAGTCTCCAAGCAAAAGGCCTCATGCTTTCCAGGCTTGACCTGCCTCCTCTCTTGCCCCTGTGCGTGGGGACCCATGATGCCATTGCTTCAGGTGGATAAAATGAATGTGAGTGGCTGAGCTTCATGATGGGCTTTTCCTTGATTCTTGTCTATGTGTCCAGTAGCTGATGTCCCCAGAGAGAAACCTCAGGCTAAGAAAAGTGTTGCTCTAACAAAATTTAGAATCAGAACTTAGTCGAAGGTCATAAATACTTTTGCGAATACTCCTCTCCACATTGGGTAGAACTGTGCTTTTCAAATCTTAATGTGATCTTGTTAAAATAAAGAATCTGATTTAGTAGGTCTGGAATAGGGCTCACGACACTGCATCTCTGACAAGCTTTTAAGTGATACAGTGGCAGCTTTGAGTATTAAGTGATGAGAAGAGGGTTTCTCAATTTATTTTTGGTCTTGGATGCTCTTAAAAATTAATGAGGTTCCCCCCCCCCCAAATTAATGAGGCTAAAGGAATGAAGGGAAAAAAATCACATGATCATCTCAATCAATACAGAAAAGGCAGTTGACAAAATCCAGTGCCCCTTCCTGATAAAAAACACTTAGAAAACTTAGGAATAGAAAGAAATTTCCTCAACATGATAAAGGACATATATGAAAAAAACCTACAGCTAGCATCATACTCATCATACTCATTTACTCATAGGGTAAAAGAATGGAAGCTTCCCCTCTAAGATCAGGAACAAGACAAGGATTTCCACTGTCACCAGTGCTATTAACATTGTACTGAAAGTTCTAGGTAGATCAAGTAGGCAAGAATGAAAGTCATCAAAATAAGAAAAGAAGTAAGACTTTCCCTATTTGCAGGTGATGAGCTCCTGTAGGTAGAAAATCCTGAAGAATACACAAAAAGTTATGATAGCTAATACTAAAATTCTAATATTAATACTAATATTGAGCAAAGTGGCAGGGTATGAGATAAAGACACAACCATCAGTAGTGTTTCTAAATATAAATAATGAACAAAGTGTAGAGGAAATCAAGAAAAAAGTTTTGTTTACAATGGCAACTATCTAGGAATAAATTTCACCAAATTACGTTACAAATTTACATATTTACAAATTACGTTAAGGACCCGTACACAAAAAGCTGCAAAACATTGCTAAAACAAACCAAAGAAGACCTAAACAAATGGAAGGACATCCTGTATTCTTGGATTGTAGAACTGAATATTGTTGAGATGCCAATCTACTCAAAGCGATTTATAGATTCAATGCAATCTCAATCAAAACTCCAACAATTTCTTTGCAGAAACAGAAAAGCCAACCATTGAATTCATAATGTAAGGGTAAGGGGACACAAATAGCCAAAAGCATCTTGAAAAAGAAGAACAAAATTGGAGGACTCACACTTTCTGACATTAAACCTTATTACAAAGCTACAGTAATCAACAGAGCATGGTACTAGAACTAGGAGAGTTATATAGACTGGGAATCGAATTGAGAGTTCAGATATATGCCCTTACATTTATGGCCAACTGATTTTTGACAAGGCTGCCAATTCCATTCAATGGGGAAAGAATAGTCTCTTCAGCAAAAGGTGCTGGGAAAACTGGGCATCCATATGTAAGAGGATGAATGTGAAATTGACATGCATGGTAGTGAAGAATGTGACAGTGCATTTTGGTACCACTGCCCTCTGTCTTCATTTGTGCTAGTGTCAGCTACCATTGCACTTGTGTCATTTGTGCAAACATCAGCACAGTATGAAAACAGCTTGTAATGCTACTAAGATATAAAAATAGTTTTGATCTTGCAGACCTCCTGAAGGGGTCTTGATGACCCCCAGAGTTCTACAGACCACACTTGAAATGATCTTGAAGACCAGCGTCAACGTATACTGGGGAGGAGATCTGTGATGGTTAAGTTCATGTGTCATCTTGGCTAGATTATGGTGTCTTGTTATTTGATCCAACAAGCACTGGTCTGACTGTTACAGTGGAGATATTCTATATATGTAAGTCATCAGTAAGTTGATTGCATCTATGGTCGATGACATCTACAATCAACTGCAGAGATTACCTTCAACAATAAGAGGAGTCTCATCCAACTAATTGAAGGCCTTAAAAGGAGAACTGATGATTTCAGCAGTCGGAAGGGAGAATTTCCATCTGTACTTCAGCCAGCCAGATTCTCCTGGGGAATTCATTGAAACCTTCATCCGCATTCTCAGCTTGTGGCCTGTGCTGTGGAATTCAGACTTGCACATCCCCACAGTTGTATGAGCCAATTCCTATAATAAATCTCATAATATTTACATATCTCTCCTGTTGATTCTGTTTCCCTGAAGAACCCTGACTAATAGACTCTAAGGCAAGCACTCACCCTGACTCAAGCATGAGCTGAAATAGTCTTACTTCCTCCTGTGTGGTTCTCTCTTTGCTTCTTCACCTTGAGCTTGGTTCCTCCTAAGCATACAACTCTAAAACCTGGCCCAGAGGATATGTCTTTAGACTCTCTGGAAATTCTGTCACAGGTGAATTGGTCCCAGGAGTCCAGGTAAAAATATAAAATATAAAAATATAACCCTGGAGACTCTTAATCAGGGCATTGTCATAGCATTGTGGCCCCAGGCTGGTGAAGTTCTGAGCAGAAGTGTTCAGATGTGCCCAGGACTCCATATCAGAATTCAGAGCTCTAAGCTCTGGCTGCAATTCCAAACTAGAAGTGTTCTGCTAATTGAGGCTCACAAGCAGGAGAACCTTGGAAAAGAGACAGGGATTGACTTTATTCTCCCACTTTCTCTTTTGAATTTTTTAAAAAAAGAACAAGAAAGGTCAGCTTGAGAGCTTTTTGGAATCTGTCTCTTTGTACCCCGGCTTGCTAAACTTATTGTGCCCAGGAGCGAAAGTGGAGGCATGCCCAGTGCAGGTGTGTGTCCACTGGGGGATTCCTCCTGTAAGAGGCCCACTGGCATTCCTTGGAAATTTCTCTCTGGGGTGAGGCAATTATGCAATGAATCAAGTAGCCAGTTCACAAAGGAAACTGGCTGAGGCCTTGGCTGGGGGCACTGTCTTCTTGGATTCAGGTGATTGGCTGCTCTGCCCTGTTCAGGGGGCCAAAGGCTGGGGGTGGAGGTGGGACACAAAGTACTCTCTCTGGTCCTTCTTCCCCAGAAATAGAGCACTTTTAGTTACAAGGGCCCACCGGCTGACCCTCTCACCTGGAGCTGCTGAAGGCAGAAAGGAGAGCAATATACCTTGGGGGTGGGGGTGGGGGGCACGCAGACAGGAATAAAGGGGTAAATTAGGTCCTTCTTTCTTTCTGTCTCTCCTCTCCTCTTTGTATCTGTGCCATTCTATTTTATCCCGTTCTCTCTCTCTGTCATTCTTTTCTGTCTTTCAGCCTTTCTATCTCTCTCTCTCTGCTTCTGTGTGTCTCTCAGTAGCTCTCTTACTCTCTCTTTGTGCCCCTCTGTGTGCATCTCATCGTGTTTTTCTTCTCCTGACCCTCACCCTCATGCCTCCTTTCCCTCCACCCTCTCTTCCCACCCCTTCCTCCCCAGAGGCCTGGATTGGTGTGAGCGGCTGGGGAGCCTAGAACCTGCTGCATGTGGGAACGGGGCCCTCTGTTGTGATAGAGCCTCCATTCTTGCAAATGAAGAACCCTCTGGAAAGCCAGCGGGGAAATCCTTTTCCTTTAGAAGCTGACTGAACCTGGATATGAAGATGTAAAATAGGCCTGCCAGGTGCCGCAGAGGCTGAGGGGCACTTTCCATGGCCAGCCCATGTCTGTGCTGCCTGTTTGTTTCGGAGGGCTGGGAAGAATATTTATGCATTACATGTATATAAAATCTCTGTCCTTTTCATTTTGAGGCAGCTTGGATTTTGCGCTTCTGTTGAGTGAATTTAGTCTAAAGAAATTAAGTTTTTGTTTCAGATGTGTTTGCAGTGTAAATGTTTGAATCTGAATTATCAGAGGAATAATTAGTTTGTGTCATGGAGGCTTTGAATCACTGCCTGCATGCCCCCTCCTGATTTAGGGGGGAAGGGTCCCCACACCTTCCGTGTGGCTTTTTGAACCTGTTCTTTCCCCTCCCTGTTCTCTGTCCAACTTTCCCAATTTCCCACTCCCTCCCCACCCCGCCCCACTCCAGTCTTGGCTGGTTAGTGTCTCTACGGCAGACTTAGCCCTGGCTACTTTTTTTCTTTGAGAAAAGGCAACCAATATGGCTCGAACCCTTTCCACATGCCAGGCTGTGTCCCAGGTACTTCATCCACATTCTCCCATTCAGAGTTTATAACCTCTAGTGGGAGAGAGAGATTATTTTATTGTTCCCATTTCACAGGTGAGGAAACCAAGGCTTCAGGAATGCTGGGTCACTCGTCCCAGGGTGTGTGCTAGGCCTGGCCTGACAGTGGGAGCGCAGGCACTGCTGGGGGAGGTTTGAGGGGCTGGCAGCAGTTGGAGGGCAGGCACTTGTGTGTAGGGACGCGGGGGCGTGGAGCAGGCTGGGCTCGGGGTGAGTCACGTGGTGGCTGGAGGTGCTGCAAGAGCAGGTGTTGGGCGGTAGGTATGGAGCGTCTGGGGTGCCATGCTGGGGACTTTGGCCACTGCCCTGCAGGACACGGGGAGTCCTGGGGACAATTTTTAGCAGCAAAGTATGTGAAGTATAGAATCACTCTGAGAGCAGTTTGGAGGATGAATTTGGGGGTAGATGAAAGAGAAGGGAGGACTGGAGGGAAGGGTTTCAGGTAAGAAGTTATAGCAACAAGCCAGGAGAAAACTGGTGACGGCTGGCAGGAGTAGGTGGCTGAGGGGAAGGGCACGGGTACCAGAGCCGAAGGAAGCAGAATCTCCACCCCAGGTCATGGGCTGGATGTGGGGGCTGAAGGGGAGTCCAACTGGTGCTCAGGCTGTAAGCTAGGATGCTTGTGTATGCACTGAGACCCCAAATGGGGTCATGGGCGGGGTGTGGAAGCAGGAGGTGTGGGCTTATGGAGCAAAGGAGATTTGAACACAGGTCTTTGTGATGCCGAATCCCTCATTCTCTCCATTCTACTTTGGTTCTGAAGCTAAAGGAATGGGAGTGAGCACCCCATCCCTGGAGGTAGTCAAGCTTAGTCAGATAAACTCTTAGTGAGGGGTATTTAGAAGGCAGGTAGAGGGTCAGCCTGCATGGTTCCTTCCAGCCAGTGGATAATGTAGCTGTGCAGGGGTGACCCTGTGGGCTCAGAAAAAGGTGAAAGAACTGAACTTGAGCCTGAACTTGGTTGCAGGACCTCCCAGTCCAGGATGCGAGTAGGAAGTTGGAGACCCACCTGTGTGCGGAGTGCACCGCCCGTGCACCTCAGCATTTAATCATTCTTTGGAAGTCACTCTGGAGCTGACAAGCTGTTTTTCAACTCCTTGTCACTGCTGCCTGATGCATCTCATTTGCCCTGCCCTCCAGCTGACAAATCTCAGCCCCTTTGACTAAAAGACAGTTTCCCCCCTAAGTGCTTTCCTCTGGCAAAGCTAAATATTAACTAACTCCCTTTATTTCATGATTATTCATTGGTGCTAATGTCACCACAAGGCAGAATGAGAAGCCATCGCCCTGAGATATTAAAAAGTGGTAAGTCGGGAAGGAAATATGGTGCGGTCGCCCGAACCTGTTGAGAGACAGTTGTCACCGAGAGGCGTGGGTCCTGGTCTCGGAAGTGCCCCTGAGGCTGCACATCACACCTGCGTCCTGGTCCCAGGTAAGCCCACCTGGTGGAAGGGAGGAGAAATAGTTTGCCTGGCCAGGCTGCTCAGGTGAGTGATGTGCCATTAGAACTGGAGATCATTCGCGTGTGGTGCAGCTGAGAATATGTCTGTGTTTTTGAGGTTTTAATATTTGAGTAAACAGCTGCAAAGAACCTAAGACTCACCGAGTAACGTGCTGGTGCTGGAGAGAGAGGAATGTGTCAGAAGATATGGCCCAATATGTGTGCTGAGCTGTACTTCAAATGGGGTACTTGTGGGTGTTTTTGTGAAGGTTGTGTGTTTGTGGGCGTGTGAGTGTGATTGTGGCTTTGGCAGATTGGTGGGGATCCTTGAACTGAGAGAAGACAAGATAATTTGTGTAGCTTGATGAAAGATCCATTTCTCTGTATGACTCCCCCTCATCTTGACACCCACCAAGGGGTCGCATCCCTGTACTATCCATGGCTTGATTCGCCCACATCCTGGACAGCCTTCTGCTCTCGCCCCATGTCTGTCCTGCTAAATTCATGCCCCTTCAAAAGGCAGCATCTGATTGAAGGTGACTGATGTGGCTGGAATTAGTGTGGACCCCGGAGCTTTCAGACTGGCAGACAGAGAATATCTCCAATCATTCTAATTATTTCCAAGTAATTTAGCAGGTCTGTGATTATAATATGAGGTCATCTTAATTAGAATGACATAAAATAATATCTAATTAGACACCATCCCATCTTTTAGAGATTTGTCATAGATTCAAATGGAAAACCTTTCAGCCTCTCAGTGGTGAACTTATAAATTCTCCATCTGAGATTTCATTTCATTCTCTCTCTTTTTTGGCAAGTGACAGGGCAAATCAGTCCCTGGCCTCTGGGGTGAGTGCTCTGGCTTGTGTATTGGCCTGACTTGGGTCTATGTGGCCTCAGGCAGGAGCCAGGAGAGATTAGGAGGAAGGGCCAGGTCTCCTCCTTGGGTCACAGAGACCTCCTTTCTCTAGAAGAGTGTGTCATAGAGGCTGGGAAACTCAGATTGGGAACCAGGAAATCTGGGCTTATATCCTTGTCCAGCCTCCAAATAACGAGTTCATCTTTGAAAGTCCCATGCCTCTCTGATCCTCAGTAAAATGGAATGGTTGGCACCGTTTGGTGAGTTGAGGGTCAGAGAAGGAGGCTGGATTGGTAATGGTTCATTAACAAAGTCCCTGTAAACATGACAGTTCCTCAAAGCTGGGTCGAAGTGTTGTCTTGGTGCTAACACCCAATAATGATATTTCCTCCTGGTTTGTAGATACAGTGACCTCAAAAGCTATTAAGAGCACATGTCCCAACCAACATAACTTGAAAATTTTTCATCGTATCAGGCTGGTGATGGATGTAATGCATTAAACAAACAAACAAAAAAAGAGCACATGGTCCCAAGTTCTCCATTCACCATGGGGGTCTCTCATCCCCTGAGTGGCCCCAGTGACACAATCTGAGTCCTACCTTGTGTGCCTGCAGGAAAACTCACACTCTGAGGATTCTGTGGGGAGTGAGTCCCCGTTTCCAAATCCATTCTGCTTGTCCCTCATCACCTCCAGCCCAGACTGCCATGTTAGGCTTTTCTACTGGCGGCCTCTGGCCAGTAGTCTCAGCTTTTCTGTTGGCTCTGCTCTTTCTGTTATGTCTCTATTCCCCAAAGCTGCCAGGGTTAACTGGCTTTATTAAGGCCGATAATAAGACAAGAGGGAACATAAAACTAAATGTCTGTTCTTGTTGTCTCAAGCTCATTGGCCGGTCTCTTCCTGTGCAGTCTCCTTAACTCCCTTTCTCCCCTCTCTCTTGCCCGGCCTGCTGCTCTTTGTTTAAATAAGATGTCTCTTCATCACCTTCTTTTCCTCACTCCCTTGGGTGCTGCCTGCAGACGGGGCCTTTCCAAAGGACAGAGCTCTCTGACTGCAATCACTGGCACAGTTACCAAAAATGGACAGACATACTAGTAACTAAAGTGACCCACTTTTCTTTGGGTCTCCATACAGGATGGAAAGTTCTCGGTCTGAAGTTTCTCTTCCATGGTTTTTAATACCTTGATACTTGTGATCACTTGGCTGTATGAGGTAGTACAAAATAAGAAACTTTGCTATTTTAAGTCTAACATATTTGTGTTTCCTGGTGCTGCACAGAGAGACTGGAGCCACAGGGGTGCCACTACGGGAACCATCTGGAGCCTTTCCAGCTGCAGCTCTGGTTCTCCACCGGCTTTGACATCTGCACTGGTGTCCTCCAAGCTCTGGGACTTCAGACAAGCTAGTTCCATTTCCTCATGGGACCCTTGGGGCTAAGAACACAATAAGATATTGATGCCCATTGAGTAGCCAGTGCCCACTGGCCCCTGGAAATGACCTCTCTTGCTGCAAGCTCTCTTGGGCATTCGTGTGCAGCCACCTTAGCCAAGCAGGAAGTGGAGAACAGGCCAAATCCTATTAGAGCAGGTTAAAAAAATATGAAAGTAACTCCAGAAAGGGAAACTGTGAAAAGTACCTCGGCTTGAAGCTGATCACGGACCTCTTACTTCGTACAATCGATATGGACTATTCCATTTCCTCTTTGTGCCTTCACTTAATAGGAAAGTCCCTGCAGGTGTGAGCTCAGACTTACAAAGAAGGTTGGGAGATAGCAGCCTTGGAAAAATAATTCCACCTATAAACACCTGTGTTAACAAGTGCCATGTTTATACAGCTCTTTTCTTTTTCAAATGCTGTTTACACACACCTATTCTCTTACCTGGCTCAGGTGTGTGTTGCATGGGCATCCCGGGACCCGCTGGCTGGGGGCCAGTCTGCCAGTCGGGAATGCTGCCCCCTCTCTCTGCCCCTTAGCGTGGGGCTTGAGAGGCCAGAACTTTCTGTGGTTTGGCTGCAGCCCTGGTGCTCCAGGGTAGCCTGGCTGGAGTTGTTCCACGAACTGATGAGCTCGAGTGTCACCCCTACTGTGACACTCAAGGGGACCTCTTCGGGGACAGTGACCCCATTTGGATGAAAGAGGACACCTGCTCTTTTCTTAGCCAGCCCAGGTCACTTTGCATTTTCACACCGCGAGGAAATTTGAAACTTTCAACCACCTGATGACAACAGCAGCCCGGTCCAGGACGTGGAAAGCGGGAGATGCCAAATATCCAACAATGGGACCTTTAGAGACATTGTGGGAAGAGGGGAGGAGTTTGGCTCAAGGCGGTTCTTTTTCAGTCTTTTACGAACCCTAGAATTCTTTCAGAATCCCGCCTGACTCCATGGAAGCCCTGGGGATCTAACAGCTGTCTCACCCTGGCTCAGAGCTCTCAATCCTGACTGCACATTAGAATCACCCGGGGGAGCATCTAAAATATTCCCATGCCCAGGACCCCTGCCTAGAAACACCGATTCACTTGTTCTTAGGCGGGGACTGCGCATTAGAACTCTGAAAACCTCCCCGAATGGATCCAACTTGTAGTCAGGTTTTATGCCCACTGCCCTGTGGGACATTGAGACGTCTCTGTGCAATCATTCCTTTATCAACCTTAGAGGAAAGTCACAAAGATAATTCAGAGAGTTCCCGCACACCCCATACACCCATTTCCCCCCAATATTTGCATCCTACATGACTACAGAATCACAGCTAAGAGGCTAATACCGGTCCCTTACTATTCACTAAACTGCAGTTTATTTGGATCTCACTAATTTTCCCCTATTTTTCTTTTTCTATCTTGGGACCCCAGGCAGGAGAACGCATTCCCTTTAGTCGTCACATCTCCTTAGTCTTCTCTTGGCTGTGACAGTTTCTCAGACTCTCCTTGTTTTGGGTAACTTTGACAGTATTGATAGACATTCGTCAAACATTCTGTAGAATATTCCTCAGTTGGGCTTGGCTCAAGTTTTTCTCAGGGTTAGACTGGGTTATTGGGGAGTAAGGCCCCAGGGGTGAAATGCCATCGTCATCTCACCTCATTAAGGGTAGGGGACTCATCCCTGTCGGTGCTGACCTTGGGCACCTCGCTGAGGTCATGTTTGACAGGTTTCCCCACTGTGAAGTTACCCCCCAGCCCCCTCCCCATTCCCAAGCTTAGTCTTTGGCCACAAATCACAGCTCCCCCCCCAAAGTTGGGATGGGTTGTTATATTCCACCCTTTGGAGAGGGGGAATTATCTGCATGAATTATTTGGAATTCTTCTGTAAGGGAGAACTGTCTCCTCCTATTTGTTCGTTCATTCATTCATTCATTCCTTTCTCTCAGTATGGATTCGGATATGCTCTACTTTGGGGTTGTAATACGATTCTCTGTTCGTTATTTATTTTATGGCTTAAATTGTCCCAGCTTTGGCCATGGGGAGAGCTCTCTTTCAGGTTGACCTCTGGGTCCCTTTGACATGCCCCTGTCTTTTTGTTTTCTGAGCACTTCCTTTCTTAAGGAGAAAGGCATTCACTTTGCCTGAATACCTGCTGGATTCTCTTTTCGGCACTTTGTCTTTTCATTATTTAGTAACAATCCCTTTTGTTAGCACATTCTCTCTCTTCCTCCCTGCCCCACGGTTTTCACACTTGTGCCGGGATTTGTGGCTGGGGTAGCACTGGATGGAGAGTCAGGTGGCTGAGTTTGTATTCAAGTTCTGCTCCTCTGGAGCTGTGTGAACTAAGGGAAGTTTTCTAATGTCCATCAGCCCCCCGATTTCTGATCTATGTGGTGGAGACAATAGTAGGTATCTAAAGTAGAGCTGTGAGCATTGCAGACAAGTGTGGACTGTGCCTGGCATGTAGGAGGTTGTTGAAAATGACAGCTGTAGTATTCCAGTACTTGGCTCTGCCATTAAATAACTGCATGACCTTGCTGTGCCACTTCTTTTTGAGACTCAGTTTCCTTATCTACAAAATCAGGGCATTGGATCAGATGGTTTCTGAAGACCCATCCTTTCTGCTGTCCCAGGCGCAGCTGGTTGGGGGGGATGGGTGATGAAGAATGCGAGCTGGGTGGGGGGCCCAGTGGACTGTGGCTCAGGGAGCTCAGAGGTCCAGCCCTTGACCAGTCCCCTGGCCTCACGTTGGAATCAGCTTTGCAAATCTGCTGATCAAGAATGACCTTTTGCCCTAGAAGGAAATATTTTAGATTGAATACGCGACCTGCACATCTGTGTTGAGTCCCCACGCAACTTTCAGCTCTTTGCAGCTGGGCTGGGCTGGCGATCATGAACCAGTGAAATCTGATAGAATGCTAAATATGTTTGCTCCCATTGGTACCCAAATATGTGCACGTGTTTCGTGTGTTCTTAGACATCTGTTTTTTTTTAATCTCAAGGTCGCTCTATACCCAACAGTGGTATTTGTCAGCTCCTGCTAACTAGTGGGATTTTGGTTGGGGTGTGAGGGTTGGGTTTTTGGTGAGTTTCCGAGGTCGGGTTACAGGTGCTGAAACCAGGGGCCAAAGCCTGGATGTGAGTGGGGTGTGGCAGCTCATTCTATTTCCTGTGGGAGTTCGACCTCTGTCAGCCCCATGTGGACCAGTTAACCGTGGCAGGAAGGGGGTAGAGCGGGAGGGGCTGGTTCTGGAAATAGTGTGATGGGGAAGGGCTGGGGCTGCAGAGCCAGGTGCTGGCAGCTTGTCTGCTTAGCATGGGGTGTGTGTGTTGGGGGGAGGAAGGCCTGATTAGAGCAAGCCCGGGGTTCAGTCCTGGAGGGAGAAGGCTGACGACCAGCTAGTCAAACTGGGACACAGGTTGGTGGGACCCCAGGGCTCTGGCCAGGCAGAGGGTGTCTCAGGATTCAGGACTGGGCAGGGAAGTGAAAGAAGGAAAAGGGGAATCACTGTGAGCCCTGGCAATGGTGGGCCCAGGAAAGCTAAGGAAGACTCAAAAAGTCAAGTCCAAGTGAGTGAATAAAGGGCAAAGACAGAATCCAAAGGGAAAGATATAGCGGCTTCCCTCTTCTACAAATGTACAGATTTATCTACACATGTGCATAAAGATGTATATTCAAAGATGTTCATGGCAGCACTGCCTGGAATAGGATAAAGCTGAAAATAACAAAAGGTCCATTTATTTATCATATCTATCCAAACTGTGGAACACTCTGGGGCCATGGGAGGGAATGAGATAGGCCTACACGAATTGGAATGGAAACACTGCAAAGACACATTGCTTAGTGAAAAAAAGGAGGAAGAGCACTGTGAAGAGAATACATGCATTTGAACAGAAGTAAAATCTACAAATGGTAGTTGTATATTATATGAGTTAGGATGGGTTCTCCTGCAAGTAACAGAAAATCAGACAAATTCTGATTTAAAAATATTAAAAAATTTTTTCTCTTGCAGCCCCAGTTTGGAAGCAAGCATTTGCTAGTTTCAGAGGATTAGACTGTCTTTAGGGATCCAGATTCTTTCTTTTTTGCCATTCCACCTTCATGAAACATGCTGGCTTTTTGTTCTTATTACCTCATGGTCCCAAGATGGCTGCTGCAGCTGCAGACATCACATCCAAGTGCAAGACGTGAAGAAGGGAGCCAGCTAGTGCCAGATGCAATTGTCTTTAAAATTTTTTTGGCCTAGAAAGCACAAGTTTTCCAGATACCACCTAACAGTGCCTTCACCAACCCCCACCCTTTTCTTCCCCACACATACTTACCCTTACATCTTATTGAGCAGGACAGATTCATATGGCCATCCTAGCTGCAAGGAAGACTGAGAAAGCAAATATCTGGTTTTCTAGCCACTATAGGAAGGAAACAGAGTTGGAAACAGCTAAGTTAGCCAATCAATAGTGTTTGCCACATGTAAGGAGAGGACTATGGATAGTGATTGCCTCTGGAAATAGGGTGTGGGATCTGAGATGGGAGATAGCTTACTTTTTTACATTACATACTCTTTAGTGCTCTGATTTTATTATTCTGCTACTGTGTCTATATATGACTTGTAAATAGAAAAGAATTAATTAAAGGGAGATAAGTGAAGGGTATGCAATATGCCAGACTGAAAGCGTTGATTCAAGAGGCAGAGTCTGGGGACATTCCCTGTGGCACCTGTTTGCAGGGGGAAAGGGCTATTGATGGGGTTTCTGTGGCCAAGTCCAAGGGTGAGCAGTCTGGCTGTCAATAATGCCCATGGGAGACCCTCCTGCCTGCCACCTGGGTTTGTCTGAGAGCCTGTATTAGGGCCGAGACTGTGCTTGGGGATCACATAGCCCCAGCATAGCCATGAGGAAGAGGAAGGAGATAGGGCACCAAGCAAGGGAGAATCTGACACCCTCATCTATCAAACATTTACTTCGTGTGGGTCTTCATTATTTTCTTGCTGCATCATCTTCCAGAGAGCGAGCAGTGTTGAAACTAACTCTTTAGGAAAACCCCTCTCTGCTCTTGTATTGGGGGTGACGTAAATTTCTAATTCTGCCAACCAAACAGACATGTGCCTTTGACGACACAACATGAAGTGAAAATGGGAAGATGATCTGAAATTAGTCCTTGAATCAGATGACGGAGATGAATTGGAAGACAGCGAAGCAACATGTGATTTTGCTTTTTCCAAGGGTGATCTCAGTTCTGGTGGGCAGGACGGTCACTGGCTCTGGTGTGTGTGTGTGGGTAGAGTCCAAAGAGGAACAGAGGCCAGTCATCCTGACAGCACCACCTTGAATCTTTCCCCACTGAGTGAATGACCTGTAAAGACCCTTTTGGAAGGGATTTATCATGGTTAGAGTCACGGATTTGTTCGGCTGACCAGAAGAATGGAAGATCCTGGCCTTGCCCTAGTTTTAAAACTGAGCTGAAGGATTTTGCAGAGGGAGAATGAACTCTCAACTCTCCATTGATCAATAGGGGTTTTTCCCCCCTACAGTCTAAGTCGGGGTATGCTTTTGTTTGGGTCCCTAAAATTTTCCTTTTTAGAGGACCAAACTGTATCAGTATGTATTTGAAGGTTTGTTTTGTATGTGCAAGAAACAGCCCAGCATAGTATAAAGTCTGATGTTTATAAACAGAAAAGCCTATAAAAAGTGGAGTTCCAGTCTTCCCCTTACATTATTCTAGAACTGATTACAGAGTCCAAGAAGGATTTTATATAGACTTATACATTTTTCAGATTGCCATTCCTAAAATTCACAAGACACATGAATTTTCCTAAGTTTGGGAACCTAAGATAAGATCCTCACCTAAGTGAAGATATTCACCTCACTTCTGTCTCCTAAATGCATCATTTGGTGGAGAACTAGTTATATCCAGAGCTCTAGCTGTAAAGAAGCCTAGGAAATGTCAGGGTTCAGACAAGAAACTGAAACTACTCCAGGTATGTTAAGCAGAAAGAGTTTAATGCAGGGAATTCAGTCTTTAAAAAATCAGTGGAAGGGCTGAAGGAGTAAGTCCTAAGCCAGGGCTCCTAGACTGACTTCAAGAAGAATATAGAAATGACCATTGGGAAAGCTGCTACCTGTGAGATTACCCCTAGAGCTATGCTGGAAACAAGGAACTGCCATTGCATTGCACCTCTCAGAATGGACAACCGGAGGCTGAAATCCTTAGGGGTTAGGAAACCAGGCCAAAGCACCCAGGGGCTGTAGGACAGTCACTCTCAAACTGCTGCTAGAAACCCTATATCTCTATGACCTAGTTTGTCAGCATCAACAGTCAAACACTGCAACAAGAGGACAAGAGGATATTCATCTCATTTCTGTTTCCTGAATGCATCTTTGGGTGGAGAACTAAGTTGTGTTCAGACCCCTAGTTGTAAGGAAGATTAGGAAATGCCTTCCAACTCTTCTAAGAGTGGTGGTCAAATGAATCATTAGAGAGGACTTCACGCACCGGGCAATGCCAAAGGGTGCCAGATGGCTAAAGTGGATTTGTGCAATATTAATTCTTCAAGAAAAGCTTGACTCAGAAATATGTCATACTTCAATGGGTAAGAATGGGAATCAACCATTTATCTCAATTCCAACATGAGATAACCAGATGCTCCTTGTATCTACTCTACAGTACTTTTTAACTGCAAATTTTATTGATATTTTCATATATCGTATAACCCATCCAGAGTCTCACAGTATCATCACGTAGTTGTTCAATCATTACACTCAGCTTTAACCATTTTCATTGCTCCAAAAAGAAAAATAACAGATAGACACACAAAAAAAGAAAACCTCCAATACTCCTTACTTCTTATTTCCCCCTGTTATTGACCCTTAGTATTGGTGTGGTACACCTGTTACTGTTGATAAAATAATATTAACTACTACTATTAACTATAGTCCATAGCTTGTAATAGGTAATTTCTCCCATATACCACCCTATTAACTCCTTGTACAAGTGTTGTACATTTGTACTAGATCAAATAAAGAATTTATTTATATTTGTAAAATCAGCGACATACATGACTGTAAACTACACTTTTCACTCAAATTCACCCACAATTCAGCACTATTACTTATAATCTCAATAATGATCTACCCTCACCTCTGTCCATTTCCAAACATTTAAGTTCAATCTTGTTAAAAATTCTGTACATATTAGGCAACCACTCCTCCTTCTCTAGCAACTGTCAATCTCTAGGTAACCTTTTCCCTATGTTTTATGACTGTGAGTTTACATATTCTATTTAGCTCATATTAGTGAAATCATACAATATTTGCCTTTTGTGTCTAACTTATTTCATTCAGCATTATGTCCTCAAGGTTCATCCATGTAGTCGTGTGCTTCAGGACTTCATTCCTTCTTACTGTACCACTTTGCATTCCTACCAGCAGTGAATAAGTGTCCCTATTTCTCCACATCCTCTCCAATACTTGTAGTTTCCTGTTTGCTTAATAGTGGCCCTTCCTCTAGGTGTGAGATGATATCTCATTGTGATTTTGATTTGCTTTTCCCCAATAGTTAATGAAGATGAATATCTTTTCATGTGCTTTTAGCTATTTGTGTTCCCTCTTTGCAGAAATGTCTATTCATGTTTTTTGCCAATTGTATAATTGGGTTGTTTGTCTTTTTATCGTTGAGTTGTAGGATTTCACTTTATATACTTGATATCAAACCCTTACCTGATATGTGGCTATCAAATATTTTCTCCCATTGAGTTGCTTTACCTTTTCACCCTTTTGACAAGGTCCTTTGAAGCACAGAAGTGTTCAAAAAGGAGCTCCCATTTATCTTTTTTTTCTTTCATTGCTTGTGCTTTGAGTATTCTACTATATTTATAAGTGACCTTGCACATGCCTCAGTTGCCCCAATTGTTAAATAAGGGTGTGTGATAACCTTCCAACTTTGGGGTAAATTTCCACAGTATCTTTTAGCTCATGGTTTGGATCTTGAGCTGTGAAAGTGTCGTGAGCACTTCTGTGAAAAGTAACTCTTTGTTCCTGTGTTTGTCAGACTTCAAGTGCACTTCACTGGGTGGTTTTCTGAGAGTTCAGAGAGATCAAAGCTAATTAGGGGAAGAAAAACTTGTGGAAAGCTTGGTAAAGCGCAAGCAAAATACCAAAGGTTGGGATTTGCTCTGGGCTTCATAATTTTTGGGCCACTGTTTCATTTGCTATTCCAAGTGGCAGTCTCCTTTTGCAGAGGAGACAACTGCAAAAGATTTGGGTAGCTCTGGGACTTTAGGGATGGTGCTTTAAAGATCACTTGATAATTGTAGGAGTAGGATAGAAACACATGCATACCAATGCTTTAGTACCATGCTGTATGTCCTCTACCAGCTATAGGAAAGTGACTTGCTCACTTGGAAGTCTGTCAATCCCCAGGGGGGCTCCTTGGTGCAATAAAAGTATAAGATGGAATCTTGAGGGTGTTGGGTGAGATTCTATTCTACCTATTGGTAGAATAGGCTCCCATGGGCTCCAATTGTATGCTAGTAAATGTTTTGGAGAAAATTTTTTTTTTTTAAATACAGAAGTCTTGATTTGTGGAATTTGCCAATTTCTGGTGTAAATAGTCTTGCCATGGCAGATTTCAAGCTACCAATGTAACGTTGCTGAATGCCCATTTGGGAGGGATGCTCACAATTGGTTAAATGATACAGTGGGGGCTGGCTCCAGTGCACCACTGATTCGGGTGGTCCACATCTAGACCTACTGGAATATCCTCCTGTGTTTATGAGATAAATGGTGATGCATGACCAACTGGCTTGAAGATCTGGAAGATTAAAGGAAACAAAGGCTTCCAGGACAAGGAGGCACTGCTATGAGGAGGCAGTGACCTCATCCTGAAGGTGGAAGAGAGCCTGAAGCCAGGTGCATTGACCATTCTCCAGAAGGACTGGTATTAGGACACAATGCTGGGTAGGATCACTGAGCCCTGATAAAACTTCCCACCCCGCCCTGATAACCTCAGTGACTTGTCCAAGGTCACACAGCTAAGCTCTGCTTCTATCCCAAGACTCCTGCCTCCAGCTCTGTGACTAAGCTTTCATTTTCTAGACCTCACAGGGAGGGAGTGCTCAGGAATTCTCCTTCTCCCCAGCAGGTGAGAGGGAAAAGAACCAGTGTTGACTTGCTGCTTGGAAAAACTTCTCCCCAGACTCTCAGTATAGATAGGGTCACCACCCCATCTTCCACCCCATACGTCAAGCTTACCCTCCCTCACCCAAGGACAGCTCCTCCTTCCCTCCCCCTTCTTCTAGACCTAGGAAGGAGCCAGAAGATGTATGGTGTTGAGATAGTGTCCCAAGGGGTGAAGAAGACACTTAGCAGTTGCCTAGGAGCACTGGAGAAGCACCACAGAAGCTGCTTCACCAAACTAGCTGAGCCAGGTCCACACTGGGACACTGGGGTCAGCCTTGGGGAGGGAGCAGGGCTCAGCTGACCCATGGTCTTGGCCAAAGGGTCTTGAACAGGAAGTGATTTTTCACAGCAGTGGGATTCAGTGAATGCCCTCTGGAGCCTCTTCCTGCTTCATCCTTTAAAAACTGAAAAAAAAAATTGTACCAAACCAAAGGGAAAATTGGTTAAAAGTACTGATGCTGGTACTTTTGCTTGAATTTGCTTTGGGCTACACCACTTCCTAGGTGTGTGCTCTTAGGCAACTTACGTACCTTCTCTATACCTCAGTGTCCTCATCTATAAAATTCTGATAATAATAGCACCCATTTCAAAAGGTTGTCATAAGGATTAAAGGATTCTAGATACTTTTAATCATGTTCTAGAAAGAGTCTCTGGCCCTGAGCCTATAATCAATAAAGATGAGCTATTAGACAATTATCTATATTCAGCTTAGTGGTCTCTGGATACTGGGCATAAGGTCTTTAAGTCTTGTTGGAAGGGGTGGAGGTTAGCTTGTTTGGAAGGGAGAACTTATGCTTGCCCTCTGATTTCCCAGCCCAAACAGAGAGCTTAATGGCAAATCATAGCACGTCCTTTCACATGTAGGCTGGATGTAGGTACCTCCTTCATCTACTTGATCTTAGGTTCTTACATTGTCATGTCCTTGGGGAAGTGTTGCCTCTACTACACTGAAGGTGCATTCTACATCTGGGAGAGACTGCTAAGAAGCAGTAGAACTCAAATGGACCTTGATTAGAAGGACTTAAAATCTAGATTTGTCACATAGTTACTCTGTGACATTGAGCAGGTTACTTTACCTTGCTGAGCCTTCATTTCCTATCTCTAGCTGTTCTACTTTGCTAGCTACTAGAATGCAACACACCAGAGATGGATTGGTTTTCAGTGAAAGGGGATTTATTTAGTTAACGTATCGTTCTTCAACTGAGTTCTTTCAACTGAGGTTGTTTCTTATGTGGGAAGGCACAGGGTGATCTCTGCTGGCCTTCTATCCAGGCCTCTGGGTTCCAACAACTTTCCCCAGGGTGATTCCTTTCTGCATCTCCAAAGGCCTGGGCTGAGCTGCGAGTGCTGAGATGAGGTATGCTGAGCTGCTTTTGCCGTGTTACATTGAGCTCTCTTATTTAAGCACCAGCCAATTAAATCAAACATCATTCATTTTAACAGGCACACCTCTTAGCGGACTGCAGATGTAATCAGCAACAGATGAGGTTCACACACCATTTGCTCATGTCCACAGCAATAGACCCAGACACCTGGCCAAGTTGACATCTGAGCCTAACTACCACACTAGCCATGAAATGAACTATAATTGTTGATTATATGACAAGCAAACATTTATTGAGCACTTACTCTGTGGCAGGCTCTATTTTAAGTATAGGAATTAAGAAGACATGGTTCCCCCAAAAGAACTTCAAATCTATTTGAGGGAAAGAAGACCACTAAATCAATGGTGACTAAGCATGACCAACCAGCATGATATGAGAGCAGATGTCTGGTTAGAAGTGGAGGAAAATGTTAAATTCTGAAGGAGAGTTAGCCAGGTGAACTGTGTGTATATGGGTGGGGGTGTGGGCTGGAGTTGCTGGTAGAGAGAAGGGTCTGTGGGAAGATACAGAGGGGTGAAACAGCCTGTTGGATTTGGAGCCACCTTTGGAAGGTTGCATGTTTGTGGTGGGGTGGAGGGCTGGGGTTAGAATAGAAGTGGGAATGGGGAGGAAAGAGGCATGGTTGTAAATGTGAAACAAGGTCATATGACTGTACTTGGCCTGGATGGGCACCTGGGCTTTCAAATCTTAGTGTCAAGCACTATGCTAAGTGGTTAAGACTATGCTAAGTGGGTTAAGACATAATCTCATTTAACCCTCAGGAAACCCTATAAGTCATAATTCTCAGCAACCCAATGCAGAGATGATTGGCCTGAGGCCACCTAAAAGTCACAGAGCAGGGCACAGCTGGATGGGATTCAGGTGGGCTCTGCTTAGAGCTGGCAGGTCAATCAGAAGGTTGGATTTCCTTTCTCTCTGCCCTGATGGAAGAACTCAGCAGATGAACCAAGGCCCACAGTCCTGAATGGGCCCTTTCTTCTTACAAGGACACCTGGATGGAGCTTGGGGAGTCTGGAGGTAGCTGAGTGACAGAATGACAGCAGGTGGCTTCTGTTTGCTCCTTGGCTCTCAAGTGTTTCCTCTTATCACATTCATAGGGAGCAACCCTGCAGGACCTTCACTGCTCACACTGAGCATTTGGAAAAGGGCTGGAGAGCAGGAGGAGGAGTGGGAGGAGCAGGATGACAGGAAGAGGAGGAGGTTGGAGAGGAGCAGGATTAACGAGAGAGGAGGAGGAGGCACTTCCCAGTAGCTGAGCAGGGTGAGTGTTCTGTTCCTGAAGGCCTTGAGAAAGTTTAACTTTTTACACTGGGGCTTCCTTTGGGCTGAAGGGTTCCTGAGATATTTGCAATTTAAAGGGCAACCATCCTCTTTGACGCAGGGGAATCAGATACCATCGGAACAAGAGTATATTTAGAAGACAGGAAATGAGCCCTCCGGCCCTTGATTTTGCAGCAGGCATTTTTCGTGCTTGCAAGCACCCCCGGAATTGAACCAAAGCTCCAGGGCCTTGTCAGAAAAAATCATTTTGGTTTTCACACTGATGCTTCTGCCTCTTCCCTTTTTCTCTTCCTCCAGTCTCTCTCTCTCATTTCTTTCTCTCTCTCTGTTTCTTTCTCTCCTTTTTTTCTTTCTTTTTGCTTCTAGGCTGTGCTTTGCTGGGGTTGTCCCAAATTAAAGAGGAGAAATGACACTTAGCTGGGAACTGAGTCAGTTTCCTCTATTTTTTCAGCCGTGTCCCTAATTAGTAAACCTGTTCTCAATAATGGGAAAAAGCACAGGGGCTATTTTTGAGCGTTCTCAACATCCCCGTTCCTAATTCCTAGAACAGACAGTAATTGCTTTTTGACACTGAATGTAGATGAACCCTTAGCAGCTGTGTGACCTTTAGCAAATCAGACCTTGCTGAGTGTCAGTTTGCTCATCTGTAAAATGGCACCAACTCTAGTAACTTTGTAGGGCTGAGATCAAATGAGAGAATGCACATGAGTCCCCTATAGTGCGCATGTGGGCAGTTGGCATGTGGAAGGTTCCTCTTACTATTTTTGCCATCAGACTGACTGTTCCAAAAGGAGGCACCAGGGAACTGGGTGAATCCCCCAGTGTGCTGTCCACAGCTGTGTTTATCAGTTCAAAATCCACCTTCAGGCAGCTATTGGAGGAATGAAACTGAAACTCTTGCTTAAATCATGAGCAAGGGAAAACTTGGCAACTTCAGTTTAATAAATAAACATTTGCTGAGCTCCTCTGTACTAGTAGTCTTGTGTGGGCAACTAGGGGCAGCGATAAATGTGACTCAGCCCTGGCCTGAGGGACTCAGTCCGGGAGAGGCAGTAGGCACACAAATGATTATGGCAGCGCCAAGTGTGAGATTGGGGCAGGAGCACCTAACTCAGCTTGGTGAGTTTGGGAATAGCTTCTTTCTATAATGTATGGTTCTTTCTTTAAGTTCAAAGGATACCTAAGACTGGTATATTCAGGTAGTGTTTATGGATATTATGCTCAGTCCAGAAGCATTCTCTCATGATAAACTATGTGGAATATGTTACATTCCAAGGGAGAAACACACCAATGTGTCCAGTATAAATACCAGTTACTAAAATAGTATTTGTGTGTGTGTTTATTAGACATTGTTCTAAGTGCTTTGCCTTTGCTTTCTCATTCATTCTTAATGACAGCCCTATGAAGTTGGTAACCATTCTCATTTCAGTTTTATAGAAGAGATCAAGAGATTTGCCCAAGATTATAAAGTCATGGTAGAGCAGAGCTATGACTAGAAATTGACCCCACCAATTTCAAGGTGCCTCCTCCTGGTTTCTCTGCCTTGATGGGTGGAATCTCCATCCAAGCCTGCAGTTTGGGAGTCTTCCTAGATTCCTTGATCTCCCTCCTGACCATATCTAAGCAGTTTCCAAGCCCCCTCACCAGTCCCATCATTGTCAATGATCCCTCTAAAATGCTAGTGTCCACGACCTTCCTTAGCCTATAAACCTTCCACGGGCCTCCACTGCTCTTAGGATGAAGTCTACATCCCATGATGGCACATGCACAGTAACCCCATGTGGCTCTGCTTGTCTCTCCAGCCTCCTCTCGCAGAACCTTAGCAATATGGCAGAGATAGGTTGGGCCAGATCAGTTGTCATCTCATGTAGTTCCCTCTTCCAGTGGACCCTGCTGCTTTCCTTCCCTTTGCATGGGAACCTCCTACTTCAACAGCCTTGGAATCACTTACCCCCCAAAGCACCCCCATATGCTTTCCTCTCAAACTTCCCATGAAACTTCATGCATATTCTTACCCCATGTACTACGTTGCTTTGCACTTTTCTCACTTGTTGGTGAGCTTCTTGAGAGCAGTCATTCTCTGTCTTTCTCATTTCTGTGTTTCCATCATAGCTCAGTGCCTCAAATTTGAAACATGTTTGCTGGAATGAATGAAAGAGACAGATCCAGATCAAATTCTGATTTTGTGCCTTACCAGCCAGGCAAGGTCACTTATCCTATTTGTCTCAGTTTTCACATGTGATAAATGGGAAGAATTGATGCCTTTGTCATGGGGTTGCTGTGAGAAGCCAAGGGAAGTACTTGGGAGTACCATATGCAGCTCCTGGCCTTGAGTTGGCACTTCAAACAGTGGTTGTGTTTGTAAGCGGTACAGTGGTAACAGGGCCCAGGTGATGAGGGAGGGCATTTAGAACTTTTTAAAAACCTAACTCAAACCATGAAAGCTCTGGCTTGTGGTCTTTCTTTGTCTCTTGCTTTGTAAAGCCAACAGTGACATAAACCACATCCGTGGATAAACAGGTTAGATATCACTATAATTTTTTTTCCTTTGGGGGAGCTGCAAACTCCGAGGTTGGGTGCAAATGTCTATAAGTCACATGTCACTTTGCATTACCAACAGCAAACCTCGGTGTCCTTGGTGACTCTGCCTGACGGAGATTGAGACATGATTTTGCTCTGGTCATTTAGAATAACTCTAAATTGGCTCTAATGAGATAGGTGACCTAAAGAAGAATTACTCAGTAGGTGAAAACTGCTGAGTGGACAAAAATTTTGCCCTGTTTTCTGATGATAGTTTTCTTGTGAGTGGAATTCTTCTGGGGTACACCTGGGGAGCAGACAGAGCTTTCTCATTGCCCCGGCTAATAATCTCTGACATTTCTGAAAGGTGGTGAGAAGTGACAGGGGCCTGCTGGTTCTGTAGCTGCTGCTTCTGGGGTGGAAAGCCACAGAGTCCTGTGGGCCTGTCAGAATCTCAGGGCAAGGCTGGTAGATGGCAGGAGATAACATAACATTCCTGCTGAAGCCACCAGAGACTGGGGCTTTCTTTAAGGTGAAGGGGCAGGTCAAATTAAGGCATCCCAGGTGGCAGCATTGTGCTGGAAGTTCATGGTGAAGCTGGTGTAGGGGATACTAACAGTGGGTGAACACCTACTCTGTGTGCAAGTCACCAAGGTTAGGGGCTATTTGGAATTTATCTCATGGATTCCTCATAAATAATGCTGTGTGGGATGTATGCCCATTATACTGAGGGGGAAACTGAGGTAGAGAGAGATGCTTTACGTGTGTGTATTGTCAGGGTCATAGACATCCATGGACAGAGCTATCAGGGACTGGAGGTCTTCTCGTGTTGACTACTCCTCTGACAAAAGGGTAGCTTGTCTAAGGTCAGAGAGAGCGGCAGAAATAGGACCAGAGCTCTAACTGTAGGCTTTTGCTTTTTATCGCACATTCAATAGCTGCTCTTTACCTTTAATGCGAGACAAACTAAAGTTGGGTGATGGCCATAAGATTTATGTCTTTGGTCAGGCAGGAAGGACCTGAAAAATCCTGCTGGGTCACTCTCAAAGGAGAGAAGAGAGAGGGAAATGCTGGCAACTAACATACTCTATAGCCATTGGGGTTCTCACACCAGACGTGTGGAGCTAAGCTGGGCAGCCCAGAGGCGAGCTTGCTGGGCCCTGAGTTCTGGGTGTCAGGAGGGCTCTGCTCAGGATGAAACATGTGGTTGTTCCTTGAAGTCCTTTTGTTGTTTGTGCTTTGCCTTCCCACAGCTGTAGACCATAAGGAGGGTCATGTGAGCGTCTCAATTTGGCTGTAAATTTACTCAATTTGCAGTAAAGGAAAGCCCGAGGTATCCTGTCTTTCTCCTATCCAACCACCAACTTCTCTGCAACCAGTGCCTGATAAAAGGATACCCTGGGTTTCTTTATTCTTTCTTTCTTTCTTTTTTTAATACTTAAAATACTTATTTAAAATTATTTTTTAAATAAAAAGTAAGTATTTTTTAAAATAAAAATACTTATTTAAAAATTATCAAAAATAATTTTTTTAATATTGTGAGATATATATACAAAAAAGCAGTAAATTTTAAAGTATATTTTAACAAGTAGTTATAGAACAGATTTCAAAGTTTGCTATGGGTTACAGTTCCACAATTTTAGTTTTTTCCCTCTAGCTGGTCCAAGTCACTGGAGACGAAAAAGGAATATCAATATAATGATTTGGTGGTCATACTCATTTGATAAATCCTAACTTCTCTGTTATAATAACTCCTTCTCCTTTGATCTTTCTCTCAATCTCCAAGGATATTTGGGCTCTGCTCATTCTAACTTTTTCATGTTGAAAAGGCATGTTGACAATATAGGATAGGGGAATGGAACTTGGAGAGACTGGCCCCCTGGGTTTCAGGAATTATCTGGCCTAGGTACCATCTGGAGGTTTTAGGTTTCTGAAAAGCAAACTTACTGTGTGAAACTTTTGTAGAATTTCAGATAAAGCCCTTGGTGTTCTTTAGTGACAGGATTTATGTTGATTGGGGTTTGGCAAACTGTGGCAATTAGCAATATCTAGCTTAAGCTTACTTAAGAGTAGCCTCCGACAGGGGTGGGGTTACCATATGATCCTGCCACCCTGTTACTCAGATATACTAGGAAGAAATGTTCATGAGGAAGGAGGTGGCCTAAGGGTACAACGACTGAGGAATGGAAGGGGGAACTGCGGTGATTACATACAATGGACTACAGAGTGGCCACAAGAAGGAGTTAAGTTGTGAGGCTTGCAACTAGGTATATGAACCTCAAGGACAGTAGGTTGAGTGAAATGTCAGAAACAAAAAGACAAATATCATTCCTCACTTAGGTGGACTAATTATAATATAAAAACTCAGGTGTACTGAAGTAGAGAGCATGGGTTATCAGGTTGGGGCCTATTGTAAAGGGTTCTAGATTGTAAGCTCTTACAGCAGTCACATATATTCAGGAGTTCTGTTATTTCTTAATTCTGAGATACTGAGCTTTTTGTATATAATCTGGTCATTCCCAGAAACCTTGGGTATTTATGTGACACCTGAGACTCAGAGTTAGAGCTCTGAAGCTGTGAAAGTCAGCAGTATCCCATACAGGAACTGTTTAAAAAGTTGAATAAGGGATAAGACTTCAACTAGAGATGTGAATGAAGCTGATCTAAGGTATATCAGGATTCAGGGTACAGGATGATATGGTCCATATTTTAAAGCTTCAACTTTTGTGTGAGACCAAAGGGTGATATGTTTATTTGGTACAAGATTTATATATTGGGTAGCACATTACCTAATTTAACCTGTATGTTCAGTTTAGTTGAACACCATTAGTACATGGAATCTTGAATAGGGCATGAGATCTTGTTGATTTGTTTAGGTTAGTGTGATGCCCAGATATATCCCAGAGTAATTTGGGCAGTGAAAAAAAGTGTTTGCAAAGTTCCCTTGGGGGACTGGGGAGAAAGGAGGAAGTAGTCAACTTCCCTATCTGGAGAATTCTTGATATTCTTGCAAGCGGTGGGGACAACCTAATCAATAGGCTGATCTTGGGGATCACCCCTATGAAACTTATTCCTGCAAAAGATAGGCTAAGCCTACTTACAGTTATGCTTAAGAGTCACCCCCAGAGAACCTCTTTTGTTGCTTTCAGATGTGGTCTCTCTTTCTCATTCAACTCACTGTCCTCCCTAGTATTTTTGAATGATTCCCAGGGGTGTAAATCTCTCTGGCAATGTGGGACAGAGCTCCTAGAATTTGCTGGGACCTGGCATCATGGAACTGAGAATGCCTTCTTTATCAAAAGAGGAAAGAGAGAAATGAAACGAAATAAAGTTTTAGTGGCTGAGAAATTTCAAACAGAGTTGAGATGTTATCCTGGAGGTTATTCTTATGCATTATATAGGTATCTCTTTTTGATTTATGGTGTATTGGGGTGACTGGTGGGAAGTACCTGAAACTGTTGAACTATATTCCAGTAGCCTTGGTTCTTAAGGATGATTGTATAATGATATAGCTTTTACAATGTGACTGTGTGATTGTGAAAACCTTGTCTGATGCTCCTTTTATCCAGGGTATGGACAGATGAGTAAAAAAAATTAGATAAAAAATAAATAAATAATAGGGGGATAAGGTGTAAAATAAATTGGGTAGATTGAAATACTAGTGAACAATGAGAGAGAGAGGTAATAGGGTATGGGGTGTATAAATTTTTTTTCCTTTTTGTTTCTTTTCTGGAGTGATGCAAATGTTCTAAAAGTGATCATGGTGATGAATACACAGCTATGTGATGAAATTGTGAGCCATTGATTATATACTATGTCTGACCTGTATGTATGTGAGTTGTCAATAAAAATATTAAAAAAAGACAAGCAGCCTCCAGAATTACCTCTTGACTCCATTTGAACTCGCTTAGTCACTGATACTTATTTTGTTATATTTCTATTTCCCCTTTTGGTCTGGAAAGCATTGCTGATCTGGAAAGAATAGTTGATCCCATGGTGTCAGGGCCAGGCTCATCCCTGGGAGTCATTTCACATGTTTTCTGGGAGACTTTCACCCCTGAATGTCATGTCCCTTGTAATGGGGAAGGTAATGGTTTTCCTCGGAAAGTTGGGCTTGGAAACAGAGAGGCTGAACTGGAGCAACAAAACAGGGTTTCTGGGAGGAACTCTTAGCCATAATTATGGGTAATATTAGCTTCTTCACTATGAAAATAAGTTTCATAAGGGCAAGCCTCAAAATCAGGAGCTTGGCCTATTTTTTTGGGAGTCCCTAATGTTTGACAGAGTCCCAGGGGTTTTCCAGGTGTGTAAGTTTAGTAGTTCCAATTTTTTTCTCCACCCCCTCAAGGGACTCTACCAATACTTTTTAATTATCAGTCTACCACAGTCTGGGAATTACATAAGCTAAACAAAATTACAAGGCCTTGTCCTATTCTGGGCTCCATGTTTTTGGGTTATTAAATGAGCTATCCAGGCAGGTCGATTTAGATTGTGTGTTACAATAGATTTAGGTTATTGATACAATAAACCTTTCTGCCTTTGGCCTCATACAGTAAATGAAGCTCTAGAATACATACCCTATTGTCCTTTGTCCTGTGTTCTGATTTACCTCAGCCCTAACCAAATTGGCCATTTTTATCTGTAATTGAAGGCTTACCTCTTTTTCAGTTACTTTTTACAGTTGTATATAGCAATACTGACTTTCAGAGTACAGAACTCAAGCTCTGAGTGTCAGCTGTCACAGAGGTACCAAAAGTTCCATGTACATATACACATGTAACACAGCATCTCAGAATCCAGAAATACACTTGTCTTTCCATCTCTGTACATCTTCTTTGATTTCTTTTAGCAATGTTTTTTATTTTTCTGTGCACAGGACCTTAACATCCTTGGTTAAGCTTGTTCCTAGATATTCGATTCTTTTAGTTTCTATTTTTTTTTTCCATTTTTTTATTAATTAAAAAAATTAACTAACACAACATTAGAAATCAATCCATTCTACATATGCAATCAGTAATTCTTAATATCATCACATAGGTGTATGGTCATCATTTCTCAGTACATATGCATCGATTTAGAGAAAGAAATAGCACGACAACAGAAAAAGAAATAAAGTGATAACACAGAGAGAAAACACAAATAAAAATAAAAAGTACAAAAATATATGAGAAAAAAAAAACAAACAAAAAAAAACTATAGATCAGATGCAGCTTCATTCAGTGTTCCAACATAATTACATTACAATTAGGCAGTATTGTGCTGACCATTTTTTTTTTTTAGACATCATACCATTCTACATATGCAATCAGTAATTCTTAACATCATCACATAGATGTATGATCATCGTTTCTTAGTACATTTGCATCGGTTTAGAAGAACTAGCAGTATAACAGAAAAAGATATAGAATGTTAATATAGAGAAAAAAAATAAAAGTAATAATAATAAGAACAAAACAAACAAAACAAAACAAAACAAAAACCTATAGCTCGGATGCAGCTTCGTTCAGTATTTTAACATGATTACTTTACAATTAGGTATTATTGTGCTGTTCATTTTTGAGTTTTTGTATCTAGTCCTATTGCACCGTCTGTATTCCATCAGCTCCAATTACCCATTATCTTACCCTGTTTCTAACTCCTGCTGAACTCTGTTACCAATGACATATTCCAAGTTTATTCTCGAGTGTCGATTCACATCATTGGGACCATACAGTATTTGTCTTTTAGCTTTTGGCTAGACTCACTCAGCATAATGTTCTCTAGGTCCATCCATGTTATTACATGCTTCATAAGTTTATCCTGCCTTAACGCTGCATAATATTCCATCGTACGTATATACCACAGTTTGTTTAGCCACTCGTCTGTTGATGGACATTTTGGCCGTTTCCGTCTCTTTGCAATTGTAAATAACGCTGCTATAAACATTGGTGTGCAAATGTCTGTTTGAGTTTTTGCCCTTAATTCCTTTGAGTAGATTCCCAGCAATGGTATTGCTGGGTCGTATGGCAATTCTATATTCAGCTTTTTGAGGAACCGCCAAACTGCTTTCCACAGTGGTTGCACCATTTGACATTCCCACCAACAGTGGATAAGTGTGCCTCTTTCACCGCATCCTCTCCAGCACTTGTCATTTTCTGTTTTGTTGATAATGGCCATTCTGGTGGGTGTGAGATGATATCTCATTGTGGTTTTGATTTGCATTTCTCTAATGGCCAGGGACATTGAGCATCTCTTCATGTGTCTTTTGGCCATTTGTATTTCCTCCTCTGAGAGGTGTCTATTCAAGTCTTTTTCCCATTTTGTAATTGGGTTGGCTATCTTTTTGTTGTTGAGTTGAACAATCTCATTATAAATTCTGGATACTAGACCTTTATCTGATATGTCGTTTCCAAATATTGATTCCCATTGTGTAGGCTGTCTTTCTACTTTCTTGATGAAGTTCTTTGATGCACAAAAGTGTTTAATTTTGAGGAGTTCCCATTTATTTATTTCCTTCTTCAGTGCTCTTGCTTTAGGTGTAAGGTCCATAAAACCGCCTCCAATTGTAAGATTCATAAGATATCTCCCTACATTTTCCTCTAACTGTTCTATGGTCTTAGACCTAATGTTTAGATCTTTGATCCATTTTGAGTTAACTTTTGTGTAGGGTGTGAGATATGGGTCTTCTTTCATTCTTTTGCATATGGATATCCAGTTCTCTAGGCACCATTTATTGAAGAGACTGTTCTGTCCCAGGTGAGTTGGCTTGACTGCCTTATCAAAGATCAAATGTCCATAGATGAGAGGGTCTATATCTGAGGACTCTATTCTATTCCATTGGTCGATATATCTATCTTTATGCCAATACCATGCTGTTTTGACCACTGTGGCTTCATAATATGCCTTAAAGTCTGGCAGCGCAAGACCTCCAGCTTCGTTTTTTCTCCTCAAGATGTTTTTAGCAATTCGGGGCACCCTGCCCTTCCAGATAAATTTGCTTATTGGTTTTTCTATTTCTGAAAAATAAGTTGTTGGGATTTTGATTGGTATTGCATTGAATCTGTAAATCAATTTAGGTAGGATTGACATCTTAACTATATTTAGTCTTCCAATCCATGAACACGGTATGCCCTTCCATCTGTTTAGGTCTTCTGTGATTTCTTTTAACAGTTTTTTGTAGTTTTCTTTGTATAGGTCTTTTGTCTCTTTAGTTAAATTTATTCCTAGGTATTTTATTCTTTTAGTTGCAATTGTAAATGGGATTCATTTCTTGATTTCCCCCTCCGCTTGTTCATTGCTAGTGTATAGAAATGCTACAGATTTTTGAATGTTGATCTTGTAACCTGCTACTTTGCTGTACTCATTTATTAGCTCTAGTAGTTTTGTTGTGGATTTTTCTGGGTTTTTGACGTATAGTATCATATTGTCTGCAAACAGTGATAGCTTTACTTCTTCCTTTCCAATTTTGATGCCTTGTATTTCTTTTTCTTGTCTAATTGCTCTGGCTAGAACCTCCAACACAATGTTGAATAATAGTGGTGATAGTGGACATCCTTGTCTTGTTCCTGATCTTAGGGGGAACGTTTTCAATTTTTCCCCATTAAGGATGATATTAGCTGTGGGTTTTTCATATATTCCCTCTATCATTTTAAGGAAGTTCCCTTGTAGTCCTATCCTTTGAAGTGTTTTCAACAGGAAAGGATGTTGAATCTTGTCAAATGCCTTCTCTGCATCAATTGAGATGATCATGTGATTTTTCTGCTTTAATTTGTTGATATGGTGTATTACATTAATTGATTTTCTTATGTTGAACCATCCTTGCATACCTGGGATGAATCCTACTTGGTCATGATGAATAATTCTTTTAATGTGTTGTTGGATACGATTTGCTAGAATTTTATTGAGGATTTTTGCATCTATATTCATTAGAGAGATCGGCCTGTAGTTTTCTTTTCTTGTAATATCTTTGCCTGGTTTTGGTATGAGGGTAATGTTGGCTTCATAGAATGAATTAGGTAGTTTTCCCTCCACTTCGATTTTTTTTGAAGAGTTTGAGGAGAGTTGGTACTAATTCTTTCTGGAATGTTTGATAGAATTCACATGTGAAGCCGTCTGGTCCTGGACTTTTCTTTTTAGGAAGCTTTTGAATGACTGATTCAATTTCTTTACTTGTGATTGGTTTGTTGAGGTCATCTATCTCTTCTTGAGTCAAAGTTGGTTGTTCATGTCTTTCCAGGAACCCGTCCATTTCCTCTAAATTGTTGTATTTATTAGCGTAAAGTTGTTCATAGTATCCTGTTATTACCTCCTTTATTTCTGTGAGGTCAGTAGTTATGTCTCCTCTTCCATTTCTGATCTTATTTATTTGCATCCTCTCTCTTCTTCTTTTTGTCAATCTTGCTAAGGGCCCATCAATCTTATTGATTTTCTCATAGAACCAACTTCTGGCCTTATTGATTTTCTCTATTGTTTTCATGTTTTCAATTTCATTTATTTGTGCTCTAATCTTTGTTATTTCTTTCCTTTTGCTTGCTTTGGGGTTAGCTTGCTGTTCTTTCTCCAGTTCTTCCAAATGGATAGTTAATTCCTGAATTTTTGCCTTTTCTTCTTTTCTGATATAGGCATTTAGAGCAATAAATTTCCCTCTTAGCACTGCCTTTGCTGCATCCCATAAGTTTTGATATGTTGTGTTTTCATTTTCATTCGCCTCGAGATATTTGATAATTTCTCTAGCAATTTCTTCTTTGACCCACTCGTTGTTTAGGAGTGTGTTGTTGAGCCTCCACGTATTTGTGAATTTTCTGGCACTCTGCCTATTATTGATTTCCAACATCATTCCTTTATGGTCCAAGAAAGTGTTGTGTAAGATTTCAATCTTTTTAAATTTGTTAAGACTTGCTTTGTGACCCAGCATATGGTCTATTTTTGAGAATGATCCATGAGCACTTGAGAAAAAGGTGTATCCTGCTGTTGTGGGATGTAATGTCCTATAAATGTCTATTAAGTCTAGTTCATTTATAGTAATATTCAGATTCTCTATTTCTTTGTTGATCTTCTGTCTAGATGTTCTGTCCCTTGATGAGAGTGGTGAATTGAAGTCTCCAACTATTATAGTATATGAGTCTATTTCCCTTTTCAGTGTTTGCAGTGTATTCCTCACGTATTTTGGGGCATTCTGGTTTGGTGCGTAAATATTTATGATTGTTATGTCTTCTTGTTTAATTGTTCCTTTTATTAGTATATAGTGTCCTTCTTTGTCTCTTTTAACTGTTTTACATTTGAAGTCTAATTTGTTGGATATTAGTATAGCCACTCCTGCTCTTTTCTGGTTGTTATTTGCATGAAATATCTTTTCCCAACCTTTCACTTTCAACCTATGTTTATCTTTGGGTTTAAGATGTGTTTCCTGTAGACAGCATATAGAAGGATCCTGTTTTTTAATCCATTCTGCCAATCTATGTCTTTTAATTGGGGAATTCAGTCCATTGACATTTAGTGTTATTACTGTTTGGGTAATACTTTCCTCTAACATTTTGCCTTTTGTATTATATATATCATATCTGATTTTCCTTCTTTCTACACTCTTCTCCATATCTCTCTCTTCTGTCTTTTTGTATCTGACTCTAGTGCTCCCTTTAGTATTTCTTGCAGAGCTGGTCTCTTGGTCACAAATTCTTTCAGTGACTTTTTGTCTGAGAATGTTTTAATTTCTCCCTCATTTTTGAAGGATAATTTTGCTGGATATAGGAGTCTTGGTTGGCAGTTTTTCTCTTTTAGTATTTTAAATATATCATCCCACTGTCTTCTAGCTTCCATGGTTTCTGCTGAGAAATCTACACATAGTCTTATTGGGTTTCCCTTGTATGTGATGGATTGTTTTTCTCTTGCTGCTTTCAAGATCCTCTCTTTCTCTTTGACCTCTGACATTCTAACTAGTAAGTGTCTTGGAGAATGCCTATTTGGGTCTAATCTCTTTGGGGTGCGCTGCACTTCTTGGATCTGTAATTTTAGGTCTTTCATAAGAGTTGGGAAATTTTCAGTGATAATTTCTTCCATTAGTTTTTCTCCTCCTTTTCCCTTCTCTTCTCCTTCTGGGACACCCACAACACGTATATTTGTGCGGTTCATATTGTCCTTGAGTTCCCTGATACCCTGTTCAAATTTTTCCATTCTTTTCCCTATAGTTTCTGTTTCTTTTTGGAATTCAGATGTTCCATCCTCCAAATCACTAATTCTATCTTCTGTCTCTTTAAATCTATCATTGTAGCTATCCATTATTTTTTCTATGTTTGCTACTTTATCCTTCACTTCCATAAGTTCTGTGATTTGTTTTTTCAGTTTTTCTATTTCTTCTTTATGTTCAGCCCATGTCCTCTTCATGTCCTCCCTCAATTTATCGATTTCATTTTTGAAGAGGTTTTCCATTTCTGTTCGTATATTCAGGATTAGTTGTCTCAGCTCTTGTATCTCATTTGAGCTATTGGTTTGTTCCTTTGACTGGGCCATATTCTCAATCTTTTGAGCGTGGACAGTTATCTTCTGCTGCTGGCGTCTGGGCATTTATTCAGATTTCTCTGGGTGTTGGACCCAGCAAGGTTGTAAGATTTTTCTGTGAAATCTCTGGGATCTGTTTTTCTTATCTTGCCCAGTACGTGGCGCACGTGGCACACGTTTGTCTCAAGTGTTTGGAATGGGTCTCCCCCAGTCACCGATCTCCGTGGCCTGGGGATTTCGGATCCAATTCTCTCCGTTGGTTCAGGGGCTGCGCGTGGTGGGGGCGTCAGCTGCCGCGGCTTGAGGGGACCCTGTGGCTGGTTGCGGGCCGCAGCGGGCCTGGGGAATTCCCCACCGGACCAGGAAGCCTCCCATGGGGGGGGGGCTTCCGCGGCTTGGATAGCCCTCCTATCTGAGACTCGTATCCGCGGACTCGAAGCAGAGACTCGAAGCCACCCACAAAAGAGGGGTGCCACCTGCCTCAGCTTGGGAAACTTGCTTCTCCAATACTCTCAGCCGGCCCGGAAAGGGGGGAGGGAGTAGCTCGGACCACCGCAGCTGCCGCTGATTGGGAAATCGCACGCCGCTCGGGGGTCTCACTGCAGCCGAGTCTCGCAGTCAGTCTAGCCAGCCCAGACTTTGGATAGCCCTCTGATCCTAGACTCATAGCCGCGGACTCAAAGCCGAGACTCGAAGCCGCCCGCAAAAGAAGAGCGCCGCCTGCCTCGGCTTGGGAGACTTGCTTCTCCGATACTCTCAGCCGGCCTGGGAAGGAGGGAGGGATTAGCTCGGACCGCCGCAGCTGCGGCCGCTCGGGGGTCTCGCCGCAGCCAAGTCTCGCAGTCAGACTTGCCAGCCCAGACTTTGGATAGCCCTCTGATCCGAGACTCGTAGTCATGGACTCGAAGCCGAGACTCGCAGCCGCCCGCAAAAGTGTGGCGCCGGCCGCCTTGGCTGGGAAGCTTGTCTCTCCGAGTCTCTCAGCCAGCCCAGGAAGGAGGGAGGGATTAGCTTGGACCGCCGCAGCTGCGGCTGCTTGGGGGTCTCGCCGCAGCCAAGTCTCGCAGTCAGACTTGCCAGCCCAGACTTTGGATAGCCCTCTGATCCGAGAATTGTAGTTGCGGACTCGAAGCCGAGACTCGAAGCCGCCCGCAAAAGAAGGGCGCCGCCTGCCTCAGCTTGGGAGACTTGCTTCTCCGATACTCTCAGCCAGCCCGGGAAGGAGGGAGGGATTAGCTCGGACCGCCGCAGCTGCGGCCGCTCGGGGGTCTCGCCGCAGCCAAGTCTCGCAGTCAGACTTGCCAGCCCAGACTTTGGATAGCCCTCTGATCCGAGACTCGTAGTCGCGGACTCGAAGCCGAGACTCGCAGCCGCCCGCAAAAGTGTGGCGCCGGCCGCCTTGGCTGGGAAGCTTGTCTCTCCGAGTCTCTCAGCCAGCCCGGGAAGGAGGGAGGGATTAGCTTGGACCGCCGCAGCTGCGGCTGCTCGGGAAATCGCCCGCCGCTCGGGGATCTCACTCACCGCAGCCGAGTTTCGCAGTCAGACTAGCCAGCCCAGACTTGGTTACGCTGTGTGTCCATTCCCTGCTGTAGCCCCGGGAGCTGTTCTGTACTGTTTCTGTTCACCTATTAGTTGATTTGGAGTTGGAGGAACTAAGACGCATGTACCTTACTAAGACGCCATCTTGGATCCACCTCTTAGTTTCTATTTTGAATGGATTTTTTCCCCCTTAATTGTCTACTCAGTCGAGTCATTACTTAGTATAAAAGCATTGTTAATTTTTATACATTAATCTTGTGTTCCACTACTTTGCTGAATTTGTTCATTAGCTCGAGTAGCTTTGTCATAGATTCCTCAGGATTTTCCAAGTGTAGGATCATGTCATCTGCAAATAATGAATTTTTACTTCTTCCTGTCCTATTTGAATGCCTTTTATTCCTTTCTCCTGTCTGATCACTCTAGTTAGAACTTCTAGTACAATGTTGAATAATAGTGGTGACAATGGGTATCCTTGTCTTGTTCCTGATCTTTGGGTGAATGCTTTCAATCTCTCACCATTAAGTATGATGCTGGCTATGGGTTTATCATAATTGCCCTTTATAATATTGAGGAAGTGTCCTTCAATTTCTACCTTTTGAAGTGTTTTTATCAAAAAGGTTACTGAATTTTGTCAAATGCTTTTTCAGCATCAATCAATATGATCATGTGATTTTTCCCTTTAGATTTGTTAATGTGCTGTATTACATTGATTGATTTTCTTTTATTGAACCATCCTTGCGTTCCTGGGATTAACCTGACTTGGTTGTGATGTGTAATTCTTTTAATAAGTCATTGGATTCGATTTGCTAGTATTATGCTGAGAATTTTTGAATCTGTATTCATTCTATATTCATTTGCTATTCAAGTGCTGTTAGCTTCATAAAATGAATTGGGTGGCATTTCTTTTTCCTCAATTTTTTTGAATAGTTTGAGCAAGATTGAAGTTAGTTCTTTTTGGAATGTTTGATAAAATACCCTTGTGAAGTTGTTTGTACCTTGGCTTTTATTTGTAGAAAGATTTTTGATGACTGATTGAATCTCTTAACTTGTAATTTGTTTGTAGAGATATTTTATGTTTTCTTGAGTCAGTATAGTTTGTGTGTGTTTCTAGGAATTTGTCCATTTTATCTAAGTTGTCTAGTTTATTGACATATAGTTGTTCATAGCATCCTCTTATGATTTTTTAAACACTTCTTCATGATTCATGGTAATGATCCTCCTCTCATTTCTGATTTTGTTTATTTGTGTCCTCTCTCTGTTTTTCTTTGTCAGCATAGCAAGGGGTCCACTGATTTCATTGATTTTCTCAAAGAAACAACTTTTGGTTTTGTTGATTCATTCATTCATTTTTTTTCTTCTCCAGTTCATTTATTGTTGCTTTAATCTTTGTTATTTCTCTACTTTTGTTTGCTTTGGGGTTAGTTTGCTGTTCTTTCTCGAGTTCCTCCAGGAAAGTGGTTAAGTCCTTGATTTCTGCTCATTCTTTTTCTTTGGCATAGGCAGGCACTGAGAATCGAATCTGGGTCTCTAATATGGCAGGCGAGAATTCTGCCACTGAGCCACTGTTGCACTGCCCTCATTCTTTTTTAATTATATGCATGTGGCAGTAAATTTCCCTCTCAGCACTGCCTTTGCTGCATCCCAGTAGTTTTGATATGTTGTATTCTTATTTTTATCCATCTACAGATATTTACCAATTTTCTAGCAATTTCTTTCTTTCTTTTTTTTTTTTTCATGGGCAGGCACTAGGAAATGAACCTGGGTCTCCAGCATGGCAGGCGAGAACTCTGCCTGCTGAGCCACTGTGGCTTGCCTGCAATTTCTTTTTTGTCTGATTATATTTAAGAGTGTGTTTAATCTCCATGTATGTATGAAAGTTCTGGTTCTTTATGATTATTAATTTCCAGCTTCATTCCACTGTGGTCAGAGAAAGTGCTTCAGATAAAGCACTTTTATAAATTTAATTGTAAAATTAATTTATAAAGACCAGTTTTGTATCCCAGTATATGATCTATCCTTGGAAATGTACCATGAGCACTAGAAAATAATGTATATCCTGGTGTTTTGGGTATAGCAATCTACATATATCTATTAGGTCTAATTCCTTTATCATATTGTTTAAGTTCTCTATTTCCTTGTTGATCCTCTGTCTGTTTGTTCTATCTATAGATGAGAGTGGTGCATTGAAGTCCTCCACTGTTATTGTTGAAGCGTCTATTGCTCCCTTTGGTTTTGCCATTGTTTGCCTCATGTAGTTTTGAACTCCTTGATTAGGAGCATAAACATTTATGACTGTTCCTTTTTCTTGGTGAAATGTACCTTTTATTAATTTGTAGTGTTCTTCCTTGTCTTTTATGACACCTTAACACTTAAATTTTACTTTATCTGCTATTAGTATAGCTATTTCTGCTTTCTTTTGTTACAGCTTGCATAGAAGTTTTTTTCCCATCCTTTCATTTCCAATCTGTTTGTATCCTTGAATCTAAGATGTGTCTCTTATAAGCAGCATATGGATAGGTCATGTTTTTCAATCCGTTCTGCCAATATGCTTCTTTTAATTGGTGAGTTTCATCCATTAACATTCAAAGCTATTACTTCAAGAGCAGTTCTTGTGTCTATCAGAGTTTCCTTTATTTTTTTTTGTCAGGTTTACATATTCTTTCCCTGTTTCTGTTTTTATCCTTTAATTACTCTTTCTGATACTCTTCAATTCTGTGTGCCTGTGCTGGTTTGAAAGGACATATGTACCCTAGAAAAGCTATGTTTTAATCCTAATCCCATTTTGTAATGGCAGTCATTTCTTCTAATCCCTATTCAGCACTGTATGTTTGAAACTGTAATTAGATTATCTCCCTGGAGATGTGACTCAATCAAGAGTGGTTGTTAAACTGGATTAGATGGAGATGTGTCTCCACCCATTTGGGTAAGTCTTGATTAGTTTACTGGAATCCTATAAAAGAGAATGACAAGAGAGAAAGCTAAGAGATTCAGAGAGAGCAGAGAATGCTGCAGCACCATGAAGCAGAGAGACCATCAGCCAACAGCCTTTGGAGATGAAGAAGGAAAATGCCTCCCATGGAGCTTCATGAAACAGAAAGCCAAGAGAGAAAGATAGCAGATGATGCTGTGTTCACCATGTGCTCTTCCAGCTGAGAGAGAAGCTCTGACTATGTTCACCATGTGCCTTCTCATTTGAGAGAGAAACCCTGACCTGAACTTCACTGACCTTCTTGAACCAAGTTATCTTTCCCTGGATGCCTTTGATTGGACATTTATATAGACTTGTTTTAATTGAGACATTATCTCAGCCTTAGAACTATAAGCTAGCAACTTATTAAATTCTCCTTTTAAAAGGTATTCCATTTCTGATATATTGCATTCTGGCAGCTAGCAAACTAGAACATATTTTGGTACCAAGAGTGGGGTGCTGCTGTGGTTTGCAAATACCAAACATGTTGGAATGGCTTTTTAAATGGATAAGGGGAAAACTCTGGAAGAGTTGTGTGGAGCTTGATAGAGAAGGCCTAGAATGCTTTGAAGAGACTGTTGGTAGAAACATGGACTCTAAAGATACCTCTGACCAAGCTCTAGATATAAATGAGGTGTGTGCTATTGCAGATTGGAAGGAAGGCAATCTTTGTTTTAAAATAGCAGATAATCTGGCAAAATTGACTAGTGGCCTTGGCTGGAAGGCAGATTTTAAAAACCATGAACTTGGATATTTAGCAGAAGAGATTTCCAAATTAAATGTTGAAACTGCAACCTGTTGTCTCCTCACAGCTAATAGTGAAATGTGACAGGAAAGAGATAAGCTGAGAACTGAACTCTTGAGTACAAAGAAATCAGAAATTGATGTTCTGGAAAATTCTGGCTTCCAGGAAGGGAGACCCCAGAGAATAGTGCTCCACATGAAGATTTGGCCAAATGTGGAACCAGCCAGCCATTTCAAAGAAAGCCAGGATTGGACATGGAGTTATCCAGGAAGGATTTGTGGAAACTCTTTATGTCTGATGGGCATGATCCAAGACTACTGCAAAGAAAGCCAAGGAGAGTACTGTGGGATCTCTGTAAACAGAGCTGCTGCCAGTCTGGACTGGGGGGGTTCAGAGAAGGGACACATCGGAGGAAAAATAACTTCAGAGGCAAAACCATGGAGGCCGGGGTCTGAAGTCAAGAAGACTTGGACCAGGAGAGTGGACCCACCCAAGCCCATCAGAGGGGTTGAGTGTGTGCCCCAGAGATGGCAGAGAGCCAGGGTGCAGCCCTGATCCTTAGAGAGGGTGGAATCAAGAAAAAAGGTGGTCTCCCCAATATCCCCCAAGGTTGCATTTGGAGAGAGACAGGCCTCTGTGTAGGGCCTTGGAAAGAATGGCACTGCCACTTTCAGAAGCCCCAAAGATAAATGACTCAGACTTTGAAATCTAATAGACTTTGCCCTGAAGGTTTTTGGAAATGTATGGGTCCAATGACCCCTGTGTTCCTTCCTCCCTATGGAAATGGGTATATGTATCCTATGCCTCCTTTGTATGTTGTCAGCAAATAACTTGTTCTGAGTTTTACAGGTCCAGAGCCAATGGAGAGAATTTTGCCTCAGGACTGTGAATGCCTTTAACTAACTTTGATGAGACTTTGTACTGATTTTAATCTTCCATTAATCTTGTATTTGAAATGTTACTGGGATGGTTTATGGCTCTCTGATATTGCTATGGAATGAATGTATTTTGTATATGGGGAAAACATCTTTTTTATGGTCCAGAGGGTGGAATGTGCCAGTTTGAAAGGATGTATGTACCCTAGAAAAGACATGTTTTAATTCTAATCCTATTTTGTAAAGGCAGCCATTTCTTCTAATCCCTATTCAGTACTGTATTTCGAAACTGTAATTAGATTATCTCCCTGGAGATGTGACTCAATCAAAAGTTGTTGTTAAACTGGATTAGGTGGAGAAGTGTCTCCACCCATTTAGGTGGGTCTTGATTAGTTTACTGGAATCCTATAAAAGAGAATGACAAGAGAGAAAGCTAAGAGATTCAGAGAGAGCAGAGAATGCTACGGCACCACGAAGCAAAGAGTCCACCAGCCAGCAACCTTCGGAGATGAAGAAGGAAAACGCCTCCCATGGAGCTTCATGAAACAGGAAGCTAGGAGAAAAAGCTAGCCAATAATGCTGTGTTTGCCATGTGCCCTGCCACCTGAGAAAGAAGCCCTGACTATGTTCACCATATGCCTTCTCACTTGAGAGAGAAACCCTGAACTTCACTGGCCTTCTTGAAGCAAGGTATCTTTCCCTGGATGGATGCCTTTGATTGGACATTTCTATAGACTTGCTTTAATTGGAACATTATCTTGGCCTTAGAACTGTGAACTAGCAACTTATTAAATTCCCCTTTTTAAAAGCCATTCCATTCTGGTATATTGCACTCGGGCAACTAGCAAACTAGAATAGTGCCCTTCTCCAGGTTTCCCTCTCCAGTCTCTTTTTTTCAGCAACACAACACTCTTTAGTATTTCTTATAGGACAGTTCTCTTTTTGAGAAATTCTCTTAGCCTTTGTTGCATGAGAAGATTTTCATCTTTCCTTCAATTTTGAAGGACAGCTTGGCTGGTTAAAGAATTCTTGGCTGGAAGTCTTTCTCATACAGGATCTTAAATATATCATACTTCTGCTTCTCTTCAAAATTTCACAATCTGATATGTATGTGTCTTGGAGCATGCCTATTTGGATTTATTCTATTTGGGGTTTGTTGGGCTTCTTCGATTTTCTTATTTATGTCCTTTATAATAGCTGAGAAGTTTTCCTCCATTATTTCTTCAACTAACCTTCTTAGCCCTTTACTTTTCTTTTCTCCTTCTGGGACACCGATGATTCTTATATATTTGCTCTTCATGTTGTCAATCATTTACCTGAAATTCTCTTCCATTTTTCCCACCTTTCTTGCCATTTGTTCTTTTGTGTGCTTGAGTTCAATTGTTCTGTTTTCTAGCTCATTTATTCTTTCTTCCGTTTGTTCAAATTTGCTGCTGTGTGTCTCTAGTATATTTTTAATTTGGTCTACAGTATCTTTAATTTTTGTGATACCTGCTATTTTTCTACTTGTTCTTTCAAATTCTTCTTCATGGTCTTCCAGTGTCTTCTTGTTATCCTTTATGTCCTTATGTACATCCTTGATCAGTTGTTCCAAATCCCATGCCTCTCTGATGTTTTAATTTGGTCTTTTGGATGGGCCATATCTGCCTGAATCTTCACATGCTTTGTGACTTTCCACAGCATCTGGGGCATTGGATTACCTTGATAAAGGTATTTTGTAAGATGGTTTCCTTCACTTGTCTAAGGTTTGTATTTGATTACGTTTGCTTTGAAGGTCTCCTTTTGCACTTGATTTGTCAGTTGTCCCCCACAACCCAAGGCCCAGCTGTCACGGTGGGGATGCAATTCTACTTGAGGCTTCCCAACAGATGGCACTCTTGAGCTGCCTCTTCTCCTCAGGCCCGCCTCTTCCCGACTGTGGTGGCCATTTGAGCAAGATGGGGACTCGATGTAATTCTAGCCAGGGCCACTGGTCACCGGTGCACACTGAGAGCCACCAACTCTGGGGTTGGCGGGTGAGCAGAGTGCACCTCCGTGGAGACAACACTTATGGGCCTGATGAGTCTGGTGGCCCCTAGGCTCCCGCTTGGGATGACCTTGGGCTGTGGGACTGGGTATTTCAGCTGCCCCTGCCCACAGCTAGCCCGGAAATGCCTGGTGGCTGATCCCAGCAGGCAACAGGGCAACAGTTCCTGGCACAGCACCTGCTCAGGGCACCTGCTCAGGGCACCTGGTGGGGGGTGGGCGGTACTTGTCACAAAGCCCTGCAGGGCGGCTAGTCACTTTGGGCAGCTGGGTGCACTTCCTGGTTCCCCACGGGCGCTCCCAGTGCAGAGTGGTGTGGGAAGATCTCCCGAACTAGCTGCCGGGTAGGCTGGAGTGGAGGGACCATCCACTCCTTTAGACTTGCACTTCCCCATGTGCTGCCATTTGCCCCTGGTGGGGCCATGCCAGAGCTCTCTCAGCCTGTTCTGTCCATCTTAATTTCTCCGCTTTTCATTCAGCATCCCTATATAATGTAGAAGACCTTCTCTGGTCACCTGGAGCTGTAGTCCTGGCCATTTTTCTGTCCTTTCTCTTCTTGTTTCAGGGAGCAGAAATGAACTTGACTTATCCTATACTGCCATCTTCCCTGAAGTATGAGCTGACTTTTTGCTTAATGCTTAAGCCATAATGCTTGGCTTCAGCTGCCTGGAACCCCTGGGTTTCTTTTTAAAGCACTAAAGTTATGAACATAACCAGAATAATGACCATCCAATGATGGTCAAAGTTCCAAGAGCTTTCAAAAGCATTGTCAAAAAATAAAAGAGGCAACGGAAACCTGATAAAAAATTTTAATGTATTTAAAGAATTTTCCATTTCTTTTGACTATTTGGGATAAGTAGTCATTTGGGAATTGGAGGTTCACTGAGAAGCTTTTCACATTTAGATTTTTTTATGTGCCCTAGTTCCAGAAAACCAATGAAAGCAAGTTCAAACCTAGCAAGTGGAGTTATTTGAAAGTGACTTCCTTCAGCAAACGCGTTCTTGCTGATTGCTTAGTTAGCTCAACCTAAGGGTTTGTACTTTGTCATTAGCTTTTGATTAAGATGCTAAATCAGAATTAAAGGCCAGACATTTCTGAAGTGATGAAATGATGACATTTCTGAAGTGATGAAGTTGAGAGAGAATCACAAACCATTGGCACTAAAGGGATTCAATGTTTCCACATTGAGCTGCTGAAATTTGAGGGCTTTCTGGAGTGCCAGAGGGTAGGACAGAGGTTGTGAGCATGTGAGACCCTAATGAAGAAGTGGAGGCCTAGAGATTGGAACTGACTTGCTAAGGGCACATGTCTCTCAATTCAGCACTTCATCCATCCATTCATCCATCCATCCATCCATCCATCCATCTATCCATCCATCCATCCATTCACTCATTATAATGCCTAGAGAATGTATGTTCTTTCTTAAAGTCCCACAGCTGGTAGGTGGCAGAATGTGAGTCACTGATTTCAAAGCCTGTGTGTTTCCCTCCCCCGTGTTGCTTCTCACAGCTTCAGTTCCCATCCCAGCTCCACCTGTGTGGCCACTGGCTCAGGCTTGTTCACTCACTTACAGGTACCCAGTCATCTGCCCTGAGGTTGGCCAAAATTTTTGTGTTATTGATGATTGTGTCTCCCCTACCAGTGTCATCGTCTGATCACTCTGCCTGGTGATTGGAGATGGAGCTGGTTCACCATGGACCTGCCCTGGTGTAGGGCTGCTGATGCTGTGCCCATGAGCTAGGGCAGTTACAGCCACACCGAATAATTCCAATTCAAAGAAAGGATTTACATGTTAGATACAAAGAGCCACTTTGTGAATTTTTACTGTACTGATTTGGACATCAAAATGAGATTTCAGGCTGTTTGGGTTTGAGTTCCCCAGAAGTAGATGCAGAGACAAGGATTTTAGTGTAATTCATTTGGAAGATGATCCTTTGAAGCACTGGTAGGACGTGAGAAAGGGAAGGACACTAGTAAAAAGGGGGTTATTAAGCCAGTTATCACTACGGGCAATTGGGGTTCTATCCCACTGGGAGTCTCTGGGAAACAGTGTGGCCCACCCCTGAGTTATCCCAGTCGAGGGTGAGAAAGCTGAGGGAGTTATGCACCCACTCACCATCCATCACTAGTTGAAGGCTTCCAGGGTACCTACTCTCCAGCACTCTATCTTGTCTAGTGGGTCAGCAGCAAGAGAAATGTCCCCTGGAAGAGTACCCTAGGTGCTCAGCAAGCAGCCTTCCGTGTGAAGAGGTGGAAATCAGGGGATGCTGCGTGGGACACCAGCAGCCTCTGCTACAAGGGCTGACAAACCTTAGCAATGTTTGTAAAGAGCAAAGTGAATTAACCTCATCATGAACCATTTGATGAACTTATAAAAGAATACTTTAAAAAAGAAAAACCTTAGCAGGTTTATGGCCCTTCTGCAATATAATTTAATGTGCTACACTACCTGAATATATATTATGCATGAAATATAATACACGATTAACTATATTATGGGTTATATAATTGGTGCCTTAGTTAATTCCCTGCACTATAGCTTTCTTGCCAGTGGGTCAGTCAAGGTTGAATTCAAATTAGTCAATGAATCTACTGATTAGCATATCTTACCAAGTTCAGAGAGGAGGAAGGTTGAAGGTCTTGTTAGGAGTTAAAGGAGAGCTTTGGCGTGGAGGGAGTAGCATTTGGACTCTTTTGGAATGACTTCAAAAGTCGAGAAGTAATAATCTGAGTCCTGCTGAGGCATAGAACTTGAATTGTAATAATCTGAGCTCCAGTTGAGGCTGGTATGTGGGTGAGGTGGGTCCTGTAGAATCAGTAGCCTCCCTTCTCGGTATGGCTTTGTTTCTCATGTGCCACACATATTCTTGTAAAGTGAACACAATTGTGTTTCTCTGTTAAAAAATAAGTCCAACAGTGAAAATTATCTGCTATGGCAATGATAGTTCTTAGCCAGATAAAAACCATCATGGATTCTTTAGAATGGTGGTAAGTTGGCCACGGTGGTGTTGAAGAATTTGAAGATTTTGTGGGTGTTCTAATGTGCAGCTCCTATGAATGTCAAAGCACATGGTGTTGGTATCATCTGAGTGGATCAAGAAGGAAAGCCAGGGAGGGGAAATAGCTTCTCCCGTATGCCCAAGTCTTTGAGTTGTGGCTTCGTTCCTGTTTATCCTGTAGCAGATCCTGAAATGCAGGATCCATGGATAGGCACATTTAGGAACTTGGAGAATTACTCCAGACCTCCTGGGTCAGTTCTGATGTTTTGCTGGTTGTTGCAAAACCCACCCGAGCATCTACATTTGGTGGTGGTATTTTCGTTTCCTGGCTGCTAAAACAATGACCATACAGTGGGTTGGCTTAACAGCAGAAATTTATTGGCTCTTGGTTTCAGAGGTTAGAAGACTTGCTTCTTACAGGACTCAATATCTTCTGCCTGGCTGGCAATATTTGGGGTTCCTTGGCATTTCCATCCTATGACAATTCTGGCAGCGTTTTCCCTTTCTCTTCCAGGTTCTGTTGACTTTCAGCTTCTGGCTGCTCACTCTGGCTTCTCTCTCCATCTGACTTTTACTGTCTGTAAAGGACACTTGAATCTGGATTAAAGTCCAAACCAATTCAGTAGGGCCACACATTAGCTGAATTAACATCTTCAAGAGATCCTCTTTACAATGGGTACATGCCCACAAGAATGCAGAACAAGAACGTGACCAAACTGGGGTACAAATTTCAGTCCACCAAGTGGGGAATAGAGAAACATGGGATGGTGCCCAGAGGTTGCTGGAATTAGATTCAAATTCGAATTCTAGCCACGTGCCCAGGCAAGCCATTTTCTCTTAGAGCCTTAGAGTTCTTAGAGTCATTTGCTCTTGAGGCTCTTAGAGCCTCAATTTTACCTTCTGTCAAACACTAATAATACTACCCATAGAAATGCAGGGAAGAGTGAACAGAAGGCAGTATTCATGTAAAGAACCCACCAGTGTCTGGTACACAAAAGGTATTGATAAGCAGAGACCATTACTATCAGTAAAATGCAGCACTTTGGGATAGCAGATTTAGCTTTCTTAAGAGAGTGATTTTGAAGAGATTTTTTTACAACCTACTGTACTGTGCTAAAGAGACAGCTAAATTCCTGTTTACATACAAACCTAAACCCTCTTATTCTCACTGAGCCACCACCTTAAAAGACATATATTTATGCCTTCGGTTTTAGCTGTTCATATGTTTAAAAGTGGTACACACTTCCAGAGTGATTATGCTAATGCACATAAGGACTTTAACAATTGCACTCACTGTACTAACCATCTATTTGAACCACATTGTGCAAATAAGATGTTATCTTAAATAAGCTCCTAATATAACACAGTAATCACTATAATGCTTTTTGGTGAAATTGTGGTGTTATTACCGAATTTAGCCATTGAATCTAAAATGTTGAACCTTTGAGCAGATGCCATGGTGTCCAGTTGCTGCTAATTACTGGCCTGGGAGTTGCTGGATGTGGCCATTGTTATAGGCTGGGAGGGGCGGGGATGGGGGCTGGCATTGTTGGGAGGACCTGGGGACCTGGTGCCACCAGCAGCAGGTGAAGGGTGGCACCTACCAGAGGTAGAGTTCATTTATCAGAAGCCTCATCAAAACGAGGAAGAGGAACTGGAAATATTGCACAACCTGCAAATTCTGGTGATGGCAGAGAAATAAGGTAGGCTCAGCTCGGCTTTCAGAGCAGACTGCAGACTGGGAAGGATTTCAGCAAAGCTCCCAGTTACTTCTATATCTCTGTCCCACTGGTGGTGCCTCCTGACCTTAGTAGGAGAATTGGAAAGGGGTGACAGGAACTTGTGGGGAAGCTATATTTCTTTGACTGAGTACAAGGCTGCAAACACCACTGAAGTCTCACAAGGAAAGCTCTCAGTTTGTCCTCCCATCTTGTCAAACAAAGAGGAAAATAGCTCATCAAGATGACAATGGAGGTCTAAAGTATATAACTTTCTTCCTTCTTTCCATCCCCTCTCTTCCCCTCCTTTCCTTATTTTCTCCTTTTAAACGTTTTGAAGCATTTAGCTTTAAAAGAAGGAAATGAGAGCCAGCCAGGAGAATGCTAGAAATCAAATGAAAGAAACTTTAGGGAGAACACTGGAAGAACTAGTTAGCCAGTTAGTGTGAAAGCCAGCAGGTTCAGTGCCCTTGCTAGAAAGTTCCATTATAGTTTTCAATGCAATGCAGATCACTGGACTTTATGCAGAGGAAGAAGGTTTTTTCTGGTTGTCATGGAAGCATCAGAAGATCTAAGTTAAGAGTAGCTGAGGCAGGTTACTTAACCTCTCTAGGTTTGAATATTAAACTAATCAATTTATTATCAAAGGAACATTTATTGATCACTGTGGTAGTTAGATTCAGTTGTCAACTTGGCCAGGTGAAGGTGCCCAGTTCTATGGCTGTGGACATGAGCCAATGGTACGTGAGCCTCATCTATTGCTGATTACATCTGCAGTCGGCCAGGAGGCCTACCTGCTGCAATGAATGACGTTTGACTTAATGGGCTGTTGCTTAAATGAGAGAGCACAACGTAGCACAGCCCAGGCAGCTCAGCATACTTCATCTCAGCACTCACAGCTCAGCCCAGGCCTTTGGAGATGCAGAAAGGAATCACCCCAGGGAAAGTTGTTGGAACCCAGAGGCCTGGAGAGAAGGCCGAGACCATCCTGTGCCTTCCCATGTAAGAAAGAACCTCAGTTGAAAGTTAGCTGCCTTTCCTCTGAAGAACTAATGAAATAAACCCCCTTTTATTAAAAGCCAATCCGTCTCTGGTATATTGCATTCCGGCAGCTAGCAAACTAGAACAATCACCTATAAAGTTATTAGGTGCTAGGAAAATGGAAAATGCTTTCTAATTGCAAAGCACTTTACATAGTTAAGGTAATATTAGAATATATGGAAAAGCTAGAGCGAAAAAAAGACTTTGTACATGTAGCCTGTTTGGCAGAACATAGGGAGGAAATTAATATATGTACTTTTTATTGAGATATACTATATATTCATATACCATATAATCATCCAAAGTATATAATCATGGCTCACAGTATCATCATATAGCTTTGTGCATTCATCATTACAATAGATTTTTGAACATTTTCATTACTCCCAAAACAATAAAAATAAAAATAAAAGTAAAAAAGAACACTCAAAATATCTGATACCCCCATACTCCCCACAGTATATTTATGTAGTCCTTTTTTTTTCCTTATCATCTGTCCATACACTGGATAAAGGCTGTGTCAGTCTCAAGGTTTTCACAATCACATGGACACACCTTAAAAGCTCTATAGTAATTCAATCATTTTCAAAAGTCAAGGCTACTGGATTACCATTCAACAGTTTCAGGTATTTCCCTCTAGTTACTCTAATACACCAGAAACTGAAACTGTATCTACACAGTGTGTTAGAATAACCTCCAGAATGACCTCTCAGCTCTACTCGAAATCTCTCAGCCATTGCAACTTTATTGTGTTTCATTTCTCTTCCCCCTTTTGTTCAAGAAAACTTTCTCAATCCTATGATGCCAGGGCCAGGCTCATTGCTGGGAGTCATGTCCTACTTTGTCAGGGAAATTTTTATCCCTGGGAGGCATATCCCATGTAGGGGGAATTTATGCTTTTTTTTTTTTTTTGACTTTTAAAAAATAATATTTTTTTTACTGTGTGCTGGGGCCCATTCCCAGAGTTTTACATAAATATTTAGTAAAACCTCGCAATAACTCTACATGTATGCTAATATGCATAAGGAGCTTCACATTTGCACCATGGTACACAATTATATTGTGATCTTCATTTGTCAAGAGGAGAAACTAATGCTGGGAAATACGATGACACTTGTCTCAAATCACCCAGTTAAGAGGGGAACATAAGAGTTGGGTCCAACTGTCCACAAAGCCCACATACTCCCTACCTCACCATGGTATTAGAGCACAGCAAAGTTTGCCTTCTCCTCTCTCATTTCACAATGAACCTTGGGGAACTCCCCAGCTCTGGAACCTCAGGGATTTTCCATCTTCTAGGATGCTAGGTGGCCCTCTCTCAACTGGGTGACACTCCTGGGAAGATGCTTAACAGGCGACAGAGAAAATCGGCCTTTAGGTCCCATTAGGGATATGTCTGTATGAATCAGGGGTGTGTCTGCAGTCATGGATGCTTCAGAAGGACTGCAGTCTCTTTCCTTTATAAACACATCAAAACCCCCAAAGATCCACTGGATTTGTTCTGGAAGGGGTCCCTTGGCAGAAGAATTGCTTTAATGTCTAAGACTTATGTGATTTAATTAGAATTATTCTTGTAAAATTAAACTTGCAAAGCATTTATAAAAGGAATTTCTTGGGAGTCTTGACTGTTGAGGAGTTGACCAATGAGATTAGGTCTTCAGAGTTTTCTTGAGCCTGAGGTCTTGAAGGACCCTGTTTATATTTCTGTTTCACTGGGTCCTCCATTCTTCCTATTCCTGCCTCCTGTGGTGCTCAAGTTTATCAGGGCTGGCATCACTCAGGTTTTCTTATCTCATGGATTTAGCATTAACCTCCCCATTTAACAGATGAGTAAACTCAGGCTTCCATAGGTTTAAATGACTAGCCAGAGACCATAGAGCTGGTGGACCTGGGCCATGGAGCTTAGATCTTCAAATCCAATGTTTTTCCATAAAAGGACAAGTGGAAACTTATTCGGGATGGAATATGATTACAGGCTTGCTGGGAGCTGAAAGCCTGCTTTAAAAGACAGGCACTCAACTCTGATCTCTAACACTAAGTTCCTCTGAGATCTGGAAAAATCGCCCACTCCTCTGGGTCTGGCTTTCTTGCCTCTACATTAAGAGTTTGGATGTGACAGTTCTGCACAATACAGAGAGAAAATGCCATTGTGTAATGACATGGTTCCTTTTTGCTGGTTACAGTGGATTCATGGGCTATCAGTGAGTCTTGATTGTTGAGTTGACCAATCAGATTGGGCCAACTCAAAGTTTCCTTGAGCTGGGGGTCTTGGATTTAGCATTTGCCCAATGGGGAGACAAACCCTGTTACCACCCCCACCCAAGGTAGAGCTGATTCCAGACCCCTTATCTCCTGGCCATCACCCCAGAGATATTTTTCACAATATCATACTCCTGCGGGACACAAGAAAAGTAAAAAAAAAAATTCTCTTTAGATTCAGAAGTGTCTAAGGTGGAAAAAAACCAACACATTAAAAACTCTAAAAGACTTCTCCACATGGAATTGCTTCTGTTTATTTGGGTTCATTGAACCTTTGTTCATTCTTTGCTGTCTGGAGGAGTTATTAGGAAACAGTTGAATGCTATCATATGTCCATTGTGTGAAAATGACTGTAGGGTCAGAGAAACTTGCAGTTATCTTGATTCTTCTGAAAATTACCCTGATCACTGGCATTGTTTATGTTCTACAGAAAACTGTGGTGCCAATTACAGTTGTACTTTCTCTAGGTGACACCCAGGTGAGAAACAGGGGCCAACCTGTGCAGCGTTACATGCCATAGAAGGTGCTGGAGGCAGAAAGGAAAGTGCAGTACTGTCCTTGGCACCGTGTTGGCTGAACCCTTCCCTTTCCCTGGCACCATGTTTGCTGAGCCTCTCCTCAACAAGACCTCAGCCCCTGTCTTTGCTACTGCAGCGCTTTTCTGGGGGAACTGCAGTGTGGAGCTTGTTCCTGTGGTGCGTCTCTGGAGGTACCTACCATGGGTGCCCCCAGGCCACGTCCATGCCACTTAGCCTCTTGGGCATTGTCCCCATTGCCCACTCAAACACTCTTAGGATTAGTCTTAAGAGGTGGTCTGATGAATGGTTTTAGTTACCTTTGTCAAATGGAAGCAAAGAACAGAATGACGGAACTGGGGCAACTGTTGAAGGTAAGCCATATTCAATTAAGTTCAACAAATAATAACCGTCACTAACTGAGAGCCTCTTGTGCCCTTAAAAGCATTGTGTCTACAACACTCTGAGAAGCAGGTTCAGGCTTCACCCCACAGGACAGGGAAGGAAGGATGAGGGACTTGGAGACCCTTGAGAAGGGCAGAGATGAACGGGATTCAAATTAGCCCTGCTTTGTTGCAAAACTCAGCTTTTTTTATAGGACCACGCTGCCTCTCTTAGGGACATTTATCAAATGCCTGTAGCATGCAAGATCTGGGCTACATAATGGAACTTAAGAGGAAACAGAAGTGGTCTTTGACTTGAGGCTGTCATAGCCTGGCACCTAGGAGTCAAGCACGGAAAAAAAGGAGGATGTATTTTTAAAAAATCAAGTACATATACATCTATTTTAAGTACATATATATATATATATATATATATATATATATATATATATATGCATTTTAAAATTTAAAAATGCAAAATGAGTAAAAATAAGAGAAAGGAAAGAAACCACCTGTATTTCACAACCAGAAGACAATGACTATTACTTTTAGGTGTACTTTGTTTTGGTCTATTTTTGACTATACATGGATTTTCTTACAAATCAACCATTTGGTGGCGGCCTCCTTTAGATATAGTCTGTCTTGTTTTCTGCTCTACTACTAATACTTGCAGTTCATGGCACACAGTTGATATTCCATAAATGGTTGTAAATAAATTTGTAAAACAATGATTATATGTCCAGGTTGAGGTTTACTGTTTTTATATAAAATTAGATTGTAGTCTAATTTTAGTCATGTCCCCTACATGGGACATGACTTCCAGGGATGTAGGTCTTGCTGACAATGTGGGATGTGACTCCTGGGTATGAGTTTGGCCCTGGTATCCTGGTATTCACAATGCCTTCTTGATCAAAAGGGGGAAAAAGAAACGTAACAAAATAAGGTTGCAATGGCTAAGATTTCAAATAGAGTTGGAAGGTTATTCTTATGCAAGCTTCACCTAGATATTGCAGATTGCTATGGTATGTGCTCTAGTTTGCTAGTTGCCAGAAAGCGATATACTAGAAACAAAACAGCTTTTAAAAAGGGGAATTTATTAAATTGCTAATTTTCAGTTCTAAGGCCAAAATGTCCAAATTAAAGCAAGGCTATCGAAATTTCCAGTGTAAGGCATCCAGGGAAAGATACCTTGATTCAAGATAGCCAATTATGTTCAGGGTTTCTCTCTCAGCTGGAAAGGCACATGGTGAATATGATGACATCTGCTAGCTTTCTCTCCAGGTTTGTTTCACGAAGCTCCATCTGGGGCGTTTTCCTTCCTCATCTCCAGAGGTCTCTGGCTGTGTGGGCTCTAGTGGTTCTCGTGGCACTCTCGTGGCTCTCAAGCTTTGTCCAAAATGCTTCCTCTTTTAAAGGATTCCATAAAACTAATCAAAACCCACCTGGATGGAGTGGAGTCACATCTCCCTCAAATCAAAGGTTAATACCCACAATTGGGCGAGTCACATTTCTGTGAAGATAATCTAATCAAGTTTCCAACCTACAGTACTGAATAGGGATTAAAAGAAATGGCTGCCTCCACAAAATGGAACAGGATTAAAACATGGCTTTTCTAGGGTGCATAATCCTTTCAAATTGGCACAGTATACCAAACCCAAACCAAGAGTATTCCTGAAAACACCTAAAGAATATCCAGGGTTGTATCTGAGACTCAAATAATTTCACTCAGATTGTTTCTATGCCAAATAAGCCCTGAATTCCAGAGGGGACAGTCTCTCTACGAGAATCAATCAATTGCATCCTCTTACCCCATAATATCAACACCCCTTCTCAACATGAAGTTAGAATGGTCATAGCTCAAATATCCCTAAAGATTGAGAGGAGGATCGAATGACAGGGAAGAGTTGTAACAGAGAAGATAAGATTTAACAAATGAGTATGACTACTGAGTCATTATATTAATATTACTTGTTAGTCTCCAGTGTATTAGAACAGCTAGAAGGAAATACCTGAAATTGTGAAACTGTAACCCATACCATACTTTAAAGTTTGTTCCGTAATTACTTTGAAATCTATCACTTTTTTGTATATATCACAATAAAAAACGTTTTGAAAAAGGCAAAAATTAGATTGCTAGCATTTCCCCACAATGTTACAGTCTTTTTCTAAATAGTATCTTTTCAATAAATGCACATTCAACCATAGTTTAATGTACATCACCATTTCCTTACTGTTGGATATTCATGTGCTTTCCAGGTCTTTGGAATATAGTATATTCTCAATAAATTATAAGACAGTGAACATCTTTGTGCATAAAGTGTTTTTTTTTCTTATTTGGGATATTTCATTTGGACGAACTCCCAGATGGCGAAAACAGCTCAAAGTATATGAACACATTTCTTTCAAAGCCTCTCGAGACACGTGGCCATAAACAGTTTTTCAAAGCATTGTGTCAACTCTCACTCCTACTAGAAGAATGAATAGCTCGGCTTCGTTTCTGAAGTGAATTCAAATCATGAAATGCCAGAGAAGGAAGAAACCTGAGGTCATAGCAGACTCCCTGCTTGGCAGGTGGAGAGACCACAAGGCTTGAGAAAGGAGTCCACTTGCCCAGTGTAACACTGGAAATTTTAGTCCAAACCAGGTAGGACTCAAGGCTTGATGTCAGCTCTTGTGCCACTTTCAGCCATGAAGAAGAACTGTTTTCTTTAGTTCTGATCCAGGAACTTCTGTTTGTTCAGCAGAAGCACTGTCTTTTAGAGGTAATGGAAGGTGGGATTTTCTCTGATGCCATTTGTGAGACACTTTTGAGCTATTCTTATATTTATTTATTTTTCCCAGCTCAAACATAAGATGTCCTAGCAAAAATCAGTTTGCCATCCCTTCCCCTTCCCAGAAATGACCCTTGTAGGAATCTATTGTGAGCAAATAATTAAAATTCACATAATATTTGTGTTCAGAAAAAAAATTATGTTCAGATAACTTGGTGGCAATATGATTTTAATAATGAAAAAAAAAAACCAGCCAAACAAACAAACCAGAGAGTGTATGTACCCAGTAACAGGGAATTGCAAAGTAAGTTGAGGCATTAGTGTATTGTATGAGTTAAAAATGATATCTTTAGAAAATTTTAATCCTATGAAGAAAGATAGAAATGAGACAATAAGTATATAAAGTTACATATAGCTATGTATATAAAATTATATGTAGTCAAACAGCCGTAATTATATATAATTAAAAATTATATACAAATACTCACAAATATTCATATATATTTGGAAGAAAACTAAAGCAAAATATTAACATGGACTATCTTTAGGTGACAAGCAGAAGTGATTTTCTAATTTTTTTTCTTTGAATCCTCCTACATATTTAAAATCTATGATATATATATATACACATATATATTTATAACTAGAAAAAATACGGTATCTTTTTGAGTCTAATTGCCCAAGATACTTCAGTTGACGTGTCTGACAGGTCTTCCTTTGTGTCCACATGGGTCCAGCATTTGCTTTCGGGAAAGGATGGGAGAGACCTGACCAGGCTGGAAGTCAGCATTTTCTCAAGCCTGGGAAACCCAGGTTCTTGGGTGCCTGGGAAGAGTGTTTTCACTGTTGCTCAGATGTATCTTCATATGGAGGGCAAGGGAAGAGACTCCTGTGTGGGCTGTGAGAAGAGAAATAACTGGTGACCTTGTGTCCACATCAGGTCTTTCATTGCAGAAGTTCAGAATATCACTTGAAAAATCAAAAAAAAATTTGGAGCCTGCTCGTTCTCTGTTTGGGGACAATGACCCTCTCTCCTTTGAGAATAAGGAGACTAGGACAAGGTCAGCTTGAAGACTCTGGCAGTAGTGGGCAGTGGTCCAGGAGAGATATTTGGGGTGAGGGATGAGGTTCACCATCCCCTGAGATCTGGGTGCTTGATTGGGGTTGCCCAGATCACCACAAGATTCTCTCTGGGGATGCAGTTTGATGAAGGTGGGAAAGTACACGGGGTCTGGAATCCAAAGGTTGAGTCCTGGCTTTATTACCTTCATGCACTTGACCTCGGGTGAGTTGCTTAACCTCTCCAGGCCTCAGTTTCCTCATTTTAAAAATGGAAGTGATAGTAATAGCTGATAGATTTGTGTTGAGAATCAAATGAGCAAGGTTTCTGCAGATGTAAGTTCTCTGGCCAAGGGACTTGCCATTGGCCAAGCCTGTAGCACCTGGGGCTCAGGAGTTTAGTCCTGGGACTCTCACACCACACTGATGCTCCCTATACCTTCAAACCAACTGAAATATGAACTTACAGCTTCTTATGTGCTCCAGCTCCAGTGACTCAATTCAAGGTCTGTTCACTTGGCCTTCAGTACACACAGCTTCACTGTTTTGTTACTCGTGGCTCCAAATGCACTGTTTGTCAAAGGATTATGTCAAGAAGCACTAGGAAGAGAGCATTGTAATTTTTTTTTCCTGGCTGGGTATATTAAAGTCAAAACTACCCTAGACAAATCTATTCACAAAGTTGCAGAGGAAAAGGAAGAAACAGCAAAATTGAAGCCCATGGATGGTGAAGAATTATTTATTCCCTATAATTTAGGGGGAGGAATGAAACCAGCAGAGGATTGCAGGAAGGAAAGGGAAAAATGCCTTCTAGGAAACTATTTCCTTTTCACTCTTCCTCCTTTTCTTTCCCTTGCCTGTTCTTTTACTTATACATCTAACACCTATTTGTTGCTGAGAATACCTGGGTTGGAAAACAGTCCCTGCTCTCAGAGTCTTCTCAGTTTAGAAGAGCCAGCAGAAAGAAAAAGAGCAATAAAAATGCAATTGGATAAAGGGCTCAGTGGCAACGAAATGGCCCCCAACTCCTTCCAAAGGCCAAGCTGGGTTACACAGGGTCTGCCTCTAAGGGACTCCCCATGCAAAAGATAGCAGCATGGAAACCTCATTTAGTTGCCAGGGTCTTTCCACAGGGGACTGACTGAGCCAGGTCTGGCTTACTGGGGCTGCTATATGGCAGGGCAGTTGGACTCCTGGGAGAGCAAGGAGAGAGCCTGACAGCCTGGGGTTGGGCACCATAGGGAAGTGAGATAAGGGCTCGTCACAGTCAGTCCTCCTGCACCAAGTTCAGCTCCAGGAAGGCTGAGGACAGCCAGGAGCCCTGTGATGGGTTAATTTTATGTGTCGCCTTGGCTAGGGGACAGTGTCCAGGTGTTTGGTCAAATGCTAGCCTAGCTGATGCATGGATGTATTTTGTAAGTGGAATTTGCATCTATAAGGTTGACTTTTAGATAAGGAGGTTATTCTCCGCTAGGTGGGTGAGCCTCATCCAATCAGATGGAGGGCTTAGGAATGAGAACTGGGGGTGCCAGGGATCAGAAAGAATTCTGCTTCAAGATTGCACCCTCCACTCCTTCTTGAGTTTCCAGACTTCAACATCACTTTTTCTGGAAATTTCTAACCTCTGGCTTGCCATATGGAATTCAGACTTGCCAGCCTTCATGACTGCAGAAGCCAATTCCTTCTAATAAATCTCTGAATACATATATCCTTTTGGTTTGGTTTCTATGGCAAACCCTCTCTGATACAAGCCCAGAGGCTCAATAGAACATCTTTGGCAGCCAGCAGAGCCAAAGGTGATTGCAAGGATTTTTTCTGTGACCTGGCTGAGACCATTCAGTGCCTTTCAATTTCCAGGAGGATGTTGGCATGACTGCTCAAATAAATTCTCTTTCCAGTTTCAGCTGACTCACGTGATAGGAAAAACACTCTCCCAAATCAGTGCATGATCTGACCCTCAGGGCTACTCCATGGGGAAAAAGAAAAAGGGCAGCTTAGTACTGAGTCTTTGTGCTATCAAGCATGAGGAAGTAATCAGCTTTTTTTCCTTGTACTTTTTGACCTATACTTGACATTCTATAAAAATCTGTATGTACTGTAGATTGCATTTGTGTTCAAGAAGAAAGATTATCAATAGCTACAAGAAATTGAATGCTTACGATGTGTTTTGGTTTGCTAAAGCTGCTGAAATGTAATATACCAGAAATGGGTTGGCTATTAACAATGGAGATTTATTAACTTACAATTTATAGTTCTTAGGTCATAAAAATGCCCCAACTCAAGGCATCGACAGGATAATGCCTGGACTCTGAAGATGCTGCCAGCATCCAGGACACATCTGTCACAAGGGAAGGCACATAGCTCGTGTCTGCTGGTCACTCTTTCCTGGGTTTTGTTGCACCCAGCTTCCGGCTTCAGTGGCTTCCTCTCAGTTTCTCTGGAGCTTTTTCCATCAACTTCTCGTGGTTTCATCTCTCAGCTTCTGTAGGTGTTTTATCCCCTTAATCCTATGGAGGATTAAGACCCACCTTGACTAAAATAACCTAACCAAAAGGTCCCACCCACAATAGGTCTACAGGAATGGATTAAAAGAACATGGTCCTTTCTAGGGTGCCTAACAACATCAAACTAACACACCATGGGCCAGGCACTGGGCTTGCATGATGTGATTTAGTTCTCAGAAGAACCCTATGAGTTAAGGAACTCACTCACTACTTTATAGATGAGATGAAGTTTAAAGATGTTAAGTGACTTGCTCAGACAAGGTGAGGCTGGAATCTGCTCCTGGACAATCTGATTCTAAGATGCATGCTTATAACCACTCCTCTAGCTGCCTCTCATGGAAGAAGCCAGGTCAGTTCATCATTTGTCAAAATATGGGCCATACCACCTCACTGAAAATAAAGGACAGACTTATTCTGGTGAGGAGACTGGGGATACCCAGTAGTAGTAGCTCTCTGTGTGGAGCTCTAACTACATCAGTGGGGATTAAATTATGCATATTGTGGAATTTATAAAAACCGGAAAGTTAAAGGTGAATATCAACAAAATTGAAATGGGGTAAAAATGATAGAAATTGAAAAGATAAAGAAATGTTTCTGTAACTTTAACAAGGATGCAATAGATGTTTCCCTGAATCCCTAACATCTGTGAAGGAACAAATGAATACTCTATCAGGACTATTTCCCAGTGATAACAGCTTCTCATGAACAACCAATAATCGCCTGACATCTAATGTGGATAAGGTCAGGAAGAAAGAAACTGTTGTTTGAACATCTCCCACATTCTGGGAGATTTGCAGCCTCCTCATTTTACCTTCACCCTGACTCTATGAGCTGGACAATATTTTTTCCCTCCATTTTCCCTCCGTTTTGCATAGGGTGCTCAGCCATGCAGCAGACCTGATAAGAACCAGGTCTGCCTACAAGTCCTGTGGGAGTTCATTCTGTTAAGTGGACTAACCTCCTTGGGCTCCTGTAATGCTGGACAAAAAGTAGGTGCTCAATAAAAATGTTTAGTTATTAAAATAAATAATAGATAAAATAAATAATAAAAGTGGGTGCTTTAAGGAATGACTGGGTTTATTTGATGAGCTCGGTCTGGTTTGAGAGTGTGCTGATGTGCACATGCCGTGTACTGGCTGGAGTTGTGCAGAGAAGATGCTTCAAAGCAGGGTGGGAATGGGGTGAAGATTCCAATGGATAAGCCCAGAGCATTCCTGGGTAACTGACAGGTGCTGGCTGTGGACCTCTCAGGGATGGTGCTTCTCCCTTTCTCCAGCTCCCCCTGGGATTCTTCTTTCTGCTCACTGGAAGCACTGAACACTCAAATACTTATGTCCTAGTAACACTCTCAGTCTCTGTGTTTCTCCTTCCAGGGACTTAGTGCTCTAATCTTCTTCCTAATGGAAGATGTTGTCCTTCCATTCTAGGGACTATCTGAGCAGGAGCAGTCTGGGCGACAGGAGCTGTAGCACCATTCTTTGGAGTGAGGGAGCTCAGATCACATTGCATTAGCAGTGCCTCCCTTCTGAGACTCATCCTGATGGCATGAATAAATATGTATGCATTTTGCCTTTTGGAAAGACTGAAGAAAGAAGTCCATGACTCTTAGGAACTTATGCTTTGAGGAGCTGGGGTTGCTGAGGCTGAAGGAGGAAAGTGTCCCAATTCTTTAATCTAACATATCTGCAGTCTACTCCCTAATCCTAGACCAGGCCCTGGAAACACAGGAATGGATCAGAGGGACAGGTTTCTTCCAGATGTCTGAAGGATGGTCATATAAAATGGGATTCAAGTGGTTATTCGTGGGCAAAGATATAAACAGCAGTCAGAGAGAGTAAAATACACTGTGGTGAAACTGAATGCAGTAGAAATGAGGGATCTTTGAATACTACATGTGGAGTAAAGAAAAGAGCAATGGAGTTGGAATCAGCTCCCATTCTGACTGTGTTATCTATTAACTGTGAGACTTGGAGCATCCTAATTCTTCTGAGTCAGTTTCCTTATCTATAATGGAGATGCTTACATAATTCACAAACAAGGAATTATGTATGGATTGAAGAGGAAATACACTTAGAGGCACCCAGAAGAGCTGGCCTACAACAAAGAGCTCAATAAAACGATTTCCTTTTTCTCCCCAACAATTAGAACTACTTCAGTAGGGGCCAATCTGCCTTCATGGGAAGAGAACACCCATCACTGGAGAAATTGAGGAGAAAGTTGATGACTCCTTGATGAGATAAAGCAGGAGGAGGAAATTTTGACATTGGGAATTTCCAAATCTGATGGTGCCAAGGGTCTGGTGGATCATGCAGGCCTTTCCTAGGGAGCGGGAAGGCTTCCAAACTGGGGAGAAGCGGTCCCCTTGCCCATCTGCCTCCTGTCTGATAAGAGTGTTCATTATGTGGAGAACATAGCTAGAAATCTATCCAAACCAAACAGAGTGATGTTGAGTGTAGTGATTGGAGCAGGACTATTTCCTGTGGGGGTGTGTCCTTGGATAGGATCTCCAGTTAGGTGGAGAGACATGGACTGGTGAACCCTGACCCTATTATTCACATTACTGATGACACGAAAGGATGAAGCCCAACTTCTCCCACCACCAAGACCCTTGCTTTCTAGTTGGAGAGGGAAGATGGGTTTACATCGAGAAGTTCGTAACAACGGAAGACAGTGTACGATTTGTGCCACCTGGGGTAAAAATTCTGAAGTAGGTATAATAACTTTGGGTTAGGTTTGCTGGGAAACTGTTCCTGGATGAACTCAATGCCCTTGAATTATTGATAGGGCTTGGACTCATAGAAAGGTGTGGGGCCAGAAATCCAGGCAGAGAGCCTGATGGGAGAAAAGCGCAGAAGTCAGAGAGTGCAAGGTGAGTTTAAGGGACAAGTGGCACCCCTCCTTGCTATGGGGAGTAGAGGGTTTGAGAAGAGGCAGGAGATGGATGTCAGGTCCATGTCTGCCAGGCTGTTCTCCCCTACTGGGACAATGGATTTCTTGACAGCAGGGATGGTTTCTTGCTCCTTTTTATGTTCCTATGGCATCAGGAAATATGGATTGGGAGGGGCTCAGTAAAAGTTCGTATAATTGAATTGACGAACTATAATTGAATTTTTGAAGCGGGTTTTAAGAAGAGAAGTGAGCTGGACTGTGGGAGAGTTACTATGGCGGCAGGGAAAGGAACGGTGATGGATGGAAAGACATCCAAAGGAAGACCCTTGGCTGCGAAGACATAAAAGAGGGAATCTGAGGTGATGCTGGATTTTTTTCAGGATTGGATGTCTGAAAGAGTGCTGTGTGGTGAGGATAACGGGAAGGAGGCAGCCAGCCTCTGTTGTGGGTTCTCTACTTCTGTTGACACTTTTCAGGAGCCCGAGAAGGCATGTTTGGCTGGTTGGGTGTGCCAATTCTGATGACCACTTTGGACAGAACGTGATGTGTCCACGCCTCTTCATTAGGAGAGATAACATAAACCTCACGGTAGTTACCATTTGTTGAGCACCTACTATGCAGCAAGCAGTGTACTAGGTGCTCTGCCTATATTATCTGTTTTAAATAATGTGCTGATGCAGATTATTAGACACCACCCCAAGGACATCAATCCAAAAGGATGAAGTAAATTACTCACCATCATCTGGCCAGTAAGGAGTTCAGGGGCTGAGACCAGGCCATCCTGATTTCAAAGCCTATCCTCCATCTACTACAGGATGCAGCTCTTCCCCATATGATGGGGAGTTCATAGTAGAGATGGCCATGTGGTAGAAAACAGGCAAGTCCCTTTGGCTCAGCTTACTAGTGAGCAAGCTCAGATTGGATAGAATCACTCTTTCATTTGGCCAATGGTTCCTTTCAGAGGGTGTAAGGGTGGGTTGAGTAATGGATGACTGAAGAAATTCTCCAGGTACCTTAGAGAATTCAGAAGGGCCAATGCATGTTCCATACTCTGCTTTGGCCAGATTTGAGCTTGGTTGCGGGAGGTAGCTGTGCCTATTTAGAGAGCGAGTGAAAATGGCTTTCCTGTTTTCCTGTGTGTTCTACCTAACCCTTCTTGCTCCCAGTACCCACTCACGGCTCCTTCATTAGCCTGTTTGCTCAGAAAAGGTAGAGGAGAAAATCGTGCATGCTGGATATTGATAGAAGGACTACTTGTGTCCTGCACACTGGAGATATTGTTTAAGATGGTGCCACCTCTGTAAAAATATTGGTCCTGTAATGTTGCCAAGATTTCTGAGTTACTATCAACCAAGCACTCTTTGTGCAAACTCAATCTGCCTTCTCACAGGTTTAATCAGCCTGCAGTCCAGTTAAGAAAATGCTCACAGCATGTTGTGCATGATTTCTTTTTCTCCCTGCCTGCCCCTCGCAATCGCGGGGCAGTCACTCTGTTCAAGTGTTTGTCTAGGGGAAAGTGGGATAATTATAACACCTGAAAGGGCAGGAGTGTTCTTGCTTAAACAGATTGGAAAAGAGATCATCTTTGTTCCCTAACTGGTGGGTCTTTAGAGAATATCTTTAGTCAGACGTTGAAAGGAAAAGTGTCCTGATAGCTCTTGGGAGATCTGGTGTTTTCAATCTAGCCTTAAGTATTTAGCTTCTGAGACTCTCATGAACAAAATCAAGATTTTCAACCGCAGGTATCCGTTTTCTTGGAGAAGAAAATCAAGTGGCATTTCCTTTGATGCATTCACCTTGGAAGACAGGGTGTTGCAGTTCCGGGACTGTAAGCAAACATTGCAGTTTGCTTTTGAAAAATGCTTTTATTCAGATATGCAGATTTTACAGGTGAAATGTTTCTGAGAACAAGATCATTATTTTAGCCACTAATCTGTTTGGGATTAGGAAAGGTTACTTGCCAGGTCTAAAAATAAGTAAGAAGCTCAGAACTCACCCAGGCATTAGAATAACATTTGAAAAAAATTAAACGTGGCCAGAAATTAGTAATAAAATATGTGGGACCTTTGAAGTAACTGATTTAATATGCAGAGTTTAAGAAGGACAATAATTTGATAGAATTACCAGATAAATTCCCTCCTGCCTTTTCTGGCCCCCAGGTTTCTTAAAAATAACTTTAAAATTATGGATTTACAGTAGGGAGGAAATTAATAGAGAAATGCATAATTGAAGCAATGAGGTGGAAACCCAGCTTCTTGGTCTATTGTTTCCTCTCTACTCTTGACTTACTGTGTGACCTTGGCTGAAGCCATTAACCTCTCTGGGCCTCAGTTTCTCCATCTGTAGAAGAGGGATATTGCTCGTCAGCTGCTATACAGGAAGAAAGATGAATGAGCCAGCACTTAGGAAGAGGAATAATGAAGGGGCTCAGAAATCTTTGGATAGAAAGCACCAGGAGAATGATAAATAACTCCCATTTATCCTCCATGCGTCTGATTGTGGGCCCTTCCCAATACTGATATTTTGCAATCTGCAGTGCTATGTTGATATGATTTGGCCTGTTGCTGAAAAATATTGCAAGCAAATATTAACTCAAGATAACGCAGCGCAGGGACTGCGAAGACCAATTAACCTGGAAAAAGAAAATATCGCCATATTTTAAAACAATGGCATGCGATTGCTTCCAGAATTGCTCATAAATTTCTGCTTTGTGGCAGCAAGACCATGTTCGAGAAATTAATGCTGGGATATCTCAGGGCAGCTTTATCATCATGTCAAATCTGTACCTCGTCCTCATTTGCTAAAACTCTTCATCGCTTATAAGGTATTTGTTAAAGAAATGGGAACTAAATTTATAGTCGTCTTTTGTGGAGCCAATTTACATGTTGTACTGCTGGAGTTTAGAACTAAAGGAAATGCGCTTGAAGCCAAAATTGGCTTTGCGGCTCCAGTTGCCTCGACTCAGCACCACCTGCCTCCAATCAAACTGTCCAATTACAGGAAACAATTGTTTTCTTGCTTTCTGGGAAGTGAAGAAATTCATCCAGTAAAGGACGGATTTCTAAATGTTTCTCCCCCCAACCCTTTTAAAAAAAAAAAAAGAACAAAAAACAAATCCAAAACATCAACTTTTTTTTCAGGGTGCGGTGGGGGTGGGAGAGAAATCTTTCCCTAACAAAATACTTTCAAAGTTCAAGAATTAGAATGTCTAAATCCATGTATTTTGGTGTTATTGACCCTAGACACCTGATGTATAATTACCTCTTATAATAACGTTATTAGCCATTCAGAAGAAAGAGTCTTCCCTTTTAAGATGTGAGGCAATAATTAAAGGCTGTGGGTTTCACAGGTGAAATCTTGCAGAAAGTACGATTTTTAAGTCAAAGAATTTAGTGATCCACCTCTGGTTAATTAAACTTTCTTCTCAAAATAAAATCTTGTATTTGAAACAATGAAATCGGTGGCAGTGATACTATTTTTCTTTGAATCCGAGTCTCATTTATTTAAACCCTAATTTGACTTGCAAGAGCTTATTTCTCTGAAATGGTTAAAAGAGCAGCATTGAAGTTGAAAAGAAAATAAACCTTTGGTCACACGAAGATGGTACTTAATATGCATTGAGAATGGATAATAATTATAGTACATACTTTCCTCTGGCAGGTAATATTTTAATGGAGCTAACAAACAAACTTCATTTGACGTGTTTCTGTGTCTCTTGAGTTTTTCTTTTTTAGAAATAAAAGCAATGCTGCTTGAAATTTTATGATTCAATAAAAGTAATGACTTAATGAAAACCACTCTCTGGCACTTTTTCATTTCATTTCTCTGCAAGACATTTGAATTTCTGAGGCTACCTTGGAAAGCTTACAAACACAACATTGCTTTTTTTTTTTTCTTCCATGTAAAATCCACTTTAGTTATTCCCAGGGAATAATTCCACTCCATTCCAAGGGAATTCTCCCATGTATTGGACATTAACTTCTAAGAATTGCTATCTTCCTCCTCCTCCAGGAAGCCTTCCTGGTTAGATCACCTATAAGTCATTGCTCGCTTTCCTGTACCTGCAATAGCCTTGGAGGGAACTCTCTCCCAGACAATGGTTTTCACTTTCGGCCTTGTAGCATAGGCCTTGGAATATAGACTCACAGAGACCCAGGCCATTTCTTTCCCACCCCTGCCCTGAGGTAGGAATAGTACCTATACCTATTTGATAAAAATGACCGATGAGAAGATGGCGGCTTAGTAAGGCACGCGGGTCTTAGTTCCTCCTCCAGAACAACTACTAAAGAACTAGAAACAGTACAGAACAGCTCCCGGAGCCACGACAGAGACCAGACACACAGTGTACCCCATTTTGGACCTGCTGGACAGACTAAGAGACTCCACTGCGGTGAGGTCCCCGAGAGGCGCGCGCTTCCCCGGGCTGCGGTGGCTGGTGGCTGGAGCCCCTCCCTCCCTCCTTCCCGGGCTGGCTGGGAGCTTCGGATCAGTGGTTCCCCAAGACGCGGCAGCCGGTGCCCCTCCCCTATGCGCGGTTTCCCAGGCCAGCTGGGAGCCTCGGATCGGCAGTTCCCCAAGCCGCGATGGCCGGCAACCGGAGCCCCTTCCACACACACGGCTTCCCGGGCCAGCTGGGAGCCTCGGATTGGCGGTTCCCCAAGCTGCGGCGGCTGGCAACTGGAGCCCCTCCCCCATGCGTGGCTTCCCGGAGGGAAAGGAAAGAGTCTCCAACAGTAGTAGAGACTGAGCCCAACCTAACACCAATAGTGGCCTTAAGGAACAACTTCTGACTACTAAAAATAGGCCCTCAGCTCAGGTGAAACTGATCAAGGCAGAAGTCGCCGATTGGGCTAACTGAAAAAGAGGAAAGGGGGTGAAACAGAGCGTTCTGCAGCTGTTTCTACAGAGGCTTCGTTGCCTCTGGGCTCAGTGCTGGGATTACACAGGTTGCAACTGCCCTGAACGCAGAAACAGGCTGCTTTCAGGGCTCTCTATCACCTGAACCTTCCCCGCGGGAGTGGTGAAACACAACTCAGGTGGAATCCCTCTCTCAAGGAATTCAGATCCCAGGACTTCACAATTTGAAGCCATTAAAACAAACCTACAGCCTTTCCTCTGTCTCCACCACACACCCAGCAGCGAGAGTCTTCCGAAGTTAAAGGCACCACAACATCTTTTGCTGGTGGGACCCGCAGACAGACAAGCACCACATACTGGGCAGGATAAAAAAAACAGAGCCCAGAGACTTCACAGAAAAGTCTTTCAACCTGCTGGGTCCCACACTCAGGGAAATCTGATTAAATGCCCAGACGCTGGCAAAAAATAACAAATCACACCAGGAAAATTGAAGATATGGCCCAGTCAAAGGGACAAACCAATAGCTCAAATGAGATACAGGAGCTGAGACAACTAATTCTGAGTATACTAACAGAAATGGAAAACCTCTTCAAAAACCAAATCAATAAATTGAGGGAGGACATGAAGAAGGCATGTGATCAACAAAAAGAAGAAATGGAAAGTCTGAAAAAAGAAATCACAGAACTTATGGGATTGAAAGACACAGTAGAAGAGATGAAAAAAACAATGGAAACCTACAATGGTAGATTTAAAGAGACAGAGGCTAGAATTAGTGAACTGGAGGATGGAACATCTGAAATCAAAAAAGAAACAGAAACTATAGGGAAAAGAATGGAAAAATGTGAGCAGGGGCTCAGGGAATTGAATGATAATATGAAGCGCACAAATATATGTGTTGTGGGTGTCCCAGAAGGAGAAGAGAAGGGAAAAGGAGGAGAAAAACTAATGGAAGAAATTATCACTGAAAATTTCCCAACTCTTATGAAAGACCTAAAATTACAGATCCAAGAAGTGCAGCGCACCCCAAAGAGAATAGATCCAAATAGGCGTTCTCCAAGACACTAGTTAGAATGTCAGAGGTCAAAGAGAAAGAGAGGCTCTTGAAAGCAGCAAGAGAAAAACAATCCATCACATACAAGGGAAACCCAATAAGACTATATGTAGATTTCTCAGCAGAAACCATGGAAGCTAGAAGACAGTGGGATGATATATTTAAATTACTAAAAGAGAAAAACTGCCAACCAAGACTTCTATATCCAGCAAAATTGTCCTTCAAAAATGAGGGAGAAATTAAAACATTTTCAGACAAAAAGTCACTGAGAGAATTTGTGACCAAGAGACCAGCTCTGCAAGAAATACTAAGGGGAGCACTAGAGTCAGATATGAAAAGACAGAAGAGAGAGGTATGGAGAAGAGTGTAGAAAGAAGGAAAATCAGATATGATATATATAATACAAAAGGCAAAATGTTAGAGGAAAGTATTACCCAAACAGTAATAACACTAAATGTTAATGGACTGAACTCCCCAATCAAAGACATAGACTGGCAGAATGGATTAAAAAACAGCATCCTTCTATATGCTGTCTACAGGAAACACATCTTAGACCCAAAGATAAACATAGGTTGAAAGTGAAAGGTTGGGAAAAGATATTTCATGCAAATAACAACCAGAAAAGAGCAGGAGTAGCTATACTAATATCCAACAAATTAGACTTCAAATGTAAAACAGTTAAAAGAGACAAAGAAGGATACTATCTACTAATAAAAGGAACAATTAAACAAGATGACATAACAATAATAAATATTTACGCACCGAATCAGAATGCCCCAAAATATGTGAGGAATACACTGCAATCACTGAAAAGGGAAATAGACACATATACCATAATAGTTGGAGACTTCAATTCACCACTCTCATCAATGGACAGAACATCTAGACAGAGGATCAATAAAGAAACAGAGAATTTGAATATTACAATAAATGAGCTAGACTTAACAGACATTTATAGGACATTACACCCCACAACAGCAGGATACATCTTTTTCTCAAGTGCTCATGGATCATTCTCAAAGGTAGACCATATGCTGGGTCACAAAGTAAGTCTCAATAAATTTAAAAAGATTGAAATCATACACAACACTTTCTTGGATCATAAAGGAATGAAGTTGGAAATCAATAATAGGCAGAGTGCCAGAAAATTCACAAATACGTGGAGGCTCAACAACACACTCTTAAACAACCAGTGGGTCAAGGAAGAAATTACAAGAGAAATTAGTAAATATCTCGAGGTGAATGAAAATGAAAACACAACATATCAAAACCTATGGGATGCAGCAAAGGCAGTGCTAAGAGGGAAATTTATTGCCCTAAATGCCTATATCAGAAAAGAAGAAAAGGCAAAAATTCGGGAATTAACTGTCCACTTGGAAGAACTGGAGAAAGAACAGCAAACTAAAGCAAGCAAAAGGAAAGAAATAACAAAGATTAGAGCAGAAATAAATGAAGTTGAGAACATGAAAACAATAGAGAAAATCAATAAGACCAGAAGTTGGTTCTATGAGAAAATCAATAAGATTGATGGGCCCTTAGCAAGATTGACAAAAGGAAGAAGAGAGAGGATGCAAATAAATAAGATCAGAAATGGAAGAGGAGACATAACCACTGACCTCATAGAAATAAAGGAGGTAATAACAGGATACTATGAACAACTTTACGCTAATAAATACAACAATGTAGATGAAATGGACAAGTTCCTAGAAAGGCATGAACAACCAACTTTGACTCAAGAAGAAATAGATGACCACAACAAACCAATCACAAGTAAAGAAATTGAATCAGTCATTCAAAAGCTTCCCAAAAAGAAAAGTCCAGGACCAGACGGCTTCACATCTGAATTCTATCAAACATTCCAGAAAGAATTAGTACCAACTCTGCTCAAACTCTTCAAAAAAATCGAAGTGGAGGGAAAGCTACCTAATTCATTCTATGAAGCCAACATCACCCTCATACCAAAACCAGGCAAAGACATTACAAAAAAAGAAAACTACAGACCAATCTCTCTAATGAATATAGATGCAAAAATCCTCAACAAAATTCTAGCAAATCGAATCCAGCAACACATTAAAAGAATTATACATCATGACCAAGTAGGATTCATCCCAGGTATGCAAGGATGGTTCAACATAAGAAAATCAATCAATGTAATACACCACATCAACAAATCAAAGCAGAAAAATCACATGATCATCTCAATTGATGAAGAGAAGGCATTTGACAAGATTCAACATCCTTTCCTGTTGAAAACATTTCAAAGGATAGGAATACAAGGGAACTTCCTTAAAATGATAGAGGGAATATATGAAAAACCCACAGCTAATATCATCCTCAATGGGGAAAATTTGAAAACTTTCCCACTAAGATCAGGAACAAGACAAGGATGTCCATTATCACCACTATTATTCAACATCGTGTTGGAGGTTCTAGCCAGAGCAATTAGGCAAGAAAAAGAAATACAAGGCATCAAAATTGGAAAGGAAGAAGTAAAACTATCACTGTTTGCAGACGATATGATACTATATGTCAAAAACCCGGAAAAATCCACAACAAAACTACTAGAGCTAATAAATGAGTACAGTAAAGTAGCAGGTTACAGGATCAACATTCAAAAATCTGTAGTGTTTCTATACACTAGCAATGAACAAGCTGAGGGGGAAATCAAGAAACGAATTCCATTTACAATTGCACCTAAAAGAATAAAATACTTCGGAATAAATTTAACTAAAGAGACAAAAGACCTATACAAAGAAAACTACAAAAAACTGTTAAAAGAAATCACAGAAGACCTAAATAGATGGAAGGGCATACCGTGTTCATGGATTGGGAGACTAAATATAGTTAAGATGTCAATCCTACCTAAATTGATTTACAGATTCAATGCAATACCAATCAAAATCCCAACAACTTATTTTTCAGAAATAGAAAAACCAATAAGCAAATTTATCTGGAAGGGCAGGGTGCCCCGAATTGCTAAAAGTATCTTGAGGAAAAAAAAACGAAGCTGGAGGTCTCACGCTGCCGGACTTTAAGGCATATTATGAAGCCACAGTGGTCAAAACAGCATGGTATTGGCATAAAGATAGATATATTGACCAATGGAATAGAATAGAGTGCTCAGATATAGACCCTCTCATCTATGGACATTTGATCTTTGATAAGGCAGTCAAGCCAATTCACCTGGGACAGAACAGTCTCTTCAATAAATGGTGCCTAGAGAACTGGATAACCATATGCAAAAGAATGAAAGAGGACCCGTATCTCACACCCTATACAAAAGTTAACTCAAAATGGATCAAAGATCTAAACATTAGGTCTAAGACCATAAAACAGTTAGAGGAAAATGTAGGGAGATATCTTATGAAACTTACAATTGGAGGCAGTTTTATGGACCTTAAACCTAAAGCAAGAGCACTGAAGAAAGAAATAAATAAATGGGAGCTTCTCAAAATTAAACACTTTTGTGCATCAAAGAACTTCATCAAGAAAGTAGAAAGACAGCCTACACAATGGGAGACAATATTTGGAAACATTATATCAGATAAAGGTCTAGTATCCAGAATTTATAAAGAGATTGTTCAACTCAACAACAAAAAGACAGCCAACCCAATTACAAAATGGGAAAAAGACTTGAACAGACACCTCTCAGAAGAGGAAATACAAATGGCCAAAAGGCACATGAAGAGATGCTCAACGTCCCTGGCCATTAGAGAAATGCAAATCAAAACCACAATGAGATATCATCTCACACCCACCAGAATGGCCATTATCAACAAAACAGAAAATGACAAGTGCTGGAGAGGATGCGGAGAAAGAGGCACACTTTTCCACTGTTGGTGGGAATGTCAAATGGTGCAACCACTGTGGAAAGCAGTTTGGCAGTTCCTCAAAAAACTGAATATAGAATTGCCATATGACCCAGCAATACCATTGCTAGGTATCTACTCAAAGGACTTAAGGGCAAAGACACAAACGGACATTTGCACACCAATGTTTATAGCAGCATTATTTACAATTGCAAAGAGATGGAAACAGCCAAAATGTCCATCAACAGACGAGTGGCTAAGCAAACTGTGGTATATACATACGATGGAATATTATGCAGCTTTAAGACAGAATAAACTTATGAAGCATGTAATAACATGGATGGACCTAGAGAACATTATGCTGAGTGAGACTAGCCAAAAACTAAAGGACACATACTGTATGGTCCCACTGATGTGAACCGACATTAGAGAATAAACTTGGAATATGTCATTGGTAACAGAGTCCAGCAGGAGTTAGAAACAGGGTAAGATAATGGGTAATTGGAGCTGAAGGGATACAGACTGTGCAACAGGACTAGATACAAAAACTCAAAAATGGACAGCACAATACTGCCTAATTGTAATGTAATTATGTTAAAACACTGAATGAAGCTGCATCTGAGCTATAGTTGTTTTTGTTTGTTTGTTTTGTTTTGTTTTTTATATATATTTTTTGTATTTTTGATTTTTATTTTTTTCTCTATATTATCATTTTATTTCTTTTTCTATTGTCTTGCTATTTCTTTTTCTAAATCGATGCAAATGTATTAAGAAATGATGATCATACATCTATGTGATGATATTAAGAATTACTGATTGCATATGTAGAATGGAATGATTTCTGAATGTTGTGTTAGTTAATTTTTTTTTTAATTAATGAAAAAAAAAAATGACCGATGATTTTCTTCTGATTTTCTGGGTGCTTCCTCCTAGCTTTCATTTTGTCTTCTCCAAATCTCCTAAGTATTTCATTCTCCACACTCCCTGTGTGATTTTATGCATTCTTGGGTTTTGCAGTTTTCAAGCTCAAAGGTCTACACTCTCATCCTTATGCCTGACAGAGGACTCAGGTGGTGGGGCGTGTGGGGTGGGGCAAGAGAGAGCTGACAACGTGGGCTTTTGAGGTGGAAAGCCCTGACTCTTCAACTGCTAATGTGCAATTTTAGGGCTACTCGCCTCTCTGAGCCTTAGTTTTCTCATCAATTGAGGATGGATATTATCTAAGCTAGACAGTACCTGGCCCAGGTAAGTGGAAACTATTGTTAATAAATTTCTAGCTCAAGCACCCTCCTGAGCTTTAGTTGTGTAAAGTACTTGCTAGATATAAACCCTAGATTAAGCTGGCCAGTATGCTAGCCATCAGTCACATATAGCTATTTAAATTAAAACTAAATATAGTAAAATGAAATAAAATTTAAAAATTCAGTTCCTCAGTTTCATTAGCCTTCTATCAAATGCCTAGTAGCCATATTCGGTTGGGCTACTATATTGGACAGAGCACAATTATAGACCATTTTCAGCATCATGGAACATTCTAGAGGACAGCACTGCCCTGGACGCTCCAATGCTTCTCCTTTAGTCTCCGGCTCCTCTGTGCCTGGCCACCATCCTGCCAGCAGTTCGAGCCAGACCACGTGAGCCACCTGAGGATGGTCTAATTGGGGACTGGACAATGGAGGGAATGTGGCTCTGTGATCTGAGCTGTTCTGCACCTCAGTTTCCCCGTTTACAAAATGGGGACAATAACAGCTTCTCCAACAAGTAATTGTTGCGAAGATTAAGCACGATAATGCAAATCAAATGTTAAGCCAGGGCAGGGTGGGCATCACATGACAGCAGCTATTATCCTTGATCCTACCTCCCTTATTTCTCCTGTTCAGTCACAGAGTCTACCTCGAAGATTTGTCCCTTATTTCTGTCTTTTGCGAGGCCATCACTGCTTCTCACTTGGTGAGGTTGCCTCTTCCCCAGTCCTGCAGACTGCTGGGCTTGCTCCCATGCCCACCGTCTTCCATGCTGCCGAGAGGGCTCTCCTGAAACATTAATCTGATCGTGTTTCTCCTTTGCCCAAAAAAACCCATCAAAAAATATCTCCAGTACCCTTGGGATAATGTTCCCCCTGCCTAGCAGAGCAAAGTTATTAAACAGCCACTCCACGGGGCTGCCCTATCAGCCCCTCCCTCACTCCCCTTCCCTTCCATGCTCCCCAAATGGGTCCAGGCTCTCTCTGTCTTCAGTTCTTTAAATTCACTGCTCCTAACTTGTCCTTTCTGCCCTGTCCTTTTCCTGCTCCCCATCTCCACTTTTCTTGTCTTTTTTTTCTATATCCAAGAAACTCCTATTCATCCTTCAAAACCAGCTCAGCTCTGTGGCCCTGAAGCTTCTCCTCTGAGCAATCCCACTGCCTCCTGCTGGCCTCCTGGATCACCACTGCACTCTGGCTTCCTGCACCATCTCCAGTTCTCTACCCTGTGAAGTGAGCTTCTATGAGAGCAGCTGGAATATGAGTTCCTTGAGAGTGGGGACTGAGCATTTTTGAACTTTGTTTCCCTGGTGCCTAGCACATGTGCAGCTTCTGGGAGGCATTCAGAAATCTTTACAACATGAATGGGTCTGATTGCAAAAACAGGTTCTGTGCCCTGTCCACATCCCATGCTGCTTTCTCCACAGGAATGAATTTTTGAAGCTGAAAATCTAGTCCTTTAGAGTGAGAGGGTGATGCAGGGAATAACTGTGGGCCTGGGTGCTTTCCAGCAACCTAGTTAAATGAAACCACACGGTAACCTTCCCACCCAATTAGGTGACCTATTTCTCAACTCCTGTGGTCTCGTCTTCCATCGCTGCAGAATTCTGATGAGCTCAGCAATTTCACTGCTGGCATTTGATGAGAAAAGGGAATTGAAATGTAGGTGATTGATTCAGCCCTTCAAAAGCTGCTCAGAAGTCACCCTGTTCTTTCTGACAATAGGAACTAGTCTTGGTAAAGGGGAACTTCCTGTGACCCCAGCTGAGCTGCTGGAAGTTCAAATTTTTATCCCCATGGGAATGGAATGTTTCCTTGTCACCCCCAGCACCAGCTCTCTTAGCCTCTAGGTTGCAGGTGTCCAAATTAGAGTGAAAAATCTCGAACCACTCTGCTTCAGCCCAGAACCTCACTTTGCTTTTTAGAGCTGAAGTGAAAATTGACTTCTAGGGTTCCTACTTAATTGGGTTCATGTATGAAGCAAATTGGTTGGTGCTTCAGCAACTCCAGCCTGATGGGCAAGGGTGCCCTCCTGCCCACCACAAGCAGGAATGAAAGGGCAGGCAGAGGCCGAGGTTGATGGGGTCCCCAGTGAACTGTATTTTACAGCCCATGTAGCAATAAAGTGAAGTAGGAGGCATTATAGTGGGTAGCCTTATTTTTCTCCTTTTTCCTTTTGGCGGACCCTTAAGTCATCCACTCCATTATGGAATCCTTTCCTGACAAGTCCCCTTCCCCTTCCCAAGCCAGACTGGTCCCTACATCCCTCCTTTAAGCTCTCTTGGCATCTCTGATCAACAGGCCTCTCAAGTTGTATGGCCATTTGTGTCCACTTCTTATGGGCCTGGAAGTGGGTCTTGTTCATTGTGGTAAACTCAGAGGCACAGTGCCTAGTGCCCACTGGGGAAGCATTTGCAAGGAATGAAGGAGGCGATGCAGTGGTTATCAGACCTGGCTGCACATGCTAAGATCTTCTGAGAAGTTATAAAAATTATGCAGAAGGCTGGGTCCCAAGCAAATAGGAATCTCTCAGGTAAGGCCTGGGCATCAGAATTTTTTAGAAATCCCTCAGTTGATTTTACCAGGCTGGCAGAAAAGAGAACAACTTGAAATGGGAGAAATCAGGCTTTGGGATCTGATACCCAGGCTTGGATCTGGCTCTCCTACTAACTAACTTTGGTTTCCTTACCTGTGGAGGTGATGGTCTGTTGGAGAGGTTTGCTGGGTTCCAGACAGTGTATATAAAATATGTGGAAGAGGGGGTGCAAGGGTAGTTCGGTGGTAGAATTCTTACCTGCCATGTGAGAGACCCAGGTTCAATTCCCGGTCCATGCACTTCCCGAACAAAAAACAAACAAGCAAAACAAAGAAAAACCAACCAAACAAACAAAAATTCAACAAATGGTGCTGCAATAACAGTTACTCATATGGAAAATGATGAAATGTGACCCTGCCAGAGAGCAAACAAAAACGAAAATATGTGGAAGACAGTATGCAACCCATAAATGGGGGTTACTTTTAATTTTGTGGGGGCAAGTGCATCATGAGCAGAGGGATTGAGAGTGTAAAATTCAGAGAGTTAGAAAAGACCTGGTTTGAGTAAGTTACCTAGTATTTGAATACGGGCAAATGACTGAATTCTCTGAGTCTCAGTGGTCTCGTTTGTGAAATGAGTTTAATAATATTATCCTTACACAGAGGTGTAGTAAGGATGAAATGAGCTAATACGTTTAAGTAACAAGTATTTTACAATCAGTAGCTCTTTGTTGTTGCTATTATTATTTTTTAATCTTATTATTGGGTTATCATATGACCACCCTGGTGGCCCACATGAATGCTGGCCAAGTCTATAGCAAAAAAAAAAAAAAAAAATATCAATCAGACAGCTGATATATGAAAGGTGGTTATTTAGACTTCTCTTCTAAAATATCTCTCGTAAGGCCTTGAACTTTAAGGAAAAGCCCTATGCCTTGATTCCTGGCCTTCATAAATCAAAACATTGCTCAGACTTTGTCTCAAGTGTGCAATGAGCGATTTGCGAACCTCCACCACGTTTGTGAAGTAGAAATACATTTTCATCTGCTAATTTCTGTTAACAAGGCAGAAAGCTCTCTTGAATAAACAGTTTTATTTTTAAGGAAGTATAAATTAAAGCACTATTCTTAATTTTGCCAAACGTATACTCTAACTGTGTAATTTACTCTGACTCCGACATTTTCTTGTAGCTGCTGCATTGTGAAGCTCTTAGCCAGCCCTAGGTTTTAGCTGTTAGAAATAGACGAATGTGATGGAAATTTTGTTTGAGTTCTGGGATTATGAACTCAGGCTCAGAGTTTCAGATCTGGCAGTTGAGGCTTTTGCTGCCTGCCTTTCTCTTTACAACCAAGATTAATGGAGGTAGGAAGCCACAAATGTGGGCCATTCAGCCTTGGTTCCTTAATGGATGAGTAGATTCCAGTCATGATAAACCAATTCCAATACTTACCAGTCATGGAGAAAAATTTTGAATATTTAATTTAGTTGTCTATTTGCTCAGGAGCTGTCACCTGAGTGATAGTATGAACTTCCTCTCATAGCACCCCCAATTATTTCTGACATCCCATCAAATCTCCCCTATCTCCCAAATCCAGTTGCTTGGGGCCATGTTAATCTTCCTGCCTTATTCTGCCTTCTGTCTAGTCGAGGCTACAATGTGAATGAGCATGCAGATGTCTTCCTGCTGCCCTTGTCTACTGGGAGAAGCGACTATCTGTGTTGGTGTTATCTTCCAGGGGTTCCCCAAATTTCCAACCCTCAAGGTACCAGAAGGGTGCTAGGCTATCTTTAGAGATAGGAAGAACGGCCTCTTTCCAAGAGTCTTCTAGAGCTGAGGCAGATCTGCTGCCTTCCAGAGTCCCCCAGCACATCTGGTCTACAATCCTGCTATCTTTTCCTCTTTCTTGGAGCCCCAACCTGGAGGACAGTTGGGGTAGAAACATCATACCCTCTCCTCCATTTTCCTCCTGGCCCTCCTCCACCCCCACAGTAGATACCCCTAGCTACTCTCCTAATTACAAAATTTAAAACTTCCTTGTATATCCTTGGATGCAAATAGATCTGATCTGTTTGTTTAGGAGAAGGTACAGCAGGCTAGACCTTAGCTCAGCCAGCTAAAAATTCCCTGTTACCTATATAAAATTCCAACTAATCTCATTAGGCAACCAACAAAGACAGCACAACTTGGTAATGCCTTCCTGGAGAGCAATTTGGCAATATTGATTAAGAGTCTTAAAAATGTGCCCAGCCTTTTTACTGAACATTTTTCCACTCCCAGGAATTAATTATGTATAAATAATCTCGTTTAAAAAGACCAGAAGGTACATCAAGATATAAACATTGGTTATAGCTAAGCAATGGGCTTATGGATAATTTTATTTTTCTTTTTTATAGTACTCTTTCCTCCTAATTTTCTCTACTGAGCATGTACGACCTAAAAATATTTTGAAATGATTCAAACAACAGAAAGTAACAGAATTCAACAAACTAACCATGCAGCAGAGAATGCAGGATGGGTTAGTCCAGGTCTTGTCATCAGGAGCTCCCAAGCCAGGTCCCCCTACTCTTGCCCTGTCCCATCTCTGGAACTGCAGATGTTGCCGAGGAGACTGACAGGCAGGAGCAGAGACGGCACCTTGCAGGTCTAATACTAAAGACCAGGAGGGCCAACATCCCTCCAACACTCTGGGGCCTCGCAGCAAGATGGCCCAACACTCCTGTGTCTTGGGCCTCCTCCTGGGCCTCTTCCTCTTTCCCTGGCCTAGCTAGTTGTCCTAGGTGCCAGTGGAAGGTAGCAGATAAGATTCAGTCAAATCTGACTTTGCATCCCAGTTCCACCACTTAACAGCCATTGACCTGGTGCAACGTCTCCTGACCTCTAAGAGCTTGAGCTGCTGCTTCTACATGATGGGAAGATTGTGAAATGATATTAAGAAAAGAGCCTAGTGTCGTCTATGATCTACAGTAAATGCCCTGTGTTTGGGGTGTGTGTGTGTGTTTTCCCATTTGATAAACAGACCCAAGACCATTGTCACCACCCACTTCTTAAAGCTTTGGAGTTTATGAATGAACAGCATTTTACAACCTCCTGGACCTATGCCAGATGGGGTAAATGGGAGTCTCCTGTGCTAAAAAGAGAAGGAGGTCAAAAAAAGGGAGTTAACTGTCTCCACGGGGTCAGCATTGTTCTCCCTCTCTCTCTCCTCTCTTTAACATGTTAATGGGGAAAAGCTGCTGGCCAACCCTTAGAATCCTCCATGTCCACTCTTGCCCGCCAGCTGACCATACCCTGTCCTCCTTCAGCCTCTAGGCACAAGTCGCTAAGTGGAGACGCTGAACAAATGGTTTTGAAGACAATCTCTGTCTTCTCAATAAGGAAAGGAGAAGCCTGGAAAACTCAAACAGAACGAGCCTCATTGTCATTATTATCATCACTTCATGAATGGGTGAAAATATAGCTGAGATGCTACTTGGAAGCTCCCAAATGCCTGGCGTGGCCTCTGCCACTGGGTCCCAACTTTTGGATTTGTATTGTTTGAACCTGTCCTTCGGGCATCCAACCAGACCCCTTTCTGGAAGCCAGTGCGGTTGCTGTTAGATGATCTGGCTGGAAAGGAGGGTATAGTGGTTATGGCTGTATGGCCATGACCAAGGTGATGGTGGGTTGTGGAAGCTGAGCTGTCTGGGGGCTGGGGGTATGTTCTACTGCAGTGATCCCACATTTGCACCATGGTGTAATGCAGGCAAGAGCAACATAGCATGAGGCCAGATGCAAATTGTTTTAAAATACACAAATGAGCTTGGTTAAAGTGGTGCCAAAGAATTCTCCATTTCAGCAGAGAGTTGTTTTGTGCACGTTTACTACTAGCATCCAATAAAAATGCAACTGTTTGCCGAGTCATTAAGTTGTACTTTTAGGGAATGCTGTCAAGAGGAGCAGGCCACAAGTTTAACCTGATTTGCTAAACTGATTTTAGTCTTTTTTTTTTTTTTCAAAGCCACATTAGATCTTCAGATCTGTATGATTTCTTTTTCTTTGTGAAATTGTTATGACGAACAGTTAGCATCCACTTGCTTAAAGGATACTCACATTTAGCAACTTCAGGTGCCTACTGCTTTCAGGGATGCTCTGTCACCCTGACCTGAAGGAGCTACTAGGAAAAATGGCATAGAGTAGAATACCAAAAGGAAAACCTCTGGCTCAGGCAGCAGGTACTAAGTAGGGCCAGGCAAGGAAGAGATGGTATTACCTACCATTTCATGAGCATCTACTCTCTCATTGGGTGAGAAGTGTGCAATTGCTGAGAGCCCTGTGCTTAGAAAGGCCATCTTGACTTAATGCTCTGCTGTCAATGTTTTGAAATTCTAAGTAATCTCCGAACAAGGGACTTTGTATTTTCACTTTGTATTGGACCTCATAAATTATGTTAGCTTGTTCTGACCCTATGCTTGCCTGACACTGTGTCATCTCTTTACATATATTATTTCTCACATGCAAAGAAGGATTCTTTGTTCCCATTCTGCAGATGAGGAAACTGAGGCTTAAGAGAGGTAGATAACTTACCTATGATTATACATATGAAAAATGGCAGAGGAGCAATTTTAGCCTAATCAGCTAACATTAAAGCCCATCTTCATTTCTTTACACTGCTCTATGACATCAGGAATAGGCTGAAAGTAGAAGGAAGGTTTCATGGAGGTCAAGGGAGAAGGTTGAGAGGGTCCTGAGAGAAGTGGAAGGAACACTTCCAACAGAGGGAAGAGAAGTAGCTAATTCATAATTAGGTCATGATCAGGCAGCCAGGCATATGTTTGTGCATGTATGTGTGATCATGGCATGTCAGGGGATTCATACTGAAAGGAATGGAGGATATGTGTATCTGAGCTGTGTGCAGCCAAGGATGGGTATACCAGTTGTAGCGGATCCTAAATCAAATCTTCATTAGCAGTCCCATTATATACCATGATGTTTTTCTTGTTGGTTTACGTTGGGGCTTTCTTGTCATTTTGGAGCATGTCATTATTACTATGTGGTAATCCACAAATATTGGGGCTTGATAATTGGCAGGGAGCATGTTTAGTACCAGAGGGCAGGCTTTGGTGTCAGACAGGCTGGGTTTGAGCCTTAGTTCTGCTACTTCATGGCTGAGTCACCCTGGGTAAGTTACTTCATCTCTGTGAGCCTTTGTACAAATCTTAAAATAGAGAAGGCATACCACCCTGTAACTGATGTATCATTGAATACTATTATCTTCTATAATTAGGTACCTACTAGATTCCATATACAATCATCTCATTTATTCTTCACAAAAACCTGCAAGGTAAGTGTTAGGAACCAGGTTTATCAGATGCAGAAATGTGGGTTCAGGGACATGAATAACTTGCACATTCAGAGCTGAGATTAGCATCTAGTTCCATTTGACTCCATAGCTTTTGTCTTTTCCTTCTTCCCATGTTTGGCTGCCTGAATTTAAGTAGATTCTCACTCAGGATTGTCTCCCTTCCCTATTGAGTTGTTGGTGACCAAGAATGGGAGAGAGTTTCTATTAGGAATTTTTGTATGGAGAAGAGAGGAGTCCTAGTGAGATGAGATCAATAGGCTCAAATATCTGAATGACTGCCATGTGGAAGAAGGAATAGAGTTGTTCCAGTCAATGATACTCTCACCATGGGTAAAAATTCCTGGGAAGTAGATTGGGATATGTGAATGGCTTGAACAGTGAGGGTGTTTATTATTCTACTTCACAAAAAGTCTGGAGACAGGGCAGTGGTAGGGATGGCTAATTCCAGCCTACTAACCTTTTCAAGGAACTGAGAGATTTGTGCTACCTTTTAACTTGCTCATCCTCATTGTGTTGGCTTTTTTCTCAGGTTTGTACCTTCAGGTTACAAGAGTGCTGCAGCAGCGACAAAGATCACACCTTCATGACCAAAGAGAAGAAGAGGGCACATACCTTTCTTGTGTCCAGAGGCAGACACTTGTAGGTAGTCACCAAATCTGTTCCCTTTTCTTTCTGGACACACAACTAGACCACATTTCCCAGCCTCCTTTGCAGTCAGGTATGGTCATGTGACTAAGTTTAATCAATGGACTGCGTGTACCACTTCCATGCTTGGCCTATAATATCCTCCAGGCATGATCCTTGAGGCTCTTTTCACATGTGACTAACTGGGATGTGACCCCCAGGTGGACTTTGGAAGTCATGTGTTAAAGGTGGCACAGTGACCATCTGCCTGGGTCTGGGTCTCTGAATAACTGCACGGCACAGAACACCCTACACTTCTCCCTTATTCCCCTTTTCCCAGCCACTGGAAATGGATTCTAAAGGCAGCAAAAAGAAACATCTACTGTGTTGAGCTCCTATAGATTTAGTTCCACTGTCTCTGTAGCCTAGCCTATGTAATGTCCCTTCTTCAGAAGAAGGGAGGTTTTCTCAGAAGTCCCCTAGTACACTTCTCACATTTTATTGGCCAGAATTATGTTTCATGTCCTTTCCTAAACCAATTCCCTGTGAAGGGGAATGAAATAATCATTACCAGCTTGGAATAATAAAGACCTACTCCCTAAGGCTAAGAGAGGCTGGATGTCCCCAAGCCTATGGCTCTAGATATCTGAATAAAAATGGGTATTGAATGGTGAAGAATAAAAGGTAATTGCCATTGGATAGACAACCAGACAGCATTTTCCACAAAGAGAGGACAGGAAAATAATTTTTCTTTAATCAACAAATATTTGACTTTAAGCTTCTGCAGACAGGAAATGAGCATACATTTTATTGCTTTTGGAGCAATAAATTAATTTCTGTAAGTTCTTATACATTCGGGACAGAAACCAATTACACATATTATACTGGTGAAGCGAACCTGTCACTGTAATTGTGAAATATGGAAATAAGAACGCTGCATGTAGATCTTCAACAATAACTGCTAGTATAGATCCTCAGTTTTCCCATCTCTCAAATAGGTGTGGGAATGATGCAGAAGGAAGTCCAAAAGGAAAGGATACCTAGAGGTCCAAAGAGAACCCTGGGAACTCTGGTTGAAAGAGGCTGTTAGGCAAAGATGACCGAGTTTCTTTGGGGTAGGTCTAAGTTTTTGGACAAATTATTTTCCCTTTTCACATTTGGTTTGTATATCAGTAGAGAATGTCAATGGCTGCAAGTAACAGCATATCTGACTGCTGTGGTTTAAATAATTAGGGATTTATTTTCCCTCACATCACAAAAAGACTAGAAGTATGTGGCTGCTGGCACTGGTTTAGCAGTTCAGTGATGTTAGCACGAAGGTTCTGCAATTTTCTTGGGGTTCCCCAAATGGTTGCAAGATAGCTGTTACAGCCGTCACGCCTGAGTCTGAGGAAGGAAGGAGGGCGGGCGGGGCAAGGAGAGCCATTTCCCGCCCCCTCTTTTTTTTCTTCTTATTTTATCAAGAAAACACCACTTTCCAGACACTGGCCCCAAAGCAGCTTCCTACTTTAGTCTCAATGGCCAGAACTGGGTCACACACTAGCCCTATCTAATAAGGAGGCCAGCGACTGAGAAGCAGGGTTGTCAAGATTGGCTTTGCCCCATCGTGACCCATCACCTGGGGGTTGGGCACATGGCTGCTCTGAATCTGAATGGGATTCTTCTAGAAAGAAGGAAGGGAGGAAAAGATACTGAATAGGCAACAGATAGTATATGTCACAGTCTGCCATGTTGATTGGTCTCATTCAAAAAATAAGATAGGTGGGATTTTGAACTTCTCCAGGCCAAGAGGGAGGTTTGGGGTCTGGAGTAATTTTGGATACGATTGAAACCTGGATAAAAGTGTAAATCAGAGCAGAACATGTATGTAAACTGAAGTTGGAGTCCACAACCGAATCCAGTAGTCTTCGTGCTGCCAAAGTTTGTTGGACTGTTAATCTAGTCCTTGTAATTTTAGCAGGCTGTTATTGGGTCTCAGTGGCAAAAGCTGGTGAGTGTGGTAGATTTATCCACCTAGTCAGCTAGACCACTGATAAGATGGGCTCAATCTATTTTAGTACATTAAACCCAAGTACAGTATTTTACTTGCTTTCCCATAACCTTCCTCTGTGCTTCCTTCACTTTCTTTGCCTTCCTGTATTATAGGAATAACTCTATTTACTTGCCAGCTTCACCAGATATCAGCTTCTTTAGAGCAGTGCTGACATTAGAAATACGTGACTCATGTATGGAACTTTAAATTATCCAGCAGCCACGTTTCAAAAATAAAAAATAAAAAGGTGAAATTCATTAGAAAATGTTTTATTTCATCCAATATCTTCAAAATGTTATTTCAACATGTAATCAATAGAAAAATGATGGAGAAAGAGATATTTTACATTCCTTTTTGTTCGTATTAAGTGTGCAAAATCCAGTTTGTAATTTATACTTTACACATTTAAACTTGGACTAAAGACAGTTCAAGTGATCAATAACTACATGTGGTCAGTAGCTACTGTATTACTGAAGGCAGGTCTATTCGTCTGTTCCTTTCCGGTGCCTACAGAAGAGTAGGACTTTGCTGAATAATTATTGAATGAAATACATATGGTCACACTGCTAGGAATGGGTCTTTTTCAAGAATTCGGGGGTAGACCAGGAAGCCACAGAGCAATGTTCATACTTATTAAGGGCATGACTGTACATTCACACCCTTCGAGCTTTGCTGTATTAGCAGCTGACTCGGATCAAATCACTTAGACTCTGTATGTTTCTATTTCCTCATCTGTGGAGAAACACAGCAACATCTTTCTTGAGGACTGGTCAAGAAGGTCAAATGAGAAGGTGAGTGTGAAATGTGGAGTACTTGGGGCAGAGTAAGCGCTTAAGGAGCTGTAGCTTTATTTATTTTGCACTAGGTATTCTGCGTGTCATATGGAGAACTTGGGTTTTAGTAGCAACAGCATGCTTGACAGGGCAATGCTAGCTCTGATGTTTGCTGCGTTTCAGGGCTAGGACTTATGCAGTATGGGTTTTTCTTGCTTTGGGAATAATCTTGGGGAGTCTTAAAATAATTCATAATGTCTCTCTTTTTGGCTGGAGCTGGGAAAAGTCACATGCCAACCCTTGGGTTTAGCAAGCAAGGGAGGCTGCCAAGCTCAGGGACACTTGCTCTGGGAATTTCTAAACTCATCATTGTCCCACAGTAGCCTGAGGGCTCAGCTTCTTATGGGAACCAAAGCTGGCTTGAGTACATTCAGGAACCTTCTCAGCTGCCACAGGCTTCCACTTGGGGGCTTAAAAAGAGCAGAATGAAGACCTAAACCATTGTTCTCTGCCTGTCTTCTGCTCCCACTCTGCCATGCCCATATGCTCCAATCCTCCTCTTTGCCCTCCTGTGAGAACCCACTGACTTTCTTCCCTAAATTGGTTGCCTCAAAACATGTCTTATGAAAGCAGTAGAAATCAAGCATTTCATGGTCATACCCAGTTTTGAAAACTAAAAATGGACAAAACAAGCCAGATCTATAGTGCCATTAAGAAAAGCAAAGACTATATTAAAAAGCTTCTTTGTGGTATGAGGCAGGAAGTGAAACAGCTTTAAATGGCAAACATTTCTCAATCGTTTAATGCACCAGTAATCTTGGCACTCTTTCTCCTCTGTCCCCTTGGAGAAAAAAAAGTGCCCAGATATAGCTCAGACAAGAAAGGGGAAAGAGACAGAGTCAGGGCATTGTCAGAAAACCCCCTCCTGCAAAGCACAAGGACCAATGACAGATGTGTGTATAGAAGGAAAGTACAGATTCTATTGTATGGTTGAACCTGGGCTACTTCTGACGAATTGCTGACTTTTGTTGGTACCAGTCATCAACTGGTTCTCTTAAATCTGTTACTGCTGTAAGTACCATACATGTCAAATATGCAACTTTAGCTTGTAGGTCCATTTGCTGGAGTTGGTGAATCCCCAACCCCTACCTATAACATTTATTTCTCTTGCCAAATGCCATTACCCTTATTTCTGCTGCAAGTTAAACAATTTGCACAGAAGAAGACAGACAAAGATAATTGGCCAGATCTTTTCTTGAAGAAAAAATTGCATTTACTAGCTGAGTACCAAACCATTAGAAATGTAAAGGGAAACCAGAGAATTGATGCTATTGATATGCTCTTGCTTAGTTGCATTTTTAAGGCTTTACTTATAGATGTCAAGCAGATTGTGGCAGTTGAGGTGTTCAGTAAATACTCCCTAATTGATCAAAATACAGAACTATATTTGAAGATCTTTAAGGTTTTGGTATAGTTTTCAAAATCATAGTTGATTTTAATAAGTAATAAAAATGTGGCAAGATGAATCAAGTTGCTCAGGACCAAAAGTCCAGCTAATATGAAAGACCTCTCAAAAGTAATTATTTTAGTATCTTAAAACATCTCAGAATGGGTTCTCGTATCTTCTCAACAAACTTTACATTGGTCATCAGCTATAGTTGGCAGACATTCTAGTAAAGCATTAAGGAAGTAAAAGGTGTGCCTTAGGGTCTGGCTGGAACTCACATTTCTAGACTTCCAATATCATACTTTCTCGTCCCATCTCCACCTTCCTCTCTCTGGCAAAATTCCCCTGTCCTTGAACTTCCAAGGAGAGAAGTTGGTTTCCATACCAGCTCATACCTACTCTGGGTACAGTGATTGTTCAAGGTCTCATAACTGTGTTTTTAGTGCATATCTTTCCCATATGAGCTCTTCCAGGGCACAGACCCAGAATTATTCATTTTTATATCCCCAAGTAACTCCCATGGTGTCAGTAGATAGTGGGTGTCTAATAAATGCTGGCTGAATGAAAGAAGAGTAGATCTATTCCTCAGTATTCAAAATTATTAATTCAGTTAGTTGGTATTCTTTGTGGCATTATTTCTGGTCTTTTTCCCTATAGTTCTCTTTTCTCCCTAAGATAAATAATGGAACCAGACTTCTCACCTTGCGAAAGGTTAGTTCTATTTCTAAAGCCACTTTGTGGGTTCTTTTGAGAGGCTTGAAATGTCTCCTGCATCCCTGGAGAGACTCCTAGGTAAGGGGTTGGCAAATGCTGTTGCAAACCAAAAGAACTTACCCTTGAAGTTCAATGAAAAGGGCATTGTGTCCCTTCTCTTTTAATCTCAACACCTGTCATTGTCATTTGTCTGGCAAAGAGCTACATGGGTTCGGAAAGCTTGCTTTTTCTCCCCCTCTGAGTTTCTTGTAGTTAGAGTTTGTGATTTTCCCTTATTGATTTTTGCTGCTTAAATGTACTTGAAACAACATTTCTGAATATGGCAAAGTGTTCAAGACAGCCCTAACAGCTAGCAGGTGGAAGTTGTTATACTGACTCGTGCTATGCTGATTTTAGGGAAGTTTTTGTGTTGTTTTTTGTTAAGCACTGAAAAGAGTGGCTGCTTTCTCAGGTGGTGCCATTGTATAAATGTTATAAACAATGGCTACTTGTAGAGCCAAGTATCACTTCTTTGGCTCACATTTCTCCAGAAATTGCTCACAGGTTGATGGTCTGGTTAATGTTCTTCCTTGTTTCCATCAATCAGATTATTCTAATGCGCATCAGACCTGTGATTCCTTGTTTGATAATAAGCCCCAACGGTTAAAGGGAAGTATTTGTCATCTCAGCACCTGGTTTCAGGAACAAAGTACTCACCTCGTGGCCGTGGCTGTGTAAGCCATTTCAGCATAATCTTTGTTCAGGGATCTGAAAGGACTGATTGCAAACAGGACTATGCCAAAAGTTGGGTGGGGGTGAGGTGGGGTGAGCCGGGTTGGGGGGAGCTCTCAGGTGAGTAGGGTTTTAACTGTTGCCATGGCAGCTATCGATAATTTGATGTAACTTGCTGGGAGGGGGCAAGGGTGAGAAACCACAGGAAAATGATCTGCCTTTTAACAATTTGTTGACACCAAATGCAGCTATCAGTCTCTAGCCTTTGGAGATGGTTACTGGGACCACTTGATTCCAGAAATAGAAGGGAAACTAAACATTGTAACTTCCCCTAAGAAATGCATCTAATTTGTGCATCAGGGACCTAGCAATTTTTTATGGGCCCTCAGATTCTAACACTAATTGTGTGTGTGTGTGTATATGTTTTGGGATGGGTGGTGGTGGTGCTTTTTACCATATTTGGACTATTAGGCTCATACTCACAATTTGTTCTTGACTGTAGGATTTCCAGGCTCCTACTGGGACAATTCTTAGATTTTCTTGTAATGAATCATTCCAGTTTTAGGTATGCAACAAAATGATGATGATAACAATGTTAGCTATCCTTTATTGAGGACCTACCATGTGCAAAAGACTTTGCCCACACCATCTCCTTTAATTCTTATGGAACCCTTATAAATTGGAGTTGTTAATTTTATTTTACAGATGAAACAAAGACTTGGGGAATTTCAAGAACTTCTTCAAGGTCACAGAACTGATAACTGCCAAGGCAGCTAGGCCTGACGCTGGTGCTCTTTCCATTGCAGCACTCTCTTGAAGGATTTGATGAAGTAAGAACCTGAGTGGTATTTTTGGTAGTGGCATTGTCGAACAGGGGTAGCTCCTATGGCCCTTTGAGGATAAGGTGGGTATGAGATCCTTTTTGAGTCCTTGTTCTCTGCAGCTTTCATCAACATGATTCATCGGTCTTTCCTGAAGAGTATCCAACCAGGACGTCTCACCTGATAATACCTGGTGGGGGTAGGTGGGTAGGGAGCTCAGGTGTTGACCATCCTGGGCACCATTAAGAGCCAAATCTAACAGCTGAAACAATGGACACTGATGTTTGGGAATAGCTTCCAACAGAACTACCACGAAAACTGCACTTTGGTTGTCTTTCTGGATTCTCAACAGACTTATAAGTCCAGAAAATGGGGCATTGATTTTTTTTTTTTTTTTTTTTTTGCATGGGCAGTCACCGGGAATTGAACCTGGGTCTCCAGCACGGCAGGCAAGAATTTGGCCACATAGCCACCATTGCACTGCCCTCATGGGGCATTGATTTTTGACTGAGTTTGAGAAATCTGTAATTCCCTGGGATGTGTCCAGCTCCCTGGGGAAATGACCAAGACCATTAAGGTGCTGTTAATACCTTGTTAAGTTTGGGTTTCTTGATATGGGCTTCGTTTCTTATGGGAAATCTAGTAGGCTGGTAAGATATGGTCTATACACAAATAGAAAATACAAAGTGACTGGAAAGGATCCCTCTTTCTCTCTCTCTCTATCCTACAGCTCTTGGCTCATCTGGCCACCTAATCCCCATCTAATTCATCTAATACCCACTTTGAATTTGCTATTTCTGTATAGACTGTGTCTTATCTGCCTGCTAGATTGAGACTTACACAGGTTAGGGGTTCAAGGCCACAAGCTAGTTAGTGCTGGTATGCTGGAGCTGGGATTTGAACACTGGCTCACCATCTTTATCCTAACAAAATGGGAAAAGAAAATTAGGCACCAAATTACAGGGACTTGTATGAGGAATATTCTCTTGCATTTGCTTAGAGGTGGAAACTAGCAGGTTTATGTGGTCTCAAACAGGACATGGGGAAATAGGACAAGCCTCCTGGTTTTTAGCACCCAACCTATTTTATAGAGAACCCACCAACTTGCTGATTTCTCAACCAGGGTACACTGGGTGGTTTAGAAATATCCCCTAGAGATATGAGTGTAGAAGCTCCTGATAAAGACTACAGCCGTGGAGGAAGTACCTAAAAGGTTCTGGGCTAGCAGGAAGTGGGAGTTGCTTCTAGCAGGAGGATATGGCTCAAGACAAGGTATGAGAAATGAAAGTAAAGAAAGAAGTAGAAGTGGGATCCTGAGGCACCTCGAAGACAAGGAAGTGGCTTTGTTGGCAAAGATGGAAGGAGAAAACAAAAAATTGAAGCAAAGATTTTGGGTGAGATTGGAAGCCAAGTCTCTTCCAGTAACAGCTGTACAAGGTGAGGTGTTAGATTAGACATTTGGTATATGGAGATTCTCAGCCAACTGTCTCAATGAAGATATCATAGAAGCCACTCATGAGGGAAAATCTAACTTCTGCAGGCAAAGAAACATTGAGTTCAAAGAAGTTTAGTTTATCGACTTGCATTTTTATTTTACTTCTATAGATACATGAGGCTCTATGGGGTGTGCTAGTTAACTGAGAGCTATTCTTGTGGGGTTAAGCTCTAGTTTTCCTTGATGTTGGTGGGGACATAAAGCCAAGATATTTTCTGCCAAGCTGCTTGTTCATAGGACTTGCTTGAAATTTTTTCTACTCAGCATATGAACAAAAAGCATTATCAGAGGCCATTTTGGGGTCAAGGGTGCTTTATGAGAATAAAATGAAATCTAGACTATAAAATTGCATAATCTCAACACTTTTCCCCCTACAATTTTAGGAGATTAAGGGCCCGTTGGAATACATCCACAAGCCTCTTAATATCAGTGGATCTTAATTCAGGAATCCATGGGATGAGGAAAAGGGAAGCCAGTGATATCAGAAAGGAAAGACTCCTCAATAGAAACAGATTTTAAAAATGGAATTGCCAGTACAACTTATATATTTAGAATTTGTTGCTTGCACACAACAAGTTTAAATAAACATGGTTGCATTACCTTACATGTTTAATACTTACTCTTCTTGTTTGTAATGTGTATTTGAAAATGGACAAATCATCTGGGCATTATACAGCTAGATATCTTTTTCTACCAGAAAAGACAAAACATAAAAAACAGTATATTGGAAAGCTAAATTTCTTGCTCAGATATTTTATGATCAAGGCAGTCATTCATATTTATAAACCATGTAGCAATGACTTCCACAAAATCATTCCCGGTCACGTTACAATATTGGTATAATAATCTTAAGAAGACCTATTATTCCATCAGAATATAGTTCTTTATACATGTTTATTAAAACTATATATATATATATTTTTTTTAATCTTGCATGGGTGGGCACTGGGAATCGAACCCAGGTCTCTGGCATGGCAAGCGAGAACTCTGCATGCTGAGCCACTGTGGTCTGCCATAAAACTATAATGTTTTTATGCCCCATTTCAATAATACCTAAAAATGCCCATGTACAAAGAATCATGGGCTATTGGAGATGGAATGGAGCTCACAGACCATTCAGCTCAAACCTCCTTATTTTACAGAAGGGGAGACAGAGGCCAAGAGAAGTTAGACTGTTAGTTTCAAGGTTACCCATTGAGTTGGTGGGAGAGCAGAGACTAGAACCATTCCTGACTTCATATTCAGCACTCAGTGTAGTGTAACAAATGGGTGGTTGGATGGGAGAAAAGCATAGAGGCTTTGTCAGCCAAGAAAGATGGTGAATTTAGGATGAGGGTGTTGGCCATGGTTAGACAGAGGTGTGCTAGTCCAGGACACACAAGTAGGACTACCTCAGCCTCTAAGGATGGAGACAGAAATAATAGTCACAACTCCAGGAGAATAAAGAGCCACTCCAGGGTGGGAGGGAAGAAGGGTGGAAAAGATCCAGAGGAATGGGGGGCAGGGAGAAGAGGGAGACAGATCCAGGAAGAGATACTCTATGCTCCTTTGAAGTAAACCTGGTGTAGATGGAAAGGTGACTTCATGGGAAAAATTAAAAAAAAAAATGTGTAGTATCCTATGCCTCTGTGTATGTCTGGGTCCATCTGGGAAAACATGAAGACCTTCACTGCCGGCATGTAGGGAGTTCTTGAATTGACTAACATTCTGGATCAGGCACTACAGGAAGTGATAAAGGAAGTAGAAGTCATGGTCCCTACTTTTCAAGCTTCTTAACCTCAGAGGTTGATGTGGTTAGATGCCAAATTTAGCCACTTAACCTTCAGTGCTTTGTATTTTCACCCTTTTAATTGGATTAAAACCTCAGTTGAAAGCCAGTTCAGACAATCGCTATCTGTGCAAACTGGATGTGTGAGCCACTTAACCACTTTGAGCCTCAGTTTCCTTGCTGGCCAAATGAGGCGTCTTCTAGCCCTCAATATGTTGGACTTGCTTTAAATATTAATGTATAACTCAAATTATAGAAACAAAAGAGCCTGGCTCTCTCCTAAGCATTGGTTGACTATAGTCAGATAAAAGGTATTATCATGTCTAATGACAGTATATGTTTCTGAAGAGACTGGGCAGTCAGGGAAGCAGAGGAAAGGGAGTTAGGGCACAGACATTGGCTGCATCCATCCTTTGCAGGAAAAGCTCCCCTGGTCCTGGCGTCATTGACCTCCAGCATCCCATGATGCCCTAAAATAGAAATGGTGGCTCCTAACATCAGGAGACAGTGAAATCATATCCGATTTTCCCTGTTTTCACTCCAAGGTTGCCAAGCAAATTTCTGATTGTAGTTTGGTTTCCCGTGGAATTTGCCTACAGGAAGTCATTGTTTGGCCTTAGTAAGTAAGAGCTGATCCCCTTGGCAGTTGGATTTTGTTTTCATCATGAATGAATACATTGGCATTCTGGTTTCTGTACTTTGGTTTCTTGTGGGTTGATTCGCAAGAGTTAGCACAGTTTTCCTGTAGTCCTCACAGGTACAGCTTCTGAAACCAATGTCACACTCCTTTCACTAACCTCTGTGTCTTTTTTTTTGCTTACAACTCCTACCTCTACCTCTCTTCACTGATCATTTACAGGGGCTTCAAGCCATTTTTTAATAGTCAAGTGATGGCTTGGGGCCATTGCTTAGCTCCCTGCAGTTGTATCCTTCTGTAGGTGCCCAGAAGCACAGCCAAAAGGCCTGTTGGCACTTAAAATGAAAATTGGATGAATGAATGATTTTATTCCTGAATATATACAGGCAGAGGATAGAAAGGCATGCTTTGTCATTGAGAGGGTGGCAGGGGTGGGGGGCGAATCCCTAGTTTAAGATAATGAAAGTAGCATTATGAAAGTAGACTTGGGATTCCAGTCTTGGCTCTCACACTGATTCCCTGCATGGTCTTGGACATGTCACAGTTTCATTATTTGTAGAATGAAGTAGTTGGTGTGGGGATCTTGGGAGATGAATCATAGCCTCCCACAAAAGACCCATTCCATACCAGCCCATTGTCCTACAAATATTGACTTTATGTTATCAGTTAAGGTGAGGCCAAACTGAATGAGAGGGGTGGCCTTAATTCAATATGGCTCAAGACCTTCTAAGCAAAGAAAATGGAACATGGATGTAGAAGCCAGAGGAAGAGATGAGAAGAGACAGATCCCTATGTGACAGAGAATTGTCTGAATACCATCATCACTATGCTATAGACTTTAGAGAAAGCATAGCCTGGCTGGCACCTTGATTTTGGACTTCTAGCCACCAAATCTGTGACAAAATAAATTCTCATGTGGTATTTGTCCTAGCAGCTCTAGCAAATGAAGAATTCATATCTGGGATCCCTTCTTGCCTGGTACAGTCCTGGATTCTAGTCCCATCCCTGTATTATTTGGTTTGCACCCATTTCTTCTTCTTTCTGGGCCTTTTTTTCTCATCAGAAAATATATCAGCTATTTACAGACTTTCTTTCCTTTCAAAGTCTGTATTGTTATCATTCTACCATCCCAATTCCATGATGGGAGCTTGGAATAATCGGAGGTCATTTCATCATGATCATGGGTTCAGGAAGATGCTCATTTTGGTTACTAGGCCCCTAAGTCCCATGACACAGTAATAAAACATTATGATATTTCAATATGTAATGCTTCACTGAACTCCAAGAGACCCTTTACTGTCTATCAAAAGATGAGAGTCTAACAGACTGCTGGTCAAAAAAGTATTGCAGTTTGATACTCTGAAAGTAACCCTCTGCTCCAAACATAACAAGGATAGAAAATGCATGCAAAGACAATTTTTAAGAATCATAGATGTGATCAAAAACAAACTCTTTTTCCACAGATGAGAAGCGAGACCCAGATGGAGAGGTGTGAGTGAGGCTAAGGCAGAGGGTTGCCTAGGCTTTGGGTCCAGAAGCTGAAGGGGGCAACCAGGAATCCAGCTCCTTTGGGATGACTACAAATAAAAATGCCCAAGGTTATGTGGGGCCTTGAGCCAGTCTACGGTTTGAAACCAGGGCCTGAAGTGGGCTTCCCATTTCAGGAAAAGAGGAGAATAGGTGCTGCTAGCAGGTGTTTAGAGCAATGACACATCAGGGGCTATGAACTTTAGGAGACCAAGGAAGCAACCACCAGACCAAACCTGAGCTAGGGGACATGGCGGGCAGATAGAGCAATCACAAAACCAGACGAGGTGAATCAATTTAGCAGAAAGCAGAGAGGGAAAAATGAAGTACTCTCTGCCTCCCCGAAAAAAACATACGGTATGCGGAAGACATGAAATAAGGTGGTTGAAACAAGTTAATAAACATAACAAATGCTTATAGGTTAAATTTACATATTCAAAGACAGAGACTATCAAATTGGGATATAATGTAAATTCCAGTTGTTTGTTACAAGAGACACAACCAACTAACGATGACAAAGAAAGTCAAAGGAAATGTGATAGAAAATGTGTGTCAGTCAGATTCTCACCAGAAGAAAATTGATTTTGAAATTTCAATATCAGGTGAATAGAGTTCAAGCCAAAAACTTTAAAAAAGGATAAAGAGGGACTCTGTATAAAGATTAAAAAAGGAACAATCCCTCAAGAAGATATGTTTCTAACGATATAGTCTATGAAGCAAAATTGATAAAAGTAAATGGCAGGGGCAGACAGAGTTCTCACTGCCATGCTGGAGACCCAGGTTTGATTCCTGGTGCCTGCCCATGCAAAAAAAAAAAAAAAAAAAAAAAAAAAAAAAGTAAATGGTAAATTAAAAATATAATCACAATGAGAAATTTTCAAACAAGTCTAACATAAACTGATATGTTAACTTGACTAAAAAATTAGTGACTATATCATATTTGACGTACACAAATAAGGTAATGATATGCAAAATACATATAAAATCTTACACCTAAAAGTCAAAGAACATGTTCTCTTTTTAAGTACAAATGGTGCATTTAAAATATGTGTGGACCTCAAATAATTTCAAAGAAAAAGTCATTCTTTCATCTAACTATAATTAAATTAGAAATAATAACATAAAAGAGACTAAAATACCCTTATATGTTCGGAAAATTTAAAAATGCACTTTTAAATGACTACAAGATAAAAAGGAAATTGTAATGAAGATTATGTAATATTTAGAACTAATGACAATGACACATAGGTAAAGTGGTTATTACAGGTGACTTTATAGATTAAGTCCATTTGCTACAGTACAGGAGAAAGAAAAAATGTGTTAGGTGCTCTACTCAAGAAACTAGGAAAAATAATGGCATAAACCCAAGGACAGTGATGATAGAAACAAATAAATCAATAGAAAATAAGGGGAACAAAACAAAACCACAAATTGAGGAGATCAAAATAGAAAGAGAGAAACAAAAATAAAAAATTAGACACAAGTTAGTCTTTGGAAAAAAAAAACAAGAATGATAATATTAAACCCTTTAGCAAGAAGCAGAGAAGGCACAGATGAGCAGAATTAGAAATAGAAAGGATGGTATAATTACAGAAATAGTAGATGTTTTCAACAATTAATAGAGAATACTATGAACAATTTTGTGCCAATAAATTTGAAATTCAAGAAGAAATAGAAAACCTGAATAATCCTATAACATTTGAAGAAATACAATTCATAGTCAAAACTCTGTCCCTGAATTAAAACTCCGGGCCCAAAGATATTTTTTTTGTTGTTGATTTATGTAAACTATTAAGGAACAAGTGGGCAATCTCTATTACATAAAAACTATTTCAGAGTGTAGAAAAAGAGAGAAAGCTAACCAACTTAATTTATGAAACTAATTTAGATATCATCATGATACTAGACCCTAGGATGAAACAGATCAGAGTAAACCAGTGCAAGAAAACAACAGCCATAAACAAGTCTACTTACGAACAGAAAGGCAAAGATTCTGAATAAAATACCAGCCAATGAGATCTCATATCATGATCAAAATGTATCATTTAAGAAAAATAATCCATCATGATTGGGGGGGAGTTATGTTAGGAATGAAAGAATATTTCAACTACAAAAAATAAAACACAAAACCTACCACACTACTAGATTAAAGGGGAAAAACAGAAAACAATCTACCCATACAGAAAAAGCAATTGATAAAATTCAATGCTCATTTAAACTTGAAGCAAACCAGGAAATAAAAAAGAAAATTTCAGTAACTTGCTATAGCATATCTAGCAAGTAAGCCAACAAAACCATGCACCAAATACCATACTTATTGGTTAGACTGCAACAGCCTTTCCATTAAAGCCAGAAACAAGACAAGGATACCCTATAACAGTGTTTTATTCAATGCTGTATTTGAGGTTGTAGCCCAAGTCACGAATCAAGGAAAAGATGTAATGAGTATTAAATATCAGTAAGAAAGAAATAAACATTTTTTTCTGCAGATGGTATGATTGTATACATAGAAAATCCAAGAGAATTTACAGAAAATCTTTTGGAATTAGTGTGAAAGTTTCCCAACACTGGAAAATTGATGTAAAAAGAATCTAGAATGTTCCTTTACATCACAAGATTCAGTTGGAAAATACAATAGAGAGAGACCCAATGCATAAGAACAGAAAATTCTAACTAAAGGTATACTGTGTCTTTATGGAAGAAATGGCAAAAATGATTATTTTCAGAGATGAAAGAAGACCAGCATAATAAAGACCTATATGGGTATTCAAGGATAGAAAGGTACAATATCACAAAGATTTTGATACACCTTTAAAAGTTGATCTATAAATTCAATGCTATAAATTTGATTTTTTCACCCTTAAAAGTTGACCTATAAATTCTATCTCATAGAGCTTGGATAGATAAACCCAAAATTAATATGTAAGAGAAAGAGTAGGCAAGACCATTTGAAAGGAAAACTATGTGGACGTTTGCCCTTCAAATATCAAGACTTCTTTAATTAAAAGCTATAGTTATTAAGGTAATGGAACATCAGGGCAAGAACAGACAAAGGGACCAGTTGGGCTGATCTGAAAGCTCAGAAATGGACCCATATGGAAAGTTGGCCCAGGACAGAGGTGAAATTGCAAATCGATGGGAAATGTGTGGGTTTGCCATTCGGGATGTTTGATTATCCACACGGGAAAGAATTAGATTAGATCCTTCCCTTACAAAAAACAGAGAATCAACTCAGGAGATGAAAGATTTAGATGAGAAAGTAGAAATACAGAAGAACAATCTCTACCATTGGGATGTAAAAGCGTCTTAAACAAGATACAACAAGCAATAGCTCTAAAGGAAAGATTGATAAATTTAATGAAACCAAAACTAAACTCCCTGTTAAATAAGGGTAAAGACATGCCATATATTGGGGGGAAGATATTTGCAGCAATATAACCAATAAAAAAGAAGTTTAAAGATATGTAAATAACTCTTTCAAAGTAAGGAAAGACAAACAAAAAGGAAAATGGGGAAAGAATATGATCAGACAATTCAAAGAGGGGGAAACCTGAAAGACCAGTAAATATATGAGAACAAGTTCAACCTCAGGGAAATGCAAATCAAACAAAGATTATGTTCACTATCATACCCATCAGATTGGCAAAAATTCAAAAGTCTTTTAATACCAAGGTATTAGGGAAGATGTGAAGCAATGAGAACTGTCATACACCCTTGTGTGGACATGTCCATTGATACAGTCTCTTCAGAGAACAATTTGGCAATATTTGGTGGAGCTCTGCATACTTTTGACTCAGCAATTTTCCTTCTACCGATAGACCCTAGGGAAATTCTCCAACACGTTGCCTAAAGAGTCATGGGAAAAAGTTGCGTTGAAAAACAATTAGAAACATCCTAAATATTCATCACAGGACCAGGATAGTCAAATTTGTGGTATATTCACCCAACAGAATATTATACAGCAGTTAAAACGTATGGTACATGTACTGCATTCGTGTGAATCACTCTTCAAAACACAAAACTGAGTGAAGGAAGCTAATTTTTGAAAGATAAGTAGCACATTTCAGTTATATAATATTTTAAAACAGGCAAAACTATATTAACACGATTCATAAAAAGGGCTTCAACTGTATCTGAATTGTTTTGCCACATATCTTTAAAGATGATTAAATCTCCTGGATGGTTATGCAGATATCTGTTACATTATTCTGTATGCTTTTCTGTACGTTTGAAATATGCCATAGTTCCAAAAACAACTTTAAAGGCATACCAACGACTGTATAATCGAGGTCACATACATTATTGAGAAAAGTATGTTGGCTTTCCCTCATTTAATTAATGGCAACCCAAGTAGAAAATCTGTTCAGGTCAAATAGTAGGCTACCTCTAAGGGTCTAGAGTTACACTTAGTCTAATGGTGCACACCTGTCAAGCATTCCCAGTATAGGATGTCCTGGGACCTACTCATCTCTGTATTCTTTGTGCCTAATATGGTGCCGGTCATACTTGATTGTTTAATGGGGGTGTGTGTGGCTTCCGGCACACACTTCAATTGGAAACATTGATCACAGCCCGAGGAGCTGCTTGAAGCTGAGAGAGGGGAGATGCCTTAAAACTCTTAGTGGCTGCCGCCTGCTGCATTGTTAGAAGCAAAGCTCCTACCCATTGTTTCAGACTCCAGTGTAAACCCACATGTAACAGGGCCCACTTTAACAGCCTCTTTGGAAAGACACTTCATAACTACATCATAACCAATGACAACCTCTCTGAAGTGTGGCTGTTTCTCATTAGAATGAAGTATGAGGTAATGTTCATAAAATAGCCAGGCGAAGTTCCATCTGCATCCTTTCTTAAAAAAATGACTAGATCATTTTTTTTTTTTTGTATGCTCTAAGGTAGGGGTCACATTTCATTCTCTTTTCCATGTGAGCATCCCATTATTGCAGCATCATTTGTGAATTTTTGCTTGTTTGTTTGCTTTTTGGGATGTGCATGGGCTGGGAATTGAATCTGGATCTCCTGCACGGCAGGCGAGAATTCTGCCACTGAACAACCTTCGCACCCTGACTTGATCACTTTTAAGCACATTTTAAAAGTGGGTCAGAAGTGAGTGTCCCTGCGAGCTGAGCTGAGATGCTGGGCTATAATTGCAAGTGGGAGAAAGAAAGAATGGTGGTGCCTATTTTGCTGATGCAGTTCTCTTCCTACTGTGGGCAAGGGGCAGTGGATGGTTACAGAAATGAGAGACAACATTGCTTTGCACGGAGAGGTATCTGTGTGTGTGTGTGTTCGTGTGTGTGTGTGTGTATAGGTATGTGAAGAGAGCCATGACTTCCCTCTTCAAGCTAAACTCTTTGATTTTACCCACATGCATATAGCTAGATGCCCAGTGCACTGTCAATGAACCTGTGGCCATATCATTTCTCTGGTCAACCCTAATTTATCAGGCAGACTCTCAACTGGGTGCCAAAGCCCGTGGAAAAGCCTGCCGCTCCTTTTAATTAAAGTCCTTGCTCTCCACTGCTCTGGCAAGGAAGGAGTTGAACAATCATTACCTTTGCAGCTGAGATTACCAAGTGTTGATGGCTTCTGGAATGTGTTTGCTTGGGCTCTAAGTAATGACTAGGAATAGATTCAATTTAAAGCAAGGAATCTGAAAATAGTGTCCGATTAGTTTAGTGTGGAGGACCGTGATAATATTTTCATAAAATAGACTTCACGCAAAAATTTGCTTTCATGTTAGTAATTAAGACTGGTGAAAGGTTTAATGTGTATTTATTGAGCACATAGTAATCACAGTGCAAGAGATGAATAATAGGCCCATATGGACGTGTTACAGGGCTTTTTCTTTCACTTCGCAGGAAGTTGAGTCCTTTTATCATAATGTCTGTAGAGTTGAACAATGAGATTAGTTCGAAATTGAAATTAAAATGTCTAAGTGTTCAGCCCAAGCATCTTAGAAAAATTACATTGGTAAAACACTTCCTCTTGAAATGCTTCAGCCAAATTAGTTTCTTTAAATTGGCCTTGCAGAATCTATCAAAATATCCTCATCCTGCAAAAGTTTTCCTTAAGAGTTCTACAAATCCTTTCCTATCCTTCATTCTCATCAGTGGAGAGAATGATATGTTGTAAAGTAGAAAGTATACTTTCGTTTTCAATTTGAAATACTTAGGGTAAAATATTTCTCTTAAGTTGGTTGACCCCCCCACTTTAAAAAATACCCCATCCCCAGGAGAGATTGTTAAGTAGAATTTTGACCCTTGATGACCTCAGAGGGAATTTTTCTCCTTAGATGCCAGTGGCAGGTGAGTATTGACAATAAAAGCACCTGGCCTTGTTACTCAGTGGGAGAATCCATTTACAATGGGCCAAGTTCAGTTTGACTCACTCAGGCAGCTTGCTAGCCACTCTCTGACACTGTGGGCTGGTAAAAATTTGCGTGGTTGCTTTAAATGGTAGAATAAAAGTCTGAAATCCACAGAGAAATCATAATGTGTGACCAGGATGAAAAATTGGAGCTAGAAATTCAGAGCAGCATCTTCCCTTCACTCTTCGACCTTAGCAGTTAACATTAATTTCTTTCCTAAGTAGGTGATTTGAATGCAACTTATCAGAAGGATTTTTTTTTTTCTGTAATCTTGTGGTTCCTCCTATGCAGCTTTCTTTTTCTATTTCCTTCTTTTCCCTAATAAGTACTTAAAGAAGCATAACTATGAGAAAATAGTTATCTTTCTGGGACATCATCTCAGCTGAAATCAGAAACAACATGGAGTAATGGAGCAGGAATTCAGCAGCAGGCAAGGGGTGTCTACACTTGCTGTAGCTAGGACTACTGTTTCCCTGTCAGGTGGTATGGACTTTATATGGTTAGGTGGGACCATGACATTTTACCAAGATTTTGATCCTGATGATATTTGCTCCCCATCCAAACTGGCAGTTTCAGTTGCCCAAGGAGTCTTCTCTTAGCTCTGTCTCTTGTGCTCACTCTCTCTGTGGCCAGCAGAGCTCCTGGATGGGAATGAAAGAGAGTGCCCTAAAATACTGCTTAGCCTTTTGGGCCTTGTGACCTGACTTCTGCTACCTCCTGCTCCCTGAACTGCTCTCTGAGGTCAATCAGGGTCAAGCTGGGGTCTTCTCACTGACTTCCTTGAGCTCCTGTAGTTTATTTATTTATGTATTTTTAATCCCTGTGAGAGTCTCTCCTTCTTGAAGTTCTACTCTTTTGGTTTCCATGCTTCCCCTGGGACTCTGGCCTTTGACTGTTAATTTTCTTTGTCCAGTCCTCTTTGTCCTCTAATCTCTGAAACATGGATGGTCTACATGGCTATGTCTGTAGCTGACTTCTCTTTCTCTCCACATTTTCTTCCCCTGGATTTCATTCACAGCTATATGTCTGCATTTCATTTCTATGCAGTACTATTTTTCCCTCTCCTAAACCTCAGTCCTATGTTTCTAACTCCCACTGGATTTATCCATCAAGACACCCTGTGCACCCCAAACTGAACTCACCCTTGATGCTTCCCCTCTCATTTTCTATCTTGCTTGCATGCCAGAAAATACCAATTTCTATGGATTTTTTTCCTTTTCAGTATCTCTCACACCTGTCCTTTCTTTTCTATAGTTGCTATCTCACTAGCTCAGGCCTTTTCCTTGGCAATGGCTTCAAAGCTGGCTCCTGTCTTTCCATCTAAGCCCTCTCCAACCTATCCTGAATACCACAGCTTTTATGAGGTCCCCAAAAACTGCACTGTTCTTCCCTGCCAGGCTTCAGAACACATTAAGAAATGAAACATTGAGTAAAGGTGGAAGCTTTTTAACTCCAAATGGAGGCCCAGTTGAAGGATATGCTGTATGTTTAAGCAGCTAGACTGCAATATACCAGAAAGGGAAGGCTTCTTTTTTGGCATGGGCAGGCACCAGGAAGGGAAAGGCTTTTAAAAAGAGAATTTAATATGTTGCAAGTTACAATTTTAAGGTTGTGAAAATGTCCAAATTAAGGCACTAAAGAGGCTACCTTTTCTCAAGAAAGGCTGATGCCATCTGGAATGCCTGTCAGCTGGAAAGGCACATGGCTGGCATCTGTTGGTCCCTTGCTCCTGGGTTTATTGCTTACAGCCTGTGTTTTCTGTGATTTCCTCTCTAAATGTCTGTGTGCCTTCACTTAACTTCTTCAGAACACAATTGTGGGTTCTGGCTTGCTTAGCATCTCATGGGAAGGCACACGGCAATATCTGCTGTGCTCTGCATGTGTATAGGAATTGGCTCTCTCTGTCAGCACTCCAAGCATCTCCAAATATCTGTGTCTCTGTCAGCTCTGAAGCAACTGTTCTTCAAGAATCTGCATCAGCTCTGAGCTTTCTCCAAAATGTTTCCTCTTTTAAAGGCTACCAATAAACTAATCAAGACCCACCCTGCACAGGTGGAGTTACACCTCCATCTAACCAAAAGGCCACAAACACAATTTGGCATGCTATACCTTCCTGGAGATAATCTCATCAAAGGGTCATGCCCACAAATGACTGGGAGCCTTACATCTCCATTGAAATAATGTAATCAAAAGGGTTTCCACCTTACAATATTGAATCAGGATTAAAGGATATGGATTTTCAAACTGGTACGTATGCATTTAAGCATGTTGGCTGCATGGCTTGCTATAATGACCTCAGATTTAGGATACCTTAGTTAGCCTGGATCAAGTGTACTCACATGGAGGGGCTGGTTCAGGTATGACTCCAATCCTAGAACAGCAGAGCAGAACATGTGGTCTGCAAATTGGCTTGCTCCAGAGAGGAAAAAGAAGGGCAAAGCTGAAGTAAGCTTCTGAAATTTACCAAATAGGCTCTCTCTATCTCCAGCTCAGACTTAGAAGGACACATTAGGGGATGGGAAGAATTTTTCTCTCTCTTGGGATAACGGGATATCTTACAAAGGACTTCTATTAATACTGCTGGTCTCATGCTCTCTCCTTTAAGGCCCTACACCTTCAAGCCCCTCAATTTTTGACCCTCTGATTTTGATCTCTTCTAGCCTGAAAAGCTCCATTTGTCTAAATTAGTCAACATTCACTAAAACTTATTTGGAGTTTCTCCTTCTTCATCCAGTTTAAATTGGAGTGATTGATAATTTGCACAGACTTCAAGGCAAGCCAACTGCAATAACAATCATGAAGGAGCATCAGGACTAGCAGTGCTCAGACCATCTCCTGTGTCCCAAAATGGAGAAGCGAGCTTAATTCTCAAATGTCAGAAAACCCCATCCTAACTAACTCAAGCAAATAGGGAATGTTGGATCATGTAATCAAACAGTTCTTCAGACACATCTCTCTCCATCCAGTCTCAAACAATGACCCAGAAGGGTGTCTAACTTGTCTCCTCTCTGCTCCACTTCCTTGGCCCACTGGATCCATTTTTTTCAGGTCCCAAGCAGTCATAAGATGCTATTCAGTCATGACAACCCCTCTGTAATTCTCATCTTGAGATAAAGAGTAATTCAGCTTTCCAGAGAGTTCTAACACCAGTCCTAGGTTTGTCTAACTTACCTGCCTGTCCTGCCCTAGACCATATGCCTTTTTTAGACCAGTCACTCTGAATGTCTGAATGCAAGCTCAGCTCTGTCTCTGAACCAATTGGCGAGTGTAATGGTTTGAAGCTGTCTGTACCCCAGAAAAGATCATGTTCTTGAAACTAATCCATTTCTGTGGGTGTAGCCCTAATGTGGGTGGGACATCTTGATTAGGTTATTTCATTTGAGGTATATCCCTAGTAGGTCTTAATCCTCTTACTGGAGTCCTTTATAAGAGGATAAAAGACAGAGTGAAAGACACAGAAACAAAAGCCACAAGGAAGCTGAGAGAGAAAACACAGAAACAGAAAGGAAGCCACTGAAACCAGAAGCTAAAAGCAATAAAACCCGGGAGAGAAGGGAGAGACCAGCAGATGTCACCATGTGTTTAGCCATGTGACAGAGTTGCTAAGGATCCCCAGTAGACAGTCTCCAGGGAGAAAGTATTGCCTGTTGATGCCTTGATTTGGACATTTTCATAGCCTATGAACTGTAAGCTTATAAGTTAGTAAATCCCCATTGTGGAAGCCAATCCATTTCTGGTATACTGCATTTCCTCAGCTTTTGCCAAACAAAAACAGCAAGTGATTCACAAGGGAGGGGTAGTTACTTCAAAGTGAAACAGAAGCACTACTTGTCATGGAAGAAGTGGATGCCAGGATGCAGTAGCAACTTTCATCCCCTCCAGCAGGCTTCTCAAACTTTACTGTGTACGTAGCCTCTGGGTGGGGGGTTCAGCATTTCTAACAAGCTCTCTGATAAAGCCCATGCTGCTCATCCCCAGCCTACACTTCGAGAAACAAAGTATCACAGGCATAACATCATACAACCAGGAGAGGCCAGAGCCCCAACTTAAAGCCAGGCCTGATTGATTCTACAATTTTGGCAACTTCTACTACTGGCTCCATTTCTATGAACACATGCCTGATCACCTCTGTCAAAAATTCTTTTTTTTTTTCCTCTGAGCTCCATTAGCACTTTGCATTTCTTTTACTGTACTTGTTGTAGTCCATATCTTATAGTTATTTGGGTAGGTAGTACAATGCATTGCAAATAATAATTGCTTACTGTTTTTTTTTCCCCTTGTACTTCCCAACTAGAATCTAATGAGAAGGTAGACTAGTTGGCTAGAATATTGTTTTAATGAATCAAAGTAACAGCTCTTGCCCAGCTTTTGAAAGTAGTCTTACCAGTCAACTCTTATGCAAATTCCTGTCTTGGGTCACAGAGAGAATGCATTAGCGATCATAAATGGAAAGATCTAATCAACCTATCAGTTAAGTCATTTCAGCTTCTCCTTGTTCTTAGGGCTACACCTGGGCCTCTCGGGGAGGGCTCAGAAAAAGAAGAAGACATGAAGACATTGGCCCTGCCCACTAAAATCCACTTAGGGAGACCAGAATAACCCACGTGAAACTATGGAGAATAAGACGAGACAGACTTATAATTAAATGCTAATCTGAAGGACTAGAAGTGATGTTGGAGTTAGAGGCGGAAGAGATTCAAGAGAGCTGGAATAGGCAAGAAAGACTGTTTGGAGAAGGTGGGACCTGAATTAAGTTTTGAAAGGCAGGCAGGATTTGGAGGCGGGCAGAGGGCATTTTAGGTCAGGGAAACAAATAACTCAAAACATTGCCTTCTTCATGTCTAAGAGACAGAACTTCTCTGTCCCGTTGTTTATGTTGGGCAGTCTGACCTCAGGCTAGGTAATCTCTGATGAGGCCAAAAGTGACCTGTTATTTATTCAGACTCTAAATTGCCTATAACATCAGTTGTAAGGAATTTCATTTGGACAGTGACTGGATTTCAAGTTTCTAGTTCTTTTGCATGTTAAAGAAATCTTTAGGAGTGGGGCCCATTTTCCTTCCCCCCAGTGGGCAGAATCTGCTGTGTAAGAATGTAAATTAGTCAATAATATGAACAGACATTGGTCTGGATGCTGGGGAACATGAGATAAAAAGAAATAAAAGGTGATGGTTTCTCTTCTTGCTTAAGATGCAGACACAGTTGGGTTTGTGTGCTCCCTAAAGATCAGTGGTGGCCCCTTCCCAAATGCCTGGGTCACAGAATGCTCCAGGAAGGAAAATCTAAGCTGTTTCATGGAGACTGGTGGCTTTTTGCAGGGTTTAAGGGGAAGGAGATAGCCATTGCCAACTCTAGAATGGATAACAGGGAATGGTGTAGCAGGTGTCAGAGACATGGGAAGTGTGCCTGGGAGCAGAGGGTATGATAAAGAAGAATGTTTCCCAAATGGTGTTGCTCAGGCCAGCTTCAATTATTGATAAAATTTTCAATCATTTGGGTGAAATAAGAAAAATTATGAAAGGGTTTTCTTACTACATCTGTGCAATGGAAAGAACTTTCTTTTATTCTTTAGAACGGACTTTTCTTTTATGAAATGATGGTGAAGGCGGTCCTTCAAAAATAGCTTGACTTGACAAAATAGAAAGTTAGAAACTCCACTTTCTTTTTAGGCCCCAGTCTTTTTTTTTTTTTTTTTTTTTTTTTTTAGTTCAGTGATTCATGAAGTCTAAAAGTGCTAGAGGCTGACCTAGCCGCACAAGGAGAAATGGGCAGTTAGAAAATGGGAATTGTTAGTAACTATTTTCATTCTTTTATTTATATATTCATTTGCTCAAGAAATACTCATTGGCCTTGAGATCAGTGCATTTTACTTAATTTGAGCAGTAAGGGGGTGCCACTGCAGACTTTTGAGGAGATTAGGAAGAAAACAGTTCTTTCTTTGGGAAGGTGAATCTTAAAGTTATATTTGTGCTGGTTTGGAGGCAAGGAAGTTAATATCCTCATGTGAAATCCACATTAAGGCTAATTTATGGTGATCAGTGACTGTTTTGTCTGTGAATTGGAGGGTTTGTTAGAGATAAGGAAGGTAAGGTGGCATCAGAGCATCAGGAATCAAAACAAACATGTTAGTTCTTAGGTGCATTCAAATAGAAGCAGCAGAAGGGCGGTTAATTATCAGAGGCTTTTTCAGTGCTTGTGGGTCCAACAATGCACATTCACCAAGCACCTACCATGAATAAGACACTGTATTAGAGCGTAACTTACTGCGTATGCTTATTTCCTAAAAAATTAGTAGGGTTTAAAGGATCTAATGAAACCATGATGTGATCTGATAGTCATCACTACTTTCTGATTGCTTTAGGGAATCAGTAATTGAGAAGGACACTTGGAAAGATTTGCTGTGTCAGATTCTTATGTGTGAGTGTATGGAGTGTAGTGGAAAGAAACATGCATGCTCGATAGGGAAGAGCTGGCACTTACTAAGGTGAAAAAGACCGGTGCAATTCTACGAGCCAAACAGAAGTCTGGGAACCCACTGGCTTTTGAAAATTGCATTTGCAGAGGTGTTGTGGTTTGTTCCAGTGGTACAACCAGTGTGCGACGTAATGTAAAATTCTACCTGGTCGTGTCACAGTGCTTTCAACAGTTGTGGCTCAGATGGAGAGATGGGTGGGATTTAATGCCTGGAGGCTTGAGTTTGAATCCTGACATCAGTTCAGAGGTAATGCTCGGTGGGCCAGCTGGCCTGACCACAGGTGAGAATAGGGGCTGATGGGCTGCTGCAAGGTGTGGGACCTGGGCTGGCATCCCGGCTTCTTCTGACTGTGCACCTGTGCGAACATGAGCATGCTCACCCTTCCCCCACTCCGCAGTGTCTTTTATAACGGAGCCAGCAGCGGGGTAAGACTTATTTAGTGGGAAACACATCATAAACACGAAAATAACCTATGAAACTAGAGGAGCTGTTTGGTCTATAACATGACCCCGTAAGACTAGTCCCGTCCCCCCAACTCCCTGTTGTAGCAACAAATTCAAAGAGAAAAAAAAAAAGAAAAGGGCAGGCCACCGTGGCTCAGCAGGTAGAGCTCTCCTGCCATGCCGGAGACCCAGGTTCGATTCCAGGTGCCGGCCCATGCTAAGCAATTACTCGAATCTCCTCTCTGCTCCCATCAATTTGGTTGCGTGTCACATTTGAACAGCATTCATTCCCTGTGTTGGAAATTAGGTTTTCAAGAAATACCTTAAAAATCAATGAGAAGAAAAGTATTGCAACCGTGGGGTTAAGCTCTGTGGGAGTTCAAGGGACTAATAGAGTGCTCAGGCAGAAAAAAATACAGGATATTTTCCTGTTGTGTAATCTAGCGCTTAATTTTTATTCTGATTGTATAATTGTTATTCAGTGTGCTTTTAACACCTGGGACGTTGATTTTATTTTACTTGTGAAGAGAGGGGAGACTGTGGGATGGGAAGGGCGTGGGAGTGAGAATCGTTCACAGGTCTATACATGCAATTACCACTGCTTGCTTATGTCAACAAGGTAACAAGAAGAAAAAGGAAAAGAAGAAGAAGAAAGATGAACAGAAAGGGTCAGGATCCAATGGGCTCCTAAATATAGTATAGTAGATAATAAAGAATAAATATTTCTAGCAAGTAAAAGCCAGAAAGATAAATACCAGGTAGGGCTGCACCTGCGTTTCTTATCTAACCTTTTAAGAATGCTATCACTAGTTTCCTGTTTATCCACACCTCCAGGGGAAGGAGGCATTGTTCCTGTGGGAAGACTCTGTTTGCAGTCCCTCCTCTCTTCCTTCCCTTTAGCCAGCCTCTGGCTTTTGACGTTTTATTTCACATTATGGATTTACCCACGGTTGCGAGCAAGGCCACTGAAACCAGGGCTGTGTGATTGTGCTTATTTTCAGTTATCTACTTAACAGCACTTAAATACAGCAGTAAGACCCTACTTATTTCTCAAGGCTCGTTTTTTTTTTCCTGGAAGGATTGATTTTAATTCTCCTTAAGGCAGATCCACAAGGTGTCCTGGAATTGCGAATCGAGAGAAAAAAAAATTAAGTGACGTTAGGAAAGAAAGAAGTTTGCGGTTGCACGGACCTCTTGCACGGTGGGCGCCGCACCCCCAATTTGCTCTTCTCTACCCACCCCCTCCCTCCCCGGCACCGGGTGGGAAACTGAGCCAGCTGGAGCCCGGGTAACGGCCCGAGGCCGGGGTGTGGGGGGGGGGGGTGTGGGGGGGGTGGTGGTGACGGTGGCGCGCAAAGAGAATGGGGACAGAGGATGGTAGAGGATGGTGCATCGGTCCCTTCGGAGTGGGGGTGCCGCCCGGAAACAGAGGTCGTCGCCCCTCTCGGCCAGCACCGTGGAGCAGCTGGCACGCGCCCTGGGCGGGGCGGGAGTCAGGCCGCACATCCCTGCCACCCCGGCAGGGGCGGGGACTGCGCTCCGCCCAGAGCTTAGTGGACACAGGTGACGCGACAGTCCTGAGAATGCATTTGAGGGCCCGGCATTCTCGGAAACTTGGCGAGTGTAGCTTTCCCTCTGCAGGGGACTTACTCGGGGCACCTCCCCTCCATCTTCCTCCCCCCTCCCTGCGCCTGGGACAGGCGGGGGCGTCTGACTGCCCCCTCGAGGTGTCCGGGGCTCCAAAGGCGGCCACCACAGGGCTGCAGGTGCAAGTGTGTGTCTGCGGGTTATTCCAGACCAGTTCTGGCCAAGCGGCGGAGAATCTCAGCAAGGGCTCTGATGGTCCCTTGGATCCAACACTTAACTTGCCTGCTGCCCATCTAAAAGTTGGATCCCCAAAATGAGCACTGAAAATGGCCCAATGATAAAGGTTGCAGGTGAGAGAGGAGCCTTGGCTAAGACCAACACTCAACACAGTTTGCAAACTGCCCAATTGAGACTTACTCTGAGTGGCTGGGTCTGCACCTGTTCATTTTGGAAGATCACCTAATCTAAGAGACATACTACCTTGAAAACAAAGCATAGCCTTGTCTGCAGTGTCCCCTTCCTTTTGTTTTTGCTGAGGATGGGATGGGGAAGGGGGAAGTTGGCCCAGGAGACACTTTGATTCATAGCCAAGCCTAGAGAAGAGGGGTCTTTGATTTAATACTGCAAACAGGCCTTATATTTCAGAGCCTTTGAACGGCTTTTGGGGGAGCAGGGTGGTTTGGTTTTCAGAGACCATACTGTTTTCTCCTTCTTAGTTGTCTTCAAGGCACCTCATTCTTTGGCATTTCCTGCCCAAGAAACCTTTGAATCTTATTCTTTTTGCAGATTCTGTGTTCTCCTCCAGGAAGGCATATTTTTCAAGTCCCTGCCATTTGTCTAGCTCTGTGCTAAACTATGAACAGACGGAATGGATTCCTTGCATCACTTGGGAGGACATTTTGATGCTCTACTGTCCTCTTTCAGTGAGAGAGGAATCAGTGATATGGGAGGAAGTGTCTGAATTCTAGTAAGAACTTTGAGACGTCAGTATTCCTTCCGTATGCCATTGTACAGGGCCCTTAATCAGTGAGAATCTGCCTTAGTTTTGAAGACTCCGAAAAGAGTGTCCTAAGCTCCCTCAGCAGACACTTTGCCAGTTGCCCTCTGACTCCTCTGTCTGAGCACATCCTTGTGAGTAAATTAAGAGTGTCTTCCATGAGTTATATCCACTATACTGTATTTAGTAACAGGATCAAAAGGAAACAGCTTTCTGCTAACATGCTTCTTACAAGTAATTCATGAAGGCATATTTTTGGTGTCAAATGAAAATATTAAGTTTGTTACGGATGAATGGATTTGGGAGGAAATTAAAGACCTTTTGAAATCACCTCATCTTCTGCCTTTATGGATATATCCGCTCTTATCTTGGACCACATTGGCTCCTTTTTCATCACGATAACCTGCCTGGTTCCTTCTCCACATTTGAATTGGAGAATGGGGCAGGGTCTCCTCTTCAGGATGGTTTCCTTCCCTTTGTCTCTCTGTGAACATGGATTCACGGAGGGGGAAACACGCCATGCTCCACTTTCTGCGATAACGGCTTATCACCTTTAAATAGGTTGGAGGGAAGGCAAGAGGAAGCCATGCCCAGAAACCAGTGAGTGGTCGCTTTTTTCTTATCCTTTGGCCTGATTATAGTGTGTGCTGAGCTGACAGGATGCCTGGGCTCAACAGGTTTTGTCTAGAGAAACTTTGCAAGGTGGGGTTGGTCCTGCATTCCTTAACTGGGAAATGGCCATAAGAGCTCTCCGACCATCTTCGTAAAGGAAGTAGCCTTCTCACCCCTATTGTAGCCCTCATGGATCATTGTGATGATGCATTGCAATCGTCAGACATCTTGAGGCTGGGTAATCCATTTTATTCAATTTATGAGCCTTGCCCGATTCCAAGTGCATGATACCTGCTCAATGGAAGAAAAACTGATTGTGTAAACCTGAATAAGTGAGGTGACGGGTGGGGATGATTGGATACCGCCTTAGAAAAGGTTGGTGCTTTTACGAGTTTGTTTAAAGTTTACATAGTGACTATCGTGCTTCTGAAAAAACTCTGTCCTTAGCCCCACATCCAAACGCCTTCTAGTTTGCTAGCTGCCGGAATGCAATACACCAGAGACAGATTGGCTTTTAATAAAAGGGGATTTATTTAGTTAGTTCTTCAGAGGAAAGGCAGCTAACTTTCCACTGAGGTTCTTTCTTACGTGGAAGGCACAGGATGGTCTCTGCTGGTCTTCTCTCCAGGCCCCTGGGTTCCAACAACTTTCCCCAGGGTGACTTCTTTCCGCATCTCCAAAGGCCTGGGCTGAGCTGCAAGTGCTGAGATGAGGAATGCTGAGCTGCTTAGCTGTGCTATGTTGCGATCTCTCATTTAAGCACCAGCCAATTAAGTCAAACAGCACTCATTGCAGCAGACACGCCTCCTAGCCGACTGCAGATGTAATTAGCAACAGATGAGGTTCACGTACCATTGGCTTATGTCCTCAGCAACAAGACCAGGTATGCTTACTTGGCCAAGTTGACAACTGAATCTAACTAACACAACCAGTTACTAGTTGAGTGACCTAAATATCTTTGTGGCTCAGTTTCCTCATTAATCAATGAGGGTGATGGGTGGTGATGGTATTGGCTATGTAGGGTCATTTTGAGGGCTAAATGAGTTCATGTAAGTGAAGTGCTTAGAAAAGAGCCTGGTAGAGTAAGCACCATGTCATTGGGGGTTCTTAGCTAGTGTTTTACTCTTGTCCCGATTCTGGAGTTGTTATTTGGCTAAGCCATTGATCTTAATCCAGCTCTTGGTGTCTGACTTGGAATTTTGCTGTTAAAAAAAACAAAACAAAACAGAGAGAAAGAATAATTGACCTAGTTCACTGTTCGACTGAATGGAAACCATTTCTTAATGGATGTTGCAGAGTTCCCAGTTATTTATTCTGATTGGCATAACTGGTTAACTTAGACAGTTTGGAATCGCGAGCCTGAGTAGAGCTCTGGAAGAAACTGGATTTAAACATTGGTGCCTTAAATTGTTTACCCTGGCAAGGACTCCACTGAAGGGAAACCTATTCCAAGAGGTGTTGGTCTGGGCATAGTCAGGGCTAGCTCCAAGTTTATGTAAAATGCAGTTTTAGGAGATTGTTGATCAAGACACCCCTAGCTCTTAGGAACATGAAAGATGAGAAAGGATGGTAGTTATATTAGTTTGATTATTCAGTACAACAATCTGAAAGTAGCATACCTTGTCAAAGGCAAATCTGAGGAATAGCCACATGATACAAAGGGCTGGGTAGAAGTTTGCTTTATGCTTTTGACCAACGTGAATGCTGTATAGTAAGTCTGACTGGGACACATCCAACAAGACGTGCCTGGGAAACCTGACAAAGCTGCACCTGTTCTTACTTGGAATGTCCTTCTGGGGTTGGAAGAATTCTCAGGTGCAATTCCTGCAGAGGTTTTCTGAAATTTTTTCTCCCCCATGAAGCGCTTTCATCCATGTGGCAAGACTTCTGAGTCAGAATCTTTGGGAAGTAGGCTTGAGAGAACACCCTGATGAGAGTCACAGGAGGGAGACGTTAGTGCTGACCAACATAGTCATTGGGTGGGGCTACAGAAACCCCTTGCTTGAGCTCATATAATGGCCTATAACTCATAATAATTGTGCTACAGACTCACTCTTGGTAAGACAAAGTGGTTTGAGCTGTTTTTCCAGAAATGGGTATGGGCTTGCCCTGAGTCATTTCATACACTTGCCAAATTGCTTTTGTGAGTAGTGGTTCACATTTTCTAGAGAATCTTATAAATGTAGGCTACTCTCAAACGTGTCTTCCTCCACGCAGCCTGGATGATGACCCAAATTATGGCCTAGTATCTCCTCAGTAATACTCTACCAGTTGGTTAACCAGAAAGAGGCCAAGTGGAAACTCCAGTTATTAAAAAGGATGTTAATGATGGTACCGAAGAGAAAGATTTAAATAACAGCTACTATTTACTGTGCAACAACTATATACATGCACCCTGCAAAGGGTTTACATACCCTACCTGCCATCTTTATAAGAATACTGTTTTGTAGGTTTCTTTCAATCCTTGGTAGTGGAGATGGCTTGTACTAATTCTCTAACGTCTCATGCTTATCTTGAGTCCCCTCAGTGGCTGAAGAATTTGCAATTGACTGGGTTGGGAAGAGCAGGATGTGGCGATGGATCAGGCATTGTCGACCCACCTGCAGACTCCAGTTGTGCATCTGGCCATGCTGGCACATTGATAGTGGTAAGGTAGAGTAATGTGGTGAGTTATTACTCATTGCTTCTTTCCTTTGTATTCCCTATTGCTCCATAACCATTTACCTGGGGAAAGCTAAGCATTCATTGCCACGGGGGAGACATAACACAGCAGAATAGGGAAGTCAATTCTTGGCTTTTGAATTTCAAAACACTCAATTATAAACAATACATTTGGAAGAATACTGGACCTCCCCCCCCCACCATTGCCCTGAAGCTAAGCAAAGGCTCTAGGGATTGGGGAAAGGAAAGAAGAAATAGGAAAGAAGGCTGTGCTTTCTCCCCACACCCCTCACCTGTTCTGAGTCCTTGGTTGCAAGGGGTGGGTGGAGAATCCCTACAGAACCCCCAAACATAGAATCCCCAAACATGTCTTCATATAGATCCATATAGAACTCCTAGCTAGAGGGAAGAAGCCCCTCTGTCACCCCTGAAATGTCTTGGGTGCAGCCACAGGATAGTAAGTGGCTGGACCCCAGAATTTCCCTGGTCCTAGCAGGTGAAAAAATTTCATCGATATTAAGGTAAAAAAAGCCTGAAACAGCCTTCTCACAGGGACCCTGTGGCCTGTCTTACCCAGGGATAGTATGAGAAACTGCTCAGAATGTTTCTTTGTGGCCAGAGAGGATGAGTGGCCCTGCTGGACCTGCAGAAGCATCATGATTGAGCCAAGGAGGCTGCAAGAGTCAGTTGCATAAACTGACCCTGAAAACTAGATGGAATGAGAACATTTTTGTGGGAACCATGTTGATGGATGACAGCGACCAAGGACTAGGTGCACCTGTGAGCCCCACCTGGCCCTACCTCATCTTGGCGTTAGGTAATCTAGAGCTTTGATTTAATTCTGTACAGGAAAATCTAACCTTGGAAATTCAATTTAGTCATAGTAAAAAAAAATAAGCTTAGGTTTCTTCTACACTCAAAATCAGTAGCCAAACATTTGTGTCCACTGCATGAGTGAACCAGCGATGGATTTGCTCTCATAGTGTCATTGGAAATTAGAGTACCTTTAGTGACAATCTTACAAGGTCTTGGGGATACCATGGGGTGGGAGTTCAGAAACCTGACATTTTAGTTCTCACTCTGACCTTTACTCAGCAGGACCTCAGCCATCAATGCACCTCTCTGGACCTTAGTGTTCTCATTTGTAAATTATTATTGGGTTAAATTATCTCTAGTGCCTTTAGAGTTCCAATTCTGCAAGAACATAACATGAAAAATCAGATCCTAAATTAATTTCAAATGGGGGAAAGGAGAAAGTCATGTGAACTCACTCCCTTATTCATATTATTGACCTACCCCAAATCTTTTGATTTATGTCCTATTTTGTGCTTACTTTTCCTGCAACCATATAAGCTGTACCTTAAGAGTGGGTGGACAAGTCTACCTTGTCCCATTCTGTCCTGTTCCTCACTGGTGGCATTTCTCTTAGGTTACTGCCTGGGAATTCTTGATGGTCCTTGGGTCTCCAGTATTCTTCACTTGGTCTTAAAATAGGTACAAGCTTTATGATGTGCTTAACTACTTATGTGAATAAATCCCCAATGTCAGTGATGTTTAAAACGAAACCCCAGAAACCACAGCATTCTCATCCCTGGTGACAGATTAAGTGTGCCCCTTACCGAAGTGGAGATACGTCCTTGGATGAAAGTCTCATACTTTTAAAGGGACCATGAAACCAACCAGATGAAAACAGGGGGTCTTTGGTGTAGATGTTACCTACCCCCCCTGCCCCAAACAGAAGAATATCTACATCAGCTGGTGTATGAAACTTGATATTTTCAGTCTTAACTGTTGGATAAAGATATTTAGTTCCAATGAAGGACTGAATAAAAGTGTGAAGAAAAGTAATGATACCTATATATTGTGTTTTTTTTCCATGCCATACAGATGATAATCAGTATTTTAAGAGTTCAGTGATAAAGTGGCTTTGCAGCAATGCCAGTATTTTTTCTTGTGATTGTGATAGCCATCTGCCCTCCTCCAAGACTGTTAGATGCCCTTCTTCTGTCTTCCTTTTTTACCCTCAGCTGACTTCTCCTACGGTGCTTTCTCACCCTTCTGCTAACTTGTCTACTCTCCTCACCGGATGTCAGCTCCTTTAAGGAAGGAACTGTGTCTCCTTCATTATTCTAATGAGAAATAATGTACATAACCTGTCTACCAGGGGGTTGGCCCAGGGCATGACTGGGTGAGGAACAGGGATGATGAATAGAAGTATGAGCAGAAAATGAGGGCCCACTATTTGGTCCAACGAATAAATACCACATACCACATGAAGCTAAACTGAGACAACTGAGCTGCTTGATAGGTTGGAAACCACTCATGAGCAAAAGTACTACTAAGAGCTAGAACTGTTGATTTGCACCCTAGTTTTAAAGAAAGTAAAGACAATTCATGATGCTTGGCCATGCTGATGTAAGACATATCTCTACAATTAATGACCGGATCAATAAAACTATTCAGAAAGATGAATTAGAAGAAGAACATCTAATTTGAAACTCTGCTACATTTGTTTTAAAAATATAAAATTCATTACCTTGGAACAGTGTTTCTCAAACATGGTTGTACATTAGAATCCCCCGGGAAGAGAATCCTGATGGTCAGGTTGTACCCCAGAACAATTGCATCAGACTCTTTAGGAGTGGGAACCAGGCATCAGTAGCTTTTAAAGGTCCCTAAGTTGTTTCAATGTCAGTCAAGGTTGAGGACCAGTATCTTGATGTGACATCATTCATGGACTACAACACACACAAGAACACATAAACACTCTAGACTGCGAGGTGGACTTGGCCCAAAGAGAACAAGAACTTGATTTGGAATTGAAGCATGGGTTCCTTGAAAAAACATTTTCAATTAATCATAGTTTCAAAAATCAATTTAAAATGTCACACATTAAAAAAAGATTGAATAATGCTCTTCAAGTCAATTTTATTATTTTGAGTTCATTATTAACCCAAACCATTATTTTACCCCCAACCTAATTGGTTTCCATTCCCTAAATCAAGCTTTCTCTTTGCTTGGGAAGGGGAAGACTTTACAGTACAATATAGATGTGGGTGTGAGTGGGACATGAGGCGGGTGCCAGGCTCAGCTGCCACTCACTATGGAAGCCACTGTCTCAAATGCCACAGGTGCAGCAGGCCAAATCTTTTAATACTGCTTCTACCCCTGGGAATTAAACTCATTCTTGGGATTCATAAATCCTGGGCCCTGCCTTCCAAACAGCAGTATGATTTCACCAGGGTGATAAATTGCTCCTATCAAAACAGACATCAAGTCTCCCAGGGAAATAATGGGTTCCAACAGTACAAAGTGTGATGTCTTAAGTGCTTATGAAACAGGGCACTAGTGGTGAAAAATTAAGTCTTGGGCAACCAGTGACTGTATTTTTTTTTTTTTTTTAACCTCTCAAGTTCTAAGAGGTATGGAAGAGCAGATGGAAGGGATAACGTGATTTAAATGAAAAAAAAAAATCACAAAAATGTCCCCTGGAGCACATTTGTTGGAGGGCGTGGGAGACGGTCTGGGGGTTGGAATGGTGGCGGAAAGGTGTATGGGTTATCTTTTATACAGCCTCTCTGGTGAGAGATACAGGTGGGTGGGGAAGCTGGCTGTCACTGTGAGGTGATTTACGGAGGGTGTTTGGCCCTCCCTGGCCCAGAACCCCTTCCTGCCAGACCCGCCCTAATTACATCCAATCCTCACATTACTGAGGGTGAAGTCACAGAGGCCCCAGGGAAAGGGCAAGTGTTATCTGGACACAAAATACATTAAACCATTATCAGCTATTAACAATTTACCTTAAATTGTTCTTCCTAAGGAGCGAACTGGCTTAGGAATACATGGAAGAATGGCACTCAGTTCTGGTCCTTTTTCCTTCCCTAGTTTCCGAACACATTATTTGGCCCAGAACTTAAGCCTTACCATATACTAAGATAATAGCTTCTTCCCCAGTTCATATGCATTTCTGTTTCCTGTGCTTGTCTGCTCCATCTGTAAACCTCTTGGACTCTTCCTTCCCTTGTATCCTCTCCAGGAAGCCTTCCTGGATACCCCCAGGAGGATTGGCTGCTGCTTTCATAGCTCTATCCTAGAGGACAATCATTTCGGTACGCAACTGATTCAGAGTCATTCATACATTCTTTCAACAGCTATCTTCTGAGTCCCTAGTATATGCCAGACACTGTGCCATTTCCAGAACAGATGAAGATCTCGTCCCTGGACATACCCAGATAAATATGCTTTGCATTGAATTCCACCTGGGCTGGTGAGGCTGCAGGAGACCTGGCTTTCCCCACTGGGGTTCCGATGCTTGTTTTCTGTATGAAAGAGGGGGCAGAGGCTGGAAGGGCATCAGATTTTTTCTCCCTTGTCTCACTTTCTTCATCAGAAGAGTGAGAGGATTGGATTAGAGAATATTTAAAATTTCTTCCAATTCTGCAGCTCTGTGCACAATAGTAATCTAAAACAAGATTAAAAAAAAAAAATTTCTTTTGTCTTTCCCCTAATTATTAAAGCAAAATACCTTTTTTTTTTGGTAGAAAGTTTATACATACACAGAATCAGAAAGAAAGTAAAATCCTCATAATTCTATCACTCAGGGAAAATCGACGTTGTTTTGACGTATTTCCTTAACAAGGTTAAAAAAAAAACCCACTACTTTCCCCCCACTAACTCCCACAGACATCTTTTGCATCAGGATAGCTTCATCTTCAACATGATTTGAATAGTTTAATATTATTAATATTAATGGTTTTTGTTATTAAGTAGCATTTATCAAGTTGACACTGTACATTTTAATCCCCTGATGACCAGATGAGGTAAGCACTCATATGTTGCAAAATGGGGAATTGGCGCCTAACAATGCTGAAGCAATTTGTTGAAGATCGCGTTCTCCTTGTGAAATGGTTGTCTCAGCTGTTGAGCACAGGGGTCGGAGCTACAGGCATCCAGTGGCCGCCTGCCCTATCCATTACTGTCTGAGTTGTAACGTGCTGACCCAGTTCCCCATTGCTGGCCATTTGGCGGTTTTGTTTACACCACTGTGTAAAATACTCTGCTTAAGGTCCTGGCAGCCAAAATTTTGCACACTTCCCATTGTTATTTTTTAAGATAAATCCTTAGCCATAGAACTGCAAAGTCAAAAGGTATGTCAACTTTTGGACATATAATGCCACATGGTTTCTCCCTCCACCACGAAGAGTTGTTTCCACTTACGTTCCTGCTAGTAGTATGTGAATGCGCCCCCAAATCTAGCAATAAGTAGACAAAGGGAGCTGGCACATTGCTAAGATCAGACACACCCAAAAGGAGACAAGGATACAGAATGTGGGAGGAAGACTTCTCACCTCGAATTAGCAGCCTCCAGTTTTGATAGGTACCAGGGACCCTTGGTGTAGAGCAGGTTAAAAGGACAATCTGATAGTTTATGGCTCTTACCCAGTTATATCATCTAATGTTACTAATGTGAAATGAATGCCCACTTTTCATTTGTCTTGAATTAAAAAATGTCTCTTTATTGTCTTTCTCTATCACCAAGCCTGAGGCTTGTGCCAACTTGTCCCATATAGAAATGCTTAATGAAATTCCAAAGCCATCAAATGAGACCTTTATCCTTCCACCTGCACATTATGACTCTAATAAACACGTTATCAGCTCATGAAAATGATGGCAAACAGGTGACTGAAGGATTTGATAAGTCAGCAGCCAAGATTAACAGTTCTTTTCAGCGAAAGCTGTGAGAGGCTCCCTTATTTAAAACAATTGTGGCATGTGAATTTGCAGCACTTAAATCATTATCGGCAATTAGTACTTGTCAAAAAGGTTGCAGCTGGCTTCAATTACAGGTAAGATTTCTCTAATTTGAACTTAGTAGTACGTTGGATAAGTAGGACTTGGAGGAACACAGGAAGATTTGTAATTTGAGAGAAACTTCCAGGCATTTCAAAATTCAAAAATTCATTATTTTCAGTAATGCTTTGTTATTGGCATCTATTATTAGCTTCTAGAAAGATTTCAATAGACTTCATCCTTCAGCTATTTTCTTTCCTAACAGAAAAATTACTGATGATTATAAAATAAAAAGTAATCAGTTCTCTGTGCCCCCGTAATAAGTCACTTCCAATTTTCTAAAAATTCCCACCGTAACTTCATTTAAAATTATTTTTGCTTCTATTTTCTTGATCAGTCAACTTTGGACAATGCCTATTCACTTTACTAGAAAAGATACAGAATTTAGTGCCTTTTTTTCTTCCATCTCTCATGATCTGACTTCTGTTGTTTACGTGAAGTTTTTCTGTGGCTTCAAAGTTTTAAGTAATGTGTTTATCCATTTCTTGATAATTACATTAAACATTACCTGCTGATTCTCCATTATAAAAAGATGAGGAAATGAGCACCAGTATAATCCACAGCTTTCTTCCCACATTGAAAACTACCGCCAGTATTTTTATGTCATCAGGATTTAAAAAATTCATATGTTCTATGGTGTTTATAAATTTTCCATGGTTCTAAGGATTAATTCTGGAAATAAAAAGTAAAAAAAAACAACAACAACCAAAAAACCAAAAAAACAACAGTATTTTTATTATGATTATTTAATATTTCATAAAACAAATAGGCAAAGACATATTCTTATGATATAAACCAGTGCTATTTGAAGAAATATTTTCTAAGGGTCAAGTTTAAGACTAAATTTTTGGTCTTAAATTCTATCCATTACTCAAAATTAAGTCATATATTAGGATCATGAGTTCCTTATATAGCAAGCTCCCTATTATCCCCATGGAGATTCCAGCTTCCTTTTTCTTTATTATTATTATTTTTTATACCTGTCGACAAAAGGGACATACACTTCTAACATGCCTTGAAGAATTTCCAGGTTCTTAATTATACAATATGCTTTTTGTCTTGAAGGCCTTTTTTGCTGAATCCTCTTACTTTCTCTTTAATTTGGACCCATTGTTTTCTAGGCATATTGTCCTGCTGTTAACCCAGGTCTTGTTTTCAATGATCTCCTTGCTAGTTCAGTAAGTTAAACTTCATAGCATCTTTTATATACTGAGTTTCCTTTTCATCTTGCTGGCATATAGCCTCTCTGCACCGCAGTGTATTCATATATAAAATTAGGATTTTATAGATGAAGTAGATAGAGTTGATGTGAAGATTAAAAAAGATATACATGCAAAGTGCTAAGAAGAGTACCTTGAAAATTTTCACTGCTCTGCGATTTTTTCAGAAAGAGATCTAAATCTTTCTGAATCCTGCAACTCTTAAAATATCTTTATTTCCTGTGCACCACTTGATGGATGCTTTGAGTTTCATTTCAAAATAACCTTCTCTTAAAATTTTGAATGTCTTCATCCCTTGTCTTTCAATACCACATTCTTTTGATGAGAAGTCTGATGCCAGTTTAGTTCTTGTCCTTTGAAGGTAATCTTTGTTTTGTTTTTCCTTTCTAGAGGCATCTAGGTTTTTGTTTTATCTCTGAAGTTCTGAAATGTGAACAGAATATAGCTGGTTAGAGGTTCTTTTTGTTCCCCTTTGTTCATCTCTTGGTGTGCTCTTTCTATTTGAAAAATCAGGTCTGTCTTTAGCTTAGGGGATTTTCCCATGCTTTATTTATTAAGTTTGTACTCTTCTTCTGGAGATAGATAGATTAGATGCATATTGGACCTTCTATGTTTTAAACTTTCCTTTCATATTTTCCATTTCTTTGTCTGTTTTAGCCTGCGCTATTGGAAATTTCCTTGACTTATTATACAAGTAAGTAACTTGGTCTTTAGCTATGTTCAATCTTTTATTTAACCTGTCAGTTGAGTTTTTAAAATTCACTCTGTTCTAGTCTGCTAGTTGCTGAAATGCAATATACCAGAAATGGAATGGCTTTTAAAAAGGGGAGTTTAATAAGTTGCTAGTTTACAGTTTTAAGGCTGAGAAAATGTCCCAATTAAAACAAGTCTATAGAAATGTTCAATCAAAGGCTTACAGGGAAAGATACCTTGGTTCAAGAAGGCCAATGAAGTTCAGGGTTTCTCTCTCAAGTAGAAGGGTACATGGTGAACACAGTCAGAGTTTCTCATCTGGAAGGGGACATGGCAAACACGGCGTCATCTGCTAGCTTCCTTGCTTGGCTTCCTGTTTCATGAAGCTCCCCGGAAGGCATTTTCCTTCTTCATCTCCAAAGGTCGCTCGCTGGTTGATTCTGCTTCTTGTGGCTATGTTGTTCTGCTCTGCTCTTTCTGAATCTGTTTCTTTCTCCAAAATGTTTCCTCTTTGTGCTGGTTTGAAAGGAAGTATGCCCCCTAGAAAAGCCATGTTTTAATCAAAATATCAAAATATCATTTTGTAAAGGTAGAATGATCTCTATTCAATACTGTATGTTTGAAACTGTAATCAGATCATCTCCCTGAATGATGTGATTTAGTCAAGAGTGGTTGTTAAACTGGATTAGGGGACGACAGGTCTCCACCCATTTGGGTGGGTCTTGATTGGTTTATTGGAGTCCTATAAAAGAGGAAATATTTTGGAGAATGAGAGATTCAGAGAGAGCAGAACAACTTAGCCACGAGAAGCAGAGTTCACCAGCCAGCGATCTTTGGAGATGAAGAAGGAAAATGTCTCCCAGGGAGCTTCATGAAACAGGAAGCCAGGAGATGAAGCTAGCAGATGACGCCGTGTTCGCCATGTGCCCTTCCAGATGAGAGAGGAACCCTGACTGTGTTCACCATGTGCCTTCTGACTAGAGAGAAACTCTGAACTTCACTGACCTTCTTGAACCAAGGTATCTTTCCCCAAATGCCTTAAATTGGACATTTCTATAGACTTGTCTAATTGGGACATCTCCTCAGCCTTAGAACTGTAAACTAGCAATTTATTAAATCCCCCTTGTTAAAAGCCATTCCATTTCTGGTATAATGCATTCCAGCAGCTAGCAAACTAGAATACTCTTTTATAGGACTCCAGAAACAGACCCACCCAAATGGGTGGAGATTTGTCATCACCTAATCCAGCTTAAAAACCATTCTTGTTTAAATCACATCTCCAGGGAGATGATCTGATTACAGTTTCAAACATACAGTATTGAATAGGGATTATTCTGCCTTTATGAAATAGGATTTAGATTTCTTGGGGACATACATCCTTTCAAACCAGCACACACACCCATATTTGTAAACTTCAAAGATGCTTTCTTGCTCTCTGTTCCTTTTCCAAAGCAGTTTGTTCTTAAATGGCTCTAATAGCATCTCAAGTCTCTCTAAGAATGCCATGCTAATTTTTTTAAAAGTTCTCTTCTGTTTCAATAGTTATTTCTCTTTTCACCAGGAGAGCTTTATAAGAATGTTGACCTTGGCCTCTGCACACACGGGCAACCCCTGGTCTCAGACATGCTTTACTTTAAGGCACAAGAGCAGAGAGCAGGCAGGTACGCTTGGGATGTCCTACGATTGTGACTTTCCCTAAATTATCACAGTTTCTCAAAATTAAAAAAATATATCAAACAAAATAAGGATAGTCATTTAGTTGTCTCACCCTGCAAATCCATGTATTAACTGAATTTTATCCTCTTTCATTGTTGATGAGAGAAGATAAGGGACTATATTATAATAAAGGAATTAGATGGAAAGTTCTGTAGATCAGTATAAATGTTAACACAGACGAAACACCATCACACTTCTCCATCCATGATGGCAAAGCCAATGATTCATTTACACTATTTGCTATTATTGAATGTGACAGCATGATGTGACATCACAACTGCTCCTTCTTTTACTCCCAGTGTTCTCACTTATTTCAGGTCATCCAGCTGAATTACTGCTTTCACCTTTTCCTACCTGGCCCCCTTCTCTAGAGTCTTGTCACAGTGTTCCACATCTCTTAAAATCTCTCTCCATTTCAATGATCACTTTTGTATGGATACATCTCCACCTTTAGTCAAGATTTCTTTTTTAATTTCCACACATGAATTTGCACTTGGGGGTGGGAACCCACAAATACCTCACTCCTGACCATTCCAAAGCTGAGATGGTTATTTCCCCCTCTTTCTTCTTCCCAGGTTCCTATTTTCCTTAATGTGACTTTAAGTTGCCCAAGACCAAAGAAGGAAACAATAAACATTTATTGAGCACCAACTATATGCTGGGCATCCCCTACACTCTCCCTGTGCGCCTTCATATCCTACACTGAACTAATGGCTCTTTTTTTTTTTTTTTTTTCTTGCATGGGCAGGCACCAGGAATTGAACCTGGGTCTCCAGCACGGCAGGCGAGAACTCTGCCTACTGAGCCACTGTGGCCTGCCCTGAACTAATTACTTTTAAATGCCCACCACATCTGTCCCCTCCTCAGTCTTTTCACTGCCATCTTCTTGGCCGAGGTTTTCATTGGCTTTTGCCTGCCTGTTCTCATGGTTCCTTCCTTTCTACATTGAGTATCTCTATTAATACACTCTTCACACAGCCAGAGTGACCTCGCATTTGAGGGCCTTTTGCTACAAGGTCCTCCAAGTGGAACTCTATTTGTTGGTCTTCTCTAAGCATCCTCCCCTTTCCTCCCCAAATCTCTGATCTTTTATTTTCTGCAAATAACAACAATAGCAACTAGTGTTAATTAAGCTCCACATGGGCAGAGATTCCCCCCACCCACCCCTGTTTTATTTACTGCTTATCTCCAGGACCTAGAAGTGTGCCTGGCATAAAGTTGGTGCTCAATAAATATTTTTGAATGAGTGCTTGAGTATATGAATGAACATGACAGTAAAGAATTGTCTCTCCCCCTATAAAAGGTGAAGCACTCTAGTGGAGTGCTGGGTTCCACCTTACTGCTCCAGAATGACTTTGCTCCTTCAATCATCTCATCTTCTCCAGCACCTTCATTTTGTCCTCCACACAACATCTATCCCTATCTACCACCCATTTCTGTGGGTAGAATGCTGCCCATGCTTCTCATAACAGCATTTGAAAGAAGTTTTCTTTTTACTGCCACATGAAGAAGGCAGAAGAATGTACTCCCCCATCACTGAGATTACCACACCCTAATCCCTGGAATTTGTGAATATGTTACATTACATGGCAAAAGAGAATTTGAAAATATAGTAAAAGTTAAAGTCTTCAAAAGAGGGTGATTAACCCGGATTATCTAAAGGGGCCCAATCTAATCACATAGCTTTTAGAAGCAGGCAACTGTCTCTGGCTAGAAACAGAGGAGACATGGCAGAAGAAGAAGTGAGAGAGATCCCAAGCATGAGAAGGACTTGAGTTGCTATTTTGAAGATGGACTAGGCAATGTGACAAGGAATGCAGGTAAGTCTAAAGGAGCTGGGAGGGACTCCTGGTTGAAAGTTAGAAACAAAACAAAACAAATTAAAAGAAACCCAGCCTTACATCTGCAAGGAACTGAATTTTGCCGACAATTCATTCAAGAATGAATCTGAAAGTGGATTCTCCCCCAGAGCTTCTTGGTAAAAGTCCAGGCTTACTGACACCTTGATTTTGGCCTTGGGAGACCTAGAGTAGAGGCACTAGCCAAGTGCACCTGGATTTCTGACCTATGGAACTGGGAGATAATACATTTGTGTTGTTTTAAGCTGCCAAACTTCTGATTATTTGCTACAGTATCAATAAGCAACTAACACAATTCCAGTTTCGTTTTCATTCCCACCATCCCACCGAAACTGTTTTTATGAGAGTCACCAGTTACTCCATGTTGCCAAATTGAAAGAGCACATCTCTCTCCCTTCTTGATCATTCAGAAATAATAATTGTTCTTCACTTTAGGGAGATACTTTTCTCCTAACTTTCCCTTTCCTTGGGCTGCTCCTCCCAAGTCTCCTTTGCTGGACCTCTGTTTTGTTACCTCTAATGTTGCATGTTCTCAGAACTTAGTCCTGTGTTTAATCCTCTTTCTGTGTTCTTTCATTAATGTCTTAGGTTGAGTTCTCTGGGAAAGAGACTCTGAGTTGGAGATTTTTGTGCTGGAAAATATGCCTGAACAAGGACTCAGCTGTGAGTTTTCAGCAGCCAATGCTATTGACAGTTGGTGAAGAGAGTGCCTTGGTCTTGAAGGGGGATTGGGGTGGTGCATCACAGCGACCTCTACACCTCACCCCTTTTATCATTTAGATCCACTTATTTCATATAGTAGGTTCACCTCATCTGGGAACAGCACTGTCAGAGTTCTGCCTACTCTCTTTTCTTGGGGAAACTCAAAAGGAAGGTTAATGGAATGAACTACAACCTCTGTCTCTTCACCTAGTGTTGAGTCTTCAACTTATGCTCAATGTCTCCATCTTCTACTACCTATTCTAGGTGTTTTACCTGGTAGGGTGACCCAGACCTTCACAATTTAGAGGCAGAGTCCTTGGTCATTGTCATGGTTAGGGACAGGTGTCAACTTGGCCAAGTTGTGGTACCTGTTCATCTGATTGGGCAAGCGCTGGCCTGTCTGTTGCAATGAGGACATTTCATAGGATTAGGTCATGATCACGTCAGCTACATCCACAGCGGATTCCATTTGTAATCAGCCAAAGGGGAGTGTCTTCTGCAATTAGTGATGCTAAATCCAATCATGGGAAGCCTTTTAAGGAGGACTCAGAGGAGAAAGGTTGCATTCCTGCTTTGGCTGGTGAGCCTCTCCTGTGGAGTTCATCCAGGCCATCCATTGGAGTCATCAGCTTCGCAGCCTGCCCTGTGGATTTTGGACTCTGCATTCCTATGGTCACGTGAGACACTTTCATAAATTTTATATTTGCAAGTGTTCCCTGTTGATTCTGTTTCTCTAGAGAACCCTACTAATACAGTCATCATGCTCTTTTCATGTGAAAGCTGCTGATCTTGTGCATTTACCAGCAAAACTGGATACAGAAATAGTAAGAGACACCTCCATGGATTCCTGGGTGCCATATATATTCTTTTCTCCCCTCATTGTGTAACAGTAGCTTTACCTGTCTTGAAGGTCAGCCTTAATTACCCCTGCCAACGTGGTGGTTCCTTTCCTTGCCTGCTGGCCACTAGACACAAGGAGCCTGAAGTGTGGAAGTATCCCCTTTTGGGAATCAGAACCTCTAGTCCAGCACATCAAAATTGCATGGCATGGTAAAATACAAATGACCTAAATGAAAAGATGATTGGTGCAGTCATTCCTATATTCACACCACTTTTTCTTAATTCATGTATTCTACCTGTTGGGGACATAGCACTATACAACAGTGATTAATTTAGATGTATACTGTTTTCCAGCTTTGCAGCATATCATCTCAAAGCTGGTGCCTTAGCCACAACTTCAAGTGGTAGTTCCACCATTTTGTCAGTTCAGGAACTTTCTGGGAAGTGGCAGAATCCAAAAGGATTGCCAGTGGATTCCATAGACATTTGCTATATGGACCTCTCATTGTAAAGCAGGAAATCTGGGCTGATGCAACATTATGTGGGATGCCAAGTTGATGGATCAAATGCTCTGTGGGTCTTTGGGTAATAGAGATAGCTGGAGCCCTCAGGCAGGAAAGGTAAACCTATATGGGAATATGCATTGACTCTAGTCAAGGTGAATTGTCCCTTGGGCCAACACTGTGGTGGGTAGGTGACAGAGGTCAGCTGACAGCAACTGGCTAGCTATTTTCTTGGATGTTTAATTTTTTTTTTTTTTTAATTTTTCATGGTGGATGCACTCTGGTGGGTATTTACATGTGGTACAAAGTTCTTCACACATTGTACCTGCTTCCGTTGATCCATCCACATACTTGTTGCTCATATCTTTCCCCAATCTTCCAATCTTCCTTCTTTGTCTTGAGCAAATAATCAAATATCCCATGTGCGTGCAAACTGCTTCTAGTCCTCCTTCTTAATAAGGATGGAATAGAATATATTTAACCAGATCAATGGCCATATTCCATATGTCTGAGGACAAGTGCATTTGCTTGAGTAGAGCTAACCCACCTGGCAGCTATTTCTAGCTTGAGTTTGTGGATGTCCTTTGCCATCCTCTAGAGCCTATCTGGATTTTGTAGAGGCCAGACTGGTGAATTAAATAGGTGTCTTTAGGGCCAATCCCTGCATTCTTTAGGCCTTTGATCTCCAGCATCAACTCCAGAATATTATTTTTGATTTTCTATCTCGGTGTGTGTGCTAGTGGTAGTGGTGGGTCATTTCGGAGGCCTCCATTTGATCTACTATGGTAGCTCTTAACTCATGTACCAAAAAACCAATGTTCAGCCGATTTCCAAAGTCCATTTGTATTATACTTTTGGGGCCTGGGGAGGTGAGTGCTAGTTGTTACTATGGACCTAAGAGAGCCCCTCTGAGCTAGACCTAAGTAAGCCTCCTTTTAGCAGTAACCCTCACATACTTCCAGTTTAACAGAGGTGATCATGAACATGCTTTGGGTTCCCAGTCATCAGTGTGATCTCAGATCTTGGGGCCAATGGTCCTCAAAATGTCTTTCTCTACTCTGTGGTTACCTGAATAAATGGCCGAATGGCCCCACCAGCCTGGCCCCTACAAAATCCAGGTAGACTCCAGCGGATGGTAACGGCTTTCCTTAAACTCAACCATGTAGGAGCTCCAGGTGGGGCAGAAGATGTTCTCTCTGGGAAGGACTCGGGGAATTGTTAAAGTATATACTTGCTGTGGTGTTGCAGAGTCCTTTCCTCAGGGGACCCAGCATCTCCTTGAGACAGTGGGCCCCAGGTCTGAAACTCAGTCCAGGACTTGGATTTCTTTCTTTATTATTGGCAGTTTCCTTCAGCCATTTTATCATTCTTCCTTGATTTTTGTTTTGCCTTTTTGCGGGGGGGGGGGGGGAGCGGGGCAGTGCTTGGTCTGGGAATCAAACTTGGGTCTCCTGCATGAAAAGCTAGCATTCTACCACTGAACCACCTGTGCACACCCTGTCCCCACTCTTTTTTTGAGTGCATAGATTGAGCAATGCCCTTGTTCACTGCCCATCCATCATACCCTAGGCATGCTGTGTTCTATTAACCACTTCCATCACCCTCTCTGGGCCAATCTCCTCTGCCTGCCCCTCTAGCCTTCATGCCCATTATAATTGTGCCCACTTTGCTTCTAAATGTTATACTAGCTTCTAGTATTCCAGGATTTTATTATTCCCATTTTCAGTAGGCAGTCTGGTTCTGTAACAGTACAATGGTCCCACTGAGCTTTTCAATAACCCCTCTCACCAATACATTATTTATCACTTTGATAAATGGAGTATTTTCTAGGCTCTCTTGAGAACATGGTTGATTGTCCCACCTTAGGTAATATAATTCCTATTAAAGTCCCAGTTTCCTGAGGCTTTCCCTCCATTATTCTATTGTCTGATGGGCAGTTTGGCATTTTTCTTTACTTAGGGTGGACCACTGTGTTCTCCAAGTTGCTGAGAGCCATCCAGTTCCAGGTACTGTGTTAACAGCACAGCCTAAGGGCCTTGCTGGGGTTCAATTCCCTGTATCACAGAATATGTGCCTCCATTATAACCCCCCCACCTTGATTCCAAGCTTAAGCTCTGCCTCTATTGATCCAGCACCCTCAGAACTCAGCTGTGTGTGGATTTTCCTGGTCCTGCCAATCTGTCTTGGCTAGTCCTACAGTGTCCCTTTCCACTTGCAGCAAGGCAGTGCTTCCATCTGGGTTCTGGTGTGACTTGAACCTTGTTATTGGTCTTGTTGCCAAGGAAGTGGGAGTAGATGCTGGGGGACGTGCACATTGTCTTGGAAGGTAGAGTTCTCTGTAGCATCTTCAAGCAAGGCAGAAATACTGTCCTTGAACAGGGAAAAGAGGATCACTACTGCAGGCTCAGAGGACTCTCAAGGTCTCTAGGCATTGACCCAGAGTCCCCAATCCAAATATCAGGGTCCCACTCTTTCCCTATCAGCATCCTGACATTGTCATGGCAGGCTGGTCAAGCTGTGATTTCAAACTTTTTTGTGCTCTGCTAGGTTTATATCTCTGTCCTGAGTTGAACTTCAGCTTTTTCTGCCCTCTAACTAAAAGAAATGAGAGTCTTCTTATATGCTGCCAGGGAGGTCCTCTGATTTGCACACTTGGTGATAAATAACTATCAGGTTTTCATTCTCTTTCTCCAATAAATGGTGGCACTCAGCAACGGTCATTCATTTCCACCATCCTTATAATTACTACTTCTTCTGAACCTCTCAGATGTCTGAGAATGCACTTGTCTACGCATTCCCTTCCATGCGTATCCTTCCCCAGTTCACTGCTGGCAAAACTTTTAATAGTCGCACCACTAGAGCCTGCCAGGGGATTCTAGTACTTACTTCATCTGCCACCAAAGCTGGGGGTCTCATCTCTGGCTGCACATGTTTGGTGGATGGAGTGTCATGTGCTCTCATACCTAGAATAGAAATATCCAGATTGGTATTTATAAGAGATCGATGCTGGATTGGTCACTTCAGTAATGTAAGGAGGATGCCAATTTTTTATCCTTCAGCCTTTGTTCTAATGACGAGCACAGGATAAACCTTAGTTTCTTGCTATATTGGTTTTAAAATACATTCATGTGTATGCAAACTTTAAAAGTATAAGCAGGAAAGGTACTCATGCTTAGGGAAGGGGATTGTGGCATCTCCTAATAATGACAAATTGTAGTAAAGTCTTCTTCGAAGAGCTTGAAGGGAGGGAATGGTGTATGGGAGATAGGGTGGGGACCTACCATTCCAAGTAAGATTATCCTAATATGGAATGACATAAATGTGATGGGGAGCCATGCTGGTCCAGGGATGTCCTAGGTACTAAAAGGGAACTTCTACTTCCAGAAAAGAGAAAAATCTCAGGTCCATAATGGACTTGTTTTAAAAGATAGAAGTAGCTGAAAAACTTCATTAAATGAAGATAAAAAAAATAAGTTTTGAGCAATCTGGTAAGTAAATAGCTTCTGGGTTTCATAGAAGTTTGTATTTTTTCAAAATATTCTTTATACACAAGCAGTCCCTTAATTCTCACCATCAAAATAATAAGCACAACCACACTATTCTTTATCTCTTTACCTTAAGGAAAACCCTCAGAATAATTTCTTGAAGTTTTGATGTGACACACCACCAACCCCACTCCCTGTTCTGCTCCCATCCTATTCCACCCTTTCTTTTCCTCCTTCCCTCCCTCCCTCCCTTCCATATATGTATTTTTTGGTGCCATCTTGTGCCAGGATCCATTCTAACTCTGGAATTAGAGAACTAGAATTGTCGCTTTGATCCTTTCCCAGTGGCCTCAATGTGAGAATGTCTTCCCAGAATTTGAGATTTCCATGCCCCATGCTACCAAATTCCCTCTTTGATCCATCTAGCTCTCTCTATACTGGTCTCGCTGTTTATAGAACAGGGGTGATAATACTTACCACGGGTTTAAGGAGCATTAATTAATATTTATAAAGTGTGGAGAATAGGAAAGGTTTAAATGCACCAAATGTGAATTTAAAATCGAATACATTTTTCTGAATTTTGGCAATTTCAACAGTGTGTTGCCTGGCAAGTGAGTTTAGGTATGAAATGTTATCAACTACATATATTTCCTTGCATTAAAAAAATCATTAAGGAAAACATATACTTCAGAGTTATACTTTATACAGCAAATTGCATGAAAGCAGGCAGGGATGGTAGCTGTTTTTTTCCTGCAAATCCAATGCATATAGTAATTAATCTTTGTGTTTTTTACTTGAAACTTTCACATCCCAATGTTTAGTTTTCACATCCAAACTCCTTACTCTTTTGTACACTGAACGGTAGTATTCTATTTCTAATTACTCAGCAGCAGGTTTTGAAGCCTAAATGCAACTTTTGAACACGTCTTTTCTTCTTCTTTTCCCTTAATTCTAACGAGGGGCTTGTGAAAAGCGTAATTTTTATTTTCACTTGTTTTGCACTCACCATTGTGTGGGGTGGCCCCTGTTTGGTCCCTTGTTCCAATCAGTCAATTCTCTGTGTTTGGACAACTATAATGTAGATACAGTCTACTCAAGATTCCTACTGGCAAGGATTTTCTTTTGTAACCAATGCCTTCATGCCAGATTTTTTTTTCTAATAATAAAAATAATTTATAAAAACCTCCTTTGGGGGTAGCTGTCAGGCCACACAGCTTGTATTTAAAAGGGAGTGTCTGAAGCTTTCCTTTAAACTTCACTTTCCCATGTTTCCAGCTGATTGCTTTTAGTCATGTAGCTTTAATTAATTTGGCCATCTAGGAAATAGATTCTATTGCATCAGTGTTCTTGGGAACATAATGAGACAAACTAGGTATGGCATTGCCTGTCCCAAGTGTTTTGCCCATAGAAAGAAGGAGCTCACTTCCTCACGTTTGAATCATCGGAGTTTGGCAGACAGTAGGGCTCTGCTGTGAGCTGAAGAAACAAAAGAATGATGATTCAAAGAATGAACGAATGAAGAGTAGGTGTGCAATAAATGTTGGTTGCATTAACTCTGTAATTTAGATGCATTGTATGCAGAGGCATGCTTTTGCCCTCCACTCCTTTAGAATTTTCCACTCCCTCTCTCCTTCTCTCCCTCCTTTCTCCTTCCCTTCCTTCCTTCCTCTTTTTTCCCTCTTCTTCAGATCAAGATTGCAATATCTGAGAGCCACTAGCTCACACATATTGAGCCATTAGATTTATAGCCTCATTAAGAATTCTATTCTGTCATCAACGTTATTGACAGCCTTATCCTTATATAACATCTCAAAGCAGGGTCAGTTTATCCATTAAGGAGAGGCACAATACTTAAGACCTATAATACCTTAAGGGGCTTACACAATTTTTTTTTTTAATCAGAAGAAAACAAGGAACTTTTAGATTGAAGAAAATCTCTTAATATGTAATATGAACATATTCATCTTTACACAAACATGGTTGTAAACTACTAATTTTTAATATTATTTTATAGAGGAAGGGGTCCATGAAGCCAAAAATGCCTAGAACCTGTGGAAATCACAAGGAGACCCTATCCCAAAGGCTTCCTTTCTTTCATGCATCCAGTGGTTCTCCGAATTATCGAGACAATATTTCCACTCTAAGGCCATGGCTACCTCCATATTGGGCTGCTTGAATGGGAAACACCAGGGAAAACCACTTTGGTTAAAGAAGGTGATTTATAGGGAGAAACTCTTCCTTCCACCATGACTCAGCTTCTTTCCACATATGGGATTTCATCTTCACCCATTCTCCCACAGTCACCTCACTCAAGCCAAATCAAACTATTTGCATATGATCTTGAATTTGATTTTCTATTACCTCTGCTTAGGGTCTGCATCTTACATCTACAGCTTTTTCCCAAAGAACCAGCTCTAGTTCTTTTGTTTCTATGGAAGAATTGATCCTCCTTTCCTTTGAATCACCACCATGTGTGGCAAAACCAAGCAGAAGATGTAAGAGAGGACATCCATCTCCTAATATCTCTTTGGAGATGATGACACCTACATGAAAGGACATGAATGGAGAGACGTATAGTATTTGTGGATTGAAGTACTTAATTTTGTGAAGCTGTTGGCTCTTTCCAGAAAATCCATAAATCAAATGCAATTTGAATCCAGTCATTATAATAACTTTTTCATGAAATCCAATAACATTATTTAAAAATGTATATACATGAAGACCACCACCACAACAAAAAGAGCCAAGATAATAAGAAAAGAATGAGAGAGTTTCTCTTCCACATATCAAGACATGTTACAAAGCTGTAAGAATTGAAAGAGTGTGGTATTGCATAAGAATAGCTAAATAGAGCAAAGGAGAGCACAGAAAGAGACTCTTGTGGTATGTGTCACATGAAAGAAGCAGCTTAACTTTTTTTTTTACATTAGAGAGGTTGTGGGTTTACAAAAAAAAGCACACAATTCAAGGTTCCCTTATACCTCCCTATTATCAACACTTTGTATTAGTGTGGTACGTTTGGTACAATTGATAAAAGCATATTTTTATATTTGTACTATTAACTGTAGCCCATGATTGACCTTAGGATCCACTGTTTGTGTTGGCAGTTTTACTATTAAATGAATGGAATTAGTATAATTGACATAAGTATCTTTGCTTGTGGAAAAGCAGTCACCACTAACTCAGAGCATATGCAAAACATTATTTCAGCTGGATTAAATACCTAAACCTGAAAAATAAAAAAATTAAAACTAATGAAAAAAATACAGGTGATTATCTTCATTACTTCAGGGTAGGGAGAGATTTTTTAAACAAATAATATACAAAACAGTTTGTCAATATCAAAATTTAAATCTTTCCCATGATCATGAACACTATAAAATGTTAAATTAAACCAATATTTAAAAATTTGGTGTTTTTGTATATTAAGCATCATAAATCAAAAAGAAAAAAATGATGCAATAGGAAAATGAATAAGAAACACAAAATTGCTAACAAGCATATAAAAAGGTGTTCAATCTTACTCATATGCCCAAATTGTGTATGAAAGCAAGATATAAAGTTAAAAATTATGAAATAGCTTGGTAAAAGTGTAAAGTATGACAATGTCAAGAATTAGGAAAAATGTGAGGAAATGGACACCCATTATACACTATTGGAGGAAGTTTAAATTTGTACAAGAGCTATTTTTGGAAAGCAATTTGACAATCAGAATCACAAAATTTTTAAAGTGCACAGCACAACTCTGCAAAATCACTTCTAGGGATGTAGTTTAGAAAAACACTCCGAGTGCCTAAGAACCTGTGGACAAGGATGCAACTGTAGCATTCTTTCTAAGTGCAAAATATTGGGAAAATCCTAAATGTCCTTTATTAAGGAAATGGATAAAATGAAATTTTAACAAGACTGAAAATTATAAAGCCATCAAAAGGACTGAAATAGATATGTGCATGTCAATATGATTAGAACTAAAGGAAGTTGATGAATAAAACAAAATAATCACATTCACAAAACAAGGTTTTATATGGCTTATGTCAATGCATGTGAAAGTATAGAAGGGAGAGGATGAGAGGAATAAGATTAATATTATTGATAACAATCTTAAAAATGTTTGTGGGTTCTGATTGTCAGAACCCACAAACTGGGGACTGGTTGAAAAATGTGCTTGTACTTTATGCATAATTAGTTCTTTCTCCTCCCTCCCTCCTTCCTTCCTCCCCTTCTTATATATTCTTCTCTATTTCCCCCTTCCTTCCTTCCTTCCCCTTTATCCCTCTTTCTCCATTTTCTACTTCTTTTACAGATACTGTATCTGCATTATATTTGTTATTAAAAGTGTATATGCATAAAAACATTGGTTGCAAATATGATAAAATGTTCATAGTTGTTAATTCTGGATGGTAATCATACTTTTCAGCATTTTAAATTTTCGAAACCTAATTGACACCCGCTTATGATAAAAATTCAGAAAATGAGAACAATATATAAAGCATCCCTTGAAATACTGGGAAAGGTATCCTAGAAGTTCAGTGACAGTGGGAATCTCTGTTTTCCTGGCCTCTACTCTGTTAATTGCAGCTCTCCAAGCGTAGGTTGGACAGTCTGTCCTTTGGTAACATGCTTCGGTTCCTCTAGTAATCCGGTACCATCCAAAGGGCCCAGGTGGCCATTGTCCATGAAAACCTGCTGTGCCACAGGGGGAGCTTTGCCTTCTCTGCCCGCAGCAGCTGCCGCGTACCTGCTGCCACATACCTGCTGCCACAGTGATTCTTCAAGTCCTGTTAAATCCCTGCCACTATCCATTGCTGACTGTCACAGAAGTTCAGGGATGGGTAGGACACGGCCCCTGACATCAGGAAGCTCACGGTCAGGGGCTGTGATCCTCGAAGTCGAGTAATGTTGCAGTTCTTTTAAAGGAAAGAACCCCCAAACACTCAATCCCTTGGCATTGTTTCAAGCAAGTTTGCTTCATATGCGAACACACAACTAGGGATCAACTTTGAGAGCTTAATAGCTCTTCTGCTTGTAGAAAACAAAGCAATTTTTAAAATCAAGTATAAACTGAATTGAAAGCCAATAAAATTCAAATTGGTAGGATGATGTTTTGCTGACACGGAACTGCTGTTCTTAGGACGAGCCTGGTTCTGGCTGCTGGGCCCCGGTTCTGTTGAGTCTGGCATTCTCACATGGCCCCAGCTGAGTGACTCAGCTCTGCCACCAGGACCCTCTGTTTGAACTTCTGCGAAACTTCATTCATATCATGCTCTGTGATGTCATTTGACCTTTCACTTGGCTCAACTTCGTTATTTGTGTATTGTCTGCTCTATTCTTTCCCCATTAGCCTACACCAATTAAAGCAGAGCTGTGTGGAGCCAATGCAACTGCCAACCCAAAGCCAAACACTGAGGCTCTGTGGCTATGAGAGACATAAGTGGGTGACCCAGAACATGCATGCATTCGTGTTTTTTTTTCTTTTAAATGAAAACTGAATATTTTATAATTTTTCGAAAGAAAGCCACAGACCACTGAGAATATATTCTGGGATGTATTTAATCTATTTAACATTAAATTCAATATTTATTTAATAGTTAATATTTTAAAATATTAATAATATTAATAGTTAAAATATTAACTATTAAATGAATAAATATTAAATTATGTTTGATATCTAATATTTAATCTAATCTAGGGATCGTATCTCATATTTGCTGGGTTGATTCCCGTTTTATGTATTTACTTCCTTGTGTGTTTGCTGGCGATGCAGTGCATGCTCGTATATTCCAATCGTGCTACTGCTCTTCGGCATTTTTTTCTGTGCCTTTGTTTAGACTCTCCTCTTCATCATGGGATGCTTCCATCTCCTTATCACTGTCCAAACCTTTTCAGTCATGCAATCTGTTTCTCTTCTTTGCTGTATGACACTGTCCTGGAGACTTGCTCTGAATACCCCCTCCAGCCCTCACAGTATCTGGCAGAGGGATTTGAACACACCAGGTGCTCAATATGTCTTTGGAATACAGTGAATGCAATTGGATTTGAGGCACTGCCTTCAGCACCATAGATCAGTCATGGATCTGGTGAAATGCTGTTGTGGGGAATAGGGAGTGCTGTCATGGTGTCCCTACATTGGGGACATCCAGGAAGATTTTATTTTTTAAATCAGAGAAGTTACTGGTTTACAGAACAATCATACATAAAATACAAGATTCTAGTATACCACTCTAGTATTAACACTTCGCATTGATGTGGTACATTTGTCACAATTAATGAAAGCACATTTTTATAATTATATTATTCACCATAGTCTATGGTTTCACTTAGGGTTCACTGCGGTTTCCTTTTGTGTCTGGATCACTCACATTATTGCATGTTACAGAATTTCCTTCTTTTTATGGCTGAATAATATTCCATTGTATATACCACGTTTTTTTAAAAAAATCTATTCATGGGTTGATGGATCCTAGGGTCACTTCCATCTTTGGGCAATTGTGAATAATGTTGCTAACAACATTGATTTACAAATATCTTTTCAAGTCCTTACTTTCAATTCTTTTGTGTATATGCCTAGAAGTGGGATTGCCAAATCATATGTGAATAGTAATTCTATACATAACTTTCTGAGGAACTGCCAAACTGTTTCCCACAGTGGCTAAAACATTATATGTTCTGACTTCTCCACATCCCCAACTCTTGTAATTTTACTTTTTTTTTAACAGTAGCCATTCCATTAGGTATGAAATAATATCTCATTGTAGTTTTGATTTGCATTTCCCTAATGGCTAATGATGTTGAGCATCTTTTCATGTGCATATTGACCATGTGTAGATCTTCTTTGGAGAAATATCTATTCAAGCCTTTTGTTCATTTTTAAATTAGGTCATCTTTTTGGGTTTGAGTTGAAAGATTTCTTAATGTATTCTAGATATGAAACCCTTATCAGATATATGGTTTCCAGATAATTTCCCCATTAAATAGATTGTTATTTTACTTTCTTGATAAAGTCCTTTGATTTACAAAAGATTTAATTAATTTTTTTGGGGGGGTGCATGATCATGGGATTGAACCCAGGTCTCTTGCATGGAAGGTGAGCATTCTACCACTGAACCACCCACGCACCCAAAATATTTAATTTTGATGAGACCCCTTTCATTTATCTTTTATTTCATTGCTTGTGCTTTGGATGTAAAGTCTAAGAAACCATTGTCTAACATCAGGCACTGAAAATGTTTTCCTACATCTTCTTTAAGGAGTTTGATTGTTCTGACTCTTATATTTAGGTCTCTGATCCATTTTGAGTTGATTTTGGTATGTAGTTTGAGGTAGAAGTTCACCTTTATCTTTTGCACATGGACATCCAATTTTTTTTTCATCACCATTTGTTGAAGAGACTATTCTTTCCTAATTGAGTGATCTTTGTATCCTTGACAAAAATCAATAAGCTGTAAAAGTGAGAGTTGATTTCTGAGCTCTAGATTTAATTTTATTGGCCTATATGTCTATCATTGTGCCAGTACTATACTATTTTGGTTACTTTGGCTTTGTAATAAGTTTTAAGATTGGGAAATGAGAGTCCTCCAATTTTATTCTTTTTCCAGATGGCTTTGGCTCTTTTCCAATTTCTTCACAGAAAAAGAAAGTTGTTGGGTTTTGGATTGGGACTACACTGAAACCGTAAATCACTTTGGCCAGAATTGATGTCTTAAAAATATGGAGTCATCCAATAATTGAATATGGAATTTCCTTCCATTTATTTGTCTTCTTTCACTTCTTTTAGAAACTTTTTGTGGTTTTCTGTGCCCATCTTTTATATTCTTGATTCAATTTATTCTAGAAATTTGATTATTTTAGAATCTAATGTAAGGGGAATTAGTTTCTTGATTTATTCTTCTGATTGCCCATTTTAACTATAGAGAAACAATACTGATTTTGGGATGTTGATCTTGTACCCCACCACTTTGATGAATTTATTCATTAGATCTAGTAGATTTGTTATGGATTTTTCAGGATTTTCTGAACAGAGTATCATGGCATCTGCAAACAGGGAGACTTTTACTTCTTCATTTACAATTTGGATGCATTTTATTTATTTTTCTTGCTGAATTGCTCTGGCTAGAACTTCCAGTACAACGTCGAATAACAGTAATGACTGTGGGCATCCTTGTCTTGTTCCAGATCTTAGAGGGAAAGCTTTCAGACTTTCACCATTGAGTACAATGTTAGCTGTGGGTTTTTCACATATGCCCTTTATCATATTGTGAAATCTTCCTTCTGGTCCTAGTTTTCTAAGTATTTTTATCAAGAAAAGATTCTGGATTTTGTCCAATGCTTTTTATGTGTCATTTGAAACTGTCATGTACTTTTCCCCCTTCCTTTTGTTAATGTTATGTATTTACTTGATTTTCTGATGTTGAACTATGCTTGCATACCAGGGGTAAAACCTACCTGATCATGGTGTATAATTCTTTGAATGCACTGTTGGATTTGATTTGCAAGTATTTTGTTGAGGATTTTTGCATCTGTATTCATAAGAGAAATTGGTCTGTAATTTTATGTTCTTGTCATTTTTTTATCTGGCTTGGGTATTAGGGTGATGTTGGCTTCATAGAATGAGTTAGGTTGTGTTCCTTTCTGTTCAGTTTTTTGGAAAAGTTTGAGCAGGATTGATATTAATTCTTCTTGGAATTATTGGTAAAACTTACCCATGAAGCTGTCTGGTCCTGGGCTTTTTCTTGGTTAAGAAGTTTTTGATAACTGATCCAGTCTCCTTACTTGTAATTTCTTCGTTAAGATCTTCTATCTCTTTGTGAGTCAATGTAGGTTGTTCATGTGTTTCTAGAAATTTGTCTATTTAACCTGTGCTGTCTAATTTGTTGGCATATAACTGTTCATGGTACCCAGTTGTGCTGGTTTGAAATTGATACATACCCCAGAAAAGCCTTATTCTTCTAATGCTGATGCAATATTGTAGGGTGGGATCTTTCGATTAGGTAGTTTCCATGGAGATGTGACACAATTGTGCTTGTGACTTTTTGATTAGATGGAGATGTGACCGCACCCATTCAATGTGGGTCTTGGTTAGTTTACTGGAGCTGCTAAAAGAACTAGCAGTGAAACATTTAGGAGAAAGCTTAGCTGCAGATGTTTGGAAATGCAGAAGCCCCAAGAGACACCACTTTCTGAGAGAGCTGACAGAACTAGATGGGAACCAGAGCCTAGCAGATGTCACCATATGCCTTTCCATGAGATGCTAAGGTAGGAGATGAAACCCAGAGTTTTGCCCTGGAGCAGCTAAACCAGAACACACAGATGCCTAAAGAGAAAGAAACAGAAATCAGAAGCTAAAGGCAAAGGAACCAGGAACAAGAACGAGGAGATGCCAGCCACATGCCTTCCCACATGACAGACATCGGCCTTCCTTCAGAGTCAAAGTATCTTAGATGCCTCAATTTTGACATTAAAAATTTTTTAAAAACATTTTTATTGACAAAACTACATACAAACACAAACATTCTTAACATACAAACATTCCATATGTGGTGTATAATCAATGACTCACAATATCATTTCATAATTGGGTATTCATCACCATGATCATTTTTTAGAACTCTTGCATCACTCCAGAAAAAGAAATAAAAAGAAAAACTCATACATACCATACCCCTTACCCCTCCCTCTCATTGACCACTAGTATTTCCATCTATCCAATATATTCTAACCTTTGTCCGCTATTATTTGTTTATTTATTTATTTTTATCCATATTTTTTATTCATCTGTTCATACCCTAGATAAAGGGAACATCAGGCACAAGGTTTTCACAATTACACAGTGACATTGTAAACATTATATCTTCATACAATCATCTTCAAGAAATAAAGCTACTGGAGTACAGCTCTACATTTCAGGTACTTCCATTTAGCTACTCAAATATACCATAAACTAAAAAGGGATATCCATGTAATGCATAAGAATAACCTCCAGGATAACCTCTTGACTCTGCTTGAAATTTCTTAGCCATGGGCACTCTATTTTTTCTCACTTCTCTCTTTCCCCTTTTCATCAAGAAGGTTTTCTCAATCCCTTGATGCTGGGTCCCAGCTCATCCTGGGATTTCTGTCCCACGTTGCCAGGGAGATTCACACCCAAGGGAGTCATGTCTCACATAGGATGGGAGGGCAGTGGGCTCCCTTGCCATATCAGCTTAGAGAGAAAGGCCACATCTGAGCAACAAAAGAAGTTCTCTGGGAATGACTCTTAGGCATAATTTTAAGTAGGCTTAGCCTACCCTTCACAGGAATAAGCTTCTTAGGTGCAAATCCCAAGATTGGGGGCTTGTCCTATTGATTTGGTTGTCCCCACACCTTGTGAGAGTATCAGAAATTCTCCAAATGGGAAAGTCAAATATTTTCTCTTTTCTCCCCATTTCACTGAGGGGACCCTGCAAAAACTTCTTTAGTCACAGAGTTTTTAAGGCCTGAGAACTGTAACCTTGTAGCTTAATAAATCTCCTTTATAATAGCCATTCCATTTCTGGTATATTACATTCTGGCAGAATTAGTTAACTAAGATGCCTCTTATGAGCTTTTTTATTTCTGTAGGGTCAGTAGTAATATCTCCTTTCTCATTTCTGATTTTACTTTTTGCATCTTTTTTCTTTTTCAATCTATCTAAGTGTTTACCAATTTTATTAATTTCTTCAAAGAACCAAATTTTCAGTTTGTTAATGCTTTCCATTTCATTTATTTCTGCTGTTACCTTTGTTATTTCTTTCTTTGCGTTTGTTTTGGGTTTAGTTTCCTGTTCTCTTTCTAGGTACTCCAGATGTGCAGTTAGGTTTTTTTATTTTAGCCTTTTCTTCTCTCTAAATGTGAACATTTAGGGCTATAAGTTCCCTTTCAGCACTGCTTTCACTTCATCCCATAACTTTTGATATGTTGTTTTCTCATTTCCATTTGTCTCAAGGTGTTTACTGATTTTCCTTACCATTTATTTTTTTGATCTAAAGATTGTTTAAGAGGGTTACTTAATGTCCATATGTTTGTGGATTTTCTAGTTCTCTGCCTATTATTGATCTCCAGCTTAATTCGATTATGATCACAGAAGATGTCTGGTATAATTTCAATATTTTAAAATTTATTGAGACTAGTTTTGTAGCACAACATGTGGACTATCCTTGAGAATGATCTATGTGCACTTGGATGTATATCCTATTCCTCTGACTATATGATTTAGATTTTACTTTCTTCTAATTCACTGATTCTTTCTCCTGCCTTTTCGAATGTGCTGTTGTATGCCTCTGGTATATTTTAAATCCCTATCATTATGCCTTTCATCCCCATAATTTCTGTTATTTTTGCTATTTATTATTTCAAATTCTTCTTTATGCACACACATTGTCTTCTTAATATCCTTTAGCTCTATTTCTATATTTTCCTTCATTTCCTTTAATTGATTTAGATTTATTTGAACTTCGTTGATTAGTGTTCCAAATTCTGTATCTCCTCTGATGTTTTAATTTGTTTCCTTGACTAAGTCATGTCTTCCTGTTTCTTATTATGGCTTGTAATATTTTGCTGATATCTGGGCATCTGATTATCTTGATGAGTTAACTCTGAAGGTTCATTTCTCCCTCTTATCTAGGATTTTATTGTTGATTGGCTCCTTGTTAAGGGTCTTTTTGGGGCTTGGTCCAACTTATTTTAGATCTTTAAAGTAGCCTGGGTTTAACCATTCATGTGTTCTCAGCTCTTCTTCATCTGATTCTTTCCCTGGATATGTGGTACAATTTTTAAAATTGCACTTTTTTGTGTGGATTATTTCCCCTTCAGGAGAAATCTTCTTTTCCTTTGTTCCTTCTCTGGGATCTTGAACTGTTTGGTTTATTTTTGTGCAAGATTTTCTCCCTAGCACCTATGATTTGTTTAGATTCTCTCTTTCATTCAGTGTACCCTGTTCATTACATTTTCCAGTTCTGTCTTACAGTGGTTCAGTTTAATCCCCCCCCCCCCCCATTTCCCTTATCTTTTCAGGAGGATTTTCTGCCTCCTGTTTCTTCCCCATTAGAGTGTCCCACCTGGGACCTAAATGGAGTCAATTCAGAAGGATGTGCCACTTCAGAAAAGCTTGTTTTGTATTTAGGTGGTCCAGCCAATAGAAACTGATTTGAGTGTGTGCACCTCTAGCCATAAGTTTTTCTTTGGCCTTTGTGATGGTTAGATTCTGGTGTCAATATGGCCAAGTGTTCATGACCAGTTGTTTGGTCAAGCAAGCATTGGCTTGACCATTGCTACAAAGATATTTTGTGGCTGGCTGATAAACCAAAAGGATGGTGTACTAAATCATCAGTCAGTTGGTTGCATCTATGGCTGATTACATCTGTGATCAACTAAGATGTGCCTCCCACCAATGGGATAACCCAATCAACTGAAGATTTTTTAAGGAAGAAGAGAGGTTTTGACTGCTTCTTCAGTCAGTGATTCTCTCCTGTGGAGTTTGTCAAGGCCTTTCATTGTAGCTGCTAGCTTCACAACCTGCCCTGTGGATATTGAGCTCTTCCATTCCCATAGTTACATGAGACACAGTTATAAATCTCATATTTACAGATATCTCCTGTTGGTAGATGTATTAGTTAAGGTTCTCTAGAGAAACAGAATCAACAGGGAACACTTGCAAATATAAAATTTGTAAAAGTGTCTCATGTGACCATGGGAATGCAGAGTTCAAAATCTGCAGGGCAGACAGTGAAGCCGACAATTCCGATGGAGGGTCTGGATGAACTCCACAGGAGAGGCTCACCAGCCGAGACAGGAAGAGCCTGTCTCTTTTGAATCCTCCTTAAAAGGTTTCCAGTGATCAGATTAAGCATTACTCATTGCAGAAGGCACTCCCCTTTGGCTGATGACAAATGTATTCAGCTGTGGATGTAGCTGACATGATCATGATTTAATTCTATAAAATGTCCTCATCGCTACAGACAGGCCGGCATTTGCCCAACCAGACAAATAGGTACCACCACTTGGCCAAGCTGACACATGAACCTAACCATGGCAGTAGAGAACCCTGATTAATACAGCTTGGTACTGGGAGTGGTGTTGAGAAACAGAATCTTAAAAATTGGCTTTTATGATTGGTTTTCTACTCTGATTAGACTCAGAGGCACCAATGACTCTGTTCCTAATAATCAAGGTGGCACTGAAAGTCCATGGGTTGATTTGGCAAGGGAGATATTCAAAATATCACATTAGATTCTTTTAACTATACACTTATATGGGGCAAGGCTCTTGGTGACAGTGTTTTTGACATCTTTACAGAGTTTTGTGGAATTAAGAGGTATAATGATGCTCACTCACATTGTTGCATTATTAGATAAGCTGGATGCAGTGATGAGGGAAAGGGCTGAGCTGAAGACTTCAAATTTAAAACTTAAATGCTGTATGAAAGTTTGCCTTGAAAGAAAATCTTATTTCCTCTGGTTGCAGACTTGAGGTCTCTGAAAACCAGACACAGCTCATAGTGTGAGTAGCAGATTTACAATGTAAACTAAAATCTACATCTTGCAGGGTGTTTGCTGTTAAAATAAGGGATTTGATTAGAAAGGAATGGGATCCTGAAACTTGGGTTGAGATTATATGCCTTGATAATGATGGTGATGGGGAGATGTATTCCATGAAATCTGTTGAGTCTTTGCCTGATAGACCTGTAACAGACTGACCTGATGAAAGAGCTTCTTGATCTCCAGTCTGTTCAGAGGAGCCTGCTATCAAACCTCCACCTAAAGAGATTAAGCCTTCAATGCATGCTAACCCTGTAACCATCTCCCTTGTGGAAACAGTCCTCACTTTCTTGTTTGGAGCAACAAATCCTGTTTCATCAGATGAAACTGCAATGGAATGCCCTGAGGTAATTGGCTTGAAAGACACGTCTATTTATTTTTATGATCCACTCCCACTACCCCTCTTTTCTTCAAGGCTTATAAGTATACTAAAGTCTCAATAGGTTTGGAAAGGTGAGGTACAAAGTGTGACCCATGAGAAGGCACGCTATAAACCAAAACAACTGCATGAGTTTTACAGTCTATATAGACAGAAATCAGGAGAATATGTGTGGGGAAGGATATAAAGGGTTTGGAAAAATGGTGGAAGGAATATAAAATTAGATCAAGCTGGATTATTGATATAGGCTCACTACGCAGAGACTCTGCATTCAATGTTGTATCTCCAGGGGTTAGAAACAGTGTTTGGATGGTTGGCTGAAACATGAATCCAAAGGTGGCTGACATTACCTGAGGTTGAAATGCCAGAACTATCCTGATATAATGTAGATGGAGTGATCCAGAGGCTTAGAGCGATAGGAATGTTAGAGTGGATTTATCACGGAAGACCTGCTCATATACCCCAGGAATGTTCAGAAGACACATCTTTTACCAGAACCTTGAGAAATAATTCATGAGACAAGTTCCATTCTCCTTGAACAATTCTGTAGTTGCCCTTCTCTGTAGGTCATATATTACTGTGGGAAATGCTGGCACTGGTTTGGAATCCTTAAAGAGAATGGGAATGACTGGATCCTGAGTTGGCAGAAGTCATGTGGTGACAGTTAATCACCATAGACAAAGTGCATGTGGACACCATATTGGGTAGCAAATTCAAAGCAGCAGTCAAAATAATCCTACTTGCAGAGATTTGTGGCATTGGCTAGTAGACCATGGGATACCTAGAAGTAAAGTAGATGGTCAGTCTACTAAGTTCTTGTTTGAGCTGTACAAGCAGAAGAATTCTAGTTCAAGTGACTAAAAGTCTAATTTGAGTTATAAAAATAGAGAGTCACAGCCCTCAACAAATTCCCAGACTTCAGACAGTTTACAGACCCATAGACCCTTGAGTGAGGGGAGGGCTGGGTACCCTTGGGGAAGGAACCCTTTAATACGGCTCAAATTTATGCTGTTAACCTACTCCCAAGCCTTCCTCAGGGAGACCTTTGGCTTTTCATCAGAGTGACTATACAATGGGGAGAATAAGATAATCAGATATTTCAGGGATGATTAGACACTGGCTCAGAAGTGATGCTAATTCCAGAAGACCCAAAATATTACTCTGGTCCACCAGTCAGAGTAGGGGCTTATGGAGGTTAGGTGATCAATGGAGTTTTAGCTCAAGTCTGTCTCACAGAGGGTCCGGTGGGTCTCTGGACCCATTCTGTGGTCATTTTCCCAGTTCCAGAATGCATAATTGGAATCAACAAACTCAGCAACTGGCAGAATCCCTGAATTGGTTCTCTAACTTATGGAGTGAGGGCTATTATATAGGAAAGGCCAAGTGGAAGCCACTAGAACTGCTCCTACCTAGCAAAATAGTGAATGGGAAGAAATACTAGATTCCTAGAGGGATTGCAGAGATTAGTTCCACTCTTAAGGACTTGAAGGATGCAGGAGTGGTGATTCCCAGCACATCCCCATTTAACTCTCTTATTTGGCTGGTGCATAAAACAGATAGGTCTTGGAGAATGACAGTGGATTATTGTAAACTTAATCAGGTAGTGACTCCAATTGCAGTTACTGTTCCAGATGTGGTATCATTATTTGAGCAAATAAATACTTTTCCTGGTACCTGGTATGCAGCTATTGTTCTGGCAAATGTTTTTTTCTCACTAGGTCATTAAGGACCACCAGAAACAGTTTTCATTCAGTTGGGAAGGCCAGCAGTATACCTTCACTGTCCTGCCTCAGGGGTATTTGAACACTCCAGCCCTGTGTCATAATCTTATCCAAAGGACCTCAATCATTTGTCCTTCCCAAAAGACTTCAAACTGTTCCGTTATATTGAGGATATCATGTTGATTGGGCCTAGTGAGCAAGATGTAGCAAATACTCTAGACTTATTGGTAAAGCATTTGCATGTCAGGGGATGGGAGATAAATCCAACAAAAACACTTGGGCCTTCCACCGCAGTGAAATTTCTAGGTGTCCAGTGCTATGCATCATGTTGACATTATCTCTTTGAAGGATAAGCTGTTGCCCATCTTATGACCAAAAAAGAGGAACAATGTCTAGTTGGCCTCTTTGGATTTTGGAGATAGCATATTCCTCATTTGAGTGTTCTACTCCAGCCCACTTCACCGAGTGACCAGAAAAGCTGCTAATTTTGAGTGGGAACTGGAATGAGAGGAGGCTGTGCAACAGGTCCTGGCTGCTGTGCAAGCTGCTCTGCCACTAAGGGCCATATGGTTCAGCAAATCCAGTGATGGATCTGCTATCTGGAGCCTTTGGCAGGCCATTATAGGAGAATTACAATGCAGACCCTTAGCATTTTGAATAAAGCCTTACCATCTGCTGCAGATAACTACCTTCCTTTTGAGAAGCAGTTTCTTTGTCTGCTACTGGGCCTTAGTAGAGACTGAATGCTTAATGATGGGCCACCACGTTACCATGAGACCTGAGTTGCCTATCATGAGCTGAGTGTTATCTAATGCACCAAGCTATAAAATTGGTGTGCACAGTAGCACTCTATCATAAAGTGGAAATGTTATATAAGAGATAGGGCTTGAGTAGGTCCTTAAGGCACAAGTAAGTTGCATGAGGAAGTGGCCTAAATGCCCATGTCCCCACTCATGCCACAGTACCCTCTCTTTTCCAGATCAAAGCTATGGCCTCTTGGGGAATTCCTTATAGTTGGTTGACTGAGGAAGAGAAAACTTGGACCTGGTTTGCAGATGGTTATTCATGATGTGCAGGGAACATCTGGAAGTGGACAGCTGCAGCACTACAACCCCATTCTGAGATATCCTTAAACAACAGTGGTGAAGGGAAATACTCCAGTGGGCAGAGTTTCAAGTAGTGCACCTTGTTGTTCATTTTACTTAGAATAAGAACTGGCCAGAGGTGCATTTGTATACTGACTCATGGTCTGTTGCTAATGATGGGCTTGATGGTCAGGAACTTTGAAGGAGCATGATTGGAAAATTGGTGACAAAGAGGTCTGGGGAAGAGGTATGTGAATAGATCTTTCTGAGTGGCAAAGAACATGAAAATATTTGTGTCCCATATGAATGCTTATCAGAGGGTGGCTGCAGCAGAGAAGGGTTTTAATAATCAAATGAATAAGATGATCTGTACTGTGGAGACAAGTCATCTTCTTTTCTCAGCATTCCTGCCATTGCCCAACGGGCTCATGAAAAAAGTGAGCATGGTGGTAGGAATGGAGGTTATGCATGGGCTCAGCAACATGGACTTCCACTCACGAAGGCTGATCTGGCTACAGCCATTGCTGAGTGCCCAATCTGCCAGCAGCAGAGACCCACACTCAGTCCTTGTTATGGCACCATTCCCTGAGGTGATCAGCCTGCTACCTGGTGGCAGGTTGATTACATTGGACTACTTCTATCATGGAAGATGCAGTGATTTGTTCTAACTTGAACAGATACATAAGCTGGATTTGGGTTTTCTCTTCCCTGCACTCAATGCTTTTGCAAAAACTACCATCTGTGGACTTACAGAATATCTTATCCACCATCACAGTATTCCACCCAGCATGAAACCCACTTTACAGCAAATGAAATGTGGGAATGGGCACATGCTCATGGAGTTCTTTGGTCTTGCCATGATCCCCACCATCCAGAGGCAGCTGGGTTGATAGAATGGTCAAATCGCCTTTTGAAGACCCAATTGTGGTGCCAATTAGGTGGCAATATCTTGCAAGGCTGAGGCAGTGTTCTCCAGGGAGTTGTATATCCTCTGAATCAGCATCCACTCTATGGCGCTATTTCTCCCCTAGCCAGGAATCAAATGGGAGTGGCACAACTCACTATCACCCTTAATGATCCACAGGGAAAATATTTGCTTCCTGTTCTTGAAACCTTAAGCTCTACTGGTCTACAGGTCTTAGTTCCAAAAGGTGGAGTGCTCCTACCAGGACACACAGCAATGATTCTATTGAACTGGAAGTTAAGACTGCCACCCGGACACTTTGGGTTTCTCATGCCGCTGAATCAACAGGCACAAAAGGGGATTACTGTTCTGTCTGGGGTGATTGATCCTGACTATAAGGGGGAAATAGGACTGCAACTACACAATGGAGGTGAAGAAAGGTTTTCCTGGAATACAGGAGATCCTGCAGGGCGTCTCTTGGTATGACCATGCCCTGTGATTAAAGTCAATGGAAAACTGCAACAACAAAATTCAGGCAGGACTACCAAGGGCCCAGAAATTTCAGGAATGAGGGTTTGAGTCACCCCACCTGGGAAAAAACCACAGCCAGCTGAAGAGTTTGCTGAATGTAAAGGGAACGTGGAATAGGTGGAAAAGGTAGTGATAAATATGAACTATGTCCATGTGCCCAGTTACAGAAACATGTACTGTGATTGTATGAATATTTCCTCCCTGCTTTGTTATGAGTATGTTTGCATCTGTACATGAGCAAATTTCTTGTTTTCTTCTTATCCTAAGATGTAGTTGTATTGTTTATGTTATAGTATTTAAGTCATAGGCTATGAAGTTTAACAGTGAATGTTACCTAAGGATTTGCACCCTGTTCTGAGAGATGTAGTGTGTTTCTGGTTGTATACAGGACAGCTGAGTATTGTTAGATGAAATGTGTGTCTGTTATTGTGTTCTATTTGGAAATTAAGTGTGATTCAAGGTGATATGTATAGCTACCCAGTTGACAAGGGGTGAACTGCGATGGTTAGGTTCTGGTTTCAAGCTGGCCAAGTGGTGATGCCCAGTTTGGTCAGGCAAGCACTGGTCTGACCATTGATACAAAGATTTTTCATGCTTGGTTGATAAACCAGAAGGTTGGCATATTAAATCATCAGTCAGTTGATTGCATCTGTGACTGATTACATCTGTGATCAACTCAAGCGTGTCTCCCACCAATGAGATAATCCAATCAGTTGAAGACTTTAAGGAAGAATAGGGGTTTTTGCTGCTGCTTCAGTCAGTGAGTCTCTCATGTGGAGTTCGTCAAGACCCTTCATTGCAGCTGCCAGCTTCACAGACTTCCCTGCAGATGTTGGACTGCTCCATTCCCATGGTTGTGTAAACACCTTTATAAATCTCATATTTACAGATATTTCTTGTTGGTTCTATTTATCTAGAGAAGCCTGTGTAATATAGCCTTTCTCTGCCTCACCTCCATCCCCTGTCCTCTTTTGTATGGAGTATGATTTAGTAGCTTGTATTCTTCCCTGGGTCCCTCAGAGTTGGGTTCCTGTGCCTGGATATGCATGGGGTTCTAAATTACTACTGTGACTGGTATGGCTGAAGGGATTCTGGCCATGCTACCTCCATGCAACTCCCAAGCTGCAAGGGACCTAGTGAAGGGGAGGGTTCCATATTAGTGAATCTGGGACAGAAATTTCTTACCTAATCATGGAATTTTTTTCTTTTTATTTGATTCAGCATTTATGGATTCCTTTTCCAGTCTCTATCATCCTCTGCAGTTCTAAGCAAGAGAGATTTGTCCTGTTATTTGTTGATTCTGAGAAGTCTTTCCAGGGGATGTCTTATATTGTTATATTGATGATGTCACTTCTCTTTATCTTTGAAAGAAAGTTTCGCTGGATATAAAATTCTTGGCAGGCAATTGTTTTCTCTTGGCATTTTAAGTATTTCAACTCAGTACCTTCTTGCTTCCATGTTTCTGATGAAAAATTGATACTTTATCTAATTGGGGCTTCCTTGCACCTAACACATTGCTTTTCTCTTGCATTTTTCAGAATGCTCCTTTTCTTTTGGGAGGTTTAGTGGTCATGAACTCCCTCAGCTTTTGTTTGTTTGGAAATATTCTTTGCATTTGATAGTGTAATAAACATATTAGGGTGTCTTTTTCTTCATATTTATCCTGTTTGGTATTTTCTAGGTTTCTTGGCTGTACATGTTCACATCTTTAGTAAAAGTTTGGAAAGTTTCTTTGTCAGTATTTCTTTGACTATTCCTTCTGCCCCTTTCTCTCTTCCTTCTCCTTCTGGGACTCCGGTAATATATATATTGATATGCTTGATAGTGTCCTCGAGGTTCTATTAGCTGTTTTTTGCTTTTTATAATTCTTATTTCTTTCTACTCCTCAGCCTGACTGATTTCAGTTTTCTTGTTTTCATGTTCACTGATTCTTTCTTCTGCTAGTTCTAACCTGCTTATTGCCAGTTTTTCTGTTTGGTTCTTTTTTAGAATTTCTCTCTCTATTGAGAATCTCATAGTGTTCATTCATTGTTTCCCTCATGAACACTGAGCTTTAGCTTTTTCTAAAATTTTTTCTCCTTGAGCATATTAAAGATAATTTTTAAAAATCCTTGTTCAGTATGTCTATTTAGTCTTACTGATTGTTTACTGGATTTTTAGTCTCTTCCTTTGGATAGTCATTGCTTCCTGTTTCTTTGTTTTGTAATCTTTTTGCTCAGTGTACATTTTAATATATGAGAATTTAAGTCTGGGATTAATGTAACTCTGAGATGTCTGTTTCTTGAGTTTAACCAGTTGGTGATATGCCAGAGTTTTTCTTGAGTGTCAGCCCCCCTGTTAGGAAATTCTGCCCAAGGAGCCTGCATAGTATAGGGTTCGCCTCATCTTTTCTGGACCTGTGTATAATCCTGGGTTTGTGTTCATTAGTCTCCTTAGGAAGGAGTTCCCCTGTATACAGGAGTTTGAATACCACCTCTACTTCTTAGGAGACAGAACTTCTTCCTCTCCTGGTGTGCTGGTTTGAAAGGAAGTATGCCCCCTAAGAAAAGCCATGTTTTAATATAAATCCCATTTCTTAATGGTAGAATAATCCCTATTTAATGCTGTATATTTGAAACTGTAATGAGATCATCTCCCTGGTTGATGTGATTTAGTCAAGAATGGTTGTTAAACTGGATTAAGGGATGACATGTCTCCACCCATTTGAGTGGGTCTTGATTAGTTTCTGAAGTCCTATAAAAGAGGAAACATTTTGGAGAATGAGAGATTCAGAGAGAGCAGAGAATGCTGTAGCACCACAAAGCAGAGAGTCCATGAGCCAGCAACCTTTGGAGATGAAGAAGGGAAACGCCTCCCGGGGAGCTTCATGAAACCAGAAGCCAGGAGAGTAAGCTAGCAGATGACACCGTGTCTGCCATATGCCCTTCCAGCCAAGAGAGAAACTGTGACTGTGTTCACCATGTGCCTTTCCAGATGAGAGAGGAAACCTGAACCTCATCGGCCTTCTTGAACCAAGGTATCTTTCCCTGGATGCCTTAGATTGGACATTTCTATAGACTTGTTGTAATTGGGACATTTTCTTGGCCTTAGAACTGTAAACTAGCAACTCATTAAATCACCCCTTTTAAAAGCCATTCTGTTTCTGGTATATTGCATTCCAGCAGCTAGCAAACTGAAACACCTGGCCATTCCATTGCTGAACTTAAAGCTAGTAAGCGTTTGCCTCAGGCTGTCCACCTCAATTTTTACCTTGCTTCCTTGTCTAAAGCTGTTTTTGCCTAGAGGGCACATTTGGGAGTGGGGACATGCCAGAGAGGAGTTTCCCAAGTTAGTCTTTTCTAGCATAACAGGTCCAGGACCCATGATGGGAGTGTAAGCCACCTCCAAACTTTCCTGGAGAGGTGATGAGCAAGAGGCCAGGAGGGCACCAGGAGCTTCCTGTAGGGCTCCCAAAGCGGTGTTTTCTTTACCTGTTCAGGAAATGTAGCCCTTCAACTGTCCTCCACAGCTCTGAGGAAACATACTGTCTTTACGTATGCCCTGCCACCTCCGCATGGGGTGGGCGTGGGGGGTTGCAGCAATGGCTGCACTCAGAACTGGGGCAGCTCATCAAAAGCTGTGATCAGTGATTGATCTGTGCCTACCCCAGATCGTGGGGTAGTGGATTTTTATGTCCTTTTCTGGCAAGCAAACTACCCCAGATACCTTACCCCACTGCTGCTTGCTGTGAGAGTGGGGAATAGGCAATTGTCACCACTGCTCAGTGGAACTATTTACAGATATTTGCCATAATTTACCAGCCTCTTCCTCCTGCTCTTGCCTGGATGTTGTATGGTGTTAAATTGGACTCTGAAGTTTTTAATACTTGATTCTGACAATTTGTGTCTGTCTAATAGTTTTTCTGGTGGAAGAACTGATTCCTGGAGCTTCCTGCTCCACTATCTTCCCACCTGTAGTCTCAAAAAAAATCTTGAATGGTGACAGATTCTGACACAAGCTGTCTCCGTTGTAGGTGAGTGTATGTGTGAGTGTGTATGTTTAACCATATCCTGAATGTCATTGTACCTGCAAGTAGAAATGAGAATGAGAGATTCTTCCTACCCAGCGAGCTACCCCTTCCCCAGTTACCCTTCACAATACCTCCCCCACTTTTTCTCCTCCTACCCTATAGAGGATTCATGGTGAATAAAAAGGGCAGCAGAAATCTCTTTGGCAGTGTAGTGTAAAATGAACTTTATGAAATGATTTACTGGTCAAAATGTTTTATGATACCATCCTTTGATGTATGATACCCTAATCACACCTTCAGGGCATCACCAGGCACAGGGCACATCTGAGTATCTCTAATTCCCAATGGGTGTGATTATACCTCATCATATTCACAGCCCTCCAGAGCTTTTCTTTACTGGTATAAATAAATCAATTATTTAAGGCAATCACTTTGATCATCATGAGCTGCTGGCTTGCAGAGGAAAACCTTGGCTGTGCAGTTCTCTGGGAGCCCTCTCCCCACCCAGCATGCCGACAACCGTCTGAAGGTCTTCGTGTCATTTCGTCCTGTTGTGTGCACAGTTTTGATGTTGGTCCCCGGGCTTCTCTCCGAACACAGAGTGTTCTGTGGCTTGAGTGGAATTCCCACAGGAGGGCCTTTCATCTTTGAACGTTGCCGTGATCTAGATTAAGTGGACACTCGAGTTTAGCAGTTGTGTCTCTCATCCACACTCCTTCAAAGAGGGCTGGGCAGATGGAATTGCTCTCTGCCTTTGTGGGCAATGCTGTGTTTTCTAAAACATCACTAAGGCTGGTTTGGTGAAAGGAATTTGGGGGTCACTTGGGATCTGTATAAATTAGCATTTATATCATACCAATGAGGTGCTAATTGCACTTGCAACCTTTTTAATGCAAATTAACCTAGTTCTGTTTGTATTGTCATGTATCCAATATAATACCTTCTAGCCTTTCTATTATTGTTAAAGTAATTAGCAGTGCTCCCATTAATAAGGAACATGTTTCATGGCTGCTAACTACTATACATCAGGGTCTTTTGGGAGAAACAAGTTTGTTCCAATATTATTAGGGTCACTTTTAAATCGCAGTCTCTCCCGAAGAAAAAGAGATTGGAAAGCAGTGCTGGAGTTACCAGCAGGCAGAAGTTGTCTGTATGTGTGCACAGGAAGGGATTAGCCCTTCCAAAGCTGGCAAACTCATTCGGGACATCCTAGGACCTCTTCGTTTTTCAGTCTAGAGTCTGTCTTTCTATGGTGACTAAAGGATAACCTGTTTTGGGGTCATGTTTTAGAACCAATTTGGAAACTAAGGCAAAAGGAAAATTGTGCATTCCTATATATACTTATCAAAATATCCTCCCACATTTATAAGAGAAGATAGGATTTAACAAATGAATATGATTGCTGAATCACTAAATTGGTATTTCTTTTAGTCTCTAGTATCTTAGAGCAGCTAGAAGTAAAAGCCTAAAATTGTGGAATTGCAACCCATACAAAACTCTGAAATCTGTTCTACAACTAATTGTTGTGTTGTGCTTTGGAATTTATTGCTTTTTTGTATATGTGTTGTTTTTCACAAAGAAGAAAGAAAAAAGTTAATTGTGATGATGAAAACATATTTATTCCTTCTAGCCTCCTATATTCTGGAGCAGCTGGAAGGAAGAATCTGAGATGATGGTATGGTAGCCCATGACAAACTCTGAGATCTGTCCTGTAACTATTGTTGAAGAGTGCTTTGAAAACTATTGCTTTTTCTTTCTTTGCTTTGTGTATGTTATATCACACAATAAAAAAGTTAAAAAATATATATGCATATATACTTATATATGGTATAAATCAAATGTTTGTTAGTGATGAACTGTATACTTGAAATGTGTGCATTGAATAGTTTATAAACTTTATCTCAATAAAGTTACTTTTTAAATTTGAAAAAATATACCCTCCCACATTCTGAATGGGGTGGAAAAAGTTTTAAAAAGCTATATAATAAAAAAAGATTATATATATATATATGTATATAAAGCCTCATGTTGCCCAACCAGTTCATAGCCCATTGTCAGTCCAGAAGCTGTCCACATGGCCATGTATGGACCTGAGGACCACTTGCTGATTGGAAATGACTGTTAATATTGCAAGGCTCATAAAACAAGCAAACTTTATTTAAAATTCTGCTATTTTGTTCAACATGTTTTTTTTTTTGCATTAATTTTTATTTTTTTAAATATTGAATTCACATATAATTCATCTCAATTACTGAGTTTTTTGGTGCCTTTAGATTTTGTGACCTGATCCTGTGACCAGTTTAAAGGGTGACTTTTTTCTGCAGCAACGGCATTAACCCTGGTTTAGACTAGATATTCCTAGAGGAGTATGGGGTTCAGAGTTTTACCTGGATTTCCCACCTTCTGATACATTTGGTAAGATTCCCAACACCTATGTTGATCTTCAAAACTTAAAGACGACACTACCTGTCTAGTACACAACAGTAATAGGTGTCAGGGTCTTTGTAAGAGTAATTTAAATCTTCTTAGATAAGATGGGATATTATAAATATTAAAAATTAGCCTTCAGGTAAAATTTAAATCATCTGAACAAGTGCAATGTTGAGGAAGAATTGTGGGCTTTGGATTCAGAAAGTGGATTTTAATTTTGGACCTCTAGTCCATGCAAAATCTCACTCAATTTTTTTCTAAGAACCCAGGGGTCTTTATACGGACACATGACAGTTCCTTCTCATCCCTCATTTGTCATCTTCCGTTATTCTCCTTTCCTGCTCCAGCTCCTTTTGGGAGGAATATATTAACGTCTAAACTTCTTGACAGGGCCTTGATGAGGCTCTGAGGACCAGTCCTAGTGTTCCCAGGCCCTCCTCCTAGTGCTACCTGGGGGGTGTGGGTTGGGTGAGGAGTGAGGGGCAGATAACACTGAAAGGGTTCCCATCACCAATGTGCCAATGTGAAACCATCCTTAATGTCCCTGAGTCACTCTTTGTTCTTCACAGATATAAGAAGTCTGTTCTCCTTGTTTGAAACTATGGATATTAGAGCATTGCTGCTTACTCTAAAACCTAATACTTTGTTATTGTTTCCCCTCAGAGCAGATACTATTGTCTGGTTGTATCAACCCTTATTCCAGATCACTTTGCTACCTGTGCCGGTTTGAATCTGTGGTGGACCTCAGAAAAGCATGTCCTTTAATCTTCATTCAATATTGCTGACTGAGAACTTTTTGATTGCTCCAATGGAGATGCAACCCACCCAACTGTGGGTGGTAACTTTTGATTAGATGGCTTCCATGGAGTTGTGATTCCAGCCATTCCAAGTGGGTCTTGATTAGTTTACTGGAATCCTTTAAAAGAGGAAGCACTTTGGAGAAAGCTTCAGAATGACAAGAGAGCCATGAAAGAGTCATGAGAACCACCAGATCTCATGCAACCAGAGACCTTTGGAGATGAAGAAGGAATACACCCCTTGGGGAGCTTCATGAAACAGGAAGCCTGGAGAGCAAGCTAGCAAACTTTGCTATGTTCACCATATGACTTTCTAGTTGAGAGGAAACCCTGAACTTCATCACTCTTTCTTGAGTGAAGGTAACCTCTTGTTGGTGCCTTAGATTGAATATTTCTATAGCCTTACTTTAATTTGGATATTTTCATAACTTCAGAACTGTAAACTTGCAACTTAATAAATTCCCCCTTTAAAAGAACCATCCCACTTCTGGTATACTGCATTCTAGCAGCTAACAAACTAGAAAACTACCTTCTAGCTCGAGATGGCCATGTGGTACAACACTGATCAAAAAAGAAACAAAAAGCAAGTAAGATTTTGCCTAGAGTTCCTGAAAACTTCTGCTATAGGGTTTGGTTCTTCCTTTCTAATGGAACACATGCAGATGTGATAGCTGGAGCAATTTCCACAAACTGAAAACTGTGAGGAAAAGGCCAGGACAACCTCAGAGAACTCAGCAATGAACTGGCACCTGAAAAATAGCTTCTTATTTGTTTAAGCCATTGTGGTTAGGTTTTCTGTCACTTCCATCCAAAGGCCTTTTTCTCTAATACACGTCCAACTTCTGTAATCCAAGATGAACCCAAGAATCTATGGGGGATAAATCTGAGCCAAGACCACTCTATTACTTGGGATGGTCTTTCCCCTGTGAAATTCGATGCACTGTTATTGGATGAAAACTGTATTCCTATTAGAGAAATCTAACCTTAGGATGAATCTCTTGGGGGCCCTTCATTCTTAATTTAAATAGAGCCCTGGAGGGTCCACCCTCACCTTTCAGCCAGTCCTTCCCAGACATATCTCAATTACAATGGTGGACTTTGCCTGAGCTTAAGCTGGGCCTTTTGCTTTTGAAAATGCATCATGAAACTTTTGATTGGGAAAAAATATGGTTTTGGTAGAGTAAATATTTTAAAAAAGACAGATAGCAAGGTGTACTTCTTTGACATTCATCACTGGAATGGTCATCAAATATGACCATTGTTCTAAGAAATTCTTCAAAAATTACCTTATCCCATATCCATTTAAAGTTTGTTGATGAAATGATGTAATGACATACTATTACTTGTGTAAAATTGCAGGGAAAAGACATTGTAGAAGCAGACAGAAGAAAGTCATGAGCTGTGATTTTCAACAAAATGATATTCAAATGGGCTAAGAATGTCCAGAGAATAAGGAATTTCATATTTTATCTTCATTTCAATAACACTAGGGTGATGATAGGAAGATGGTGAGAGGTGACTGCCCATTTCAGTGCCCTTCTTTGACTCTATGGCCCTTCCCAGGTCCTGGGGACCCTCAGGCCCCCCTCTGACACTCCTTGCAGAAGGGTCCTACCCAACACCAGCTGTTGATAATTGATCTAATCACTGAAGTCTACACCAGTTGGTATTTTTGCAAAGAGTACTACTCATAGATCTTATAATTTTTAACTGAAAGGTGGTCATAGAATTTCAAATACCAGAATCGACTTGGGTTTAGAATGGGGAGTGGGATGAGCATTGGTGAGTGACGGAAGAATGATATTTTTTTTTATCAGAAGACATAATGAATAGTCCTCCTCCAAAATCCTGGTTTTATATAAGGGTGGCATATGTTTATCTAGAATAGCTCCTGAAGAATCTGATCATAAAAAGCTTTGGACAAAAACAGTCTTCTGTAGGTTGTGGCAACTGTGGGGATGCTAATTTTATAACAAGCCATAGATTGATTGACAAGAGGCAGCACAATAGCGGGGTAGAAGACAATCGGCTCAAAGACAGAAGCTACAACTAAGATGTGAGATAACTAGTTGGCCGAGAGAACTGAGGGCCCTTGAGGCACATATGGGAAAGACATAGGGAAAAATTCTAATCTGAGGTCTAGCAGATTAGTCAAGAAGTGGAGTGGGGTTTAGAAGTGCAGAAGTCACTGGAAGTTGATGAGGGCTGCACTCTCCAGGAGACAGCCTTATGGAAGGGAGGTTTAGGTTTGGGCAGTGGGGAGAGAGGTGCCTTCTGAGCAGAGGCAGCAGCTTCTGTACTTCAGTCACAATGAGCCGTGTTGCTCTTAACTTCTGAGAGCTTCAAGAGAAATCTTTTTTTTTCTCTGTTTATATATTTTACTAAGTTTTATTAACACATTCTTATATTACAAAGGCAATTTAGTGGAAGAACCTTCCCTTTGATATTTGAATCATTTGAAATAACACTAACAGATCTATGCATTTAAAAAAAAATTCTCAATTGGATAACAAAACAAAGCGAAACAGACAAACAAAAAAAATCTTTCCTTTCTTACAGGTGGATAGCGAAGTGGACCTAATTTGGTTTTCTTTTTAAAAACTCCAAAGACAAAAGCAGCTTAAAATCTAATCAGAATGAATAAAAACTTTGTTTTCTAAGCTACTGGTCTCCAGCACCATTTTCTATTTTCTGTTGTTTTGATGCAGATTCTTCCTTGTCTGCTTCTTCTCTTGCTCTTTTCACTGTTCCAGCTGCACCATTTTCATTATGTTCATCATCACTATCAAACTTAGTTTTCTTGCCCTGAAACTGTATTTTTCCTTTAACAGATCCAGCCTTTAAAAGATTTAAAATCTTCGACCTTTTGACTTCCATTTGTTTAGGGATTCTTGTTGATCTTCTATAATTTTTTTTAATGCATCTTTCTCCACTTCTCTAGTACTTCCCATGTTACACCTTTGTTCCTTAATTGTAGGTTACCATTATTTGCATCTTTGGCTTTATCCAGCGCTTCTTTAGCTCTTTCTTAAAATAGAATTATTCCCTCTTTTTCTCCTATGACAAAGTCTATCCATTTTATTTCACCATGACTTGAGAAAAGGATGTGCAAATCTTCTCCAAAGGTCTGATCATCTAAGTCACCCGAAAATTTTACCAAGCAATCTTTTCTTCTAGAGATTTCATTTCAGCGTCTTCTGCCAACTCCTGTTTTTCTTCTTGCTCTTGTTTAGCTCTTAATTTAGCTTCCACTTTATTTTGCTTTCTTTCTTCATTCTTTTTTGCAAAGTAATCTTCCTTGAAAAGTATTAGCAGGTCTGTGTCTTTGTATTTCTGGCTAGGGGTCTCCACAAACTTCTTAGCAGATTCAATGCTATAAAATACAGCAAATACTGATGCCTTAAATGCTTTGTGCAATGTTCTTCTCATCTGAATATTTAGTACTTGCCCTTTTACCTCCCAACCATTCTTTTATGTCATCAAGGTATTGCATCAGTTGGGAAGCCTTTAAAATAAACTGATCTGTTTTTTACATCATTTTATACTCGTCAGTCACTTCAGGAAGAGATTTACTTGGAGATCTGCTGATTTTAGTTTTATCTTCACTTATTTCCATGAGTTCTGCCTTAGATTTGCTCAGTGCTTCTACTATTACATTGAAGTCTGTTAGACCGTTTAACCTATTGAATTTTATCATAATCTCCAGAAGTACCCAGCCTTCGTCCAATTTGATGTGTTCCTTTTAAAATTTGTCCCGTGGCAAATTAAAGTCACCAAAATAATACTCAATTTGATGACAGATTTTGGCCTCCAGAGCAGCCATTTTTTCATTATCACCATTTTCAGCCATTGTGGCAACCTTTAGGGTCTTAGTGTCACAGAGATGTGTCACAGGACCACCAGCAGCAGCAGCCTGGACTTCTCCAAAAGAATTGTTCACTGATCTAGTGGTAAAGAAGGAAGGAACAGAAAGAGAAGAGTCCAATTAGGGATTTTCTAATTTCAAGACCTATAAAATCAAGACTCAAAATAAAAAATCAAGCAATTACATCCTTGAGAATAAGGTCTTTTCAATTTGATGTCCTCAGATGAAGCATGAAGCTTTGCATCTGATGGCCACCACATGGTAGTGTTTGTTGATTGAATGAAAAAAACCTCAAACTGATAGACTAGAATGAGATAGAGTTGGGGGAGGAGTCTAAGGTTGAGGTCTCAGAGAGAAGAAGCTCTTAGTCCTTGCATGATGTTCTGCTGTGGAAAACTTTCTGGTGTAAGAATCTTTTCTGTCCTAGGTTGGGGTCAACCATCCTATGACAAACAGGTGTGAGACAAGTCATTTCACTTTCATGGCCAGGCATTTTCTTTTGGTACTGACATCCCTGACTGACAATCATAGTAACGAAAGATAGATGATTTGGTCATCTTTTCTCAGGTTTTTTTCATAAACAGTCTTGGTTGCAATGTAGGGAACCCATTCTAAGCATCATGCTGAATACATTTAAATTTTTCTTTGATCTTATATATGGAGAAAAAATGTATGCGGTTCATTTGCCAGGTTGTGTTGACCATTCCCTCCTCTGTGAATTGACTGTGGAAGCTTCCCTCAGAGTATTCAATATGAAGCATAAGCTTCACTGCCTTTGTAACCAGCTGCCTTCTCTCTTCCAAGACAGAGATGATCTTTTTGCCTCTCGTGCCTTTTGTGGAACTTGGTACATAGTCAATAATTCATAAGTGTTTTGCTGAATGAATACATTAAATCAGAGTGCCTAAAGTGCATCTTTCACATGTGGTGTGAAGTAGATATTTAAAATAATTATCCAGCTATTTCGAACCAAGAAATTCACCTTGAATTAACCTGTCTCTGTATCTTAAGGCATGGTCTTTTGATCTGTTGCATACAGATAATCACCCTCTGCATCCGATTTGCCCAAGTAAACAAAGCCTCTATCTTTACATGTTCCTATTCCAGTGCAGCCTGTGAGTGATGCCGTGTGGTTGGTCTCCCCCTGTCATCTTAGCTGGATTGCTCTGTATGTGTGTGTGTGTCCTGAAGTTTCCATGCTTATGGTATTACATGTGTGTTGTGGCAATTCTCTGCTGAGCTTATCCCCAAACCTCTTTCTCCAAGGAGTTACAGATGTTTTCAGAAGAAGTGAGAATATGTACAGAAGTTTTTATTTTTGTTGTTGTCTTTAAATCACAGTTTGGTACAAAGACGCAAAAGTGAAGCCCCCACTTTTTTTTTTTTTTTTTTAGCATTGTCTTGCAATAATTAAAATATTTTTAAAATGACAGCAGGTTGGATCAGAGGGTGAATTTAACAATATTAAAATATTTAACAAATAACGGCTCTTTTCTATGAGGAACGAAAAGATGAATCAGGAGTTGTATCTGCTCCTAAGAAGCTAATATCAATTAACGGAGGAAGAGATCTCTTTCTCCTCTATCTATGGAGATAGAGCTAGAAGAGTGTACATGTATTGACTAGTCAGTGTGCACCAGGGCTTGGTTATCCCATTTAATCTTCACCATTCCTCTGTGGGGAAGGTATTATGACTGTTCTTTTGCAGCTGAGGAACTGAGGCACAGAAAAGTGATAAAGTTGGTAGAAGCCTACCCTGCTAGGAAGCAGGTAAATCAGAATTCAAAGCTAGGTTTCTTGACCATGAAGCCAACGGCTTTGGTCATGTGATATGTTGGCACCTGTGTCTTCTCCATTCACCCTTTGGGCTTGTTCACCTTAGTAGTTAGGCCAGGACGCAGTGTGGCTGAGCAGTTGACTGAAGAAGACCCTGTTGGAGAGGTGGCAGGCTTAAGGGAATTTGGATGTCCTTGGAGTCTCTGCTTTCCTGGGACTGATGAAGCTGACTCTCTGGGTCTGTTGCATGGATGGAGCTAAGGGGAAGGACAGAGAAGTAGGAGGGCTGCAGACATGTCATTTTCCCAAGGTGGTAACACCAGGGGGAGGTCCTGGCAGGTCAGAGTCAGAGCCCAACATAACCCCCATCTCCACCATCCAATTATTAAGAATGACCAAGTGCTGCAGTTCTTAGGGTTTTAGAAAACTTTTTTTTTAAATTGGAACATAGATGAGAATCAAATTTAATCAGAATTTACCCAAGTCAATGCTAAGGAGTAGTTCAGCCTGGAAACGAAATGAGCCGACCATATGAAGTTATGAAATTCGTGATTAATTTTCAATTAAAATAAGGTTTTGCAGTTGAGATGCAGGGTCTGTGACAATAAATAAAAATAAGGAGAGCTAAAAATAGGAAAAAAATGAAGTTAGAATTGAATCCAGTCAACTACTTGGTTCAGTTAAGGGAAAATACTAAATATATATATTTATTTATATTTATAAAAAAGATAGTGAAAAATCCCTTCCTTATATATTCGTGCATTTTGAGTTAATTGGCTCAACAATCCACGCTGTATATTGAGAAGGAAGTACAGCTTCAGAATGTCAGTGCTTTGTTTTGTGGGTATGGTTTTTGATGATAGTGGAGTGAATGGGTTTTCTCTTTTCAGGAGATAAACATTGTTGTAACAGTTAGTATCACTTAAGAAAAGTTGCTGCCAATGGGGTGATTACAGATGCTCCAAGGCTCTGTGGCAGGTGGGGGCTGGCTGAGGGGCACAGCCCTCAGGACACAAGGAGGTCTGGGAAATTGCAAACTTGAGTCACAGAAACTGAAAACTCACTTGTCCATTTAGGTGAGGGACTTTCCACTCTGGGAGAGGGATATCACCTTCACAATAGCTCTGGTAAAACAGACATAAAATTATGTCCATGCACCACAAGGTTGCAAAAACAAACAAACAAACATGGATACAAGAGGGCTGCTGGGCAAAACTGTGGCAGCCCTGACATAAGACATAATTTCTGGGAGTCAGAAAGTTTCCACAAAGAAGTAGAAAACAAGAAAAAGTACAATCATTCCGTCATTCCACAAAGCTCTCTTGTCTCAGTCTGTCAGGGCTGCTACGACAAATACCACAGACTAGTGGGCTCAAACCACAGGAGTATATTGTGTCATAGTTTTGGAAGCTAGAAGTCCAACATTAACTAATCAGCAGGCCACGTTTTCTCTAACGTTTGCAAAGCTCTTGTGGTGGCTCAATCTCTGCCTCCCTTAATTGACTATCTGCCTCTTTTGGACCTCTCCTCCAGTTTGTATTTCCGTGTCCAATTTCCTTTGCTCACAAGGAAGTCAGCTATATTGGATGAGTGCACACCCTCATTCAGTCTGGCCAAATCTTAACTAATAACATCTTCCAAAGTCCTGTTTACAAATGGGTTGACACTCATAGGGCTGGGGGTTAGGACTTGAGCATGGTTTTGTAGGGGACACTATTCGCTCTCTAACATTGGTTGAGAGTTTCATTTCCATCTGGTTCTATACATGGTGCTGGAGACCCTCAGAGGTATAGGGCTTGTTCCTTGCCCTCAAAAAGCACACAATCTAGACGTGGAGAATGATACTAGATCCAAGATGGTGTGGAAAGAGATAGGCAATGTCAGAGGCACGCATGGCGTTTGTCTATCTGGTGGGCATGCTGATGGCGTAATTAGAGAAAGAGGGCCAGGGCCCCAAAGCATAGTCCCAGAGGAGGTCCTGTTGAGCTGAGCTTTTCAGAATGCCCAGGAGGGAGTTAAATGGAGGAGGTGGGGAAGGGTCTTCTGGCTGAGGGAAACAGAACCACAAAGCCCTGGAGATCTGTGACTTGGACACGAGAAGGTGCTCAGTGGAGGAGATGGCTGGAAACCTTTGGATCTTCACTTTTAAACAGAAAGAGCATTTCCACTGATGCTCTTCATATTGGGCAGGGATATTGAACATTGTGAAATTTAGTTATTAATGTTCATTAGAGACATGTCCTTTTCCAGTTCCAGTGTCATGGGATTATACTCATTTGCCCTACTTCAGGGGAAGACTAAAAGTCTGAATTTTAGATTGTTTGAAAGAACTACACTAGTGAAATTAAGATAAAAATCTTGCCTTTGGGGAGTCTTTAGGGAGCCGCTTTCCTGAAATTTAACAATGACTTATTTCCTATAATAATTATTTGTGAGTGAGTGCTTCTGATGTGTTGAAACAATTTATTCTCTGACGCATTTTGATGCTTCCTCACAAGTGCTGTTTATACATTTAAATTGCCCTGTGAAAGAAAAGAAGGTTTGCTGAACAAATTTCAACTTCAGCCTCAACTCTGTATGAAAGATTTCAGATCATCGGGTTCCTGGTTAATGAAACGTTACCTTAGGTCACAGTAACAAGTTTAATCTATCAAAATGCATGAAACACGCTTGGGGAAGGGAGAGAAGTGGAGGCAGCATTCTGGGAGATGACTACATTTTGTAAGGACTGTCAATGGGAAATAGAATTCAGTTGTTCCAAGCCACACACACACAGAATATATGTATTACAAACAGGTATGGTCGTCTTGCACCTGAGCTCTCAGCACTTGCTCTTTGCCTGGAGTCTCCATCTGAATCAACAGCCTCCTCTCAATGGAGTGAGGTGCCTTGCTCAGGACCAGTAGACCTGCCTGGTGGGGCCAGCTGCCCACCTGGAGCTGTGTGGGCTTCAGCTCAGGCTGCCTTGAAGCTTGGTGCATTGACTCACATCCTGACAAGGGCTGTGCTGGGGAGGAGAGAAGCCACAATTCTTTCTCTCTCATGGAAATCTCAACAAGGCTTTCCTCGTCATCACACATTGTGTCCTGGCACCAGGAGCATCATAAGGTGGCTGCACAAAAGTGAAGGTGTGAGACTCACGGGAAGCCCCATTCCTCCTTGAGGTTTGTATCATTTGAGGATGAGTCAAGAGGACCCAGCCATTTTTCTTTCTTTTGCTGAAGGATTTAGGAGCGAAAATGTGACCACTCTACAAAAGAGCTTGCTGCAAGATAACTTTTCTTTTGGGCTTGGTCCCTGCCCTCAGGAAGTGCACTCTCTGGCTGTGGAGAAAAATACTAGACTCGTGAGTACAAGGGCAGTTCAGTGGTAGAATTCTTGCCTGCCATGCGGGGAACCTGGGTTTGATTCCTAGCCCATGCACTTCCCAAATGAAACAAAACAAGCAAAACAAACAAACAAAAAACCAACCAAACAATAATCCAAACTAATGGTGTTGCAATAAGCGGATATTCTCATGGAAAAAGAATGAAATGTGACTGCTGCCACACAGCATACAAAAGAAATAAAAGATACTAGTTCTAAGATGGCATGGAATGAGATTGCAGTATTTGCTGTTTGCTTGTTTGCTTTTTCCCTATTAATGGTTACCTTGACTTTGTATGTTTATGATGCTTTTGTTTTGGGGAAACTGGGCTTGCAGAAAGCCTTTCTCAAATTACCTATCCTTCAAGTAATAGGTAAAGGCATTGCTGTGGGATGAGCCAGTTCTGACACTCTGGAGGAAGCTTTGAAGTTTCCAGCGTGTGTGTATTGTATTCCCGCTCACTTCTTTTTCAAAATCACCCGATTGGGATACAAATTATTTTTGTGATAAAGAAACCCTCGGACATGTGAACTGAAGCGTCACTTTTAGGGGCTTATTTTATCAAGGGGAAACCTGCAGATGTGTTCTAGTGACAGTCACCTTCACATCCTCTGGTCGCATCTCTAGCTGGCTTGCACGCCTCTTGCTAAATGTCTTCCTGTTTGTGGAAGCAAGTGCTGAAAAAGTTTCTCAAGAACTCTGGCCTGTTTCTCTTATAGTCCTTCCTTTATTTTATTGCCTGCTTTTACTGATAAGAAATACTTGTGTAATGTGGGCTGAAAATGTATCAAGGAAAAGTCAGAGAATGGAGTTGAGAGACAGCTTTTCTTTGTGCGTGTGCCTTCGTTTTTAGATACTTTTTATTTTCTTTAACTCAGCATTTTTGTTCACAGGGTACATTGCTCAGAGTTAGGTGGCCATAGGCACTTATCTGCCAGGGCAAGTACTGTTTTAAGCCTAATTGTCTAGGAATAATTAGTAATAACTTCTTTTGCTCTAAAAAATATCCTAGTTTGGCCAATATATTAATGTGGTCTCTACCCGCCAGCTCATAGATATTCTGAAATGCTCAGTTTTTCCTAATGTCTACATATTGAGTTTACTCTGGAGATTTGAAGATGTGTGTTGATAGCTCATCCAGTGTGAGAAAGCAATCCCACTGATTTCAAAGTCTCTCATGGTGTAGTGACCCACATTTTTTCTTTCTCTCTCTCTCTCTCTCTCTCTTTTTTTTTTTTTTTTTTTTAGCTCTGGCTCCTTTATAAAATAAAGAAATGTACCTGGATCGTTTTGACTCATTTTCAACTGCAAATTTAGCCTAGGGTGGCATGCTTCCCTAATTCGCCTGCTCTCGAAAGCCTATGCAATGGCAATAAAAATGGTCTTTTAAAAAAATACTCAGAGGAAGTTGCAAACGTTTTGACGTTTGGGTGTGCCCGGGCAGCCCTTTCCCGCCTGCCTCACCAGTGGATCCGTTTTTGTTATTTTAGCCTGCCTTCTGTTTTGCAGTTTTATAATGTAATTTCCCCAGATTCCTTTAGGAATGTTTCCTCACAACGGGCCGCTCTTGCAATGCCCGAGGGAGTTGTTCCATCTCCGTTTTCCCTTGCTCTTTTGATTGCTCAGTGCTTAATGAACTTTTCTTGGCTGTTTCAACTGTCAGCATTTTACGGTCTGATGGTGAATGGCGGTTGGCTTTCTTGCTGCTAAACTGGACCATTCAGTGGCAATCATCGCCCTTAATCTCCATGAGAAGTTTGAGGGAAAGGTAAGTCTTCCAAAATCTTCCAATGCAGGAACAGCAGGAAGTGAGCCTGGGAAATAAAAAAGAAAAAAGAAACCCAAGGACCCTTCTAGACTCGTAAGACTGAATGTGATGTACAGCAGATAGTCCTTTGAAAATAAAGCCAGAAGGAATAAAAAGGAAGCCACATTGATTTCTTCCTCTGCTGGGATTGTTTGTACTACAATAGTTGGCATTTGAGCCATTCATTCCTGGGTTAATCAATCCTTAATGGATGCCTACTTTTAACCAGGTAGTACCCTGGACAGCATTCCAGAGACTCCTAAATAAATGTGGCATGATTGCTGACTTCAGGGAACTCTACTGGTGCATAGACCAGCAATAAACTGACTCATAGGGAATAGTCTTTCAAGGGGGAGACAGCTGGAGAGTCATGGAGGCAGAGAAGGGCACCCATCTCAACCTGGAAGGGGACCATGGAAGCTCAATGCTGGGAGCCAGCCAGACTACACAGGAGGGGGTGCAAATAACCTGTCTTTAGGGATGGCAAGCTTAGCAAATTGGCCTGGAGACCACGTACCTAGGAGACCTCCTCCCTCAAACCTTCAGGACAAGGAAGAAATTTCCATGCCTGGTTTTGTTTCCTTTATAAAGCTCCTGAGGGTTCAGCGGAAACTAGCATCCCCTCTCAGCACGTTGAAATCCCAGTCACCCTTGAAGGTTCACTGCAAAACGGCAGCTTCTCGATGTCATGCTCTGGTTTCTCCCAGTCAGATGAGGTCACTCCTGCCTCTACACTCCCACTGTGCTTTGCACAGCCACTCACTTGCCACACATTCATTTCCCTGGTCATTTGCATTTCTGTCTTAAAGCCCAGGTGGGTAGGACAATTCCTTATTTATTTTTGTGCCTTGCGTGTAGTTGGTGTTTAATGAATCATTGTATTAGTAGGTGCTCACTAAATGGTTATTGCATGAAAGGAAGAAAAGTTTCAGATGCTTTTTCTCCTTTTTATTTTTTGCTTTCATGGATGAATTTACAACCAAGCTATACTTGCAATTGATCTTTCTGATATTTCTTTGTTTCCCCTCTAAATTCCCATGGCTCTTTACTTCCTCTCCATCTATGCATTCATCCACCTGATATATATCAGAAGTAATTGCATCTCTGTGTACCCGGATCCCCACAAGACCTCCAGTTCCCAAGGGCCGAGTTTTTACTCATCTCTGAGTCCTGCATGTCAAGTCCTGTGTCCGCTACTAAATGGTAGCTGGAGAGGGCAGGAATTCCAACCCCTGTCATGGCCACAGGGCCATCCCTTCGGCAAACACAATCTTTCCCTAGTCCTATCAGCCACACCTTCTATCTCATTCTAATGGAGGGAGCAGGTGGCCCAGCCGTGCTTGACACCCCCGTGCCTCTTCTTGGTTTCCCCAGCCCCCGCTGTCACAGACCCAGGCACACACATGACGCTGCAGCGAGACGGGTTTCGGTTTTGATCAAAGCTGAAAACTGCAGCTGAGACCTGAACTGGCTGATAAATTAACAAAGACTCATTTCAGCCGGTTGTGCCAGAGTCTGCAAATGTGTGATGCCAAGAGCTTCTGCCATCATTCTGAGTCTGAACCTTCTAAGGCATTCCTTAAAGAACCTCCCAACATGGAAGGGAAAACTGGTGTGTTGAAGATGTAGGATGGTCTCCAAAGTACTTCCTTTAGTCCCCTCCCTTAACTAAGAGGAAAGCAGCTACATTTGTCATTGTTGATTTTCTGCCAGGTTACTCCCACTCTCTTAATAGAGATTGGAAGATGAGCCATTAGAAAAGAAAAAGAAAGAAAGAGCAGGCGTGTTTCTGTTACTTATTTCCAATGTAAACATTTCGAGCAAGCCCATTAGGGGTAACATTTTTGGTGGAAGTACATATTTCTACTGGACACAATGCAAGAAATTTTTGCTCATGGAATTTTCACTCAACAATAGGGGAAAATTGTTTTCACACAGGCGGTTTTGGCTCCAAGTATGGATTTGACAAGTGTTTCCCCAAATGCCACCAGGACTGAAGTATGCAGCTGCTATGGAAATTTCGGAACTCTCAAAAGAACCCCAAATGCATTAAAAAAAATTACTAAATCACATATTTAAATTGTGCTTTCTATTGTTGCTAACAACATTTGAGTATTATAATTAGAAAGACCTCAGAGGCCTTGTCTGAGAAACCTTAAACATTCATTTAGCTGTTCGACTTTCTGTAGTTTCATTTTGTATCATGGCGCGGCGCGAAGAGTCTGCTTGGCTAGTTTCACATCCCATTCATTATAAATTTTACTTTCTGGGTCTAAGACATTGATATTTGGGTTTTCAGAACAGAAAGGTAACGTTGAATATGAAACTCACGTATCTTGGTTAACATTTTAATTGAAATTTCATGTCGAAAGCATCTTCTGCTTTATCTGATGGGATTTCCAGTTTAGTTTAAGGCAGAAAGATGCCATCAAAATTAAAGCAAGCCTGTGTTTTCTACTCTGTGTGACAGCATCATCGGCTCCTTCTGGTGTCATCGTCACCACAGGACAGCAGCGCAACTGATTGCCTCATGCAACAAGAGGCCACGTGGGAATGTGTGACTTTCCCCTTCTGGCAGAGCTGGGGACTTCCAAGGGGTCTTGAAATTCTGTCAAAAATGACTCAGTTCTCTCCAGACTGTATTTATGAAATCTTTTTTTTTTTTTTTAACCCAGGTCGGAGACTGCTGTTCTTCTCTCTCATTTCCTTCTGATTAATCTTATTATGTTCAAAATGTAAAACTATCCTGATCAATTTTAAATTAATTTACATGTTGAAGATATTTAATTAGGTGACTTTCTCTTACCCTTTTCTTATGGCAGCATCCCGCAAGGAAAAACAATGCTTGTTTCTTAGAGTCCAATCTGGGATTCATTGACAATTCAGTTTGCACACACTTAAAAAAATCTATTAAAACAAACCAAAAAATATTTGCATTCACAGATGAGTGTGGCATAATGGAAGTGACTTGGGCATCATTGTAGGAATAGGTAATGGTCTGTCTATGTGTGTCCACTACAGCTAGGCAAATATTAAATAGAATTGAATAACAGAGTGAGAATAACACTTCATTCTACATCTTTCTTGATTTTTAGTGCTATACCTAGAGAAGTTTGATTTATATTTTTCTTTTACAATCACTCATATTAGCATCACCTCTGTAATTCTGATTACTTTTAACAGTGCAAATCAGATCTGACTTCCCTTTGAGGATGAATGTAGGGGTTGGGAGGTATAACCTTAATGCAGTTGGGAGGTGGCAACATCTGAAGCTCATAAAAAAATTCCTATTTTGAGGATCCCTCAATACTTTTAGTGAATTCCCCATTTCAGGGGAAACTGAAGGTGGAGTCATGATTTTAGACATAACTTTGTGCTCTTTGGGTCTGATTAGGAATTGATCCTGCCCTACAATCTACAGTGAAATAGTTTAATAAAGATCTAGGAGTAATTAAGTCCAATGTGGGTGGCTTTATTCAGTATCTTGAATAAGAATGAACTTCCATGATGAATGAACATTTGGCCCAGTCTTCACGCAGCCATTTTTCACATTGATCTACCTGAAGGTCAGTTTTAGAAGTCAGTGAGAGCTGAGTCATCCCCACAGCCTCAGGGGATGGAGCACCTCAGGAGATGGAGCACCTCAGGGAGATGGAGCACCTCAGCTGTGGCCCGATGTATATATATTTATCTTTTGCACCTTTTTTTTTTTTTTACATGGGCAGGCACCAGGAACCTAGCATCATTTTACGTTGGTCACTTTATTTGTGCAAGAAGAACAAAGAATTAAGACATCAGCTATATTCTTAAATCAATTTTTTGGTGTGAGTGTGGGTGGTAATTGCATAATTTTCACTGGAATTCCTTTAAGAATAATTGAAAACTATTTTCTAGTTTGGAGCAAGAACATTTTTTTGTTGTTGTTGTTCCAAGAATTTTAGTTGCTTATGTAAACCAATAACTAAGCAATCTTGTTAAGAGACCCTAAAGTGCACTCATTGGGTGAATGTCCAAATGCAATCTAGGTGAGATGAAATTTGGAGGAATTATGGAGAAGGCTTCATGTTTCTAAAAAGTACCTTTCTAGGAAATGGATTCCTTTTTCTGCTTCATATTGTACCAGATTTTTCAAGATGCTTAACTTAATGAAACAAAACCAATTTAGCTTCTTCCTTTAGGGAAGGAGCAATGAGCATTCTTAGTTATATTCCTGCAGTTCTTAAGTTACCCAGTCAACTTTTTCTTTTTATCGTAAAAAAAAAAAAGGCTCCTTTAGCCTTTCCTCATACAGGTCTTAGTCTCTTCTTATGGTCACCAGGTCTTTCTGTCTCCATGAATCTAGAGCATAGACTATTTACTTATTACTTTCTTAAGCCTCCTTGTTAGGTGTCTTGGCTTTACAGTGACAACTTTTGTTCATTAACAGTGTGGCATAGTGAAAGAACATGGATTATGGAGTCAAGCTTTTTTCTGCCCATCTATTCAATTAACAAATGTTTATTGCACATTTTCCAAGTGCTACACATGATAATGGGGCTTAAAGTCTATTGTGGAGCATGCAAGGTACCCGAAAATGTTATGATTACAGCTCATAATTATAAATATAACTAAAAGCACTAATTATAAATTGCCATGGTGAAATGAATTATGATGGGCAAGAATAATGCATTGGGAGTATCCATTTCAGATCGATTAGTCCTTGAAGAGTTTTAAGGAGAGGGATTAAACAATTTCTCTCTGGTTACTATGTGAAAACCATAAGAATGAGAACCTGGATGGTCTAAGAGTGAAAATGGGGAGACCAGAAGACTTGGGTTTTCTTCTTGGCTCAGACATTTATCAGCTATGTTCCTGGTCAAGTTCATTTCCGTGAATCTCATTTTCTGCATTTGTATAAAGGGGATAATAACACCTCCCATGCAGAACGGTTGGGAAGATTAGCAGTAGGACATTTAAAGCTCATCACCCAGCCTGGTACTTGTTGGGATTCAAATAAATTGGTGCTACTCTTACTATCTGATAAGGGCATATGCTCCTAAACCTTGATCATCTTTTGTTAGCTTTTCAACACTCCTTTCACAGAGCACTCTAGGAGGTCTGTAAGCATATCCTAACTTCTGCCTATTTCAACTTACATTGATTGATCCACCTCCTTCTTTCCTGCATGCTAATGGGAGCCAGAAAAACCAAGATGGATAAACCATGTTTCCCACCCTTTGGAGATTCAATCTAGTGGGGATACGTCCACGGCAAATACTATGAAAAAGGAATTCTCAGGATCACAGAAAATGGTGCTGGGGGTCCGGGAAGACTTCCTGGAATTGGTACCCATGAATTGGTATTATCCATTTAGGAGAGAAATGACCTACAAGGCAGAGGACTCACAATAAACCCACTTATGGTGGGGGCAGAAAGATTTTCCTTTTTGTAGAGAAAGATTTTCTCAGCTTTATTGAGATTTCTGCTCAGGTCCCAAAGGTGGCCTCCTCCAAACAGACTTGCTCTTGCCTTCACCATACCATCTCTTGCTCCCCACATTAAGGAAGAGCCTTGCATTTCATAGCTCTTGGTTCTAAGATAGTAGCTTCCACTTCCTGAAGTCCTCTCTCCAGTAAGCCATTGTACTTGCCTCCCAAGTGGAAAGGAATGGGCAAAACAGGAGGCCTACGGAGAATTGAAGACACAAGCGGTGGGATGCATAAGATTGAAGAAGAAGAAGACTTGATAGCTGAGATTAGAGTTGTTTGGGTTTCAGACCTGGCAAAAAAGATACCTCAAATCTGATTCCAACACATTTTGCTCCCAGTCTTTCTGCCTACATGCCCCATTGCAGCCACACCAACTAATGCCCCTGCTGGCTCCTGCCTCCTCTCCTCATCCACACTGTCCTCTCCAACATTCCACGAATGAGCCATATATCCTGCTTCTCTAAGTGTTCAGGCTCTCTCAGCCCATTCTCTGCCACGTCCCTGACCCCTCTCTGGTCCCACTGACCTTCATCCACTGCACTTCACCCGGATCTTCAGTTTAGTTTTTTCACATTCTGATAATTTATTTCAAACTCATCTCCTCTGGTAGGCTGTGAAATCTTTGAAGGCAGAAACTTGCCTTATTTCTTTCTAGATCCTGACACACACTGGCACGCTGTAGGCATTCAGTAAATATTTGTTGAATGAATGAAGAACTGAGCTGGAGTGAAGCAAAAAAGGGTCAATATTTGGCTGGTTGGTGAAGGTTATTTACCTTGCCTCTTTCCATACAGGCTTTCAGGTGACTTTCAAAAAAGAACATGGAAACAACAGATTAATAAGCATACATGTCATTGGAAATAAAGAGAAAAGAGGCAGAGGAAATATGACAACTAGGAGGAAGAAATTATTTTTTGTGACTGAGTGACCATTTTTCTCTGAGCCTCCTGCTAGGAAGGGCAAAAAGGAAAAGGGCATAATCATGCAGTTATTGCCAGCAGAAAGGAGGAAGCACACCTCTTCTTAGGAGAAGATAATTCTCAGGTGTGAGGTTCTTGGTTTGAATATAGCTACTAAAGGATAGGAGCCAAAGTTTTTAGAAACATAGTGCCACTTTCTTAATGTTCAAGCCATGTGACAAACTTCATTATGATGTATAAAATAGTAGAAGTTCACTGGTAATACAAAAATGAGATAACGGACAACAGTAGCATTGCAAACAGGAAAGAGTTATATTTAAAAAAATTGAAGTAGCATTTATAAAATAGAGAACAAATATGCAGGCCATTCTTATCCAAGAGAGGGAATCCTTAGCCTGCCGTTCATCCTCCATGCTTACCTAGCAAACCTTGTTACTTGCTACTCATGGATTAGACTCTCTTCTCCAGAGAGCCTGATCCTCTCATCGTTCTCTGATTATACTTCACTTCTCCCATCTCTCAATCTTTGTGCCGATTGTGTTTCACGGAGGGCTATCACTTTTCTCTGCTGATTCAAATACTGCTATATTTCAAGGCCTGGATTGAGTCTCATTTTTATTTTTCATGCCTCCATCCCTGAACCTTTCACTCTATATAATTATCTCATTCTTCTCAGCATACTGTAGGTGGGTCCACTCTTTTCACCCTTAATCATAGCCTGTCTTTTGCTATTTTAACTTTTATGCCGTCTGTCTTATTGCCAGCCAAGTTTTAAGCCAGAGTTCCTTGGGTGTCATGGTCATGTTTTACTTCTTTATATCCTCATTCCCCAGCAGCCAAGAGGGCTGTATAATGTTGAGAAGTTAAAGGATTTGGAAACTGGCAACTCGTTTTGAGGCCGGAAGCCAAAGATTACTAGCTATGTGAACTTGGTCAAGTCACTTAGACCTCACTGAGCTGTGAGTTCCTCATTTATAAACCGGACAACAGTCCTCTCTTTCCCATTTTTCTCTTGTTGATCAAGAGAGACAAGGAAAGCAGATAAGCCAGGTAATTTCTCCTAGTCATTTATCCAGCACACTTTAGGTCTTGAGTAAACAGTGGGGGAATGAATGGGTGATTGGCCAGCGTTTCTTTTCTTCTATCTAGACTGTTTCAGATAGCTAACTGCCTGGAAAAAGAAGGTGCATGTCAAAAGGAGGAGAGAGAGAAAATGGCCACAGGTATCTACAAGAAGCAGAGCGAAATTGTAATGGGAGTTGGCCATCTGAAGCCTTGGACTGTGGCCAGACAGGGCAGTCACAGAGCCTCTGGTCTCAGCTGGACATACGCTGAGAGTGGGGAAAGCAGAGCTTGCTGGCAGCTGAAAGCTCAGCTGAAAGGGGTGGGCTACCACAGGTAGGGTCCAGGAGGGCTCCAGTTCTGCCCAGACGGTGGGCCTTGGCTGGACAAAGCCAGAAGGACAGCTTTGCGGGTCGCCCGGCCTCACAGGACAGCCTCAGATATTGGGGCCATTTATAGCGAAGACGTTGCCTCAATCGATGGTCTACAAAATCAATCCCTAATCAAAGAATGATATTTGTGGGAGCCCCAAGTGGCAAGGCACTTATTGATCTTTGCTGGTGGATACTACTGACCATGGGGAGGAGAGTTGTCAGTGAAAGTGAAAGACTGGAATATTTAAAAAAATAAGTGTAAGGGGGAGAAATAAGAGGAAATGATAAAACAAGCAAAATCAGTTCAGAAGAATAGTTGTGATCTTAGAACAATGGGCAGTGAATGGTACGAGTGATTAATGAATCTTCTATTGTGGGAATCATTAACAAGAAAGAGATGATCTCCTTTTACTTGTTCTTCTTGGCCGGGTTTCAGACATTACTGGTCAAACTAACTGCAAAACAGTCTTCAATAAACTAGCATTTCTATATCAAACTGTGATTTTAATTTAAAGAGGACATGGCACATTGGCAGTGTGCTGTAGTTCTCCAATACACAAATCTTATTAAGCTTTTATGTTATTGCATTGAGAAAGGATGACTAGATAATTTCTTTCTGTACTGCTTAGGGCCATAATTATTCCCCAACTTTTTCTCTTCTTTTCTTTATTTCCATCCTCAGGCATGCCAGTTATTGGGTTTAAAGAATGTAGTTGAGTTTAGGTGGCTCCCCAGAGGGTCCGGGCCAGGGCTGGTCTCCAGGGGAAAGTCCACAGTGTTTTGCGGTGGACATCTGCCTCCGTTTACCAGCGCTGCTATGACAAACATCACACAATGGGTTGGCATGGCAACAGGAATTTATTGGCTCAGGGTTTCAGAGGCTGAATCAAAGTGTCAGCAAAGCCACACTTTTCCCCTAAATCTATTGCATTCTTGTGCTTGTACCAGCTTGCTGCAGTCCTTGGGGTGCCTTGGCCTGCAGCTCTGCTTCCTGTCACAGGACAATCCCTCTCTCCGTGTGTCTGTTTTTCTGGTTTCTGGCTTCTGGCTCTTCTGGCAGTGACTTAATTCCTTCTGCTTTATTATAAGGGACCCCAGTAATATCAACTAATATCAACTTCACTGATAATGCATCTTCAAAGAGTCCTAGTTACAAACAGATTCACAACCACAGAGAAGGATTAAGAACATGACTTCTGTTGGGGCACCTGGTTGAATCTTCCACAATGCCAAATGCCAAGCCTGTGGTCATTTTATTTCTCATCCTATGTAGGTGAGGTCAGAGCCGAGAATGAGAGCAGGATGTGTATTAGAAAGGAAGGTTGAGATGATGTTTCTAATCAGCAGAAGTGGATACGTGGAGCACAGCACCTGGAAGTCTGTCCCTACCATCCTCAGATGCTACTGTTTGGGGACTTTGTTATTAGCTGACCCCAAAATAGAGGCTTCTCATTTCCCATTTCAAACTGCTGGGTCATCCAGGGACCCTATAGAACAACAGCTCTACTGGCCTCTAGCACAAGTGCGAGGGGCATGGGGCTCTGTTAGGGTAGAAGGCATGGTGTGAGATTATGACTTACAGTTGCCAGTTGGCACATGTCTGAGAAGCTGTGTGTGTGTGGGGGGGGGGGGGCGAGGGGGGTGAGGAGAGGGCAGGTGAGATGAGATTTGCTTTAATGAGTTTAAGATTTTTCCCAATGGTGTCTGAGACTCATCCTGAAACAGGCTCAAGAGTCACTGCTGAAAGACGACGTGCATGGTTAAAGTGAGCCTGCTGTCATTAAAGGGAGACTGAGCTCCAGTGTTCTTCTCTTACAGAGTAAATGCATTGCAGTTGGACCGAGGTCACCTGCTTTCCTTATTTGAGTGTGTTGCAGCTTTGGGAAAGGGCCCCAACCACAGGCTGGCCTGTGGGTAGCTGGCATGGAGAGTGGTCGTGACTGACGCTGCAGAGTGGCCAATCATTTTGCACACATGAAAGACAAGCTCCTCCCCCTGTTGTGAACCCCTGAGATCCAGACAGCCTTTTTTTTTTTTTTTTTCCTTATATGCTGCATGCTGGGGTCACATTTCATTATTTTTTCATGTGAGCATTCTGTTACTGCAGCACCATTTTTTGAATTTTTGTTTGTTTGCTTTGTTTGTTTGTTTGGGAAGTGCATGGATTGGGAATCGAACCCAGGTCTCCCACATAGCAGGTGAGATTTCTACCACTGAACTACCCTCGCACCGCCCCCAGATAGGCTTTTGAGCAGGACCAAGTGAACTCTGCAGGTAGGAAGAGACCTAGCATGACCCAGTGCTTCTGCCAATGGGCTGCGCAGGAAGGTGTGCTTTAAGCTGGTCAGAGTGTAGCCCCTGTATAGCCCCTACAAGCTGGGCAGCTGGTGGCTGCTATATTTCAGGCTTCTGGGCAGGCATAGCACTTGTGGTACTGACCTGTCTGTCCCCTTAACTACGGCAGGCTTGGTGGCCTTTCCCTGGCTGCTGGAGGGGGAGGTTGGGAGTGGGGGCCTAAACAAAGGATGGGGTTATTCTGGGATCCCATGGCACCCTTCTCACCATGTGCACACACTGAGAATTTATTTTGTGAGGAATGAGGAAAAACCCAGCGGCAGGGAAAAGGGCCTCACCTTTGGGAGGAGCTGAGAATGCCGGTCATTTCCCAGCCCCGCCCTGCTGCCCTGCTGGCCTCGCCCACTTCGTCTTGCCCTTTCATGGGACTCTTTACTCGTGAAGTTTCTATCAGACCCCTTGTCTGGATGCCCTGTTTTGAATGCACTTTTCTGGTGTAAATAAGTACCATCCTGTGACTAGGGCTCCCGATGTCACCTTCTCTTCCAGCTCTGTGGCCTGTGGGTTAAAGACACCTCTTCTTTCAGAGCCAAGACCCCAAGAAACAAACCACACCGGCCACCTTGCAGCTCTGCTCTGCCGTTCCCTGCAGTGAGGGGAGCAGGACTCAGATGCTCCCTGTTAGAGACAGACTTTCTCAAGGAACGATGATAAAAACTCATTGAGTGGTTTCATTTAAGGATGGTCCACAATAGCATTAAATCACCGTATTTGGACAAAAGGACACTTGTGAGCTAGCCTGGAAAATTGATCATGTTTTTTATTTTCTCCAGTCTGAAATTAAAAAAAAAAGACTAAGAAGTATACTTTCAGACAGTATTTTTTTTAAAAACATGTACATTTCTTAAAATTAGTTTTGAACTATAAAAATAATAGAATTATAGCGATTCAAATTGGAAAAGGGGAAACTTCCTTTCCCTTCATCTTAAAACATTTAACCTACAGCTTCCTGGCTAGCTTTTTCATCTTGCGCATCCATATTTTATATCCTTATAAAATCAGTGCAGAGGCAAATTTGTATATTGCTTTTTTTTTCCATTTCATTTTGAATTCTAAGTTTGTTTTGCATTGCTACAGAGTCCTTGCAACCATCATTTATAGTGACTGAGTAACACGCTCCTGAGAGAAGGGATGCTGATTCATCCAGATTGTCGGGGTGCAGCCTGCTGGTGAGCTGGGAAGTGGCTCTTACCAAAAGCATCATTCAAATTTCTAAAAAGGGAAAGAAAACTTTGATTTCTAGTTATAAGCAAGAAGTTCATAAATCAAGCTGTTCTTGGTGCATCCTCACACCTAATTAGGCAAGCCCCTCCCTCTTCTGTACTTGTAGCCATCACTTGCTAAAAAAGCCTGGAGTGGCAGGGTCAGAGCAGCTTCATGGGACAATGCGGGTTTGGAGCATATTTCAGTGGCCATCTTCCTGTCTTCTTTCTCCTCCTTCATAGCAGATGATGCCAGCTCCCAATTCTCTCTCACTGCCTGTCCTAGTTTTTTTTTGTGATATTTTTATTGGGAAATCTTCACGCACATACAGTCCATACGTGATGTGCAATCAATGGCTCCCACTATCATCACATAACTGTGTATGCATCGCCATGATCATTTTTAGAACATTTGCATCACTCCAGAAAAAGAAAGAAAAAAGAAGAAAACTCACATATCCCTTCCCTCTCATTGACTACTAGTATTTCAATTTACCCAATTTTTCACCCTTTCTCTCCCCGCATGATTTATTTATTTGTTTATCCTTAGTTTTTCACTCATCTTGCCCACACGCTGGGTAAAAGGAGCATCAGACACAAGATTTTCACAATCACACGGTCACATTGTAAAAGCTCTATCGTTACACAATCTGCCTCTTCTTTTTCTTGCCTTTACCTTCTGCTTGTCTGTCTGAGAACCAAGGCTTATCAAAATAAGAGACAACTTAAGGTAGAAGTGGATTTGACGGCGCCGTTGTCCTGTGGTCCAGCTTTCTCCTCGCCATTGCCCCCCCACTGCTTCTCCTTTCTTCCCACTTTCTCTCCTAACTTCAACTTCAGGAATTGGGATGCCATTTCATAAGACATGTTTGCCTATAGCTTTTCTCTGACTCTCTGAGATAATGTACCATTTGGTAGCAGAGACACTGCCACTTAAATAATTTTGGTGTAGAACCCTGTGTGAGATTATATACGTGTGTAATTTGGGGTGTGCTGCTTTAGATGTTATCCTGTGATGAGCTGTGATTTTCCTGTAGGGGAGAACTACTTCTTGAAATGTGAGTAACTCATTCTGGCGAGTTCAGCGTTTTCATAATCTAGGTGTGGTGGACCCTGAACGAGCTGTGATTCTGGTTCAGTGGCACGATGAGCTAAATAAAACCCCAAAGTAGAAAGCAAAAGGGGATCTTCATCATGAGATTGTTGGGAAACAAGGCAAGACATGGATTTCAGGAGAGCTTTGGCCTAGGAAGGTGATGTTTCAGCAGATTGTCTTCAGGAGGGACTCAGGAGGACTTTAGGGTCAGAGGGAAGTCAACTAAGGTAGTGGAGGGTTGATTGTGACAGGCTAAATTCTTCATTGTCAGCAGGCAGGGTTATCTCGTTTCGCTGGTGAAGATGTCATGGGGAAGTTAATCTGGTCACAGAGCTGATAGATGGCAGAGCTGGGTTTTGGGTGAGGTCCGTTTGATTCAAAGACCCACTGTTGCCCCAGGCTCCCTTCCACGCCCCAGGCTCCCTTCCACGTGCACTGGAGCAGAAGGGAGGAAGAGAAGGGTAGAAAAGAAAGCATGTGAGCCATCAGTATGACCAAAGGCTTAACCGGCCTGCCTATTTTCAGAGAGTCTGTTAATTGCCACTTTGCACAGCCTGGGAATTTCACACAAGTGCTAATGTGAGACCCGCTCAGCAGCTCCCTTCTCCTTCCAGGAGACACGGAGCAGCACGGAGCTCAGTCACGTCTTGCGTGTTCTTTTCAAACCAATTGAACGTGATCCAATTGCTGTCCCAGAAACAAATAATTTAAGGCCAATTTCATTTGAACAGGTAACGGTAATTTATGGTCAATGCAAAATATATCTCACATTTTTAAGTGAAGGAAAAAAAATGGAGAAAGTCAATTTAGGATTTAATAAAGGCTTCCTGGTACACATGTTAGGACATCACGCTGGGTGCTACAATGAACTTAGATTTAGTGATGGAAAATTAGAACAAAGCCACCTATTTATTAAATCACTGCTGTACAATGAACCGTTGTATTTTGGGTTGGATCTCTGGAGAGTTGACACCTATTACCTTCCTGATTGAAACCATAAAAAGTTGCATTTAAAATTTCTTGGCATCCTGCCTCTGATTAGCTTTCTTATATGCTCTATTTTAGAAGCTGCGTTTCCGTCTCATATTTCTTTACCAGATATATTATCTTCAATGTTTTATCTTTTTTCTTTTCAGAAACAACTTGATTTAACCGTGATTTTTTTCAGTGTTCTTCAGGTAACATAATTACTGGCTGCCAATTACTGTTTTATTAAGGGATACTCTAAGACGAATTTTAAAACATGTCTTCTCATAAAACTGACACAACAAAATAGTTCATGATAACCAAGCAAATCTTAAATGACAAGCATGCCACCAACTTAAAGCTGAGTGGCTGCCTTACGTCCAAACAGATGATGAATGCTGCAAAAAGACACGAATTCAAAAAATTGTCCTTGGTGTTGACTGGGAAAGGAAGCAGAACGTTCACTAATTAGTACAGTGCTGGGAAAGAGTGGTGACTCAACCCTTAATTAGAAGAAAAATTACAAAATGGGTATATTTCTCCCTAGGTGAATGATTCCTAAATTTTGCAGACTGTAAAAGTAGATGAAGTATCTGAACAGGGCAAATAGAAAGCATAAGTCATCCATTTATTCATTCTATTTAAAAGATTAGCTTAGTTGGTTTTTAGGTGATTTTTAGATTGAACCAGAGTTTAAATATTTACACATTTTTAGCTGCAATTCCATTGCACAGCATAGTTAGTTGCTAAGAAAACAGGCGGCCTATAGAGTCAGACAACATTAACACTTATTCATTGAACTCGGCCAAGCTATTTTAGTATTTCTGAGGTCTTAAGTTCTCTGCCCTTCAGTTGCTTAGAGCCGAAATGGGGGCAGGGAGATGGTTAGATGACAAATGATGACACAAACAAAACATGTAAAATCTCATTTGTCGGAAGTCTGAAATAGGTTCTCCAACTAATTGTGGTGCCATGCTTTGAAATTTGTAGCTTCTTTGTATATATATTATTGTTCACAAAAAAAGAAGGAAAAAAAGTTTATCGTGATGATAAAAAAAAGTATTTAAGCTCTCTAGCCTCCTATATTCTGGAGCAGCTAGAAGGAAAAATATGAGAGGATCATATGGTAGCCCATGACAAACTCTGGGATCTGTCCTGCGACCATTTGTTGAAGAGTGCTTTGAAAACTATTGCTTTTTTATCTCCTTGCTTTGTATGTATATGTTATACCATACAATAAAAAAGTTAAAAAAATTAACTAGATAATATTTAGACATAGAAAAAAGTTTAATTGAATACAGAATTCTAGGTTGAAAATTATTTTCCTTGGAATTCTGAAGACATTGATCCATTGTTTTCTTATATATATATATGTTTAAGAAGAATATATGTATTATTCTTGTTGAAGAATCAATTCTTTTCTAATTCTAGCTCCTTTACTTGTGGCTTCTTTTTTTCTCTCTGGAATTGTTTGGATATTTCTTTTCTCCCCAGTTAAATTAAATTTCCCATGAGATGAAAAAATAATGGCATTGGATAAGTGTTTTGGAAGGTTGGAGCCTGGTACTCTAAGAAGATGGAACAGGGATATTTGAGTTGGTCGTAGAGAGCAAGAAAACTTCCTAGACAAAATTATACTTGAAAAATACGGGGGAAAGAGTGGGGAGGAAACAGTGTTCTCAGCAGAGGAAGCAATGTGGGTAAAGATCTCATGGTCAGAGGGAGTGAGGCAAGTGTGCGGGACTGGAGGATAAAGAGTGAATAGTGGGGACGAGGCCATAACTTGTAGGCCAAGTTCAGAAGTTGTGCTTATCTTAAGAGCAATGGAAAGTTATTGAAGAGTTTCAAGAGGACTGTGTTTATGTCTAAGTGGGGAAGGGGGAAAGGTTATCATATGGCTTGATGTGCATTTGGTTAGAAAGAACTAATCTGATGCAAGTAGGTCTGCAGTAGTCTACCATATTAGTCCACACTAGAGATAATGGTAATTTGTGCAAGAGTAGTAGTATAGAGAGTGGAGAGAAGTAGATGGATTGTAAAGATATTTTGGAAGTCAACCACAGGATTTGCTAATGTTTGCTTATGGGCCATTAGGAAGAGTTAAAGATAAAGAATCACCTATGGGCTCCAATCTGTACAAATGGATGAATGGGAGTGCCATTCCCTGAGATAGCCAGGATTGGGAGTGGAGAAAGCTCATGAATTCGGAGTTAAATCAGGGTTTGTTTGAGTTGTCTTTGACATATCCCAAAGAAGAGAACCCATGAGCAATTAAATATATGGATCTGAGATGCAAGATGCAGTGCGATTGGCTAGAGACAGCCACGTTTTGTGTTACCCATGATAGGAGGTAGTCGAAGCTGAGGTATGACTGAGCTTGCTTGGGCAAGATGCCCAAGATGCTTGGGAGGAGAGGAGTCTAGGATCTGAGACTTGAGAAGCTTCAACATTGACCTGCTTGGTAGAAGTCTGCAAAGGTGGCAAAGAAGGCAAGGGAGGTAGCCATTAGACAGAGTAAGAGAATGTTTCCAAGAAGCAAATGTGGTTGACAGTATTGAACACTGCCGACAGGATAGATGAGATGAGGTGGAGATGACAAAGGGCAGATCTAACTCTGAGGAGCAAAGAAGGAGCCCTATGTATCTCCTCAGCTCAACTTCCTCCCTGCTCACCCTGTGCTGCTCTCTGACTTTTGTTTCCTCCTGGCTGACTTCACTAACTTTCTCAAAACTGAATTGGCAAGTTAGAATCCCATGAGGAAGACTGAGGTCTGAGTACTGGATCCAGAGAGGGGTGACAGCAATCCTGTTTCTGGTTCCCAAAGATGAATCCATGGAGTGCTTCTGAAATGAAACTGCTAATGTATTCAATTGCCTTGTAAAGAAAGTGCTCCCTGTCCCCCAGTCAGGAGAGTCATCCAGAAACAATAAGATTGTCAGCCCTGTTTTGCCATTGCTTAGCAGCTGGAGCAAAAGAACAGGCATATGTTGACAACATACAAAATGATTTTTAAAAGAATGCATTCACTTTGCATTTCCACGTTTAGAACATTTAACCTGTTTGAGGGGAGAGAGCCTCTTTGCTTTGCAGATGGGAATTTCATGCAAAGAAACTTTGTTTGTTAGTTCCCCTTCTGCTGGGACTCCAGTATTTTGAAGTAAAATGTTTTAAAAATCAGCAGATATTTCTTAAGCATCTAACACAGGCTACTTATATGGAGGATTCAAAGAAGGGGAAGACAAAGCCTTATCTTCAAGGAGTTTTGAATCTAGAAGGAAAGCTAAGATGAAGCACAGAATAGGTCAACTAACAATAAAGAGTCACAATTTAAACCATGTTAATGATGTTATAGAGCAGTCCAAAGGGGCCAGAAGATACAAAGTGCTGTAGGGTCTGAAGTAAGCTGTGTCTGCCTGGGATTCTGGGTCTTTGAAATAACCAGCTAGAGGGAGAAGCAAAAAAAAAAAATTTATTCAGACATAAAATGACTTTGTCTTTGTATTTATGTTTTTCTCTTAATTTTGCTCAATATTGGTTTGCATCGTAGAATCTTAAACTGTTTTATCATCAGTACAGCTTTGTAAAGGAGCTTTCCAGAAGACCAATTTTCTGACTCCTCAGGAGGTAACAGAGACTTAGATTAGTAGAGGGAATCCCAGAAGCCAAGCCAGTGTCTCAAAATTATTCAGCAGGTCATTGCCCAAATTAAAGATAGTCTCAGGTAAATGTGTCCTTGACCGACATGCTACCTGCTTTGCCATGGGGTGATACTAGGTGCATTCTTTCCAAAATCACCTTTGATTTTTATTCAGCACTCTTCAAATTCTATGCGGTTGGTTCCAGATCCAGGAATCTCTGGTCTGCCCCATTCACTGGGTGGTTGAATGGTTGAGGAAGCAGTTGCCACGTCAGGACATGCCAGACCTGGGTCTGGTTCCTGCAGTGCCACACAGTCTGGTAGTCAATCACACATCCATCCAGTTCATTCTCCACTTCATAAATTTGAGTGCTTACTCTGGAGCCATCACCAGATCCAACATCATAGTCTTGGATACAATGGTAAGCAGGAGAGGGTGCCTTCCCTCAGATGTCACTGCCTAGCAGGGAAACCAGCAATAAACATCACAGAGGGCCATGAAGAAGTGGTACAGGGTGAATTTGTATCCTTATTTGACCTAAACTGAGGCTCATTTTGAGTTAACTGGTGAAAGAGGCAGGTGAAGAGCTTGTGTGGTCCTGGAGATGGTAGCATGGAGTGTTGCTGGAACAGACAGGAATGGTCTATCTGGAGTATAGGGGACCTCTAGGGAATGATGAGGTTGTAGGAGAAGGTGTGACCAGGATCCTAGAACATTATAAATCATATTAAAATGGTTTTTCCCCTAAGGGCAGTGGAAGTATGAAAGGGGTTCAAGCTTAGTTTTGACATATTCAGATATTTCTTTTAGAAGGATGGGCACGTGTTGGCTTCTCAAAAGTTCCTGGCTTGTTTGGGTGGTTTGTGGTTCTCTTAAGAGATGCAGCTCAATCAACCCTGAGAGCAGCCTGCCCAGACTCCTCTGTCAAGGCTTTGACATTGAAACTTCCTCTCTCTCTTTTCCATCTCTCCCACTTGCATTGGCTTCTATGGCTTCTAGAGACAAGTACTGTAGTCTTTGCAGCTGTAGCTCTGCATCCAGCAGGGAATGTTCACTTAAAAATGTTTGTGGAATAAACATGACTGAATAGAATATTTTGCAGAAGTTGCAGGGTCTTGGGTTTAGTCTCAGGAGCCAACACAGGAATCTTGGCTCTCTTAGAACTATAACATTTGGAAGTCACTTTCTTTCTTGGGGCCTTGGGCTCCTTCCTTATAACACATCAAGGTTTGAAATAGCTAGGGCAGTGCTCTGCTGCTGTAACAAAGAGACCCAGTGATGCAGTGGCTTAAACAACCAAAAGAGTCATTTCTCTCTCATATAACAGCTTAGTCTTTAGAGTCATCCCTGGACCCAGGTTTCTCCCAGTTCACCAATCTACCATCTCCTTGGGTGTTGCTATCATCTTTATGGTTGAAATCGGGATGCCATCCTGTCTGGGTTCCAGCTGGTAGGAAGGGGAAGAACATGTGGAGGCTGTCCTCCTGATTCCAGAAGTCCAGCTCCCAGAGGGGAACGATTTCTTCTGCTAACGTTTCATTGCTGAGAATTTGTCACATGGCCACTCTTAACTGCAAGGCAGTCTGGGAAATGCCATGTATCCTTTTATCACTATGGAAGAAGAAAAAAATTAATTTGGCTGACAAACATCAGTCTCTGCCATGAAGACTGGCTATATAACCTATGAGAACCCTTTTAGTTTTCAAGTTCTGTGGCTTTATGAACTCAGAGGAGAAAATGTAAAAAATAAGTTATCTAATGGCATAAAATTCACCAAAACCTTCATACAGATCTCACCCATGAGCATGGCACTTTGGATATCTGATCTTTCTTTCATGTTTTCTGACAAAAGTTTGATATCTGAGAAATTTAAACATATATGTTGTTTGATCAAAAACCTTTGGAAACTCCATTTGGCTCAGTGTGTATCCTATAAAACACAATTCTCTACCACAGACAGCTTCATTTCAGATGGGTTTCATTTTGGTAAAGCCTTCTAGACTGACTGACTGTATAATCTTCAGAGAACATGACTTACCTGAAGGCAATTAAAAAGTGAATTGAGGGAATGTGAGGGTAGTTCAGTGGTAGAATTCTGGCCTGCCATGTGGGAGACTTGAGTTTGATTCCTGGCCCATGCACTTCCTAAAAAACAAACAAATGAACAAAAATTCAACAAATGGTGCTGCAATAACGGGATACTCACATGGGAAAAAAGAATGAAATGTGACACCTGATATACAACATTAAAAAAAAAGAGTCGATTGACTGGTATAGTAAATATGCCACAGTGGCAAACACTCTAGGTACTATTAACTCTGGGCTGTGCTTGAGGCCATTTGTGTTTAAGATTTGTGATATGTTAGAAAATATCCTAATATAATACTTCTAATACTAGCTACCATCTATTAAGTACCTATTGCATACTGCCAAACACAATCTTGCGTCCTTCATATATAGCAATGTAACATAGAGGCCAATGGTTTAAGTTCTTGAGCCAAACCAATTGGTTCAAGTTGACTCTGCCACTTACTACCTGGGTGAAGCTTTAACCTGTGCTCCAGTTTTCTCACCTGTTAAATGGGTGCTAGGATGGAATGTGCTTCGTTAAGTTGCTGTGTGGATCAAATACACAGAAAGCTCTTGGAATAGTACCTACATGGCCTGGTTAATAAAGATGACTGTTATTAGCATTACTATTATTATTATTATTATCCTCATCACCTTTTAAACCAAGACTCAACATTGGAAAGCCTGCTTCAGTGGATCATGTGGCAGAGAACTTGAACCCAGCTCTATCTAGTTGCTTTCCTCTGCCCAGAAATATTGTCTTTGTATGTGTGTCTTAGCAAAAGCCAGGAACATATTTAAATAATAACTGCAATTTTCACTCTGTAAAAAGTTCATTTTAAGACTGACCCCAAAGTCAGTATAAGAAATAAACCAGTTGCAGGGGCTTTCAATCCTGCATTTAATTTTCTTGAGAACTTTTTCTTCTCATGGGAGAGTACTTCTTCTTTCTAAGTACTAAAAGAATTAACCTCTTTTTCTTCTGAGAATAAATCTTATAACCTATTTTGATGGGCTTGCTCCAGAAGCATTCTAAAGTAATTATGCCCTGGAGCATAAAGGTACAAATCCCAAAGATTGTACCATCAGACGGGAAGGAAATCATTCCTGTTCAAAAGGGGATAATACATATTTCAGATCATACTTGTTTCTGATACTCTTAAGCAAAAATTGTACTGTTTCTCAAACAGTTGTCTCCTTAAGCTTGCACATCCACCCATCTTTCTTAATGGTACCATCATCTTCTCAGTGACCCAGTTTAAAATCTGGGAGCTGTGTTTGGCACCTCTTTCTCCTTTACACTTCACATCCAATTAGGTGCTAAATTCCAACTCCTGCAGTCCCTCTCCTTCTTTCCCTCTCTGTATTGTTGCCCTCATTCAAGCCTTCAGTGGCATTTTGTTGGGGCTGGAGAGGAGAGCAGATTAACAAAAGTGGGAGTTCTCCGGGTGCTTTTCCCAGGCCAGGGCCCCTCTCCATGAGTACTGACGATGTGGATGGGAGCTGGAACCAGCAAGAGAGAACACCTAGAAACCAGCAAAAGGCAGGTGGACACTGGTGGGAGTGGGAGTGGGCACAGTGGGGGCCAAGTTCTGTGATTGACAACTAGGCAGGGGTGGGCCCACTCCCATGGCTCCTCCCTCATTTGGTCACATGGCATGGCTGGCTGTGTCCTCAGCTACCAGCTCACACCAGAACACAAGGGCCTTCTGGACAGGAAATCTTTGTAGGCATTCGTTACTGCCTCCAGGGTTACAGAGATGCTGAGTTCAGGGGACTCTATCCAGTAACTGTGACTACCTTCAGATCTAGAACTTCAGGTCTTCATGGGTCATTAGCCTCTCGTTTAATATCCTAGGAAGGCATTTCTGTGACTTTGCTCTAGGAGGTGCCAAACACAGACCCTCCTTCTACACTTCCAGAATTTGGAGGCTAGGTGATCCCTAAATAATCATATTGTCTGTATATTCTGAGTGAGACTTGCTCTGCCGAGTAGATATTACCGAAAGACATCCTTTAGATAAGTCTGCCTAGCCCCCTGGTGGGTAGTTCTTTTTGAGGAGTACTTAATTCCTCTGAGCATAGTTTAAGATGAGGACTGCACAAGATAAACACTAAGTATTTTTTCAGGTCTAAACTCCTATGATTCTTTGATTCTTAAAAGGGAATTTCCTTAAAGGGAGTTTGCCTACAGTAAGTGAATTCTAACTGTACAGGGCACTAAAATCTCTCTCAGTAGTTTCCTGTGTAACCTCTGTCTCTGCTTGGCTGATGTTAGCTTTTCTTAGGATGGAAGTCTGTTTTCAAATTCCTTAGATGCCTCTCTTCCCACAAAGGATCTGCCAGAGCTTTGGTCTTTTCCCAGTAGCTGGCCTCCAGGAGTTTTAAACTTACGTATTGAGAAAGAGCTTAGCATCCTGTTAGGTGAATGAAGCCTGCACACCTGAAGAGAGGGGGTGGTTTTTATGAAGGTATAAAGAGATCAGAAGTTGGGTTTTATTTGGTCACTTGTCACTCCTGATGGTAGCAGAAGGATCTCCAAGGGACTGACCCAGGAGGACCTCTCTCCCTAAGGGAATTCTATCCATTGCACAAATAGAATTCTTGACTGTTTTGGGAGATGTGATTTTTTTCAAGTCTGAAGGTCCTGGCCATTTCTTGTTTCTTTGGATGACCGATGACTCCTTGTATGAGAGACTGACCTGCAGGAACAACTATTATATTCAGCTCTAAGCTGCCACCTTCCCATCTTGACCCAGCTCCCAGCTCTGGGACCCAAGTCCCCAGGCCTCCAGGACTCAGTTCAGGCCTCACTGATGGTAAATGTCAGGAGACATCTGAGCAGGCTTTCAAGCCACTTCCATGTTGGGCTCAACTCTACTGAAGGAATGGGGACCTGCTCTCTTGGACAGCCATGAAGATAAATCCAAAATCCTGTGCTACATACGCTAGTAAGAAAAGCCAACTTGTCACTGGTACTTCACCTCCTCTAAATATCTGTAAGGAAGAAGTTGTGATCTGATGCATGCAAGTTACTGAGCATAAGGCATCCCCTAACCTACACCATAACCTCATCACCCCCTCTCCTGCCACGTGGCTTTATAGTTCAATCATCCTGATGACTCCTGTTTACTCAGCAAGCTCTTATCTTGTGCTTTGTACATTCCAAACCCTTCACCTGGAATTCAGTTTAGTTCCACCCCATCTAATCCCTTCCTGTCCTCACTTATTAAGCATCCGTAAGTGGGTGGGATTGTCTCATGGCAAGAGCTCAGTTTTAGCCTCAGAAAGGTCTACACCACCATCTGGACCCACTGCTGACTACGAGTTGCTTGACCTTGGGCCAGCTATTTGACCTCACTCAGTTTCCTGACCTGTAAAAGGGAGACTCACAATGTTAAACCCTATTATAGTGGGGTAGGCGCCAGGCACTTAATTAAAGCAATTGTTATTTTTCTTGCCATTACATGCATGAGGTGTCACTTGTCCTCTCTACCAAGTGTAAATCTAATCCAATTATCAAAGTCCTGTTCTTATTTCCTGATATCCTCCAATCAAATAAAGCTTTATAGTCTACTCAGGTCTCAGGAAAGAAAATAAAAAAACATTTGAATTAAGAAAAGAGGAGTTAACTGATATTTATAGTTTCTTAGCTGCTTCGGCCTCTGCTTCTGCCCCTTTTGAGAGAGCTGGGGAGACCAGTGCCTAATTAGTCTCACTGTGGCTGCTACAGCTTTCTACATTTCAGTACAGCTCTATGTGCACTAGACCTACCTCTCCCTCTAGAATGCAAACTAGAGCAGAGTGAAGGAAGGAGCAAATAAGCTAATGATATTGTGCTTGTGATACCTGACCTACAATTTTCCAAGTGATTAATATACCAAGCTGTCCTTTCTTCCCCCTTAGTGTTGCTAACTCTCTGTGACTCAACAATTTATTTCTTTTAATTTTAACAGTCTTACAATGAAGGCTATGTAAGATTTATTTAGAAGGAATATTTTTCATATCACATTTTTTTTTCTACGGGTATTGGGGAAAAGGTTTGGAATATGGGCCCTTGGAATTTGAGGGTGTAAAGAAATCAAATGATATGTTTTTTGACTGCTCAGTTCCTATTTATAGAACTATAATGACTTTCCTTCACTACCATCCTGGGTGGAATTTAAATGATTGACCAAGGGTGAAGCAATTCATTTCTTTATGTCATCCTATTTTATCCCCCTGCCATCTTTTCTCCTGTACTCTCTTTCCCTCTTCACGTCTTGTTATGATCTTTCTTTGTCAAGGGCGTTTCTCATGATTAAGCGCTTATATCTGCTGTTCTCCAAGATATTAATTTGGATAGATTTAGGACAGATACAAATATTAAAAATAGCCTGATTTCTTTTTACCCTAGACGAAACTCAAGATTTTTAACTAATGGCATTTGACTTGTTTCAATTACTATAAAATTATCTATTCTTGAGTTCTATAGTCCTTCAAAAATCTAGAGCTTTTGAATATTAAAGAAAACATGAAAGGCCTTAATGAACTGCCTATTTCAGAGACTGAGGATAGCAGACTATTGGGAAAACAAATTAAAAATTTTTTATAAAGGGACTTTGGTCTCAGGCCTGGACTCTGACTCTGTATAAAATAGACGCAGGTATTAATAATAATTTCTTGTGTTAAGGCAGTTTTATTCTGGCTCTCTCAAGGTCCTCTATTAACCTGACAGTGGTTGCAGGTGGGGTAAAGCTGATGCAGAACCTTGACCAAGAGCCCTCCCACCTAGGATCCCTTTCAGTAACCACCAGGCTGACAAGGAAGTGGGACTCGAGGTCAAGTGGAAGTGAAAACTTCAGTGGTGGCCACACAATGTCTATTTTGATGTTTCTCACCCTCTCACCTAGCTGAATGGCTGGATCATCACGGACTTATTTAGCACCTTTCTGTATAAAACTCAAAATGCCTCTGTTCATAGTCTTATGATTTATCCTTGTAACCTCTATTGACCTTAGAAACAAAGATATCTTCAGTTACAGTTTTCTATAGATTGCATTTTAATTCTAGTTATATAGTCATTGGCAGACCTGAACCGAACCCTGGTCTTATTACTAGAATATAGCCTGAGTCTTAAGACTTGGGTCCAGGAACTTCTAATCTGGCAGGATTGCATTTAAATCTTACCTGCTTCTCCTAGAGGTAAATCAAAAATCAGACAATAATACTGACCACAGACCACTCATTCCCTTGAACTCCTATCCTTCAGAAGGAGCAGACACTGATATGGAAGCAGCTGAAAAGCTGTAGACAATATTTAACTCCCTTTTTTTTCCAGTTGTAACTTTTTTTTATTATTCTTTCTGAGGACCAGGTAGAATGCAATGCTGAATTTGATTAGAGTAAAGCCAGTGTAGTTCGCTGTTTGATCACTTGAGAAATAAATGCGGAAATATCATAGTCATATTTGCAATTAACTTATTGCACATACATATCTTTCTATGTATTGGTTTCTTGAGGGTAGTTTATTAATTGCATAAGAGCATAGGGTGGGGGCTACTTAATCCCAAGAGGTTCAATCAGTTCTGCCCCTAAATGTTGGTTATACATGGAGGGAATTGGAAAGTTGGCTCAATCTCCATGACTGCAGCTGTTTTGTAATCTTCAATAGACAGTGTCTATTGAAGTGTCAGTTGAAGATTAGCCCTGTACAGTCCCGTGGATGCTTGTCCATATGAGTTGATAACCTTGAGTCCTCCATCCCTGGGCAGGCTGAGACAATGGTCCATGGATGATCTCCCTGGGTACAGCTCTCCTATCAGACAGGTAGGCTTAGCCATGTCTTCCAACAGGGCACGGGGCTGGGGGCCATCTTTTGAGAAGTCTCCAGCTGTAACTGTCAGAACCAGCCCTTTGCAATAAATCTTCAAGACTTATATTGGGCCTAAGACAATAAATAGACTCTTAATGGCATCCTGGTCAATTCTCCTTTTGGAACCTTGATATCAGGGTCACCGTTGTTCAACCTGACAGGACTTCAATTTGAATTTCTGCCCCAGTCCTGTTTTTTTGAAATAGGCTTTGGGCTCCTTTTACAAATCTCTCTACCCCATTTTTCAGTGACCAACTCTTCATACCAAGGAGGAAGTTGGTTTTTGCTTTTGTTGGAATACAAAATGCTTCATTAGGTGCTAAAGGAGATCCTCAAGTGATTCTTTGGAGAACAAAGATGAGTTTAGAAGTTTCTTGATAGAAGTGTGGAAGGGCATCTGCAGAGATGGGAAGTGGCGAGAGGTGGATAGCAAATAGTTTGGGGCATTCAGTTAAAAAATATTCAAAACCACATAGATAGGGGTGCATGGGTAGTTCAGTGGTAGAATTCTCACCTGCCATATGGGAGACCCAGGTTCGATTCCCTGCCTGTGCGCTACATCACTATCCCCCCCACCCCAATTCAACAAATGGTATTGCAATAATGGGATAGCCATATGGAAATAGAATGAAATGTGACCTCCACCATACAGCATACAAAAAAAAAAAATAATAACACATAGATAATGGCTTGAACATGATCTGTGGGTTATGTTTGTGTTACTCTCTCTGCAAGCTCTGTTTATGATGTGAAGGCCTCACTAGGCATTTGTTGGTAAATTGATACACACATCTAAAGTGCAAAACCTAATTTTTAAAATTTAAGTAATTCCTTTTTGTAAGATATGGGAAAATATTTCTTAACATTTTTTTCTTCGAATTTTTAATATAACAGTAGACCCATGTAAAAGGATAATTTTAAAAAGGGTTAAAAAGTATAACTCATACAAATACACATATCTTTATTCAAATACCTAAGTGATTGTCAAAGATTTTATTTACATCATTGATTAATAAAAAGACCAACAAAATGTTAAAACTGGTTCAACACAAAATTCAAAATACTCACAGAGGTGATCAGGAATGCTGAAGTGAATTTACAGGTCCACAGTGCAATAATCAATCACATCTCTACCAAATACAATTTGCATTTCTATGGACAAGAATAATTTGCATAACTATCAGTTTTCTACCACTTGATTTACAGAATTGTAAAATAGCTCAAAGACAATGCAAAACAGAGGTAATCTGGAAGGGTGAGACTAAACAGTAATCTTTCTTTGTATTGTTTTGTTTTGTTTCATGTGCATATGCATTTCAAAGTCTTATTCAAGTTTTATGGATATCTTCCTTGTTCTAAGTTCAGAGAAGGAATAATGGAAAACCAGTTGGATGTCTGAAAGAGGGTGATAATTAATGTCCCAAAGTTTAAATCAATAATCGTGTAATCAAAATAGCAAATTCCTAGCATTTTAATTTCACATTATCCTTAGCTGTTCACTTGTTACACTCTATGTTTTGTGCAGTGAAGAAAGGGTATTAGACTTGGAGGAGGGGATGTGTTCTCAATCATATGATATACCTGTTTTTGTAGCTTTTGTAGTATGATTCAGTCTTTCTGAGGTTTATTGTTCTCACAGAGATGTGGTGATACAGTTAACTCTGTATCTTCACCATATTATATTGTTTAGCAGAGGAGATGAGATGATGTGTGGTTATGACTTACAAAAGCATATAATCCTCTGATCTCACTAATGAATTTCTGGTTCACATACCCAGTTTTCCATCCTGTAGCTCCACTTCGATGACATCTCAAAATGAGCAAGACCAAAACTCAACTCTTGGTTCTCATTTCCACTCCCCAAATCTGCTCTTCTAGGCTTACTTCAACTCATGGCACCATCATCCACATAGTTGCTGGGTCCAAAATCAAGTTTTAATGTCTATACTTCTCAAGTGTCTTTCCAATCTAACCACTTCTCACACTTTCCATGATTACTACCCTGGACCAAGTCAATACCAGTCCTTACCTTGATTACTGCTATTGCCTCTCCCTCTTGATTAGGTCTTTCTGTTTCCGGTCATTCCCACCTACATTCCTGTCCCCCAAAGCACCCAAGGTGACCTTTTAGAAATGCTTATGAGAGCGTATTGCCCCTCTCCTTAAAATCTTCTAGTGGATTTGTATTGTCTTTATAATGAAAACCTAAATTTTCTTCCTTCTCCATGGCTTAAAAGGCCTATGTTATGTGCCCTCGCTCTGCCTAACTCTTAAACTTCTTGTCTTCACATTCCTTTTGCTCTCTGGGCTCCAGCGGACTGGTCTACTTGCTGTTTCATGGGCTGGGGCCATGCTCATTCCTGCTGAAAGGCCCTTGCATTTGCTGTGTGCTCTGCTGAGGACACTCCTTCTCAAGAGTCAGGAGCCTGGTCAAATATCACTTCATACAAGAGGCCTTCCTTAACCGTCCAAACTAAGAAACTGTGTCCTTTACCCCATTATCCCATATATCAGTCTAATCCCCATCAGGAAACTGATTTCATGGTCAACTTGGGTAATTTGGAGGAGGGCAGTATTTAGCGAAACCAAAAAGAGATAATGCAGTATACTTAAAATCAATAGGCACAGTAGGGAGTTGCGGTGGATTGAATCATATCTCCCACCAAGATACGTTCAAGTCCTGACTCCTGATCCTGTGGGCGTGGACTCTTTTGTGAATAGGAATCTTGAAGATCCTATTTAGATGAGGCCAAATTGAGTCAGGATGGGCCTTAATCATACAATTGGAGTCCTTATAATAAGAGGAAATTTGGACACAGTCAATCAGTAGAAGCCAGAGAAGAAGAGGTAGGTGACCATGCCATAGATCCTGAGATGCCAAGGAATGCCAAGTATTCCTGAGAAATCATCATCAGAATGCTACAGACTCTGGGAGAAAGTATGGTCTGGCCATACTTTGATGTTAGACCTCTAGCCTCCAAAACCTTGAGACAGAGAAAATAAATTCTTGTTGTTTAAAGCCAGTTGTATTGTGGTATTTGTCATAGCAGCCCTGGTAAGTTAAGACAAGATCCTGAAGGCTGAAGGGACAATGGTCAGAGTGGTCGCCAGTCTGAGTAACTGTAGATCAAGGCCTCTTGACAAGAGCTTTGACCTCCTGATTAGGGGATATAGCCAACCCACAGCAGCTCATCAGTAAAGGAAGGTAGGGTATATCTTTCCCAATCTCTTTCTCTTCCTCCTCTCACATCTTTTACTGGCACACTTGTTGGTCTAAACCAATGGAAGCTTGAGGCTAAGGGAAGTTAGTTGATACATTCCATAAAGCAAAAGCAGGGTAGAAAGAGGTAGAGAGTAGACATGGGAGATCAAATTGAAAATATGCAGCACACTTTCTATTTTTAAGTGGCATTACTGCCAACTTAAAGTATGCTGTGTTTCTGTTCGTATATTCATTTCTTTGTTGCCCATCTCTCTCCACTAGAAATCAACTCTGTGAGGGCAGAGATCTTGTTAGTCTTGTTGAATACTTTATCTTCAGCTCCTAGAAGAGTAGTATGTGCTCATTAAATATTTGAAGCATGAACGCACGAAAGGCTTTCTGTAGTTCATAGTGTACCTATAAAAAGACATCACTGTTTTTGTTTGGCTCTCTGTCTTTATTTGTATGACTCTTTCTTTGTTGCCATTCCCTTTTCACCCCCCTTATAGTATCCCCTTTTTCCTTCCTCTTCTTCTTCTCTCATTGCCTTTTCATCTTTTTTCCTTTTCTTTTCCCTCTTCTTATTTAACAGACCACATATAGCTCACAGCTGTATTTGTATATTGTTTGTTGCTTTTACTGAAAGGTGTCCTATGTAAACAGGCTGCAACTTACATTCCTGTAGTCTTGTATTTTACTTATTTTCCTTTGTTAATTATTGCAAAGAACCAGCTCTCTTTTACATACTTTTTTCTCTCTCAGAAAGATAAAAGAATTCTCATGATACACATTAATTTTAAAATCCTTAAAATAAATTAGAAAAATGAGGTGAGATAAATTTAGAAGTCATTAAAAAATTCTTAGAATAGTTTGACTTCAGAAGAACTTTATACGTGAACTGTTTCTTTCCAGCCATGAAAATATTGGCTGAACCAAAGCAAACAGCCAAAAAATGAAAATGGGCTATAAGGAATAATGAACATGTGATAATGCGAAAAGTTACTATGTAAAGTTTATGGAACATACTGTTGCCTGAAATCTCAGCAGGCTACTACTTGCAGAATGGTGTGTGTGAGTCTTTCCCATAAGGTCTGCCCCTCATGATGTTACTATGAAGTATGAACTACCTTTAATTCAGCTCAAATGTATGAAATGGTATTCCTGTGTAATTTAGCCTGGTTTACATTGACCAGACAATATACCGTCACAAAGATCTGGAATGGAGCCCTTTATAATGATGCACAGTCAAACATTTTATCTGTCAATTTCAACTTTAACACTGGAATTTTCTCCATACATACTTCCCCCACAATAAGCCTTGGTTTAACTGCCAAGTGTTGAGTGCATTTGGATATCCATTTGGGACTCACAATAATGTATCTCTTCTGTGCAAACTGTCTGTAGATGATGCAAATTTGAGAGTGTAAGAGGGCTAAACCAGAGCAAGCATTTTATGGATTAGATTAAAATACAGTTCTTGGGGGTGACTTTTACAGTTATTTTTTTTTTATTGAAAGTTTTTGTTGGTTTATTGTTATTAATTATTGTCATTGTTTGGTTTTGTTTGGGGTTTGGCTTTTCTTCTCCACTCATGTTTCATTCCTCTATTAGTACCTGTTCATGCTACTGCAATGGTTTAAATGCAAGTTTGGCTCCTGACTAACCTGTAAACTTGAATTCTCAGAAGACAGGACATAGGTTTTGTTCGCCTTTTGCATCTCTGATGCTTTCTTACAATCAGGCACAGATAAAACTTGTAATAAATATTTACTGAATAAACGATAGTGCATGCCAACAAACTATGGCTTAATGAAAAATTTGTATTTTTATACCAAATCAAGTTTGAGAAGACCTATAGTCATAGTTATTTCTCTGTGTTTTAGGATACAGTATGTTAATGTTACCATTTGTGTTTGCAAAATGTCCAAAATTGCCACCTTCACTCAAATAAGGGCATTTCAATTGAAGAATAGGATAAAGTAGGGTGGAAAGCAGGATCAAATATGTATCATGGTGAGGGAACTGAGAAGTTGAAAACTGAGTTCATTGAGGCTGAAAACCACAGTTACTGTGTGTTGGTTTAAAGGAAGTATGCCCCCTAAGAAAAGCCATGTTTTAATATAAATCCCATTTCATAAAGGTAGAATAATCTCTATTCAATACTGTATGTTTGAAACTGTAATGAGATCATCTCCCTGGATGATGTGATTTAGTCAAGAATGGTTGTTAAACTGGATTAGGGGATGACATGTCTCCACCCATTTGCGTGGGTCTTGATTGGTTTATTGGAGTCCTATAAAAGAGGAAATATTTTGGAGAATGAGAGATTCAGAGAGAGCAGAGAATGCTGCAGCACCACAAAGCAGAGTCCACCAGCCAGCAACCTTTGGAGATGAAGAAGGAAAACACCTCCTGGGGAGCTTCATGAAACAGGAAGCTGGGAGACAAAGCTAGCAGATGATGTCATGTTTGCCATGTGCCCTTCCAGCCGAGAGAGAAGCCCTGACTGTGTTCACCATGTGCCTTCTCACTTGAGAGAGAGACCCTGAACTTTATTGGCCTTCTTGAACCAAGGTGTCTTTCCCTGGATGCCTGTGACTGGACATTTCTATAGACTTGTTGTAATTGGGACATTTTCTCGGCCTTAGAACTGTAAACTAGCAACTTATTAAATTCCCCTTGTTAAAAGCCGTTCCATTTCTGGTATATTGCATTCCAGCAGCTAGCAAACTAGAACATACCGGGACTAGATCTCAGTTTTGCTCCCTGCATTCAGCAATCTGTGCATGCTGTCATATTCCCTCCTTAAATCCCTAAGGACTAGAATGCAGAACTTGATGGAAAGATGTATAGAGATAACTATAGTCCAATAAAAGATTCCTTGGCTTGAAGGTTTTAGAAACAAGATTTGCACTCCTACTTATGCAAACTTGAACTCTCCTTAGCAAAATGGGGATACTACTACTGAATTGATAGAGTTCTTACACGGATCACATAAAATAATACATATGCAAACATAAAAGTTAGAACACAGCGTGCCTGACCCTAGTGATAGGCCTTATGTTATCACAGTGTTAACTTTTTCTTCATTTTATTAATGAATGATCTATTTGTTCATCTACATATTGGCTATGAACCAGGGACTCCTCTAGGAGTGGGGAATACAAAAGTAAACGTGTCATCCTCTGCCAGTCTTTTTGTGAGTGGCAGGACTGGGCTGGTGTCATGCCATCTTCATCGTCTCTAACATGTGGGGACCCTGGGGACACATGGACTGACGTGACAGCCCAAGGGGTGAGGAATTACTAATGCCAGTTCTGAGAGCCTCCTTTGGAGCAGCTATTTACTGCACATAGGTTATTTAAGAGTGAATGAATGGATCCTGTGATCTGGAGGCTGCAGAGTGTTATGCTTATCAGCTTTTTACCTGTATGAACAACTTGTAGATTTTGTGAAAGAATTATATTCTATCAAAAGGATTCTCACACTCTGGGTCGAGATTTTCTTAAGTATGTAAAACAGAACAGTTGTCCCTCAACCCTACAGACATATGAGATGCTCTGTGTAAAAAGATACCATGGTCAAACAATTTGGGACAAGATTTCCTGCTCCACCTCCCTTTATATTAGTTAGGTCCTCTAGGGAAAAATAGGAGCTTAATATAAAATGAAACATAGGACTTGGGCAAGCCCCAATTCTACAGGACAGATCACAAGCTGGGAACTCCATGAAGGTTTTTGATGAATTCCCCAGGAGAAGCTGGCTGGCTGAAATAGAGATGGAAATTTTCCCTTCTAACTGCTGAAATCATCACTTCTCCTTTTAAGGCCTTCAGCTGATTAGGTGAGACTTCTCTCATTGTTGAAGGCGATCTCCTCAGTTGATTGTAGGTGTAATCAGCCATAGATGGGATAAACCTGCTGGTCATTTAAAGCTATGAAATACCTTCACAGTAACAATCAGGCCAGTGCTTCCTTGACCAAACAACTGCATACCATATCCTGGCCAAGATGACACATGAACTTAACCATCAATACTTTTCAGAGAGTCATCAGGCACTAAAGGTTTGGAGGAGATGTACAGACATCTAACCAAACACTGAACAAAACCAGCCATTAGTAATGAGTACTTCTGTGGAGTCGCATTGTAGTAGAGAAGATAAAAGAATCAACATTTATTTTTATAAACCCGCATACAGTTTTTCACAAGCAGCATGTAATTTGGTAAGTTAAAAAATCCTATAAAGTAAAATTAAGAATGAGACCCAGAAACAGTTCTGAGAAGTTCTGCCATAAAGAACTTTATCACTACCCAAATGTTTCTCATCAAGCAACCCTTAACTGTCTCTATAGAGCATTTTTTGGGAAGCGCTGCTCTAATAAATATCTGTCTTCCTTGACTTAATCTTATAATAATTTACCTTTAGTGTTAGAAGGGAGTTAAATCATGGCCCGTAATGCCTCATTTTACTAGAAAATTAAGTAAGGCCTGGAGAAGTTAGCAGCCAGCCCAAGGTGCTAGGGCTCTTGGGTGGCAGAAGGGAAGCTCCCCATTTCTTTTATGTAGAATGAGGGATCCCCTGTACCCCACTCCAACTGGGTATTGACACCATTGCCATAATAAGGTCAGATACTGACTACTGGAGCAACATAAACAGGTGGCATGTAATAGAAAGTCAGAGCCACTGAACAACGACTTTATTTTCAGATCTGGACTCAGGGATCTGCTGTCAGTAAGTACTCTGCACTTTAAATATTTGTTGTCATCCTTTCTCTCCAAACGCTGCATTCTCCCTCAGGAAACAGTCTGATGAGGGCTAACCTGCATTTCGCTCTCATGGGCATTCACTTCTGCTTTCATCTCTTGAATCCTTGCTTGCTTATGACTCCTTCTGCATGAAGGACTAATACAGTAGAGAAGCAGGATGCACAGGAAGTGACTTACTTTACACATCTCTCAGCAAAGGTCCAACAGAAAATTTCATGGGGAACTTTTGTGGCTATTAGCCAGTATCCTTTACTAAATGAGAAATCGGGCTGCCCCTGACACAGAAGTTCAGACTTCTGTTCCAGATAAGAAGTGTAAAGGAACTGTGGTTATCAGGAAGACGGGGCAAGTTGTGCAGCTGCATTTCTACAGAGAGCAAAGTGTAGTGTGGCAAAACCACCGATTTTAATCCTCACCTCCTTCAATGAAGGAAATAAAGACAGAACAGAACACAACTGGCATGCTTGCAAAAACTGGGTCTGAGGTCCCAGTGGGAATAGCAAGCAAAGGAAGAGTGAATGCTGGAAGAGGAGAATGGGTTGGTGGGCTTTCTCACAATGGGAGGTCACCCTGAATCATTTATAAAATGTACACGTTGGGAGAGCATGGGGGCTCTGAGCACCATGCTGTAGGTGTGATTTATGAGGCCAGAGATGGGTTCTAAATCAAATCCCTTTGTTTTAAGTCATTTCAGTGCAGCCGGTCAATTTACATACAAAGAGAATGAGAAAAAATCATGGTACTTTATAATCTGTGAATAACATAGAATCAGATTTCAAACCTGAACTAAGTTTTCCTACTGAGTGTTTGGCCAACACTGCAGAGCAGTGTGCCCACATGGAACTCTTTGGATGGGTGAGTGGGGGGAGGTTGGGGAGGGTGGAGAGTGCAGTGCAAAGAGAGGAGGGTGCCTGGACTTCCAGGGGATGGGGGAGGATGGCTTGATGGGTATCAGAGCTGGAAATCAAGGAATGCCTTCCAATGCTGGCATTTTTCCTATATCCATGACTCTAGGAGTGTCAACGTGGACAGTTGCTCTGACCACCACTGTTTTTGCACCTTAGAATACCGATGGTCCTGGCGCTTACATTGTAAAGGAGGGAAAGACTCAATTCTAGGCAAGTTCTCATCAGCCACCAAGCAGCTGGGGAGGGAGACAGGAGATAGGCTCAAGCACATGCAACCAACATTCTGAGTTCCTATAATGCCTTTGTCCTACTTATTTTACTGTACGATTGTTCACTGTCTTAACTGTTCTTCATTCTTTCACACATGTGAACCCTGTACTCCTCCAAAGATGAAATACTTCCTGAGATCAGAGATCCACCCTTTGCTTCTCTTTTCATTTCTCAAAATGCCGAGCACTTTGTTTGGGGAATAATTGATTCTTAGGATGTGCTTTTTGACTTGAGGCAAATGGCTGGGGAGTTAGGAGAGCAGCATTGCACAAAAAATCAAAACCCCATGGTTACTCAAAACCCTCATCTCAGCTATTAAATTTGGCTTTCTTTTCCTTCAAGCCTTTTATCATAAATACCACTAGAAAAAAAAAGAGGATTATGATATCATCTCTATTTGCTTCTCCTACCCTCCTGCTGGTATTGAAATGATCAAGAGAGTAGAAAAGTGGCCAAGAAATGACAGAAGGGAAGAGATGTAAAGGGCTTAGAGAACCACAAACAAGGGACTAGCCCTGGATGACTGAGAAAGGCTGTCACCGCCAAAGGACCTGCCTATTTCTCGTGAAACTATAGCATCTCTAAATCAGCAAATAACAAGAGCTTTCTTTGTGGTTTAGTGTTGGCTTTCCCAGCTGGGGAAGCTCATTTTTACCCATTTGCATATGTTTTCACATTACGGTTTCAAGTTGAATTTGAAGTCCATTCTTTCAAGGACAGAAGGGAATTTCTAATAGTTTACTGACAGTGAAATTCATGACTAAGAACTTCAAGTGCATGGCCTTGCTGTAGAGTGGAGATTGCTTTTATCATTTTTGCCCTAGAAGAAATTCTTTTTTTTAATTGAATGTGTTTTGTTTCTAATAAAATTATGGAGCATTAGATGCATCTATCAGAGGGTAATATTGCCTAAAGATGCCCTACAGGTTATTGGTATTTTCTGGATTTGCACGTCATGGATGGCAGGGAGAACTGGGGTCACACTACCTGTATGGAGTGGTCAGTGGATTTCAGTGAAGGCACAAACCATGCGTTATGGATTGTTCCAGCCCTAGAACCAGGTCTTGGGGCCTTGGAAATACATGGAAATAAGATCTTTGGAGATGTTATTAGTGAAAAATGAGGCCAAATTGGATTAGCATGGGTTGCGATCCAGTATGTGATGTCCTTTTTTTTTGGTATGGGCAGGCTCTGGGAACCGAACTGATGTCCTTTTGAGAAGCAGAATTTTGACACAGAAAGAGAAGCAGAAGGGAGAACGCCATGCAAGGACTGAGGCAGAGAATACCATGAATTGCCAAAGCCACCCCCTAAAACCAAGAGAGAGGAGAGATACAGAACCCATTCTTCCCTACCGACTTCAGAGGGAGCATGGCCCTGCTGACTCCTTACTTTTGGAATTCTAGCCTCCAGAACTGTGTGACAATCAATTTCTGTTGGTTTAAACCAGCCAGTAGGTGATACCTTGTGACAGGGGCCTTGGGAAACTAAGACACCATGCTGAACATATCTCAGGGAGAAACTGAAGCTAAGCCAGGGAAAGAGGAAGCCAGAAACTTTCTGGAACTGCCCATTCATTCCTTCATCTACCACCTATGAGGTGCCTGTTAGAGTCCAGGTCTTGCTCTGGGTACTGAGAATATAGTGATGTAGTAAGAGGCAGCCTGTGCCTTCCAGGAGCTCAAGCCCTCTTAGGGGAAAGATGGGCCTTTATAACAGTGTGTGTTTTAGGGCTCTGGAAAGGGCAGCCCAGAGTGCTGTGGGGAAAGGAGAGAAGCAGCACCTGCTCCAGACTGTGGAGAGTAGGTACAGGAGGAAGGTGAATGGTGAGACAGATTTCCAGGAGGAAAGGACCTTTGACTCACTCCTGAATAAGCAGTTCCCTAGGCAAAGAAGGTGGGTGAAGGTGGGGCGGGGATGTCTCAGGCATGCAGATGATAAGAGGACTTTTAAAGAAAATATTTGGGTAATGTGCATTTTCCAAAGTGCTGCTATGACACAAAATTAAACCCTCTTTAATTTACCATCTTAAAACATTGGTTATTGAAACATTAGAGGAGGCACTGGACTGAATGGCTCAAAAGGGTGAACGCTGACATGACTTTTTGCATACTCAACATTTAGCTATTGCCTGGTACAGAAGAGCGACTTCATGTGTTTGTGTAAGAGTTAATTAACCTCTTGGAAATTCATTCCCTTGGTCTCCTTTTTTTGAATTTATTTTTTAACACTAAGACATTAGTGGTAGAAGAAGAAATATAATTGTAGCTTATAACTTAATAGCTATCTTGGAGGTCAGGATGAGATTTTCAGAATCTCAATGAAATTTTACTACCTTAATTTGCTGGAGCTGCTCGCACAAATCCCACAAACTGGTTTTGGCTTACCAACAGGAATTTATTGTCTCATGGTTCTGAAGCTAGAAGACATCCAAAAATCAAGATATCAACAAGGCTTGCTTTCTCCCTGAGTCAGTAGCACATTGTGGTGGTGGCTGCCCACCATCCTTGGGGTTCTTTGGCCTTGCTTCTTTGCTGCCCATCACATCACACTGTTCTCTCCTTTTGTCTGCTCTTTTGGACTCTGCTGACCTCCGATTTCTTTCTGTGGGCTTCTCAACTCTTGGATTCTGTTTTCTTCTCCTCCAGTAATATGGATTAAAAACCACACCCACAAGGAGAAGACTGAAACCCTGGCCTCCTTGAAGGATATGACACAAATAAATGAAAAAAAAAAAAGCAAAACAACTACAGAATGAATTGGATAAACTTAAAGAAAACCACTTGAAAAATGTGGATGAGTTGAACAAATCAAAAGAACTTCTGATTGTAGAGAATGAAAAAATGGAAGAATTCAGGAAAGAGATAGAAACCCTAAAGCAGCAGCAGCTCACAAGTCCCAGCAGCTTTCAGCATTGCAGGAAACAAATATGAAACTTGCTAAGGAGCTGGGGAGAAGCAGGGATGACATCACCAGTCATCAGAAGCAGGGAGAAGAGAGATCTGTACCAATAATCAGTTGTTAGAAATAACAAAGAGAATCGAAGTACATAAAAGACACAGATAAAGAAAAAACTTCCTTGCAGAAATCAATCAGCATTACTATTGCCTTACTCACAGAAAATGATGCAGACCTAGAAAAACTGAGAAATGGGGTCACAGTGGAGAAAAACACCTCTGCCAAGCCTTTATATTCAGTCGTTCAGTCTCTGGAATCTGAAAGGGTGAAGCTTGAGCTAAATGTAAAGAACTTGGAGCTTCAACTCAAAGAAAACAAGAGGCATCCGAGCAGCTCCTCAGATACTGAGAATCAGGATAATCAGAACAGGAAGAAAGAGCCTAGGAGAGTCAGATTGATTTCCTAAATTCAGCAATAGTGACCCTTCAAAGGAAGAATCAGGACCTCAGGGTGAAGGTAGAGATGATGTCTGAAGCAGGCCCTGATGGGAATGGGGAGACCCTGAGCTATTATGGCAGCAATGACTGGGACAAAGAATCCAAGAAGAAACCTGCCTTGATCTCTACGGCACAGAGGATTGTCCCCCTCAGGCATGGATGTCTGGGGAGCCTCCCCATTCCATACACCATAGCAGTAGGAGTGAGGAGCACGCAGACTGTGAAATCTGTGAGATGTTTGGGCACTGGGCAACCAACTGAAGTAAAGACAAGACCTTCCGATGCAGGCTTAAGTCAAGAACTGGTCTTTCTAGGCGCACTAGCATGTAAGCAACTTAACATCAGTATTATGGTGCAGACTTATTTTTGAGTCCCATCAACAAATCTAAGAAAATATTTTGACCTTCCTCAAATAGCCCCTTTAGTCTCTCCTCTCCTCGTAATAAGTTAGAACAATAAAGAAATACCTAATAGGTGAGTTTTCACTTTGCGTTTTGCCTTCTTAATTTTTAAAAGTTGCAACAAGACTTTGAACCAGATGCCGTTACCTGTATCGTCCCTAGGGAAACCTCATGGAACAATCCCTATCCTTACAATATTTTATTCAAATGATTTAAATTATGCTGTTACTTTTCATATTTGCACAAAAATGTTTCCAGGCTGCATTTGTATATTTAGAATTTTTGGTTAAGCTTTGACACTGGAGTGAATTGAAAAAGGGTGTCATTTTGCATTTTCATCTGCTCATTGAAAGTGTTTGGTTCTTAATCAAAGAAATATCTGAGCACTTTTCACTGCCTGAGTGGTGCCTTTATTCAGACTTGATAATATTGAAATATGATTATAAAATCATGAAATAGGTCAAGAGGAAGTGAAGCCCCAAAACTGCTGCTGAGGACATTTTGTAATCTATATGCTGCATCTACTTATTCTACTGTGGCATTTTGTTTTTCAATTTTGCATAATTTTAGCTTCTATCTATTATATGTATATATTTTCATAAAATCTGTGTTTTTGGAAAAAAACACCCAATGTGTCTTTCTTTTCAGATATTTACTTTTATAAAAAAGAAAATGCTTCAAATGCTCATTGAGACATAACCAACTAGGCCAAAAATAGCATAGCTTTTGCAATACTTTTTTCTTTTGGTTTTCATTTTGTTCCTTTAACAGAACTCTAGAGAATTTTCTCCAATTTTTTTGCCTTCTCTAGCAGATAACCCTCAGCAGTCAATCAATTGGATAATAAACCACTGTAAAATATTTAAATTAACCAATCTACAATCTGACTCTACAAGGTTTTTTAGCTGAATTTTTAGATGAATGTACGATGAAAAGTTCAACGTTGAAACTTTTGGATTTTCTTATAAAAATTAAAATGAAAGACCTCAAACATAGAACCATTTATCAACCAGTTCGAATCTATTTATCTCCATTTGAATGTCTTCTAGAATGTGTAAAAAGTAATAAATAAGATGTATCTTCCATGTTACATATATAAGAAGTTCAGTTAATTGTATATATATCTCTGATATACTTTCCCCTCAAGATTATCAACTGTGTAATTGATATTAAGCAGTGGATATTAAATAAATCTGTGATCAGTTAAAATTTTTGGTTATAAAATATTACAATAAGAATTGTTTCACAAACAGAAAACAGGTAAAACAGTATTAAAATTTGGGCAAGCAAATGTTCTGTATCTACTTTAATGAATGGTTGTTCTTTTTTTGCCAAAAAAAGAGAAAACCCTCATTCAGTTGGGCCTTAGTTTAACTAAAATAAAATCACATTCAAAAGCTCTTCTGTACAATGGGCCCACACCATAGGAATGTGAATTAAGACTAAGAACATATCAATGTTGGGAAGTACAAATTATTTATCCCTGTTTACTCTGTATTGTGATAAACTAATTTTCTCTATATAAAGCACTGTGATGCATCTAAAATGACAAATAGTTTTGCTGAGTGATCTACTGCCTGGTTGACCCAATGTAAAAAAGAAGTTATTTTTAGTTTTGAGTATGAGAATTTTAAAATAAGAGAAGTCTCTAAGAAGCTGTGGGTTCCATTTGTGTTAAACTGAGAAGTAGAATACAAGTCTTTTCCTTTTCAGTCTTACCTTTCCACACAAAGAAACCACACACAGGGAATTAGGACTGAAAGCATCAAACATACACTGCAACGTGGGCTCGCCCTTCCTCAGCAGGGCCACCCAAAGGTGCACTCCACTTTTCAAACAAACTAAATCGAGACCCCAAATCTGAAAGAAAAAAAAAGCCTCTACAGTTTTATAGCACTTGCCAAGAGCAGTGAACTCTTTTAGGGGTCTATGAGAATTAAGTCATTCAATCTCACAGCAGCCTTATAAGGTGGATTCCATTGTTCTCTTCATTTTACAGGCGAGGAGACTGGCATGGAGAGGAGAAGAGATTGTTCAGGGTCATCAGCAATTATGTGGTGGAGATGGGACGTGAGTCCTGGCATCTGGCTCTTGGGAAACGTGCAGACACACGCTGTGCATTTAACCACTCGATGACTCACCTCCATCTTGCAAGAGGCAAAATGCTGTATGACACATGCGACAATGCCAAGTTCATGATGCTAAAGCATCACGTGGTTAAAAACACCATAGAAATACATGACAGTCATTTTTTGTGTGTGTGGTTTAAAACAAATTTAAATGTTGTTATAAGAGAATGATGATTAGAATGGTGGTTACTTTTCTCAAAGATTTGCGAGACAGACGTTTTGAAACCCAGGATTTTTGCACGCTTTTAAGGCTCCAAAGACAAGAAACCTTGAGAACCAACCATGACATGAGAAACGCTGGCACTGTCAGGCCTAAATATCAAGTGCTGCTTTCATACCTTTGCACATGCTTTCTCCAGAAGTGTGTCCCAACCAGCAGAAAAGTCTCCCCACCTGGCTATTCACCCCATAAGGCTAGTCACCCCGTAAGCGAAACGAGCGCCACCCCAGCAAGCCCCTAACCTAAGGGGTTTTATTGTCCAGAGGCATCCAGTATTAGGAATTTTTAATGTAATCTTCTAGAGACATAAGTTTATATATGTCTGTGTAGTTTTTGTTTTGTTTGATTTTGTTTTGTCTTGGTGGGTATGGGGCACAAATGGTAACATATTCTAGCACTTTGCTATTTTCACTTAAATTCTATGCTGGAAATGAGTTTGGTTCATAGCAGTATATTGAAACTCACGAAACTGGTTATTATTTGTAAAGCCCATTGGTTTTCTCTGCAATATGTTTGCATCCATCCATCTTACTAAATTATCCAATTGTTTGTGATAGTTTTTCGATGATTCCTTTGTCTTTTCTAAATTCGTATGATCTGTATTTCCCTTCCATTTTTCATATTTCACATATATTTATCTATTTGGAAGGCCTGGTACCTCTAGAACAATGTCAGTAATTGTGATAATAGATAGTCTTATTTTTTCCTTGACTGAATTGGAAACTCTGCTGATTTTTTCTCTATTAAACATGATATTGACTTTTGGGTTGACACACATACATAAGCATACATGTGCATATATACAGCCATGCTTAATTGACTTTCTAAAAATGTCAATTTTTAGACATATCTTTTTAGACATCTAAAAAATGTCAATTTTTAGAATTGACATATTCCTATATTTAGGAATAGTTATTAAAAATGGGTGCTGACTTATACACAATTTCTTTTTTTTTTCCTATATGGAGATCTTTTCCTTTTTATCTAATATATGATGATTTATTAAAACACTTTTGCATCTCTAATTTAATGCTACTTGGTTGTTGTACATTGTTCTTTTTTTTTTTTGGCACGGGCAGGCTCTGGGAATCAATCCCAGGTCTCTGGCATGGCAGGTGAGAATTCTTTCACCGAACCGCCACTGTACCGCCCTGTACATTGTTCTTTAAATATGTATTGTTCTTTTAAATATTTCGGTAAGGATTTTATATTGATATTCATAAATAAAATTTTCTTTTTTCACATTAACTCTGTTGCTATTTTGGTTATCTTGCTATTAATCCTTTTTCTTCTTCTTCAAAAATAAATAAGTAAATAAAAGGGACTGGAAGGCTTCTGTTTTAGTTCCCTGGTGGCTAAAAGAAATACCATGAAATGGCCTGGCTTAAACAGTGGGAATGCATTGGCTCATGATTTTGAGGCTAGGGGCAGTCCACCACTGAGGCGTCATCAAGGCGGTGCTTTCTCCCGGCAGGCAGTGGTGTTCTGGGGATGGCTGCCAGCAATCCTTGGCCCTTGGCATGTTCTGTTCCAGCGCCCATGGGCATGCAGGGCCCATGGCAGTGTCTTCTCCTTTCTCTGCTGATTCTGCTGACTTCCAGCTTCTGGCTGTTCCTTCAGGCTTTCTAGCTCACTGTGGCCCTCCCTAGGAGGACTTCAGTAACAGGACTAAGAGGTAGCTGGGCTACCCCTTAACTGAAGTAACTGCATCAAAAGGTCCTATTTACCTTTTCATATGTAGAGGAATGGATTCAGTTTCAGAACATGCCTTTCTGGGGGACATGGCTCCAAGCCACCACAGCTTCCTTATTTTTCCATGCTTTAAATAGCTTAAAAGAATACTGGTGTTATCTGTTTCTTAAAGGTTTGATGAAATTCTCTTGTTAATCATCTAAATCCACTGCAGAATAATTGATCTGTTTTGGGTACACAATATTTTTTGTTGTTAATTTTGGTCATTTATTATTTCAAAAAAGTATTCTTTTCTACATAGATTCTCAGTCATAGCTGCATAGAGTTAAAAAAAACTGGCCTCTTAATGATTTCTAAAATTTCCTTCCCTTATCCTTCCCTATAGTGTTTATTTGTTAAAATTAGTTTGGATAATAGTTGATTTGTGTGTTTATTTATTTATTTTTTTATATCCAACTCTTGAATTTATTATTACTACAAATAATAAATATTTATTATTGGATATTTATTGGATAATTATTACTATTAATACTACTATTTATTATTACTATTATTACTACTAAACTAAAATTATTATTACAATTTTCAGTTTTTAAATTAATTTCTCATGTAAATTCATCCATTCTATCATTTTATAATTCTTGGTTTTATTTTCTTATCCTTTTTCTATTATTTTTCATTGGATGATTTATTAATTTTAATTTTTAGTTTTCTTTCTATTATACATGTTAAAGTTACGCAACTTTCTCTGATTTCTGCTGTCAGTATAGCCCATAGATTTGCTATGTAACTTTTAGATTATTGGTATTTTCTGGCTATAATAAAATCCCAGTTTTGATGTCCTCTCTGATTATGACTTGAAGAAGAACTTTTAAGTTTCCAAGTGGTGGAGATGTGTTTATTTATTTGTCTTTGTGTTTTAGTTTCATTATTAATTTCTAGTTTCTTTTCATTGCATTGTGACTGGAGACATTTTTCCTTATTATTTCTACTTTGGGGAATTAATTGAAGTTTTTTATAGCTGAATGTTTTGTATTTCAGTAATTTGGAAAACTTGTGTTTTTGTCCTAGTGTTTTTTTGTATAACTTTATATTTACATATTTAGTCCTCTGTTTTTTCAATATGGTTAGTGAATGCCAATAGTTTTATTTATTATTTTATTATTTTATTTTTATTCTTTCTTTTGATTCTGTAGATTAAAATTTTTATTTCTGGAAAGTATTTTTTAGCATATCTATTTAAATATATATTTGACCCTGCTTCATCTTGGGGATATGAATTAGGCATATGTTAGATCTCTTTGCTTGTCTTCTTTATCTTTCATTTTCCTGTCTAAACTTTCCTAACACTTCATTTTAATTGTATTTTGATTGTGCTTCACAGTTTTGTACCCCAATGGCCTTTGCTAGGTTTTAGCATCTTCTGTTCTTAGAACTGCAGCCAATGGAGTGGTCTTTAGTTCTGTTGTGGCTTTATTTTTCAATTTCACAACTTTTCTGAGCTGTATCAACTTATTTTATCTCTTGCTGTTGATGAACAATGTTTCCCTGAGCTCTCACGTCTGTTGTGAGATCATATTTAATCAAGGCAATTTTTTTTTTAGATCACAATTTTAAGCTTCTCCACAGTAATATTTTTCTAGTCAATCTTTGCCTGCCATTTGTTTTACATGCTCTTTTCCTTTTTTCTTTTGACATGGGCAGGCATTGGGAATCAAACCCAGGTTTCTGGCATGGCAGGCAAAATTTCTGCCACTGTGTGAGCTTTCCTTCTTTTTTGTGCAGTATTTAAAAAAAAAATACATCCTGGTGATGGTTCCTTTTGGGTTGTTAATTAAAGGACCCAGGGCCTGTGTTTGAGAAAGTTATTTCCAGACTTCACTTTCAACATCATCTGAAACATTCAGGTGCAAATCTTCCCTTAATGCTGAAATTCTCTTCTGCTTCCTGCCTCATTGACAGATGGCTTCCTACATAGATGGTAGGCCTGTCTGATTTCCTTATTCAACCCGCCACATCCTGTTTGTTTCTGGGCCAAACTCAGTCAGTGGAAGTTGCCTAGTCCCTGCCTATTTTTGTTGTTCCAAACAAGGGAGGCTAGTTTGCTCCTCAAAATATGCCACTCCCTTTGGAACATGTACCATAGCAATTTTGATGAAAATTTTCTCCCATGGCACCCTCTGTCCTGCTTATCCATCACTTCATTTAGGTCCCACTCTTTATATATTATGGCTGGGGATTAACTATGTCTCTGAGTTTTGCCAAAGTTGCAGACCCATTCTTATTATTTATAGGGTGTCTGTGCAAAAAGGTTGAAGTGTCTTCTTTACTTTTCTGTATTAAAAATGGAACTCTCCATTTTATTTTCTTTCTTTTGCATGGGCAGGCACTGGGAAATGAATCCATTATATTTTAAGTATTAGTATTTTAAATATGGAAGAACTCAAATTTTGGAAAACAGTTCTACACTGTATCAAAGGTAATATTTTGTAATCTCTTTTGGTACTTTTTTCTTAGTAATGAAAGAGTTTTGTTAAATATGTGACTTTGTTTTACAAATGACTTATAACTTAGATTATCAAATAAGTTTTGATACGAAGAAATATGATGTGATTTGTGAATTCTTATACTCACACAGGTTTATTTTCACTTCTACATGAATACAATTTTTGGTAGATTTTACATGAAAATCCCAGAAAAATGTTTAATTCCTAATAAAATGTGAAAATCCTCAGAATGTTTTGTGTTGTAAAAGACATATGCTAATATGAAATAATTTTAATTTAGTTTTTCATGATTCAAATATGCAGGCCTGTTATCGCCTCTCTTTTGTGCCATCAGGTGGTGCTAAAAAATGTCCTATTTCTAATGATACAATTTTCAGGAATAGTCTCCATGTTTAGTTAACGAAGTTAGGGTCTTTGAGGAGACTGATGTGATTACCCAAATTAAAATAGCATGATTAGGAAGCACAACAGTTTAATATAATTATATGAACTACAGAAATATATTAAATGTCAATAACATTTTTGGTGTTTCAGTACAAATCACATCACATGCAAAAGTATATGCAGTCTTCTGTAACTGTTTACAAGCACTTTATCCCCTATTTAACACAGATGTGTGTCAATTTCCTTCCCTATCATTTTATTCTTTTTTTTCCCTGAGAAGTTGAAATTGGCTTAGTTTGTTTATCTAGCATCAGCTTATCTGAATTCTCCATGTCATATTTGATTTTGGTTTATTGCATTAATCTTGACCTTGATGAAAAATGATTCTATAATTTGCTTACCAGAAGAATCTGGATAAGGAGCTTCATGTAACTGTGACCTCGACAAGGTTTTATTCTTACAATCATACGTCTGTTCATTATGGAAGTAGCAGGGTAATGTACTTTCCAAAGGGGAGCAGGTGACTTTTCAGTGTCTCTTGATTGAATTTCAGTGGCCAGACCTTATAATGAATAGTGTGCATTAGGCAGCAACTTAATTATTAAATTTCTTTGGAAAAGGGGGAACAGGCAGACAGAGAGAGAGAGAGAGAGGCAGAGAGAGAGAAAGGTTATAAGTTATTGCCTTCCAAATCCCTGGGAGAGTACTTGCATTTATTTAGTACTATGTTTTTTTTAACAGATTTTCTTCTTAAAAATAAGTGTGTACTTAATACGTTTCAGAACTATGGTTTGGCTATGAAGGAAGATATTTGCTGAGTCTCCAGCATGTCCTTATTAGTGAGTGTCTCTTAAATTGTTAAAAAGCTTTCATAGTTCCAGTGTGCAGTCATCACCGGTCTAGCCAGTAGAAAGTTGGTTATGAACAGTGAAAGAGTAATAAATTGTTTACTGGAGACAGATACAAGCAGGTTTAGGGTAGCGTATAGGCACAAAAAAAAGGAGTAGTGAGTGTTCCTTCCTTTTTGTGCATAGGTGACTAATGTACAGACAGGGTCATGATGAGACTTACAAAATAATCTCCCTTTCCTCTCAGCTTTCTTATGCAGTCTGTGGTCCTCCCTGGGACACACTAGCCTTTCTTTTTTGGCACAACTGCTGTGGCTCTTGTCCCCTTCCTGACTCCCATGGTGCTTGACCTCCTTTTGCAATGCCCAGAGCTTCTGGAAGGATCCATCTGTAATCCTCCAAACTGACCTTTGGTGATGTGCTCGTAGGGTAGAGGTCAGAGGAGATCTGATGGTGCCTCCAACACTTTCTAGAACATGGCATGGCGGAAGGGAAAACAAAGGAAAGGAAGAACACACCTGAAAGAGTGAGACCTTCCTTTCCATGGCCCAGCCCTGACTCCATTTTCAGGTAACCTGTCCATTTTATCAGTCCCCTGGATTCAGGCCCCAGAGCACTGAGGTCAGGCAGGCATCACTGTGGAGACTCCTCTCTTTGTAGCTGAGAATACCAGGCACCTGTGCCTTGCACGGAAGAAACTTTGGTCCAGACAGGAGCCCAGTGGGCTGGCCTGGCAGGGAGATGCATGGGGCAGAGTGGCTTGGTTTCTGCTCTTTTGTCAGCTGCTTGTCTTCTTAAGAAATGGCCCTATTCATCTAAGTGCTTTCAGAGGAACTTTTGCAGCAGGTAGATCTAATGGGAAGCTTCTCTCAGCAACATTGATGGTGCAGCCAGAGAACATTTGCCAGAGGCCCAGGCCTGGTCCTCTCCCAGGGCCACTCAGGTTTGGGCAGATCACCTTGTGGCATGCCTGAGGAGTTCACTGTTACAACACAGGCTGGTTCAGGAATGCTCCCTACCTGAGACATTAAATTAATCGATTAAGTGTTTTTATTTATGCTAAATGTCTCTGGAGGTTTTTGCACCCAGGATCTGGCAGCAGTCTGTGAGGGATGTAGTATCATGTCCAACGTAGGTGAAAAAGACACATTCTTTCTCTTAATCCCCGTCCCGTGGGGGTGGGTCTGTTTGTATACAGGACCCTCTACAGATATAATGCCAGTTAAGGACTCCATTGTGAATAGGATCTCCTAGGCTCTTGATTAGGAGTCGCCTATGTGAAGGAGGGTGGGCCTTAATCCGTATGATTGTATCCTTTATAAGCAGGAGAAATTTGGATACAGAAAAAACCACACAGGAGGAGACCAGGGACATGGCCATGTGGCGGGACTCAGAGATACAAGCCAAGGCACCCCAGGGATGGCAGCCAGCAGCAGCAAGATGCTTCCCACTGTGGGGAGAAATCATGGCCTTGCAGATGCCTTGATTTGTGGCTTCCAGCCCCTAAAACTCAGAGGCAATAAACTCCTGGTGCTTCTGCCAACCTGTTGGGTGGTACTTGTTAGAGCAGCCTTGGCAAATTGAAACAAAGGATTATTTCTTAAGTAGGGACTAAGAGGGATGGAGTGGGTCTTAAACCGTGTCTGATGACTGGTGGCCTGAAACACAACACGCACGAGGAAGGGGAAGGAGAAGGGAGGTGGGACTCTCTCCAGCTTCCTGGCAGTGGAAGAACTAGATAGCTCCCTAGGGTAAAGGAGAATGGGACAGAAAGGGCATCACTTAGGCAGGCCAGAGAATTTAAAATCTGAAGACCAGCCTTGGAAGATCATAGGGAAGATAAGGGGTAGCCGGTTCAGTGTTATCTGGAGGGGATTAGTGGAATTAAACTTGAAGGCCTGAAGGATTAAGGTGGCTTCAGTTTGCCAGCTTAGCACAGGTGGGGGCTGGGAATTGGGAAATGCCAAGGCTGCAACTCAGCATCCTACTGGAGCAGCAACAAGGAAAGGCCAGTGGCAGAAGTCAGGGGAGGAGAGCCCTCCAGAACTTGGGTTACTGTCAGGGTGTGGGTTGTGTGTGTGGGGCGAGGGGATGGAGGACTCGGAAATTCCCATCACCCATTACCTCTTTTTTTATTTTTATTTTTATTGAGAAATCTTCATACACATACAGTTCATACATGGTGTACAATCAACAGCTCACAACATCATCACATACTTGTGGATTAGTCACCATGATCATTTTTAGAACATTTGCATCATTCCAGAAAAAGAAATTAAAAAAAAAACTTATACATCCTATACCCCTTACTCCCTCCCTCTTATTGACCATCAGTATTCCCATCTGCCAATTTTTTTTAAACTTTTATCCACCCATTATTCTTTTACTCATCTGTCCATATCCTGGTTAAGAGGAGCATCAGACACAAGGTTTGCACAATCACACAGTCATACTGTAAAAATCTATAGTTATACAATCGTCTCCAAGAATCAAAGCTCTGGACACAGTTCAACAGTTTCAGGTACTTCCCTGTAGCCACTCCAATATACCATAAACCAAAAGGGACTATCTATATAATGAATAAGAGTAACCTCCAGGATAACCTCTGTTTGAAACTTTTCAGTCACTGAAACTTTATTTTGTCTCATTTCTCTCTTCCCCCTTTTTCATCAAGAAGGCTTTCTCAATCCTGTGATGCCACGTCCTGGCGAATCCCAGGAATTCTTTTCCACATTGCCAGGGAGATTTACACCCCTGGGAGTCATGTCCCATGTAGTGGAGGAGGGCTGTGAGTTCACTTGCTGAATTGGCTTAGAGAGAGACAGATGCCACATCTGAGCTACAAAAGAGGTTCTCTGGGGGTGACTCTTAGGCATTGCTGTAAGTGGGCTTAATCTATCCTTTGCAGGAACAGTATCATTGGGGCGAGCCCCCACCCATGACCTCCTGATTCTGTGGAAACTGAGTGTGGCATCATTAAGGAGTGGATCTTGTGGCTGCAAGAGGATTCTAATTCTCAGGATGACCCTTTATCAAACCGTGGATAGACTGAAGTTTTCTTTGGGCAATTCCACTTTGCTTCTGTACCCCTATCATCTGTCATGTTGTCTCACACCCTTGCGACCCCAGGGGTATATTCCAGTTACTTAACCTGTGTTTTATGCTTTTGTAAATTTCATTAGGCCTAAACCCTGATGAATGTCATCCAAAGACCCATGAGTAATTCTACCTCCTTGGGTCCACAAATTAGGACCTTCTCTCTATTGACATACTTGTGGACATTGTGATAAGAAATTGGGACCTATTTTTGTAATTCCAGGTTCCCTGAAAGTCAAGGGTGGATCCAGGGTTTTAGGGTGTAAAACTTACACAGTTTTGGGTACTCTCTTTACAGAAAGAGAATGTAAAATCATTAAGACAAAATTAGGCATGAATGTTAATATTTATCCAAAACGAGGGAAAGAATTACAAATGTAAATTTAAAAGCTGACAAATATCACTAGCATGACGAAAACTCAGAAAACAACACAATCTTCTTAGTTAACTGCCTGACACCATTCTACAATACCTTTCTTTCTGACAGATTTTTTTGGTCCCGTACTCATTGATTACCTCTTCATATGAAAACAACTTTGTAATATTTGCTTTTGAGTGAGTAGAAAAATAATGCAGTCTTTCTCTTAGCATAGCCCAATGATCCTGGTTTTGTATTATTGATAGTTTAGAAAAATCTCTCAACTGCAGCACTCTTCGTAGGAGTGGCACTCTATGACTGCCCTAATAGTTTGATGTTCAAGCATTGCAGCTTCCCCAGAGACTGACATGGATAACTTGAGCCATTCGATCTCCCTAGGCATGTTTTTTTGCAGTACTGCTTTAGCAACTGGTCCAGCTCAGCCAGGTTGATGTATTCCCTTGTCCCCTAAACATTGTTAGTGGTGAGGTGGCCATTAAGACTGGATGTGGCAGAACAGGTGCCCCTCTCTTTCTCTTACAGTCAGAGGCAGGGTTTAGATACCCACCTAGGAGCAGTCATTGCTGTGGGCTGGGTGGTGTGGAGCTGGTGGTGGCAGCTGGCAGACATGCTCCATTGCATGGACCATCCCCAAGGAAGAGAGAGAAAACCCCCCGGGGTGTGTCAGAGCCACCCACTTCCCTTCTGGGGCTGGAGATGCTGCTTCCTCCTCACATCTGGGAGGAAAAATTTCAGGGCCTTGGAAAGGACCCAGGCAAGTAAGGAGTCCTGAAGCTTACACTGCATTAGGTGGCTATCTGCTTATAAAATCTCCCTGGCTATCAAGGACCTTTCCTGAAAGTGAGGATGGATGAAGGACTTTTTTTCCCTAAGTCTATAATATAGCAATAGAGAGAAAATATATAAAGTATGTAACTTAATTTCTTCTCATGGTAACTATCCAATGACTGGAAGCTATTATGGTTATTAGTAAATTACCATCTGCTTTAAGCATGCTCCTGTGAGTTTTAGTTGAAACTATTCATTTCCCTCAGTTTGCTCATGCTTGGGAGAACTTGGAATACTCCAGGACCAATTCCAATTTCTGGCTTCCCATTCTCAGTCATTGATGCCCCTTTGCTGAACCACCAACACTGCTGAAGCAGTGTTGATCCTTTCAGTGAATTTGGTGTGAATTACCCTGTAAAGCCATAATCTGGGTCAGTCATTCACACAGTGAGTGTTTACTGAGGTAGTGCTCCAGGGAGCACCATGCCAGGCCCAGTGGAAGATACACAGAAAAATCAGGGATCTTGCTCTAATTGACTATTCCACAGTAGAGTGAATTGAACATCCAGTTATAGAAAATGTTTTGGTTGCAAGTGACAGAAATTATTTTCTATAGCTTTAGTCAAAATAAGGCATTGATTGGCTCATGTAACTGAACATTTTAGAGTAGAACTAACTGGTTCACGTGGGAAGAGCTAGAATAATGACTCAAATGAAATCACTGCTCCCTGCTTCCCTGCCCTCAGTCTCTCAATATTTTGTGTGGTTTCATAGTCAGGTGGGCATTCTCCATGTGGTGGCTCCAGGCTGCTTTAGTTTTATAAACCCCAGCCCAGATCAACCGGTGGAAAGACAACTTGCATTTCCTATTTTTCTCTAGGTGATGCATGCTGGTTCTAATTGACCAGTATTGGGTCACATTGTCCCCTGCCCCACTAAATGTGGTCTGAGTGATGGACCATGCCCGTTCCCCGAGTCAAGGCTGTCAGTCCCACTCAAACCAAACGGACTGTAACTGAAAGTTTTAGAGTAGAATAAATTGGTTCACATGAGAAGAGCTAGAACCATATGGAATTATATTAGGAGGCTGTAGATCACTGAGGCCGTGGCATTATGTATGAATGATAAATTCATGCACAGTGCTTAGCACATATAGATGATCAATAGATGTTTTTTGCTTTAATTGTCATCAGACTCAAAGTTCTGGAAACAAAACTTGTATTCTTCTCACCTAGGATATTGCTTAACCTATCAAGGTACTTAAACCTATCAGGTTCTTAAAGCTAATCCATTCATATGAGCGCAGATCTATTGTGAGTAGGCTTTTAAGATGAGTTGTGACCCACCTCATTTAAGGTGGAGTCCTATCTAAAGAAGATGAGTATAGAGAGAGAGAAGAGAGGAAAAAAATCTGGAGAATCTGAAACAGAAGACCCAGAGAAGCTAAAAGAGAGAAACACACAGAAGCTCAGAAATAAAGCCACAGGCAGAGCAACCAGAGACTGAACGCAAAAAAAATCCATGAGAGAAGGACCAGCAGATGCTGTCATGTGCCTTCCCATGTGACAGAGGTGTCCCAAATTGCCAGCAGCCTTTCTTCAGGAGGTGTCATCTGTTGTTGCCTTGATTTGGACATTTTCATGGCCTCAGAACTATAAGCTTGTAAGCTAATAAATCCCCATAGTTAAAACCCAGTTCATTTATGGTATGCTGCATTTGGCAATTTGAGAAAATTTAAACAGAGACAGAGGTTATCAACTTCTGTGGTCAGAGGGCTTTATCATTTTGGAAGTACAATGTGAACATTTTTCACCTGCATTTGTAAGCTTTCATATTAAAATTTGAAGGGAGCCATAAGTTGGTGACCTCTGGTAACAAATTGCCGATTCCTTAAATGTTTGTCAAATCTATTTATGATGCTATGTGACTGCTTATACTTTTCTTATATTTTTAGACCTATCTTATATTGCAATATTTCCTTGGAGACCATGACAGATGGATATAAATATATGTTCTTTTATACAAGTGAAATGTACATTTTTTCCTGTAGTTGTCAACTCTTTCATCCTTTGTACTGTTCCGGCAGTCTTACACTTATATTCATCTTCTGCATGGGAAACCAACCTGGATAAAGTTTCAAAATACAGAGTTTGTTGCCACCTCTTCCGGCTCCCGTGGTCCTCTCTACCTTTCGTTGTGGTCTTTCTTGCACTGAGTGGCAATTATTTGTTTCCTTGTCGGTACCCATCTCCAAAGAGACTAAAAACACAAAAGCCTTGTCATATTGCCTCCTTTGTTCCCTGTACCCAGAACCAATGTCTGACACTTAATAAGTGCTCAAGAAAATATGCATGGATTGAATGAATGACTGAATAGTGTTACTTTGATGAATATTGGAAGAGGGTGAGGCAGGACCTACTATTTTTTTTTCATGAAGGTTTTTATCAATGAAAGCAGAACATCTAAACTTATGCTAAAAAAATAACCAAACAGAAAGTCATATTTATTTAGAATTGATTACTCAGTGCCATGCAGGCCACTGGGGGAGCTACAACAGAATTTACCCTTACAGCACTTACCCTCACAGCCTAGGTGAAGAGCTAAGGATATATTCGAGAAGGCATTAGAAGAAAAAATATATATGATGGTATGTCCTCCAGCCTAAAACAATACAATGCAGTTGGGCTCCTTATACCTTTTCATGGAAAGCAGTTTGGCTCAGCACTAATGGGAGGTTCTTTTGATGGGGATGGAACCTGAACTGAGATACTTTCAGGGACAAGTGACAGGATATTCAAGCAGACCTTAAATAACTACAACAAAGCAGTGGGGTGGAGGAGAACTTGATTGGCTCACTTAAGTAAAATGGTCAGGGGGTTCGGGCATGGAGAACTGGGGTTAGAATAGAACCATCAGGATGTGGTCTTTCCTCTGCATCTCTTGCTTTGATTTTCTCTGTGAGGCTTTGTTCTCAGGTGGTTGCCTTGTCATAGTCCTCAGCAGCTACAGGCTTACATCCTCCCAGACCTTGCAAAAGTAAACCCTTCTTTCCAGATGGTTCCAGCATACGTCCCAGCTGATCATGATCTGCCCTGCCCCAATTGCCATGGGAATTCAGTGCCCTCTGTCTAAACGTGGGCCATGTGCTCGTGTCTGGTACAAGGTGGCCAGATGGGGGTAGAGTCAACGCTTCCACCTGTCAGTGATATTTATTGAATGAATAATGAATAAAGGAATAAATCAGTGAATGGACAAATCAGTGGTTTTGAAGCTGGGGCAAGCCAAGAACATTAGTATACATAGAAATGTGCTTTTGACTTCTGTGGTTGAGGCCCCTCTTGGTTAAAAAGCCAAATAAGACACAAGCATTGGCTGGCAGCTGCCCTACCCCATAGGGCATAAGCTGGACATGGTTGCCTTGTGGTAGCAGAATAAAAATTTGACATGTGGCTGCTTCTGACCACCTGTGGAGGGAGGCACATATGCTTTCGTCTAATGAGCAGGTTTTGTGTCAATTTAAGGCTTAAACTCTAGACTTTACTTCCCCCTGGATGCCAGAGGCCAAGATTGTTCTAATAAGGGAACATGTTGGGATGTAGACAAACTGGGTTTTGTTTAAACTCTGAGAGCAAGAAAAAGCCTGGTCAGTTTCCCTGGTTAGCTAGTTCAGACATGCATGCATTTCCTAGAATTAGAATCCTCAACTCTTTCAGTCTAGGGGAGCTCAGAGGTTGGAAGGATAGAATGATGGAAATGTTAAGAAATCTGTATTTTGAATGGTTCCCAAACCTTTCACTGGTGGGTTCCCATGAACACTCTGTGAATGTTCCCTTTCACATATAGGGCTCAGAATAGGACCCCTACTCTGAATGCAGCATGACCTGCTAAGGTGACAGTCCACCTCCTCACATTCATAAAAAACTTGGGTTTGAGTCTTGTAGACCCATCTCTCCTCTCCATCTCCCACCTCCACTCTCCTTTTCTTCTGGAAGGATTTTGAATGGAAACATACATAAAATATACCCTTAAAGTAGTAGAGAGATGTTGAATTAAAGTGCAATACTCTGTATATCATATTATCATTGAGGGCATACAACAGAAAGAGTCCTTATAATAGGAGACTCCAATAATTACGTGTCAGCTTTTCAGATTCATCCTTTTCTTTTTTTTTGTTTTTTGTTTTTAATTAGTCTGTGGACTGAGCCAGTTTCTAGGAGTTATCCTCACCTCTGTCTTCCCCATTGTGTTTAGCATCCAGTCAGTTAACATGTCCAAGCAGTTTGACATCCTTTGGAGCTCATGCATTGTCTCCTCCTTGGATTTTTTTAATCCAAATTACATAACCCATCTCTCAGTCTTCAGTTTTGCTAACCTCCCATCCATTTTCCACACTTGGGTCAGAAAGATCCATGTAAAACCCAATTCTGTCATTTGGCTTTCCTGGCTTTTCCTTACTTTGGAAGAAGGTCTTTGAGGGCCCTGTGCAGCCCCCTGTAAAGGGAAAGGCTTTCTGGAAGGGGGTCAACAGGATGAGCCTGATCTTTGAATCACTTAGGTTTCTTATCCCCATAGTCCCCACATTCAGGATCACTGCAGGATCAAAGCCTTTCTGATGCCTTTGCTCCTGGGGCTGGCAGGAGAACTTTTTGCTGCCGCTGCTCATATGTAACAATGAACCAATTTCCCAGGACCTTTCCAAAGGAGCCATGGAAATCCTAGGTAGTTCTCTTCTCCTCTTGATCTCTCTAACCTAATCACAGAGCCCTAAATGTAGCTCCCTTGCATTTGCATACTTAGTTTAAATGAAGCATCACAGATAGTACAGTATTTGGCACACATTGAAATTCAATGTCAATGTCAATTTCCCTCAGTCCGTCTTCCCTATCTGTTGGGCCTTCTCCTGCCTGTCTTCATGTCTGTCATAAACCTAAGCTGTGACCTTCTTTGTTCCCATCTAAGTTATTGACCAAAATCCAGATCCTGGCAGGACTGAATTAGAAATTCTTTCATCTGCACTTTTTAAATTTAGTTATGAAACCAGCTGAGCCTATATTTCTCTTATTTTCAAGAACATTATATGACATTATTTCAAATTAATTGCTGAACTCCAGAAATGCTATGCTTAGGAGATGGATTTGGGTATCTGATAGAGCTGGGCTCCAATCCCTTTCCCACCATAGACCTGAGTTCGTTTAGACAAATCGATTGCATTGACGAATCTACCCTCTCTCAGCAGATGACCGAGATTTCCTGGCTACACGACTTTATAGCTGTATGACTTTTGCTAAGCATTAGTCATCATGTAAAATGGGGATAATAGCTATGACTATAATCCATGCAAATGGCTACAGAAGGACTTGCCCGCAACGGAAAAAAAAAACACTTCACTTTTGAGTAACACTTTTTTACATTGTTTTTGGTTATAATGACTTAACTAACCTCTCTAGACCTCAGATCCCCATGTACCAGATGGAAATATTCTACCAAAAAATTTCTTCTAGAGTTGCTGTTTGAGAAATGTGGGGAAAGTTCAATGACCAGCACATAGTTGGCTGTAAATCTCCCATCAGTGGTACTGCTTAAATTCATGGCACTCACCTTATCTGTCATTCCAATAGCATTATCTATTAAAACAGAAATGATAGCAGAGTGGTGTGATAGGAAAGGAAAAGTGGATGCCTGTGTTAGTGCCTATTGTAACAGATTTTCTTTTGTGTTTTAAAATGCGTGATGGGCCCTTGATTTCACAAGTTCAGCCCTTTCCAAACACCGCATCACAGGTTGGTAATTATATCTTTGGCAATTGGTATTCCCCAGGGATTAATGTTTGGTGCCAGTTTTAATGTTAGAGACATAATTAGAATATTCATTATGCTAATAAGGCTACACCATTCATCTTATGTATATTTATATTTGAGAAAATATGATAATTCTATGTAATGTACTCAGCAAGCAGGTAGGCTAGTGTATCATCTGAAATACTCTTTTCCTAATCAGCGGAGACAAGGAGAAGGAGGAGGAAATTAACATTAACTGAGGACAAGCAAGGTACCAAGGCCTGTGTTAGGTGCTTTGGATACATTATTTTATTGACTCCCCACCATAATGCTCTGAAATAAGTATTACTTTAGCACCTCCATTTAATGGGTAAAGAAAACTTAGGCTCAGACTAGGGACTCCACGAGGCAGTGGTTAAGTGGCTGCTAAACCCAAGGCTCCTTCCACAGCAGCAAAAAAGACCTGAAAAAACAAATAGTCTCTGCTTCTTTCACACTCTTATTCGTATCTTCCTCACGAGGAAAGTGGTCAGTCTTGGGTATCATTTTTGCAAAGCAGACAGAAGTTTTCAGCAAGAGAGGGGCCAAGGCAAACATGCAGCGTTATTTAAAGACATGCAGCTCTAACCACTTAAATTCTTCTTTAGTAAAGGAATGGAAACATCTTAGTTGTGCAAGTCATGAGCAGAGCTCAGGAGAACGGCTTAATTCTCAGGTTGGGTAGTTTGTAAGAGGCTTTTAGCAGCAATGCAGTCTTTTTCTTCACTATGAATTTAGAGCAAGAGTAGGCAGGTATGAGGGGGCTGAAGAAACAATCAGGACCCCAGGCATCCATCTTCTTGGAGATGAAGTCAGGGAACAGGATATTTGTCACCTGAAAGTCCATGCAAGAGAACTGGAGAGGGCCTGCACACTCAGAAGAGCCCTAAGTGTACCAGGGGCTGGGATTCCTGGAATTTCCTTGCTGTGGGATCATGGGCAATTCTTTCACCTCTCTTGAGTGTCTCTTCCCTGACCTACAAAATGAGAGTACTAGCCAGGATCTTCCAGTTGCAAATGACAGAACTTCTAGTAATATCAGTTTACACATCTCTCTCTATCTTGGCCTGCAGATGAGCATTCTCTAAGCAATGAGAAACTTGGCAGTAAGCAGCTGCAGGCTTACCCATCTCAATTTGGGGCATTAGGGAAATGCCTTCAAGTATAAAATTCCAAGAAAGGACTCTGGATGGTCTGTCTTGGGTCTCAGTTCCACCATTTCACTGGGGCTGAGAGGATGAGCTCCAAAGGCTGATTATCAGCAGGAGATGGTAGGGACCCCCAGCGCTGGGCAGACAACAGTTCCAGCTATCCACTAAAGAGAAGGGGAAATCCTTCATGGATTCCAGAATGAGCTGGTACCTGTGTTATTAATTTCTCCCAACCAAACATTTGCCTTTCCTTATTTTCATCCCTGCTTAACGTGAACAAAGTTGTTTTCAGAGTAGGAGGGAGTTTTATATTGGAAGTTCCTGCCCTGCTCAGCATTTCTTCTGTTAAGGATCTGTCTGGTGGCTGTCTGGGTTTCCTTCCCTTGGTGGGTGTGGAATGTACCCCTGGCTGTAAGCTACAGGGCGTAGGCTCAGTTATCACAAAACCCATCGGCCAACCGACCAACCAACCTACCAAAACAACAACAAGGAAGATATGCTAGGTTTAACAAAGTTGCAATGGAAATAGAAATTTAAGACTAAAGAGGGAAAAAGAGAAAGAAAGTGGATGGATGAAGTATGAGAGCGATGACTGCAAACATGACAGCATCTCTTACGGCTCTGAGTTTCCTGGCAGACAATGCAACGAGAGAAACATTCTGTGGCCTTTGCGATACCACCCTTGAGAAAAGCATGCTTATCCCCATCTTCTCTAGCACGTTCTCCTTCCCTTAGATCATCCCTGTTCAATGTGAATCAAGTCATTTTCAGTGTAGGAGGGAGTTTTATACTGGAAGTTCCTGCCCTGTTCAGCATTTCTTCTGTTAAGGATCTGTCTGATGGCTGCCTGGCTTCCCTTCTCCAGCACCACACTATAAAGGAGATTTCCTATCTGATGTTCTATATGAATATCTCTGAATGATATAAGGGACTACCTCAATGACAGAATCTGATTGGGGGTGGGCAAGTTCTAGCTACGCCTGTTGATCGAAAACCAAAGTCATGACATTGAGGTGCAGCTCCATGACAGCTTCTAGACTAACTGACGGGACCCAATGTAGAATTTATGCAGAGACAGTTACATTTGGGGGCAGGGAGCAGGGTGTAGGAAGTACCTGTTGCAGAAAATTGGATACAGTTGCACAGGTCTGAGATGGCTCAGGCCTGAGCACACTCTGCCATCTTCCACCTCTGCATTGTTGCAATGTGCCACTCCCCCTTCCTGAAATGCCATCAGCTCTTGATACCCTCTCCATATCACTTCTGGGAAGAGTTCTCAGGTTTCTCCCCAGGCGCTTTCCACGTGTTTGTCTTCCCCACCAGACTAAGCTCTGTGAGAGCCCACCTAGTCTCTGTGCATGGTGCCTGGTCAGGGGAATTACTTAATAATTATTTGTCAAATGAATAGACAAAGTCCAAAAGCCCATGCATCGTTAGAAAATAGAACAAGGAGTACCATGTAGGCAAATTTCAGCTGAACTGCCTTAAGATCTTGTATTAAATACCATTTTGAATGCACATAGGGTGAAACAAATAAAATTTTATCTGCCCTGGGAATCTGGAGTAGCAATTTTCAAAAGTTCCAAAATATATTTATTTAAGCCATTCACCTGCAGAAAACCGAAATGTTGGTTATGTGCACGCAATCTGCCAGTTAGCAATGTTTATTATATGTCACAGAAGAGGCTCAGGTCTAGGCATGGAGGTGCAGCAAGGGATCAGAAGACAAAGCACCCCCATTTCCAGTGGAGGTGACATGTAATCAAATGAAATACGTAATGCCTGTCAGTTATAAGAAGTCTATAGAAAATACAGGAAGGTGACATGATGGGGAGAGGAGTGAGCGGGTGGAGCAACTCTAGCGAGAGATTTCTTGAAAGAGATGGCATTGGAGCTGGGACCCGTATATGAGAAGGAGGTAGCCACATGAAGTATCAAAGAGGAGTGTTCTAAGCAAGGAAAAGAGCAAGTGCAAAGTCCCTGTGGCAAGAATGAAGCCGGTCTATGTGAGATGCAGAAAGAAAGTGTGGCTGGTATTTAGAGAGCAAGATGAAACACAGAAAAAGAGGTCAGATGAATGGGAAAGGGCCAGATTATGCATAAGCTTGTAGGTTGGTTCGTTTGGATTTTATTTTACAAGTGTTAGGAAGTCCTTGAAAGCTTTTAAGCAGAGGTGCAGCGAGAGCTGACGAAGGCTTTACAAAGATCAGCAGGCTGCTTGGTGGAGGATAGGGTGTGATGAAGGGAACCTAGGTAGGAAAAAGCAGAGGGGGAAATTTGTCTCTCAGGCTAGAGATTACGACTGCCAGGACCAGAGCAGCAGAGAGGGGAGAGGTGGGCAGTAGAGCTGTGAGGAGTGGCTGGATTCAAGAACTATTTTGAAGCCAGCACTGGCAGGATCCTAAGTTTTTGCCTAAGCAGCTGGGTGATGGTGGGGCCATTTCCTGAGAAGGACAGACAGGAGGAGGAGCTGATTTTGATGATGAGGGGTCATAAGAAAAAGGATGCATGCAAAGGCGTACTTAATATTTTGTTCTTGGCCACATCACATTTTAGATGCCTAATGGATATCCAAGTTGGTTATAACAAATGAAAGGCTGCTTAATTAGGAATACATATTTTTTTTTAAGATCTGAGGATACACTCCTCTTTTGGGGAGGTCAGTTTTATTTGACGTCTAGGCATCTAGATACGATTTCACTCACCATCTCATTGCCCTCCTATCTTTCTTTCATTTTTCCCTTTCTATTTGTGTTTTTTTCCCCTTTCCTTTGATTTGGAGGGAGAGTCATAAACCATGTCATTTTTACCAACTCAGATATGGTATTCCTATATAACAAATGCCAGCAGTTCACCCCTCCCTCCCTCTTATCCTCCCTTCCTTTCTCCCGACCTTCAGCAGAGATTTATTACCTTCTTAGCTCTGTACCAGGCTCTATCATAAGAAGTTGCAAGACATAGATACAAAGAGGAATAAACTGGAATTCATAGTTCTATAGAGGAGACTGGATGGTAAACAAATAATCATAATATTTAGTTGCAAATATCTATAAAGAGTAGTGGGAGTCCCTGGGAGGGGGTGTGGCTGTCAAGGGTACAGGGGAAATGCCTTTCAAGTTGCTCCTTGAAGAAAGAGAAGTTTATGAAGCAGAGGAGAAGGATGGAGTAGGCTGGGAAGAGCCGGGGATATCAAGCTAAGGAATTCGTACTGGAAAAGATGGGTGCTGGCCAGAATTAAAAAAAAAAAAAAGAATTCACAATCAAAACAGACCCCCCTCAGACTCAGGTTATGCTGAGCCTGGCTTCTACATTTTAGGAGGAATAAAATATAAAAAGTACTGTTGATGGTAAGATTGCTTGTTGCTTTGTGTGGCCAAAAAAGTGGGGCTTCCATCTGCTTGCATTTTGAAATAAGTATTCAATTTTACATCTGGTCAGACCCCACCCAGATGGTGATACACAAATGTATGTGTTAAAGATATTTTATATTGGTATTGTGGGCGTGTGTGAGTCTGTGTGTGTGTGTGTGTTTCAAGTGGATTATTGTAGCAGCGATAGTCCACCTGTTCCGAAAGAATTCATGTCAAAGTAAAGATAAGCAAAATTGATTGTAAAAATGATTCACAGGCAAATCAAATGACTGTGGGACTATTTTCAGGCAGTTTAGACTGAGGGGTTTTCAGAAAGGGTCAAAAGCACGGCCAGGCATTCAATGAAAACCCCTATTCTGCACCTCCTAGGAAGTGCATATTGATCCTAAATATTTGCTATTATTAAATAAATGCAAGTATTTATTTAAAAACACGAGGCTTTGTTTTAAAGGATTTCGGGGCTTATCGAGCTTAATGTCAACAAATGTTAGCAGGCGCGGCTTTACCTTTCAAAGAAAAGGTTCAATAGCAGGCATTTAGCTCGATCTGTACACCTACACGCCGCAGATGGTTTAGTTTTATAAGAGATGAAACTGCATTTGGTGGAACTGATTAAATATAAAAACACCACCATCTGCCATTTATTCTAATATAAAATGGTTTGGGCAGATGCTGACATGCTTCGAGATGATTGATTCATCTCTGACAAGAGAAGACGCGCAGTGGGCTCCAGCTGCCCACCGCCCAGACAATACCGCTTTACCGGACCCAACGTCGCTCGCAGCAGTTTGATTTGGATTCAGCAGGTGAAGGGACAGCGCTTTCATAATGAGCAACCGGGAATGTCTAAGCACATCGCCTGTCTCCTCTCTACCGGCGTCCTCCCTTGACTTCTGGCCCATATTTAATTGCAGAATATTTTATACACATGCTGCCTTCTATTAAGTGCCTAATATCCCAGGGCTGGGGAAACTGGAGGAGTGTTATTTTCTCAAAATAGTGTGCCTATTCTCATTTTTGTGCTGAATTTTTTCGAAAGTTCTATACATACGCTGCTGCTGGGTTTAAAATTATTTTTTTCAAGTGGACCATTGGGTTTCATTAAAAAATATATTGTTTACAGAGAAGCAATGCCGCATGTTATAGACTGACTTAGAAGAAGCTGCATCCATACTACTTACACAGCAATCGGTGATGTAGTGCCCTTTACACAAGTGGCAATAAATTGTGTCTTTTATGTAGGGATATTTTCCTAGCAACTCTTGAAAAATCTAAATAATTTATGAAAGAAAAATTTGGGAACAAGGTATTTATTTAGTGCTATGTTTATATAATATCTTTCAATTTATTAAAGTGATTGATTTCAAATTATTTCTTAACTCAAAATTAAAGCAAGAAGTAAAGTTGAGTTTTTCTGACCTCGTTCATCATATTCTTAAATATTTGAGCTCTTTAATTTGCTAATTTATTCTTAATGAATAATTATGCAAAAGTAACTTAAATATGCTTCTTGATTTTATTTTCAATTAAATGTAGCAAACTTATGAATGGTAAAATATATCTATACTTGTGATTGCATATTGTATGCACATAATTGTGTATGTTTGTGTGTATATATATATATGTTCCAATTTTTTGTGCATAGACAGTTCTGTTATTTTGAATAAGATGCTCATTCACTTATTTTTTTTTTTTTTCTATTTCCTCGTGACTATTTCTTCTATTAGTACTTTCAGGTCTGGTAAACAAAGGTGAAGAAAAAGATTAAGTTTTGTGTATTTCTCTGACAGCTTTTATTAGGAGCTCAGTCTTCTAGTTCACAATCTTAGTATCTCTTCTCTGATTTTTTCTCTCCCCTTCCACACGTACTTCAGTGTATAAAATGCTGTTTGTATCCTAGCTATATCATTAAAAAAAATTATTATCCCGCTCATCCATTGGTCTTCTCTATACTGTTTATGTGTTACTTCTTTCTTACTCTTTCAAATTAGGGAGAATCTTAGGATTCACTTTTTCAAAGTGAAAAGGAATTCTGGCTGGGTGGTTTCCCAACCACTCTGCTATTCCTACACTCTTTGGTATTCTACCCCACCCTTCTTTCCAAAATTCCTTTACCTCTCCTTTTCTCATTTCTTTCTTCCTTCCTTCACACCTACTTGCCAAGTGCAGGAAACCCAGGCAAGAAGAGGATAGCATACTTCCCTCAAGGATCCCATTGGAAGGGAGACAAAAATACAAGCAAGCAATCATAAGATAATGACAGGTGCTGTCATGAGGCTTGGTACAAAGTATAGACAGAGTTTGGGGAAAGGCCATCAAGAGGGGCGGACCTTCTGCTTAGGAGAGGTAGTTTTGATGCTGCAGTGTAAATAATGAGTAAGAAGTTTGCAGGCAGACATTTAGAGGAAAGAATTCTGGAGAAAGGGAAAAAAAAACTTGTGCAAATTTAGGAAGATGTAGGAGAGCTCTGTCTTCTGGGAGAGTTTTGCCCAGTTACTCTAGCAATGACAGTGCCCATATGGCACCCTTTCCTAGGAAGCCCCTATCCTTTATGAAGTGATCTTGCAACCTGCCTCCACTCCCTGCTTCATTTCGAATAGACACTCTCTGTTCAACGGGCAAATGCACTTGGGTCTGGACTCCGAGGAGGAATAGAGGTCTTCTCACTTATTGCTGCATACCTTAGTGGCTATTATTATTTCCCACAGCTCTGTGACGTGGCTTGGGCACTTCTTTCTTGGGGTCTCTCATGCCTACAGTTGGATGGCAACCGGGACTTGAGCATTGGGAAGCTCAGTGGGGTTGGATGTCCAAGATGACTCCTTCACTCTTATCCTTGGCAGGAACAGCTGGGGTTGCCTCCTCTCTCTCTCCATGGCTAGCATGGGCTTTCCCTCAGCATGGCAGCCTTATAGAAGTCAGATGTCTTCCAAGAGGGTTATCTTTCCTAGAACCAGCGTTTGAAGAGTCAAGGACAGAAACTTAACACCTTAGCCTCAGATGTCATATGGCATTGTTTCTGCCCTGGGCCAGCCCAGAATTAATGTGGGAGGGGCTGCAGAATGGATATTGGAATGGGTGGTTAATTGGGGGTGGGGCAGCACCTTTGGGTGGTAGTTACAAGTGTTTTTTCAGGTGATGGTATTAGGTTTGCCTTGAAGTCAAATGTTCTTGTGGTTAGTGATGTGAATCTGTGAGAATGTCACCAAAGGCTTGAACTGGCAACAGAAACTACAAAATAGACTTATCTTTGTGTGAGAAAACTGGGCTCTAAAATCTAATAACCAGGTCCCTTTTAGCCAGGATGACCGTGTGCAGATGTCAGCATCTGGAGCTCCACTGGACATGGGTGGCTCTGCCAAAATACATGAGCAACAAAGATCAAGAAACACTGTTTTGGGCTGATTTGACTGTTACAAGGAGGCTTAGGGATAACAAACTTCTTTTGTTAAGTTATTAGGCCTGACCTTAGTGAATGAAGGGTATTTGCATGACCATTCGGCCTCTTCACTGGGAAGTGTCGATGAGTCATCTGATTCTAAGACCTGTGGGTCATAGGGCAAGCAAGGAAAATCTGAGGCCAGCGCAACTGCAGTATTAGTTAAAGTGAAAAATTCAACAAGCTGCTGAATCCCTTCTCTGCAAGGAATCTTTCAATCCTAGTTAAAATGATTAATTCTTCAAAGCAAGCAGCCTTGTTTGCTAAATCATTGCAGGAGACATGAAAATCACCAGCTAGCCAGGGCAGGTGGATTTTCAAGTTGCAGGAAGCAGCCAAGTGTGGTCTGAATTTCCAATATGAAGCCTTATTTCTGGGTCTTACCCGCTGTGCCCAGCAGCCAGCTCCCCATCGCTTATTCCTCAGGTTGGAATTGCTCTGTGCATAGGCTCACTAATGACTCTCCGCTTAATTTGCGCCATTTTCCCTGTGATATTAGTTTTCTTTTTTTTTTTTTCCCTGTGAGCAGATTTCTTCTGCCATATGTCCATTTAATCCTAATTGTGGTGTACGAACATCTTGTGTACTTAGTAGCAGTGTCTCTGGAGGCTCCGTGAATCTGAGGGCTGTGCAACCCTTGAAGCCGTGTCAATGTGAGAATTTCATTTTACAGGTTCTGATAACTTGGCTCTCCCTATTCCTGATTAAAAAGAGTGCAAATCCAGGGTTTTTTGTTCTTTTCATAGGAATATCACAGTTTGATTGCTTCCAAATTACATCATCCTTACACATCTGTTAAGGGGAAAAAAAAATCTCGGGGCAATGTGTTTTTAAAAGTTCAGTTTCCCTTAGAACAGAATCCCAAATAAAGGCTGAAGGAAGGAGTGCCCCAGATCAGGAATGTTAATTGTTAAATTCCATAACAGCCAGGAGTGGAAGTTTCTTAGGCCTGGCAGGTTGACAGGATATGGACAGTCCTTACCAATAAGTCTTTTTGGGGACCTCTGAGGCACGCTTGTTCAAGTGTGTAGCTTGTCAATGGAAAGTTTGGCTTCCATATGCTCAACCTCACTGTCTCTCTCTCTGGTATTGGTGCTAAAGGAAGAGAAGGCAGGTTGGCTGGGAAATGACAGCCCATCTGACCATACTCGGTGGAGAGTTCCAGATGCAGAGCTGAAAAGAAGGAACACTTTGAATTTGTGGTAGAGCAGGGATATCTCTATTTCTGTGAAACTATTTAGTACCTCTGTTCATAGTTTACCAAACAGCCAGGCTGCACTCTTGAACTTTTTTTTTGCAGGCCCTGGGAGTTGAACCTGGGTTTCTGACATGGCAGGCAAGAATTCTGCCACCGAGCCAGTGTCATACCGTCCCTGCACTCTTGAACTTTTGAGTTCCCTGAGGTGCTGTTGTTTAAGGTGGTCTCTGCTGGTGGTAGTGACTTACCCAAAGCCATTAGTTCAGTTTGGTTGTCACCCACGTAACAAGAGGTGGGTGTTTGAATCAGCATGACCCAGGCTCTTTCAACATCTCTGATTTTCATTGGTTCTATCTGCCCCAAATGCTGTTCTCTCCCCTTGTATACTTGAAAAATTCCTACTTGTTTCTAAAAATCCCACAGCCTGAAGCCATCTTCTTTGCAGACCCAAGCTGCCCCACTAACAAGGATTTAATATCAAATCCCTCTGGGCTGAGCCCCATAGGTGAGTGTACCTGCCATTGTACTCAGCACATTTATAGCAAGTATTTGTGTGCATGCTCATCTTCCCTTCCAAATTTGGAAGTCTTTGAGTACAGAGAAGCAGCCCCGAAATCTGTTTCAAATCCACATAGATTTAATGAGAATATGTTAAATGGCAGAATCTATGCCAACTCCTTGGGATTCAACAGGAAACTCTTGCCCTCTAAGAATTTTATAGCCTGGTGGGAGAAGTAGACAAATAAGCAGATGATTACAATATTGGGTTCAAAATCTTACCATGAGGGTAAGCATGGGGTACAGAGGGAACATATAAATAGGAAGTTAAAGTAGCAATAATAATATTAGTGATAAATTAATGAATTTTTAATGTATCATTTCATGCATCCCTTACTAGAACCACAGGGCGTTGGTACTATTTATTTAAACCCAGTTTGCTAATGAGGAAAACTGAGTCCAAGGGAAGTGGTTAGGAATAGAACTTGCCTAAACGTAGCCAGCCAGCAAATAGTAGACGCAAGACTCTACCCAGGATTGATATCTCTGTGGCTTTCATTCCTGTGTCTGTTTCCCCAGCACCAAGCCTGGGCCTGGGAATGTTCATTCTAAGGGACTCAGAAAGGAGGAGCCAACAGTAAATGAAACAAGACCCCTGTCTTTGAGGGACATTTAGTCTAATGCAAGAAGCAAGTTCAATAAAGGCCAAGAGATATTGTAGGTGCTAAAGTTCAATAAACGTTGAATGCAATGGAATTGAAAATGACAATGTCATATCCTTTAGGAGGAGAGTTTGAAAACCATGTTTGTAATGATCACTGTCCGATGTATATTTAGTTATCATTTTACAATTGATACAATTGTAAGGTGGGTATAGTGCCCACCTTTCTTCCATCTTTTCTCAGTCCTGGTGACAGTAAGATGCCAAAAACCTACTTCAAGTGTTTTCCCTCTCCTGTGCTTATTTTACTGACTATACTGGAAGCATTTCAGGAGTGGCAAGCAAGTGTTGCTCCTATATTTGTGGCAAAGCTGACAGATAAATGAATAGCTGGAGGAATGCTTTGGCTTGTTTCTTCTAAGGAGCTTATCTTCAGTTAACATTTTGCTAATGGGCCCTGGGTTCATAGCTCCAACCTGCGTGAAGTAGAATGCAGCAGCACCTCAGCAGCTGTAATTCAGGTAAATGAGGTTTAACCTATTGCATCTTGTACATCTGAGTCTTGTGGCCTGTGAGAAAGTCCCAGCAGCTCTCACCAGCAGGAGATAACTTCATTGAGGTCTACGGAGTTTTCACTTGAGCAGCTTCTACCTAATCATTGTCTTTTTTTGAAAGTTGGATTGCAAATCATTGAAAATCAATCTGCATTCTGATCTGGAAGTGTTGATATACAGTTGCATGCAAACAAATTCACAAATATTTATTTATTAAGAACATACATACTTTGTGTTCTTAATAAATAGCATTTTACATTCTTTTTTTTTTTTTTTTGCATGGGCAGGAACCAGGGATCAAACCCGGGTCTCCAGCAAGGCAGGTGAGAACTCTGCCTACTGAGCCACCATGACCCGCCTGCCCTACATTTGTTTTTAATTTTATCTTTACACCTGGCCAATGACGTAGATGTTACTCTGGTTTTCAAGTGGGGAAATCCAAGCTCAGAGAATTTAAATCACTTTCCTTACATCACATAATTGGTGTCTGTATCAGTATAAATCATATTCAAGAATGACCTGGCCTCACCTGAATTCCTCACTAACATGTTAATGTCATGCTCCTCTCTTATCCTTGACGATTGCAATGTTATACTCCTCTCTTGTACTTGAAAATCTCTGGGATGATATATATTCCAAGTGTAAGTGTTAATGAAAAAAATATTCATGAATTCTATCAAAATTCCTTTTGCATCTAAATGTGTTTCTGGTTTGTACGACTCTTTGAGGTGACAGCTTATTCGTATTTATTACCTGCTGTGGCAGATAAAGTTTTCCAAAGATGTCCATTTATATTCTATATCACATGCATGTCTTATGACATGACATTGCCACACCTCCATAGAATCTCTTTCCCTTGAGACTGGGCAGATCTATATAACTGAATGAGCCATCTGGCAGAGGTGACTACATGACTGCAGAGGTCAGTTCATGACAAGCTCCGTAGCTTTCACTTTGGTCTGCTGGATTGCTCACTCTGGGGAGGTCCACGTGGAGCTGAACTACAAACGCCCAACCTCCAACAGGCAGCAACTTGCCAGTCCTGTTAGTGAATGAGCCACTTAGAAGTAGGTTTTCTAGCCTCCGTCAAACCTTCAGATAATTACAACTTTTGAAAGGCACCAAGGGACAACTGACTTGACAATGCATCCCCAAAATCCTGATCAGAGATAATGGTGTGAAACGATAGTTATCATTGTTTAAGTTCTGGGGTGATTTATTTTTTAGCAATAGTGTACTGTAACGCCCATCATGTCGAGTGTTTTCTTTCACATTTTCTAAAACAGTGATTCAAACCTCAAAGTCCACCATCTCCAATATTGACTTCCTCTGTTGTTTTGGGTTTCAGAGAAAAGAAATCAAAATAAAATAAAATCCTTTATTTTATTGAGTAAAATAAAGGAATACATAGATTCTTGGAAGTTAGACGTTGATAGTAGAACTTGGTTAAGGTATTTCAGTTATCTGAATCTCAGTTTCCTCAGATATGGAGACAGTACAATTCTATTAGTGTTCTCCAGTGAAACAGAACCCATTGGATATATATGGATAGATAGATCTATTATAGAGGTTTATTACAGGAATTGGCTCACATGACTGTGGGGATTGGCAAGTTCAAATTCTGTAGGGCAGGCTGCAAGTTGAAAACTGATGCTAATGAAGTTAAATTGCTTCAGACAAGCTGGCCGGCTGAAGTAGAAATAGAAATTCTTTGTAACTGTTGAAATCCTCCATTCTTGATCTAAGGCCTCAAATGTCTTTTTGGATTATTTTTGTTGCCTTCCTTATAGTTCTCTAATTTCTTTCTGGGGAGATAGTCACTGGAATGGGAGTATTTCAGGGAAAAATTAATTCATTTACCAAGCCACAAAGATTTAATGTGTCCCTGTATTTTTTCAAAGCACTATCTATGGGTCATCAACTGTGCAACAGCAGACAGATGCTTTTTTTTTTACATTTATGATCACATTTGAGAGTTTTGTTGGCTGTTTAGGGGGTCAAAAACACCTTGGGCTCTCTGGAAATAGCCTACATTATTTGAAACTTCTTTGGTTGTTAACCATAGCTTTCTACCAAATTGGCCATGTTAGGAGTATTTACCCAATGGAAAATGACAAACAGTACAAATCAGGGCTTTATCATACTTGTTTATTTTTTCATTTATTTAAATGGAGAGCCAGTTTGCCCTCTACTTACTCATTATCACTGGTAGACTTGGGACCCCTGGTCTCTCGTGTGCAAACTGGGTCATCTGTGATTCATGAAGTGTTGGTGTTTTGTGAGATTGTGATAGGTGTTCCTCTAAAAAAGAGGGCTTTTTTTCATCAAGAATTTGAGCAATTGTGGGATAAATATACATAAAGAATGTTTTAATTGCAGGACTTCTTAGAGGCTGTAAAATGATAATATGTATTATGACTATCCGAGAAAGAGGAAGAGATCAGATGAGGTATTTCCCTAAATTACTGAAATATTAAACCAAAAATCCCTTCCTCCAGAATATTATTATTATTATTCTGTCATTATGTCATTGGACCTGAGAGATATTACTTTAGTTTATTTCTCCAGAATGTATTATATTAGACCTATCTCATTTATTTCTGTTGTTTTATTTTTTTTAAGTAAGTTTGCAAAAGCTTCTTGTGAATTGGGGTCCTGAATGGACTGAGGGGAGACCTCACAATGCATTTCCTCACTCAGTCTGCAGCCTTCTCTCCCCATCTTCCCAGCTCTCAAGGATCCCATTTGCAATAAAACCCTTCTGGTCAGTAACACATACCTTGGCAATTTACAAAATACCTTTTTTGAAAGTGTAGAAAAATTAATTGTGCATCTTTCTCCTCAAATGCTTAGCTACCTTCTTAAAATGCTAAGTAGTTAGATCTTGCTGTAAGAAAACACTGAGTACACCACCACTCCCTGCCCAGTAATTATTTGTAGGGTGACTTCACCCTTGATCCCAGGCCATACCTGTAGGCAACGGGTCCAGAAATCCTAACCCAGAACCCATGGCCACACCGCTTCTCATCCTACAATTGGGAATCGGTGCCTGGGTTGGCATCAGGCTGCGAATTCCCCTGAAACACAAATAATGAGGAACGTAGTAAATGATTTTTGCCAAGCAATTGTTTTATAGAGGATTTTATATGTTGGTGGCCTCCCAAATGATGAGAAACAAAAGTCATAATAAAATGGATCATTAAAAACACCAAAAATTCTTACCTGCCATGCTGGAGAACTGGGTTCAATTCCCAGAGTCTGCCCATGCCAAAGAAACCCCAAAAACAAAAATACAAACCACCAAGAAAATATTCGAAGTTTAATATGATAGTAAAAATTAGAAGAGAATGATTAACTCTGTGAATAAATACACACCAGATTTCTCAAGAAGAAATTATTGGTCTTGGTCTTGAGATGGTGCACTGGTGATTTGCATGGCCATGAAATTGCAGTTTTATGGGGTGGGATTAGGGGGCGGTGGGCGGTAGACGTGACTAGAGGCTTGAGTCCACCTATGGATAGGCTAGACAAGTGAGGTTCAAGAAGCAGATACCCTTGAGCTCCTGATTGAATACTGGCCCTCTCACATGAATATTCCTGAGAACGGAGCTGCTACAAACTTCATGGAGAGCAGTTTGGCAATATGGAACAGCTCAAAGTGGCCTTAGATTTGACAAGTTTGCTTTTAGGAGCTTAGGTTAAAGAAGTTAAATACAAGGATATTTACTTCAACATTGTTTATAATCTCAAAAAAGTGAAAAACAACCTTACTGCCTAGCAATAAGGGATTTGTGAAGCAAATTATGGCAGATGTATAAAATAAATACTATGCCCATCGTTTAAAATAATAATATTGATCTATTTTTATGGATATTGGAAAATATGCATTATACATTGATGAGTGAAAAAGCTGATTATGAAAGAGTCTGTTAGTATGAATACATTTTTTTTGGTTAGAATTTATATATGTATATATGTAAAACCCACAAATATATGTGTGCATATGCTTAGGAAAAATCTGGAGGTTTATATACCTGTGTATTAATGGTGGATTTCTCTTAAGGAAACAGAAATTTGGGTTAACTTTCTTCTTTGTGTTTTCCTGTTTTAGCTGACTTTTATTTTACTTTTTAAAAATTTTTACAATATGCCTTTGGTATTTTATTATAAAGCAAAAAAACAAAAAACAACAAATTAACCTTAGCTGTTGGTCTTATCTATTAGGCCTGGATTTTTTCCCCAAGCCCCTAAAATTGTTTATTTCCCAGGACTTGGGGGAATTTTATCTCTCACCTGTTGACCCAGCCTTGTCCCAGTCCTGCGATCAATGTGGCTGTGGCTAGAGGTGTATAAGCTTCATGTTCCTGGGTTCCATGTCCTGAGACTATGCCTTAGGGTCCTGTCCTCTTTGGCTGGAACTCTGCCTTGGTCCTGAGTGCCATTATTAGTGCTTGTTTTTTTATTTTTTTGCTATGACTCCAGTACTTGAGTCCTTGTCTTGTAATTTGCCCAACTTCCCAATTCTTCCAGCCCCACCTTATCTTGATCAGTCACCGATCATAATCGGTACATGGCCTTCAGCCTCTACTTTGATGGCCTTAGCCCGACCTCCCTCTAACAGACCCTCCATGATGGGATCTGTGCCCCCATTGAGACGGATACCTTACCTACTGTCTCTGACATACACTGCGCTGTGCCCACCCTACCAGACTGGCTCTCAGTTGTATATTGGATGGGATCCCATCATCACAGCTGTCCCAATGTTGGTGAATCTCCTTCCTGCTCAAGCCTGTTCCGTCCTGTCCAGTAGCTATGTGCATTCCCAGCTCTGAATCCCAGGAGATTCAACCCTCTGTAAGGCCTCTAGCCCTGGAAACCAATCCCAGACCTAAAGTTCATTATGTGTTTGTGTAACTACTGAAAATTCTGGGTAAATCCACCCACTTAGTAAGAATTCCATGAGTACTAATTACAGACAGGGCATAAAAATCTTATTTAAGAATCATTACAATAGGTTGTTTTGAATCATGAATGCTCTTGAGAATTTGGTGAAGATATTCATGCCCTGTCATCCTTCGGGTGTACCATACCTTCACAGCTCTCCCACCATTTCCTTTATCCCCACTGTATTAGCTAGGGTTCTCTAGAGAAACATAATCAGCAGGAGACATCTGTAAGCATAAAATTTATACAAGTGTCTCATGCAACTATGGGGATGTAAGAGTCCAAGTTCTGTAGGGCAGGTCACAAGCTGGCAGCTCTAATGAAGGTCTTCAGTGAACTCTCAGGAGAGGCTGGCTGGCTGAAGCAGGAAGAGTGGTTGTCTCTTCTGAATCCTTAAAAGTCTTCCAATGATTAAATTAAGTATCATGCATTGCAGAAGACACTCCCCTTTGCATTTGCAATCAGCTATAGATACAGCCAATGTGGTCATGATTTAGGTCCATGAAATGTCCTCACAGCAACAGCAGGCCAATGCTTACCTGACCAGACAACCAGGCACCACCACTTGGCCAAGTTGACACATGAACCTGACCTTCACATCATCCTGATGGGAAGCAGAAGAAGCTTTGCCAATAGGTTACCACTACTTGGGAATCAAGGCTTACCTTTGAATAGGGGCCTGCTGGACATAGTCTCTCGCTATGAAAGCAGGCTGTGACAGCAGTATTTCTAGCCCAGCCGACCCTTTCATCAACTCTTTATTATTCCATGGGGAAGGTCACCTCCTCTGCTCTTCCTTTGGCTGATCTTAAAACTCAGGCCACCATTCTACAAGCTGTCATCTGTGAACTTGATTCTTATTTTGGTCTCTTCTCTTCCATCCTGTCTTGATCTGCACAGGTCTTTCTCTCCCCATCTCCATTAATGAGACATCATAATTCTTTTTTTTTTTTTTTGTGGAAAAAATATGCTTTTGCACCCACGAACTCATTCAACACTTAAGACTAGATGTACATAAACCAGGCAAGACACAGACAGCCGGCATTTAAAAAGAAATCACTTTTTTTAAGGCCCAGGGGGCTTCAATAGAGACTATAGTTCACACATCTGGTGGAGGGTGGAGGGGCTCTTTCATGTGTTTGCTTCTCTCATTCTATCGCACTCATTTATCCGCGTCTTGTCTTGCAGAAATTGATTTATTGATTCGTGACCTCAGATTAAAATCCTTCCCTGGAAAGCAATGTCTTTTATTAAAGGGAGGATATGAATAAGAAGGGTGTTGCACAAAACAAGTGAAAACAGGTGAATTGATAGGCCAACACTGCCTAGAAATCACCATTTCTGAGTTCTCATGACTGTTGGTATCTTTTCTTCTGAAGGGATTCAGTTGTATGGAAGGCAGCTTGGAAAGCACACTAACAATGCTTTTGGAGACGATGAGGAGGGTCACTTCTTGTCCAACAGAACCATTGAGTGTGGTTTCTTTCTCTTCGGTCGTTCTGCTTACTTCACTCTGTCGCTATTTGTATAACAGCTGGGCTGGGCCAGGGCTCTAACTGTGAAGCTGTTTTTTTCTTTGGGCTTTGTTGAATATTTTGATAATTTACACACTCTCTACAGCTGTTCAAATGGTCCTGCTTTTTCTAAGTAGCACCTCTGTGCTCATTCCCACTATTATAGACTTTGTCTCCATAGGTAAATAAAAACAGGACTTGGTGTTAAGCTAAACAGAACAAGCAACCAGTGGCAGTAGAGCTTATGATGTGAATTGTGCGGGAGTAACTCCAGGAAACCTTTTCTATCTGTGACCTAGATTCCTTTGACAATAGCTATGTGCAATTTACTTAAAATCATTTTCTCTCTCTCTTTCTGCCCTTGCACTTTCTAAAACTCATTTTGTTGATCAGTACTATGTCTCCAGTGTCAATCAATGGACACAAACACCTTTTTCTCATTTAGAGGCCATTTGCAGAAAACAAAATAATTTCTCCAATAGAAATTAGACTTTAAAAACATTGCCAGAGAGTTATTTACAGAAATGGTGCTGATAGAAAATAATGTCCATTGAGAATTATGAAAGTATAGCATTTAAAGTTTATGAAAGTCAGGCTTTACTATGCAAAGCAATTTTTGCCTATCACAAATGTGGCCTGTTTCCTGTCTCTATGTTGTCTCTGCTGTTGTGTGGGATCCCTAAAGAAGACCTCTAGTTAAACTCCCAGGATGAAATTGAATTGGGTGTGAACACCTGAAAAGTTCTCATTGCAAGCATCCTGCCATTCATTTCCTGCTAGTTGGCAGAAAAGAAAAAAAAAATCATCCATAGAAATGTAGAAGTTAAAACACATGCATCAAGCCTCTATCCTGCCTTTCCACCATCTCAGTTATTTACTTTCACTCTGTTCTAACAAGCTCTGGGCTTCCATTTTCTCAGCCACCACTACTTTATACGATCATTGGAAGGTTATGTAACACACGTAAAGTGTTTTTCAAAGAGGGTCTGGCACATAGTAGACCCCAGCTCATTTTGTATTATGATTATTGTTACAATCCCGTTAGCAGCCCAGACTCAAACTGGGTCTCACACTTTAAAGGTAATTCTCAACAGAACAAACATTATGTCAAACTGGACCTTCTGTAACCACCTTATGTCTCCAGAACTGTAGATTATTGTTCCTGGGAACTAGTATAACCAACGGAGGGATGATTTTCAGATTGGACGTTCACGCTTCTTGGAGTTTGATGACCATAAAACCTCCTATAAGCAAAACCCATTCAGAGTTGCTAGGATAACCTACACAGATGTCTCCCAACAATATATGGAGAGATGAGATCCTGGCAGACATTATGTATATTTTGATCACTTTACACAAATCCTGTACCAACCTTGAACCTTATAATCAGTTCTTATTAACATAGATGTGGTCAGTTCAGTGCTAAAATGATCAGAATGATGTATTTTGACAGCAACATCTGCCACCCTTCCAAGACCTCTGATTATTTGATTGACATAGGTGACTTAGTGGAGATCTCCTTTCTTCCTTGCTACTTCTTATACATCTCTCCCAAACTTCATGGACTCTCCCAGTAAATCTGCTTTGGAAGGGGGAGGAGGACCTCTGGTTCCAGCTGGTTTTCCCAGCTATGACCGCTAATCACACTTCCAAGGACCATCTGCCAAAGAACATGGGCTGCATTACAATCCTCCAAAAGTATTTGAGTGTCCATCATGCACAAGTCTCTTGGGAAGAGTAAATACAGGAGATTCATAATGAGAGTTGCTCATGGTTGTAATAAAGGTATGAGTTACAATAAGACCTGAAGCCAAACCTAATTTCTATGAAGAGGTTCAGCTGCCTCTCTCAAACCACATTTTTTAAAATTGTGAAATATAACATATCACATACAAAAAAAACAATACATTTCAGAGTACATTTTAACAAGTAGTTATAGAACAGATTTCAAAGTTTGCAGTTTGGGTTACAGTTCCACAATTTCAGAATTTTCCTTCCAGCTGCTCCAAGACACTGGGGACTAAAAAGAAATATCAATATAATGATTCAGTGGTCATACTCATTTGTTAAATCCTAATTTCTCTGCTATAATTCTTCCTTCTCCTTTGATCCTTCTCCCAATCCAAAGGATATTTGTGTTATTCCCATTCTAACTTTTTTCTTATGTTGAAAAGGGGTTTTGACAATATGACATAAGGGGATGGAACTGGTTGTTGTTCTTTGAAATATATTGCTTTTCAGGTTTTATTGTAAATCGCACCTCTGGGTTTTAGGACTTATCTGGTCTAGAAACCATCCAAAGGTTTAGATTTCTGAGAAGTAACACTTAGTGCATGAAACTTTTGTAGGATCTCGGATAAAGCCCTTGATATTCTTTAGGGTTACCAGAAATGATGGCTGCAGTTTGGCAAACCATCTGAACCACATTTTTACCAAAGTTACTAACAAGTCCATCTGGGGACATGTGCTAGTTTAATTTGTATAAGCTCATGATGGGATTTTGTGCGTGTGTGCTATTAAGACCCACAGTTGAAAGCAAAATGTGCTGTGTTCTCATTTCTAAAGAGAGTGCTGGAAGTTGGGGCCAAACAATTTTTCATAAGACCTAACACAATCAACCACCATCTTGCCACACTCATTCTTAGGCTATATGAGAAGTGGGACAGTCTGGTGGCTGGCCTCCTAAGGAGTGCAAAGTTTGTGATGGGGGCGTCATTTCCTCCCCTCCCCATGGGCCAGAGGGTGTTTTTTCCCTCTCTGAAGTCCAGGTAAAGGCCCAAGGGAGTCATTAGGGTGGATGGGAGTATCTGTAGAGTGAGGAGATAAGCAGCTTATTCCCTCCCTGGATGCTTGCTGAGCTCTAGAAATCCCTAGGTCCATTCTTGTCACTATTGTCAAATTGGAATTTAGGGAAAGTTCTTATCAGAACTCAACTCAGGTTTAGACGCACTTATCACAGAGACTGTTGCCTGTTTTGGGTCCAGAGATTTTTGAAGTAGGAGGCAAACAGGATAATGTGCCTTGGAAAAAGGCAAGGTGTACCAGCCTAATCCAATCTTGTGGGGCAGACCTATTGTTTAGGGTGAAAACTTTCATTGGATTGTTTCCACGAAGATGTGAAACACCCAGTTTTGGGTGTGACTTTTTGATTAGTTGGAGATGTGACTCCACACATTTAAGATGTGGAGTACTTTAGTTTACTAGAGTCTTTTAGAAGAGAAAACATTTTGGAGAAAGCTCAGATGCATGGAGAATAGTTGCTAGAGAACCAACAGAGATGCAGACATTTTGATATGCTTGGAGCACTGACAGAGATGCAGAGCCCAGCAGAAATCACCATGTACCCCCCATGAGATGCTAAAAAAGCCAGAACTCAGAATTTTTCCCCAGAGAAGCTAAGTGAAGGTCCCAGACACTTAGAGAGGAAGCCACTGGAATAACAAGCTGGAAGCAACAGAGACACAGATATTTGTAAATGCAAAAGCCCCAGGAGATGACAGCTGCTCCAGAGCTGACATAGACACAGATTTCTGGAGATGCAGAAGAGCTGAGAGAGCTGTCTGAACCCAAAAGACAGGACAGAAGAAATCTCCAGTCCCTAGAGATGAATAACTAAAAGACAAAACCCAGAGTATTGCCCTGGAGTAGCAAAGTGAAGTTCTACAGATGGTGAGAGGGGAAGCTACTGGAATCAAGATCTGCAAGCAACAAAAACTAGGAGCAAGGACATCTGACACCAGCTGTGGGCCTTCCCAGCTGGCAGAGAAATCTCAGACACCATTTAGTCTTTCTCCAGAGTCAAGATATTTTTCTCTGGATGCCTTAGTTTGGACTTTTGTTTTAGGACCTTAGAACTGTAAACTTGTAACTTAATAAATCCTCTCTGTAAAAACCATTCCATTTCTGGTATACTGCATTCCAGAAGCTTTAGCAAACTGAAACATAAGGCTACCCCTCATGCTATTCCAGACTTCCAAGGCCACTGAAGGGCACAGAAGAGGATCACAGGGATTCTTGTAGTTTCTTGTGGAGGAACACAGCACTTACTGGAGTACAAGCCTCTTGGGGCTGTCCAACCTGGCCAAGATGTTAAGGAGTGTCATGAAGAGATACAACTTCCCTCACTCAGAAGCCCAAGGAGGAACTGAACACCGTCCCAAGAAAACCACTCAAAGAAACCAATGGGGGGTGGGCAACAGTGGCTCGGGCAGGCAACAGTGACTCAGTGGCAGAGTTCTCACCTGCCATGCAGGAGACCCAAGTTTGATTCCAGGTGCCTTCCCATGCAAAAAAAAAAAAAAAAAAGAAAAAAAAAAGAAAGAAACCAACTGGAGACTACCATTTTAATAGAGAAGATATAGCCATCAGAATGGGAATCTCACCTACCACATTCTTCCACTTCACCAAAACCAGTTACACTCCCTTCCTGGCTATTCTATTCTCAAACTGTTCTTCCCACATTTATCTACATGGTTTGTTTCCTTATTTTATTCAGGTGGCTACTTACAGGTTGCCTACTCAAAGAGGTCTTCCTTGACCACTTTATCTAAAAGAATGCCTCTTGCCACTCTCCATTCTCTTACTCTGTTCATTTTTTACATAACTTATCACTCACTGACATTATGCTGTGCATTTGTTTGTTCCCTGGATATTTGCCCCCTCTCTTCCCAGATACATGGTGATAAGCTCTGAGAGGACAGGAACTTTATTTTGGCCACCACGCTACACCTACTGTCTAGGACAATGTTGATGCTGTAGATACTTAATATATATGTGTTAGATGAATGGTTGAGTGAAACAGATTGATCCAAAAGAAGACCAGGAATACTTCTCCACCACTGCCAAGGTCAAGAGGTTTGCCTTCAGTGCTAATTGTTTCCCATTTACCAATCCAGATCAATTGCCCACTTGACTTGTGCCTTCAGGTCCAGTGGTTAGGCTGGATTTGACCAGGAACAGCATCTGCGGGAAAATGTGAGGAGGAAAGAGTTAGGGCTATTTCTTCCCTCTGCTCCCTGTCTGCTGGACGAGGCAGAGGCCCAAGTGCCATTACATTGGCTGGAGCTCCCTCCCTGTCCCCACTAAGATGAGGTAACAACTTCCCTTTTGCTGTACTTCTTGGGTCTTTACTCTCTTTGTTGATTCCCTAGCCTTCTTAACCTTATGTAAAGAGTCTCTTCAGTAGCCCCTCAGAATGTTCTAACCATTCCATCAACATCTCCCACGCCTCGTAGCTTGGAGGAGCTGATCAACAGATTTGCTGTCACTGGGGTTGCTCAGGAATTGGCAGCATCAGCAACACCTGGGAGCTGATAGAAAATACAGATTTCTGGTTTATCCTATTCCTCTGGCATCAGAATCTGTATTTTAAACAAGATCCCCCAGCTGATCTATGCACCCAAGAAAGTTGAGGAAGCACTGAAGCCCAGAGAGGAAGGTATATGACCATGGACATATTCCATATGTGACGTCCATGGCATATTTATAAACTAGCAAGGCAGTCTTCTTGAACACTGTCTACACATTTCTTCTGCTTTCCTCTGTCTCCTAATTGGCAGAGAATGGTTGAAGCATGCATGTTTGGGAGTCAAGCTGCCTGGGTTTGAATCTTGCCTGTACCCCTAACTAGCTGTGCAACTCTAGTTTTCTTGTTAGCACAACGGGGATAATGATGATACACACTGGGCAGGATTGAGATGATTAAATGACATGATGGATGAGTAGTGAGGGGATGAACCACGTGAATGCACTTGGGAAGAGTCGTCCAAGCAAAGAAGAATGCGAGGAAGCCGGTGTGACAGCGACTCAGTGCCTGCCCGCAGCCTCGCTCAATGGATGCTAATGAGTATTGTTGATTTTGGTGGGGATGGTGTTATTCTGGGCAGGAGTGGAGGCAGTATGTTTAGATAATACACCAACTGGAAAATCCATTTTCCTATTTCTACTCATAAATAGAAGACAATCACCTGAAATGATAATCACCGCAGCATTTGTATTGACTTTAGAATTCACAAGGCCCTTTCAAAGACATAATATGGATACTTAAGAGCATAAGAAGAAAAGCCTGGAAAGGATGACCTGCACAGCTGACCATTCTAAGCCAGCACATGGTCAGATGGAGAGCTTTCAGAATAAAGTTTACCATAAATGCATCCCTGGTTCCAAATGTAGTAATTCTGCAGATGCACTTTGACTTCACAGCCATTGATCAATAATTCATTTGGCTGGTGACTGCTGATGACATGATTTAATATTTCCAGTTAAATTATGTTCCCTGAGGAACACTCATGCAGACCAAATGAAAAAAATCACAGTTGCCATAGTGCTAGGCCCTGATGGAAGCAAGCCTGCATACATGTCTAAACTTGTTGTTTAAAGAAAAAGGACTTGTGATCAAATCAAGCGAGTGCCTGAGTGAATTGAAATCTTTATAAATCCAGGATTATAGAGACTGTTTTTCATGTCACCCCCAAATCTGGAATGCCTAACATTGGTTAGTATTCATGAGTACCCACTGCCAAGACTAGGCCTGGAAAGGCCAAGGTGACCTGCACCCAGGAAAATTAAAATTGTCTGGGGGTCGTCCCAAGTATCTTGTTCAAATGTCTTTTTAAAAAAATACCTTTTCACTTTTACTATTGGTTGGCACCTTTGCTTATTTTCCTGTTTTCCTCCTGTGGCTGCTCCTTGTTTATATGATCTGAAATATGTTGGGTGAACTGGGAGAAGAAGCAAAGAACACTGGAGGGCACCATGATGTTAGGTTCATTGCTTTAAATAAAAATACTGCAAGAATTGGTTCCTAACAAAACAAGGAATATGGCATCCAGGATGTTTTGTATGAGACAAGTTAAACATTAAAAAGTGGTGGAATTTTAATATACCTATTTCATTTTCATTTACTTTGACTAATACTCTGGAGTCATGTCTAACACCCCTTTCTTCATATTGGGAGACTCTCTTTCCTTTGTTGGCTGCCACTGGCATCGAGTGTTACTCTAAGCACAATTTTAAACAGTGGTTTGATGCATGGATCTTGGCATCAGACTGCCTGGGTTCAAATTGTAATGAGCAATGGCTGTGTGATCTTGGCAAGTTACTTAACCTCTTTGCACTTCAGTTTTCTTATCTGTAAAACAGGCACCATAACGTCATCTTCACCATATGGTTGTTATGAAGATTAAATGGATTCCAATGCAATTAAATTCTTAATGCAGTGTTTGATGTACTTTCTTTATTATTATTATTATTATTACCAGTGGTTTCCTAAGTGGTCACTCTACTCTAATCTTTGAGTCCTGATCAACCACTGTTCAGATTCCTGCCAAAGTAAAATTCTGGAAGACCTATTCAGATAGGTCCTTAGTAATTTCCCAATATGACAAAATAAAGATCAGGCTTTTTAGAATGATTTACAAGAACATCCACAAACTGGCCCTTTCTGGATACCTTTCTGAAGCCACTCTAAGCTATCCCTACCTTCCTAAAAGCCTTGCATTTGTCAGTCTGTGGGTTCATGCTATCCCTTCTGTCCCTTGCTCCATCCCTTCATCCATCATCCATTTGACAAATATTTATTAAATGCTTACTTTGTGCCAGGGTCTGTGCTAGGAATTGATGAGCATGTAAAGGAAAAACTAAAACAAAAAGATTGGGATAATGACAACTGTTATGAAGAAATATAGCAAGGTAATGTGTGTAGAGGATGTTCTTCTAGATGGGGAAGCCCTCTATAAATGACATTTGAGCTAAGATCTGGGGGGCCTGCTATGGAAAAATTTGGAATAAGAATGCTCCAGCAAAAGGACAGCTATGGGTTTTGCCATAGCCCCAAATCCATGCCTTAATGCAATAAGTATCTTTCTTGTTCACTTTAAGACTCAGTGTGGGTTGGCAAAGGGGCATCATTGCCCCAACCAGTGACACCATGATGTGACTCCATGACTTCCAAGGACTTCCAGTATATTGACTGCACATCCAGTGGTCAGATGAGAACAGAGAGAGGAGATGTGGAGGATACAGGGGGAGTTTTAGGGGCCCAGGAAGGATCAAATATCACCTTTGTACCTTTTCTATTGACCCAGTCAGTGAAATATCCCTAACTTCCAGGGAGGTGCTACATGTATCTTACCTAAGGGGTCAGGAAGGAAAAAAGACAGGACTGGATGAGTAAGTAACAAGCTCTGCCCAGGCTTTGGGGCAGGAAGAGCTTGGGTTGTTTGAGGAACAGAAAGCAGGCATAAGTTGGAGTTTAGTATGCAAGGGGAGTCTGAAAAGAAATGAGATCCATGAAGCTTGACCAGCTCTTCAAGGTTATATGAAGGAATTTGGATTTAATTCTAAGATCAAACAGAAGACTTTGTAAAGAGTTTTATCCCAGACAGTGGCATGAGCAAATTGACATCTTAAAAAAACTTTCTTGGTATGGAGAAAGAATTAGAGCAGTGTATTGATTCCTTATTGTTGCTGTAACAATTTGCCACACATTTAGTGACTTAAAACAAATCAAATTTATTCTGTTATGTCTGCAGGTCAGTAGTGTATGTAAGTACCAGTGGGTCTGAAGGCCGTCTGGAGGCTTCAGGGGAGAATTTATTCTTTGACTTTCCTAGCTTCTCATGGCCAACTGCATTCCTTGGATTGTGGTCTCTTCCTTCATATTCAAAGTGCATCGCTACAATCTCTAGTCCCATTTCCACATGGCCTTCTGTCATTTTTACTATAATTCTACTGTGTACCTCTTATAAGGGCCCCTGTGATTCACTGGACCCACCCACATAATCCAGGATAATCTCCCCATCTCAATGTCCTTAATTTAATCCAAAAAATCCCCATTGCCATGTAAATTAAGTTATTCCCAGGTCCTAGGGATTAGGATGTGGACATTTTGGGGTGGCCTGATTCTGCCTTGCACAGGGACAAGGCTGGCGGCAAGAGAACAAGTTAAGAGGTTCTTTCCATGGTCCTGAACTAGGACAGTGGTGGTATGATGGAGAAAAGTAGGTGACTTTGAAGGTTATTTGGGAGGCAGAATCTACAGGTCTTGCTCACTGACTGGTCCTGGACGATAAGGCAGAAGAAGAAGAGGACCAGGTTTCTTCCTTGAGTATAATTGGTAGACTAATGGCCAGAATCATTCAAAGGGTCTATTCAGTAACCAATGATGAATACGAATTCCAAAATTATCTGTAATTTCTAAGGTTTATGACAAGGAGAGAACTTGTAATTATAAACTGGTTATCACAAGATATTACACACTGATTTTGCCTGAATCATTAATTAGCAAGTGAATCAACAGCTGCTGATATCTCATAAACAAGCTATTCCAAATTATTTTTTTTTAAGTACCATGCAGAAAAAGGGAAGACCTATAGAGGTGAAGTCTGAGAAATAGTCTTTAGAATTATTTTTATGTTTCAGGGTATATTTTAAAAGCTGTATTTGTGAGTTATCAATTTTCACTCAAAAAGCTAAAGTAAAGGCTGAGCTACAATAAATTAAACACTTTAATTTAAAAATTGAAGGGGAATAAAAAGTTGCATATTTTCCAAAGACACTTGAGATTTTCATTACCCTTCAGTGACTATGGGTCTTAGCTTTGTCTTTGATTTCTCCCTTCTTTATTCTTCAATTCTCTTCCAGTTACCTATTGCTGCATAATAAATTAACCCTCTCCATAGTGGTTAAATACAACCACCATTTTTATTATATTTTATGCTTTGGTGGGTCAGGATTTCAGGCGGAGTTTCATGGAGGATTCTTCTGCTGTTTGTGGTGTCGACAGATGTGGATGATCTGGCCTGCACCGCATGCCTGGGGCCTTGGCAGTGAGGCTGGAAAGCTGAGCTCCACTGGACCCTCCACTCTCCTTATGTGCTATCAGGGCTCTTCCACATTGTCTCTCCTGCAGGGTAGTCAGGCTTCTCTGGCAGCCAAGGCAACGAGGGACCAAGACGGAAGCTCCCAGTTCTTTTAAAGACTGGTCCTGGAGCTAGCCTAGAGTAAGGTTGCCAGATTTAGTAAAAGAAATACAGGATGCCCTTTAAAATGATGAATAATTTTTAGCATAAGTATATACATATGTACAAGTTTGTTTAAATATTTCTCAAATATTATAGGGGAGATACTTTACAAAAATTATGTTATCTGAATTTGAAATTTAACTGGGCATCCTGTATATATATATATTTCTTATATGCTGTATGACAGGGTCACATTTCACTATTTTTCCACATGAGTATCCCGTTATTGCAGCACTATTTGTTGAATTTTTGTTTGTTTGTTTTGCTTGTTTGCATTGTTTTTGTGGAAGTGCATGGACTGGGAATTAAACCCAGATCTCCTGCACCATCCTGTATATTTTTGACAACCATATCCCTGAGTCATTTCACCATCCTCAATTTGTCAAAGCAGTCACAGGCAACCCAGATTTAATGGGAGAGGAAACAGATGATAATTTGAAGCTGTATGTAGCCCAGAAAAGATAATGTTCTTAAAGCTAACCCATTCCTGAGGGTGTAGACCTATTGTGGGTAGCACCTTTTGATTAGGTTATTTTAGATAAGGCATGAACCCGGTGGATCTGAATCTTCTTACTGAAGTCTTTTATCGAAGATCAAATTCAGAGAAGTACATAGAGAAGCTGAGCGAGAAAATCCAGGGAAGCTAGGAGAGAAACATAGAGAAGCTCAGAAAGAAAACTACAGATGAAGCAGCCAGAAACTGAAAGCAAAAAAGTCTCAGAAGAGAAGGACCTGCAGATATCACCGAGTACCTGGCCATGAGACAGAGGAGCTGAGGATCGCCAATATAGGTGTTCGGAGAGAAGGTATCATCTTGTTGATGCCTTGATTTGTATGTTTTCCTGGCCTCAGAACTGTAAACCTGCGAGTTAATAAATCCTCATTGTAAAAGCCAACCTATTTCTGTTATATTGCATTTTGGTAACTTTAGCAAACTAAAATAAAGCCCAACTCTCAGTGAGGGGTAGAGTCAAAGAACTTGTGGCCATCTTTAATCTGTGCAAACACTCCAATTCACTGTTTGGATATCAGCTGGGGCTGATGTTCTCTGTCCTCTTTGTAAGTGATTCGTGGTCCTTAATGACGTAATGCTGCCGTTCGTCTCAATTTACGATAACCTTCAACTATGGGCAATGTGGCATCGGATGGATGGATTCAAATCGACCCGCGTGTGAATTCTGCATTACCTGCTGCAAATCCATTAATCTCTCAGAACCTTGATTCCCCCCACTTGTTATATGTTTATCACCATAATTATCTTAAAGGTGGCAATGAGGATGAAATGAGACAATGGACATAAAACAAAGTACCAGATAATAACATGCACTCTTCATCAATAGTAGCTGCTACTGTATGAGTGTTTCTGCAAGTAGAAAAGATGTGCAATGGGCAGAGTGAATACTAGTGATAGTGAAATGTGGGACTTGAGCCAGCTGCTTAATAATTTGGCTCTACTCTTAGGATTTCCCTTCCATTAAGGTTCCTTTGTGATGTTTAAAATGCCTAGTCTTTGAGTGGATTAAACACAAAAGTGAATGTCACTCTTATAGGCTTTCATGTCAGAATCCCTTCCCTTCTGGAGTAATATCTTAAAACTGGTTGAGACATTTGTAGGGAGGATTGTGGAAAGGAGGAACAGGACAGTTACTTCTCAGAGAACACTGTCTTCCTTTAACTTCAAGCCTCTAAATGTACTTTGATTTGCTGTAAACATTGGCAGTGTATATTTTCGACAGTTCAGATTATTTTATTCTATCATACTACTACGTCTATATGATGTAAATTTAAAATAGTAAAGGCCATTTTTATTCACAAATGGAAGTATCAGAATGGTTGTATTGGTTTGTAATTGCAATGTCCACCTCCGCTCCATACACTCCTGCCTGCTGTTCCTGTTTTAACTCCTGTGTGGCGTGAGTGCCCTCCAAATCCTTGGGAGGAGACTGAGAGTGGGTCAATGAGGTTTATTTGGAGTCTAAACATGGCTCAAACAGATATAAGCAAGATATTTGACAAAATGCATTTTGAAAAATACAGCGAGTTTTAGAGCCTGCCACTTCCAATAAATTCACTTAGATGAAGGTCCTATGTGTAATAAAAATGTCTCATTTAAGAAATTAAATGATCCTGTCATTTGTAGTAAGGCTTGATAGAATTTTAAAATGGAGTGAGCTAATAGGAAGCTTGGTGAGTCACAGTAGCCTTTCACATTCTCAATATTCCTAAGATAATTATTAATTAACACACCAGAAATGATTTAAATGTTACAACATTATGGTGCAGCTTTAGACACCCAAATGGAAAATGCTTCTTATTAAGGTTGTTCATCCTTTCTTAAAATTAAAATGCTAAACTAATTAAAATCAAAGTTACTTTAAAAACAGTTGGCTTCCAAACAGATTTTTTTTTTATTAGAGAAGTCGAGAGTTTACATAACAATCATGCATAAAATGCAGGATTCCTATATACCACCCTATTAGTAACACCTGGCATGGGTGTGGAACATTTTTTTTACAAATGATGAAAGCACATTTTTAGAACTGTGCTACCAACTCTAGTCCATGGTTTAAATCAGGGCTAGCCTGTTTGCATTGTGCAGTTTCATGGACTTTTAAAAATATATATATTCTAGTAACATATCTGTGTGTGTGTGTAACATGTAAAATTTCCCCTTTTAACCACATCCAAACAGTGCTGTTAATTATATTCACAATGTTATGCTACCATAACCATCATCCATTACCAAGACATTCCCATTGATCTAAAATAGAAATTCTGTACATTTTAAATCTTATTTCCCTTTTTCCTACCCTCACTCTGTCATCTGGTTACCTATATTCCAAGTTCTGACTCTATGAATTTGCTTATTCTAAGTATCTTATATCAGTGAGAAGTAATATTTGTCCTTTTGTGTCTGGTTTATTTCACTCAACATGTTATTTTCAAATTTCATCCATGTGGTTGAAGATATCAGGACTTTATTCCTCTTCATGGCTGGATATTATTCCATTGTATGTATATACCACATTTTGTTTATCCATTCATTGGTTGATGGATGCTTGGATTGCTCTCATTTTTTGGCAATTGTGAATAGTGCTGCTATGAGCATCAATGTACTAATATCTGTTCTAAGTCCTTACTATCAGTTCCTTTGGATATATACCTAGAAGTGGGATTGCTGGGTCATGCGGTAATTCTATAGTTAACTTTTCTGAGGAACTGCCAAACTGTCTTCCATAGCAGCTGCACAATTTTATATTACCATCAGCAAAGAATGAGTGTTCTTATTTATACACATCTTCTCCAGCATTTATTTTCCTTTTTCCTAATAGTAGTTATAGTGATTGTGAAGTGGTATCTCATTGTGGTTTTGATTTGGATTTCCCTAATGGCTAATGATGTTGATCATCTTTTCATATGATTTTGGCCACTTGTATATCTTGACTGGAGAAATGTCTATTCAAGTCTTTTGGAAATTTTTAAATTCGGATGTTTGCTTTTTGTTGTTGAGTTGAAGGATTTCTTTATATTCGGAATATTAAACCCTTATTAGATAGAAGGGTTCCAAATATTTTCTCCTTTTGTTTAGTTAAGTTTTATTCTCATGATAAAGTCCTTTGAGGCACATTTTAAATTTTGATGGAGTTCTATTCATCTATCTATATATTTTTTATTGCTTGTGCTTTGGGTGTAGTTCTAAGAAGCCATTGCCTACAACAAGGCCCTGATGATGCTTCCCTACATTTCCTTCCAGGAGTTTTATAGTTCTGGCTCTTAAATTTAGGCCTTTGATATATTTTGAGTTGAATTTGTATACATTGTGAGGTAGAGGGCCACCTTTATTCTTTCACAAACAGAGGTCCAGTTTTACCAGTACCATTTGTTGAAGAGATTATTCTTTCCAACTGACTGGTCTTTTCTCCCTTGCAAAGATCAGTTAGCCATAAATGTGAAAATTGATTTTGTAGCTCTTAATTCAATTCCACTGGTTGATATGTCTGTCCTCTTGCCAGTATCATGCTGTTTTTTTTTTTTTGGCTTGGGTAGGCATCGGGAATCGAACCCAGGTCTCTGGCATGGCAGGCGAGAATTCTGTAACTGAGTGACTGTTGCACTGCCCAGTATCATGCTGTTTTGATTGCTGTGGTTTTGTAATATGTTTTAAAATTGGGAAGTGCAAGTCCTCTTCCAATTTTGTTCTTCTTTGTCAAGATGACTTTGGCTATTTGACACCCCTTATCTTTTCAAATAATTTCTGTGATTGGACTTCCCATTTCTGCAAGAAAAGTTGGAATTTTTATTGAGATTGTATTGAATCTGTTAATCAATTTGGCTAGAATTGACATCTTAACCTTATCTGGTCTTTCAATCCATTAACAGGGAATGTATTTTCATTTCATTAGATCTTCTTTGATTTTTAGCAATGCCTTTAGTGTGTGTATGTGTATATGTTCTTTATATCTTTGATCAGATTTATTTGTTGATATTTGATTCTTTTTATTGCTGGAAAATGGAATATTTTCTTGATTTTTTTTCCTTTCAATTTGTTCATTGCTGGTATATTTAAACACTACTAATTTTGGGTATTGAGCTTGTACCCTATCATTTTACTGAATTTAGGTATTAGCTCTATGAGTTTTGTTGTGGATTTTTCTGTTTGGAGGGTCATGTTATCTGCAAATAGGGAAAGTTTTACTTTTTTTTTTTTTTTTTCCAATTTGGATTCCTTTTATTTATTTTTCTTGCTGAATTGCTCTGGATAACTTCCAGTACAGTGTTGAATAAAAGTAGAGACAGTGGGTATACTTGCCCTGTTCCAGATCTTAGAAGGAAAGCTTTCAATCTTTTACCACAGATTACCTGTGGGTTTTTTATATATGTCCTTCATTGTGTCAAGGACATTTCCTTCTATTCCTTGTTTACTAGGTGCTGGATTTTGTCAAATGCTTTTTCTTTGTCAATTGAGATGATCATGAAGTGTTTTTCCTTCATTCTATTAATGTGGTTTATTACATTAATTCATTTTCTTATGTTGAACCACCATTGCATACCTGTGATAAATCTCATTTGATCATGGTGTATAATTCTTTTAATGTGCAGTTCAATTCAATTTGCTAGTATTTTGATGAGGATTCTCACATCTTTTTTTCATAAGATGTCTGTAATTATTTATCTTGTGCTATATTTATCCAGCTTTTCTATGATGGTGATGTTGGCCTTGTGGCATAAATTAGGGACAGTTCCCTCCTCTTCAATTTTTTCAAAGACTGCGAGCAGAACTATGTCAATTCTTCTTGGGAAATTCCTCTGTGAATCCTGAATCCCTCTGGTCCTGGGCTTTTCTTTGTTGGCAGGTTTTTGATTACTGATTCAATCATTATTTCTTTGAGACATTTTGCACCTTCTTGAGTCAGTGTAGGCAGTTTCCGTGTGTAGGAATTTGTTCATTTTATCTAGGTTACCTAATTTGTTAATGTCCAACTGTTTATAGTATCTCCTTTCATTTCAGTGGGGTTGGTCATAATACACCCCCCCCCCCCCACTTTTCAATTTTGTTTTTAATAATTTTTATTATTTTTTTTTTTTTTTTTTTTTTTTTTTTTAAAGGAAAGACAGAGAGAAGGAAGGAAGGATAGAAGGAAGGAAGGAAGGAAGAAAGGGAAACATTTTTAAACATTTTCTTGTTTTATTGTATTCTGTTTCTCCGTTTTTGTTACATGGGCTGGGGCCGGGAATCGAACCGAGGTCCTCCGGCATAGCAGGCAAGCACCTTGCCCGCTGAGCCACCGCGGCCCCCCCTCATTTGTATTCTTGATCTTTTTTCTTTGTCAGTCTAGCTAAAGATTTGTTAATTGTATCAGTCTTTTCCAAGAACTAACTTTTTTTGGTTGATTTTATTTTTTATTCTCTATTTTATTTATCTCTGCTCCAATCTGTTTTGTTTCCTCCTTTCTGCTTTCTTTGGGGTCCATTTGTTCTTCTTTTCCTAGTTCTTCCAGTTTTGAGGTTAGGTCCTCTGATTTGTAATCTTTCATTTTTTTTTTAATGTAAGTTGTTAGAACTATAAATTTTCCTCTCAGCACTGTCTTTGCTGCAATCCATAAGCTTTGGTATTTTGCATTTTCATTGGCATTCACCTCAAGATATTTCCTAATTTCCCTTGTGATTTTCTCTTTAGCCCATTGATTAAAAGTATATTGTTTGATTTCCATATATTTGTGAATTTTCCTATTCTCCCAGTTATTGATTTCTAGTTTCACTCCATTGTGATCAGAGAAGATACATTATATGATTTCAATATTTTTGAACTTATTGAAAGTTGTTTTGTGTACCTAAGATATGGTCTGTCCCGGAGAATGAGACATGTACACTTTAGAAGAATGTGTGTTCTATTGTTGTTGGGTAAAGTGTATTATATATGTCTGTTAGGTCTAGTTGGTTTAGAGTATTGCTGAAGTCTTGATTTTTCTTACTGATATTTTGATAGATGTTCTATACTTATTGAAAGTGGTGTATTAAAGTGTTCAATTATTAATGTAGAATCAGCTCCTTCGCCCTTCAAATCTTTTGCCATTTGCTTTATATATGTTGGGGCTCTGCTGTTAGGTGCAGACAGAATTAAAATTGTTACATCTTCTTGTTGAAGTTACCCCTTTATCAGTATATAATGACTGTCTTTATCCCTCATCACTCTTTTTGACTTAAAGTTTTTTTTTTTGTATACTATATGGTGGGAGTCACATTTCATTCTTTTTCCATGTGAGTATTCCTTTATTGCAGCACACCATTTTTGCTAATTATTTTTGTTTGTTTGTTTGGTTTTCATTTGTTTGTTTGCTTTATGGAAGTGCATAGACCAGGCATCAAACCCCGATCTCACATGGCAGACAAGAATTCTACCACTGCACTATCCTTGTACTCCCTGAAAGTTTATTTTTATATGATATTAGTATAGCTGCCCCAGCTGGCTTTTTCTGGGTCTATGTCTTCTGTGGTGCTTGTGCTTGCTAATGGTCTTAGCAAAACCACTGTTTATAGAAATGTGAATGCTGCTTCCCAGGAGACAGAACTTCTTCCTCTCCCGTGTTTCCCTCTTGGATTTAAAGCAAGTAAACCTTTGCTCTAGAGCATCCACCTCAATTATTTCTTTCTCTGTCTTGGTTGTCTCAATCCACATTTGCCTGGCGGCTAAATTCTGGGAGCTGGGAGGCATGTCAGAGAGAAACGGATTTCCGGAGTCAGCCTTTCCCAGCCAGAACAAGACCAGGGCTCACAAAGGAAACACTGGCTTGCTCAACAGTTTGCTGGGCAGGCGAAGATGGAGGGACCAGTAAGGGCACCGGGAGTTTCTCCCAAGCCCCCCTAAAGCTATGCCTTCTTGACTGGCCCAGTGAGTACAGCCCTGTAACTCTGCTCCATAGCTATAAGTAAGTGTACAGTCTTCAAGTCTCTGTCACCGCCTTTTTCCAGGATGGGTTGCAACAATGGCTGCCCTCAAAGCCAGATCTGCAGCAAACTGAAGTAGCTGCACCAAAGCTGTGATGGGCTATTAGCTCACTGTGTTAGTTAGATTCAGTTGTCAACTTGGCCAGGTGAGCAAACCTAGTCTTGTTACTGCGGACATAAGCCAATGGTACGTGAACCTCATCTGTTGCTAATTACACCTGCAGTCAGCTAGGAGGTGTGTCTGCTGCAATGAGTGACATTTGACTTAATTGGCTGGTGCTTAAATGAGAGATTGCAATGTAGCATTGCTAAGCAGCTCGGCATTCCTCATCTCAGCACTTGCAGCTCAGCCCAGGCCTTTGGAGATGCAGAAAGAAGTCACCCTGGGGAAAGTTGTTGGAACCCAGGGGCCTGGAGAGAAGACCAGCAGAGACCATCTTGTGCCTTCCACGTAAGAAAGAAAGTTAGCTGCCTTTCCTTTGAAGAACCAACAAAATAAATCCCCTTTTATTAAAAGCCAATCCGTCTCTGGTGTGTTGCATTCCAGCAGCTAGCAAACTAGAACTCACACATGGGGAAGCAGAGTTTTGAATTCTTTTGTGGCACCAGCAAGCTATGCTTGGGGTTTAGCCCCACTGCTGGCTGCCAGAAGAGTGGGGGTTCTGTAATGGTAACTGGCCATGTGGAGAAAGCAATCTACAGGTATTTTCCATAACTTACTAGGCTTTTCTTCCTGCCCCTCTCTGAATGCTGTATGGTGTTCTACTGGACTCGGGGGTTTTTCAAAAGAGTTGATTCAGTCATTTCTTGCCTTTTTGGTAGTTGTCCTGATGGAGACCAATTCCTATAGCATCTTACTCTGCCGTCTTCCCACAGCCTTTCTCCCCCAAGCAGAATTTTCATATATACCAAGTCAAGTATGAAGCCAGAGTTTTTTTTTTAACAGACTCAAAAATCTGTTAAAATGGAATTTCCAATGGACTTCCTAACAGTCTCCCCTTTGTCTCCATGGAACCTGTGTGACAATAATGCCATTTGAGGAAGAATTAGGGGCCAAGTTTTGTATATTTTAAAAGTAATAGCCCAAAATTACATCACATATTTTCACTACTTTGTTTAAAATATTCCCATTATCTTCTATTGCTCCTAGTATGAACTCCAATTTCTTATAAAGTTCTGAATGTTTTGATCTGTATCCATTTCTTCTCCCTCATCTCATTTTTTTGTGTTACGTTTCAGTCATGTTGGCCTTCTTTTACATTTTTTGAGTGTTTTTTTTCCTTTTAGTTCCTGCCCCCAATTTTTTTTAACTGCAAGTTTTATTGAGATATATTCACATCCCATATAATTCATCCAAAGTATCGAGTGTAATGATGATTGCACAGCTATGTGATGATACTGTGAGGCTTTGATTGCATACTTTGGATGCCTCAAAGTTTTTGAATTTTCCATTCTTCCAAACTGACACATAGCCTCTTCTCACCGTTCTGGTTCTAGTTTGTTCTAGTAATATGAATCTACTCTAACCCATTACCTTTCTTATTTTCTTCAGGGTAATTATCATTGTCTGAAAGTTGTGTTTCCTTGTTCATTATCTGTCTCTGTCATCTATAATTCAAACTCCAAGAAGGCCAGGCCCTTTTCTGCCTCAGTATCTAAAACAAAGCTAAACAAACAAAGTTGAACAAATGAAGGCGCTTAAATCATCCATAAATTATAACAAGGAATTATTACAGAAGACACAAAAGAGGAGATTAAGAAAAAGGCATCATTTTTTTTTTCTTTTGGTGTTTAAAGAAGTTGCCTTGTGCTTCTCTGTGAGACCCTGAAGAGATTTGGATAACAGTGTGTGGGCAGGAAGTGGAAATACACGTATTTATATGCTCAGCTGATCTCTGAATCAAAAAGAAAGAAAACAGAAAGAATGATGGCTTTGAAATAAAAACGCGATAGCAATAAGACTGAGTGGTCAATGCTAGGAAATGGAGGTTGATGCTTTTTTTAGACCTGAGTCGCTTTATTTTTTTCAAAGGGACCAATTTATTTTCTTTCTAGGTTTAGAAATGTTCAAGTAATGTTTGTCAAATGGTTATTTGGTAGACTGGCTTTCTCTTTTTTATTTCTCATAGCTAATGTTTATTCACATTAGCTCACAATTGTGAATAAATGGCTTATTTGCAATATTACAAGATTGTTCTTTTCTGCTTTGCCCTCACTCCCCTCTTTACTAAATCTCACTTTTTAATCCAACAGCGTCTGATGTACAAGTGTTTACCTGACAATGTGTGAATGGCCCCTGCAGTTCTGTAGAAAACTTGTTAATGTTCTAGAGGGATATTCTGCAGGGAAACCTCTGTCTTAGGAATTATGATAAAATGATATACTTTTTCATATTTTAAAAATATGAAATGTATTTTAATCTTCTCTGTTTAAACTAGTCTCTCATATATACCTAAAATCATGCATTTGTTGCTAGTTTATAAGGAGACTCTCAACCCGCAAGCAAGCAGTACTCATGGTCAGCAGTGTGATGAAAATGGACCTGGTATGTAGAAAAAAGGACTCCACCTAGGATACCTGCTGTTCTAGTCTGCCGAAGCGTCCAGAATGCAGCACACCAGAGATGGATGGGCTTTTAATAAAAGGGGATTACTTAGTCAAAAGAACATATAGTTCTTCAATAGAAAGGCGGTTAACTTTCATCTGAGGTTCTCTCCTACACTGGAAGGCACAGGGTGATGTCTGCTGGCCTTCTCTCCACACTTTAGGGTTCCAACAACTTTATCTGGGGTGATTCCTTTCTTCATCTCCAAAAGTCTGGGCTGAGCTGCAAGTGCTGAGATGAGGTACACTGAGCTGCTTGGACTGTGCTGCATTGAGCTCTCTCTTAAATTTCCCATGAATTAAATTAAACATCACTCATGTGGAAGGCACTCACTCCCCTTAGAGACTGCAGATGTAATCAGCCCTGGATGAGTTTCACAGGCCAATGATTCAAATCCACAGCAACAGAACTAGGCACCATCACCTGGCCAAGTTGACGCGTATCCCTAACTACCACACCTGCTAATAATGAAATTAATGTAACTAAAGTACTTAAAGGAGACAAGTAAATCTATTATGGCCATATAACCTCTTTGTTGACCTTACAATTTTAATAATGATTTTTAGTTTTCCTTTAGTGGCTCTAATTTGATGCGGAAAAAAAAAAGTCAAATCAAAGCTATCCTATATGTGTGTGTGTGTATGTGTGTATTGTATATGTAATACATGTAGTAAACATGCAATCCAACAAAATGTATATTGAATGCCTCCCGGGTCCCAGACCCACATGGAGCACTGGGGACATTATAGATGTATAAGCAATGCTTCCCATCCCAGAGGAGAACATCCTGTAAAAGAACCCACAGTGCTCAGAAATTAGCTCTGCCCCTTCATTACGTTTCTGAAATTTAATAAGTATTGTTTCAGATCTCAAAACCTTGAATGACCAATCTCCATTCATTCTTTATAAAATTTTTGTTAAGAAGAAAACACCACAAAGGAATATCAGAGTTTGTTAGGTAGAATGTGCAGTTGAGAATGTTTTCCACCTCTGAGTAAGCAAGGCAAGGAGTCTCCACCCAGCCAGGGATTGGAAAAAGCTATTTTAGGAAGATACAGAGGAAAGAGTGTGTATTTTGGAATTATAAATGACCATGTTGGGATCCCTCTCCAACTCCTACCAGTTGTTTAACTATGGTTAGTTGAATTTTGTGTACTCTCATTTACTACAGCTGTAAAATGGAGCTAGTACTTAGCTTTGTACTGTTTTGATGAGAAACTGATGGGGTATTGTATGTAAAATACCCAGCACAGTGTCATGCCTTGGGCTAGGGTAGCTGAACTCTCAAAAGGGATGGCAATTTAATAACGATTTCCGTTTGCAAGCATGCATCTAAACCTTTCACTTTCAAAGGTCTAGGGTATAGCCATCTTGTACATCCTTTTCCAATCCTCACTCGTTCACTTTCTACAACTGTGATTCATCTTCAGCTTTGTGAACCTTTACCTATCAGAAGTTTGGTTTCCAATTGAACTTTTTACCCTCAATTCCTGGTGGCTTCGTCACTGTGCTGGTAGGCTCTCTTCAAAGATTACATTTGGCAGGAAGATCAAGTTCTTAATTTCTGACCCTTCTGATTCTCAAACCTCTAAGAATTCATCCATTGAAATGGTTCTCAGAGTGTAGTCCAGGGACCCTTGGGGATTCCTGAGACTCTTTCAGACCAAAACTTATTTTGTGATCAAACTAAGATGTTATTTTCCATTTTCATTTTTGTTCTCTCACAAGCTTAGAGTGGAGTGTTTTGGAGATGACATAACACAAGGTGATATTGCTCTGTTGGCTAATGGATTGTGTACTTGTATATTCTTATGTTTTACAGCTAAAATTTCTAATGTCATCTATCTATCTATCTGTCTATCTCTATCTATCTATCTATCTATCTATCTATCTATCTATCTATCTATTATCTATCTATCTATCTATCTATCTATCTATCTATCTATCTATCTATCTATCTATCCACCTATCCATCCATCCATATACACAAAATTTGTTGGGATCCTCAGTAAAATTTAAAAGTACAAAGAGGTCCTGAGACAAAAAGTTTGAGAAGCCCTGATGATTTCAAATCAGGTTGAGGCTTAATTGGGTGGGTGAAATGGGGACCCTTCCTTCCATCCTTCATTCATATTTAACAAACTCTAACTGGGCGTCTACTCTGGACCAGATCCATGACTATGACATAGAATGGACAGAGCAAGGGCTAATCTGCGGTCTCTGCCTTCGAGAGGCTGAGTGCCAGCTGATTTGGATGTCTGGACATGCCTTTTGCCTTCTGATTTTTAGGAGAATGATCATTGCAATAGTCACACATCTTTGCAGGATCATTTCAGTTAAAGCTGGAAGGGCAAGCGCCCCATCTTTCCGGGTGAGTGAGCATGGCTGTTGGGGTGGTGGGGCTGCTGATGCATACGCCAGTAACCGCTGTTTCTGTGGGTGTTTGAGTGTTCTCCGGGCTCCGTGGTGGTCGTGGCCTTAGGGTTAGCAGCCCCGGGCTCAGGAGGTTTGTGGGCGTGCAACCTTGTGCTGTTGACCTCGGACCACGCTGCACAGAAATAACCACTTCGAGCCCCCTCTGCCTGGAACTCAACTTTTAAATGGAGTTCTGAACACACTTTGGGTTTTGCGGTCTTAGACTGGTAACTGCTTTTCTAGGCTTAGCTCCTCTTTGTAACCAAGTGTGCCAGTTTTGGGTCCTCGAAAACAATTGCCTCCTCAGACTCGGTTTTCTGCTCTTTTTTTTTCCATTTGGGGTTTGAGAGACCCTATCTATTGTCAGAAACTTCTCTTTTTTCCATCCTCGGCTTGTTTTGTAGCCTCTTACATTCTTCTGTTGAACATGTGACCCAGTTTTCCTAACTTAAAATTGGTAGCAAAGGGGAACGAGAACAAAAGAGCATTTTCAGTTATTTTTATGAGGAAACTCAAGACCAATTGAAGCTTCTCATTGGATTAATCCATGGGAAATTTCATTTTCTGTTAGTTTATGCTGAACTTTAATATGCATTTAACTATTTGATGCGTGACATCGTTTTACTCAAAATAAGCTATATGAAAGAACAAAGCACAGAAACAGATGTGCTCTTGGGGCTAGTTTTCCCTTTTCTTAATGTCACAGTGTCCCTTCTCAGGATTCTCGTCTGATACATATACTATTTATCTTTCAGTAATTCACAGTCCTCCTCTTCTCTTTCCCATGATAGCAAACTGCACTATAAATTTCTACACTTTGCACTTATGTCTCAGAAACATGTAGCTAATATTCCTATATTTCATTTCGAAATTATTGTAGTAAATATGACACACCATATAGTGTTTACTGTGTGCTAGCCTTACTTAAAGCACTTTCTGAGATTAATTTATTTAATCCTCATAATGACTCCATGACATAGACATTATTATAATCATTTATAAATGAAGAACCTAAGGCATGAGAGTTTAAGTGACCCTCCCAGGCCCACATGGCTAGAGCAGTGGTGGGGCCAGATTCCACTCCAGCTGCCTATGCCTTAAGTCCATGCTCTTGGCTACAAAGGGCTCTGCAGCCAGGAAGACCTGGCAACGGTAGAGAAGTCTTGCAGGAGGGATCTGGAGGCAACAGGTGAATTGCTCATGGGAGTCCACAATATATAGGCCAGCGTATATTTTTCATCTTTGCAATCCTTCCTAACATCACCTTCTCCCCCAGCATGTCCTGGGATCCCCTATTCTCCAATTTTGAGATTAAAATTGCTGAAGAAAATCAAGGTTCCGCCATATTCGATTGGCAGCAAGAGAGCAAAAGTTCCCAAAGAAAGAGAAGGTTGGGTGAGGTATTTCCCAGCTTCTAACACCTGAGATTTATTTTAATTTTTTTATGTGTATTCTTTTTCTTTATGTATTTATTAAACATAACAACATACAAACACGCACATTCTTACCATATGATCATTCCATTCCTGATATATAATCAATAACACAATATTATCACATAGTTGTATATTCATCATCATGATCATTTCTTAGAACATTTGCATCAATTCAGAAAAAGAAATAAAAAGAAAACAGAAAAAAAATTCATACATACCATACCCCTTGTCCCTCCCTTTCATGGAGCACTAACATTTCAATCTACTAAATTTATTTTAACATTTGTTCCCTCTATTATTTATTTATTTTTAATGAGATTTCTTTTTTAATAGCAAGAACAGTGGCCTTTGTCATCACCTGTCATCCCCTGTGCCAGGCCACCAGGTATGGACCAGCGCTATGGGGCTTAATTTTCAGAGTTAGAGGTAGGATTTTCCTTTCCCTTCTCATGTCAATCAATAGTAGGAAAAAAGAGAATATATCATGGGGAATCTCTTGACATTCTTTTTCTTTTAAAATAGTTGCATATTCAAAGATTGAAATTAATTTCTTTTGCTGTTTAGACAGTGATGGGTGGGATGTGGGAGTAGACTGGTTTGTGAGCACACAGTCCTGGGTGAGTGGGTGGATGTTTGGGTCCACATCTGTGCAGCTGGGAATGCTATAACTGGTGAGGTCCCCCGTCTGTACAGATGCTACCATGCCCTGCCTCTCCATGGATTACAGCCAGCTCTGCTCTTGATGCATCATTTATGGACTACCCAGATGATTCCCCGATTCCAGGGACACATGGTGGACTGCCTGTCTCCCAGCCAAAAGCATCAGCTGTCTAGGGCATTTGTTACAAGTTCATTGCCCCAAGGAAGCCCAGTTTTGCATTGTCACCTGCATTTCCTCTCACTTGCCTCTCTTTTTTGACATCAGTGGTCACTTGTTTATTTCTTTTGGATCAATGAACCTTGGTTAACTGCAGAATAGCAATACCTGGAGGAAAGGTGACGTATTTTCATCAACATCTCAGAACAAGCATGTGACTGAAATCATACCGTTTATTGAATACCCATTAGATGCCAGGCACAATATTACCGTACGTAACATAATTATATGATTTATTCTTCATAAAAACTGTCTGGACAATATAGACATATCCTCATTTTTACAGTTCAGGAAACCAAAGCCAAGAGAGGTTGAGTAACTTAGACACAGTCACACAGCTAGTAATAAAGTGATAGAGGGAGAATTCTCAAAAGTCCTGGCATCTGACTTGGGAGAAATCAGCTAAAACAAGCAAACAAGCAAGCAAACAAACAGATGCATTCTACACAGCAGCCTCAGGCATAGTTTCATGGCAGCTGGCTATGCCCAGCTCCCATTGCTACCTGGAGAAGGGAGAAGGACCTTTGGTGGGTGCTTCCCTATGCTTGGAACCTAGACCGACTACCAGTACACTCTGTACTTACCAAAAAAGCAGAACACAGGCAACTTGCAAACAGTGGGTTTTTAGAACTGAAGTTGGACTGTAACATGTGTATTAGTTCATTTATCCAACTAGCAACTCATCAGCTTTTTTGAAGGAACATAAGCGTAACTCGATTCTAAGCCCACAAGGAACTAGTGTTCCAAAGCCACCTGAGTTTGAAGCATCCTTCTCCCAGTCCTTTGCTAGAGCAGAGGCAGACCAGAGCCTTCTCATTGTTCCTTCTCTTAGGAACCTGTAGTAGGTTCCCAACAAATAGTCTTCCAATGAATAAATTAATGAAAAGGAAGGTTACTACTGCAAGCTTCTCTCTTGGCCCCAGTGAAAGTCCTGGTGAAATGTGGAGGTAGCTGTAGGAGGGACACATGGCAAGCTGATGCCACCAGACTGAGGAACACTTTGCTTAGCCATCAGTAACACTTTCCTGATACTATACTCACCTCTCCTTGCCTTGTGTCACCAAGTATTTATTTTCAGAAAAATATCCCTTGAGAAAATGATGCATTCAAGTATATGAGATAGCCAGAGAAGAAAGACAAAGGGACAATTAGAAATGGGGATGAAACGGTTTAGTCTTCACTGGTTGGTCCATACAAGAACAAAATGATGATGTCTGGTTGGTCTTCAATTAAACAGGTATTTAATTCTCCTTTGGTGTTAGAGCAGACAAGACACACCAGTGGCTTTTAGCCTTTTTGAGATGCTACTGGGAGTTTTGGAGCCTCTCCCCAGGAAAAGGAACACATAGATACACAATGTCAAGAGCCCTCAGGACTTCCAGAAGCCATCTTTGGAGACTCTGGCTTTAGAAACTTTGTTTTAGAGTGAAGAAAGGAGGTTGTCATCTGCAGGCCAATTGAACAACAAGAGCTACAAAGAATGCCCATTTGTTGTCTTCTTTTGACTTAATGAAATCAATGGTATTTACCAAAAAATGCTTACAAGAAAGCCAGTTACTTTCTGCCTATCCATTCCTTTTATCCCTTTGACTGAACCAAAGTTTGCTTGGAAAAAATCCTATACCCCTCAAATACAAAGAAGATAAAAGGTCATCCAAAGGTCCCTTTGGTGTGAGGCCAAGGAACTAGATCACTAACTTCCCTTTTAGCGGGATGAGAGAGGTTTAAAACTTTATGGAATTTTTTAACACTACCGCTACCGCACCTGCTTCTAGGCCAAGAATTTTACCTACACTAAATAGATTTAATTTTTGTTAGGATAAGGAACCTGAGCCTCAGAGAGAGACAGACTCACCCAAGACACAAAGCCTGAGCCAGGATTTGAACAGTAGGATTCCCAGAATTCCCACCAAGCCATGTCTCATCTCAGTTCTTCAATTGGTAGATATATATTTTAAAACCTAATTACATTGCTTGTTAGACTTTCTGGCAGCAAAGCAAAGGAAAGCAGCAGAGTCTCAGAAGTCCAGACCCTAGCTTGGAAATAGTGGTCTCGGGCTGCAGAGGAGCCCCTGTGCTAGCATGTTTGCCCGGGGAATGCCTGAACGTGACTCTTTCACGGGGTGTTTGCTTGGCTGCCGCTGCCCATTCCCGCCTCACCTCTCTGAGTCTCTTTGTGGTCAGCTCTGGCCCCATACTCTGGGCCAGTGGGCTGGGGGCGGTAGGAGGGAGGGCTGGGGCTAGCTGGGACTGTGTTAGCACACCTGTGTTTTCCTCACAGCTGTTTGCTTCACAACAGGACTGCTGTTAGCAATTGCAAAACGTTTTCACACCACCCACCTACTCCCCACTGCTTTGTAACATTTGTTGGCGCTCACCCTCAGGGTTGAATGGCTTTATTTCATTTATTTTTATTTTACAAGGGACCCCAGAATTCTTCATGCCTGGGAGTAAGCCAAACTGGCCCAGTGTTGACTGCAGAAATATTCCATCTCCCTTCTGTGCCTGGAATTATTTTTGTTTTCTTCGATACACAACCTAGATACGACGATAGCAAGGAAATAAGTTGATTTTCGGCATCGAGACTCTTTTTCCTGTTTATCAGTGCTGAATAAAAAAAACACCATTGTCAATCATGATATCAGCTTATCTCTGCTGGCAGTGTTCAATCTGTTTTCTTTTTCAGCTGGTGTATGCCCCTAATATATGTACTAAAGGAAGTAGCCATTACATCTTCCAGCCAGGATTAGCTAATTAATATAATTATTAAAATTAGGATCCCCAGCTTAGTCATTTACTAGGCTAAGTGGCCATGGACGTGTGACTTAATCTCTCTGAGCATTAGGAGGGCTTCATTGTCAGGGACCGCGGACCAAGCAGTCCCCTGACTGTCCAAGTGTCCAGAAGACAAGGGTGGCTTAGTCTCTGGGAGTGGGTGGTGGCTGTCACTGACAATCAGTGTATTCCATGTGTTTATTGGCTTGCTATGTGCCTTCCTCCACTAGAATATACATTCCATGAAGGCAGGGACCCCACCTGCCATCCCCATTTTGTTTATTGCTCTATCTCCAGAACCTGAAGCCTGGCACAGAGCAGATTCTCAACAAACACTTGTTGAATAAATGAATGAATATGTGAATGAACTGCAGGGTCTGTATTGAAACACAGCCTTCCAGAAGGATGTTCTTCTTTTAGTTAGGCAAAGTGGATGCCTTAAAACCAACACTGAGTAGAAGAAAAGGAACTACCTAAGACCTAGGGACATTTTGTAGTCGCCCCATTGTTAAATGGGGCTGTTAGAGAAAGGGTTGCAGCGGAGGATGGAAAGTGCTAGAAAGAGATTGAGTAAAAGGAGACTCATGGCCCTGAACATTTGCAGATCCTTGGGGCAAGTCTTCAAACGGGGGTCCACACATTGAAGATCTCAGTATTTAATACTACAAATTTAGCTTACAAGCTATTGAATGAAATTGTTTCTCTTCTCCTGCCTTGACTTCCATGGCCAGGTTCAAATGTAGAATTTAGGCTCCCTAGGGCTTGGCACCAGCTTTTGGGAGCAGAGCATTAGCAGGCTTTGAGCTCCTGCTGCCTGCAGCAGTCCCTTCTTTACTCACATCCCTCTCGTCCTGCCCTGGGCTTTGCTCTGCCTTGCCAGGGGCCTCAGGTTCACACATGTGGGTGCTCCAGCCCTTGGCTCTGTGACCCACCCTCACCATTCTCACCACACTGCAGCTGGTTTGTCCTGCGGCAGTCAGACCTGGAGAAGAGGCTGGAAGCGGTTTGGTAGTATCTGGGCAAGGAGTTCTGGGTCCTGGGGACCCAGACATGATCCAGAAGGGGGTCACATGCTCTGGGAAGCCACATATCTGGGACCATACAGACTCCTCTTCCCTTGGGGAGAGGAGCAGCAGAGATGGCCAGATTAGGACCCTAAAAGTGGGCTCCCTGTGCTCCAGTTGAAGGGCAGTGAGGATTCAGGGAAGGTAAGCAAGCCTGCAGCAGGGCTAATTTCTTTCTCTCAGATATGAAGTGTTGGACAAGCACTTAAGCTATGGTAACAAAAACCTCTCCCTTGGCCCCATGCATCAAGAGTTTGGCTGACTTTCATGTGCATGAACAAATAACTCTGGCAAAATGCTTCCTCCAGCCTTACATTCCTTTGATCTTTGCAGCAACACTGATGGTCGGACCAACCTGGATCACTGACCCCATTTACAGATTAGGAGATTGAGGCTCAGGAAACTAACTCAGAGAAGACAAGGCTATGGCACTACAGGGCTATGATGATTGTCTTTGCCCAGAAGAGGATAAAGGACTTACTCAAGGGTGCATGGCTTTAGGAGGCAGGGACAGGTCTTGAGTCAACACCTTCGGATTTTCAGCCCAGAATTCTCTTCCCCATACCACAATCTCAAGGTGAGTGCCCTGACTCTATGACATTCCCCAGGCTGGTGATTAAGATGGTTCCAGCTTAGCCCATAGGGCTAATGTCCTAGAACCTCCTAATCTCAAGAAGCTTGACCAGCCAGAGTATATTGCACAAGATGCTCTGATTCCATAGCTCTGGGTCCATAAGATATCAGCGTCTCTGCACCTCTTGAACCAATTCCCACTCCCAGATCTTTAAGTTAACCCAAGCCTGCAACTTTGCACAGCCTCCTGTGCTTGGCCTGTGACTTTTCACAGAGACCCCAGAGTCCCCTGCCAGACACGATTTTCAGAGCCTTTTTGAGTTCTCTCCATCTCACTTATCTCCTTGACACTTGCGTGTTTATGGAGTGCCCAAGCAACTGCTACTTTGACTGCCTCTCTTTTTTTCCAGCAGGATCTGGTGCAGCCTTCATCACAGTCCTATGGCTGGGGTTGTATTAGGTCCCCGGAAGCTCTGAACTCCACTCCTAGATCAGGATGCGATGCCTGTGAGTAACATCTGGTTTCTCTGCAGCTACCTGAAGAAGCCAGGTGACACACCTGGGAAGCATGAGGATATTCACTTGGCTGTGAGATGATTTTAATTAATGGGAAACAGAAAATGAAAGAGAGCTGGCAGATAAATTCTTGCTCATTGGTCCTTTTGAGGGAACATTTCAAGACATGATTACTCCATGTAGCCTGGTTCGAGATGTCCCTGATGACAAGGGGATTCCTTGGTGGACCATGGAGCCTTCCCCAGCTTGGCGTCACACAGTCTTGTATTTGTTTTCTACCCTTCCCTTCTTAATTCCAGGGATTACATCTTTTAATAAACTGTTACTGTTTAAGCCGAGCCTCAGTCTCTGTTTTCCAGGGTATCTGAACTCAGTGAAGTTCAAGTGGCTATTTGCCACCTGAGTTTTTTTGTCTGCAGACCCCCATTCCCTCCTGACACTTCTAGGCTTCTGTTCCCGCATTCATGTAGCTTTGTGAAATTTCTTCTACTCCAGCTTCCCTGGTGAAAAAGACCCACAATAGGTAGAATGACTGAGTCATAGGATGATAGATTCTCTGAATGGAATTCTGAAATTCCCCAGCTACATTGGTGAAAGTTCAGCATATCATAGTATTTAAGAGAGTGGCCTCTATAATCTGACTGCCTGGGTTTGTACTTACCATATGGCCTCAGCGAGGTTACTTAACCTGTCTGGACACCAGTATCCTCATCTGGAAAATGGGATACTGATAACATTTACTCACATTATTGAGCAGAGTCAATGAATTAAAATTAAAGTTTGGCACCTAGTCAGCACTCAGTAAGTGTTGGCTATTATTTTGGCCTCTTCAAAACAACTGTCCCCTCTTTGGCTTGACTGAAAGACCTTAAAATATTCAATAATTGTTACCATTTATTGAGTGTTTTCCACATGCCCATAACCTTGCTCAAGTTTTTCCTCATTAGTGAGGCAGGCTGAGGCTCAAAGCCACACAGATGGCAGGTGACATGAGTTGGAAGTTGTACCCAGGTCTGCCTGATGTCACAGGTTGTGTTCTTTTTTTCCCTCATTTTTAAATCTATATACTTTAATGCAATTTTAATGAGATATATTCACATACCATATAAACCATCTGTTCTAGTTTGCTAGCTGCCGGAATGCAACACACCAGAGACGGATTGGCTTTTAATAAAAGGGGGTTTATTTCATTAGTTGTTCATAGGAAAGACAGGTAACTTTCATCTGAGGTTCTTTCTTACATGGGAAGGCACAGGGTGATCTCTGTTGGCCTTCTCTCCAGGCCTCTGGGTTCCAACAACTTTCCCCAGGGTGATTCCTTTCTGTATCTCCAAAGGCCTGGGCTGAGCTGCGAGTGCTGAGGTGAGGTATGCTGAGCTGCTTGGGTTGTGCTATGTTGCGCTCTCTCATTTAAGCACCAGCCAATTAAGTCAAACATCATTCACTGCAGCAGACACACCTCCTAGCTGACTGCAGATGTAATCAGCAACAGATGAGGTTCACGTACCATTGGCTTGTGTCGACAGCAACAGAGCTAGGTGTCTTCACCTGGCCAAATTGATGACTAAATCTAACTACCACACCATCTGAAGTATACAGTCCAAGGCTTACAGTAACATCACACAGTTGTGCATACATCCCCATGATCAATTTTAGAGCATTTTCATTACCCCAGAAAATAAATAAAAAGGGAAAAGAAAACCTAAATTCTCCCATACTCCTTGTGCCGGTTTAAAACTGTTGTGTATCCCAGAAAAGCTATATTCTTTAATCTTGATTTACTATTATAGGGTGGGATCATCTTGATTAAGTTGTTTCCATGGAGATATGACCCATCGAATTGTGGGTGGGACCTTTTGATTAGGTGGTTTCCATGGAGATGTATCTCTGCCCATTCAAGGTGGGTCTTAATCTGCTTACTGGAGTCCTCCAGGAGGGAAATATTTTGGAGAAAATTCAGAGCTGACACAGACAGAGATGTTTGGAGATGCAGAAAGAAATACCCCTGGGAAAGCTGTTTGAAACCAGAAGCCATGGGACCAGCATAAGCCTTCCCAGCTGATAGAGGTGTTCTGGACGCTATCAGCCTTTTTTTTCAAATGTTTTTTTTTATTGTGAACTATAACATATATACAAAGAAAAGAAAGAAAAAGAAATAATTTTTAAAATACACTTCAATAGGTAGTTACAGAACAAATTTCAGAGTTTGTTATGGGTTACTTTCTTTTAGCTGCTCCAAAACGCTGCAGTCTAGAAGAAATATCAATATAGTGATTCAACAGTCATGCTCATTTGTTAACTCCTATTTTCTCTGTTGTAACTTCTCCTTCTCCTTTTATCCTTCTCCCAATCTATAGGGATCTTTAGGCAATGCCCATCTAACTTTTTTTTATATTGAGAAGGGATATCGACACTAAAATATGTGGGGATGTAGTTAGTTGGTAATCTTGGACAGGCTGGTCACTCTGGGTTTCAGAATTTATCTGGTCTAGGAACCCTCTGGAAATTAAAGGTTTCAGGAAAGCAAACTTAATACATGAAAATTTTATGGAGTCTCGATTTGAGCCTTAGGAGTTCTTAAGAGTTAACAAGAGTGATGTTGGTTGGGGTTTAGGAAACCATAGCAATTGGCATTATCTAACTGAGGCTTGCATAAGAGTAGCCTCCAGAATAGCCCTGATTCTGTCTGATCTCTTCTAGCTAGTGATAACTTATTTTGTTACATTTCTTTCTCTTCTTTTGGTTAAAAAGGTGTTGTTGATCTCACAGTGCCAGGGCCAAACTCATCCTTGGTAGTCACACCCCATGTTGTCAGAGAGGCTTTCACCCCTGCGTGTCATGTCCACATAATACGGAGAGTAATGATTTTTCTTGCAGAGTTGGGCTCAGAGAGAGGGGGGGCCACATCTGAGCTACAAAAGAGGCTTCTTGGGAGCAGCTGTCAGTCCTAATTATAGGTAGTCTCCACTTCAAAAATAAGTTTCTGAAGGCAAGCCTTAAAATCAGGCGCTTGGCCTATTTTCTTGGGAAGCCCCAGTGGTTGAGAGGTTATCTGGGTTTTTCCCAGATGGAAAATTTAATTGTTCCTTTTTTTCTCTTCAGACCCTCAAGGGACTCTACCAATGCTTTCTAATTATCAGCCCACCACACCCTGAGATGCATCTGGGTATTACATTAAGCTATACAGAATTACAAGGCCTCATCCCAGTTCTAGACTCCAAGGGTTTGGGTTCTTTAAATGGGCTACCCACCAAGTTGATCCAGACAAGTTGTTACAGGAAAATTAGATTCTATACATGGTAAATCTCTCTGCCTTTGGTCTCTTATAGTAGGAGAAGGTCTAAAGCACATGTACTAGCATCTTTTACCCTGTATTCTGATTTACCTTAGTCCCAGCCAGTTCGGCTTTGTTTTTATCTGTAATTGAGGCCTGATCTCTTTTTCAGTTACTTTCATTGTTATTGTATATAGCTCTGCTAATTTTCAGGGCTGCAGCACTTTATTTCTGGTCTTAGATGTCACAGCATTACTCAAAGTTCTAGGGAAATACCAGTTGATACACATATAGCTCAGTGTCTCAGAATCTAGAAATATACTTACAACTTCAGACTAAGTGTGGCTGCTGTTAGGGCTTACAATATCAGCTCCAATTTTCTTATAAGTTTTTTATGAAAATGGCCTTAGCATATTTGTTCTTTTATTTCAGGCTTATTTTGCAAACACACTGTCCCCAAGGTTTATTCAGTTTGTTGCATGCCTCTTGATGTCCTTCCTTTTTGTAGCTGCACCATATTCCATCATATAAATGCATCACAATTTGCCATTCAGCTTCTTAGTCATTGTAGAATTTGGCTCCCTCCATCTATTGGGCATCGTGGATAATGTCCAAAATAAACATACCATGTCTTACTGTATCCTCACTTGGTTGTGCAATCAGCAGCACTCTCAATTTTAGAAAATATTCATTGGTCCATGGTGACAAAGAACTGACAAATCCAGTGTCACCAAATATCAAATCCAAACTGCCCCTTATCACTTGTTTCTGCCTCTCACCAATTAGTTGCCCCTGGTAGTGCTGAGGTATTAGTGTTGTCTTCTTATTAACTACTGTGCACAGCATGCAATTTTAGTTTTCCTCCTATACCCTTCTATTATTGACTCTATCCAGAATCAAACCTTTGAAATAGTTCATGTGAGAATTACTTATAATTGTAGATTTAATCAGTGGTATACATGCCACTATACATCTCCTTTCAACCATGTTCATCTTTAATATGCCAATGTTACTTATAACCCTGCTAATTAGTTGAGATCACTTTTGTCTGTTCCTTTGTGTGCTGGTTTGAAAGGATTTATGTTCCCTAGAGAAGCTATGCTTTAATCCTATACAATCTTGTGGGAGCAATGGTTTCTTCTAATCCCTATTCAGTACTATAGGTTGGAAACGTGATTAGCTTATCTCCACAGAGATGTGATTCAATCAAGTGTGGGTATTAAACTTGATTAGATGGAGACATGTCTCCACCCCTTCTAAGTGGGCCTTGATTACTTTACTAGAGTCCTTTAAAAGGGAAAGCATTTTGGGAGAAAGCTTCCCAATGACGTAGCCTCAAGAAGCAAAGAGTCTACCAGCCAGCAACCTTTGGAGATGAAGAAGGAGAATGATCCCAGTAGAGCTTCATGAAGCAAGAGGCCTGGAGATGAAGCAAGCAGACATCACCATGTTTGCCACATGCCCTTCCAGTTGAGAGAGAATCCCTGAACCTCAATGGCCTTCTTGACCTAAGGTATCTTTCCCTGGATGCCTTAGATTGGACATTTCTATAGACTTGCTTTATTTGGACATTTCCATGGCCTAAAAACTAAATTTGCAATTTATTAAATTCCCCTTTTTAAAAGCCATTCTGTTTCTGGTATATTGCGTTATGGCAGCTATCAAACTAGAACACCTTGTTTTTAAGTTCAAGTTCATTGGGTAGCCTTTCCGCCATTTCTGGCTTCTGTGTGCCTCTAGGTCTACTATACACTACAGTGTAATTTCTGAGATTACCATAATCATAATAGCAATATCATATAGTATCTATCTTTTTGTGTCTAACTTATTTCACTCAAGGTTCATCCACAGTGTCATATGTTTTGGGATTTCATTTTTTCTTACCACTGCATAAATTTTGTTTATCCACTAGTCTGTTATGGGCATTTGGAGTGTTTCTATCTTTTGGCAATTGTGAATAGTGCTGCTATGAACATCAGTGTTTAAATGTCTGTTTGAGTCACTGCTTTCAGTTCTCTGGAGTATATACTGGTATTGGTATTGCTGGGTCATAGAGTAACTCAATAATTAGTTTTCTGAGGAATTGTTAACTGTTTTTCACAGCAGCTGCACCATTATACATTCCCACCAACAGTGAATAAGTGGTTCTATTTCTCCACATCCTCTCCAACATTTGTCGTTTCCTCTGTGTTTAATAACACCCATTCTTATAGGTGTGAGGTAATATCTCTTTGTCGTCTTGATTTGCATTCCCTTCATAGCTAATGAAAATGAACATCTTTTCATGTGCTTTTTAGCCATTTGCATTTGCTCTTTGGAAAAATGTCTATTCATATCCTCTGCCCATTTTATAATTGGGTTGTTTGTTCTTTTGTTGTTGAGCTGTATACTTTCTTTATGTACACAGGATATCACATCTTCGTCCTACATGTGGTTTCCAAATATTTTCTCCCATTGAGTTGGCTGCCTTTTTACCTTTTTGACAAAGTCCTTTGAGGCACAGAAACTCTTGATCTTAAGAAATTCTCATTTATCTATTTTTTTCTTTTGTTGTTTGTGCTTTAGATGTAAAGTTTAAGAAGCTACCTCTTAAGATCTTGAAGATGTTTCCCTGCATTTTCTTCTAAAAGTTTTATGGTACTGGCTCTTACAGTTAGGGATTTGATCCACTTTGAGTTAATTTTTGTATAGGGTGTAAGGTAGGGGTCCTTCTTCATTCTTTTGGTTATTGATATCCAGTTCTTCCATGTCCATTTATTGAAAAGACAATTCTGTCCCAGTTCAGTGGATTTTGGAGCCTAATCAAAGATCAATTATACGTAGATTTGGTAGTCCATCTCCACACTCTTGATTTTATTCCATTGGTTGATATTTCTATCTTTGTACTAGTACCATGCTGTTTTGACCACTGTGGCTTTATACTAAGCTTTTAAAATCAGGAAGTGTTAGTCTTCCCAATTCACTCTTCTGTTTAAGGGTGTCTTTAGCTGTTCGAGGTGTCTTTTGCTTCCAAATAAGTTTGATAGTTAGCTTTTCCAAGTCTTCGAAGTAGGTTGTTTGAATTTTATGTGGTGTTGCATTGAATTTGTAGATCAATTTGGGTAAAATTTACATCTTAATGACATTCAACCTTCCTATTCATGAGCATGGGATGTCTTTCCATTTAGATCATTTTTTATTTCTATTAGCAATGTTTTATGGTTTTCTGTGCACAAGTACTTGACATACCTGATTAGGCTTATTCCAAGATGCCTGATTCTTTTGGTCACTATTTTGAATGGAATTTTTTCCCTAATGGTCTATCCAGATAAATCATTACTTGTGTATAGAAACATTACTGATTTTCACACATTAATCTTGTTTCTGGCCACTTTGCAGAAATTGTTCATTAACTCAAGTAGCTCTGTTATGGATTTCTCAGGACTTTATAAGATCACGTCATCTGAAAATAATGAAAGTTTCACTTCTTTCTTTCCTATTTGGATGCCTTTTATTTCTTTCTCCTGTCTAATCACTCCAGCTAGGACTTCTGGTAAAATATTGAATAATAGTGGTTGCAATGAACATCCTTGTGTCATTCATGGTCTTAGGGCAAATGCTTTCAAACTCATACCATTAAGTATGATGCTGGTAATGGGCTTCTCATACATACCTTTTATGATATTGAGGAAGATTCCTTCTTTTCCTACCATTTGAAATGTTTTTATAAGGACAAGATGCTGGACTTTGTTGAATGCTTTTTCAGCATCAGTTTATATGATCATGTGATTTTTCCCTTTTGATTTGTTAATGTGCTGTATTCCATTGATCGACTTTCTTGTGTTGAACCACCCTTGCATTCATGATATCAACCCCACTTGGTTGTGATATGTAACTCTTTTAATGTACTGTTGGATTTGATTTGCTAGTATTTTGTTGAGAAGTTTTGCAGTTATGTTCGTTATGAAGTAGTTTTCCTTTCTTGTACCATCTTTATCCAGTTCTGGTATTCGAGTGATGTTAGCTTCCTAAAATGAGGTAGGTAGCATTCCTTTCTCCTCAAATTTCTGGAAGAGTTTGAGCAGGACAGGTGTTAGTTCTTTTTGGAATGTTTGGTAAAATTCCCCTGTGAAGCCATCAAGTTTGTGGCTTCTCTTTGTGGGAAGATTTTTGGCGACTGATTGAATCTCCTTACTTGTAATTGGTTTGTTGAGATCTTCTATTTCTTCTCGAGTCAGTATAGGTTGTCCGTGCATTTCTAGA